>NC_079472.1:45478677-46728677 GCF_026250575.1 Diorhabda carinulata | reverse complement strand
TAGGTATTATATCAGACATAATGTGAAGAAGGCTAACCACGAACTGTAAATGAACCAAGATTTTCTATCAGTAGTGACAATTAGAGTTAGTTTTGTTCAGTATTTACACAAATTGTAATCTATAAAATCAACTCATGAACTTCAAACAAAATTTTTATATTACCTACTAAATAAATTTGAAATTTTATTTTACATATCATGCTGTCTGTAATAAAAATTCATTTATTCCGTCAAATAGCCGATGGATATACGTACAACTCACTGGAATTTTATGGTATTCCAATGTATGTAATTATTAATTATAAAAGTTGTTATATCGAAATTTATAAAAGCATATATAAATGAAACCTGTAACGAATCTCGTATAATAAAAAATGTATCTGAACAATTAACTTTGTTTTTTGACTATTGGCTCCGGAGTAGGTTTCAAATAAATTTTCTGGACAACCTGTACATTTATATTTTACAATATCAATTAAAATGAAAAATTAATTGTTTATTACCGGATAAAAACGTTTAGGTCAGTGGTGCATAAATTATTCATGAATGTATTCCTAAAAGTTTCGTCACACATGCCTATCTAGGATATCAAACTTTGAATATCAACTGTAAACTTTACAGGATAAAGAATACGTGAATTTAATGGTACACAAGGACGGTAGAATCTGCGAACCCTCAGTCTCAAATATATGCTTTCATTGTTGCCAAATTTTGAAATAAAAATTCAAGTTTTAAACAGAATGTTATCCCTTTATTATTTTTCAATTCTGAAATAGCAAAATGAAAACTAACATATATTTCAAATAGTAACATATTGATCAGAAATACTCGATCTAGTAAAAACATCAAAATTAAAATATGTTTCTGTTCAAGTGATGACTTCTTCATCTGTTTTATATTTTTTTCTTGATCTTTTTCAAAAACAGTCTTTAGTCGATAGTGGTCAGATATAGATAATTTGATAGATTAATATCGACTTGTGACACTAGGTTTTGTTTTGAGTCCGTTCTTTTATGAATTCCTTCTTCATTTTGCCCAGTAATGGGCAGATGTGGTTTCTGCTAATTGTTTCCTCCTTTTCCACATAATGGATTGACATCATGGCGTGTGTATCCCAAAATAAAGAGACCAAAACTGATTGTTCTGTTTTTACTAGCTTCGGTCGGCTTTCGCCGGATCCAGTTTATCCAGATGACTGTCTAATTTGATTTAGATGTGTAGTAGCCAGATCCGTCGCCAGTAAAATGAATAGAAGGGCCAAAAACTCTCAGATAATTCGAATTGAAGGGATGAAGATTCCAATGTTTTATATATATATATATATATATATATATACTGGAATCTTTGGAAATGTGGATATATCGGCGTATTTTGAAAATCTTTGGACGGAGAAAATCACCAACTTGGAAGTTATGCGGAGACTAGGGAAAGAGAAGGAAGTCATCTTTATAGTAAAAAAACGGGAACTGGAGTATATTGACCATCTATAAAGACATGACAAATACCTTATTTTGCAGTTGATTGTCCAAAGCAAAGTGAATAGTACGAGATGACCAGGGAGAAGATGGCATTTTGGTTGCACAACCTACGTCAGTGGTTTGGAGTGTCACCTGTTCATTTGCTTAGAAACGCAGTAAACAAGATAAGAATAACCTTGTCAGTAGCCAACGTTTGAAACGGATAAGGCCATGAAATAAGAATCTTTAATTAGAAACTGTAACCATTTTGATCTTTATCTATATATTTACAAATAAAAGTCTCTTGGTTTAATAGTATCTGTTGTCTGGGTAGTCTTAACAAGTATAAACAAAACAATTTATCTTCTGATACGGTTGATATAAATTACTTTTTAACACATCGCATCGAACGAAACGAACTTTTAATGATAACACTAGTTGGTAGTAAAATATTTATTAACTTACAGCAAAGAAAGAAGTTTCCTCTCATTGTTTTTGCTTTTCAAATCTCTACTTTTGTTTCAATTTCTTTTGATTTTATAAGTTGTTGAGGTCATATTTCTTGGAAATTTCAACGTTCCTAAGAATAGTTACACCATCTAATCATATCGCATACAGACCATCTACTGTGACAGACTGCTGTTGAGGGTAGCGAAACATAGAAGACTTCTGAGTTTGGTGCTTGAGAACTTGTTCTATTTTGTTATTTCCACAAATATAAGATTGCTAAATAGATTGCCTCTCATAGTGGTCATAATGGTGATAAATCTAGATTTAATCCACGGTCATATTTTGCCAAAAAGAATCATTTGTTCTTGGATGTTTGAATTTTATAGTAAAATGCAGTACTCATTGAGTAAAATATTTAGGTTGTTTATTACCTTTTTTTTTAATTTTGATTGTATTGTAAGTTTTGGTGCTATCGAACAGATAGCACTGAAAATTTGCTACGGGGACCCAATAATAACCGAAATAGCATGGATGGAGTTTTTATAGTATGCATTTCTTCCGTGATAAGTTAGATAGCGCAACTCATTTCCAGATCAGTACCATCTGTGCTATTGTCGTCGGTTCTTCTTCGTTTGGTACTTTGTTTTCTACTCCACTAAATATGTTGTTAAAACTTTAACTCACTTTGCAAGTGTTTGGTTGCTTAGTAGGAAACTCTAGAAAAATTTGGCGCCGTATATTAGATTCCTCCAGATGTATACATTATATTAACTAACACATCAAAAAAGACAATCCAATCGTTTTGGCGAGCATTTCTCACAATTTGGATCTAAATATTTTCTCTGGAAAACCTGCAAAATACTATTGTTATAACTAATGTAAATGAATCATTTAATCTCGAATTACTTTTCAATTAGCTTCGGCAACGTTGTAATAAATTTCTGTCTTTGGGTATTTAGATCTACGTGAGTAAAAGGACTTTGGTGGTTGTGTACGGTGGTTTGTTATATAATTTTGCGTGTGGTCATCAGAGCATAACATTAGGTCGAGGTGAATCGAACCGTAGACAACGCGTGAACGTTAGTTAACAAGCCTTGGCAAACTGTAAAGGTGACGTGCTATTCCGAAATCTGGAAATGCCGACTTTCATTTGTCGTGTCCTTAAAGGGTTAAATGTATTTCCTGTCCTGTCCCTCCTTTTTTTCATTGTGAATGATTTTCTCAAATGTTCATATTACATTTGCTAAACAGTTTCACATTTGCATACCCAGTGTATCGGATTTAAGATTTCTATATTTGCATTATTTTCAGAAATTAAAAAGTCTATAGGATGATGGAACGCATGTTTAGAAATTGAACAATTGAATAATTGAAATTTCTATTCGGCTTATCACAAGTTAACAAATAAATCAGTAGGTTATTAGATCCATATCAAAATTTATTGGGAAAAGATCCCAGAAAACAAACAAAATACATCGATTACAATTTTTGAAAAACGATATCTAGACATCTTATCAATAAACTTCTTTCGTTATATAGTTAACTGAGTAATATCAAAAATCAAATACTCTGATGTCGAAAAAAAGAAAGAAACACTAATATATTTACTAGTTTTTATTCTTGGATTTAGATTAATCTTGATTGTATAGAGAGTGCTATAATCGAGCAAAAAAAGACTGAAAATGTGCCAAGAGGATCAAGAATCATCGAAATAACATTTCAATGGACGAAGTTTTTGTTGATATTTTTCTTCCTCGATACATTAGATAGCGCTATTGACGTTGCGTCTTCTTCGTTTGCTAGCGCTACTTTCTTAATTTTGTTTTCTACTCTACTAAACATGCTGCTGAAACTGTTTATATTTTGAAAACAGGTGGCACATTGTAACTGTTTATTATTGAAACTTAAATGTACCAGTGGTGCACGAGGTGTTCACAATAGTACTAAGTGCAAAATAGTGACATGTCGATTGGTAAGAAATTTAGTTATGGACTCTCGTCAACTGTCCGAATCGAGGACGCGTGTAATATTCGAAAATATGTTGTCAAGACCATCGAGTTACAATTGATAAACTGTCAGGAAGTAGTTCATTATCTTGGAGATGTGTTCAGATGAATTGAAATGTGTTTTGAAAGAACAGCTTATTACCCATAATCAAAACAACAGCCAATTCGATATATCGCCGTCCAAATTAAACATAAAAACAATGCTAATTTGCTTTTTTAATGTAAAGAGAGCAGTACATGCAAAGTTTGTTCTCCCATGTCAGAGCGTCAATCAACTTTTTTCTTTGGTTTTAACAAAACTGCGCATCAGTGTTCATGGAAGAAGACTCGAGGCAGATAGGAGATAGATTCTTTTACTATAATAATGAACCTGCACACACGACTATCTATATTTAACTGTCTTTAGCTGAAATGACATTGTTATTTTGCCTGAAATTCAGTCAAAGAAGCTCTCAACAAATAACGTTCATCCGAGTATTCATGTTTAAATTTTGGTTAAGAATTGATCTTCCAACTCAGCGTTAAGATTATTCACTGTAGACCAATTCTTTGCATGGTACATGAAATAAATCATTGTCAGTAAAGAGAAGACAGTAACTGTCGTTCCATGGTAAACAGTGGAGTTAGATTTGCACAGAATTTTATTTAAGTTTAAAATTTTAGATTCACTAATCAACATACACGTTATATATGAAATGTAGAGCTTAGGACAAAAATTTTGTCAATACTGGTTAATAGCAATTTAAGAACTTATTCTTTCTTTGATTTCTATTGCAAATACGAGTAATAAATGTCTATTATTGAGTGAGATTTCTGTGGATAGTTGTCTTTCCTTGTCATATTGTAATCTCCGTTAATTAGACTTCTTATTTATTCTCAAAGTTGGTAGGTTCAAACACCCATTTCATGAGACAAAATAACTGGAGAGACTTCAGTGACAGACAATTTCTATACTAGAATATATTAGTTTAGCTAATGGCAACACCGCTCAACCAAATGCCATTTGGTTCAGTTGTCAAAATCACATGTAATGCGTTTTGTCAGTGCTGAGGTGAAAAATTTGTGTGATTTCGAAAAAATAATTATGCAATTAATGAGAAAGCGTAAGTTTCTTTGTACACATCTAGTTATATGTTTATTGAAATTTATTTAAGCTATAAATTGTATTGGATATTCGACAACAAATAGGACATTTGAGTTTATTTGGAAAATGAGAATTCTAAGAATGTTGATGTTTTGATAGTCTTTTTTTCATGTTTTAAAGAGTGGATTGAATTGATTTTAACTTCTAGTTTTTTTGGAGGAGAAGTAAGATATTTATGATGCAAGTTTTGATGGTAATAGTACTCCAAATTCCAGCAGTTAGGAATATGTGGTGTTTTAGATACTATGCATAAACATCCTGCAGGGGTACCGAAACCACTCGAACGATGGGAGGTTTGGGTACTTTTGACAGGATTCATAAATTATTTTGTAACTCTGAGTTTTATTACAATTTGTATGGAAAAGTGCCCAATGCTGCTCCATCTCCTCTACCCAAAAATTTGAGTCGCGAAAGCATTGATAAACAACCACCTAGTATTAAATTCTTATACTTAATGTTTACAAAATGTTAAATTCTGTTTGTGTTTTCCAATTTTATATAGATCCGAGCCTGAAACTGCTACATTATTTACTAACAGCATAAACCCAATTACTGCGTCTGAACATTATTAAACACACGAGACGTATACATATTATTGGTGTTATTGCACTCAGTAGTATGTGACACAATAAAATAATATTATTTATTGGCACTTTGTAATAATATTCTCTTGGTTTAAATACGCTCATAGTTTGAATTATGAAATGTTAAGCACATCATAACAAAGATCATTATGTGAGAAATGCATTTTGAATTATTTATAAACAGAACTACACTGTTAAAATAGTTATTCGAGCAACTTGTACAAAAATTTAGTGTATATTGCACCCGATGTTAAATTGAAGACGTTTTACATGAGTTGCGTATCATATTTTTTTATATTCACGCAAAAACCGAAGAAATGTTTTAATCAGGGCACTAAGTGTTCAAAAATAAAAAGCGTAATCTGATTAGAAGTAAAATATACAAGTTCAACTCTACTCTACTCTATATTAATGATTATTATTACCATGACGTTGTTCCACCAGCTGTTGTAAAACGATGAGGTTGCGTTCTTTTGTGTGTTTCGTCCAATTTTGTTTATGAGGGATCTACATTTCTTTCAGTTATTGTAGCCTCTCTCCATTTTAAGTTTGTCTGTTGCAGTTCTTTCTCGATAGTTCTTCTCTATGTCTATATCTCTGCTATTTTTTACCCGTTGTATTATATTTGATACTTATCTGATTATATAGAGTGGTATATATGAAATTAGCGGACCGGAAAATTGAGTATTGCCGATCACGCTGCCAATCAAAATCTTGACATGAATATTAATAATATAAAATTGTTAAAAAATATATCCAAGAATAAATTGTTGGATGCATTGCTAAATATAAGAGTAGCTTAGATAGGGACAAAGGGCCAATTCCTTATAGCCCACTCTATAGTTTAGTTGTCAAGGAATAAATGTGAAGATTCCCTCCAAGGAGGTTTTCTTGCTGGAAATAATTTTCGCGGGAGAAGGCTTATTAGTGGGAAAAATTAGTATTAGACAGGTAAGTCAAGTCATCAAGTTTTAGTTTACCTTCATTCCCTGATAACTTGGTTATCGAAACGATCGTCAGACAGTGTAATTTTGAGTGTTGGTGTAGTGGTGGTGTAAACAGTGTGTTGAATATGAATAACACCAACGGTTCCAAAAATTCCAACTTGCCAAATGATTATTCTACGTATCCCTTCGCTACTGTCGATGGTCTTCAAACCAACCTGTCGTTTGAGCTCTAGTATATCTGCTCCAGTATCTGCAGTGCTCCTAAGGATCTCTTGAAATAGTACCTTAGATTTAGTTCGGGATTCTCCAAATGGAGAAATATTTCATTTCTAATTTATCGTGTTATACAAGGGCTGACTTTTTTGCTAGGCCTCTGACTCTTTTATGAATCGAAACAATTATTTATCGTCACGTGACATTTTCAGCTATGATACAGCTAGGAACTGACTTGTTGAAGCTTGCCAATAATAAAAGCTCATATATCTAACTATCAAATTGAACTGTATCAAGCAACGAGTCGTGATTCAAAGTGTTGATCAACGCAAATTTTGTGAATACATCAATGGACTTTGAAGTATCATATAGCATATTTTGAAGGTGATTCCATTTAAATATGGAAGGCAATCGTGAGAGGAATATGAAAGTATAGTACTCACAACACACATGCAAATTTATGATCTTTCTAACAAGATCGATGTGTTACTATTTGAGTAGTTACTTCTCTCAATTGATCTGATCAAGATTCTTCTTGGGTTTCTACTCTTATTTCTTTTTCTTTCGAGAATAATCTGGTGAGATTTTACTGATAGTGTACAGTAGTAGAAAAAAGATTCAATATTAGACAGGTCTTGTACTACATTTTACACATAGAATATGTTGACATGTATTTGTTTTATGACTATATTTTTTCTGAAATAACTTCTGACACTAAATTAATTCCAACCCACTAATTTGATTACTTTCATCCAGTGTCCATTATAAACTTTATAACTACGTCGTAGAAAGTGCATTCACGAGACTTTAACCATATCCATCAATTAAACAGGTACGTTAGTTTGTTGCACGTACTATATAGGTTTCTCTCGAAGGTATTAAAGTATATTACTAACGGTAGAACTTTCCTATATATGTATATCATATAAATTTTGACGAAGTCGCCGGGATCCTGAAGCCTGCCTTCGGCTGTACATGAATTCATGCACTGTTGGAAAAAGGGGCTAAGTATCATTTGGGGTGGTGATTATATGAAAGTGAGGGCATATGTGTATTTCTCATCATTTTGTAATCAAATATCAGCAACTGTGATTTCACGCGGTTTAGTAATCGATGCTTAAAAGTTCTATTATTAGATTTTCAAAGAAATATCGAGGGAAACTTGTACTAGTCTACTGAAGGGAATATAAATAGTTTTTTGTTATTGGGTACATTGAAATTTGTTCACCACTTGATTATAGGAGGTATGCTCATACGAGGTAAAGTGGAAAAGTTTTAAACGTTCCAATTTACCTGTTGATTTAAAAAAACTAAGTAATTTTGGAATATGAAAGTGGTAGGGATAGGTCAAAATAGTACTTGTCAAAAAGTATATATTGCCAATTTCGACGACAAACAAAACCAAAACCAAGTGAAAATACTTGTAGATGTTGTTCAGTCTTTTGCGCATGTTATTGTTTCAATTTTATTATAGGAGTACCAAAATAAGATGATATATAAGAAATAGTGTTGAAATTCGAATTTCCCATTTACATATTTTCCTAGGTTTGTTTTCTAGTTATCGGTGTTCTTATTATCACAAATTGTTAGATTATATTCTTTTTAATCTACAATTCACGTATCATTTAATAAATACAATTGCCAGTTTCTGAAATATTTTCAAATTGTGTAAGGTTTTTAATCCTTCAACATTACATTTTCGAGATTAAACGAAGCTTTTCAGAAGCCACCAGTTTCAGGTCTTGTATTGAATTTTTCTTGAGGATACAAATATAACATGTAACACATATAACGTATTGCAAAGTTGCTTGGAATCGACTCGACCCCATCAGTAATCAACTGCGGGAATTATTCTGTTTTATTATTATATTATATTATTTTAATATTTCATTATCAACTTTAATGCATTTTCGATGAATTATTTGTTTTATCCCTCCTCATACACAAAAATCCATGACTGTCCGATAATCTAGCAGGCCCACATGTCACACTCATTATCTCAAACCATTATTCATCAAACTGATTATTTAGCTAATCAGTAATCCTTTGTGCATGTATTTAAAAGAAGTTTGTCAATAAATATTAGTAGAATTTGTAAGTACGCTCATTCAACGTTCCTTCAATGAAGAAAGTTGTGATGAAAGTAATTTAGTCAGAAAAAATTGTTAATTTATGAAAATTTCTGTTCTTAAACATTAGCTCCCGTGAAAACAAACATAATTGCAATTACGTTGCTTCGTCACCTTCTGAAGTGCTACTAATTTTGACTACGAATAAATTCTGTTTGCTTTCTGAATTCTCTGTATACGGGTTTTACCTCTGAATACTTTCTACTGTAGAAAAAATATATTTCTTGAAAATTCTCAAAACTAATTTTAAAAAATTGTCCAACCTAACCAAGTGGGCTGGACTGTAAAAAATAGAAATTTCAATCGAGAATTCAACCTTTTACAAGAGTAGTTTCACCTATTGTAGGGAACACTAAATGTTTTAATTTGGACCACACGCAGATTTTTGACCTGCAAACCGATTTCTGGCACTGTCGTCATAATTAGTATTATGTGCAATTCGATTCTGTACCGCTAAGCTTGCAGTGACATAAAATCTGTTAGCCTTTTCTTATCGCCAAATGAAAGGGTAGTATGCTCCACCCGAATTTTTTGACCAACTTGTTCATCATCTTTTCTCCAATATTAAATAGAATTTTATATCCTTTTTCACTATGTTCGGAACATCAAACCGTTGGAACGCGCACGCGCAAGGATTATAGCATCCTTTTGAATTTTTTTCATTTGTGCCATTAATTTCACGGAGAATATTTGCCAAAACGATAAAATCAGAATAAATTCGGAATTGTATTTTTGCACGATTCCCATTGATATGGCTGCAGAAACAATTAGTTTAGATAATTTTAGAAATTAATTGGGTTGCAATTTTGTAAATGTTTGTTTATCAGTAGACATAATGTACGTTTGGATAATTAAAAAAAATCATAGTAGTATATTATAAGAGGGTGGTTTAATAGGTGATTTTGGAATGAAAAAGTTATTCAACTGTAAAAAAAAATATTTCATTATATTGATTCCATAAAAAACGTGTTTGTTTAAGCTATTCTGCTTTAAGCTGTTCCTTCTTTTGTTTGTATCGCATATTAAACCTTCGAATTTGGTTTGTGTTCCCATAACTCAATGTGACCATTTCTATCAATTTCGAAGAGTTCTGACATGTTTTCCATTTTTTTTTAAATTTCATCCCCCTACACCTTCTTATTACTATCAATTATATGTATATTAAGAATTTCATGATCCACTTCACTAACACATTTATAAATCTTTTGAAATCTAGTTTTCATTATGTGATAAGACATTTTTCCATCCTGTGTAACTCTTTTTTATTGAAGTATAGACTCGAAAATATGAAAAAGTTTAAAATGACCATATCAACTATACTCAGTGAATTAAAAAAGATATTTTCGGCGATGTATCGCGTTTTGGTGATAAATTTGACTGATGTTCATTTCGCCACTGAATAATCTTTTTTATGACGGTTTTTGTGTTTTAATATCTATTTGTACGCATGTAATGGTATCTTCACAATCGGCTAAATGGCGTGTTTGTTATTCTATCTACTGATAGCATGTCATATCATCGAGACCTCTATCACTTTTGAAGTTAATTGATGTTTTTTTTTATTAACATTTATGTTTCGTTCGATATTAATACATACAAATGAATCTTTCATTGCCTCTTTCCAATTAATAAACAAGTATGAGCTGACTTATATTTATGTGCATTCACATATTCAAAAATACAGAAATTCTCCGCATTATATGCGTATATCCATAACTAATTGTTTCCAATGAAGTAAAATATTTGAGATAAAACAATTACTTGGAACAATCATCTAGATAGGTAACATATCACTTGCTTGGTAATCAAAAACTGAAAAAACAACAGCTGAGTATTACAGTATCAATGTCAACCTGCCCCACCACCGCCTCCGAGGCGTTGCTTAGATTGCTTCCCCGTCACCTTATAGTGAATACAGAGGCATTTAGCGATGCCTACAGGCTTATCCAGATAAAAAAATAGCACCGCCAAACCAAATATATAGCACGATGAACACAGCCATCCTATTCATAGTGGTAATCAATGATATCTAATCATGGCAAGTTTGAAAGTTATCTCCATTTTTCATGCAGACCTGCTAACAATAAACTAATGTGATCAGGATTATTTGGATAAGAACCTCTCTAGAAAGCGCATTCACGGTCACAGATTGCCAAGCGACATAGAAGGTCCTGAAGACTATTTAGTGCACGTCCAAGCTAACGTCGAAGTTTAAACAATATTTAAAATCTAGATAACAGAGAAAAGGGAACCTATTGTAGGTAACAGGCCATAATGTACCATGCAATGAAGACGTAGATATTCTTGCCAAACGATTCTATATTTTGAACCAGAGCCCTTCTCATGAGGTGCCAAATCAATGGAATGACTAAAGAATCAGATGGAGTCTGACTGAAGTAAAACTCCAGGCCTGGGACAATTTCTAAGATTCCTAAACCTATCATCCAAGAAGTCTGAGAAACTTATCGTAATGATCAGAAACGACAATAAATTGGTCGGTCTTCTGCATTTAGTTACTGCATAGAAAGGAACAAGACAACTGCATATTATGCGAGCAAGCCATGAAAGCAACTTTGCATCTACTCTGTGAATGTCCTGTTCATTTCATGAAAAGGCTTAAGTACCTCGAAGGAGTAGAACTAATATCTTGGGAAGGAAAACGTAATAAACCCAGAAAAATTTGAGTCTGCGTAATTTGAAAGCAGAATAATGAGTAGTCGAAATTAAAGAAATTAAAGCGACTTGAAATCCTGCATGATTCTTTGACAACAGTCGACTTCACGGTACGTGGAAGATGACAAGCAAAGTGTTACATTGAAAATCATAAAAGTTACGTTCAATAAATTAAAGATGTCGCGGTAGTTTTTAGAGATGCGGTTTAATAAGATTTGTTAGTATTATTCAAACTGAGGCATGAAGAAGAATCTTGTTTGTAATGTCTTTTCTTTAAAATACAAATTTATTCATATTGTTCTAAACGATTCGATAATATTCTTAGTCATTCAGTTACTTACGGCAGCAGATTAATGGGGTAGGAAAACTTCTTTTTTGACTGAAATGTGGAAACTATAGACCACGAGATGTTTCACAATTATTAATACTGTATTTCGCAAAATATATTTGAACCATCTATACTTCTAGATAATTTCCGCAATGTTCAAATTGCGAATAAATCAACTTCAATTGTAATAATTGAATGCAGCAATTATTTGTGCATAAAAGAGACTGTCAATATCTGGAATATTGTACTTGTCCCGGATTTGAATGGAACTAAAATCCATAGAAAACGCTCCCCAATTCTTATATTCAAATGCAGTCAGCGAAAAGATATAAAAATTAAATGCTTTGTTCTTAACACCAATAAAGAATTAAGCATCCATTGTCGAATTCTGAGGTGTGAAAATTGTGGTTTCCATTGCACTCGTCCGCATCCTTTATATTTTTGAAAAAGCTTTGTTATATATTTACCCCTTTATTTGCACTTTGCATCCGTACGGTTTATAAGAACCTGCCCCTATAGACCTACTCGAACGAGATATAGAATAAAATCTTTTTGTAGGGTGGCGAGGTCTTAATTAAAATAAGAGAAACTAGAAAGGGGAGATATCGAAAAGCAATATTGAAGATCGAGAGAAAGAGAGAGGGAGAGAGAGGTTCGTTGGAACATTTGTGATTGGGATAGGGAACTTGTTTATGTGGAGTGAGGGATATTCTAGGTTTAGCTTCGATATAGAAAAAAATTCCTCTAAAGAGCTGGAATTGTGGTGCAGCAACTGTCGTGGAAAATGAAAATGTTGGGAGCAAAAAAATGACTCGAGGTACCAAACAGCTTTTGGAGATATAAGAGCCTCAGTTTTCATAGTCAGTAAATTTTGCTGATGAACAAGTTGGCCAGGTTACCAGAATAATTCTAATAATTGAATTGGAGGGATTATCAATTTCGTACAGTATCTTTTCCAATCAGAAATCACTTATATTTTTGAATTATTTGATAGTTTTAATTTCGCTCTAATTACAAATAGTTATTAGCGACCGAATATCCCACAAATTTTGTAATTATTATTTATTATAAAATATGATCAGTTTAGTTTGCAGTCTTAGTCTTGGTATTGCTCTTGCACATTTCAATATAAATATCTTTCTTTAACTTGACGTTTCTTAACTGTAGAAAAACTTATCTTAGGTATTTAAAAACTTCATTTTCTTAATTCATAGCCTTTGACAAAGTTTTTCTTTTGTCTTAGTTTAATGTAAAGCAGAGACCAAAAGATTTTTTTTGGGTCAAACGAGGAACAAACTTAACAATTTCAGATTCCGGTCAAAAATTCAGATCTCAACTGTCAAATTTGCCTATTATAATGCTCTTAATCTAGATCCGCAAATAAAAAAACAGCAATATTTTCAATTTATTTCATCTAAAATGACGCGCGTATTTTCGTAGGTTTATTTCATTGTCACTGAATCGGCAATTAGAATAGATGAAATTACATGTCATGGCAATTACATTACAGTATATTTCGTAAATCTATGAACAAGTGCTATTTAAAAGGAGAGTGTTTGATATCGAGTTTCTGCTTTAAATAATCGCCATCAGTACAGACACAAACGAATTTTCCATATTGTTAAATGTGAAAAACACGGTACTTCTTTTTCTAAAAGTAATTTTCGTTTCTTCGACAATTGAGTTACACTCTTTGAGATGGGAACCATTAATCTCTTGCTGTTGCTTCGACAACTCCAAATCACGTACTAACAGTCTATTACTCAGAATTATAAATAGATTAGAACTAGAGCAAACCATACTCAGCATTCATCACAAGATTTCCTGCGGCATTGATGGGTTATCAGCTAAGTTATTTTTGAAAATTTCTTAGGATAGATGTTTAACATTTTATGTTCTCTGATAAACGAATCCTTTGAAAAACGCCTTTTCCCAGCTGTCTAAAAACAACTTTAATTGTTCCCCTGCACAAGGATGGCGAGAAAAATCACATTAGTAAGTAATTATCGTCCTATTGCGCCCTATTATTATCGAAGATAATTGACGAACTAATGAAAAACCGTCTATTGCATTTTCTTAAAATTTTTAAAGCTCAATTATTTGATTTCCTATCTAATAAAAGAACTAACGACGCTATGTTTTCT
The DNA here is from genome assembly GCF_026250575.1 of Diorhabda carinulata. Taxonomy (NCBI): domain Eukaryota; kingdom Metazoa; phylum Arthropoda; class Insecta; order Coleoptera; family Chrysomelidae; genus Diorhabda; species Diorhabda carinulata. The sequence continues at coordinate 46,714,602 of NC_079472.1, read as the reverse complement.
ATTCTTAATTAAATATATACCTCCCCACTTAATAATAAATTTTATACGGCTTCGGTCTTTTGTGATTTCGCTAAGGCCTTCGATTATGTTGATCATGAAATTCTGATTGTTAAACTAGAGTATTATGGCATCCGAAGTGTTTCTTTAAAATGGTTTGTATCTTACCTTGAATGTAGAAAACAACTGGTACGAGCTAATGGTAAAGTTTTGAGTAATTTACCAGTTGGCAGTGGTGTACCTCAGAGTTTACTATTTTACTTTAGTTTAGTTTTACAACCTCTAAAACCCAACAATAACTTAATACGATCCTCAATTCGATCAAGTTTCTTTTGTTTGTTTTGACATCAAATCTGTCTAAACAGCTCGACTCGTACTACTTTAACAACTTTTTACTCATTGTTCGAATCAGATTGCTCTAGTTTGCCTTTTTGGGGGCCTTGTAGTTTGCACCTTTTCGAATCTATCTTCAAATTACAAAAAAAAACTATTCGTTACATTTATAGTTTAAGTAGTAAAAACACATTGCGAATTCTATTTGAAAAAATACGAAAATTCAAGTCTATTTTCATTTTAGAATCCGTTTGTTTGGTTCGCAAACACTCTCACAACTCACCTGAGAGACCCAGACCTCACCAGAGAGAGCTAAAAAAGTTGAAAAAAATTGGAAATTCACTTAACACTAGCCACTTCTGATCTGGTAAAAAATTCCATCATCTTCAGTGTCAAAATTTATATCAGGTACCTTCAGAATTAAAAATGGTAAATACATTCCGGAGATTGACAAGGTATTTCTGTTTTAAAATTGAAAAGTTTAAAAGACAAAATGATAATAAAGCTTATCTACTTCTCTCTTTGTCTCTCTCTGACTCTTTCATGTAAAACACACTATTTACTGGATCTCTGATTACAACATAAAAATATATGAAATAAGCCTTTTACACATCTGCAGAAAATGATCTAGCTTGAACCTTCACCATAAAATCTCCAATTTGTCGTCAAAAAAGTTTTCTCAATTATACAGAACCATTCGTTTAAAATTCAAACATAAACTAAATAAGTGAATAAATAACCCATTCTAGAAAATATTTCTGATCATAAATACAGGCTTATTTAATAACCCCTTATGAAATATACTACCTGCGAAAAAAATGGATCTAAATAATATTTTGAATAATGATACATATGAGGAATTTATTTATTACAAAAATCATGCAGGCCAGTGTAATTAGACTCTCTTGAAAAATGCCTCTATGATATCAACAATTTTGTTATCATCAATTCAAAGGAAATAGTCAGTAAAGTGTAGAAAGATACAGACACCAAAGCTTGAATATCATTTTCAACTTCATACAATGGATATTTTCTAAACATTTTTGATATATATAGGATAAAGCCTTTGAAAATGATTGAGAGAAAATATTAGTACGTTGAATTTCATTGGGAAAGGAAGAGAGTGTAACAAAAATGGATAGAAAAATAATTTACCGAAAGAGGAAGGGGGTCGAATTTTTCAAGGCAAAAAACAATTTATCCCAAAAAAGGTTGAAATTCAAAGTTGCAGTTAATTTAAAATTCTACAATTTTGTATTCAGACTTCTCTCGCCTAACCTTAAAATTTATGCAAATATTTCAAATTCTTTCTGTTTTTATTTTTATCTTTTAAAAATAAAATTTTTTACGTAACTCTCCGAAAACTTACCTCCTTATGTCCCGAACACATTTGATTTTTTTTATTTGAAACCATTTTTTCATCCTATTTTGACTGAATTCCAACAAATCTCCGACAAATGTTTTTATCGAAATCTCTACTATCAGAGTGTGAAAAAATGGTAATTATGGTAAATTTTGATAATACAAAAAATTTATTATTAATAATTATTTACAATATTTACATATTTATTGAAATTTCTATTTTAATTACTAGAAAAACTGAGATTCCATGTTACATTAATAAACTACAAAGCAATAAAAGTATAATATTTTCGAATTCGAGTTTTTGTTTTTTTCCTGAGAAAATTTACTATGGTAATGTATTCTTTACACCATTAAAAACCCACCGACTTTTTTAAAAAAACCTATATTTTGAGATGAGATTTTTACATTGAAAATTAGGGGGCTTCTTCGATATTAAGTCAAAGTGGAGTTTTTACCGAAATTATTAAAAAAAATTTTCAAAAGATAAAAATAAAAAATCAGACTTGATTATTTGAACTTTTAAAATATTTTCAAATAATTTTGAGGTTTTGTGTTGAAAGTGTTAATTTTTTATTACGTATAACTTCGCTACTTTTTCCATAGGACTTGTACCGATGGTGATATTCATATTTAACACATTGTTTACATTACCATTACACCTACACTCACAATTACACTCTATGACGAGCGTTTCGATAACAAGCATAGGACTTTTACCGTAAATCGAGATATACCATTTTTTGCCCTTAAAACACATGTTCCGACTTCGCATTGCCCGTCAATTATTTTTCCTTTCATTTTTGTTATATTATCTTCATTTCTCAATGGGTTTCGTCCTACTACTATTTTTTTTTGTATTTCAAAAATTATCGATCCTGGTCTAACAGCTTTGCAAATATATATCTTCCAAATTTATCTATAGGAGCACTGGAAAATTATTATTCACTTCGGTAAATTGAGCTTTTTGAGTCTTCTGTCGATTTCTATCTTTAATTTCTTTAATTAGTTGTCAAACTTTATAAATAATAGGATGAAAATTTCGTATACATTTGAGCATAATTGTTCAGTTAAATCAAAAAAAAAATTGTTGGAAAGACAACAAATTCCATGCATTAAGAATACTTGGATTATCTGTCTTTTTTGTTCTATCATTGGCAAATTGTATTGTAATTATTATCGGATTAAATAAAATGGAAAATGAAATCCATCATGTTTTCCTATCTTTTTATTTGATTTTAATATATTTTCCATTTCAAAACAAATGATTACTTCCATGGAACATTTTGTATCTTTAAACTCTAAAGCGGAAATCCCAGTTTCATGTGTCGCGTTCTATTCAAAAGTCTTTCTCAACATGATCCCTCAGGACTGAACTACACTGGAACTTTTAACAGTAACAAAAACAAATTTATTACATGAAAAAGAACTAGAAAAAGCCTCCAGATTGCAAAGAAAATTGCAAAGGGCTCAAGAATCAATTTTGTCAGCATCTCGGGTAATATAAGTTGATCGTAGAAGATTATTCTATCGATATTAGTCTTCAAAAGACTTTAGAAATTTCATTTGTAGTTTTATACGTACATATTTTCTGTATTTAAAGAAATGCAGATAAAAATATTTCTTGGAATAGACTCGGGATTTTGTAATGTAATCACTTCTTTACTAAAAATAATACTAAAAATGTGTAGAGGGACGGCTCAGTTAAATTCAAAGTTTGGAGACATAAAAATAAAGATAACAGATTCAAGAAGCAGAGTTAAATATAATAAATATTTATTTTTATTAGCAGTAACAATTTTACCTCTCGTTCCAATTCCAATGCATTTGATTTCTCACGTATTAAAACTTTAAAATCATTATATGAATTTACTAACTTATCCCAAGTGACAAAGTTACACGAGAAAATCAAAACCTACAGTATAGGATGAAGACAACGGCTGGTAAATGTACTAGGAGCATTTCAACTAAGAAGATTCCAGTCATAGCCAAAGGTCCGATTAGATATAAAATACCTGTAGACACTTTGGAGTAGTAATATCAAGTGAGAAAGCTCTATTGGAGGAAATACGACTTCAAATGTTGATCTATCTATAATCTATAATAGGAGCGAAAAAATTAAATAGAGAAGAACTAGGACTTCAGGATATATTGAGATGGGTTGAAGAAGTTAGAAAAACTATGTCCAAAGAATGCCTGTAAGGGATGAGCAAAAAAGGCAAAGGATAAAACAGTTGGATCTAAGTGTCTCCAGAAAGGTTAAGGGGGCTAAATATTCGGAGATAAACAAGACAGAGTCCTACTAAAAAAAAAGAAGAAACCTAGACGGTCTACGTTAAGGAATGGTATTCTTCCTAAATATGACATCCAGTACTTTTTCAAAATTTTTTTGCCAAATTTTAAAAACCCACTTAGTTTTGATTCATTTTGCTTTAAACAGTTGGTTGCTCTATTCGATATTTGATTGATATTGCTTTAGGGTTTGTGAGTGTAGTTCATTATCAAATGAGGAAAAATGAGGAAGAAATCTTGTATGGAAATTCTAAGATAAACCGAATATAGACTGTTAATTGCTCCAATACTGCAATATATAGAAGACTATAGAATTAAATTTCGAATCATATTTCAATTCTTTCGAATATACTTCATTATAACATGAAATGTTATTTCCAATTTTATAAAAACCAGCTTCAAAATCCATCAAAAAGTTTCCTTATATAACAATCAAAGATATTTTCTTTTGTATGGAAAATACGTCTCGAGTTCGATATATTAACTGAAAATTCAGAACTAATCAAACTCTCAAGATATTACATGTACTTTTCTCAAAAATATTTCAATTTTTCATTTAAGCTTTTCTCCAAGCTGTCAAATGTATCGATCTTCAAACCAACAGCGGCGTCTGTGATATTTCAACCGACTCATAAAAGTTTATAATTTTAATCATACGAGTAAATAATGAAAATATGAAAATGTGGTTTAATCTCAAAAATCTATCTTTTTTTTTATGTCATTATTACTGATAAGCTACGTGAATCAATTGAAAGGTCTCCTTAGCAAAATATTTGAATGACTGAACTGAACTTATCCACTTCCTTATCAGTTTATTATGCCCTTATTGAGTCCCATCTCCGATATGCCCTTCCCTTCTGAGGTACGTGTGGTGCGATTCAATTTGAACGAATCTTCAAACTACAAAAGAGAGCTGTAAGATATTTACTCGGAGTAAACTGCAGGGACTTCTTTTAAAGATTTAAAATTCTGACTCTTCCTTCCTTATTCATCTTTGAATCCGTTGGCCTAATTCGTAAGCACGCTTCTCCAATTTCAGAAACATCTTGCATGGTTATCCACTTAGGATCGCGGAGCACAACCTTCACCTGCATAATCCACGTTTAGAATTAATTAAGGGCTCAATATTTTACAATGCAAAAAAATGCTCAACCACTTGCCAATTGAAATCAAATCGCTATCATGTTTCCCCGCATTTTGCGATAATTTGAGGGCATATTTACTGGAGAGCTCCTTATACTCTGTAAACGACTTTTATTCTATTAATAATTATTTTATTCCGGACATGCTATATACTTGTTTGATTTTGTTACTCATTGTGGTTTTCTTTTGTATATTGTAATTTTATTTTTTTTTGTATCTTTATTTAGTTATTTTAGTTTTTACAAGCTTTTATCTACAAATTGTAACCATTTTTTGACAATAAGGCATTTCATTCTCTTATTCAGAAAAAACTACGGTTTGATATAAAATTGAAGTATTTTTTAATTCCTATTATTTTCGTAGGACTTAATAGAATATGTACAAAAAAGGGCTGGAAGCAAAAGCTATTTAATATCAAACGTGTTAGCACGTATTTCCTCCATAAATTACAGTTTGACGGATCTTGGAATAATCTTATTTTTGATTTTACCTTGGAAGAGCATATTTTAATGAGTCGTAAGAGATGGATCATGTAAATTAAAAGCGGATTCAATGAAGCTTACGAGCTATCAATTACATTAAAAAAAGACTCTATTATATTGAGGTCAGAGCTCTTAATTGGTCATACTATTGCTTGGATTTCGATATTTGTCATATACAGTGAAGTATTTTCGTGAAGGAGCAGAAAATTCACTATAAACAAAGCAAAAGGTTCAACTTGTAGCTCATATACATCTACAATGTATCTGTGAGCTTTAAGGTAAAATATTTCAATGATCACCACATGGGTTTTGTCTTACATATTGATGTCACCACATAAAATTACGTATTTTCCGCCACAAATATACCTTTATAATTGTATGACGCATTACATTCGACGACTGTTGGTTGTATTTTTTCGATGGCCTGGGATTAACGAAGTTCGACAGCGAAGCGAAGTAGACATCATATCAAAAGAATTATATCCTAAAAAAATATCTTAAGCTCATTATATAAAATAAATTTTATTTCTTAATTATGTATATCTGAGATAAATAAACCAAAAATGACTTAAGCTTCCATCACAAACTTTCAGTTAAATCATTTTCACTTTAGCTCAGGTATCTCTAAATATAACTCGGATTTTATTCCGATTTCATATTTATATATTGGATAAGATACTATTTATTAGGATTAATTTATTATCTATCTTCTATTATTCTAGTCCAATTGAAGAATTTTTATAAAAAATTATTTCTAAAGACCATTTCCTAAATTCTAAATTGATATATAGTATAAAACAATCGATAAGCCACTTTCTTTACTTATTAGTAACATTGAAGAATCAATTATTATTAATATTAATTGGGAATATACATATTACCTATACAGTATTCTAGGACACAAGCTCATTTTAAGAGGAAAACCTAGTCTTTTTTTCAATTAACCTTAATATGTTTTTGGTAACTATGTTAGAACCCTATTAACCCTATTAAAAAAATTGGAAGTACTAACCCTTCCATATTTCTCAATTATAAAAACACTGGATTGTGTAAAGGCTACAAAAATGATAATTTCAAATAAATATTTAGTTCCCATTATTAGTACTGTGATAAAAATAATACCCACTGATATTATAGACCGTCTTGTTTTCATCGTCCACTATACATTATAATAACGATGATGAGAAATTGAACGAGCTGCTGAAACTAATGTAAATATAACAAATGAGGTATTTTAATATACGTGTAGAGTAATCCATTTTAAGATCTAGATACAGAGAAAAAAACAGGGAATAACATTAATAGAATTAGTAGGAAACGTACGTCACTAGCAAGATGTGGTGAGAATAATATTATTACCTACAATATCCATTTATTAAGAATGACATGCCAACATAAATTGAATTTGATTTGCTTCAGCCCGATCCAGGGTTAACACGACGCTACACGAGTCAGTGAATTTAGTGTGGAGTATCAGCTAGCAATTCTGCTCGACAAAACTCACATCGAGAGCCTCTATTGATTCAATCATTGCAGTACAGCATCCTTACCCACCTCTAATATGTATAGTAGTATATATGGTATATAATCTGCATTTTAGTCACATGTTTTCATAAGTTTTAACTGTATGTTTGTATGCTTGTATGTGTAATCAAGTTTTCAACGGCTAGCAAACAGCTTTCGAAAATCGAGATGCAACCATCAACACATCTGTACATATTAAAAACGGCTATTAAATAGCAACAAAAGGCAAAAAATAAAATACAGTTTAAATACTGATAATACTGATAAACGCGCTTATAGCAATTATCAAACCAAAAAAATATTATTGGCATAACAATAAAATTACTGATAAAAAAGTATCACTATTATAAAAGCCGGAGGTGTTTTCTATAAAATTTTTAATTTTCAGTAATCAAAAGAATCACTCAAAAAGTTCCCAGACTGGGATCTGTCTCAAATCTATTGGTTACAAAACGCAAAGTTGGTTTAAAAATGTCATTCATTTTTTCATCAGCAATTTTATTCTTATACCCAGAATAACTTTTTAATTTGATTATTGCTAATGAACGTGTTTTCTACTTTTTAATTTTGAGTATAACTAACTCTAAAACCTTGTTCCTCAGTTTTTTGAAACTTTTTATTGTGATTCAGCTCAAAATGTCTTATTGTCGACTCTCCTTTTTATTTGATTGCCGAAAAATCAATTCGTATAACATGAATACTCAATGTTTTAATCACATTTTAATCTTAAAATACGAATGAGAAGAGGTATGAAATTGAATCACAGAAGCTAGTACATTATTTATGTGTGTCTTTATTTAATTATTTGTATACTTGTTTCTTACTTTTTTACTTTTGTCAACAGATTGTTAACAATTGTTTGACCATGAATCCTTTTTCTCTCTCTCTCTCGTTATGAAACTTGTCACATTTCTTTAATTATTATTATTAATTTCAATACATTATCTATCTATGGCTCGTAAGAATTGTATACTTAGACAATTTTGTTGTCACATATGGCATGAAAATGAAATAAGAATTCTTCTTTTTGTCACAGGAAGTATCAAACAAGATGAAATTTCGAGTTTTTGAATTCATTCATTCTATACCCACGCCAATCAACGTTTGAAATCTAGATTGTTAGGAACTTTTCGGACACTATAACCCGGGTTCGAGTAGATCACCTATCAGCGGATCCTAACCCAGAACGAGATTGAGATCTCAGTTTCCTTTCCATGGTCCTTCGAGATTAATTTCAAATTTAAAACATGATAGATGAGAATTAATAGGAGACTGCCCTTTAAGGAAAATAATTGAATTTTAAAGTTAAAAAAATCATAGACAAATGAAATAACACGTCAGCTGATAGCATTCAATTATTGGTCCCCCAGGGTAGAAAGGATTATATCCTATGACTACGACCCGATTAACTCGATCAGTTTCCCAACAACAATGAACGTGATCCGGGTTAGTTTCTTAACATTCAGATAATGATCAGGTAAACCCGATCATAGTTTCCGAAAAATCGTTGAGAAGAAGGAGAAAACTAAAACTTCTTGGTTTATTGAAATGGCAATGAAATTATTATCTACGTGCGACTTTATTTGGCCTATTTACATAAATTCAATGAATTAAAAACTGTGAAAGCTGTCAGCATCAGTGGGATACATTTTAGATTAGAAAAGAGATGCCCCCAAATTATACAAATTCTAATTTCTGAGTATCTTATACTATATACAGGAGTTTTATGTACATTCTGTACCCGTAGAATCTATGTGAACTTTTTGGGATATTTCCAACGTTTGTTACGTAATGTAACATTATTATTAATATATTAATAAAAAATAATTAATTTCTCTCGTAAGTTATCCTTTTAAGATTTTTGGTGAATTTGAAACATGTAGAATATAATTAAAAAAGTAGAAAGACTGTTAAGTGATTTAACAAGTAATATTTTGAAATAAGCACCGATGAAAAAATTATGAACTTGAATTGAACATTTTTCTTTGTAGATACTCCTCCAGATCATCCGTCACTGAATGCATCAATATATTTTCTTCCAGTAAAGTTAGTAATATAGAGTTTCTGAAAAGCCAACAAATATGTCTCTGTTAGTCGTTCTTTTCCTGAAAAGTCTTCGTAACTATCATCAATCATGAATTTATCAGGAGAAGCCAAAAAGTACATCATTAGTTTTATATCAGTGGTAGCTACTCATCGGACATTAGTAGAAGGGGAAAGTAGAAGCGTTCGAAAAAGGAAAGGGTCATAATTCACACAGAAAACTACCCTAAAAAATTTAAGATTAGCTTTACTGACGCCAAAGATACTACATGGAAGTCAAAAAAATATGTTTTGCGGTCTGCCATGTGAAGTTTGCTATCTATTATGGCAGTAAAAACTTTCGTATACGATTGTTTGTAAGCAGAAATAAGACAGATTCCGTTACATGACTTCAATCGAGTAGGTTGTTTAAATTAATGATTCTCACTATTGACAAAATAATGGAAATATAATTAATATATAATTCAATTAGATGTGTATCATTCATATGTAATTCATCCAAATGAATAATAGCCTTTACTCGCGAATGTAATACTATACTATCAGATTTACAAAAAAATAGCAAAACGTTTATTGAATACAAAAATTTCAACAATGATCATTGTTTTCGCGATACTATTGGGGATTTTTCTTCGGTTTTGGTTCGTCAAATTCTTTTTTCTTCCATAATATGTCGACCAAAAATTAACCAGAACCTGAAAAACATCTACTGGCAAATATATAATATACCACCCCCTGGTAGCGCGTCTTACGGAAATATCTAAACCTATCGTCCTCGAAAAGGACTACTTGGTAAAAATATGTTGTGGAACTTTGAACGCATTTCTCTCGAGAATTTATTTTCGCCCACTGGATTTAATTTTTTGTAGACCGTCACATATTAGTATTTGCTAATTTGAAAATTTCTAATAATTATTTAATATTCTTATCAGTCTTTGTTTTTGATAATCTCCAATTATTTTTCCATGTTATTTTAACAAAAATATCGCTGTTAAATTACTAAATTTATTAATTAATAAATTCATTCAAATTGATGTAATATAAGTCTATAGGCTATAAGTCTAGCTTTTAAAAACGTACTTCTCTACAATATAAGTGTTGGCGCTATGCAAAACGTTGAGATAGTGTTACGGTATCAAAATTCGGAGCGTTGAAATCTGTTAGAATGGAACCAAAGTAAACTGAGAAAAAATATTTTGTATTTGATGACTTTAAAATGAGATCGTCCCGAAATTGCTTGTGAACTCTATTATAGAAGGTTATTGAACTTTTAGGAGCACACATTTGAGAGTTGAAGCACATACACACACCTTTAACCTCCACAGTTTCCAATATTTCTTTCAACAACTTCAAGGAATATCACGTCAAATCTAAATGGCTTCTAATAGATTTGACAAGTGTAGATTTTTTACAAATTAAACACATTTTTTACGATTTAGCCGCAGTTACTGGCAACATTGTACTGAAATTTTATACGAATACATTTTGGAAGCTGCTACATCCAATGAAATGGAATCTCAATCCAAATTTTTCAAAATGTATCCTTTTATAGACAAGGCAACTTTTACGCGACAAGATATGTTTAACTCCAATAATGCACACTACTGGTGTGATGAGAATCCACATGTCAAAAGGGTATCACATTGCCAACACTCATTTAAAGTTAATGTTTAGGCAGCAACTATGGTAACAAATTAATAGGTTATCACATTCTACCTGCAAATTTAAATGGTGATATGTACCTGGATTTTTTAAGCAATCACATATTCGAAATATCAGAAGATTTAACGCTAAATGAGTGCAGAAGCTCCGATTTATTGGTCTCCTCGGGTATGCGATTTGAATCCCTTGGATTAGAAAGTTTAGTCGTATCTTAAAGAAAAAGTTCATGATGCAGAGGTAAATTCACCTAAAGAATTGAAAGACAGAATTCAACGTCACTTTAATGACCTTATAGTTGACTCCCAACTGCTTAGAAGATTTCTGGATTCTTTAGAAAAAATTAGTTTCATAGATAAACAAATGTACGTTATGGACGTATGAATGTATCGAAATCATACCTGTTTACACCTAGCTGCAAGGATTTCCGGTCAAGTACGCAACGACAACCGTAATTTTTTAGAATCTTCATATAAATTGCTGTAATGTAGACGAGATTTTATATACCATCCAGTGAACGGAATTTTTTCCAAAAAATAATTTAATTGAAATTTCGATAGGCAACTTGGTAGATATATATTCTCCTAATTATAAAAATATGGGTTTTAGCAAAAAACTGATGAGCGCACTAATCCTGCAGCCGGATCTCGTACCATAACTTATAACGTCAAATAAAGTCATCAATAATGTTTCAAAAGCTTTCTCAAAATATTATATAGATAATCAATGATGAGAAGTTTTGGTGGTTGTATTCTAAATATTTGTATTCTGTTTATTAAGCCAGAAGAAATGCTGTACACAATTTAATGAAAATATTTTTTCTATAATTCCAACAATATCTGAAGTTTTATCAAGTTTTTCTTCCTCTACCATATTTTTTATCTAAATCATTTATCATTTAAAATTCCTGATAAGTGTTATACGCCCTTGTCACAAACAATGTCGTGTTCTTTCATTGTACCCTTCGTATCCTGAATATCCCTCCATTTTTCCGATGACTGCATAAGGTATACAACATACACACATGATTGATCGCTGTAGCCATAGAGATTTGAATATGGTGTGATCTAACCACGTATATTTGGCCATCTAAACTAATGTGTCATGATGATGTATTTTACAAGTATTTGCCACCAGAGTTCTAATTTTTCGGCATTAGAAACCGAAAACGCGAAAAGGGGAATAATTAATTAAAATTTTTGCATTAAATTTCGATTCAATCGGTCTACAAAAATTGATTTAAACAATAGATTTTGATAATGGCAGAGTTAAAAAAGTATATTGTATATAGGTTCATAAATGTAAAGGAATGATTACTTTCTAATATTTAGGTGGAAAATCTGCTAATGAGTAGAGTTGAACGGATATTAACTATAAGGTGTTAAAGTTAAAATTATAAAAAAATGGATTTAGTTTATGAAAACATAGTTAAGAAGTAAATGAACATAATAGTCCGGGAGCCAGGTGAAAATTTGGTTAATTATTTCCTTTCGTAAAATAATTGGTGATATGCATCAGAGAGTTATGAAGTAGAGCCTAGTGAACGTCAGCTGCGGCTCGGTGGGTGAGATAGGCAGCAGTAACCTCCCACTCATAACAAAAAAAAGAGATACAGTCATTTCCTCTCAGCTGAAAAATTGTTAATATACTGATGTGATAAATGTATTTAAAAAAAGTCAGCTAGCAGTGAGTCGAGGAAAACCTGGTCAGCTGACGGTTTTTCCACCGAGAAATAGCCAGCTGACTTATTTATTTATTCATATCTACATATAAGCTATCATCAATAAAATTTTTATTTGAGAGGAAATCACTGAAAATAGATTTTTTTTGTTCGAGGCGTTTTTTCACTCGCACAATTCTGAAAGTAAAAAAAAACAAACTCTAAATAGACGCAAAATGTAATGTTTCAAAATTGACCGAAATAAAAAACTTAGGCAGTTATATTAGTAGAATTTTATTCTCCACATTTTTATTTCACGTGTATTTTAAATAGGAGTATCTGTTTTACAAAACATGTGGTCTTGGAAAGCCGCAGAATTTATATTTGCACCAACATACAATTTTTTTTTTCATTTTTAACATTCGGTTTCGGGTATAAAACGAAACTGAATTTGAAGTTTTATATGTCAATCGATGCAAAATTGAGTTATCTGTATTTTCGAATAGAATAATATTTTCTGTTCGACGTACCGTTTTACAGCTACAAGCAAAAAACTTAAAATAGTGAAATAAATTGGCTGTTTTTTGGGCTACCCAATATTTAGTATGGCTGAAATTTTTATGATATTATTGGAGTATCTAAAATCCTAAAACTAATTTGCCAAACAATAATTGTTGAACCTTCAACTAGATCGATCTAAAAGTGAAAATTTTTTGAGCATGTTGGAAGAGTACAGAAAATTGTGTGTTAGTTTCGCAAGCGAGATAGACGTACTCAAGATGGCATTAGCTTAGTCACATTGGTGTATCGTTGCTGTTATTTCGATATCAAATACTGCAGTAGCTGTTAGCAAAACCCTGCCAGATGATACTTCTACAAATTCATATAGAGAAGTTAAATCCAAGACATTGACACTTCTAATACAATTATTGAGCCGGAAAGTGTGGTAAATATAGAAACAAAACATTTCAAAAAATCATTACAAAAAATGTATAATGATCGTAGTTCATAGAGGATAATGATTTGATGAAACTCGATAATCAGCTTATTAATAGTAGCAAGTAGAATTAGTCTTGTGGAACGCCATTTTTAAAATGAACAATTAAAAATTAAGTCAAGTGATTTAATCAATGGTGAATGTACCAAAAAATAGTTCGATTTTTTAAGGTATTGATTCGATACAAAGATATTCGTCGTAGAAAAGGTGTAAACTGTAATCTTTTAAGGAATTCATTCGTTTCTGATAATATTTTTTGTGTGACTAATGGTAATATTAAAACCATCAAAACATATAACTCTTGTTATAACTGTTAAAAGTCTTGCAATTAATAGAAGAATCATTAACATTCTTAATCGCCTAGATCATTGCTGCAACTATACTACACTGGAGTATATTTATATAATAGTTAATAATTTAGTTGAGGTTCATCTTTTATACTCGATTTCGACAGTGAAATTGTACACATTTTTTATAACTAATCCTCATTCAACGAAATAGTACTTGTACATCGTCAAAATCAGTCAATTGCAGATATGAGAGTATATTTGTAGCATACTATATAGTAATTACAAGAATTTCCATTCCGTCTCAACTCAGACTTGGTATTCAGAGTGTTACTTACGAAAGTGGAAGTCAAGACCACAAGACGTTCCCATACTTCTGGCAGTCAAACTGTGGAAATGTGGGTACGAAAAGAGATAGAAATTCAAGAATTGTACTGCTTTAACAATTTAAACGATTTGCCTAACGTATGTCAAATAACAATATACAGAACGTCCACACGCCTCCTACTAATTACGAAGATTTGAAAAATTGTTTGATAAAATACAGAGTTGGTGGAAATCTTAAACTTGTTTTCAAAGATATGGTAAAAATACTGGAATTTTCCAACGGTATTAAATATCCACAATCGGTTTATTGAACGATATAATTAAAAAAATAATGATAACAAATATGGTTCATCTCAGATACGGTAAACTTTCTACCTATCTTCAGTTATATCAAAATCTACTTTAAAATGATGACTACAGTTACGCTTCCTATAAAAGAGTACATCCAAATATGTTCAATCATGTTTGAAGATCAAAGGAGTAGTTCATTTTCTCACAAAAAATGTACAAATGTTCCTTCTAAAATATCCGTTAAGTCGAAACCATGAACAATGCATTGAAATGTACCTTTTCATAGTATCAGCAAATCTTGTTAGGACATTCCGTATAAACCATTTCCGGTAAGGGCATGTCAAGTAGGTATCTAGGCATTTCACCCTAATACATTTTGTGCTGTCTTGACTTTGAACACATGAAGCTAATTGTGAATTTACACCCTTCGCGAATTTGAAATTAGACGTTCGGTAAATTCTGTTGTTGTTTTGTTAAAATTGCTGTTGTAAGACACTGTCTATCAACTATGTAGGTAGGAACATAAAGAGAATTATTGCCACTAGATTAGAAAGATGTCATTCCTAAATTCCATATTCCATATAAATATGAAAATTATAGGGGAAAATGGGGAAGATGATATAAAAACTAAGAGAAGTTTGGACAATAGTGGAAAAGAGACATGTAAACTATGATAATAGATACAAGAACATGTTACATTTGAAGAGAAAAACGACATTAGGACAGAAAAGAAGAAATTGATAAAAATCGACTTTATCAAACTAGATGGAAACATTGGAGAAAATAAGGTTTAATTTTCAAAGTATCAAGAGAAAAACAAAAGATATACTAGGAGAAGGCGAGGGAAATTGAAAAGAATAATGAATAGATCACAAGAAAAGTTTAATACGACAATATAATATAAATGAAAGACAAACAAAAATGAATGAAAAAAAAGGAAGGATTAATACAAATCAAAAATTTTAATGAATTTGACAAAATGTTAAAAATACTCGACGACTTCAAACTATACAAAAAAAGAGGATGAAGCTAAAATTTTCAAGTATCAAGAGTAATGCAAATGATACATGAGATATTCGAAAAACAATAGAAGTGAAAATATGTATATAAATATGAAATTATGAAAAAAAATTGAAATGGAAAGCATGGATTACAAATATGAAAAATCTGGGAGATGAAGTTACTAAAAAACTTGTAACTATGAAACCAGATATTGTTAATCAAAATAAAAATTTGAATTAGAAATCAAGAAATGGAATATGTGAGGGTAAATATCAGAAAAAGATTAATTTGACATTATAACAGAAAATAATGGAAAATAACTAGAAAATGCATTAGAAGAATTTATATGAATCAAAAATTATAATGAATATGAAAAGAAGATAAAACTTAACGTTAAAGGTTATCAAAGATAACACCAAACCAAAATTTGTTGTTGTCATATACATCAAATTATTTTTTCTTCAAACCTCGGTCGAAAGTACGTTCTCTCGTCCCTAGTAGCTGGGAAGAAAGTTGAACATTTACTCCCTGTAGAAAGTACACGCACGTTCTCCATAACAGCGGGAGGAAAACATTTCTCATGCGTGATTACACTCGTAACTAGGGACTATTTATTCTGTTACTATGACAAATTGTTAATTGTTGTCATTAGTATTGCTACCTCTAACCTTAATAAATAATTATTATTGTCATAAAAAGTTAAATTAATAACGTACATTCGACCGGCTATGAAGAAAAATCGTATACACTACCCGGGCCAAAATTTAAAATCTCTATCTTGCTCATCATGACGAGCAGGGCCGAAAATTTAACTTTTTGCCCTTGTAGTGTAATATACCATTCATGCATTAAAGAATTGTATCAGTAAACTAGTTTTGTTCTTCAATTATTAAGAATGATCTAGAGAAAACGGTCCAACCTTATATTCGGTGGTATTGCAGTGACAGTAATAACAATTATTCTACGAAACACCCACTCGACATCCTCTAAAACTCAACGTGTAAGTTGGAGTGAAGATCGTTTTATAGAACTATTTTCTGAAAATTTGTATCCAAACACTAATCGTTTTTTCCTATTGTAATTTAATTTAAATTACTCATACAAATTGACAATAACTCAGTCGGTGGAGGAAATTTTTCATCAAAAGAATAAGATATAAGCAAAAAAGTTGATTTTTTCTTAAAAGTACGGTGGTGAATATATAAAAAAAACACGTTCTATAGTAAGTTTCTCTCGATAAAAAAGATCCCTTTTTTGTAAAACCTATAGTTTTCACGGAAAAAATTCGTAAAAATATCAAGTCGCTTTTCTTAGCTTATAACTATGTCCTATAGACGACAAAATTATCAATTTTCATTAAATTATAAAATTACATTTGGTAATAATGAATATTTCTTGTTTTTGAAGAAATTTTGGAAAAAATTTTTTATTATTTTTTTTTATTGTAGGTAATATGGAAAATATCAATACATATTAAAATTTCTTCTTATGTTATAATATTTTATTCATCGTCACTTGACTCATTTAAGGGTTGGGGAGAATTTTTATAAATATTAGGTCACTTGATCCCACTGAATTCTGTACTAACATTCAGACTAAATAATGGGAAATTTTAAAAATCAAAATGATTTCGACTTTGAAAAATCGATAGATCTCTTATATTAATTGGCCTACTTCAAAGTACTTTTAAAAAATTTTCAGCCTTTTTGCTTATATCTTGTACTAGTGACCAGCAACTGGGCTACAAATTTAATTGCAACGAGAGATTAGATAGTTTTATCACGAAAGAAAATAATCGATTATTTTTCTTTCTCTTTTCCGACGTTGTTAAGAAGACATTCAATACTTAACTTTAGGTATAGCTTGTGAGACTCAGTGGAAGAATTTTCAGTAATTTGAATAACTTTTTTTAATATTACCAATCAGCTATAAGGCATTTAGTTAATCACAATCTAGTTAACAGTGACCAATGAACAATTTAATTCTGACTTAATAGAGTTTGGAACTTGGAACTTAGATTTGTAGTATGGATTGCACTGAATTTTAATATGCACATACATCCTCTGCTCTGCTAATAAAGAACTAACTCAATGAGCTTTTCTAGTATATTTTTCTATATTTTAGTCCAAGTTTCTATATTTTAGTCCAAGTTTGGCATCTAAGGTAAGTATTTTGCTGTGTTTAAGTGTGTAAACAAGTTATAATTTATTCTGACTGGAATATGATTTATCCTAACTGACTAAGTTTCATTTAGTTTAATTGTGCAACTCTTCATCCAGTTCTAAATAAGTTGGACAGCTGTATTTGGCTTTTTAATCACTTCTTAATTTCTCCTTCCTACGACTAGAATGACATGAAGTTTGCTATGGTGTTGTTTTCTAGCTCTGGAATGTAAATATAGCATAGGTCCTAGTACATTTCCTTGTAGTGAAAATTTGTTATGTTTACCTTCTGAATATGAAATCTAATACTGTGTCCATTTACTGAATTGGTTAATACATATTGGACAATTTTTGTACCTGTCTTCTTTCGAAATTGGATTTAAGAACGAACGATTTTGTTTTCTGATGTTCTTTTATTTAGTATCTTCTGCAGTAGATGCACTGAACACTGTACTGTATACAGCAGTAAGGTTTTCTCATCGCTGTAAAGTTTGGTAGAATGTGTTGTATTTAATACGATCTGTAAATTTACCATAAATATCGACTTTGTTCTTGAAAAATCCTACTAGGTATATGATTCCTTTGCCACGCCACTCGAACACGTTAGCAGATATTTGGTTGATTTTTTTTGGTATGCCATCCAGCGTCATAGTTTTCCAAAAGAACTATGTTTTAATAAGTTTATTTTCTAATGGAAAATTTGAAAATTATTTTTCTACAGAAGCCTCGCATAAATATTACAAATTGTTTTCATAACGTGTCACTATTTCTCTTCATATCAATCGAAGTCTCCTTGAGAAATTATTATACTCATTCGTCACATAATGCCGAAAACTATTTCCAAACATATTTCTGTATTTTCAGCGTGGTTCAAAAGCGTTGAAAACCCAATGCCTTAACTTATGATTAAACTTGAAACTATTCAGAAGTAACTTTTAAGACGGTTTCTGACTTTTTTAGTCAAAATTTGGTTACTATAGTATATATACTATTCCCTCCTTCTTTCCTTGTTCTAAACAAAAACGTCGAATTATCTTCTCGGATTAAATGATATTTCACAACTGTCACATCCAGTAATGCAACCGCTGTATATCAACAAAGGAAAATGCAGTTATGATCAACCATCTCAAACACACAGGTATGTACGTGTGTATTTAGAGTCCTGATCTCTGTCGTAGTCGACAGGAAATGGATACTTCGCAGTTTACATTAGGTAATCATGTTTACCTTTGATCCGAACTCGCGTTACATGTTTATTATCGTTTGCATATTGGATTTACTAACATTCGGTAGTTGATTTTATCGATAGGAACACACATATCCACGAAAAGATAATTAATTTAAGTTTGAATGTAACACAAATGTTATTTGTAGTAGCTAGTTCAAATTGACAAGTAGAGGTACAACTGTACATATTTACAAATGATATTTTCATCCCATTTTGTTGATATCGTTTTTTAAAAATATTTCGCTTTTCCGTTTTTCGCTAAAAAAATACTAAAATTCAAAAGTTTATAAGAAAAATGCCAAAAGTCGCACTGGCCACATTATAATTCAATTTATTAAAAACTCAAAAAATCGGTTCTTTTCCTACCCCCTATTTCATTCGTTAGGAATGACAGTCGTCTTTGTTATTCACTTCCTTTTTTACTCCCAGGGAATTTTACGGAAGTGTCGGGCTATCTCCTTTGATTCAGGGTAGTTCATTCTACAACTTCTCTTTGGATATGACTTATTATGACAAAAAAACCCTTTAATAGTGGATCTATTTGCTGAAACAATTCCTACTCTATATTCTACTTCTACGGATGAGCAAACCTCTACTAAATTGACATTCTTTTCTCCTATTTTGCTTGCAGTAGTTTTCTCGACCATCATGAATACCTGACGTGGTTTTCCGTCAAATTCCACAACTAAATATTGAAGTGGGTTCTTAAACATTATTCAGATGATATACAAGAAGGTTAATCTTCAGAATTAGTTGGAATCGTGTTCAGATGAGTTCTTCTTTACGTAATATACTAAATAATCGTCGTGCACCTTGGACATCTCCTCTACGTCCAGGATAGCTTATAGGTATTTGTTATTGATGATACAGTTGATTTCATCTTCTGTTCACTCTGTTCTCTACGTGGTCTTTTGATCTTATGTACCGTGGAAGTATTTAACTTCTATATTTCTCTCACGGCTATTCCTCAACACAAAACTGACACAAAGTTGCTCTAAGTTTCTATTTTAGTAGCAGCATACAATTTCATTGATAACGCTGTTATTGACAATGTGTTAGATGTACGGCGTTGAAACTCGGACTGATAAAGTGATAAACAAATCGGTCTTGCATAACACAATATTGTCAGATCGCCACTAACAGATATCGACATGTGAATGAGTCGTAGCGACTTCTTTAAAAAAAAATTACCTATATATACAATTTGCAAATACTCCTGACCAGATCCATTGTTATTCACAGTAACAGATTTGTCTTGCGAATAGAGTTGGATGGCGTATCTCCTGAATTTACCCCAATAACTTGCCAATTGAAAATGTTTAGTCCTACTTCGTTGCCCGTCACATTTCATGCTACATCGACTGAATATTAAGTGATCTATTTGTCTGAATATGTAAATATGTATAATAAAAATAATTTTATTTCCTTTTGGGGAAACTAAGGATAACGTACGTTTTGCATATGTATCTCTCCCACATCCCAATAGAGTAATTCATTCAAATAATCAATTCAAATCATTATACTAAGGCACAGTATATATATATATATATATATATATATATATATATATATATATATATATATATATTGGAAAAAAGCTTTTTCTTTATTTGCAAAGCTCAAGTCATGACACTGACACATGAAATTTATATTTAATAAAAATCTCATCATTTAATTTTAAAGCTGGTTTAAAGCCAATATAAGTTGTTTTTATTCGATTCAAGACTGCACATAGTTGTTACAGCGTTTACTGGTTATGTATGAGCTCCTTGTCTATGTTTCTGTGAAGTTTCTATATTTTTTAATGAAAAAGTGGATTCAATTTGTCGATCTATCTTGATATTCTCTTGAATTTTCGTATCAAGAATGGTATATTTGAGAATATTGTCAACTGTGAACGTTTCGAAATATCAGTTTCGTTTTGTGCATTGAAAAAAAGCGAATATTTTCAAAAATGCTATAGTATCGCATCGAAAATCCCGTAACGGGAACTTGGTAAGAAAAGGAAACGGGAGAGGAGGAATCACAAAAGCAAACTTTATATAGAAACGAAGGCGGAGAGTCGCGCAGGATGTCATGACAGAAAGATAAATACACCATTTAAAAGCGTTTAATATAGTGGAAATATTTACTATGTGTCGAGAATTTTCTTGGGTTTCCACCGCGTCGTTATTTATAGATTCACATATTTGGAGGGTATTTCGAATTGTGTACTTTATCTCTTATCTGAAAATGTTTATGTTAGCGAATAAAAAAAGTCGGCATTAACCTAGGAAACTCGAAAGTTGGTGCTCCGCTTCGGAAACTCTGAAGTAATTTTTCTTCCTTATATATAATTCCGCATTGATTCACGGAGGTGTTATCGAAGCTTCGCATTGTAAGGGTTAAGTCACTGTAATACTAAATTTCCTCGATAATTTAAAGATTTAAGGATGAAAAAGATTAAGGATATTCATTCATCACAATATTGGCATTGAGACTATTCAACTGTGATGATAATAATTCCTGTATATGCCAAAAATTTCATATGAATTCAAATCGATATCGTATCGAGTGTTTTTTTTTGATGCATGATATTGAACGAAATTGAAAGTAAGAATAGGTTCAAAATATTCAAGTAGCAGGCAGGGGTGGTTGTGTGTAAGCGCTGCATTGCTGCAAAGCTCTCAAAAATGAGTTAATTTCAATTATTTTATTCTATTACCTATCCCAGTGCAACCTTTGGAGTCAGGAGAACCAAAAATTAAAATTTACAAAATTTTAAATTTTTTAAAGTGCCACAAAAGTCTTTTTGTTAGTAGTAATCGCATAAATTAAAGTTTTTTGGCGAAAAAAATAATCTTCACCCATTTTTCACATTAAACTAGATAATATATATATATATATATATACATTTTTATATGGAATTATGAGCTAATTACCTATCATTTCAGTAAAAAAAATAAAACATTTACTTACAACCCAAATTTGTACTTATATATGTACTAATAACAAACAATTGGGCAAACAAATTCAATGGGAACGATGGCTTTGCATCGTTATTCGAGTCGAAAATTCAAATTTGACTAAAGAACGTATTTTTAAATAAAAAACAAAAACAATAACATACATTTGAGCCAATAAATTCAATGGGAGCGTTGACTTTCCATAGTTATAGAAAGTTTGTATAAATTTGGCTCGTAACTTGTTATTTTAAGTTTCAAACGTAACTCTAGATTTTCATTTGTTAATTGGCTTCTTACTTCACTTTTAATTATATTCATGCAAGAGCACGTTTGTTCGCACCAATATATCGATCTAAATATAGTCAGTACTCCAATGCCAACTTCTTCACCTCACTGTAGCAATCTGGAAGACTATTCCATGCGTCGAATATAAGAGCCCCAACTCGCGGTATTTTTCTTAGAGCTCTCTACTTTTGCTGCGTTACGTACATACATTTCTGGACTCTAACACTTCTAATTTGCCTTTCAGCACTGTAAATTTTGCTCTCCACAAAGCTGTACTTTACTATGAATGCTAGAGTGGTTTTGTTGATTTTGAATTGCTCAATGTGTCAGCAAATTCATCTCTAATTTTTTTTAGTGTAATGAAATAAATCGTGTCAACAATTGCACTGGTATGTATATCTTCTGCAAAAAGGATTAATTTTTCTTCAAAACAAACGAATTCTTCCACCAAAACACAGGCTGGGCTTCCCTTTCCTTACAATTTTAGATTTTGTTGTATATCCATCATAAGATAACATTTTTGCAACCATTTGAAGCTCTTTAATTCAGGTTGATTAATGCCTTTTTTATTTATGAATATATTTATTTAATTGAATCACAAAGCAAAACGTTTCAACAGCTCACATTATAATGTATAGAGAGGGACAAGATGCTAGTAACACTTCTGATAACTAAATTCATAACCTCAACAATGCGCTTCTTAGTGTATTATGCAGTTAAACTTCAGAATTTCTTGATATATTTTTTTTTACTTCACACTAGATCAGTTGCTATTAAAACAATTCTATTCAAATGAATCTCTATGTCTATATCTTCCCTTCTAGTTTGTCCCAAAAGCGGTAGCAATCCCAGTTATTCTTTTGGATCTTGAAAAGACATATATCTGATAAAAAGAGCAACTTGTACAGTGTCTCTTATGTCGCATGACTCATTGATAGCAAGTGATAAGGTAGAAAAAGTTGATCTTCCACCTCCAAGTATGTTACATTTGAACACATTTTAGCTATTCTATCTTGTACTTTTTTGCTGATAATGGCAAATCTTCGATCTTTTTCAAGATTCTTGGTTTGTTTTCGAAATCGTAGAACAGTTCTTCACATGCACATATGAAGCAATCCTTGATGTGTGTCACGAGGAGGAGGCGAAAAAAACGAGTACAAGTCGCTGAGAGATAGAATCGATGCTTAATTCTCGTTAATAGATTTTAATCAGTCATTAGAGAAAGCTGGGGCCGCTAAGCGTTTTTCTCAAGACACTCACCGATTGTAATAATCAAAATAAAAATGTTTAAAATCGATTCACTCGTATGCCAGAAGTGCAACGAGCCACCGGCAAAAATCACTTATTGATAGTATATTATGTTAATAAACAATTATAATTGGTTACCCTGAGAAATTTGATTGACGATGCCATGTAATTTAAATTTTAAAATGAGACGTTGGCCTCATTAAAACTTTATCGTATAAAATTGCTGTATCTGTTTTTTTTTCTATTTAAACTTCCAGATTTGTTCAAATATTACTTAAACCAACCGAACTTCAATCCTCTCATTATGCGAATCTGCATGCAAATGTAGGTGAATTCAAAACACTAGTACTCGCTTAAAATACAAAGATTCCATGAGACAATGAAAAGGAAAGATTGTAAAATCAGCGCTAACGCTTAACTGTTAAACTATGTGTTCATTATCACTTAAGATAATAACAATTAGGATGAACACAGACTCGATTATAGAGCACTTTGGGTGTTAATATTATTCGAGGTTTCCAATATTGCGTTAATAAGCATGCGCGTCACGTTCTTAACTGATCTAAATAAGTTAGTGTCTTCTCTTTGTATTCTGTTCTCCAATGCACGTAATCGCAAGCGGAATACGAGGGTAATTCAAGTAATTTGAAAAGATATAGAGAGCTTAATTGGCGGCAGTCGACTCTGTTTATTGATCAATAACTTCTAGATTTTCTTCATGGTTATATGGAATATATAAATCGGTAGTGTTCAATTTTAATATTTTGCTTCACAATAAAACTATTAACACATAAGTCAATGCAAAATTTTCTCTTGTTTTTTTCAATAAACCGAGGCAACTGTGAGAGCATTTGTATCTGTTTTATTGATAATATAACGTCTTCTTTTGCATTAATAACATATTTAATATAGCATTTGAATAAGTCTTTCATTATTTGGCCGATTACTAAGAACAACCATAAAGGTGAGTGAATGATTGATTTTCAATATTGTTTTTTGTCCATTTCCATCGTACGTCAAACTCTTGATTAACAGCTATATTTGGGTTCACCTGTCTTCGGGAATGTAACTTCCCATTATATGTTTGTAGTTTCTGAAAGTTAGGATAAAGGCAACTATAGAATTGTTGAACTGAAAATAAGAAATTTAAGGAATTTTGTGGGTGGTATATCGCGAGACCAGAAGTAGTATAAGATTACGTTATGTTTGGTTAGTTTGAATTTTAGGTAGGTGTTTTTTCTGTAGTTGTAAGAAAGAAAAGTGATGGTTTTGGCCGATTGGCAGTGAAGATGACGTTTTCAGGAATGTATGTCGTGACTTTGGAGTATAGTAGTAAGTGAACAGTTTCAAATGGCATAATCTTTATAGAAAGAACTTAGAATTGTCTTGTGGGTTTCAATATGAACGCAACCAATAACACGGAAAACCAATTTATCTAGAAAAGGAAAACAGAGGGAGAATGTGAAGTTGAATATTTGGAAATAACCCTAGGCAGTAAGCTTCTTTGGAATAAACACGTTTAAATTTCTACTAGTAAAGCTATACATAAATAAATTACGTTTTCAACGAACAGTAATGTGAGCAAAACCCTTCATAAAATACAAAGACTTACTTGTGTAAGTATCTCTAGAGTTGTAAGGAACTGCCCGACTAGGACACTGGAGATTACAGATTACAGATTCTAAATTTTCACGCCAAAGAAGAAATAGGTCATACTTACAATATCTAAGGAAAATGGGAAATTTGGTAAAGCAGAAGGCATGGTCCTCTCTGATCAAGTACATTTCACCAAGATTTTAAGCAGATAGAAAGATGAAAAGGATGTCTGCCACTGGAATATTTAAGGAAAATAACATATCTAGATGGTTCAAGAAACAAAAAAAAAACAAGATGGAAGCTGACGTTAGAGTATTTGAGCCTTGCACCATATGCTCACTACCGCTAGTCTCTTGTACGAGTGTTCTTAAATAGAAATACTATTGAAAGGTGCAAGGATGTGGCCACTTTGAAGTCAACCCCGATACTAGAGTTCATACGGACTCTGAACTGGAGAACGTGTTGCAAATTATCAACAAAAGCAGCTGTAATGAAAGACATAATTGAAACTGAGGTCATACTAATAGTGTTACAATTTGAAATGTGTACTATCCTATCGAGAAACAAGATTAATTTTTGACAACCTCATTCCACCTCGAGGTCATGGAATATGACCAATATGAGAATTATTCATATGTTTGTACTGTCAAAAATCATAGTATATAACCTGTTAGTTGAACTAAGGAAATTTAGAATAACATATTAATAGCAGAAATTGTACGAGGAAAGAATAAAAAGCGAGATAAGTGTGACGATGTTTACAGATTTAGATAAATATTTTAAAAGATTTCCGACTCCAGTTTAGGGCAAATTTTCTCTCTGGTTCCAGTTCATTTCAACACTGATTTGGTTGAAATTTCATTTCGGACGAGTTTTTGCGAGTACAGTTTACCTAAAACCTGTGCTTAACCTCAAGATATTTGAACTTCAATTCATGTCATCCTATGTCACAAAAAAAAACAGTGATAATAAGTTTGGCAGATAGATTTTTCCAACTATTAGATCCTGAATTTAGATGCTTAGTTATTAAAAAAGCAAAAACTGCATATATATAATTGCAAATAATTATCCGGAAAAAATGTGCCGTCCGGTTAGTTTCGAATTTAAATTATATTGTATATTCACGATAACAGAGTGCTGAATTATTTCCGAGACATTCATGTGCTTAATAAAACAAAATCCATATATAACGCTTTGGAATATTTATTGCATCGATAGGAGTGGTGCAGATAGCGTTTTCCCGATTCTTCCGTTAATAATTCAAAAGTTGTTTTCGCTGCATCGCCAATTATATTATCTATATTTCCCAATTTGCTCTCATTATTACTAGCATACATATTTCAAATATATTTATAGTGTAATTTCTATTAAGAAGTATCCTTAATTAAGAAGTAGGGAAAGTAATATCGTTTCTGTGCTTCTCGATATTTGAATATCATTCCTCAGCACATTGTGCATATCTATGTTGTGTCGAAGACATTCCTGTGTTCTTGTGACTTGTTCATTCCCTAATAATCTGATTTCTATTAATGAAGAAGACCAACAATATTAGTTATGCTAAATGTAAAAGTCAACCCGCTTAAAGAGAATAAAACAATCGATTCATCATTCAACGTATTTGCTTTAACGACACCGTACATAACCATTTTTCAATCATTGCATTACTGTAAACGTAAATTGAATTCTATATAATGATTTAAAACGCAAAAAGAAATTTCTCTCTTTAAATAAATTACCACAAAGTCCTACGAGACCAGGTTTACATCCTAAGAAGGCGTATCTGTATGTTTAGAGGAGAATACGAATACAAACATAATGGTGTTGAAACAAAAAAATTCAGATTTTTAGATAGCTCAGCAAGTAAAGTAGGCGTTCACTGAGAATGTTATTAATTGTTTGTCGTAATTTGGCAGTTGTCAAATGTTCCAAGTATAAACCTTACGTCTCCGTAAGAAGTTTAGTCTCAATTATGGAGAATCTAAAAGAGACGAACGACGTATAATGATTACATAATTTTATGAACGAAATCAAGATCTGAAGAAATCGTTTACGGTTAATTATTTTCTAAGAATAGGAATATCCAGACAAATAATATAATTCATTATATCTGTCAGCGTGTTGCGACAGGTATTTCGATTGAAATAAAATCAGAAACAGACAGAAAATCAAAAAAATGCCAAAAAAGTAGAGGAAAGCTTTGGTTAAAGCGGCTCACAAAAACTGGGAGTCAGCTTGAGAAAAATAGGCAGAAATACAAAATCGCTAAGCAATGTAAGCAACATTCTAAAGGAACAAAATGTAGTTCTAAAATCAAGAAAATCGTCACCCGAATATTCTAAAACGCAACAAATGGAACCAAAAACAAAACATAAACTCACTGACAACGCTAAAGGTTTGGAAATCATTATCGACGAGAGTCATATTTTACTTTTAACAGGAGTGAAACGGCGAATAAGACTTATGTTAGTCAAAAAAGCAAGTGAGTGAATTCAAAAGTGTATTTCAAAAGACACAAAAAGTTCAACCTGATGTTGTGTTGGTATGTTGGCGATATCTTCCAACGATAGTTCTTCGGCATACATTTGTCCTTTTGGAAATTCTGTAGCCGCCAAAATATATGAAAAAGAGTGTGTTACATCTAGAATGCTGCAGTTCATATAGAAAAAACATCCTGAAGGAAATTTTGTGTTTTAGTCAGATATAGAAACGACTCATTATATATTCCGTTTATTGAGAAGTATAGTAATGTTCCAAATGTGTCTCAAATAAAGTCAATACTGACTACACTAAATTATTCACTAACACTTATTACTAAACTCTTTACTACTACTTACACAGTTAACTATTGACAAATATAATTCATTTGAATACACCAATTGGTTTTCTTTTCAGTATCTAGATATGTTCACTATGAGATCAAATTGTTTACTAATTTCTCTGCTGCTAGATACTCGGTATATATACTATCATCACATTCCAAATTTTGCAGTAAACGAACAAAAAGGGTTGGAAATTGTCTCTATAATACTAGTCGCAAAATGTAAACAGGTCACAAACAATAGTTTATTATGTCAGCAACAAACATTCTTAGTTTCTCCAATATAAACAATGTTAAGCTTATGTTTATACATTGGTTTACTTAATACACATTTTGTTTATAATAGGATGGCTGATTAAGTGGCCAACCCAATTGATTTTTTTATTGATAACGAAAGTGGTTACATTATTGATTGAAAATAAAAACGTTTAAATTTATTCCGGCAGTACCTGTTTGTTTAACATTAGTGAAAGGAAAATCAGAAAGAATCATTTATTAATAAAATAGATCTATAACATTATTTATCAATCTAATTTTTCTCCCAAATTATTAGTGAACAATGCATACTGAATGGCCAGAGGAAAGCTGCATAACAATGGAAAACTGGAAGTTAATAACGTTACGAATACTTAGAGATTATATTACGAATTTGATCCCACACCGAAGTATAACATACATCTTTAATTTAATTTATTTATGGTAATACATCATTTCATTTAGATGTAGGTAAAATAAAGGAAGCGTGAATCTACAAAAATACATATGTCTTACTGTAACTAGCCCTCTAAGAAAACAATAGCACGAAAAACTATGAAGATACACAATAAGAAAAATAATGTTCGAAGACGACTGAACTTATTTAAGGGTGGTGTGATTGAAAACAGTCCACATTAAAACAGTCATTTTAGTATTTTCTAAGTTATTAATAAAAATTAATGTCTCCAATTGTCAAGCCACGATCTTATTGAACAAGAAAATGGTTTTTTTCATCCTTAAGGTCAAGCTCCCGGATGGAATCTATCGAAGGAAAATGAAATAGCTGATAAGCTCGCTAAAATGGGGGCAGACAAGCCCTTCATGGGACCCGAATCCTTCTGTGGTATTAGCTACAGAACAATAGAAAAGAAGGTAGATAGGAGCAAAACCAATTTTTGGAAACAGGAGTCCTATCGGGGCACTGTTGCCTCAACAAACACCTGAAGACGCTAGACTATAATGCGGCGTGCAGATTTTGTTGCTTAGAGGAAGAAACTCTGTCCACATTCTCTTGAAGTGCGAAACACTAAGGAACTCCAGAGCACTACGCCTGGGTGCGT
Organism: Diorhabda carinulata; assembly: GCF_026250575.1. Classification (NCBI taxonomy): domain Eukaryota; kingdom Metazoa; phylum Arthropoda; class Insecta; order Coleoptera; family Chrysomelidae; genus Diorhabda; species Diorhabda carinulata. The sequence goes on along the minus strand of NC_079472.1, from coordinate 46,685,605 downwards.
ATGAAATAGAAGACGAATATCTGGCAATTAAGGTTGAAGAGTGTGATTGATGGATTAGCTCTAAACACTGGGTTTTTCAGTATCGCAGCAAGAAAGGGGGACATATTAGTTCCTTTGGGTCGCAGTGTATACGAGACCCCAATTCCATATATACATACATACATCCTAAAATAACTCGACTCACACAAAATTTTATCAATTTTATCTATCAAATATCCATGTACAAATGAAAAGACATGTCATTCTAAAAGCGTGAAATATTTCACCACCCGCAGGCAATATTTTATATAACATTCCAATAGATTCATAAAGTGGACAGAAACAAGATATCACAAAAATCATAACTGATGACTTTAGTTTTTGAATACTTCACATTTGAAATGATTTGTTATTTCTTTTTATTTTTTTTACCTGCTCTTAAATGCTTTTTACGATAGGTACTTCTGAAATATGTGTAGTGGAATTTCTGTTACGGTGAAACATCACTACCCACATCAATACACTTTTGTAACCGAAGCTTCCACAACTTAAAAGCTTGAAGCCAGTGATAATTGTTTAATCTATCATTCGTCGTGATACGACGACTTCGTAAAGGTTCCTTCAGGTTAAAGAATAACCAGGCCACACATGGCCAAATCAAACAAATAGGGTGTTTTTTAACGTGAAAGACTACTGTTTGCTGTACAGACTGTTACCATACACTATTTCGATGTTACATTAATCCGCGAATATTGACTAAATTAAGAACTGTAGATAAAAATTTTGTGTTGTATCAGTTTGCTGTAACTGTACGTTGATTTACAGGCTTAATTGCTTTTACTAATTCTGTACTACGGAAGAAACCTGCGCAAATCATTTGCTTTTTCGCTATTATTGATATTGATGAATCTATGAATCTTCGTGAATCTATAAGCGACTCTCCTAGCGAGTAGGAAGGAATATCATTAAATTGTGTTTATGTTTCGTTACCTGTTCGCTCGCTCTACCTTTTGGAAAAAAACCCAGCAAGTTTTTCATGGAGATGAACATTTGAAATTGAATTTACTGTTCACCAAACGACATATATATATATATATATATATATATATATATATATATATAAATATATATATATATATATATATATATATATGTATATATATATATACATTCCAATAGGAATAGTAATCGATCCTAACACTTTTTCCTGTTCTGGGTATTCCTCCACCATCCACTGACTTTTTGGTCTTCTTTTGGGCGGTTTCCTAAGGGTTTCCATTCTGTTATCTTTTTAACTTCTCTATTATTTTTCATCCGTTTTATGCGTCCTAGTCATCGTATTCGGTGAGATTTTATATATTTGTTGATAATCTTCTCATTTAAGATTGTCCGTCACTTAAATTTCTTGGACCATATATTCTTCTTATCATTTTTCTGTCGATTGTGTTAAGTTTTTATTTATTAGCTTTTGTTAGATTCATCGTTACTGGTTACTGTTACTGTTACAGTTGAATTTATTGCTGTTCTGTAGATTTTCATTTTAGTACGTCTACTGATTTTTCTGCATAGCATTAGAAGCCGGAATTTATAATATGCTCGGTAGCCTGCTTGGATCCTTTGAGTAATTTCCTCTACTCGTTTATTATGGTTGTTAACTGTTACTCACCAAACGATATTCGTCCTATATTTCTTAGTACGATTGTCGGCGCTCAAGGACCATTAAGCACATAGACCTTCTGAAAGGCCCGTCTTGCTCCACTTGAAATAACCAAAGGCTTTCCTTTGCTTAATTTAGTATACCAGTGAAACACAGTTGCTTGCCGATGGCAAATCTGTATGTACCATTTACTCTGGGTTAATCGACTCAATTCCTCAAATACTTGAGGATTTTTCATCTTTATGTACCATCTCCATTCCAGAGGTTAGCTATCATCATAGCTATTTTGACTTTGATAGCTTTGGCCCTAGATAGATCAAATTATCTGACGTTAAACCCTTTTTGCTGGTTCCCAAGTGAATATATTCTTCTCTTTCCAATAGATCTTTTTCTTACAATTTTCTCTGACAATTATGATCTGTATGATCTTCCATTTTGGGCCTCTCACGATGTGACCAAGATATTTAAGTTTTCTCCTTCTCACTTCATGAAGGATCTCTACGTCTTATTTCATTCTTCTCAGACCATCTACATTGGTTACATGATCTGTTCATGATATTCTTAGCATTCTGCGGTACGCCTACATCTCCAAAGCTTCTAGTCTTTGGTCACTATACGCGTTTAGGGACTATCTTCTACATCATAGAAGAGGACTGAGAATAGATAGCACTCAGCTCCAAACTCAGGTCGCTGCAACAGAGAAGCTCCTTGATCCTCATAAACGATGCACAGGCTTCTCGATTCGAATCCTCATTTCTAAACAGTAATTCAAGAAGCAGTGAATGCTGCCATACCTCTCAATTCTTTCCAGTCTTTTACCTTCTACAGTTGTTCATTGGGCGCTTCAGTATTGACGACATATCATATATTTGGTCTTCTTAACGTTAAGTATCAGATCATATTTTCGACTAACGTTGACAACATTCTTCAGTACTGTGTCGTCTGCATAGCGTAGATTATTCAGTAAAGTGCCGTCGGCATCTTTTTCGACGGCTTTGGTGAATTTTCCCTCTAAGTGTGAATTGAAAAGGAATGGAAAAAGAACACACCCGGATCTGACTCCCTGCTTGATTTCCGCTGCATTCTTAAAGATAGTAGTATAAAAAGAGAATATTTCTGTTTAAATTTATCTCTTGTAGTAGTTGTATTCTAATACATTAATATATAATTTAATTTCCTTTTTAATAAAAGATTATGGCTAATTCTATCACACTTTTTATTATTTCTGTGTAAATTATTCGATAAAAACATTTCATAATTTTATATGCTCTCGCACACAAGTTTTCATATCGTTTTTCCTGAGGTTTCTTTGTTTTTATTAACACACTAAATCATTGCGGTGGCAGCTTTTTCTCGATTTTTTCCGTTGTTTTCTCATACTAGGCGTACGGTCGCCTACGGAAACCGATGAAAATGCTTTAACCAGAACAAACACTATAAACATCTTCATATATTTTATAGTCCGAAAGACCTTCTGTATAAAAATATGTTTGATAAATTCATGATGATTTATTTATAGCTTATTTTTTCATGTTTTAAGAAGCTTACATGTTTTATTCCTTTGGTGAAATAATTTCTATTATCATAGTTTCACTATTCGACCAAAAACTACAAATATTACGAGGATGTAATACTTTAGTTATTATTAGAAATCTCAGATAGTTCAAATCAATTAGTTTCATAAATAGTACCTTTTCTCTAACTCCATATCATTTGACTGTACCAACATTAAGAGTATCGTTGAAAAAATGAATCCAGTATGTCATTCAAGCAAAGTAAAACACGTAGGAGCTACGTCAGGTATTTAATTCAATTAGTGGTAATCATTCAACTTTAAGTCAAATAGAAACCATAGAAATCATGGTCAAGGCAGGAAAATTGCTACGACAAGACAAATTTATGAGCGGTTTTTTTAATAATTCAAATTTAGAGAAAGTGTTCAAGTGGAAATGCAGATCTTAGAGTAGTCACCACGCTGCCCTGACTTCCGATGGAGTACCTGTGAGATGTTCTAAAAACATTATTTCGGTCTATTTTACCTTTTCTCATGAGTCCGCAATAATTAGAGCATGCTGTTCTCTTGAAATTAGAACAAATTCTTCAAGCAATCATCAAAAATGTGATAAAAAGCTTACCTCTTATTGATAACAGTTTTCTCTTGCAATTTTTTTGCATTTTGATCATTTTCAAGTTTTTGCACCTCATTTAAATTTTGTATATATGTAAATGCATGTTGCGGAATTGTCTGATTACCTTTATTCATATTTTATTAAGGAATAAAAATCAAATGAAGAACACAGACACAAAGAAACGATTACAAAATATATAGATTCGAAGAGTTTGGATAGTGATAAGGTTGATAATATTCCATTGCTCAAAAAAAGCTACCTTTAAATATCAATGTTATTCGCATTCCAAATTCTCTCTCGCATCCTATAGACATAAAATTCCACTTTATTCAATCATTCGGCTTGTTATTCGCGATGATGTATCTAAACCTAAATCATACACTCAAGAACAATCGTTTTCTGACAAAAAGATCCACCTAGAATCATCTCAATCCATGCTCCGTAGAGGTATAGATCCTACATCAGGCCCTACGTAGGTATAAAACCACTTATAAATCAACGTCCATGACACCCAACAAAATAAAACTGTCGAATTCCAAATAAGAAACTAATATAACATAGAAATTCGATCCAAATTATCATAAATTCGTCTACCAATATCTTATACCATTGGTCTGTAGGTATGTTCGGTTCTTTTCACTATCAGATCTTTTCCAATATTATAAATAGAATAATAATTTTCATCGTATGTCGGAGTCGTAGAAAAACAACTTACTTGTCAATTCTGTTACTTCCTGTTGATAATGAAGATATTGATACACTGAAGTTGTTAAATCCATTTTTTAATTATAATAATTCATCAAGCAGTAGTAGAACAGCAAAACTTGTCAAATAATTCAAACGTCCATTACTTAGACTTCACAAGGTATTTGATGTACTAAAGTTTTTTCATTCAATTTCTGATCTATTATGATGAATAGTAGACGTCGAAAACCAATTTCCTAACAAATTTCGTTCAAAGATTCAAATCAACTTTGGATCAAATGATAATGAAGATATTGTTATGCTCAGGTTTTTGGATCCACTTTCAATTTCTTTCCAAGTTGTTTGTCTCTTGAGTTGTTTTTTAACTTCTAGTTAATCTCTCAGGTTTTGATTTTCAAGCAGTGCCATTTCTTTATTTTACCTTAATTCTTTATTGTGATAGCGAGTTACATCTACTTCGATTCAAATCATATGATTATTTCAACTCTTCATTTCATTGGATTCAAGGGATGTTTATTTTGAGCTATCTACGAGAAAGAATTTACTTTGCAACAGTTTCAACTGATAGTCAAATAATGTAATGTAATTTCATCCAGAATATCAGAGAGTAAATTGACTCTTCCCCCAATTTTTGTGTGGCTCAGACTAACTGTTTTCGATAAAAATCTTTATTAAAAATCTACCAACTCATAGTACAGGAATTTTTCCAAACTTACGTAAATTTTTTCATTTATACTTAAATAATTTGGAAACTTCTTCATTCTTGTATTTCTAATTTTATCCTATGAAAATAAGCGTTATGGCTCCCTTACTATTGATATCTAAGGTTTCGATACGATTATATTTTTATGGTAGTGATCCTGAAAAATGTTATCCTGGCATAGATTTGGTCAATTTTATCTTTTCTCAGATTTGCTGTATAAACTGTATAAGAACAAAAAAAGCACGTTCGATTTTACAATTTATACCAGACGATTCATAACGATTCAAATATTTGAGATTATTCTATTGAAATTGAAAATAAATTATTATCTTTTATCTGTTTTAAAAAGCCCTCAAATATGTAACTTATACTAACTAATCTAGTAACTTACCCTGAAAATTAGATTGTTGGCAATATTTCGCATTAGCTTAGACGTTTTAGTGGGGATTTTATACTTCTGGTTGCATTATAAGCTAGGAAGAAATATTGAGAGGTTTGGTATATAGTATGGAAATTGGCAGGTAGCATTTACTGACTGTATTGTTCGCGAAAGTAATAAAGTATCGACAGACCAATAATGCTACTTTAACCAATAAAATAGATGTTTAGTTGCGGTTCACAAAAATTAAACAGCATAAAAAAATCATTTAGAAAAGTGGGTGTTTTTGAAAATATACATATTGCGTTTATAGTGGGGTGAAATAATCTGTCTTCTCAAAATAACCGTTTACTTATGCGATAATGTTCTTGGCTCATGAAAATCTCTTTACTGCAAGTTAAGCTTCACGGTTTATGGTGAATGCTCAAACAATTCGAATTGTATTTCGTGAATGGTAGCCAAAGTGTGAGAATATTTATAAAAAACATTCTCTTTTTCTTAAATTGCGGTCGCTTTTTGCAATTTCTCCCTTTAACTCATTAAGAAATTGATGTAATTGATGCGAGAAAACCGACTCTATTTGCTTAAACCACGTCAATGAGGCCTAGGAAATATTCCTTCGAATGCGCTATTGGTTCAAAGTGTGCAAGCATAATTCTTGAGTTAGTATTTGGCAAATGCTTCTCCTGTTTATCTAACCTTAATCTGATGGTCCTCCAGTACATTTGGTGAACTTTTTCGATGACAAGCTGGTTTTAGTCGTCTCGAAAACTCGTAGTCAGTCAAGCTGATACTGCCACGTTTGAATTCAGTTTCCCAAAATTTTACGGTTGTAAATGATGGTGCAGAGTCTATAGACAGTGTCTAACTCCTCATACATAAACTGAAATGACTGAAATTTCCATGAGAATCTCTGAAAGCATGTGCAAATATATTTATCAACTTATTGTGCTGAGATCTTGAGGTTGAGGTTGAGGTAGGAAATTTCTCGAACAACCCTCGTATCTCGAATAGGGTTGTGAGGGAATCTCTTGGTTTATTGTAGCTTCTGAGTTTTTTTAATGCTTTTAATATCCTTATCATACTGTGTTGTCAACCATCGTTGCTCATACATTGTGTCTTGAACTCTTCGCGATATCAATTCTTTCTTATTTAATTCGATATATTTACCTTCATGCTCTATTATAACGCTATCTGATATAATTCTTACGAGGTGCGTCTAATGAATAAACAAATTAACGCTGTAAATTATTTGATTCGGAATCTATAAATTTTTACTTACTACCACCGTCAATATATCACTACATCGCTTCATCCCAATCTTGTCTGATACGGTACTGGAAGTTTTCTGTCTAGTTTCGTGCTCTTTTCAGGATTATAAGTTCAGATAATTTTCAGTTATCAGTACTAACATTTTTTCCACCTTTTTATTGTAAAATTCCTCAATATATACATACTTAAACAATGTTAGTAATTTACAAAGTTCAATTTTAGTATATTAATTGAACATATTATCACGAATCGAATCAGGTCATTGCATTATATTCTGATATTTTAAGTGGGCTTTCCTCCCATGTACTTTCATGCACCCTTGCTACTTAACAAACAATACATTCGTTCCAGGTTGCGACAAATATTCTGTCATTTTTATTGCTATTTATGACTATTTAAAGTCTTATATAATATATTTATTTCACTTTTATGTTAGCAGTTTTGGTTCATATTTTTTTTCATTTTGGTATACAAGAATATGTTGCTGGGGCTCGTCAAGAAAACTATAAAATATATCTTTACTTACAAATTATGATTTTTTCTGCAATTATTATTACATTAATCATTGAGATTGTTTTACGTATCTCTCATGTTGTTAGAGTTCACTAAATAAACTTGTTTGTGTTTTGAATTCGGCTTTGCTGTTGACTAATACCATTTTATTCAATAAAATAAATGTCATAGTAAGCATAAATGCCCCCAAGTACCAATATAACTCGGATAATACATTCATCTGTCATCATTCTTCAAAGCCCTTTCGCAGAATGTAAATTTGGTAGAATGATATGTAATTTTTCAAGATTTCTCGTTATTGTTTATTTCACCATACAAATAATTGTGAAATTCGTTTTCCTTTCAATATTCTTATACATTATTTTATTTTTTTAGATGGATAAATTGTTCTGTTCCATAGAAATTGAATCATAAAAATGAATCTATTCAATAAAAAGGAGGGAAGTTATTAACGTTATTATAATTGTCGATAAAATTGTTTGGCCAAGGAAGTCTATAATCGTGAATCTTCCAGTATGACCATCCGCTTGAGTGGATGGATACTACTTTGGAAAAACGCCAGATAAAACAATGGTACTTACGGAGTGATTTAGTAAATCTATAATGGAGTAGCTGAGTAGTTACAGTAAATAATTGCAATTTAGTGCATCTTTACAGAGATTCACATGAAAACAGCTGCGTTAGCAGCATTCACAGGATTTTCTTATGAGTCTATTTTATATAGTTGGATAAAGATCAGAGGTGGAACTTTGTTATTTATCGAAATACAACTTTATATTTAGTAATGATCATATGTGAAAAACAAAAATAGAAATAAAGAAAAGTACGAGGTGTGGTCAATAAGTACGGAGAATTATTGTACTAAAAATAAAGTAGAAACATAACTTAGAAATTGAATTATTCACTTAATCTAGAAAACATTCATCCCAACGTTAAATCCATTACTGCAAGCATATTTTGAAAACTTTTATCTGCTCTGTCTTGGTCTTTTCATTGTCAAGGTTGATATTAAAGGCACAATTTAGAAGAATGCTGAATCTAGTAATTGAGCTAGATGTGGATAGACATAACATAAAATTTGTTTTCATATCTTAAGAAATAGTGCTAATTCTAGCAAAGTATACATCCTATTGTTAAATCTTCAAGTATGTCTTGAAGACTTTAATTTGTTCTGTCTGTCGTGGTTTTCCCAATATCAGGTATGATGTTGAAAGTCACATTTTTTGACATCTAAAAATGAATTTCAAAACATTGTTTCCATTCGATACGTCACTTAAATAAATTTTGTTTGCTTTTTGCATTAATAGAAAATTTATTTATGATTCTATATTATTAAACAGTATAATTCTGATCAAAGTACAAATGGAATTAATGTTCGAGGAATTAATTTCTCTAATTTCTAATTATTAGTCTGCTTCGTTTTATCATATGATATATGTAGTGCAGTGCATGAGTTCTTAACCTAACAAAGAAAGAAAGGTCATACAAAAAGTGTGATTCTTTTTTAATACATTATCCCTTCATTTTCACACTCTTTCAGAAAGTCTGGCTGAAGCTTCTAGGCCTTTATAAAATTATAGGGTTGACAACTTCAAAAATTCATAACTGTCTCTGACATGTATAACTGCAACTAATAAAGTTTTTTTTAGTACACTTCAACATGCGCACCATTGGTGGCTCCAGTCTGTAATCAATTTCAAGCCAGGTACGCTGTAACATGTCGCCTGTGATTGTACTAAAAGCTTGTGTAATGCCGCATTTCAAGTCATTAACTGGTGTCCGGTAAACAATGTCCTTTAAATAACCCTACAAGAAGGAGTCGAGAGGTGTTATGTCGGGAGACCTTGGTGGCCACGGAATTGGGCCATCCCGTCCAATCCATCGGCTGGGAAAACTTGTTGAGGTGTTCCCGAACTGCTGTCAAGCAGTGTGGTGGTGCACCATCCTGTTGGAAGTAAATAATCGGCTGTAATTCTTCCAACTAAGGAAAAGCAAAGTTTTAAAGCATATCCAGGTACACGCAGCCACTAACTGTGGTTTCTATGAAGAAGAAAGGACCAATGATTTTATTGTGCATAAACCCACACCACACATTAACCTTTGAGCTGTCTCGTTGAAGCTCGACTACTGCATGTGGGGTTTCAGAACCCCAAATTCGTACGTTGTGGCGGTTTATTGTACCAGATATAGGACGTGACCTCATCACTGAAACACGCCTTTTTCAAGAAATCTTCAACATGCTCAATAAGTTGTGACATGTCTACGGCAAATTCCACACGTTTTGGTCGATCTGTTGGTAACAGTGCCTGCAGCAACTGTACCTTTTTGGCATACAGACGCAACTGTTTATGAAGAACCCTGTGGATTGTGGTTGTAGTCATTTGGATTTGCCTTGAAGCCTGACGAATTGAAGTTTTCGGATTGCGCTGGAATGTTTGCCGTATTCGCTCCACATTTTCTGGTCTTTTGCTGAGTCGTCCGGCTCAACTTTTTTGCAATACTGATCCGGTGCTCATGAAGCTTGTTAGCCATGCACGGATGGAGGGTCTGGATGGTGGGTCTCATGGAATTTTGTCCTGAAGTTCCATTGAATCTGTGTATCTGATTTCTTTTCTATGAATCATGACACGCATTTAGCTTTCTGTTGTGGTGACCACATCTTCACTTATAACTTCTCAGCCTATTGAAAAATAAATTATTAGTTGCAGTAATACATACAAAAGACAGAATATGAATATCTTGTTTATGTTCGAAGTTAAGAATTTGAGTTCAAATGTTTGTCCACCACCTGTTTAATTCCATCATCGCTGTTGAATATTTTACTTCTTAACTCGGAATAATAAAAAAATAGTCAGTCAGCCACTTTCGTATACAGTAGGCTTGGAATACGAAGCAATGTGGCCTAAAGCATTGTCATGAAGTATGCGCTTATCTCCGCTGATTATTTTGCCCTTTTTTTTGATAAATGTTTGACGTAACTTCCTTAGTAAATCAGAGTAATATGCCGGGTTCACAGTTGTATTTGATTCGTGAAGTCAATTAAAAGGATCCCTTCGTGGTACCAAAATATTGTAGTCATCACATTTTTCGTGACCACTTTTCAGCAGCTTGATAATCCCTGTTTACATTAGCAGGTAGGTAATTTTATAAAGGGGTGGTTAATATCTGTAAATTTTATGGCAGAAAAAATAACTGACCTGTATTATTCAGAATAATAGACAAAAAATTAAAATTGAAAATTAGTATTTTCTTGAGTTTCATAGTAAGTAGTTCTCTGATCATAGTGCAACAAGTGATAATAAAAACGAAAATGTCGAGTCAAACACGCCGATGTTGCAAAATTTCTCCTGACAAATTTTGCTATATTTGTGGAGAATTTATGGTGAAATCGCAAGCCAGGCCATTTTTAGGAAATGTGAAAAAAGCAAAAAGCATATTTCATAAATATTTTGGTACTTTAATTAGAGACCAAAACAAGCAGTGCCCCCCCCCCACGCGTGCTGTGTTAGTTATAGCGTGTCATTGTTGCAGTGGATGGATGGAAAGAAAAAGCATGCCATTTGCAAATCCAATAGTATGGTGGGAACCTACTAACCATTTTGCGAATACTATTTTTGTCTAACAAAGACAAAGGTTATTCTAAGAAACGAAAGCACAAGATGGTGTATCCAAATTTGCATCCATTCCCATCTAACCTTTTTTCCCGAAAATTTGGGGGCTGTCAGTGATGAGCAGAGTGAAAAGTTCCACCAAGATATTAGAATAATGGAAATTCGGTATCAAGGACAATTCGGCCCTGATGGGTGAAAATGCAAAATGAAAAAGTAGAGCTAATTGATTTAAATTTTTTTAAAGCTTTTGTTTTTAATATATGTAAGGTATGTTTATTAGATGTAAACTATAAATATTGTCAATATATACGATTCAAAAAACTTAAAATAATTTTTTAATAAATATTGAATGTTTTACCAATGAATATGGTTCTATAAATGTAACTTGAAAACCTTATGTGTTACAATAATGGTTTTCATATTTTTGTATTTGTATAGGTCAATTTTATCACAATATGCTATTCACTCTTGTGTTACTACCAAAAAATTTTTTTGTCGACCAGTGTATCAAATAACAAGATTTTTGATGAATATTACATATTCTATATTCCTTGACCATTTGGTAGTACGATTTCGATATAAAATTATACACAGTCGTTGTCATTCGCCAACTTGGACTAATATGGTTTCTAAAATCAATATTTCATATTATACTTTGATACCAGTGATGAAATTGGACGAATCTTTTATATTTTTCTATATGTCATGTTCAATTCGTATTCGATGTGCTTTTCGTCACTCTGTCACAATCACGGTTTTGTGCGACAATCGGTTTTGTCATTTCTATTGTCTAGTTTATGCGCATTCAATTAAAAAAATACTTTTAAAACCTTATTTCATTATCAATACACGAAAAAATGTTGACAAAGCTCTATTATATATATATATATATATATATATATATATATATATATATATATATATATATATATATATATATATATATATGATGTATAAAAATATAGTATTTTACTTTGGAAAGAAAACTTTAAATTACTTTGGATTTAAATGGGCTAAATTGCCCATTACATTTTCTATACTTTTAAACGTGCTCCTTCAGACATAAGATATACATCTAATTTCCTGACATTTTCTACAACATATCGCCAATCTTATGGCAGTAAATATGTCCAATCTATCAAAGTAAGCACCCGGTATCATCTGATAAAATCACTCTGTAGGAGATATCTCCCTTTTTCCCTACTTTGAGCATTTGGAGAGATTGTTTCCATTGAATGGCGCCTTCCAACTTTTTCGGGGACAACTTAATAGGATTAGATTTTTATGGACAATGTCATATGTTCTTTTTGTGTCATCTCTAACTGTAAATATGTTTCTATTCGAGCGAAATCGTTCTGGTTTATGTTTTTGTTTTGTTTTCTCGTATTGTTGTGTTTTCTTTCAACAGTTTACCTTTTTTTGTCAGATAATTTAACTAGCCGAGATTGAAGACATTGTTATAAAAACACGACTACAAAAAGTTCTTATATTTTGTTATTATTTAAAGGATAATACTTTTTATATTGTGTGTATAAAGTCTTTTCTGTTTCATGACGTACTTTAACAGTAGCACAATATTATTAGAGTCTTTATTTCACATGTTTAAAAATTTATCCACTAAATTTCAGTATGGAGTCCTAATAACACTACCACGATAGTGTAACCTGCATTTCATAATGTATATATCGTGTTTGTAGATGACAAACTATATAAATGAGTAATTTGATTATGAATTGAATAATCAAAACAGTACTGGTTAAAACTAAGCAATAATCATCAGGTTCTTTTGAAATTATACATACTCACAAACCACACCATTCTTTGCTATTTACACTTCGAGAACTTGGCCCTTCCAATCTTGCTTTCAAATATGTATGAACCAATAAGAGCACTGACAATAAAAAATGTAAAAATTGTAAATAGTTAGTTGCCTTTTTCATAATTCGATCTTTTGTCTTAGATAGATACCTTTTTGAATAATAAAATATTCCTCGGATTCCCTTCCTCTATTTTAAAACTCAAGTAATAAATGTATGACCAATTGATGCAATATATTAAACTAAACCTTTTATGAACATATTCACACACATTCGAATAATTTCTTCTTATAACATTTAAGGCCGATTCTAAACTTGACTTTTCGTTTGATGGCGCCGTCTGCCGTTGGAGAATTTTATCTTTTCCTGTCGGCCGTTCGTAGCAACTTGTAGCAATACAAAAGAGCCAATCACATCCGTTTGCGTTTGTCACTTGATTGTGCCTAATGCTCCTAATAAAAAATCTCTTCGTTATTATCCATAAGATAATATTACGAAAAAGAATAATAAATTTTTTACATCAACGGCAAGTTTATGAATAGGCTCAATAGACGTCAAATAGCAAACATCACATACGAACGGCAACCGTAAACGGAGAGTCAAGTTTATGAATCAGCCTTTAAAGGCGGAGGGAAAAATGTGCTGATCTGTGACATTCTTGTGCCGTTAATTTCGAGTTACAATCAGTATTGTACATCGTGACCATATTCCCCGGTCAAAAATCGGTTGTTTCAAACTGCAGGAAAAGTGATTGTGTGAAAAAGAAGAAACCTGGAGTCAATGAGGAATATTGACTCAGTAAGAGTACTGATAAAATGAAGAGTAATGCTTTCACCTACATCTCTATTAATTTGCTGAATGTTGGCAAAAGTTCTGGTACACTTTTTTCCATCTTACACGCATAGACATTGAAACTTATCTAATATCTAATCCTTTTCCACCACAAGTAATTGCCTCTTTTCTCTTCAATTTTCAACTGTAACATCTGCTTAAGAAATTGGAATTCCTATTATTTCACCCACTTTTCTTCGTTTGAATTTTTGCCGCAGTTTCTTTATGCGGTCTCTCTAAGCTATTTTGTTCTCGCGAAAATTCTTTTGGAGCGCTTCTTGCAATGTTTAATTACGTTCTTATTTTCTCCATTGATACTCCGTTGTCTTTCTCGATGTGTTGCAGTTTTTTGACATAGCATGGCATGAAGCCTATACAAACTCATACTCAAGTCTTATTCAACAGACAGGTACTTACGAGCTATTTATCAAGATGAATATTTATCGCTACATCCTGTAATAGCTGAAGTGCCACAGGGTACTGGGCTCCGTGCTCTACCTGATCTACACAGCTAATCTTCCTACAATTGTATACACAACAGTTGCCACATACGCTGATGATGCTGCAATACTTTCATCCCATACGGTACCAGTCATGGTATCAATATAACTGTAAACCCACATGAACACAATCCAATATTGGCTAAATAGGTAGCACATGATAGTAAATCAATCTAAGACTATCCCTATAACCTTCACACTTGCCCTGAAATAAAACTTGACCAAGGCTTACGTAGAAGAAACAATGGACCAAAAGGAAACAACTTGGTTTAAAACTCTGCGACATGTATTGTCTAATCGGAAGGTACTCTAAACTAAGTGTAAGTAATAAACTCATACTTTATAAAATAATCATCAAGCCGATATGATACATGGAATTCAGTTATGGGGCACTACATGTAACTCCAATATCGATGTACTGGAAAGATTCCAATCCAAATTATTAAGCCTAACGATTTGAGACCTAAAAGTTCCTACAGTTAGTGAAGAGATCATGAGGTACAGCTCAAATTATGTAAGCATGCTGGAACTACACCTGAACCATCTGGACAATAGCCAGAAACAATATAGACTAAACCGTGGAAAAACACTTGATTTAGTTCCTAGATTTGACTAAATGTTATAAATTTAAGTATATATCAAACTAGAATATTGTAAATATGATGTTAAATAAAAAAATATTCTCAGTCAACAATTTACACTTGGGCTATGTGGTAGGTGTAAATAACCGAAGTATTTGAAATATGAAACCATCTTAGGTACCATCTTCAAGTTATATTGATTCTTCATGTCGATATTTCGCAATAAATCAAATGAAGCAAGCTTAATATTCTATTCAAAGCTCCTTGAACATAAAATTTACATGTTATACTTGATATATTTCATGGAATAAAATATAAACCTACATTACTTTTTTTCTTATTACTTGTTGAAATAAATAAATTACTCTACCTTACCCATAAATTGATCCTTGGCTAGTTGTTAAGAATTTAGATAGTCTGAACAACATATTCGAAACAAAGGTAGAAAGTAAATATTTCAAAATAGGAAAATTCCTAAACCTATAAAAATTCTCGGCAGGTAATTGTGATAACTTCTTCAAACAAACCAACGATGCGGTTTCAAAGCACCGATAATCGGTCTATGATGTTTATGGATCCAAACGTAGGCGAAACCGATGCAATACGATACGAAAGATAGGATAGAATATACGATATGGTGCTCGAATGTGTGGAAACGTCGAACTCCAGGCGCGTACATGAAGAACTCATTTCGGAAATACTGAGTGAAAGTATGGGTTTTTATGGGTTTTTGTTATGAAAAATTTTTCATTCATAGCAGGTGAAAAATGTATTACTTATATATTTATGCCAAGAATCTAAACTGATTGTGAAAAAAATGTAGCCATCATAGAATTGAAGAGAATGTAAATGTAGAAATCATGAAAATGTAACGGAAATTATGACGAAAAATCAAGGAAATAAATAGGACAGAAAAAACTATGTTTTCATAATAAGAAGAGAAGAGCATTAGAAATATCACTTCATAGGATAAGGTCATACGAAAAGCGAGAATATTGAAAGACTAAAATAGTCCTGATTTGAAGAAGCTTAAAAACTGGTGCGAATAGATTATACAGCCAGTTAGGAAAGTATTATTCTAGAAATGACGTAAGACAGAGAATTGAAAAAAAATATTGAAATTTTGCAATAAATAAGGTGTACAGAAGGAGAAAAAAATTCTATAAGGCGATCTAAGCATAGTGAGACGATTTTTATACCATGGGTTAAATTTAGCTTTATCAAGAACTATCAAATGAGTCTGAATATAATAAAATATATGGAGTCGTTACTTTAGCCAAAAGTCTAACTACGAAGTTAGTGGATGAGTAGTGATTTCAAAATTTTAAAGACAATATCAGCTTTTTCCAAGTACCATTAAAACTTTACTTTATAACGTTTTTGGGTAGTATTATATCTACGTAAGATCCTAGTAGTTAAGTTAATTAAATTTCACTAATTTAGAATCAGAATCTTCGAAATATTCTATCGAAAACCAATGAACAACAGTGGTATACCAAAACGTTGGATCGAATATTCTATTTAACTATAATATTTCATATATTACTAAGTGGAATCCATCTTCTGATGCTAATTGTTTCGTACAAGATATGCTTTTAAAGTTTAATTAAGGACTTTGCTGCGTTCTATGCATTTTAAAACAGGTAACAACGAAATATAACGAGTCGAAGTAAGAAATATCTGAAAATGTATATGTTAACGTTGATATCAATTTTTGATTATTCTACTAGTGGCTACTTTATTTGATTCATGAGTGCGGGTGAAAAGTTGGAATAACAAATGAAGAAATTAAGTTCAAAACAGCTCCATCATCATTAGCGACATAAGTGTTCTATTTCTTATCTCTCACATATTGTTTTAACTGTAATCGTTTAGGAAATAATTAGTCAAGAACTGCGGCGCTTTAAAATTCGTTATCTCTTTTGAAAAACATTAAATTCAATATCATCAATATTTCTATCAAGCATCAATTTGAATATTGACTTTGGATCGCTGCAATTCTTGACTCCTTTTTTTCCAGACGACGAATACATAAGTATTGGAAAGCTCGGAATATATTAGAGTTAGTACACTTTGGTGTTTAATTTTGCCACATTCCCACTACTATATATTTTTTGTTTCTAAAATATATTGATTATAATTTCTGATTGAAAATTAGTTTTTTTTTTAAAATCGTCAGTGTCTTTAAAAACTAAAATATCATTATTATTTCCTTTATTTCTTTCAAATTTTTGGTGGTAATTTCTACATGTTTCGAACAAGTTTGTCGTTCATTGTTATATAAATTGTTCTCACTCCCAGGTATTAAACATTATGTACACTATCTGTTCTCTCAAACATTTTTTTATTTCGTTCATTTTTTATTTCTTTATTCAAATTTCCTTTGATTATTTGTATGTTGTTGATTAATTCTTCGTTTATTTTTATCTTGTTTCCATTCAGTTCATTTTTCATATCATTTTAATTCTAAAGTAATTTATTATCATTACTTTCTATTCTCTCTTGAATACGTAGTTATTACGAATTTGATTACTATTCAAATAAATATATTATTAGACTTTTTCCTTTGTTTGCGGTGATCTTTATTAATTTATTTATATTATAATATGAATTCAATTTTTTAGTTGCTTTCTTACCTTTTTTTGTTTTACTACATACTGTAACAAATTCGTCCTTAGAATTTAAAGGTGGATGTGGATTAAATGTATTGTTATATTATTCCATAATATTATTTGTCTTTTTTGTTTTGCGAGGTTTTTTCTTATCATATTAATTAGTTAATACATTTTTCAGCCAGCAAAACTATGTCTTTCATGATACTTCCGTACTGATGATTATAGTGATATTTACTCCGGCTTCATTCATATTTCCGTTTAAAATTCAGTATTTTTGTGGTGATGCATAGTTACTACAATATTTTGAGACTGCGAGAGTATCCTTTCGATTGACTTTAAACAATCGGATACAATCATGAACGCGACATATTTATGTGACTTAGTAAGACTAAGAACTTATGTTTAAATTACTTCACTATTCTGATGAATTACAATGATACTTTCTACCTGATTATGAAAAGTATCTACGAGTATATATTCTACATGTAAGCTGATTATAGTAAATGATTGATAGTGGTACGTATCACTCGGATACGCCTCTGAAAATTTCTCTATATACCACCACCATGTGCCCACAATTGCAGCCATTCGCTAGTTTCAAAACATTATTTCCGCTTGGATGTGTCTTTTTCAAAGGGCCTGGTTATTCGCTTATCGAATAAAGGCAAAATGGCTATAAAGTACATACCCGCTACTAACTATATGGCCGTAAATTCTGGACCTATGATTACCGAATCACCTGAAATTTTTATTATATTTATGTATTACTAGATCGATCAGTATTCGTAACATTTTTAGTATAACATTATGGGTTAATTTCGTTTTCAATAAGATCTTTAAAAATAAGTCGAGCTAATAATTTTTTTTTTTGGATAAATGTTACATATTGTATCCCAAGATAGCACTTTTGTGCATATCTTGATTTACATTTTCAACAATTCAATCCTATTTGGTTGAATATAATTTTACCTCTAAAAAAATTGGACATTTTTAAAAAACTGTATCTCTATACATTGTAAGTCGCAAATACGACAGAAAGTTTTTGAATTAAGTTATTGAATGAACCAAACCTCAAAATTATCGGCAACTATAATTTCTATTTTTTTTGTATTTATCTCAAGAATCTTTGTAACAAAGACTCCAATGCAATAACAAATTTTAAGTGATTCAGTTTTATGGACCTGACGAAAGATTGATAAATATTAGGGTGGATCGAAAAACGCAATACTATCTAAGAGCACGGAAAACTTGTGCACATCTGTTATTACAAATGAAAAAAAATTTAAAGCCCCAAAATTACTTAAAAAATCATAATATCGCTAAATTTAAAAAAAATACAATAATTATAAAAAAATACTTTTTTTGTCCTAATAGTGAATAGGTGGTTTTAAGAGTATTTTTAATGCATACAAAAAATAATTAGACCCATTTTCGTTTAACGCAATTCACACAACGGTCCAAAGTTGTGGGTTATATCGTGAAAAAAAAAGATATTTAAAAATTTTCGTCTATTTTTAAACAAGTCCCAAACCTATGAAAGTGGTTTACGGAGAATGTATTAGCCAAACATCATATTACAGCACTCAGCTCATTTCAACCTTTAATCTGTGCTGAAGTGACCCTGGACTCACAGCGAGGACGTAGCTGCAAGGCGAGTCTCACCTCCATCCTACCCAACCTACCAACCAGGGTGAATTTTATTTACAATATTTACAGTAACTTTATACTTTGTCCAATGCATATATGTTCGTTGTAGGCAAAAGGTTATTTACATAGAAACCCTTCAGCTGTCTTGATTTTAAAGTAGCTCTTATAAGAGTATAACCATCTCGATTTCCATGTCCGCACACTTTTTCTGCTGCTTCAGTAACCAGTTTCACAGACCTCTGAACTAACTAGGTAGGGCATTGCAATTTGAGGTGGATAAACTCTGGTAGTGTTTTGTTTTTCAAAGCAATTTGTTCAGTTATCATCTGGACGGTAGTGGCGGCCATGTTAACTTGCAAATTGACCAATTAATTGGTTCGGTATAGTCGTTTGCACTAAAATTTATTAAGGGTATTTTAAAGTCTCTCACATAACCTGGCTGATGCGTCCAGGTTCCCTAGTAGTAATCTGGATTACAGATTTCTGTTTTGACCGCTTTTACAATATCTAGTAGGGAAGTAAGCGTTGTTCTTTTGCGCAAATACAGTTAAGAAATAAGGGTATTACTAAAATTATATTACGTAGTTTTCATAATATTAGAATAAAAAAATATAACTTATGGCCTTAGCCCATGTTTAAAAATAGTCGAACATAATAAATTATCGTTCTTTTACGATACAACCCACAACTTAATGCCTTTTGTGCGAATTCAGTTAAACAAAAGTGGTCTAATTATTTATTTTATGCATTAAGTATACTCTTAAAAACATTTTTTTCACTATCAGAACAAAATTTTTGTAATTTTTGCATTTTTTTTCAAACTTACCGGTATTTTTACTTTTTTTGGTAACTTCTGTGCGATTTCAAATTGCAATGTTGAATTACGTTCTAATTTTCTCCATTGATAAGACTCATGTACATCTCTTAGTCCAAGGTACAACTTCCTAAAAGCTAATTTTAAGCAATTTTAAAGAGATCTCCATGTCACGTAGAATCAATTTTGGAATTTGGTATTTTGACTTTTTCGTTTTCGTTTTCCCTAAAATGTCGATATTGGAGTGAAGACAATGCCAATTACTTAATGAAACAAAAAGGTAATATTTCAAAAAAATTAATGCTTGGTGTGGTGGTCTTTATTGACGGAACGCTAAATCAGTTCACTAATAATAATTAAATAATTACTTTGATGTCAGATGGTTTGGGAGAGTTTGTGTGAAATGTTGACCTACTAGATCCCCAGACCTGACAATGATAGATTTGTGTGAGAGGAAGTATAAATCAAATAGTTTAACAAGAACACATTCTGAATGATAGTAGCATTAACAAAACAAAATAAGTAATCTGAAGTTTGGCAATTAAAACCTATTTTCTACTATAGCTACATAAGGGACACTTTACCCCACAGAAAATATGTTTTTCGGACATTTCGAAATATTCAATTTTTAAAAACTTGAACTAATTAACTGAACCTCAAAAAACAAAATTTGGGATCCATACAAGAGTCGCTTCACTTATCTGGGGACACATTATATGTACCCAATACCTGCAAATTAGAAAATTATCGTTGGAAACAAAGTTCAATTGAGGAAATTTGAATGCTAACTTGGCAATAACAGTTTTTGTCAATACAAAAATAATGAATAGGGTAAAAAACAATAAGCTATAGAAACCGTTAATAAAATGAACTGTACATATTTATTTACATAATTTATCCTCATAAACTTTCCTTTCTTTATTGTAATTGATAAACTATTTGCGATTCTATTAAGTTCCATTTCTTACCTGTCAAAACATCAGTTATTTTCGTAATTGTTTAATAATGCAGTGAATCCTTTCGTTCGTTTGCTTTAATCAAAGTCGTATCTGACATTATAACTGGCGTTATAGAACAATTTAATAATGTATATATTCGAAACGTCTAAACATGACAGGACATCAGACTTCGTTAGAAAAGGGCCGTATCACGATACGTTCTTGCAAATATAACAGATCCGAAAGAGGGAAATGCTGAATTATTTCCTGTCACTCAATGTTTTCTGTGAAAGGTACAGGTACGGATTAGGAAGGAAATTTTTAGTCGTCAATTTTTATAGAAATAATATCTTAGACCTTTTGATATATTAATGCATCTAAATGCTCTTGATTTTAGGTTTTTTTGATAATTCTTAAGAGAAAGATAATTCTTTTGATAAAGACTTAAAGAATAGTCGAAACCTCAAAATTATCAAAAAAAAAATTAATTTTGAAACAGAAGAGATCTAAAATCAAGAACTTTTAGATGCATTAATAAGTTTTTATTGATAAGAATTATTTAATAAAACTTATTCTTCCTCATGGGAATTGAAATACTCTAAATTGTTTAGCAATCTGATGAATTGTGATCTATTGAGGTAAGCAGAAACGTTGCACAAGTGAAGAAGACAATTTAATTAGAGTTAAACATCGGTATACAAAATTAAAATTAATTAATCAAAGTATACGGACAAGAGTAAACTAAAAAAGTAGGTAACGAATACAAAATATCAAATGAATTAATGAAGAATGAGGAACAAAATATTACAGGGAGAGTATATGAAAAATAAGAAGACTTAACTTCTTGAAGTCCTTCATTGAAATTATTAACGAAAACTCTTAATGGAATTAACTTGCTAATACTAATGGGGAATAGAAAAAACATTGGGATTATAAGGTACCTGAGAAGAGCCTAGTTGTAAGTAATGTACTCTTGGTCTTGCGGGACTCTATAAAGAGGAGAAAACCAAAAATAAAACATTTTTATGTACCACTAGATTTTATTGGTATAAACAACAGTTTAATGATTATAAAAGTTTTTATATATTTTTTTTGCTTTATAATTGTCAAGTACGAAACAATATAAATTCATTATAAAATTTATTATTGAAGTTAAATTTAACTAGCAATTGAATACAATTTTGCCCTTACATCATTATTTTCTCTTGCAGTTTTAACGATCCTATATTACAGTTAATGTTTCCTCTATATTTCGACCTTAAAGCTAACAGCAATATTTGAACATATAAATAATGTGAAAAACCCGCTTGAACATCGCTTTCTCGATTATGGTTTTGCTTAACTCTTGCACTGCTCGGTATTGGTCTTGGTCTTGTGGATCTGAAGACCGCAATACCAAGGCGAATATAGGCTCGTTTACAGGTAAAGATTATTAATTGCAATATTAACTTTGGCTAAAAAATGAAGGAGCACAAATGCCAAACATGGGTAAGAAAAATGAACAGAAGATGGAAACAAGATGTTAATGGAATATGTGGTACGGAACACCATTTGTTTAGTACAAAATGCAAAACATGAAAAGGCAATTGAACATATCTAAACTGAGCGACTTGACTTCCACAGACTAGTGATTATCTCTTTCAAATTTCATGGTGTTCTTTTACTTCTTCGATTATATCCATTCCATTATATCCAGTATCCAATTCACAATGTAGATATTTAAAATTAAAGGCAAGTCCGTTGCTTATATAACCGTTTTCAACCAGATAAAGTGGAAAACCGTGACACGATATTCAGGAACTGCTTGGAATATTTGATGAAATTATACATGTTGTGACGTTGATTTATCAAATTAGTTGATTGCATATGAAAAATAAATTAGTTTCCAACATTCTGATTTAAATAAAGCATTGATTATAAAAGTTCATAATTTATTTTTCCAGTAATTGTGAGTGAGATGTATTAGTCTAAGTACCCACCGCATGATCTTGCAGGTATCTGTTTTTCTGATATAATTAATTTTAAAGGAATCTTGAGGATGTATGGAATGGATTAAGGATAGGTTGCCTTGTAAAAATTTGCAGCAATTACCTGTAATTAATGTTAATGTCATTAATATACTAATATGACTTGCAGCTATATGTTTTTTCAGTCAATCTTACAGCATTTGAAAGCAAATGATGTCACAAATCAAAATTAAAATGGTTGCCAGCCCTCAGTCGGCCGCAGCATTAGGGTTGCCACGTATAAACAGGTATATTATTGTTAATTAATTACCAGTTGCACAATGGCCGCAAACAGAGGTTGCCATGATTTTTGTGAACGACTCTCGCTCCAGCTAAAGTGGAAGCGTAATAGAGAAGATGCACGCATTGTTACGTGTGATGAATAAGGACAAAGATTGGCAACTACGACACTTATACAGTTTATGTGCAGTTTAGGCATTTCGTAGTTTCATTTCATTATGCCCAAAAATTTATATTTAATAAATAATAAGTGAAAAAATAATAAAACTTAATTTTCACAACTTGGCCGTTGTGCAACTGGCCAAGCCAAGCCATGGATTTTCATGTTCAATGTATATGAAACTTTAATTTTGCATAAAAATTGAAAAAAGAAACCGGTGAATGCAGTTAATTAACAATATGATATCTGTTTACACCTGGCAACTCTAATGCGACATCCTCAAGATTCCTTAAAAATTAATTTTATCAAAAAACAGATACCTGCAAAATCAAGCGGTGGGATCTTTGACTATATAGTTTACACATTTGATAGGTAGTTGTTTTGAAATATATCCACCAAACTCAATGTCAGCACACTAAAATTACAGATTTTTAGTACATTATTTACCAATAAACCATTTTGGAACATACCAATGAATAATGCGTTGATCAGAACAATTTTTTAAATCAGAAATCAACAGTACTTGTCACTGGGGCTGGGCAATTATAAAAAAATATAATCGATTATTGATTATATGAAATAATCCATTATTTTCGATTAATCGAAAATAATCAAGAATAATCAATTTATCGAAAATAATCGGTCAATCGATAAATCGAAAATAATCAATTTTCGATTATTCGAAATAGAGCTTTCAAAGAGTGGTGTGATTCCTACAAAAAACAAGATAAAGAGCGAGTATACCACTAGGAACATACAGAAGACATTATGGTTTGATTCCCAATAAAAACAAACCAAATAATGAACCTACAGAATATATTTGGAAATACGATTCTGATATTGAATTATGTTGAAATAATTATTCAGAAAATAAATTTTTTAATCGTTCAATTGACTACTATATTATTTGATTATTTTAACAATTGTACGAAAAATAGTGTGTATAGATTAATCGATATTTTTCGATTATTTTCGGTTATTTTCGGTTATTTTATTATTTTCGATTATTTTATTATTTTCGATTAATTCATTAATCGATATTTTTCGATTATTTTCGATTATTTTATTATTTTCGATTAAACGATTAATCGGTTACCGATCATTTTTAAAAAATATATCGATTAATCTATTATTTTTCGATTAATCGATTATTTTGCCCACCCCTACTTGTCACGTTTTCTTTCGAATGAAAACGCTAAGTTTTTGATTAGAAACTCAGACACAATAAGAATTCATAGGTTCGTTCTAACCCATCAAAAAGCCGTCCTTGGTACGGTGACGATTCTGCGCAATAGAGATCACGTGTTCCAACTGGGTGGATACCGTTATATGAACGATTCTGTTTTGTACTCCAATCGACTTGGTATCGTTTATGAACCGTTTCCGAGACGGTCTTTTCGATATTTGGTTGAAAGTACTGTTACCAGAACCGTGCATAGCTGGAGTTTGCGCAAACAATATCTACAAACGCTTCCGATAACCGTTTTTCTCGACCAGCAGATTGGAACAAACCTCAAATTTACATTACCTGTGAAGTTCAATTAGAGTGCATCTCGTCCGCTTTAGGTAAAGCTGTACACGACTGTTTGATAATATTGACTGCAATATTTTTGTAATATTTTCACTACATTCGAATGCAAGATTCAAAACAAATAGTTATTAACAAAATGAAACACTGTTAACAAATTGAATGGATAGTAGTGCCAACTTGCAATGAAAGAAATATTGGCACTTTCTTTTCCTCATACTTTCATTTGTTTTATCCTAATGTATCGATGAAAGAGGAAGAATGAAGGATGCCTCTGTCATGTTGAGAAATATTGAAGTTCTTTATCTTGTATGAATTTATTCAATATAACTCTTTATTTGGAATTTCAGCCATCTCTTTTGACAATATAAAAAGAAAAGTTATATAAGTTGTAACCTTGTAACATGCATCGGCATGTTAAATTCTTCGTCATGTATTTTCCATATTCCGTTGTTTACTGTTTGTGGCTCAGAAGTAACTTCTGTTTTATTACCACATTCAAGTTTTTGAAGAAATAAATTTGTTACCAACCTTTCACTCAATAAAAGCTCGGTGTCGATTTGGAAAAGTCATGAATTTACATATTAACAAATTTGTGGGGAAATTATTCTATTTATTTGCTGGTTGTTGTTCTAACATCTTTATAACTTTGTTTTTATATGTAGCGACTACCAAATTTCCTTTTCACATTTTCCTTAGTGGTTCTTAAATTTATTCTTAAAAAAATTGTGAATAATTTCTAAGTAAATTCGTATTTTCTATTTATTTGGGGATCAGAACGAATAGAATAGAATATATTTTTGTATATTTATTAATAATATAAACTTAGTGTACACGTTAGAGGATAGGCTCCTTTCTATCCAGATCTGTTCTACCTACTAGAGAATCCCTAGTTTTTGAAAAAATTCGAAAATTAACTTTTTTTTAAACTTATCAATCTGAGAAAAGAAGAAACTAGAACCACAAGATTGTTATTATCAGCAAGAAGAAGGTACAGTAGTGCTTATGTTTTGAAGAGACGCTACAACTTTGATTTTATCGATCTAATAATATCTCAAATAATACTCAATCGAGGGGAAAAAAAATAATGAGTTAGAAATAAGATACAAACTAATATAATTAGGCGGTTTTCCACAAAAGAAAGATGAAATGCTGAGCAATTCAAAGATAAAATAAAATTGGAAAGATTGAAATAATTAAATTTCTTACTTACTTACACAGAATTATATCAAGGAAGATAGAAAAAATAATAATAAAAAACATGAAATTTCTTCTTTTTCTTATCTTTTTCTACCTTAATAGTGAAACATAAGTGACTAGTTAGCCACAATTATTAAACAAGGGAATATCAAAAACACTTGACGAAAAACGTAACAGACCACTTGGAATGTCACAACCTTAAGATTCCCGTCTGGAAAGTTTTACTCGGAAAGTGGTATTCGGCTTCTGTAGAAGGTACGGCAAACGATCAATAATTGAAACTAGAAACATCTTAGAAATAATTGAGTTTACTAAAACAAATAAAACTATATCTGCTATCACTATTCTCAAAGTTAATTAAAATTGCTATAAAACTATCCACAACAATATATTTATCGAAAAGGTGATAAAATTCACTGCGTATATATAAGAGCACAACGATAAGAAAGGATATTAGATTAAAAGCAGTTAGATATTGAATTCATCTGATACTTATTTATGTCAGAGGTAAGAGCTGGAAGAAAGAAAGCCAGAATGGTAGCAGCCCTTAGTTGTGGTCTAAAGTTGTAGAGTGAGTAATGTAGACGATGTTAGAAACTTAGTTTTTCTTCTTAGGTAATTCAATTTGACAGAGCTGCAAAAAAAGGAAAGAAATGGGAGTACGGCTGGGAACTACTAAAAAGAAAACGACTGGAGAATCACTAGAGAATCACTAAAAGTATTAAAAAGCAATGTACTACGTATAAAAAGCAATATTGAGAAAATATTAGAAAAACTTACTAGCGAATATAAAATGATAATTTCACCAAAAATTTACTTTTTGTTGCCTTGGTAGGCATTGTAGATAAAGAGGATATTTGAAAATGGAGACTGAGAGGCTGTAAAACAGAATAGACTGCTGCACAATAAGTAATTCACGAAATATTTGTCAATTGGCATGCTAGTAAGTACCGTTTTACCCTCTAGATTAATAATAATATTCCATCCATTATTCAATTACTGAATATTTTACTCTGAAGAAGCAGGGTTGATGGTCGGCTCCTTCAATTGTGTAAGATTAAATTTTATTATTATTCAACTAAAAAATTGTTAAGTTTGACTTTGATATATTGCTGCTCCTAACCTTCTTATATTGTAAACTTTTTGAAATAGTTTTCATCATTAGCAATCGAAAAAGTTATTTTATCCGAGTGAGAATTGTGGGCACAATATATTTATATCAGAATTCCGACCTGTTATATAACGAACTGTTACTGATTTGTGACCAACTATATTTTTTCCAGATGCACAAGCATTTGTTGTTTTTATTTTCATTAGTCTGGTAATGTTTTTCCGCTCCCTGCGGTCGTACTGAAAAGCCACATGTCACTATTATGCGTGTTTTGTGTTTTTTACATCCCCGATCAAGAGTTAAATGGACCTCTAAATGAACAATATAATTTTGCAAAGGCATATTTCCACAGAGAATGGACAATCGATATGCTTTGAATGACGTGTAGTAGTATGTGGAAATAATGGGGAGATGAGGCATTAATTGAATTTATTTCACTGACTGCATTTGAAACAGTTTTTGTGAAGTAATAGTCAATAATAATTGCAGATAGGGGCAAGCTGTAACAAAAGTTGATGTCAAATTAGACTTCAATTTTAGTCGTTTTTTAATATAAGAGTCTTTTTCTGATCAACTTCTGTTTTCTACATCAAAACCCCGAAAGAAGATTTGAAAAAAAAATATGGTGAATGAATTTTTCAGTCTCCTCCTGAAACTGCTTTAATAAGATCATGTTGGAAGTATCTCAGGTTAAACAGGGATCTTGAACAACGCAATAACATCAAATTTAATTTCAAATTGCCAATGCAAAAAGTAACAAAGACCTTCACGAAATGTTGAAATATATATATGGTGGTGATGTAGTAGTAATAGACTTCTCGAGAGCTAGATAAAGAGCTTGTAATCTCGCACGGGCTAGTGTAAAGAGCGATTCAGTGTTTTGGTAAATTCTGTTTCAACTTGCGTTGAATCTAAATTGTTGTTTAAGATGAGAGTTGGATATATGACACACCCTGAGATAGCATTTCATTGCTCTTTCAATAACAGTAGAAATCAAGGACATGGTTATTGTTTACTTTGTTTACGAAGTCATAGTGCTTATGAAAAGGGGAATAACTCCTATTTCCAAATTTTACAGGAGGCACTGGAATTTTGGCGAAACGATAGAAAAATAGTTAGAAAGAAAGAAACATAAAAATAGAACATGAATTTTTTTGTTGATCGTGGTGTCTCACTGTAATACAAGTCGCCATTGATTCGCAATTTTCTGACAACTATAAATCTTTTTGTTGTCCACATCCTCCTCACAAATAGAAAATTTGCTAAAAATATTTTTTGAAAATAATTCAAAAAGAATTTTAGAATACAGTAATGGATTCAACTTTAAGATTAGAGCATAGATTACCGTTTAGACATTCAATAATCGTTCAGTTTATTTTGTGAGGATAGAATTTGTGATGTATAATTTTCAAAGAACTGCTGTTAGAAACACCCACTGCATTGATAATTTGTGCTACTGACTATTCACTATTTATTATTGAAATTTTACATTGGTAATTAATTCAATTACGTACCTTTGTGCGGCTATTCTTTTAATCAGATACAACTGAAACATAATATTTTAATTTGATCATCATACATTTTTTCTTCACGCGTAAAATAATAAGTATATTATTGATGATGAAAAATGAAGGACATTATTTTACTAGGTAAAGATTAATGAAAAACGATATTAACGTCTTATTTTTTTATATTTAATTTTCGGTTTTTCAGTTTTGAATATTTAATTTGATAGATGACTGCAATGTACCTCTCTGGAATTAGTCGAAATAGCTAATTCCATTATTGGAACATTTATTCCAAAAAAGTCGTCCAAAATATACGATTAACAAATAGTTGGAATATAAACACTGCTTTTTTGTTATATATGTTTGAAGCAGAAAAAAGAATATACGATGATGGTCTGATAAATATTTATCCTACAAAGGAAAGATGACTTAGTGGGATACACTGGACCCAGTAATACTAAGACTTTTTTAACCCGTCTGAAAAATATGTTTTGTCTGCAAAGTAATTTGGTCAATTTGATCGATGGCATTTTTTTTACCAAATTGAGGCTATTTTTGTTCAATTCGGTGTGGAATCGGCTGGATAATTCGACTGTTCTGCTTTCCTCTAGGAAGTCGATGTAGATCATACCTTGTGAAGCCCAGGTGCCCATTATCTTCCGATCTGAAAGAAATGTATCAACTTTTTTCCACGAAGTGAATTCCACAGATTCTTCCGTTCTATTGATCTCTGGTCTGTACCAGTGGATCTGTTTTTCGACTGTCATACGTGCCGCTCTGGAGGGATCTCGCGATTGCACTTGTCCACAGTGACTCACTCCGAATGAGGAAAGGCGGCACCCATCAAGCCCAAAATTTCATGTACGCGATCTTTTGGAATGCCTACTGTTTCAATCCCGCTTCTCCATGCGGTCAATACAAAGTTAGGGTTAAAGGTCAGGGGTAAAATATGTCTATTTGCAGACGACACTAGTTTCTCTTGAAATAACCCTGATCTCGAAGCACTTCATAGGACCATATCTTCTAATCTTCTCTGTCTCAAAGCATCTAAAACTAAAGTTTCATCATATAAAAATACATTGCTGCCTTTTTTATTAAATACCATCACCATTGACGTCGTTGAATCTGTAAAATTCTTAGGACTCGTTATTTAAAAAATTAAGTTCCTCCTGTTTTACGCTGAGATCAGTTTTATTTACTCAGACTAACCTGCAGGGCTTACTGCAGGTACTTCTTTAAAATATTTAAAGCTTACTTTTCCTTCTCTATTTATCTTGGAAGCCGTTTGCCTGTTTCGTAAGCACGCTTCTCCAATTTCAGAAACGTCGTTGCACGGCTTTCTACTTAGGAACGCGGACCTATCTACTCCACGTTCAGAATTAGTTAAGGGCTCAATATTTTACAATGCAAAAAATGCATAATCATTTGCCAATTGAAATCAAATCGATATCATCTTTTCCCGCATTGCGCAATAATTTGAAGGCATATTTACTGGCCTTCTACTCTATAAACGACTTCTATTCTAATAATATTTAATTCGGGCATGCTAATTATTACCCATTACTATTACCTATAATTTTGTTACTCATTGTGGTTTTCTTTTGTATATTGAAATTTTATTTTATTTGTATATTTATTTCGTTATTTTTGTTTGTTTTATAGTTTATACAAGGTTTTGTCTACAAATTAGCACAATAATGTATTTATCTCTCTCACGATCCGGCTTAAGTTTCAACAATAGCCATCTACTATACTGTAATTGATACATAAATAGCGTCTTCTTCTAATATCAAGTACCTACTATTTGTAAAATTCAAAATTGCGTATCTTTATAAATTTACTAAGAATAATCGACAGTATATAATGTTTTTCTTAATTCACAATATACACATTCATTTATACTTACTAACGATTTGTATGATCATTTCATTAAAAAAACGTAATTCACTGACATACGACTTGAAGTAAGAATAATTTTTAGGTATTAATTTTTAAATGCTTACATAAGTACACGGCTTTTTTAAATTAAAACTTAATATTCATAGAGAAACATCGAAAGAATGATTGTAAAATGTTTTATTCATTGCATGTTTCCCATAAATATGATAAACGTTATTTTTAGCTTATTAAACTCATAAGTTATCCAATACAATAAAAAATGTGACATGATGTAATTATCGTCATAAAAATCAATTAATTTAATGCATCTACGTCGTTTTTACGATGCGACCAATCTAATACTGTTGAAAATAAAACAGTTTATTTATTGATATGTACAA
Source organism: Diorhabda carinulata (assembly GCF_026250575.1). Taxonomy (NCBI): domain Eukaryota; kingdom Metazoa; phylum Arthropoda; class Insecta; order Coleoptera; family Chrysomelidae; genus Diorhabda; species Diorhabda carinulata. The sequence goes on along the minus strand of NC_079472.1, from coordinate 46,654,882 downwards.
TATCTATTCACAAAAATATACATAAGAAGGTTGTGCCTGATTGTATACTATTTTTCAGATATTCAACCTCATCAGGGTGAATAATACTGAATAGATCATTAGTTTTTTAGTTGGAATTAAGAGAAAGGTGCAAAAGCTGCCTACTTTATATAGAATCAATATTACTGGAATTAATAAATGTTTTCCTATGAAACGGTCTTTAAAATTTATAAAACATGTGAATAGTTATCTAGCCAAAATATTTAAATGAGTAAGAAAACAGAGAACACATCTCGGAAAGAAGTTCTATCATAAGTAAAAACCGAATTCATGTTTCGGGTTTTCATAACCAGAACATTTTTTTCCCTCATTCTGTTTCCTAAGTAATTAAAAAATGCAAATTATCATAAAACTGGAAACTAAAATTCACTGAAAACTTTAAAGTATTATAAGTTATTCCAAGGTCGACATAAAATTTTCATTCCCATATTTTGTGAGTACTAGTAAATAAAATTCAATTTAGTTACAATTATAAAGAATAAATGTTTACATTGGGGCCTGAACAAATTAATTAATCTGTACACACTAGTAGGTACTAGAGGTACTAAAGAAGAAGAATCTAATGAACAACATATTGGAACAACTAAGAAAAGGCACACATATCATTGTTTGTTCGTTATTGTTGTGATACTGGTCAAAATACAGAGTGTTACCAAATTCATGCGATAAAATTGTGATTGCTCTTATGACATAAGATGGTTCTTTCCTGTAACAAAATTTATTCAGCCACCCCTTTTCAAAATATCAACTTTATTATGTCGTATCCAAAATTGAGTTTTTATTTTTTTTTCTAAAATTTCAGTACAGCTAGAAACTCCCAAAGGACTAACCTCGGGTATTTTTTCAATATTCCTATTACGTCATAAGCAGCTGTGATTAACAACCCTTACTTCATTTCCTTTCTTAATTTTTTTGCAAGTTTTATGAAACAAAATTACAACTTTAAATCCTTGTTTTATTTAAAAATAGTTTTTATTCTCAAATTTTTTTCTGCTGCATACAAAAAAAATGAACACCATAAATTATAATTTTTTCAATAAATTGAGAGGAAAATGTAATTCGATTCATGATAAATGCTGGAAATTACCACCTCCATCTTGTTTTTAATTACAAAGCTTTAGTAGGATGTTGTCCCTTCGACAATTCATTTACCGTGTTTAGTAGATGTTTATTCAAATTATAAGGTTTGTTCCAATCTATCAAAAAACTTTCCTTGGTAAGTTGTCAATGGTTCATAATAGAGATTACTTGTTCCAACTGGGTCGCCGGTCAATTATATTAGTCTAACAATAAAAGCTGGTCGCTACAATGTTTTGTATGATTGTTTTAAATATAGTTAAGTATCAAAACGTACCTCTGCCTGGGGTGGCGCAAGAATACCTCCTTTTTTTTACACGCAGATTTTCTTGGTTGTAAATACTTCTAAAATTAATCTGAAGAGGATGCAATAGTGTTATAACTCCATATGCATACATCACTCTTATATATTAAAGAAGTATAATAAAAGGATATGAAAAATAAATCTTATCATTTATAAATTTTATATTTTTAATGACAATAGCCAAATCTATACATTTGTATTAAAAATTCTTCTCTTGTTGATTATTCAACAGTTCCTTCCTCATAGACGATGTCATCTTCTGAATTGAGTGCATCGTCATCTATTGTACCTTCATTCGCTGAAAAATGTGAATGTATAACTAAAGCCTTATTATGTATGGGTATTTACAGATGTTTATACAATATACTAATTTGATTTTAAACATTTTTTACCTGAAATAGAAGCTTCTGATTGATTTGATTTCAGCAATACGTCGTAAATAGATGATGGAACGATATTTCCTTCCTCCATTTGAAGTTATACTTATTTTCATCTATTACCCATCCATAATCTTCTGGTGTAAGTGTTGTGGGACACTTTAAATTTGCATTTCGCCATATGCTTGAAATATACTGAGTCCGTAGAAGTTGTTGTTTCAGTTACGCTTCACAGGGTGGTAAATTTGATGCATCAGAATCATCATATTTTTTTGTGAAAAGGTTCATTTTCATTTTTTGCATTATATGTTGATATGAATTTGTAGTATCTGGCTTCATTTACATTATCAGATGTAATTCTATATATTTGGCAAATGAATGGTTGTAAACATTTGAATAATTCATTACTATGTCCAGTTATGTGCAGTTATATGCAGTTACCGTTTTCTGATAAGCTGGCGTTTTTTTTTAATTTCAAAAGGCTTCTTCGCTCGTCTGAAAAAAGAAGGAGTACAATCGCAACCCCGGTAGGCTTGATGATAGTGATGGTCCTGACTGAACATACAAATCCGATATGTTGATGTGTCTTTTCTTGTTCCCGATACCGTATAAAAATATTTAAGGATCAGCTTGACAAATGGTCCATGTTTCCCAGCATTATCATTGAAATATCTGTATCTTGATTTAATGAAAATATTGATTGATTGATCATTTTCAATTTGATATATACGATGGACAATTTTGGTGTTAGATTCTTCATGATCCAGGTTCTTCTTTTCTTTTAATTCTTTTTTCTTTAATTTAATTTTCTTTAATTGTTGCTATTAGAGAATTATTTCGCACTACATAATTATTATTAAGTCAATTTCTGCAGTTCCGATGAAAGGTATTGGTTCGTTGGTACTCCAATGCTGATTTAAAAAGTCTGTAAGAGCTTCTTTGAACGAAATATTTTTTAATTCCTTGCCAAAATCGACTGGTCTATTCGTGTTCTGGACCAGTAATGATGTAAGGAATATCTCTGCTTTCTTGACATTGTTGACGTTCGTAGTCATTTATTTCGTAGCTGTGATAGTTGACATTATTTTTTTAAATATATTTTCAAATATATTTTCCATGGAATGCAGTAAATACTATCCATCGAAAAAAATAACATCAAAATGTTTCGGTGATTCTATATTTGTTATGTATTTCTCCAAAACCGGTTCTAACGCTAATTTTCGAATATGAATGCATCATCTCCATATTAATTATAGAAGTATTTACTGGTAATTTTTTACACCCTAAAAATAGAATGTTAACGGCAGACTTGTTAAAGTATATTATAAAATATGTGCCTTTTTCACAATTTCAAACTCACCTGGCAGGTAATTGCAACCGCGAGAATCTTGTGCCAATTCTTTTATGGATTCCAAATAATATAAATTAAAAATATGTCAACGGCAGACGTGTGAAACAATATTTAAAAAAAATACAATTATAAAAATAAAGGGGGTATTCATGCAACCGCGTCATCCCAGGGAGGAGTATCCTTTGATACTTGACAATAATTAAATCAATCATACAAAAAATTGTAGCTCCGACTATATTATGGTATTGAAGTATTAAGCCGGCGAAACATAGATCTGCCTCTTCGTATAAAAAAACATTAATAACTTTACTCCTTCAAATATCGTTAATTTAATAATTAAAAAGTATATTTTTATGAAATCATACAATTGCTACATTTTTTCTCATTGTTTCCAACTTATATTTTGATAACCAACAGTGTTTCCAGCAAGAGTAAACGATCTCATCGCGTTCGTAAAATTTTATCAATAGTTTTGATGAAACCATTGCTTCTAGTTAAAGTGAAATTGACGGTTGTGCTAGTGATTGAAGTTATTTTATATCTTCAGCGAATGATCTGGAATGCCCAAATATTGTTTCAATAGATCAAGGCATAGATCGCAAGTTACCTAGGGAAAAGGAAAAAATGAGGATGATTGAAGCACTAAATCGGTGAAACACAGATCTGCCTCTACGTAACCATTATATGCCTAAAAATAATCATTAACTACTTTACTCCTCTAAATATCGTTGATCTAATAATTACGAAATATATTTTTATGAAATAATACAAGTATTGTCTTAATGAAACCATTGCTTCAATAGAGAAACACGTAGATCGCAAGTTACCTAGTGATAAGTCAAAAATTTGGAATGGATTTGGTATACAAACTCAGCTGAGATGTTGAACATTCCTTTCACTGGTGTACAAGGCTTATATCGCTTGACATAACTAAATTTAGGACAAAATCCCAAATCGTACGACATTTATAAAATAATTTTTGGGAACAAAACCTGATGACAAGGGGTTTTATGTATGTGCAAATAAAAATAAAAGCATTTTTGTCGCTCTGTATGAGATGAGATATGAAGTCATATATTTAAGAAGGGTACACAAAAAAAGTAGAGTGCTTTTTAATATTTTGGATGATGACAACCCACTACGAATAAAATATTTTCCACTGGAAAAATTTTTCATTAATCACACAATCCTGAGTTTGAATTATTGAAAAAATTGTATTTTACATTTTAGTTTGGTTTTTAATTTTTATTCTTCTTTTCTATTAATTATTATATATTTCATATTTTTTAGTTCGATTACATATAAAAACATGGTTTTAATTATAATTTGTTATAACAATATAAATTTCCAAGATGCTGGAAGAAAATCATTATGACTTCTGAACTTAATAAGAACGACGGGTCAAAATTATTAAATTATTGTACACACTGGTTATCCTGCGGGGATAATAATACACATTTATACTTATAAGTTATTGTATTGTTATCGGTTCTTAATAAATATGCAAAATTTTGAGAATCAAACCCATCTTTTGAAAAGGAAGAACCATGTTAATTCATTTTAAAATTGAAATTTTCTTACCCGTAGAGACTCGAATTAAAGTGGAGAATTGATAAAATAAATATATATTTGATATATGCCTCAATCAATTCATAGTGTCTGAAAATTTTTCTAGAAAAAGTCTTTACTCGTTGGACTAAATCAAAAAATGGAACTAGGAAAAGGTTTTAAAAGTATAAACAATTCATGTATATTTTTTAGAGGAAGGTTTGTTTTTTAGTCACGTTTTTATGGTTTTCCGTTACGCACTAAAAGATCTCGACTTCAATATACATTTTCGTCATAAAACAAGCAATTTATAAGAAGCATATTTGCCATGGAAAAACTCATCAAATTTTTTGTTACAGGGACCGCGTCTACCGACTGAACTTGAGCAATATCAACCAATCAAGTTGCGAGGTACGTACATATATACTTAAACATTCCATTTCCGCCCGTGTAATTTTAAGGGAAAAGTTTTTGCCCTTAATAACCCTACATGGCATTTCTTGCTCTCGTTTGTCCATATTACGCGTGAAATATAAGCATATACTTTCCCCAACATGATGATATTACTAATAAGTTATAGTTACGAGGGTTATTTGTAGAATATGCCAACTAAAATAAACAACAAAGAATATATTATAATACATTCCGCTCTCCATTCAGATATTCTTTATTCCTCCACATTTTCTTTACTATAGGTTCTGAACTTACTATAATGCATCTTTCACAGAAATATAATTTAGAGAGTAGTATTGTATAGTAGTTAATCTTTGATATAAACCTCGTAAGTACAAGCGAGTCGTCAAACTTATATGATAAGTCTAATATTAAGCGATTCATATAATAAACCAAACTGACGTTAAAGAAGTTTCTTCGTAACTATTTACGAGATGTGGATTATCATCATTTAGCTTCTAATCATAAGTTATATTTTGAGGTGATGCCTTTCAGGTGCGTACGTCTTTTGCTACTGAATTATATTTACATAGAATATTACATATACAATATTTTTATATAAACATCATGTCAAATAGTAACATTATCACATAAATTAAGTCATTGACATTTTTTCTGTGACCTCTCATTTAAGTTTTGTCTTTTTTCATTCATCATGGTCCTCATTGTTTGTTGGTTCAAAGTGATAAAGTATCCTGCTGTTATTGTTATATAATTTGAATCACAACTTCTACTCTCATTTCACAAGCAAATAAATAAATTTGTTTTACAACTCACGTTGATAACTTGATTTATAAACATTTTTTTTGTTCGTTTATGAATTTATATGCTTCCATTTCCTAGATTATAAGTTTATTCAGTAATGCATTACCATATTCAGATATATTGAAACATTCGCTTCATTTTTTTGGTGATCTTTAGACAATTTTGGCACCTATCTTGTACAAAATTTCACGAATCTCTTCAGCGATCACTTTTCTATTAATAGGTTAGATTGAAACTGAATTCAACATTTCTAGTCAGAAATTTTATTTTATGTATTGTTCGCTTATACTTCATACATTCTCTAGTACATTTCCATTGCCAACAAAAACTGTACCACATATCAAACCAACAATTGGCAGCATTGCAACGCACATCTTAAATTTGAATTTTGAAAAAAACGAGAGTCTGGATGCCGATTAAGATGCTTCGCACGCCGACACTTAAATATACGTGGTCTAGCCTGTCTTATATAAATGTTCCTTACTTTCTGAAAAGCCCTCGTATAATATCAGAATCATTATATCAGTTTGAACTTTATTCACAATTAAAATATGAAGAAAAATATAAAGAAGTAGCAATAACTGAAAATGGATATTGGAAATCTGAAACATCAAATATCTTCACTTAGTTGGTATTGGAGCACCTAGCTCTTTTGAAATATGGAAGGACAGAACACTCGTATATTGTCGATGTCAGTAATAAAAATGCAATAAGCTGAAATAATGTTGAATTGAAGACAATACTTTGGTTATCGAAACGCGTGTAATTTGGAATGTTGTTATAGTTGTAGTAGTAAATAGTGTATTCAGTTATTCTAGGATAATTTTTGTGAAAATTGTAGCAAAGGTTTATGTTGTAATAAAAACAATCATTAATGAAAGTTTTAGATTGAAACAAATATTTCTTTTCTTCCTAGATGCTAGTCAATTTCAATCCATCTCAATAAAATATCATCAGAAACACATATCTTACAACTAATAATAAACTTACATAACATAACTTCAAACCAAGTGAATCTTTAACTTGCTCAATAAATCAAAGCTAGAACTAGTTTGAACTTTGGATCTACTTAGTGTGAAGTTCGGTCCTGAACGAATTTTAACTGTTTATATTGGGCTGAGTAACTTGAAGAATCAATTTCCTTTTCTTAAACGGATTGGTTATTAAAACATCTAAAAAAATATCAATCAATTTGAGTGCTAGAGAGCGTTTAATGTTGTGAAAAATTTACCCGATTCTTATTGGCCTAACCTCAACCTAAACCGAAAAAAGTAAATCAATTCTGATATGTAGCTTTTGAAATTAGTGTGTCTATTCGTACTTTTTTAAGCGAGTTTTTACTTCAATTGTGAACAAATATCTGACCGAAAATTTTCCTTATAGATAAACCATCTTATTACCTGACTTTTTTCTTTCATTAGTGTCTTGAGAATTTTCAGATGCGTCATTCCACACCAAGAGTTCATTTGAAGTTACTTTGTCTCACTAGTAAATATTTGAAGTAGTGATTTTAATATTATCAATTTAGTATCTGATTTGATTGTAGTTCATAGTTTGAGTGAATGGTTTCATTATCAAATAACCAAATTAGATCCTTCTAGATATCATAGTTTCGACATTTTCTGTGTTTAATGTATTCAAAAGATGATTTTTAAATATCGATAAAGATTCATTTTAGATCTTGTCATAAAACTCAGTAAATGTAAAAACACAAAATAAAAGGACAGTGAAAAAGACAAAAACAATACTAGATGGCGTTGGCATAGTCCAGTTAAGAAACAGCATTTCCAATTATCATACATCGAAACAAATATACTTCATCAACATTAATGCTAAAAAGACGATTATGCTGACTGTAGAAAAACTCTTAGATGGAGAAAAATGACCGAAAAATATATGTGGGAGTGATTCAATCCAACAGTTATATCTAGAATTTTCAGAAATAATGAAGCAATACCAGGAAAACTGAAGGAGAAATTTATATTTATTCCAGTCATAGTCAACACAGAAGCTAGAACAAATAGAACAAATTAGTACACTTAAATTCTACTAGTAAAGCCCCTCATATGTTTGTGGCTCATGAACACCAACTATATTCTCCAGATTTGACTCTAAGCGACTATGGTGTTCAGATCTGAGGAATATAAATTAAAAGAAAAAGTCCTCGTTGAAACGGAACAATATTTTGCGTTTGACTGAATTTGTATGAAAGTACTAGATGACAAACCGGAACTTATTTTCACTTCACTAGGCCGGAAGCCTATTGATCGATGAGTTAAGTATAAATACATTCGAGTTTATTATCAACAATATTGTCACAGATTCAGGAGTTCACTTGACGGTCCTGGAAATTCGCCGTGTTGTAGAATTATAGATTACAGTTATTTTAACAATGGGCCCGTAAATTGGGAAGTCCTTTTGTGCCGTTAAACTGAAAGGGAAAACACATAAATTGCGAGGAAATGTTATGAACCAAGAACCGTAAATAAATATCAATAATTGCACAATATTGAAGCGATATATCTCTCAAAGTTGAGCAATTATTGTTAAAGGAATTCCGAGGGAATTTCTGGTGGAGAGGATTTGTGTATTGAATTAGCTGGAATTCCGGAATGAAGGTATTTCCGAAAGCAAATTAATTGTTTTTGAAGTGCCTCCTGAGGTAGAGTGATACTTGAGTTGCCAATATAGTATTAAAAGAAACGTACTTTATAATATCAGGATCCAATATCAGAGGAAATTGGTATACAAATTAAAACATTTTATATTTTCATAGTGACTGGTTGGTAATAAATTGAAATCATTAATCTAAAAATGACGGGACGTTGCGTTATTATCTTAAAATGCTTCTAAAAATAGAATTTTTGTTCTGAGGCAGTAGCATCACATATCTTTATGGTGCAATTATATTTATTTATAATGTTGAGAACAACTCAAACGCATTTTTAAAGTGGTAGAAATTAGGAATGAGATCTCATTAAATCCTATTAATACTTTTATATCACTTGCTATTTGAATCATTATCATAATTAGAATAATATGAATATTATTTGTAAAATACTTCAATACTACATTTTCAGTGCAGTTATTTTAACACACATTTAGCTTGATATTTCTGTATCTTTAGATCGAAATTTTTTAGCTTGACTTTTTGAATTTAAAAACATCTGATAAAACGAACATTTTGCACAATTGTCAATACCTGATGAAAATATAATAATTTCATAAATGTGTACTAATATCCTTGCAAGGTTCACCAAGAGAGCAAGTGACGGAATGTTTGAACTCTATTTTTGCTCATTTTAAATTATCACAAAAATTATAGTTTTGCATATTTTCATACGCTTTTAGAATAATGACACATTTTTTGGTTAGTCATTTCATTTTTATAATAGGAGATATATTTTTGATTTGATTATATGATACATAAAAATAGTTTAGTTAAGTGATAATGAAATGAAAAATAGTTAATTCAAATAATGATATGATATAATATTATATTTTATATATACGAGAATATATTGAGATGTTCCTTAACATTTTTTGGAATCTCTAGATTATTTGGGTGATGCTTTCGCTGGCACATCCCATAGCTGAAATCCTTATATCCATACCGGTTTCAGAATTTGTTTATAAACAACAAATTCAAAATGTTTCATCTCGATAGACAAAAACTACTAATTTTATCAACTACTGGTTGTACGTTTCGTAGAGTCGAAGTTATTGATTTAGATTTTTCCTGTAAGCTCTAACATCTCCAAATATTTGGTGATAGATCAAGGTGGTGAGAAAAGTGTTTTCTTTTGCAAGAATTTTTCGTTGCATATAATGGTGAACTGAGTATTTTGATATCTCGGGAGTTCGTATACATCATGTACATCTCAGACTGGAAGATGTAAGAAATTCATGGCTGATAAGAAATGCTTTGAATGCTTCTAATATAACGAATATTAAACCAGTATAAATACTACAAAAAAGGAGAGGTGTTTTTATTAGAACATCCATCTCCAACTTCAGTCTACAAGTCATCCGAGTATTTATGTTATATTGTTCACTACTCAATAATTAAAAAATGCTTCTTACTTCAGTTGGAGTTCTCAACCAGGCCGGTGGCATTTTTAAATGTTGTGGAGGTCTAGTATAGAATAAGTTTATGTTTTTGTTTAAGGTCAAGGCTAGCAAACTAAGAGGACGTTCGATTAAATTGCATGGATGCTGATAATGGAACTTTTTGGTTGATTTTATCAGGGTACACTAGATTTAAGGAATCGGGAGAAATAGCAGCTGTATACGAAAGCAGATATTGTCGTCCGTGGCATAGTGAAGGTATTTTTGGCCTCGCCATAAAGCCTTTCAGTGGGTTTTGGCCGGAATTCTCCCAAACATAGTCAGTAGGTAGTTATATTCACTGAGCTTTCATACATGTGTAAATGAAGCTACAGTGATCGAGTTGAGATTGGTTTAGTGATCTATATAGCGGTTGGTATTTGGGTTTACATAAGTACTAAATTGTCTCTGGTTGAGTGCTGTTGACGAAAGCCAGACTGTTTTTTTTTAAAGAAAATTTAGTTTTCGAGGAACTACAAGAGCTGTTGGTTGATCAATTCTTCTAGTAGTTTACACATATTACATGTAAGAGAAATGGGCCTGTGAAGTTGAGGTGAGGAAGGAGGCAAATTATCCCAGTCCTGGTATAATCAGAGACTGGCACCATTGTGAAGGAAAATTATGTTCAGATGTAGTTGTACTTAGTATATTTAAAAGTTTAGATGAGGCTTCTATTTAAATTTACTATAAAAGTGTGTATTCCAATTTTTTTATTAACTATAGTTACATTTTGTAGCGATTTATTACTCTATGAATTCTTCTTAGCGGTTGAACCGTTCTAGATGATGAGGAATAAAAAACAAATAAAATATGTCTGTTAATAAACTTGATTTGTTAGGGTGGACAATTTCCTTGTAAAACAGGTAATATACATATATAGAATCGACTCCGGTAACTTCCCTCTTTATTATGAAGCTGAATTACACCCTTTTTTGATCCCCTGCTTTCATTACAAAAAGGACAAAGAACCGTCCTGTGCACGGATTAAATGATTCGACTATAAATCCTTAATTTTATATCGCAGGCGGATATGGCGGGTTGTCGTCGCCACCTATGATCCTGCTTCTGCTTTTTCTAATTAATGGCCAAGCAAAAATAAAAGCCACCCGCCATTTTACGTTCTCCCAATATCACGGCTCCTTTTATATAAAAGCGATTCCGGCCTCAGTATTTTATCAAAAATGCTGATATTAGTCCCATTTTTTATTCTCTCCATAGTGTGCCGTTGAAGGACTTTTTCCCTTTTGTACTTACCGTACCAACCGAGAGACCACTAGACCGACTGACTATACCGTGAATTTACGAGAATGGGGCAAGATGCGAAATTAATAGCACAATTTATACAAAATATGGAAATTGCATGTTTTAACGTGTATTTTCCAAATAGAAATGTTATAGTGAGTATTCAGTTTTCATTACCGATATTTATAGAGATCTTTGAAATGTAGGCAGTTGTTTGAACTCAATTAAAAAAATTTTCAATTGATACATACAGAAAATAAGTTATATCGAAGCTGTTATGCCAATATAGTGTAGTTAGAGACAGTTACACACTATAATCGGAGGCTGCACTATCAGTTACTTAGATACATACTGGATGCACCCTTATACTCCTGAAATGAAAACAATCAACAAAACAATCGAGATATGTAGTGGATTGCAAAGATCAAACATGCAAAGACGTTTTAATCGGTCGAAAAAGGAGGGATAGTCATGAGATTTCGTTCATCGAGTGTCTTTAAAAAGGTGAAACAATAATAGGAGAGGATTACGCATCATTACTTGATAAGAAAGTGCTTTTCTATCAGGACAACACACTTTCTTCATACTCCGGTGGCTATAGTTCACAAATTGCAGTTCGAATTGGTTAACCACCAATATCAGATCTGGCCCCCAACTATTTTTTTCTGTTTCCTTACCTGTAAGTTAAGGAGTAATGAACTTTGAATTTCATTTGCAGGATAGAGTTTTTCATTATAAGAGGACGTTTTCTTATACGTAAATGTATATTTTGAGAAGAAGGATGGCATCGCTGGAAAGTGTGTTGTTGTTTTGTTAGATGGGCAACTTTATAGACTACCTCCGTAAAAGCCAGCAAAAACCGTCAAATGTTAATCTGGTTAAAAACATTTACTCGGAAATGTATACACATATGTATAGTCACATAGTAAAAAAGCTTTTCTTCAAACATTTTTCACCGAAGGGTAGTTTGATAAGTCACTTCTCAACTCAGGAAAGCTATACAATTGTGGCATTTGTTCGGAATCTTTTTCATGAAAAGTTATTTCAATTACACTTTTTCTTAGTCACGCAGAAGGATAACCATGAAAGTAATATTTTTTTGTAATTTTTTTCTTTAAAGATTTGTAGGTATACAGGAGAAAAATCATACATCATTCAAGTATGACATTTGTTCGTAATTTTTCCACAGAAAAATCGTTTGAAACTCATTTGCACAATCACATTTGAGAAAAACCATTCACGTTCGACATTTGTCGTAGTTCTTTATAAAAAATAGTTGAATACTGTAGCAATGTATAATTGTATATAAAAATCTTGTAGAACGACATTTCTTTCATCCAATGAATGATCCACCGACAGTTGATAACGAACGCTATTCTGGAGATAGTATCGGGAATGAACGTAGTTGAGATATTTAGAGAAATTACAAATATTGTCGTAGGCTGAGAAATTTTCTACATCTTAATAAATGATGTGAATAAATAAAAATGATTTGTTCTTGTAGTTGATCACTTTTACAATCAAAAATGTAGAAGCGATCTCAAGAGTTGTTATTGTGTCTGTTATCTCACCTAAATTGCTATTGATCGATTTTACGATAGATATAGCTATTGATAAAGTTAGCGTTTCACTCCAACCAGTCATCAATGTTTCCAAATACACTTATTATCGTTAGCGCAAGCTAGCACATCTAAAACGGAATTAGCTAGAAGTCTACATACTCCACTAACTCGTATACTACATACTCCAGGGTTATTGTATTGAATGCATCAAATTTTGACCATATTTGAATTCTTTTTGATCCATATTGATAGAATGCATCTATTTTCTAGGCGAAAAAATGGGTGCAATAAGAATAGTCTATATTCATCTTCACTATGGAAACTATCCACATAGTAGTTTTCCTAACCAATGAGCAATTTAAGCAACCGGCTCACTTCTCAAAAATACTTTTTATTTTAATTACGTTAAATACGTATTCAGCAATGACGAATCGTCGCGTGTGCATCATGATTTTCACAATTGCAATTACTGTACTCCCCTAATTTATATTTCATTCAGGAATTATGATTAAAAATAAAAGCTATTATCATACTTCCGTATACATTTTTCATTCTGGATGTATTTGAATTGAGAGTTTATATGGTTATCATAGACTTTGAGAAGAAACTTCTAAATCTGTCTACTCGTTTGATTTCGAGGTTGATGTTATTCTTGCTTTTTCAAATGCCGATAAATGTCGTTAAAGAATCACTTTTCCCATTCGTATATGAATAACTAGAGGAAAACGAAATGAAAATTAGTTGTATAGAAGCTAGAGGTAATGTCTTTGTTTTAGAGAAAAGCGCCAAAAGTTATTAGGGTGAAATCGGGAAAATAATTTTGAACTTCTTTAATAATTCAGGTGATGGATTTTTTAATGTTACCAACTGCTCTAATCGCCAAAAATATTAAACTCAGCAGTATAGACACCAATCTCATTCTCGTGAAACTTAAGTTCTCCTTTATAACACATGAAATAGATTTATAATTACCCCTAACCTTCATAATTTGTTGCTTTTGTAGGTGTGACAATTGGAATTCGCGAATTCATAACCAAGTTTAACACTTAATTTTACTATGCACGTTCGCAGTTGTCTCCATTCAAATCTGTACAAAGATTACAGATTCTGTGACCTCATCATATTTCGAGTTTATTTGAGAAGTGACTTAGGAATTCGATATCATAAAGTGTTTGTGGTGTTGTGGAGGGAAGTCTACCCAGTCTTTGCGAGATCGATAAATCGCGTGCTATTAGATGCTCCAGGATGCTAATATAGTATTGTCCGATCACTGTTTGGCAGAAAGAAATATATGCACGATAAACCATGTCGCGACTGCCTTCGACGTCTTGGCTTTTATTATACGTTCCACACTTATTTCTATCCACCACTGCTTTCTTTACGGGTATTAAAATGTTAGTCAAATATCCAGGTTTATCTGTCTATTGTCGTTCCAGATAGCTTTTCACCTATTCACGTTTTCCTACTCATAATTGAAGAACATCACTTGTTTACTTTGAACTTCATCAATATATTTCTGATTTGTACATCTTTAAGCTGGTTTTGTATAGATTATTGAGAAGTAATATAGTCAAATAATTGAAATTAATTGAAATCAGAGTCCAAAACTCAGAACATAAAATAAAATGGAAATTAAGAATTAAGAAATCAAATGGAATTTTTGCGGAATTTGAATGGTATCATCCATATATATGTAATACAAATTCATAGCATCATTAACTATTGAAAGATAGTATTTGAGTACATATTTTGAATCCAAAAATTGGTAGATCAAACTAATACACTGGATTTATGTGTTAAAAGATTTACTGCGACGAAATAAAAAATCAGAAGTGAGAAACACCAGGACACGAGAACTTGGAAAATTTCTGGATTATTTTTTAGCATGTTTAATAAGAGCCCTTTATAAGTAGAAGATCCCCAATGTTTTTCGATATTACAGGCTTATGATTGTGTGACAATCTGGTATATTTGAAAATATTCTGAATAAATATAAGACAGTATTGGCCGTTCTTTATTATATTAATATTATTAATAATTTGATAATTTCGAATTTTTCTCGTATAACATTGATAACAATGCACACCGTTCCAAAAATATTATCAACCATCCAGCATCAAGTTTTTTGACGACGTTTAAAAAGCTATCCTAGAGGATATTAGACATTTTCAAACAGTCTAGATATAACTTTAGAATAAATTAGTTTCTACTACGTAAAACTCTTCTCGATTGTAATTATGTATATGAAATTTTTATTATCAATGACCCACATGATGGCCTTTAAGTGGATTATTTAATAAATTATTAAGGGTTTGATTAACATTGTTATAACGTGAAATCCTGAGAGATTTGAGAAGATATCTTTTAAATTATTCGTAATCCAATTATAAGAGTAATAGTACTGGCACGATGGACGTCGACGGAGGTTTTGGTTCGTCGCTTTAGGGAGTTAGTTAATGTCAAGATCGTCTATTTTTCAAGTGAGTTGAAGGATTTGTGGCTGCGAAATAATTAAAAATTAAACTTGAGGATTTTGGGAAACCCCGATAGATTGTTATCTCAATTAACTGATTGGTATAGCAATAAATGTGATCGGAAAAATATACGGAGCGCATTAAACATTTGATACCTTGAAATAAATCCAAAGCTAATAAAATGGGCTAATATCTTATTTTTTTTCATAATCATTCCAAACAAACTATGGATGGCGTTCGCAGTGTAACGTACTATGAAAATAATAGGGCGAAGAAAGAGAAAAATCTCACAGAACTTATAATTTGGTAGTAATACATCCATAGCTGGATGTGTTCCTGAACGGCTTCTTTCGGAATTTCTTTCATCTGCTCTATCGGTTCTTGTCAATATCAAGAATGGTGTTGTACTTGTCAAGCTATTTAAAGATTTCTCTAACAGGTTTTGCTCAAGCAACATAAGTATTGTACTGACAGTTCAGAATTATTCAAGAGGAAGACCACTTTGATTATAATAAATTAATGTAGGACAGCAACAGGACAGTCCAGTTTTCAAAGCTTTTTCACTCACGAAACAAAAGATCAACTTTAATACTCATATAATAAAAAACTATTTCTGCTCGTAATACAAACTATAATGTTTTTATTTTAATTTATTTAAACTATTTCTAACGGTGGAGTCGATTTATATATTCTTAATTTATTCACACACTTACATTAGACACTAATTAAATAATCACTGATTTATAATTTATTTAAATTTGTTAAATTAACGTACGAATTTATAACAGAAAGGAATTTCTAGAATTCTATAAACATACATAAAAATATCTCCCTAGAAATCATATAAAGAAACACAATATAAACAAATCGCCGCCGTGAAAAAAACATATAGCCAAGGCAATATCAATAACCTTGATCCGGCATTCGCTAAAATTTACGTATAACTGTACAGGACCGATTTCATGGTCCATGTCATGTACGAGCTCGTAACCATACCTACATAATACGTACAAAGTATGAATTAACTTTATAATTTAGAAACTTCTAGATCGATTTGACAGCTGTTGTACTATTTTGTGAGTAATAGCATTCTGAGTGAAGTAACTGCTGTGAAATTAGCACTGAGGATGATGCTCGCAGTGGACACCCTACGAAAACATCTTGAAAGGTCACAAAATAATTTCGGATAATCGTAAAGAAAAACTGATTGAGATATCAAAGGAATGTATTGGACATACCATGAAGGAATATTTAGTAATGCGAAAGCTGTGTTTAAAATGGGTGTTGGCCATAACGAATTGATTATTCTGATTAGAATTTAGAACTGGTCAATCGCAATAAAACCGATTTTTTACATCGATATATCCAATCGCCAGTCAAATCGTGATGGACTTCGCCTGATGAACCGACTCTAAAGCGTGCAAAGCGTGGAAAGTCGCAAAAATCGGCTGGGGCGGTTATGCCATCAGTATTTGGGAAGAACCATAAACAGCAATTATTACGTAGCGTTATTGGAGCATTTGTAGGACTGAAAAAACGAATCCGTTTCATCAATACAATCAGAGTGTAATAAATTAATTGAAACAAACGTAAAGTTGCTACCATATTCCCTAAATCTGGGCCCTAGTGACTTTTTCTGTTCTAAGACTTCAAAAGGATGTTAGCTGGACAGAAATTGTATGCGGATGACTCATTATAACAGTATTTGAACAAAGATAAATGGTTAGTCACTTTGTAATTTGGAAAGTTCATTCCAATGCCAGGCTCCGATGAAAATTAACTCTAAATATATTCCGGATAGTTATAATTGGGGAAATCCGATATTTGTACAATCGATGGCAAAATTATCTTTGCTATTTCAATTTTTTATCTATATTATCCTCTATATAAACTTTTATGATTGTGGAACCCTTTCCAACCCCGTGTCGCTTTAATATATCACTTCCAGTGTTCACTATTCTGGTAGCCGGTGGTCGCAGAGAGCACTGTCATATTAATCAATGGCAGTCTTGTAGATTGTAACTTATTTTCTGTGACTTAAATACTAAATAAAATTTTTTTGTGTGGCAAGAAAAAGCCTTCTCTATCAAATGATTTTAGAAGAAACAATACAAATTATTTATGTTCATAGTGCTAGCTTCAAGAAGTTATTCAAATTAAGAAATTCATAAGATTATCACAAATCCTGTAGGCTACTATCGTTTACTCTCGTAATAAACAGACGCTTGTATGAACACGACGTAAATGGCGGTTGATTTGCTACCCTCTGAAAATGTATTAACGATTAGCTGTCGACACAGGCAATACAACGCGAAAAAACACTGAGAACATGTACTATACTAGAAAAGAGCAAAGAAAGTGAGCAACTAATAAAGGGCTCTTAGCTTTATACGTTCCCTTATCTGTCATAAAACACATATATTTACAAAGACGTATGGTGAAATCAAGTTCAAAACATTCTATCAAATGGTGTTTATTTTCAGAGTTTCATCGTGTCCAAAAAGTCTATAATTTTGTTGTTGTGTTATTAAATTAACACATCCTCTATTGGTCATAACTAAAAGTAAATAAGGAATATAATATATAGTTTATTTTCTAATATTATACAAAGAAAAATAAACATATTCAAACAGTTTCTCGGAGGAATAATGATAAAAAAAATGAAGAAATTGATAAGCATCATTCAATAGTAGTTAATATTTTTATTACTGTATTTTCAAATAACGAAATTACTGCAGTAACTGCAGGACGTCTTTGATATTAGTCAAATCTAACTAATTTATTATTATTGTCCATGTACCTAAGGGAAACTAACGATATATCGTGATCACGAACACGAACTGGTAGCTTGTATATCAAAACCCTTATAAAATGTTTATCGTATCAATAAACGTATAAAGATTGTGTGTGCCAAGTGAATTAGATATACAAACCAAGTACTCTAATATATCTTATCGCTATATCAAATAATATCCTATTTTTTGACAGAAATACAATTAGGAACGCACGCATTCGCACTCATTTTCATATATACAGAATTGATACTCAAATAAATTAGTTGTTTATTTAGAGTTAAAAGTAACAGATTGTCGCTTAAGAGAGAATGTTACCTGTCTATATATGTATATGGTATGGAATATATAATATTTGATTTCTTATAGTCTGTAGTTTTGTGTTTTTTAGTGTAGTGAATAGTGATGTTATGTGATCTGTGACTTATATTGATGTTAGGTTTCGATAAAATGTGTTTCAATTTTTCAAATACGGGGTAGGTATAGAGAAGTGCTGTATATGTATCTTTTTCTTTATTTGAATTTATTTGTGTAGTTGCATTTATATGGTTCTTATTGTGTAATTTATATGTACGTTGTCGGATGATTCTTTTAATTTGATTTTCTGGATATTGATTATATAAGTATTTTTGAGACTTTTTATTACTTCACGGTGATATTCTGGAGAAGTTAATTTTAATGCTCTATCTGTTAATCCTATAACGACGCTGGTTTTTGTGATTTGGGATGGCATGAATTATAATTAAGATATCTTCCAGACCTTGTTTCTTTTGTATAATATTTAGTTTTTAGTTTTTATCAATATCCAGAAAATCCAACTACACATATAAGAAGTAAAGAAAAAGATACATATATAGTACTCCCCTATACATACCAACTATTAGAAAAATTGAAACACATTTTATCGAAATATAACATCAATATAAGTCATAGATCACATAACACATTATCACCACTATTCACTACACTAAAAAACAAAACTACAGACACTAAGAAATCAAATATTATATATTCCATACCATGTCTGAATTATCCTAAAAATTATATATGAATGACTACACAATATTTAGAGAACAGAATAAATGGTCATAAATACACCAAAAATGCTTCGAATGCTCTATATAAACATAAAAAAAATGAACATCATGAATTTGATTTTAAAAAAACAAAAATCTTTGCTCAAGATAAGAACTACCAAAAATTATTAATCAAAGTAATGATATACATAAAACAAGATGAATGTTCTGTGAATGATAGACAAGATATAAAAAACCTCAGCCAAATTTACCATAATTGGATCAATTAGTTTATTTCAATCTACTTGGTAAAATATCGTTTTATTGAAATTTCTAGTTATATACACTGATTCTAATACTATGTTTTTAAGATATCTACAAATATATTTGTATCTATTCTACAAATATTTATATATTAATTATTCTTTTGGAAATGCTTCCAAGAAAGGAGCGAAAAGTTAAGTTATACATATAAATGTTATATTTCATCGAAGTTTTATTATATTATCCAAACAACCTACGAACCCCAGAAATTAGAGAGAGGGAAAAAAATAAATTTATACTCAAATGGTTGAAGAAATCTAGTAAATATACTCGTATATCCCTTGCTTCTTCTGTCCAGCTGTGGATCTTTCTTTCTCTAAAGTCCCCTTCCACCACTTCCCACCACCGTTTTTGGCCTACCTCTTTTCCTCTTGCCCTCTGGTATCTTCCTTGCAATTCGTTTCAAGAGCCTTCGTCCATTCGTTCTAAGTGACCTAGCCATTGTAATATTTTTGTCTTTATAAACGCGCTGATTGGTGCCTCATTGAAAAGTGTATAAATTTCATTGCAATTCTTAGTTCGATTTCTTTTTCTTCTTGACATTTATTATCTAGTGGTACACCTAAATACTTGAAATTTTCTACTTACCTCGAATTCTTTTAGCGTTTCATTATGTTTATGTACTTAAAATTATTTTTATTGTTACTTCCACATTTATTCTTTATTTCCATAAACTTTTTTGTGTCATTATTGAATAATCTATTTTGCTGCTGTTATTAATTCTATCGTGGTATCTTTAAGATTTCTTCTCTGTCTTGCTATCAACGTTATATCATCAGCATAATCTAAGCATTGGTGAGTTCTGTTAAAAATCATGCCCTTTCTGTTGATATTGGTTATTCTTATTATGCTTTCCAAAGCTAGAATAAATAGTGATAGGGGTCCCCTTATCTTAATCCTTGTTGTGGTTTGAAAGGTTCACTTTCGTATTATTAATTTTTATTATATTGGTTGTGTCCTCTAATGTCATTTTAATTATGTTTGGAATTTAATATATAGAGAAGTATTATCTTGTATCTTAATTATCTTTTGTTGTTTTTTGTCGTTATGGCTAATCCCACCAAATTGACGACAAATTCTGAGGAATATTACTTTACGCACTAGAGCAAAAATTCCAATAACTAGAAGGATGGTTTATTTCACCTCGTCATATTGAAAATTCTGTTTTGAGACACATTTCAGTATTTCATATGATGGTTTACATATTGTACTTGCAAGAATTTACAGAATATGTTCAATCTATGGAGTAGTCGTTATTAAACATGTAAAAATTATTCTTCGAATCATACAAATACATACAAACTCAGCGTCAAATATCATTAAAAACTGATTTACTTTCTTTCCCGTACTGAACAATTTCTGCCACATTTCTAGAAATATGATACCCAGCAACAATTGCTGCGCTGGGCTATTTGATTCAGAGACCATTAACGTCAGTTGAGACTGAGATATAGTATTGATTGCACTAAAAATGTTTTAAGAAAATCTAAATTTACAAACTCACTTCGTGTATTATTATGGTTCCAAAAGTAGTAAAAATTTTAAAAATTAATAAACTTCAACAAGTTACTGCCACATAGGCTTGGAGATATAATTTAATAATTATTATATTACCTACCTAGTGATTTATCTGATATTAACCTTAATGGATTCCCTTCTATTATTATTTCCATATTCATGATTTGAACCACCCTATAAGAAATTACCTGCTCGATGTCTACGATACCTATCGTCCGAAAGTCACTTTGACACGCAAGTGTTTATTGATATGATAGTAGTATATCCGTGTCTGCACGATAACCTGGAACATTTGAGGCGGGGGAAATTACATTTAAAATAACCTTTTTCGGAATCATGTTTGAAAATTGTACTTATAGAGATGGGAAACTTCAATTACAACTTTTTATAAAAAAAATACCGTGATATTTGACGTTTGAACTATAACACAGGCCAACAAAATTGTTATTCGTTTACCTAGACCGCGAAAAACATTTTTATCCACGACTGTTGTATAATGTTCCCACTATACGTTTACTTGTCGACCCTATAATAACCATTAATCATGGTATTGATTGATGAATCATTATTCACTGCTGTCAGATGTTTACAAATACATAACAAAAAATTTAAAACAGTAAATGTTGCTAGACCAGATTCGAACCCGAGACCTACAGTTTTAACACACGGAGCATTAACACAGAGCTATCAGAGACATTGAATGTATTTGTAATATATGTGTTTCTTAAGGTACTATGGTTATTGAAACAATTTATTAATTGAACTACCTGCTAAAATAATATAGATGTGACTCAAACTTGTCAACAATATTTTTCGCGTGCCTAGATTTCTCTGTGTTTTAATATTTTGTGTAAAATTATGTTAAAAAACCAACTAAAACAGATATAGGAAATGAAAGTGACTTTTTTTTTAACGCCACCAGAAATTAGAAAAGCTGCTTCATTAAATTTATTACCGGCAAAGTTGTGAAAAGTAGATAATATAGCATATGAATTTTGAACTGGCAAAATGGATTATTAATAACTATAAATAAATACTATCCTCTGGTATACATTATATATTCAATATTTTTTGAACTAATACATAGAGTATTTTTGTTGATTATTATTATCGAGATATTACACAATTATTATAATGTTCGATAACTTCGTGCCATGTTTAAATGAATATATATTTGACATATTTGTTAGAATAATATAATAATATTTCTCTTAATGTTACAAAATTTTCTAACAAAAAAACTTCAAGAAAAATATTTAGTAGTGGTGGATAAAGTATAGTAGTCTACTTGCATATAATGAGTTATTATTCACTCGATGATTTAGTTAACTTCACCTAGTAAATAATAACCTCCATTATTCATTCTTGAATAATATGCTATAAACGTACAGATTGAAGAGTTATTGCCGAAACCAAACGAGACACAAAATGTGTCAGAGCCATACTATATTAACTTCAAATTATCAAACTCGATAGTACGAGTGATTTATCCAAAAATGTACGCAATAAAACGTTTTATAGATACTCAGAGAGAATTAGAATCTCATCAAAAAATGATTGACCTCGAATCTCTGTGCCACAACTACTAAGCGATCTCTGCGGGGCATGAGCGAGACCAGTGAGTCTTTACGATCAGGGTGAGTGAAGTACAAGTTTTCAGCACACAATGAATTTTGATTTTTTCCTACTTTCTAACCTTAATGTAATCGCCCATTTTGAGGAGATGGACTGTAACTATATTTGGAAGGGTTATCAAAGTTGTAGCATTGCTGGAAACAGTGTATGGACTTAAAAGGAGTCTATATTGGAAGATAAAAATGATTATGGGAAAACATGTATTATAAATGTTAAAATACACCCCAAATTTAAAGCTGCACAGATTGAACGTGAACATGACGCTGGTTCTCTAGTAAGCATAACCTTAAAAGTGCGTGTATATAAAGAAATTTCTACATATTTTAAAATGAACCAAATAAATCCAGATGATTTTTTTAAACCCAAAAGAATGAATTGAGGTATATATGATCAACTTTTGAACTTATTGAGCAGAGACTTAACAAATCAATCAATAAGAAATTGTCGACTTGATCAGGAAGTTAATCACCAGTTTTGTCATGAAATTTTCAAATGGGAAAATAAGTAAATAATATTCTGCCAAATTTTAGTTTCTTTTATTCAGCTGACTGTTATATAAACACCAATGAGCACAAATTCTATCAGCCTTTCAGTCTTTCAGGGTATCTGTACACTAGACACACAAACTACACTAGAAAAGTGAGGTAATGTTTTTGATGTTCAGCGACAGTCAGCGCGTAAAAAGTAGAACGTTGGTTAACTTCGACGCCAAGTGCACGTATAAGCGTGATAATTGTGTGCGTTATCTCAATAACTTGAACTATCTTTGACATTTAGGAACGTCTAGAGCGCGTCATGCTCGCGTTCATTCTGTTTACCACTTGAAGGAGGAAAGAAACATCATTTTTCTACAACCGTGCGTTTTAACCCACTTTCCCGCACGCATTTTAGTTTTGAAACTGATATCAAAACTGGTTTGATATCAGTTGCTATGACAACCCAAGCGTGTAATTGTTACTAAAACGTCAAAGTTGTTCAAAACGTCTTGGAAGTGACCGAATAAGAACAATCTTTTAAATTAAACCACATTAAACCGAATCCGATACAATAATATTAATGGATTCATCCGACGGATAACTTCCCGAAGCCGTTTTGAAGGCTGCAAATGAAACTAATTCCGAGCTGTTACCTGCCAAATGACTTAAAACCATTGCCGTCACCGTCATCGTCATCTTTATGCGACCTGCAACCGATGCCATCCTCATCGACGTCATCTACCTTCCAGTTGAAACCAAATAACTCCACTGGACCGGCAATTCTTACTAGTCTACAGAATACAACAAATTGTGTTTTCAATATCAATATTTATAATAATTAGTAGTCTTTAGTTAAAGTTTTGTATATTATTATGTTTGTTGGAATAAAATATAATTTTAGAAAAATGGGTTGATATACTTTTTTGTATATACGGTCGTAGAAAAAATAATGTTCCTAATTCATGCGTAAATTGTCTTTTCCGCACTTGACCGCTTGCCCGACAACTGCAGTCGCGTGCGTGATAGTATCACTTTCCGCACTTGTTAGGAAAATAACTATTCCCGATTCTTTTTTTAAAAATCAATCATTGATATCTGATTCTTCAAAAGTAGATAAATCATATCTCCTCCTTCCAATACATTAAATAATTCTCTTTCAGTTCTTGTAAAGAATCGAAAATTATTTTTGAATCATAAAAGCAATGAAGAAAACCCTTTTTGTATTCTTTTTCGGCACAAGATAATGTAGAATCATGGTTAAGCGTGCAAGATCTTTTTGAGGTTAGTTTTTTACCTTTTTTCGCCCAAAGTAGTAGTCCACGTAACTGTCTGGACTAAAAACCGCCCTCATATTTTTCTATTTTTCTTGCTAAAACTCAGATTTTTCAGAAAACCGTATTGATAAGGTCACAAATAGCCTTCCTCCGACGTAGTGAAGTAATATTTTGTTTGTTGTTTTAATTAAGTGGTTAATTTGATGATATTCTCTTTTTCTCAATTTTAAATGAAGTATTAAAGCATTTCTTCTACTTTTTTTATTTCTGTTCAACTTTCACAATATTATGATTGTTTCCATTTTATCCTTTTTATCGGCTTTAGTAAGTCCAGTGATATCTATTTATTTTATACAGTTACGTGGAAATAATGTTTAAACGATTATTTTGTTTTACTTGTTGACTATCAAAATACGCCATTATTTAATTATTTCTTAAATATTTTGCTTACGCTACCCTATATCAGCAGAAATTTTGCGCACGTCCGCCTGTCTCATAGGAAATACCAAAACTTCTGTCAACCTATCTGAAGTTAAAATTTCCCTTTTAACTCGTTCAACATCCATTCTCTGGAATCCATTTCATGTCAACCGTCTGTTTTGTGCAACACTCTTTAGGGACTCGCCATCTGACTGCATGTCTGGATAGGACAAAACGCAAGAAGAAAAAAGAATCAAAAATGCGTACAACAAAAAAAAACTATTTCGACTGATATTGGATCTTTGAGATATACAGGGGGACGAATTGTAATTCCCCCAGGGAATTGGAATATACGTAAACTTATCATTGGAAAATAGAAAAAAAAACACCCTAATACGAGGGTTATTTCTGTACGACGATTGATATTTAAAGCTATACATTTTGTATGAGATATGGATTATTTAGGAATTTTCGGATTACTGGTTAGACTTTGCACTTTAACTTTGAAGGGGTCGGCTCTGATGATTGAATTTAAACTGAGGGAATCAATGTTAGTTAAAAAGTATCAACATATTTCGCAGGATGAGTCATAAGAAATTGTACAATTTTCATCACTTTTGTAAATGTTCATTTTAATGATCTAACAAATTAGAAATGAAATTAGCTACATTATCGACTTGAAAATATTTGAATTCAAACGCCAGTGGCAGTGTTAATTCAAAGTATATCATTATATTAACGAGATTTTATCTTCGTGCCAAATTAAATATTTATTATTGTTCATCTCAGTTGTATCAATATAATATTGATAAAAAATAAAATAATCAGTATTAGTAAAACCCTGCTTCAGCAACGACATACTAATTATTTTCAGTCATCATAAGAAAGCAATCAAATTTAATTTTTTACCTATTTTACCTATATAAATGTTAGGATTACAGAGTAATTAACAAATGAAATGATGGTGATGTCATTCTCAAATCCATATGACATTTATGAAGTACCAAGTTTCAAAAGACTATGTGCAAAAACAGACATTTCGATTAGTCGGAAAAAAATAACAGCCATTTAACTAAAGCTACTTTTGTTAGTCCATGAATTGGTTATATCTACTCGTAAATTGAATTTGAATGAGATAGCTGAGGCCGTAAAGATATCAGAAATCAGTGTGTTTACAATTATGCATAAACATTGGACCATGAGAAAGCTTTTTTCAAAGTGGTTGCCGCGTTTACTCACAGTCGATCAAAAACAACGATATGTTGACGAGAGGTGTTTGGTCAAGTTTACACGTAATAAATAAGATTTTTCGCAATTGATGAAACATGGATCCATCACTTTACTCTTGAATCAAAACGATCATCATCTGAGTGGACTGCAGCCGGTGAACCACCAAAAGAGAGAGACAATCAATAGAGTTGTTGGATCGTTTGAATGCAAAAATCAATGAAAAATGGCTTCATATATCGAAAGAAAAACTTTTTTTTCAAACTTATTCAACACCATATATTGGATTGGGTCTTTAATACGGCATCATCATACTCGTGCACACCTATAAACTAATCCCTCTGACATTTTAAACCATTGAAAACCTGCTTAGTTTACATGAATTCAAAATACATCTAACGTTGCGTTCATCATCGTCGCGTACATTCCAGAGTTGTGTTATTTTTCTTCAGTATGCATGCAATGGACGTAGAACTATATTGTTAGATGTTACCTAACCCTTGACTAGAGCTTGTGATTATACCTTTGTTATAGAAATGGTTAACGCAAGAAACCCGTTTTCTGTTCGCTTTGGTAGCCATTGAAAAGTCAGTTACGAACATACATGTGAAACTAATAAAAGCGCGTTGAAAACTCAACCAAAGCTAGTGATGATCGATGGTAATGTTTATAGCAATAATCGGATTCTTTGATGGCTTAGAAGTAGATTTATCGATGTTTCTTTTGTTGAATATTTATTTCATATTTGCAATCATGTATTTTTTAAACTATTTATCTCCAAAAGTTGATTGTTATAACTGAGAATAAAATGGAAATTTTCTTGAAAAATGTAAAAGTAGAGGAAAATTCACTATTAATAATTAATCAAGTTAAATAAAAATTTCCAAACTTTATCACATTTTTGGTAATTCTCTAGCAAATAGTATTCTTAATTTAAATACTTAAATCGGAATAAAACCCATTTTGTAAGTCAAACAAAAGAGTTATCCTAATTAAAAATTTTTCGGTTCTTTGTTTTATACGAGCTCAAAACTTTGATTTTATTTACTCGGCAAATTTAAAAGCCAACTTCAACTTATTAAACTGAAAATCGGACAAATATATCTACCAAAGTCTTTAGTGGATGGGCCAAAGTCAATGTTTATATAACTCTGATTACAGGGCATCTTCTCTCACTCCTCTAAACGATCTTATTTGCCGAGAGGGGTTCGACTACTCGGCACCCCACTTTTGTCCCGAAGGATTTTAAGGGAGATCACATGAAACATTTTCTATTAGTAATATCTTTTGTGATTTTATATTAGTACGACAAACACACTTTAGGAGATATGAACAGTATGATTGGCTCTTTTTCGTTACTTTGTTTGTTTTTGTTTCAACAAACATTGAGTTGTAATAAACCTTGTTTACACCTGTTAAAATATTGTATTTAAATAAAATTGTTGAAACATATTATTTGATTTAATACCTTTTTTTCTGGTATATTGTTTAT
Organism: Diorhabda carinulata; assembly: GCF_026250575.1. Classification (NCBI taxonomy): domain Eukaryota; kingdom Metazoa; phylum Arthropoda; class Insecta; order Coleoptera; family Chrysomelidae; genus Diorhabda; species Diorhabda carinulata. The sequence goes on along the minus strand of NC_079472.1, from coordinate 46,627,409 downwards.
TATCAATTCCGTCTTATCAACTAATATATGAAAAACCTTTGAAAAACTAAATATGTAAGTAATAATACAGTGAATATTCCAAGTAACAGAAATAAATTTATTCTACTGATGGAAATAAAAGCATTTCAACATCTTATCATCTCGTTATCTAATACTTACTTTTATTTAATAAAAAAATATTGTTCCCTTGTAACTACTGCGGATGAAATTATTTCTTTGAGGACTTAATCAATTTCTTGGAATAATAACTATCGGACAAATTAGGAACAAAAGTTCGAATTGTGTTGCGGGTTGAGAACTCAAAATAAAACTGTCCAAGAGTTTTTCAAAATGATCACGTTTCGATCTTTTATTTGATCTTTATCAAAGCTAGTAATATATGGTACATTATAACTCAAACGTTAATGAATGCCAATACACACTGACCTGACTAGTACTTGATGGTATTAATTTTACCGTTCATGCTTTTGTTAACATTGAAAAAGTTTGGAAGTAATCATTTACAAATATATGTATCTTAACAAAAAAATTATCTCTGCGAATATGTATATATGTATTTTATCTTTTGACTGACGTCTAATAATTGTTTGCACAATTTTTTACATATATGTATTATGTATTAATTTCTTTAAAATAACTTTTCCATTGTTTTTCTGTTTTATACAACAATGTTCTCATTTTTTATTTTATAGAGTTTGTCTTAGATGCAGTGTGTCCTATTTATTTATATGTACATGTTATATTGTTACAAAATTTTGTGTTTACATGTTTATTTTTATCAAAGTTTAAGATATATTGTGCCATATATTTTCAGCCCTTATAAAGATCAAATTAAAAATCTAAACGTTGGCATTTTAAAAAACTTGGACAGTTTTATTTTGAGTCCTCAAACCGCAACACCATTCGAAATTACTTACTAGGAAGGACAATAATATCAACAATGAAATTTACAAAATATACTATATAATATTACGAAGAAGCCGATTACCTTGCAAAAGCCACTTCTATCATATCCATGAATATCTGGAGACGAAAAAACATAAATGGAGAATCTAAATTGTAATACGTGATATTCATAATATTAATAAATCTAAAGTTTGGTCTATCCATTATGTATTGGCCATACTCGATTCATATATGGTCAAATACATAAATAAAATGCGTCTTTTATTTTATTGATGATTCTATATTATTAAACAGGATATTTCTTCTTCGAATTTTGAAGCATCAAACCGAGGTACCTCGATCACCTTAAATGTTGGTTGTGTGAGTTTTCTTTATTAGAAACTGAACTTAATTTAATAAGTAGCAGAAAGTGATAGCTAGCTTTCTTGATAGTCAATCATTAAAAATCTTCATTGTATGCTATTATTATTTATTAATATGAATTATTTTGTCAAGAGTAAATATTCAAATTTAGAGTATTTACTTAAAATTAATCCTAAACATATTTTTCTAACATTGATGGTTTTCCTGAGATTGTGAGATAATAAATCTAAACTAAATCTCTAAACTAAGGGTCTTGCTGAATAGAAGCTCATTGAATTCTATCACACCTAATACTAATAAGTGAAATTTCGCACTTTGCTCTGTTTTTAGACTAAGCTTAGGTAACTCAAAAAGTTTCGCCCTTTTGAGTTTTCTCTCTAGTTTGGATTTGTCCAGGAGCTGGATTGTCTCGATGTTCGTCGTGTTTTGAGAGCTGTTCGTGAATCTTGGTAAATTTAGTGATTATCTGCCTTACAGTGTCTATCTGCAGATCCCAAGAGAGGTCGCTATTTCTCATCAGGGTACATTAACGATGTCTCTTAATACTTTATTTTAAAATTTCTAACTTATTTTGGTGTTGCTTTCGCTGGGATATTCCCATTGTTGAATTCCGTAAACTCTTTCCCATTTTAAAATTTGCTTTTATACAATTTATTATATGTCTCTCATAACGTATGCAATCCCATTTTTTTATGCATTATTATAATGTCTTAATTTATTTTTCTAAGGACACATAATTGTTCTATGCAATTAGAAGTTTCAACTTTCTTACGTTCTATACTCAGCATTAGTAACTATGTTGGGAATATTATGATGTGTGTACAAAAGGTTCATTTCACTGAAATGATTTTTATTGGATGGAACAAAAATAAAACATATAGCGTGGAAAGAGAGTTGTCCTATTAATATGTACGTTTGTAATCGACGCTTTTGTTTGTTTTGAGAACAGATCACGCAGATTCAACATCAGATATATTTAGAATTTGGTTATAGAAAGAAGATGGTAACAGCACGGAAATTGAAGAATTTTTCTGGTGTTAGATACATTTCACACAATCTTGGAGAAAGGTTGAACAAATATAGTCGGAATTGTAATTCTTGAAAAAAGTTAATAGAAAATATAACTATTATATGTATAATTTTCATAGATTCAGTGTATATTAATTATATAAGATATTTTTTTTTATTTTTTGCTTGTAAGGCTTTTATGAGCATCCTGCTAAAACTAATCGCAATTCGTTGTACTTAATCCAATTTAGTTTCCTTTAAGATTAGTATAGAACAGAATAAAAAATGTTGACAACATGTATCCCAACAACTCACAACAGTTGACGGGAAACATGACAACATCGGACGGCATCGAAGAGACTTGTTACTATTGCTTGTATTTGTGTACCCCAAACAATATCGCTCAATCTATACGAGAAATACGTGGTGGTAACATCGACAGTAGATAATCTAAAGTAGAGATAATTTAATATAGGGTACCTACTCACGTAAATTCTTATTCATACATATTATCTATTATTTTGATAATATTCTGCATGACTTATTACATTTGTAGTATCAATGAATTGAACCAAAGAATAAGTGATCAAACTAATCGAAATGTTGAAAGCTGCCTCTGCATTGTGAGATATCACAGCTAAAGAATAAAGCGATAGAAATGTGATGAAATTTTGACGTTTCAAAGTAGCTCAGACTTAAAGTTATCGCCATGGTTTGATCCATGTTCCAGAACGTCTCTCTGCTACTATCTCTTTTTTTCTTCAGTCTTCTCTTCATATTAAACCTGTTTGCAAAATTTTTCATCCCGGTCCGTACTAGCCTCTAGAATAAATATTTACTTTCTCCTATCAAAAATCTTCACAATTATCAGTAGATCAAATTTATTTCCCACTTCTTCCGTCTTCTTAGTTTGATGTACATATAATTTTAGTAGAATTTCTAAAATAAGAGCATAAAATTTTATATATGTGTCACATCTCGCGTAAATTACATTTACGAAATGGTGTTCTAAGCTAATGACTTTATTTCCAACAAAAGATTTATTTCAAGAAAATTTACACCCCAATAATTTCCAAGTGCCTTCCATAATTAAGTTTGTGCTTCCTATTATACTTAAAATCACATTTTACTACTTCAAAATACGAAGTAATATAGGTAGGAAAATTGCATATTAATAAAATGAGGTAAAGCCTTTCAATTTTAAACTGTAAATTAATTCAATGATGCGGTAAAAGCTTTTTAAGTGTTAAATTATTTTCTCGCACCTCATGTTGATGTTTAAAACGATTGGTTGTAATCTATGGCACTTTTCCTGCTCTTTCGATCGCCCACGATAGTAGAGCTTTTAAAACGAAATCCAGTTTTTCGCAAATATTGACAGAAATGTTTGCTAGATTTTGAAGAGTCTCGAATTTTTAACCAATTTCCTATTTTCTACTTAATAATGTATTTTAATATGAAAATATTTGCCGTCGTTATTAACTATAGTCTTACCAGTATTAAAAAAGAAACCTGAATAATTTTGACATCTTTTTCTTATTTATTCAAAGTTTTGAGTCGGGAGAGCCAAAAAATACAAAATTTTATAGTTATTAAAACGTCACAAAATTTTTTGTTGCCAATAGTACTCGCACAAAAAGTATTTAGTAAAAGAATCGAATATTTCACTAATCCGAAACAAATATCTATTTATATATATATATATATATATATATATATATATATATATATATATATATATATATATATATATTTCTTAAATTTCTTATTTTTTATTTCTTATTTCTTAGACCTTTTAATATATTAATCCATCTAAATGTTCTTGATTTTGATTTTGACGTTTCGACTTTTCTTTAAGTCCTAAAATCAAGAATATTTAGATATATACACTGGCGAGAAAAAAATTGAGAACACTTCAGAAATTGCGCACAATTCAGAAAATGCGAATAATTTTAGCATCAATATTGATAAGGATTAGTAGGCATTAAAACAAATTTTTTCTGAGACTTGACAGCTGTCATTAGCTGTCGACGAGTGTGGAGAAGATATGCTGAAGTTTGCATTGACGAGCGTCTTCCATTTGGCGGTGGGTCAGTTATGATTTGGGCGGAAATCACTGCACAAGCTTGTACAGTGTTGGTCTTCATAGAAAATGGCTCCCTAACCTCTTACAGGTACATTACGGAGGTGCTAGAAGACCATGTTATGCCTTTCATGGTGACTATGGGGAAACGTAGCATTTTATGCAAGATAATACGAGACCACATACAGCCAGAATTGTCAGGTAGTATCAAGAAGAGGTAAAAATTAGGCGGTTTGACTGGCGAGCCCGCAGCCCAAACTTGAATTCCATAGAACAAGTCTGGGACGACTGATCCGCAGACACACATCAGTACGAAGAACTGCTCAGGAGCTGAGAAGTTTGCTGTTGCAGGAATGGGATAACATCGACCAGAATGTGATCCGCAACTCAATTCCAAAAAGTATGCCGTGCTGACTTCAAGCAGTCATCATTGCAGGAGGAGGGAATACACGTTATTAGTGTCAAGTTTTTTATTTTGTTCGTTCCATATCTTCCTTAACAACAAAATGTTGAATTTCACTCAAAATGTTGATTTGTTTTATTTTTCAGAATAAATCATTAAATCCAAGAAAAAAATTCATTTTTCCTTAGTATCGATCATCACATTCAGCTTACAAAAGTACATGCGATGATGTACAGTTTGCGAATACTATCTGAAAACGTAAAATTTCAAAGTACATGAAAATTTTAAGGAGATCTCAATTTTTTGCTCGCCAGTGTTGATATAGTGTTTTTCACAAAAAATTAAATAGTATACATACATATCTGTATGGAATTATTCAAAAATTCATGAAACTTACATCGTTCATTTTCGAAAAAAAATTGCCAAAACACGTCTCATGAAAAAAAAAGAGAATTAATGAAAAACGAAATAAATATAATAATTAAAAGAATTGCGATATCTAAAAAGAACACCTGCCTTTATCAATTATTTTACTAAAAAATTTGTTTGGGAGTGTGATACCAATTTTATTTTCACGGATCCATTAACCGAAAAGAAAAGTCATTCTACTGATGGTGGATTAAGGGAATAGATTTCGAAGTCATGAACAAGCATGTGCTTTTATTAACTAAACCCATTTTGAAAGACCTCTAATTACTATAAGCATAGTACTCCCACTAAAGGATCCGGACAGACGTTTGGAGTTTTGTGGAATTATGATGAAAATCCAAATTTTTTTCATAGTGCAGTATTATCAAACGAGACAACAATTTGTTTAAGTAGAATAGTGAATCTACACAATAGTCGCAAATGGGGTCGGGAAAATCCCCACTGTATTAAAACAAAACACCACCAGATCCTTAAAAAATTAACGTTTTGTAGAAATCGTCAGGGAAAGATTTATTGGTCTTTATTTCCAGGAATTTAACAGCTGAGCGATATTCAAAATATCTCCGTCTGGTAGTGCTTCGAAACTAACTGCGGTATTTCATGTTCAAATAATATGTAAAACTTGGATCCCAGTATTTGGTTCTTAATGTTCTAAGATAGGAGATTGCCAGTTTGGAAGAAGGTGGATTGGAAGACTTAGACTTGGAAGACTAGACAATTTAGAAGACTTAATGGAGCAAATTGATGAAATAAACCCACAGATGGTCGAAAATTTTGTAACTTAGGTCTACAATCGCTTTGGCTTTTATCAGATAGGGAACGGGAGAGTTGAAAGGCAGCTTTATGAAATAATGTAAAAAATCTGTAAAAAAAATTAATTTTAAATTATTATTTCGTATTTAGAACACTGTTGCTGCTCGCTTCGAACTTGAAAAAATATAAATTGGAAGCAATAATGACAGATAAAATATACTGTCAAGTAACATTCAAAATTTCACAGCTTACAATACATAACTCCTTCAATGTCATCTTTGTTGGTACCTTTTTCCAGGCACTTTTCTGCCCGATGATATTCTCTTTATGTGTCTAGTTCAGTTGAGTCTCTCATCTGGCAAATCAAAATTGATTAAAATTATGCCAGCCCGTTCAGAAATAATAAAGGTGCTCAATATTTTAGATTGTCTATCTTAGTTTAGAATAGAAACTTTGAATTAAACACAAGAAGGAGGTACAGTACGAATTTAGTAGAGACGAGAAAATATATTCATCACAATACAATTTCAAGGACAATAAAGGAATAACACGAAGAGTCGTAAAATATGCAATGACGGAGATAAAAGAAAAATAATCCATTTCACGTTGTTATTAGGAAAAGGAATTAGAATAGAATATTGACATATTGGAGAAATTTCTAGATATCTGAGACTTAAAATATGAATTCAAAGGAAATACGAATTACAACCGCAATAAGGAGATTGAAACTATTGACTGAGAAGTAGCACAATCATGGAATATTTGTTTTCTTTCGGTGCTAACATATGAGTGCTAGACAATCATTAAGAAAAAGATCTAAAATTACAAGCTTACGATGCAAGGATTTTTTTAAAGCAAACACTCAATCTGATTACTGAGATCTGATCTAACTTGACTAACACAGTCATGCAAACAGCTCAATAATTTGATCCTATTGAACCTTCATTGTCGAGGAGCTGGATAACATCAGCGTTTCCATGTTGTATTATTCGGTATTCATGGCTACTGGCGAATTTGGTTTTGGTCTGGTCAACAATTTCTAGATTGAGATCGCTGTTATAGCAGTACCAAGTTGCATCAACGATGCTCCTTAATATCCTATTCTGGGAACGTTGTATAGCTTGAAAGTGACTTTTATTGTCATAGTCTCAAAGATGTATGTCCAGATGGGTTTCAATCTGTTTGCAAAGGAGCAGTTTGTAGTGTATGGTCAGTTTGAAGTCAGTATATCTTTTTATATTTTTTACCAATCTCTCGCGCTTCTTTTGAACGTGGACTCTCAAGCGAAGTCAAGTGTCAAGCGTCATTCCCAAATAAGCCGCATTGTTAGTATAAGGAATTTGGGCATTGTTTATTGTTACTGAGATATTTCAGTTTCATTTGCTAATATTAACATGTAAGGAATTAGTGTAGAAACTATAATGTGAGAAACTGATCCACAGAGCAAATAATTCACTCACACATTAATATTTAGTTCAACAGACAACCTCTGTATTTACTTCAAAAGGGAGATTTATATTAACTGAACAATATTTTTTATTATATTATTTTATTATTTAATTATATAAGCAGTAAAAAATATGAAAATCTTTTTCATATTGTTTCCTTTTATAACTTTTTATATTTATCTGTTCCTTTGTAGGGTAAAAAATTAATTTTTTTGGTTTTCCATTCAATCAAGCTAATGCATGAGTTTTTTTATATACATTCTTTTCTTTTAAGTTGAATATTAGTTTTTTAATCAAAAATTACTGCTTTCAAAATATGTGTAATCCAATATTTCAAATAACGTTAATATAATCTTACATCTGGAAAGTTCAGTTTCGACACCATTGAACTCGTATTTATGGAATTAGTAAAGGGAAGAGAAAAGTTATATCCCAACAAAACCATGGCGGGATTAGGACATCAATATTTCATTAATTTTGATGAAATTCCAACGCAAGGTAATTAATTTTTCGTAATCGGTTGTATGAGATGGCTCAGAGAGTGTCGGAAAGTTAAAGTCTGGATATGTGGGCAGAATTTGGTCCAGAAAAAAGAGGAAGCTTTTGATTCTAACTTTATGGAATATAATTAAATTATGTTCAGTTATAGATTGTTTTACGAAGTTATTTGTTGCTTTAAAGAGGATAATTTGTGTGTGAAAATTTTAAAGGATAGAAAAACTCCGGAATTTGATAGGCTGGAATGGAAAAGGAGAATATTTCAAGTTTTTTAATCAGATTGATTAGGAATTTATCAAAAATTAAGAGGGTTCAAATTACATTTAACGCTAAATTGCATCCTATACTCACATAGATTTCGAGCCATCAACTTTGTTCAAAAAGCTAGCAATATCGAGCGAATTTCATTAAAATATATGTTGCTAATTAGTTTCCGAAGAATTAATTTTATTTTCTCGGCCGCTTTCTTTGAAACTAATGCTAACAACACTACGAGAAAATTTGTTGTTAATTAGTTACTTTTGTTGCTCATGCCGATTTCTTAGAAACGACGTTAAGGCTAACCTTACATTAAGATCGCAATACTTTTGTACATTGATTAATAACAAATCGCTATCTAGAGGAAATTTGCTGCAAATCAGTTGCCATAAATTGATTTTCACTAACGTTTAAAAAATACCTTTGAAATCAAGTAGAAGTCGTTGCTGATTGATTCTGCTACTGTCTTTATTAAGTTTTTAGCAATTAATTAGTAAAAAATCTTCTGGTAAAATTTGTTAGAGTTTGCTGACACTTCACATTAATTGAATAATAGTTTCTCAAACCTCAAATTTGTCAGTTTATATATCGATGTTTCAACAGAAGATTCAACATCTCGTGGATTTACAAGAATTGATTGATGTTAAACAGAAATCGACAAGGATCAGTCCACTTGCGAATACCAAGTTGGAATGTTTATTAACTGTAACACTAATTGTTTAGGAGTTGAGGATGAAGTATCTTGTGATCTATTCTATTGTGATATTTCCAGTCTCTATTGTTACCTTTCAATCTAGATAACCTTATCCAGTTTCATTTTTCTATATAATCGAGTGCTTTCAGCGCTGCTTGGTTATCTATTAAGGTAGCTATTAAACAATATACTGTTTCCAGTCTTTTGATTTATGTCACACATTATATTGTTTATTTCCTATGAAATATTGTGGAAGCTTTTATGTTGAAGCCACACTTTCTGCATCTACGTCAATATTTCTTAACTGTCACAACTATTTTAAATTCGAAGTTGAAGCTATATGTAGTGACTGTTACATCAACAAGTTTCCTTATAACAATGTGCGCTTTCAGTGAGCAATGAAATGGTATGTCTACCAAGACCATTGCAACTCTAGTAGTGGTAAGTTAACCTTTTCGTGTTACTTAATAACTTCCTAATCCCTATTTCCTACGTAGAAGCATTGGGTCTTTTGAATTAATAATATCACGATGAAAATATTATTTTATTTCTTCTGTCATACACTAGATATATGAAAAATTTATCGCTAAATAATTTTCTAAATGTTTCTGTAATTTATATCTATTTCACACGTAAACTAATTGAATCTGTATTTAAATTTCATTTTGAAGTTGACACAATCTTCATCAAAAAAATTTTAAACCAAGCAGGCAATACTTGAAAGAATTCTGTTTCTTATTCTTCTGTGTTTATTCCGCATTCACTCTCTTAGATTACACATAGTTGAACAAAACACATAATTCGCGTCATCCATTAGATTTGGCAAAGGTACTTCCTGATTCATTAAAATGAATGTCCTTTGGCGTTAACGTTGAACATTTGTTACGTACAGTTGATTAAATTTGTCCGATTCTTGTGTGAATGGACCCGTGCCTCGATAAGGCCCCCTTCGCAAGTTTACATGACTGCCTTGACAAAGAGCGACAGGGTGATAAGGTGACAATGAATGGGTGTTAGTTTAACCAATTGTGTTAGTTGATTGAATTTCGAATTACTAGTGAAAAAACTTCCACAATAGATATGACATAATAAATCGGATAGAAATTATTTCAAGAGTTTGTGACACGTCAAATTGTTTTTTCAAATACATTCCATTTTTATAATTATTTGAATCGTTTATACTACCGTGATTAGTTAAATTATAGAATGAAATGGTTATTTCGATAACAAAGGAGTTTTGCGGTAATTATAAAACGTATCCATTTCCGTTTTATAATAACCACGTTATGATTCATGTGCTCCTGTATGGTTTCTGGTTGTTGTTCATAACTTTTGGTAACAGATTCCAAGCTAGCTATATGGGATTCAATTCAGGCCACCTGAGATGGGGGATGAAAAAAACCAACCTCGATTTTATATTTCTTCTGATTCTACCCCAGATATATATGGTATCGCATTATCATCAATATAAATGAACTATTTACCTGCTCTTTCATGTTTACATCCATTAAAATCAACTCAAGGCCACCAAAACAACTTTGCAATAAGACCATAATTGTACCTCCTCGAAAAGGGTGAATTTTTTTATGCAAGATTGCGTCAATTGATGACAGAGGAAGTCTCTTTAAAATCCCCTGGATCTTGAATTAATATTACTGATTCTTCTCCTTATTGTTCAGATTGATGTAGAAACACATCTCGCACTAAAATATCTCCTTCCCAGAATTCTGTAGGTATTACGAGATGTTCCAGATCATCAAAGGCGGTTGTTACTATGGGTCTTCCAGTTCTTCGAATTTTGCAACTTTCCACTTTCCTGGAAGTGATTAAGCATCTTCCAAATGATACTTTGGAACAAATTTCGTCGATTTGCAACATCCGTCTAAGTCAAGTACGACTCAGATAATCCTACAGCCCTAGAAGACTCTTCGATAATTAATTTTCTTCTTAGCATTTTTAAAATCTACCAAACTCTTTAAAAATTTTGTGTTGTTGTCTAATATTCTTATAAAAATCAAATAAAAAATTCCAAAGAGCAACACCGATATAAAACTAAATATTTCTCTGTAATGATAACAAATTTCAATGAATAATTTCAAATAGATCCATTTAATTCTGAATACGTGATTTAGAAATATCCTCTTCTTCTGATTCGATGTATACTATTCTATTTGTTTTGGTGTTATGAATTATTATTGATTTTATAATACTTAATCACTATACTCACTTTTGAAAACAATTGTGCATAAAAATCTCATCATTTTGCAGAATAATTTTTTTTGCGATTGCTGTTATTCAGCGAACTGGTTACGAAGATGCAAATGTTACGATTCGTCAAGTGAAAATATTTTTATCCATCCATCCATCCACACTTGTAGTTGGAAGGGTACATAATCTAATAGAATTGCCAAATTCCGGGGAATGAGAATCCACGACCTGTTGTGGAAACATCATTTCACCTAGAAACATTAACCGTTAGGTATACTTAGAAGAATTGGTCTTAATTTCTTCAGCTGGTCACAAGTTACAGTAAATGGTGGTCATTCCAGAGACAAATTTTTTTTCTTGATCGAGAGGCGTTGACGTTGCAAATATAAGATGTTGAACAAGTAATTTCTTCCAAGAAACCTGTTAAATTTGCAACCTCGCTCGTGCCAGATCTCTTTGCAGATAAACCAGGAACACTTTGAGCACTCGAAATTCAATATTCGATGCTTGATTGCTGTAATACAACCTTTAGTACTAAAAAGACTATTGGTCTTCTAATCTACACAATACACTTTCCTTATATATTATTTATAAAAACATCGTTAATATAAACTAATAGTTTCAATTACAAGTAAGTTCTCCTCCTCTAAAAAAGTACCATTTATGTACACATTATACTATTTCTAGATATTTCGGAAGTTAACAACCGCAAAGAAACTTCTTAAAAGCTGCTGTCAACCGGGAATCTCTGTTCATTTATCTGGATACTTAATATACTATATAACAGCAACTCATTTTATTGAAACTTTCCTCAAATATAAACATTTCTCACAGGAAATCCATCGAAAAATTATATATTATTTAGAATATCCTATTAACCATCATTACTACTTTGTAAAAAAATTTTACTCAAAAACTCGAGCATAGTATTACGTAACTCACTTAGTAACTACACTAAATCATAGTTAATACTGCAGAATGCAGCATAAGTCCAACTTTTCCATTAATATCGACAAATAATATCATCAACAAAAACATAAATTCACTTACTGTACTTAATACTTCGGGAAAAACTCCGGGTTACTTTATTAATCGAAGCCAGATCAAAATTTATAGCGTCTTTCCAATTATTTCTGAAGTTACGTTGTATAAAAGAGACTCAAAATACAGAATAGGAGGTATCAGAGAAAATGCTTTTCGGCCACAACAACCAGATTTATTATCATCGTACGAGTTTTGCTGAGTGAACTCAGCTCAAGAAAACAATCTTGTATTGGACTATAAAACAAAATGTATTGCGCTACTATAAAACACTTTATTGCTAATATGTTTTATCATTATTTCTTCTCTTTTTTACTACTTGCCGAATTGTTCGATTATGGTAGTTTTATTGACGACATAAATATACTATTTCCAATTTTATATTTATATCTGTACTTGTATACGAATATTTTGTAAATAAAATCTTCACTTGAATGCGCATAATACCCTTACAATATGTTATTAAAAAGAAGTGTAGTTTCTAGCACATAAAAGTTAAATATTTATAAATTAATATCGGGGTTGTAATGCTTTATAATATCAATTACAATAAACGGTTGTAAATGATTATTTGTCACACGACACAAATCACTTTGGTCCCAAACGTTGATCTTGTCTGAGTAATTGTTGCAGTTGCTTCAATTCTTTTATTTAATTCCGGAATGTCAGTTGGTTGTGGTGGTACATACTATTGGGGGATCTGATGAGCGAGTAGAGCATGCAAAACAATCTCTGTCAATAGGCCCGTTGCGACCAATTCATCTGACGGATACCTTTAACGAGTATATGGTTGTGCCAGTCAGGTGGTGCACTGGATCTTACTAAAAATGAAATTCAATTCTTTCAACTGAGGAAAGAGCTATTGTTGTAGTGTATCAAGGTGAGAAGTACCAGTTACAGCTGCTTCACCAAAAAAGACCCATAAACTTATATGTCACAAAAAACACTAATTTTAGGGGTTTTTCATTCTCGTGAGGATTTTCTGAGTCCCAGATGCGGACACATGAGTATGTTCACTTATGTGAAATTTCGATTCATGACTGAAGACAATGACCGTTAAAATCTTCATCGTCATAAAAAAACATTTCAATGACGAGTTGGCAGGTATCCTATGGTCTGTAGACTTTAGACCTTGTAACAACTGCCAAAGATAAGGAGGTAATCAGAAATCACAAATTCAAAACCAGCTTTTCGAACTGACTTCTGTAACCTACGAGTAAGCAAATCTCTCACTCGTTTGACGGTCTCTTCACTAAATTTTGGTCGTCCCGTTCTCTTCACAATTTTCTCCTATTACTATCTTCAAACTGATGATAACATTTACGGATCTCATCATCATTACAGATTCGGCTTTTGCAAACTGTGAAACGAAAACGCTTCCTGTTGACCATTCGCTATCTTTTTCTTTGCCGCTTTATAGTGGTTTGCGGCGATAACATTGCGTGTATATCCGCTCTTGTAATAACAAACAAAACTGCTTAAGTTGCTCTTGCGTTTCTCATATATATCCTTATATATACATGACTGTAAGTTGAATATATTAAATCTTACAATTTGTTCACACCCCGATAATCATTCATAAATATCCGTTATATTCATTATGCCTCTTCCTGGAGCCGTAGTATAACACCAAATTAAATCATAGATTTGAAGGTTTTGCATCTTTGTTTAGGTTATTGATAACAACTAGTGCTTTAAAATGTCATCTTTAAAATTAGTATAGAAAAAATTGGTAATGGAAACTATGTCCTATTCAATAAATAATTTTAAGTCATTCAAATACGTTTGTGCTGTCTGAGAAATATAATTTTCCCTGTAAGTTGATGGCTTCACGAATAATTTTCTATTGCTTAAATATTTCTTATCAATATCTAGATATTAAAAAACCATTTTCTATGTCAAAAACACTAATAATTACTACTTTTCATCTCCAACATTATTTATAATTTTTTTAATTTGAAAAAATAATCTGTTCTTTGAAGGAGATAAAAACTACTTCCATGGATTTTACCACGATGAATATTGAATTACATATCCTCCGAAGAATGTAATGTTTACCAACCTTTTTGTCGATATCGAAATCCCTAATGTATCGAAATTGCAAGGAGATTTATTGATAATAAAGAAAAAACAAAGGCAAATATTATATTGATTTACTGACACATTTCAATGCAAAGCTTAAAAAAAATACACTTATTTGTTGAGAAAAATGTTTTGTACCATTACTGCGTTATGATTTATTATCTTCGTCACTTTTACCTGATCCAGCTCCTTCCAATCACTTTATGTTCCAAAATTAAAAGGCTTGTAAATATTAGAGAATTAGAACAAATCATGAGTGACTTATTATTTTAGTATTCTTAAATCTAAAACATCAGAAAAATGTAAAATTAATATTTACATGAGTCTTTTTGTAATAATTATGTCGCTGTTTACATAGGACAGACATATCAAAATTTAGAAAATAGATTAAAAGGTCATCAATATGATAAAACAAATAAAATAAACAATAAACCATTTTATTCAAAAACTTCAAAAATTGTTAAAATTAAGTCAATACAAAAAACAGTTGAATTCATAGAATATAAGAAATACATCATTTAAAAAAAGATCTCAATAAATTATAATTATTTACTGACATTTCAATTTTGACAATTATATAAAACAGATTATACTTTGAAATTTTTGTGATGGGTGATCTATAAATTCTAGTTAATGTCAGATGATATGTCGATAATGTCAGAAGGAAGATCCTATTTTCTATAAAAAAACACGTAAAATTCTGCATACCGTCCTGCAAATGTTTGCGTGTATACGCTTCAACTTCGAGAAGTGTGATTGATATGCTACTACACGTGCTAAATGCCTCGTCCTTTTGTATCCTTATTGCTCTATTTCTCATCTCTACCTTTCAGTCAACAGGACAAGCAGTCATAAAATTCTTACGCTATTGCTTAAAGTACATTTTTGTATTTGAATGGAAATCTGAAATAGCCAAGGGCGGAATATTTCTTGTGTTGTCCTTTAAAATGGAACTTTTTTCCTTGGGGAGCTTACCAGGAAATGGCTTGAGAATATCATGGGTATTGAATAACCAAACAAAAAAACGTTTTATACTGTGACAATTCAAATGTTTCCATTTCTACTTCACTACTTACTTACGTCCGCCTTCATATTTGAGGTATTGATATGTTCTGAAAAATATTTAAAAAATTATTAAATGATTATAAAAATACGGATTTTGTCACAAACCAGAGATTATCAAAAGTATTCAAATTCAATAAAAGTGTTTCTACAATATCCCAAGAATACATTAATAGTGTCATGAAGGTTTTTAACAAAGAATTAATTTGTAGCAGTACTACTCTAATACTAAAACTAGACTTAACAACGTATTTGAACGATTAATCCAATTTGCTCATATTCTTAGAGAAAAATTACTAATGAAAGATTCTTAAGAAACTACCATTGATATTTATTATTCCGTCATGTAGAGAAGTTTTTTACTAAAATCTAAACAATTCATGGACTTGAAAAAATCAATATCCATTTATCATATACTAAATTTAAATACAAATCAAGAACAGCATTTGAAGGAGAAATATGATATATGAAAGCTGTGTGCAAGATGGGTGTCACATGTTTCTATTGACTGTTTAGCAATGTTTCACAAAAATAAAACCGATTTTTTTGGCCGTTCCATAACCATGGATGAAACGTGGGTCCATCACTTCACATACAATACAAAAGAACAATCAAGATAATGGACTGAAAAGGGAGAACAAGCTCCAAAGAAGGCAAAACCGTTCCATCTGAAGGCAAGATCATAGCGTTGTTTTTTTGAGATGCAATCGCTAAAAGTAATGAATTAAATTTTGAATTGCTACCTCATGCTCGCTATTCGGCAGATTTAGTCCGCTCGGATTATTTTCTGTTCCCAGACCTGAAAAAATGGTTCGGTGGATAACCGTGTGTCAAACACAAGGATTGTTTTGTCATTGTAGATATTATATTGATGATATTCTATTTATAATGAAAATGTAACTGCAAAACGAAATGAACAATTTGAAAATTTCAACTTCTACGACTTCATGGCTTCTCAAAACTTCACGAGTGTCCAGAGAAAAGCTATAAAATAATTTAAAGCTAAATTTGTCGCAAAATCTGTTTTTGAAACACGGTGCCTTGCGGACGAGGCAATAAAATTTTAGGAAAACCCGGCTGTTGGCTCGGCAATTGATATTTGAGATCCATTACAAACCCCAGCACTAGACCAATGTAGCAATTTTCATTGTGCACAAATTAAATTGTAATTGCCTATAAATTTAGAACAATTGTACCTGAAAATTTCGTAATAACGTGAACAATAGTACAGGAAGGGAATCCTTCGGATTAATTAGTTAATAAATGGCGGATCTCCGACAAAATACCCAGAGATAACTGGTGGAAAGTCGGCTTATTGATGATTTGGTGTTAAAATGTGTTTTATGGTCAGAGGGATTTGGGGAACAGGAACCGTAAAAGAAGCTTTTGTTACGAGAAAACGAGAGTCTTAATTAGTCGAGCTACAAAGTTTAATTTAAATTTCGTCACGACATTCTCAGATGCTTCCTTTTGCATCTCCCTTGATTCCAATTCTTTATAAAGAACCATCTGGAATTTCATACAGTTTAATGAATAAATCCGTTTTACATTGTAAATAATGATAGTACTAGTACTAATATAATTATTAGTAATATAATCTCTAGCTTTTATTTATTAATATTCTCGTAACCGTCACATTTCCAGTTATACACTACTGTTAGTCAAAACATATGCTTTTGTTTCATAAATCCTGATCATTCCAATTTATTTAATCGTTTTGAAATTGGAGAAATTTAATCTGGGAAATTCTATTCACATTGCTACGTGTAAGTCAAGCTATTTACAGCACGTTGAAATATAAAGGACACTACATCAAACTCGAAACGACAATTCATGAATGTTGTTTCAATATTTCTTCAGTGAATGATCATTCTTCACCATGACAGTGTTCGAAGAGTCGCGTATTTTCTCGACGAAAATCTGATTCGCCCACGTCTCGAAGTTACAGAGTTCTTTATCCTTGTTGTTCTTTTAAACATATACTGATCAAAATTGAATTTTTCCCATTCTTTTTCAAATTTTTATAGGTTGTGGTGTAATATGTGTCACCTAATGAACGTTAAAAAAATTAGATTCGAACAAGAAAAACGATGCACTTAATATCACGATTAACCGACATTAACCTAATCTAACTACTTCACTCTCCCCTATTCCCAATGGGTCTCATAAGAAATTATAGTTAATGCGCTCTTCGTTATTGTGTCTAATAACTATTAAACTGGGCTTCTATCACTATCACTTTCGAAACAAGTTCAAAAGGCTTGGTGCACGTATCTTGTGTGAGTCTTCATTATCAAGAAGTTTCATTGTTTATGTGGTTATGGAGTCATTCTTCGTGCTTTCTTCTTTATCTCTTCTTTGGCGTCAACTGTTGGGATGGATTAACTTCGTTTTAATCTAGTGTGGCTTGCATTCTTATCAAATTATTTTGAAATAATCGGTAATAATTATATTGGTCGGTAGGATTCTACTTTGTGCAATGGTTCTCCTTCTTTAGGTATCATAATTACTTTAGCTGTTTTATTGGTATGTACCGGTACTTGAATATTTCATTTATGAGGCTCGTGAGTTGCACAATGGTCTTTTTTGGTAATTGTTTGTATCCTACCCTATCCGTTTCGTATCCTAGGGCCTTCTTGGAAATAATGCTGTTCTTAATAATTTTTATCATCTCCTTGGGTGTAGTAAGCTTTTTTCTTGGCCTTAGCTAAGTTCTGTGTCGTCAACGTCACTATCGCTTTTATCATTATGTTTCATGTGAACAGTTTGGACGATATTCTTTAATTATGAGGAAAAAGCATTTGCTTTTTGTTAGTCATTACTTACACAGACACATTTTCCATTCAATTGGGTGAAATCTGATGAATTGCATTCTTTTTATACATTTCTACAGTGATTAAACCACTGAGTGTTTGATCATCTTTTACCTCGCTTAAATAATGGTTTAGACAGGGATTTGTTTTTTCTTTGTTTTATCTTACTTGCTGGATGAGGTTGTTTGTTATTATTTTTTGTAGTTCTGGTCTTCTGCCACGTTTTTCTGGCTTTCCTTTTTCTTCGAATTAGTTCTCTGATTCCTTTGATGTAGTTGTGACCTGTATAGATCACTGCTACGTCACTACTGGTATAATTGTGAAGGAAAATGGAAACCAAGAACTTCGTCTGTATTGCGTCGATAAGCTTACAATAGAGTATCGTTGGGGAAATCTGGAAAACATCAAATATCAATGCTATCCATGCTAAAACCTCTACGACAGAGCTTTCAGAAAAAGTTTAAATTAAAGATGCGTTTTTCGTTTGCGATTTTCAAAATATATCCAGAACCCGCATTAACAAACTGGATAAGAAAATATAAATAAATAAGAGTATTACATTGGTCGATTGCATAGTAAGAACTATGAAACAAAAACATCTATAACGGCATAATTAAGAGTATAACATTCAGAAGGAAAATTTGCCTCCCACTAGGGTTGGAAATGTGATATTTTGAATAGTTACACAAAAATATCTGGTACATTACAAGAGCTATAAGAAAAATAAGGGATAATTAATAAGGTTCAACAAAACATAGTTACGATCAACACTGTAAACTTGTGGCAAAGATCTAACAGCCATTATTTGCAGCCATATATGCATTCCAATCAATAGAGAAATATTCTGAGTTGAGGAAATGTCCAAGGAGACTCATTTTGTTGCTGAAAAATATTAGAATCTGGGTTGGTATGAATAATATCTATCTAACTAATTCATGATATTATTATTTATTTCAATTTCTAACTCAAAGGTGATGATTAGAAATATCATATGCTTATACTAATATTTTCCTTCGCAATAAGGGATAGTGTTTGTATTGAAATGTACACATGTTGAAAATAATTCAAACGTTCCAATAGAACAAAAACAATTATTGTGTATATTTTCCTCTTGCCCTTTTTCCAACGATCCCTTTATTCAGTAAATATTAGATATATGTATATATTTTTTTATTCATGTTGGAAAATGTAGCATAAATTAAATAAGGGATTAGCATAGCCTGAAGCAGTTAAATCACTGTTATTGTTTCATACGTTCGAAATGTAAATTGGACACCCCGAGGGGGTTTTCATTGTTTATTCGTCAATTATTGCTACAAATCGGACAAATAAACACAAATTATTCGATCCCAGGACGAACGTGGCAAAAACGAATGGTGCGGATCACTAAATAGTTGATTTGTTGCTAAAAAGCATATATTTGTTATCGACATCGACATGAAAAAATTATTCGACTATGATTAAACAATAAATTAAGCAAAATTTGCATATTAACGATGATTTCTAATTCAATTTTTGCAGTAATTTCTCTGGAAATATCATGAAATATAGATTAATGTTTAGTATACAATGGATAAAATAAGTAAATGAATATCCTAAATTGGATGAATAGATGAGAAATCTTTATTAAAGCTTAATAATGTCGACATTTTTTATATTTACAGTATTTTTAGTCTAACAAAGTGAGAATGAATCTAGCGCCCATAGTAGAATAAATATAAAAATTTTGTAGGACCAACTGGAAAAAGGAATGACAAGTTGTACTAGCAGTAACTATAAAAATATATTGAAATGTAATCGCGAACAATTGGGTCATAAATTCAAACATGTATTGTGTAACTGTTATGAATAATTGGAAAAGATATTTCCATAGGTAAAAGCACCAAGAATTGAACGTTGAAAACAATATTATGGTGGTGAAGTGGAATGAAGTGAAAGCTTAAACAACAAAGGCGTTATTAATATCAGAGTACCTGAGAAATGTAATTTAGCGGAATAAATATATTACTACCAGGAGCAAATTCAGAATATACCAGACCTGTGTAAGACCAGTAATGACATACGCGATAGAGACTAGACCAGAGTACACCAAAACTAAGCGGCTTTTAAGAACTACTGAAAGGCGAACGCTGAGATCAATAGTCGGACAAACATTAATTGACCACAAAAGAAATGATGAAATAAGAGAGACATTTGACAACCAGGTTGTCGTGAGATGGGAGAGAAATCGGCGAAAGGAATGGAGAGACTACGTGGACACAATGTCAGATGACCGGTTGGCAAAGATTGCAAAAAAAGAAAAAACCAAATACATCCCGACCACCAGGACGACCACCTACAAGATGGTATGAAAGCTGGTCCTCATCACCCCAGGTAACCATTGATGCAAACACAGGACGATGAAGAAGATTATGGTGGTGTTTATAAACCACAAACGCATTATTTTGTTTCTAATAAAGAAATTCCGTCTAAAGATATTTGTTGAATCAAATCTAATGGAGTGAAACGTGGAACCTTGTACAGACAATTATATTAACACATGACTAAAGCATAACACGCAAAATGATTTTGCTTCCGTAAAATTATAGAATGTCGAAATTTATATCGTACCCCTTTTGACGCGGTTTGAGCAAAATAAATTGGATTTATTGCTTTGTTTATAACTGAGCATGAAACCTGGATCAATCACTACACTACTGACATGAAAAAACAATCGAACATTGGATCGCAAAGAAGAACCTGCTCCGAAAGTCAAAGACGGTTTCATCCAAAAAAGTGATGGCGACTTTTTCTTGTATACTGAGATTAAAACTGAATCTGTGGGAGAGATCATATGCGTAGGTCCATTTTAAGGAGAAAGATGAGCATAGCTGGAAAAGGGATTAGACTCTTAAAGAGACTATATTGGAAAATGGAAATAATGGAAACAGACTGTCTTGTTTCTTTATTAGATAGGAAACTTTTTAGACAAATATATATCTACGTTTTTCTATATAAAAATTGTATTTTTTTCGTTCAACATTTTGTACCCACTGTATACTTTTAGAAAGTCGATAAGTGGATACTGTTAATAGAGTACATTCATAATTATTTGATTAATTATTAGACTGTCTCATGAATATTAATTGTACCAATATTATACTAATAAAAAACCGTTTCAAATGCTCTTGCTCAAATTATTTATAGCAAATTCAAATGAAACGCACTAATTCAGTTTAGTAACAATAATTTGTAATGAAGTTTTATTTCAGGACATCGATAGCGGGAAATTTCATTGGTCTATTCCAGGAAATTTACGGTTTATATCGGTAATAAAGCGTTTTAATTGTCATTTATTTTAACGCCCTTAGCACACGTATCGATGATATGATGAGCATGAACAAATTTTGCTGATGTGTCGCAATTTCGACCAATCTATGTGGTGAACGTGGCAAGCATCAAGATAGATTATGCTTACATATAAACAAACCACTACCACGATCACCATATTTTATCTATGATTTCAAGTGTGAATACATTTCTTTACACAAATAAACGAATATTATACAGGGTTTCCAAAACCTCAACAGTGCCCATTGATGAAAAAGTTTCTGTATTATCTAAAGCAAAGCATAAAATATAAATACCATTGGGCATGCCAGACGAGGTACAAAAAAATATGCAAGCTAACGAATAATAAAGTGTAATTTGTTGTATGTAATTGGTAAATTTCGAAACAAACAGTAAAATTATTTCTCAGAAGCAATACCGTTCATATTCGATATTAATTGTTTCTGTGAGCAATCATTGGATCTCCTTGTTCTTACTGTTTCTACATTATTACATTGAGTTCTCCCAATTGTTTATTTTTGCTATATCTCTTCCCTCGTCGCGGTCGTCCTTAATAACCACCCTAAAATATACATAGCTTTGAACTTGTTTCAAGCTCATTGCTTTTTTTTTCATTCATTTGGATTGAAAAACTACTCTTTGCTCTCTTCCTTTGTGGTGTTGTGATTATCAGTCGATTTATCTTCACTGTCTCTGCCGTTTCTATGAAGGCTATATAAACTTCCTTAAGCTCGGTTCCGTTGTTGAAGGAATTACTACATCGTCTGCGTATGCTAGTAGTTGTTTTGTCCTTGTTCTGCTCAAACCGATCTTACCTACTATTCATTCTACGAGTAATACTATATTAACTAGCGTAGGATAACGGATCTCCATAGTTTAATCCTGTGTTGGTCTAAAAACGTTCCTCGGTTTATCTTTATCTTTATCTGTACAAATAATTTCTATTGTTAGTATTGTAAGATTTTTAGCTATTTTTGATTTTTATTTTCCCATTTTTTCCAATAACCACTTGAGAAGGGTCAGTATTTGAAAGTTTAGTTTGAATATAGGTCACCAGATCAAGTTTTGCAACCCATCAACTTCTTTGAAACCGTTCTTCAACTAAATTTAATAGTACGTTCTACCCATTATATTGTTGCTAGCCAGTTTGTACTGCAATCTGATTAGTGATAATTGCAAGTCGTCTTTATCAATGTTTCCTTTGGCCGATATATTCATTGGAACATTAGTAAAAACATTCAAGAATATTACGAGACTGCCAAATATTTTGAAAACTAATGTGTTTATATATTGAAAATAAAACTTCATAGGAGGCTACTGCCAAGCACTCTCTCGGCTTTTCACAGCATTGCGTATATTGTCCGCCGCCGTTTACGTTGCGCGCATTACGCCGTTATAAGCTTTAAGCATGAATTGTCTCTGGTAAACGGTCTTAAGTCTCCTTTGTATTTATTTTATCTTCTAGTTAATCCACATAAGATATGATCCTACAAATATTAAAACATATAGTAGGATATAGAATGATGGTTAGTGTTAATGAAACGTTATTAAAAGTTAACTAGATTCTCATCGACGTTTCAATAATATGAAGAGACTATTTCTGAATATCTTCGGTGATCTAAATGGAATGTATCTACTATTTTATAAATAAGATCATATTGTACATCAAAAACAAAAACACCTACAATTTCAATTACAGTTTTGATTATTGTTGACATAAATGTATATTCCTATATTACAAGTTCTATTTGTATACTGCCTTCTTTGAAGTTGGTTAAGTGGAATACAGATCTTGTTTACCTTGTGTCTTAGACATCCCCCAAGCACTGAAATTAAAATTATGCGATAAAACCAGAGAAATATCATGCTATATGACGATTCTCTGAAATACAGAAATTTAAATAAATAGCTTGGGGGGAGCGACAGTTATAAAATTGTGTTCTGAACGGGATTAGGATTGGATTTTTATTGAAGGGAGCGGTTTAAATTGCCGGGATAATAAAATTGGTTAATCGGGCTCCATTATTGGTATAAAAGATATAACATTATCAAGTGTATTCCAAAAAATGAAAAAAGTGATGATGTTGAACATCTACACAGTAGGTAGTAGTAGTATTTTTCGAACTTTACCAATTATGAAACGTGTATTTTTTGGTATTTTAAATATTGAAAATCGGAGAATCAAATGTATAATAACAATAGAAGTATATAGTGTAATTATATTGAAAAACAATAAATACCTTGTGAATATGGCGATATGAATAGAAATTTGAACAAAGTAAGTTAATTAAGTAAAGCAGAAATTGATGGTAGTGAACAATACAGAGAGATATTCGCGTGCCGTTTTTTTTCCAACCACCGATAGGCTATAAATAAAAGTTCATATAAAACAATTATTTTATTACCAAACGATTGGTTCACCTACATTCACCTACATACAAAACTGACCTTGAAACTTCTGGAAATTCCGTAAACAAAGCAGTAATGGTGAATCTGCGGTTTTCTTTAACTATTCTGTCAACTCGTTGAACCAGGTCATCTGAAACAACAGATTTCCGTCCTTGGCTCCGTTCATCATGCACATCATTACTGCCATCTTTAAACTTTCACTCATGAAGTTTTCCCATACACACGACTCATTCTCCGATGGATTTCTGCAGCCCTAGGCGAAAACAAATCACACTTCGCAATTCACACTTTCTTGGAAGGTATTTTTTCACATAAAAGCCGAGCACAAGGGGGTAAACTCCATTACTCTCGAGTGATGCCTGCTGTGTGGAGATGCCTGTGAAAACCTTGAACTTCTGCAGCTTGCAGTATTCGGGAAAGACGTACCTTGGTAGCTGATTCCATAGACTTGCATTTCTTCAAAGGAATGAGTTCTGGGCGTCTGCAGAAATTGTATTCTTGTTTGTTCACGGCAATCTAGTAATCTCAAAAATTAGATGCTGAGACTTTTCATAAATTAAATATTAATGTAAAGTAAGGTGTGTAAGTGATGGTGAATAGTTAGTGTTTAAATGAATAAATTACGTAAGAAGACATATCCTGTGTATAAATTTATCCCACCGGCTTTGTGATTAAATAATGTTTATATGAGTAATAACATCACATTATAGATAACTGACATTTGTCAATCCATCCGCTTATCCAACTCTTTATCTTTATGGAGAATATACCATGGTTTCTTCTCCATTTCAAAGATAAGATGTTGGGGAAGTGCGGCACGTCATTAGAAAAGCATTTCTATGAAGTTATTAGACATAATGATCATTATTATTGATATTTAAACTATCTGTCCAAAAAAGTATCAAATAATTCACAGTTAAAACAGACCAGATGCCAAGAGAGTTAGAAATAAGTATAATTGTACCTAAACCAATAGTTTCTTCCACTAGTCCAGTATAGAATCGATCGATAAACCTTCTGTTGCTAGTTGGTACAAATAACTGCAATTTTTAGGCCGCATATCCTTTAAAAAAGATCTAAAGTATGAATACAAATCAGGATTTAAAGTTAAACCTTAGCTTGTTAACTAGAAAATTGAGTAGGCGCTATTGCATTAGAGTTGATTAGTGTCGATCATTATTATTCTACCCAAGGAAGTGTGTTGGGTCCTTCGTTGTTTATAATTTACATTTACTCTCCGAAACTAACATACTGCGGTAGGACATTATAATTAACGTCCTTTCTAACGTGAAAATGTTTGAATTGCTTCCTGAATTTGGATAAAATTAGTTATATTTTATGAATTTCAACTTTAATATAATCTATAATAGTTACTTGGTGATATCTCAGAAATTATCAGTAGTGAAATAGTTATCCTTAATAATGTTGCTTTTAACACAGGCAAGTTGATAAAGTTTGACTTTGAAATTCCATCGCTAATAACATCTCATCAATTATGGTATAATTATACTTAGAAAATATCTATGCAATACGTCATTGAACGCAAAAGTTTTCCGGTGACAGCTTACTTGTCAAAGTGTTTGTTCTCATTGAAACGAACAATCCTCTGTTGAAATCTCCTCACGCATAGTCAAACCATTGGTTCCAAAGAGTCTCTTGTGGTCTGGAAATTACATCGTATTTCACACTATCTAATTTTTCTAGGTGTTCTATAAGTTTTGTAGTAATTGTTTAACTGAATGAGGCTGTTGATGGATAATACCAGAATTCAACTGGATCCTTTCTCTTCCGCTTTATCCTTCACTGCTAGCAATTATGAAATTTATCGCGCGAGTCTGCATTCCTCGTTCTCTACTTTTGTGCTTGTTTGTTGAAACATTCTACAATTCATGAATGAAAGGTATATTGGTTTTATAAAATTCTTTTTTCGGGATCTTATGCTCAATCTTTGATTCGTACTGAATCATTTCTAAGTCACAGTCTTCTAAACTGGTTTATCTATACATTCTTGCAAAGGCTTTCCAAGTTTTACTCGTTCTCTTTCGGAAATACAAGTATCATTACAATGAATATGAACTTACAAGTATCTTCAACAAATCAGGTACTTATAAACCGACATCAATTTGGTTACATCTGAATAAAGAGATGGGTTGGATAGCTGCTACATTAGTACCAAGCTTAGGTAGTCGAAAAAACTACTCATACGCGTAAGTTGGTACGGTTGCGTTTTAGTTATCAAAATTTGTTTCATAGACTCATACATCTCATAGAATATTTGCCAAGATAGAAATAATTCTGATTCTGCTTAATTTTCACTCGATTCGTGTTGAATACGGACAAAACCATAAATTTTTGCAAAAGTATGAAAATATTTGATGTGTGACACAATTATCAAACGTTATTTTATTCCCAATGAACGTTATCCAAAATAATAAAGTCTTGCAACTGAATTAATTTGTTGGTTCAAAAATAGATTTTTTTTTTCAAAAATAAATACGAAATGTGACATTGGGTAAAGAACGAAAAAATACTTACTTGAAATATTTAAACATGAAGGGGACGGGAGCCGTTTGGCGTAATTTGTTTTTTGGTGTGATTCTTCACTGGAAAAAAAGACATTCTTTTCCATCAGCTTTGATATACATCAGACATACCCTCTCTGCATTATTTAGTAACCCGAGGAACTTTACCCCCTAAAAGTGCGAAACATCCCCGTAATGGTCGGGCCCAACACACAAATTTGTACCAAGTTTTACAATTACGACAGAAACTTTTGTAGTTAGTGTTGAACAGACTCTTTATTAACGTTGTACAAGAAACAACTCCTTTTAGACAACGCGCTTTTAATGACCGATTTTTTTCTGATTCTTTTTTTAGTCGGAACTTATTTTTCAACTATGCAAACAAGTCTTAAGGGTGAAAGTTGACAGGAAGTATAATAATAAATTTTCTGGGTTGGCCGGAACCTTAGAACATCCTTAAACTTAATTCAAATATTAAGTATAATAGCTATTTATGAAAATTAAATCTTATTATCATTGTTTTCATTTCTATAAACGAGAAGTAACAAGGGACATTAAAGTAGCCATCAAGTGCCTGGATAGGAAGTTTTTGGAAACATGTTTTATTCACTATTGGGTAAAAAGCATATATATATATATATATATATATATATATATATATATATATATATATATAAGCGGTTTTTTATTAGGAACGTGGCAACGAAACACCAAAGTGTACTAATTCTAATACTATTGTATTCCAAGCTTTCTTATACCTTTGTATTTATTATCAGGGAATTAATTAGTTGAGAATTGCGGTGTTTTAAATTTTGTTGTTTCTTTTAAAAATCATTAAATTCCTCGAATTTAGACAGTTTTCACATCATTTATTTCGTTCTTTCAGACGACTGTTGCACAATAATTTATATTTTGGCAGTTATATAGTGACTAATGACTGTTTATTTTAATAAACAAACGACTATTAAGTATAAGACCACATAAACTCTCCAAGTGGAAGCTTTTAAGCTGATAATTTACCAGTAGTTGCATACTGAATACACTGTTTACACAACCACTACACAAACACTCACAATTACACTGACTGACAGGCGTTTCGATAACTAAGTTAGTCTCTGAAGACGATAACTTGGTTATCGAAACGCGCGTCGGACAGTGTAATTGTGAGTGTTGATGTAGTGGTGGTGTAAACAGTATGTTCAGCATGAATATCACCAACGGATCCAGAAATTCCTACTTACTAGTGGTTGCAGTTTCGGCTTTTTGATAATTGCTGAAGCAGAAGTAATATTTGAAACACTTCCAGCTTAAAAACATCTACTTAAAATGTTCGCTTCTAAAGAAATTGAGAAACATAATAAAAACAAAAACATGTTATGCTCAGCTTCATGTATGAGGTGTTTTTGTTTCCAAAATTTCGGTCTAATGTTTACAATATGTTGATGTTACCAAAAAAAAACATATTGAAATTATTATATAGATTATCAGTCTGGCGTAAAAAGTTCAATATTCGTCAATGATTGAATTTTTATAATAGTCAATTGCCTTATAATAATTATAATTACGGCATATTGGAAAAACTGAAGTTTTAAATGAAGAACAAAACAAGGATTATCGAAGGCAAAATCAAACGTTGATTTCGAATATTTTCCTTTAATTTGGAAATTGAAACAAAAAAAGAAAATAGAATTGCTGGACTTACGATGATAAATACCAAGATTGATGAGAATGCGCCGATCCGATAGATTTTTCATTCGTACAAACAGAATCAATATAAATTATTCAGGAAAAACTCTCAAAAGTCTCTAAGTATGATTATAAATCTGAAAGGACCTGAAGGATTGTGAGAATCGAAATATAATAATATCGTTATCGAGAAAAAGCTAACAATCCACAATTATGGTTTCAATTTCCTATTCCTCACCTACTCTTCTTTGTAAAACAGTTCATTAAAAGCTATAATGAGTAATGAATTAAATTGTCATTAATCTATATACACCCTGTTCAGATTGGAACTCGGCAACAAAAGTTTTTTTTTCTTTGACTTTCTTCAACTAACTTTGAACAAATTTTTATTGTTTGATGTAGTCAGAATAACTTTAATATCTAAAATCTGAAATTAACTGTGGTTTTTATACATGTACGTATTCTTGATTTCGAAAATCGCTAACTTCAAAATGTTGGCTTATAAATTGTTGGGTAGGTTTCCTTACTTCCAGAATCTCTAAAAAGGAAAGAAATAAATTATCAAAGGTTAAAACGCTCGGGATTGTTATTGGCGGCAGCAATCGGCAATTCTGGCTCAAATGACAGCCGGCGTATACGTAAATTTAACGTGTCTCAAACTAATTAAAGTAGTTAATTCGCCTTTCCGGAACAAATGGTCGCCATTATTCGTCTTCTGTTCCACGGGTAAACGTGAAACGAGATGCTCCCGTGGGTTTACACACTTTACTGCTTCAAGAGACTTTCTATTGTTTCGAAACGGCGACGGGGCAACTGTCACCGAGTGCGACAAACTAATATAGCGCATCATTAGCTTCTATTTTTTCTCTCGATGGTAAGGATCAAAAGTCTTATTTTTCTTCTACAAAAAAATTCAATACTTATTGTTGACATTACCTTAACTAGAAGAAAGTAAACATTTGTGAACCTCAAATAAATTTAAATGCTACCGTTTCAAATGTCGTTTTTTGGTGCGGCAACCGTGGATTGTATAGGCCTAACGTTCGCTGTAGGGTATTAGCCCGGTGAGAGTTAATAACCTTCAAATAGATGGGTTGAATTTAAACGAAATTGGAATTTAAAACAGATGCTTAACAAAAATTAAATTTTTCAGTATACTTTACGCATTTACTTAAGCACTACAGAATGTGATTAACAAACTGAATAATGCAATTGAGATAAATGGACACGAATTTTTGAATTTTCCCTTCGCGTATCTTTTATATAAGTTTTTACGTTTAATTTTTGGTGAAAATTTCAAATTTTAAACATGATTCATTTTTTTCTCCGTTGAATAATATTCAAGTTCAAAAAACCATTGACAAATAAAACAACCCGTCAGCTGACCGCATTTACCCACTGGTCTACCAGGGTAGAATATATGACTACGACCCGATCAACTGATCATTTTCCAAACAACAATTAACGTGATCAGGATTGGTTTCCGAATATTTACATGATCGGGTTCCGAAAACTCCTTATGATACTTTTATGTATGTAATTCAGGGTATCTTACAGGTGGGCTGAAAAATCTGTTGGCCAACAACGATAATAGGGATATTGAAATATTTCGATACCATTTTTATGGTTCGATTCATCTTTAGAAGGCCGTTTTAGTTTATATGTTGATTGTGTTTGATTGTGATTTCAATGTGAAATAATAGAGCCATGTTGCATCTCTTATCACATAGCGACGTAAAAATTTGGATTTATAGCAATTGAAAAGCTCCCAACACTGCTCAGAATCATCAATTCGTTCTTGTTTTTGGTTAATTGTAAGATCGCGCGACATCCACTTTGAACACTGCTTTGGTATACCCAAATATTCATTCGCGATATGTACAACACGTTCCTTAGTGTCACAGCTATCTCAATCATTGTCCTTGGTGCTCATTTCGCCTTATTGAAACTTAGCAAACCACAATAATTAATTTTTCTGAGGTAAAGTCCGAATAATGTTTATTAAATCAATCCTTGGCTCCAATACTATTTTTTTGCCAATAATAAATATCATATTAACACACGGAAATTCTTTTTATCCATTTTTTCAAAAACACAAAAGTTACTTTAGTCAAACTGATCTAAACAGCTATAAAATTTATACACTTATCTTTTGAAGGTTGGGCTGATAGAAAATTATATGGATTCAATACTAGGTGTGCCATCTCAATGTCAAACTAAGAACTTTTCAGCTCACTGTGGCTCAAAGGATCTACTACTGTGGCAATTGGGATGCTCAGTGTTTATAGTTGATTAATTAATCTCGCTCACTTCAGACAGTTCACTCACAGGTTTCGTTCTCTATGTAACAGAATTTGCACGTTGCACTATCTCTTATTCAGGTTCATATATACAATAGATCTTCTGTGGTTATAGTGTTCCAGAAGTACGTTTGCATATCTTAACCCCTGTAGACTGTTCCAGCAACTTAGTATTTTCTCTATTTTCCTGTATTTTAATTCACAAAAGGCTTTATCCGCCCCTACTTTTGCAAATCTGTCTGCTACTTCCTTCAGTGTGTCACGTAACCAGTGTTGGACGTTGACTTTTGGTCTAGCTTATGTAACTTGTCCAGGTATTCTCAAACCAGCTACACACTAACAAAAAAATCATTGCAGATGTAAAGAACAAGCCACGTCGATATCACAGACGACATTGATCTGCTAATGAGTGACGCTATGTAATATCAAGTGGAATAGCAAAAGCTCTGCTCACGGCATTTCTTTTCTATTTATTAGGTGTTCGTCTTATTTTGTTATCAGATTTTTAAAGCAAGTTGCGAATATTTAAAATCATTTCCTACATGTATCTTCATTACTATCACTTATTCCGACCAGTTATTGTAAATACTATGATTTCAAATGTATATATTTGTGTGTGTAATGGACCAGTCCACTAGTTTTTACTGGGCTAGGAAAATCTATCATTCCAAATCGGCGTATTTTTGTGTAGTACTATATTTGCTGTGATTAAATTGTTTCCACCTAACACAAATACAGAAACGAAATAGTTTGATAGAAAATTAAAAGTACTGACAAATGTAAATGTTGTGAAAGGATTGATTATTGGAAAATTTCAACAATGAAAAAATGCCGTGTGTGAAGTTTGGTCATTGAAAAATGTATTTAGATTGGATGGAGCTTCAAAAACAATGTAAATATGTTGAAAAAGTCAGTGAAAAATTCACATGCGAGGGGTTGTATATAACTTTAAAAGCAATTATATTGACACATTTGATCCGACTGGATCAAATATTTTGGCGAATTGAGGTATTTATTGATAATATTTGAATATAGATAAAAGTCAACGTAGCTATGAAAAATATATATTTTGGTAGGTAGTATAGTGGAATACTCGATTTAAAACTCTTTTTAGAAATGGAATATCTACTTTGAAAGCAGCATATACTTAAATACACTATAATATAACATTATTTTGGTTTTTATTTTGACACGTTAACATAATCGTTTTAGAACTAGAAACGGCCATTATATTGTGGATTGAAGTCTATGTAATTGATGTAGCCGATAAATTTAAGCAAGGGATAACTTGTAACCCTCTAGCAAACATTGAAAAAATACCCTGATTATATTTGTTCCTCGAAACTTGACGATCATGTATTTGGGATCATATACTTAACATCAGAGTAATTAAATTACTTTGCATTTTCTGATTTACTCAAGTTATGATCATGTAGTCATTATTATACTTATTGTTCTATAGGACGAGCTATAAGTTTTTGCACTTTCCAAATTGCAATAAAAAGAGTAAAGTACATTGTACTCAAACAAATCTTTACTACCGAATACTAACAAGACATGATTAACAGATTGTTAGAGATGTAAAATATTTGATTTGATGCTGGGTTTTATCGATTTTTCCTTTTGAAATATAACTATGTTATATATTTCGGTTTGCAAATTCAAGTGTAAAATAAATACGCAACCTTATATAAAGTCTTGAAAAATATTTATGAGGCATCTTTCCACGAGGAAGCTCCTCAGATTTTGCACAGACATTTACGTTACAACTTAATTTATTAAAATTTTCAACAAAGAGTATTTCCAATTGTTTGTACCTTCGACCTCACCAAAATATTTCGAAGTAAATAATTTTTTGAAGGCCTTATTAAAATGAATTGGGGTTGAATTTCTAAAATTTCCGCAAGAATTTCTTTCTAATCCAAAAGAATTCTCTAGTCAATCCTGATTTAAACGAAATTGAAATTTATCGTGATTTTCCAACCATTTATAAAATGCATGGTATGGTATGGTTTATACATTTTTCCATGTATATCACTGTTCCATAGTTCTGTTTTACCTCCATTAATTTGATTACCATTATACAGGGAGTTTCTATATTCGACCGACAACGCTCTACCACAGAGAAATCTCAATAAATGATTCATTTTGATATAGGAATACGAACCCTTACGGGATCTAGCTGCTGAGATATAGGGTGTTCAAAATTTTAAATTAAAATCAAAAATTTCCCAAATATCAAGAACGCCTTTTACTTTTTTTTCAAATTTGGTGACCAATATGCTCCTTAATAAAGTAATATTTTGACATAAACAAACTTTGGAAAAATTTTACCATTAGCGCACTGTTAGGGTTAGTTGTCACTTTTAATCCCCTATTTTTTATGCCATTGGAGCAAATTCTTTTTGGTGTTGTTTGTTTTAAATTGCTTGATTATTTTTAGTTAAAAAACTAATAACCTTTTATGGAGCTAAAATGAACGTTCTGGTAAAAATTTGCCTATATGATTCAACATTTTATTTATTCAAAAAATTGCAATTGCTTATCTGTGTCCATGAATGCGTTAAAGTCGTTAAGGTGACAAGAATTTAACAAATCAAATAAACCACTGTTTGTTTGTATAAATTTTGCAGCAAGCGTTGCTTCTAGAGACTAAAGCTTGAAATCTATTTGTAAGTATATAGAGTAGCTGTAAGAGAACGACTGGAGACTTGCAGGCATATTTTACCTTCATTTTTTGAAAGTTTCATGGGAATGTATGCTCTTCCGTAAGTTTAGGGCAAAATCTACTAGCTCTTTCCAACACTGTGAAGTAATATATATTTTAATTAGGGAAATGTAACTCGCACACTATTCATTTATTTAAATTGTTCAGGCCTGTTTCCAACGTTGACATCTGAAAATATTAGTAACAACTTCGCCTCTAAATGGTTATAGGAAAAAAAATAGTAGCACAAAATATAAAAAAGATAATATCGTCAAAGTTGTGCGGTGCGTTTCCGACATATGGTGCAATTTCTTGATCAACGTTCTCCTTTGAATGAGTGTTATTCTTAGTTTATTCACTAGATTCTAATTTCAAGAAAACCCCATAAAAGGGTAGTAGGTCTGCGTGGAGGCCATAGAATGTCTCTTTCGCACGAGATCAATTTGTTTGACAACATTTCTTTAACCAGTATCTTTAGATGTGTTGTTATATTCTTTCAATCCCTGCAGTAAATGTATCTTGAAGATATACAATTTTAAGTCCAACTTTAATATCTGAAGTTGTTCGGATCTGAACACTTACGCGTAGATAATCTTGGATCATTCTGCGCAGACTCGTTGACTTGCCCTATAATCTCTTCGCTTCTCCTGATTCCTGGCCGTTCTATTTGTTTTTTAGTAAAAGTCGGTTGATTCAAAGTTTTACACTTGGACACTAAATATTATTGTATAATCGTTTATAATATGATAGGATTAGACGCGATAAATGACGTAAGAATCATTGTATGTATTTGTAAAATTCTTCCGTCAAGCAACTCATTATGACTTTATAAATTAGACCGATTACAACAATTTTTGGTTCAACTTGTATTAAGAATATGTCATATTCATCAAATATATCTTGCTCCCGTGTGCAAATCGAAGTAAAACTAATTGTGGACAGAACAACTGCGAATAGTTGAACCTTATTACTGGTCTAATACAAATTTCATATTTATCAGCGCACGAGCAGGGGATGTGTTTATACTATCCTGAATATGGACTATGGCGTATAAATGAAGCTCCATGTGCAGCTTTAATTAAGATATGAGTAAAGCGTTTAGTAAAGGAAAGACTGGTTCAACGTGCAACCATAAGCAAAAGTTCATTCTAGATCCGAAGTCACTATTGAGAGTGTTATGCAGTCTGTTCGAGAAAATCCAAGATACTCGCAAGATACCGATATCACGACGAAGTTTGTAACTTTAGTAATTTTAACTTTAATCTTGAACTGCGTCCTTACAATCTGCAAATAACAATTGGAAGAATGTGACTTTGGGAAAAGCTCGCTTTTGCTATTGAAATGCTTAATCGATATTCCAATTTTGTCTGGAAATGTAAGAAGTTCATATTCAAGTACCAGACACCACTGCATAGTTTTAAAGTCACAGTATGGGCAGCAATCTCAATCAGAGGTATTATTACTCCTTTTTCTTGGATAATGCGCGGGGTAAACCGTCGTTAATATCGAACGCTACGTTGCGATGTTAGTTACATGTCGAATGACTATCCATGATAGTTGTGAAACAGATGTTATCAGACAGATAGACTGTTTTGGAAAAGAGGTGATATATTATTGCCCCATCGTAGTCCAGATTCGATGCTTCTTGACTTTTTTTGTGGGGATACGTAAAACAAATAGTATAGAGTAATTATTCGTGAAACATCGAAACAACATTTGATACTAAGCCCCGCCCAAGCACTTCTAAAATTCTTATGCCCCCTATGTAACATAAACATAATTTTTAATTTTGAAAAAATAGCATTGTTCAATTAAGAAACTTTAACCATGGGTTTTAGGATGAAATCAATAGGAAATTGTTAACGAGACAAAG
Source organism: Diorhabda carinulata (assembly GCF_026250575.1). Classification (NCBI taxonomy): domain Eukaryota; kingdom Metazoa; phylum Arthropoda; class Insecta; order Coleoptera; family Chrysomelidae; genus Diorhabda; species Diorhabda carinulata. The sequence goes on along the minus strand of NC_079472.1, from coordinate 46,592,533 downwards.
TTAGTGAATTTTTTAGAACATATAAAGAAAAACTAAAATTCAAATTCGAAATAATTTTGTTGAAGATTTTTTCTAAAATAATTCAATATTTTAAATTTAGTGAGATCCTTACTCTTTATGCTTGCTGCATAGAGATTTGGGTTCCAATTTGGTTAGCTTCGGTCTCAAGTCATCCCGTTATTTTATATCCAGACGATTTTTTTTCCTCTGCATATTTAATACATCAAACAAATCCACTAAAATTGACTGCAAAATCCATGTTGTAGAATTAATTTGTTTTAAATCCGGAAAATCTTTCAAATGAATGACAAGTAGAAAAAAATAAAGAGATTTTTAGGAATGAAAAAATAACAAAATATAACCCACTTAAATTAATAGCAGAATCTTTGTTTACCCCATGAAATTATAACATTATTTTAAAAAAAGCCGTGAGCAGCAGAGCTCCATCACGAAAGTCGAATTTTTCGTCGAATGAAGAATTTAACTAATACACAAACACATCTTTCCATAAAACGAATTTCTTGGAAATGATATCAATTCTCAATCTTATTTCTTTATATGGAAAATTTGCTATTCCTCAATAACTTTTCATTTCACAAGTTAACTCTCTCTCTCTCTCGAATGAAAATTCATAATTTCAATAGACGCGGTGGTCTCGAACCCTCTTGTTCAATTCCAATTGACTACAAAGAAAAAATTGTCATACTGACAAGAAATTTCGAAAATGGGAAGTGAAAAAAATCACCCTAGCAACGATCATACTCGTATTATTTATTAAATAGGAGGCGGTCCAGTTCAACAATTACAACGATCAAAATGATTTCGGGCGTTTTGTGCTAGAAGAACTGAAGAAGAAAACTTTGAACTTGAGAAAGACAATTCTTCAACACACCCCTACTTGCATGCGAAGTTCAAACTCTCTAGTTAAACTTTTTCTGGCCAAAAAATAAGAAAATATAACAAAAATGACCATAAAATGGAGAGGGGTAGAGATGAAGTTTCGATCTTAGACAGGAAATCATCTCGCAACTAATTGAACCTACATTTCATTTTTCAGTCGCTTTTCGTTTGACCTGCAGAGGTGAGCAAAGTTCAAAAACCACTTTTTTTGCACTACGACCCCTCGAAATATTCATTTGTTTTCAACCAAACTCTAATAACATCAATCCGCCGCCAAAAAAGCCATGTATGCTAATTTTGAACCAAATCGGACCCATAGCAATTGCTCGAGAGACGAAAATAAGAATTGTAGCATATATATATATATATATATATATATATATATATATATATATATATATATATATATATATATATAAACTACAGACATTAGAAAAACCATCATAATCGTGTTCAGGAGGTCTCAAAACATGGAAAAATTTATGTGCCCCCCATTTTTCTTCTAGTCATGCCTACCGTAATAGTCTAATTTTTCCTTGAAAAATTCGACTAAAAAAGGCTAAATTAATCAACTGATCCGTGACGTTTGAGATTGTATTGTACTTAAAGAGCAGAAAAGTTAAACACGTGCCGAGCCCATTTTCCAATTTTTGCAATAAAATTGCCCCCTTCCCGTGAGGTATGGGCCCCATATTGGAAAACACGAGTTTGGATGGTGTTATTTGTAAAAATTAAACTTCACAAATCCATAGTTTCATTTTAACTATATATTTTGTATTTATTTTTTAATATCTTTTTGAAATATGATATGCACATTCTATTGCGTCACCCGTGTTTAATGGAAACAATTTATACCTACCTTTAACTCATGTGGTTATTGAAGTGCAAGAGATAGTTTTTCAATAATATGCTATTCTTCGAATTACGTGACATTGACCAATATCTGTTTTTGTTTCAGAGAGATGCTCTCAATTTGGAACCTACCAATGTGGCTAGTTGTGTATCTAAAGGAAAATCAGAGGTGAGTTTACCATACTTTCAATACCTTATATTAACAAAAAACATTTGAGATTTTTATCAGCGTTTCGAACGTCGCGTTCTGGGATCGATGGAACTTTCAAATTTGAAACTCAACCCATAAAAACCTTTTATTTTTATTGTTTCAGTTTAGTGCGTTTATTGTTTTTTGTGTTTAAAGACCTTTTTTATGTATGTTCTTAACTACAGTGAATTTGATCCGGATTATTTCAGAACATGATTGAGATAGCTCGAAATTTCCAAAAAACAATTGTCAAACCAGATATGCTGTACATAAAAATGTTTTTCGAGACATTCAAACTAACTATGATACTAAATTAGTTTTCACAGAAATAAAAATTTGGTTAAACACAATGTGATTAATCAATCTATATTTATTTGATCGTTCTTTTGGAATCCGTTGACTATGTAAATATTTCTATTTGGAATCCCCTGATCTGGTAACAGTGTCGGGGACATTCTACCTTACTATATTTTCCAGTTTTAAAAAATTTTGTACAAGTAAGAAAAATATTTTCAGATTTCGAAAAATGTCGTCAGAAAGCGCCGTTTTAAACTTTCAAAATTGTTCGTAGGCTGACACCTAAATAGAACTACCAGTTTTAAATCTATTGAAGTCGTGGCGTGGGTTGATGAAACATTATCCGGATTTTCTATGGTAAAATCAAACGTTGAAAAATGATTTGCTAAGTTTAAACGTGGCGAAATGAGCACAGTAGACGATACATCCAGTGGTCGCCTAAAAGGGGCTGTCATAGATATTTTGCGCCGATGAAGAGGTTATCGCCAAAATTGAAGTCTATTCTGAGGCTAAAAAATTACATTACCCAAGGCAACTATATTCAATAATATTATATTCGATTGTTTCTATGCTAGTCTACGAACTTTTCAAATCATCTGTTGATTATTGCCAAAATATATACTTTTTACAGCAACGAGTCAACCGAATATTTTTTCTTATCACATTATTATGACTTAGCCATTGTAATTGAGTAGTGAGGAGTAATTCAGTGCTTTTTTAAATATATATCTGTAACTTCTGTAAGACTGAATGGTTGGAACAAACTTAATCTTTTTGGAAAAATGCATCATCTCAGTGATACGTCTTTTCTAAGCGTTTTCAGCAGAACGCGTTTTCTCACATAGTAATAGAAAATTGAAACTGAAAAAATAATTGCAGCAATTTCACTTTATGAAATTGTAGTTAAATGATGTCTAAATAGCTTATTGAAAGTCGTATCCCGATATCCTTCTTATTCGTAGCCTGAAATATTGAAAAAAGAAGGTTTGGTTGTCATATAATTTAAAAGCGTTACTACACTTTTGTCAAATAACGTATTTTTACTTCGGCTGATTCAAAATAATGAAAAATTTGGAAAACTGAAAATATTTTATTCGGTCTGTCAGTGACTTAAATACAAAATTTTTCATATATAATTAAAAATTTCCAAGATACTGCATTTTGCATTTATGTCTGTTTATCCCGTTCCTACATATTTCATTTCATGAAATCATTTAAAAAAAATTTAGTAGATTTCGTACAAATTTTGTAAACAGCATTTTTTTTTATCTGGAGTTGCAAAAAAGGTCTATTTAGATTATAAAACTCGATATAAATCACTTTTGATTTATGAACGGTAGTGTTGATTAATATTTTTATGTCGTTTCAGTACAGTATTTGTTTTATTCGCTTGTATTCACATAGAGGTGGTAGTTTTGGAAGTTTCCGCTAATAGTTAAATTTCCTGAAAAAAGGTTGACTGTTTCTGTAAGAAAATGTAATACGTTTACATCTCTTGAAATCTCATTTTTTGAGTATATGCTGTCCTCTAAATATCATATCATTCAGCAACTGTGGTATTATGTATCTACCATCGCGCTTCAGCATTGTCATACTAGCTCCAGCTTCTGCTGAAAGATTTGCTATCGTTAGTTGTAAACAATGACCAGGATTTTTTCTAAATCTAAATATTTTGCAATAATATAAGGAATTTCTCCAAATAACTTGGTGTAGTACCGAGGCCGCGTCTGTAGGTTAGAAATAGTTTTGTTCTGAGCAGTTTTATGGTCACAGAGAAACTTTTAATATCTTCTTTATCAACAACTATGCAACAAAGATTAATTTTCTAGCTTCTATATGTATGACTAAAATCCACCAATACATCCACTAAATACACAAAATAATAATGTGACCTTTTTCATTTGGGGCCTCATTAATAAATTTAAGACGTTATTCTAAATAACAAAGAGGATTTTTTTGTTTGGTCCCTTTGCTCAAGTATTTACATAATTAATGAAAATTCCAAATATCAATATTTTTATTTACTATCAAAGTCTTCGTCATCATCGAATATTTAGTCCACAAAGAGCTCAGGGATATTTCTTAATATACATCATTAAAGTACCACAACAGCACAGTTTTTTTTTACACTCCAAAAATTTATCATATTCTTTTTATGAGTATGTAGATTTTCTCGATAACAGATTTTGCGTTGCCTTGCTTTTTTCAAAAATTCGAACATTATATGCCTTGTAAAAAATTACTCCTACCAAACAAGTGTTTGGTTTATTAAGTAACGAAACTAGCGCTACTACACAAAAAATACGCATGCGCCGAAGGTTAGCGATTGTCAGTTTTTTAGTCTGGATACTACTCCTTCAAATGCCTAATATCTAACTTGTCTGTAGACAAACAAGTGCAGCCGTGGCGTTCGATTGTATGGGGGGATTTTTATTTTCCAGAAACTTACAAATACTGCAACTGCAACTTATAATTTCCTTGAACAAGTGTAAGACGATGGATGTTTGTTACATCTACGTGGTTCTGAATGGTTCAATCGTTTTCAAGATGGCCGAGAAGATGTTAAAGATGATTCACGTTCAAGTCCAAAACAGATGAAAATATCGGTAAACTTGTTCGATCTGACCCTCGTGCAATTGCTGAATCTATAGGAATTGACAATGATTGTGTGCGACAAATTTCACACGAAAATTTTAACATGCGAAAAGTGTATGTATTTATTTCGCACTGGATTCTAGCCAAGTACAACATTCAAGTGTTAAACCACCCACCTTATTTGTCGGATCTTGCACCGTGCGACTTCTAATTTTTCTCAACCTCAAATTTGCATTAAGGGGAATAAGATTTGTGAAATAAAAAAGCGGGTAGGGGGAATCTGACAGAAAAAAACTTTTGTTTCAAACAATGAAAGATTCGCTTGGATAGAGTTGGGCTACATATAATATTAAAAGTAGTTTATATTACTTTATTTTACTAGTCTCCCTATTTCGTAGCTACAACTCGTATTACGTATTATTATTTTTTGGAAGTTGCTGTTCATATTTCTATTTTTTAAAATATTACTCGACAATTTCAAAATTAGTATTTGTAGGTAAATTACTACAAAATAGATGAGCCTTTCATATTTCTATATTTGAAAATAGTACCCTATTTCAAGATTTATAAATATTCTTTAGATAATTTCTTCCTCTCTCTATATATGTATATTATTGTATCTAGAAGTCTAGATACAATAACAGTCTAGATTGTGAATTTAAAAAAAATAATTTAAGAATAACTTTATACGTAATAGATATTTTTTCTAAATTTATGATCGAATGACATAAAACAAACCGTGTATAACTTATCTTCCCGCAAAAAAAAAACGTTAAAAACAGCTGCTCCCATCATATCCACATGTTAAATACAACAATAGAGAAACTGAAACGCATGTATGAACATGTAAGTATTGTCTATATACACAAAACTCCCGCCAGCTTGTCGCGAATTCTAAACAAATATGTTACTGTCACTTTTCTATAAATATGCAAATGTACACAAATCTACGAGGCTCTCTCCCAAATGAAAATGTCTTTTTTTCATTGAGTCCACGCGTGAAAAGTCCATGCCGTTGAGAACGTGCTTTTGCAAGATAACACATATATACATAATAAAGAATATTCTAGGAGATGAAGGAGTAGTCCGAGAGTTATGAATCCCATTTTTATAAAATATAGTGTGCGCCGAGATTTCATTAGAAATTTATAAGATCTGTTTTTTATTTCTTTGTGAGAAAATGTTTATTTATAATTTACATTTAGGATATTTATCCATAATAACCAAATCAAGTACTATAATATCCCAAGGTGTCCAGAACCATTTCCGATAATATTTCCTTCCTTCTGCATTAAATGACATGTTTAAATGATAGTGTGGCTTTAATTTGAAAGAAAAAAATTGTTCTTCATCATAATTATATAAGGTTGGCAACTAAGTACTAAGCTTTTTACTGCTTTATTTTTTGAATAACTTATGTTATTGCTGTACTTTACCGTTTGACACGTGATACTAGTCACATTGACATAACTGTTGAAGCAAGTAGTGTGTGATTGTTATTAATGCTATTAGTTGTGGGTTAATTTTAAATGCAGTGCAGAACCGAATATTTTCCAGAAAGGAAAGAAAGCTGCTGCGGCTCATATAGAAATATGTGAGATTTATGGTGCAGAGCGCACGTGTCAGAATTGGTAAAAAAATTTGGGATGTAGATATTTTCCTCAAAGATGAGCAACGTTCTGGTCGGCTTACTGAAGTTTGATGATGACTAAATCAAAGTCATAATTGAAGAGTATCGTCATATAACTGCTCGAGAGGTTGCGAAGACGCAGACAACAGTTGAAAACACTTAAAATGTCTCGGGTTAGTTAAGAAGTTTGATATTTGGGTATCTCACGAATGAAAGAAATTCACACACAAAGAATAAACATTAGCAATATGAACCTTAAACTGAATGAAACCGACCCTTTCTTGAACAGAATCATCACTGATGATGAAGAATGGATTCTGTACCGTAACATAGTTCGAAAACGATCAAGTACCAAACACGATGAACCAGCACAAACCACATCGAAAGCTGAAAAACAACAAAAAAAAGCTCATGCTTTCAGTTTGGTAGGATTACAGAGATGTATTTTTTGAGGTGCGTCGTCCAAGGGACCAAATGATCAATTCTGATTTTTTACTATCAACAATTAATGAAACTGGATGAAGCGATCAAAGAAAAGCGACCAGAATTCTCAAATCGGAAAGGTTTAGTGTTCCACCATGATAATGCAAAGCCTCACACATCTTTGGCAACTGTTGGAACTTGGCAAGGAAGTGATCCACATCTCCCAAACAGTCCTGATCTGGCACCATCTGATTACCATTTATTTTGAAGTTTGTAGAATTCTTTGAATGGTCCAACTTTCACCTTTATGACCCTCAATCGCACCTGGTTCAATTTTTTTAATGATAAGGACCAGAAATTTTATGAGCGCGGAATCATGAAATTGGAAGAAAGATGGCAAAATGTCGTTGAGCAAAATGGAAAATATTTACTTAATTCTCCAACCCAAGATTAAAAATTTCATGTATACTAAGTATCAAGAATGAACAATAAATTTACTTACAATGAACTTTTTAAATGCGTTATTTTTGAAAACAAAATACGGCAAATAAATTATAGTTTAAGAAAACTAAAAAGCATGTTTTCAACAATAATCAAACTGAGAGATGAGAATTAATTCTTACCATAAGAATAAAGTTAGTGCCAAGTAAATTAATGTCACTATTATAAAAGTGTGGAGTGCTTTCTATAAAATATTCAACTAACTTGGAGTTTTGTAACCAATCTGAGTTTGATTCCCAGTCCGGGAAATGTTCAAATGATTTTGTCGATTACTGAATGGGATTCTTTTCCCATTATACCTCTCTTTCCCCATTTTCTTAATAAAGTCGAAATGGCTCTCTACAGTAAGATGGATAGTATTGTTACTCGGTGAATTTTATATGTAGGTGACTGAAATATAAATGCAGTATGTATCTAAAATAGTTCAACTGATAAAGCTCCTGGTACGTAACCAGAAGACCTTGGTTCTATTCCTACTAAGGGTCGTTGCCAAAAATCACTAGTACTACCACCACTACTACTAAGTAGGTATTTCCTTTCCTTCATTCTTCATTTCCCCATTTACGTAACTCGCTCAAAATGGTGATAGGAAAATATATGTCACTTGTTAAAATTCATTTCTAAACACTAAGGTAGTTTGAAAATGTCATAGAAATTACTCTACACTTTTGTGAAAGTGACATTAATTTTCTCATAAGTAACTTATGTCAACTATTATTTTTTTCAGCTAAAATTTATTTTTCATATTTTAGTATAACTTATTGTAAAAGCGTCTTTTTCAGTGTTTTAAAAAAGTATCTTATTTTTGGCTTTTTAGTGTACTACTTAATTACTTACTTACTTATTACTTACGTAGGTCACCCACTAGTTCCATCTTTCTTAGTTTCATGCAAATGATACAAAAAAATTATGAACTCTGGTAAATCTAATCAGATATTCTGATGGAGTTATTTCATTGTCGTCCTTTTTTGACAAGTGTGCAACATTTAAATTAAGTCTAACTGCTCGAATAAGATCACAATCGAGACCAAAAAGTCAATTACAATCATACAGGTGATAATAATATAAGAAACGTATATTTTAATGTAGCTGTGAATAGTCAAGGAACTGAGTACCAAGGAGAACTAATCTTATATCCTCCCAATATTGAAATTTATAGAAATCTAAAAACTGTCTTTACATAAAAGCATTCCTGGATGTCTCGTATTTAGTGGAATATGTGTACTTTTTCCAATCTTGAACGCTTTTACGTTAAATTCAGCACCATGAACTGCAAGATTTTGTCCAGAATATGTTTTTTTAACAGATCAATAACTTACAAATTAAATCATAAAGTTTTCGGTTTTTCTATTGATAATGCAGAAAATATTAATATCAGTCATATTAACACCATGAAGTAGCAAATTCTATTAATATTTTAATGAGAATTTGAGTAATTAACATTCAGAAAGTAATTAATTTTACAATTTCGAAACTCATATTACTAAAAACAATTACATACTAACAATGATCTTGGCAATATCGGTGAATAGAATCGTCAAACAATTAGGTCAAAAATTTTTAGGTTAGATTAAATGCATTTTTTTCCCATGTTCCTAACCTCTGGCAAGTTAAAAGTTATAAGGCATTTTATTTCAACTAAAAACCAATCGAATTAATTTTATTGTATCTACCAAGTTGAACAAAACCCCAGAACACTAACCGGAGAATATTCTAACTTTCTGAACACAACAAAAAATATTATAAAAAATTCACGCTTCGAAAGCAGTTGCAACATTCTTTCATTCCTGTGATAGTTTTTCTATGTATGGAGGATTCAAATAGATGAGACTAGACGTTACATATCACTGACAAGAAAAATGGCGGCTTTTCATCACTTACCGAGTGAATTTATTTCCCACCTGAGAGATTGCATACTCTTCTTACTTCAGCGTAATAACACTTCAATGGTCAGTAACATCAAAACGTTTTCCAGTCTGGCTTGATAAAAAATGCAAAGGGCTGACTTTTAAGAAAATTCGTTTTCTCGTTTCCTGTATATTTCCAAGCGAAAACGTAGAGCTCAAAGCTATTCACTTACAAATTCCTAGAAACCTGATATCTAAAATATCTCTATGTAGCGTAGACTAACTGTTACTGTTATGAATATATTTATATTGGAGTTTATAGTTGTCACAGTTTTCTTAATCTCTTCTTTCAGTTACTTAATTTTAAAAGTATTTTAAAAACTCAAATACTTTCCTTTATTACCTGAAACACAAACTATGAAATCGTGATTGCTTAATTTTGTGATTGCATTTTGTTATTTGTACATGGTGAAAAATTGAAAAATCTGTAGAATTACTAGAAGACACCAGATTATTTTCTAAGAAAAACTTGCTACAGGTTGAGTAAAACCCTACAAGAATAACAGCACGTTCAGAAGCGATTCAGTGGCAAGGTAGGACAATTTCTTCAACACATGTTTAAAAGTCTAATAATGGAGGTTAAAATATAAATGAAAAAAACTGTGTTTCATGTATAAAGTTTTTTTAATGTAGAAAAACATTTTTTGAAAATCTACACTTAATTAAAACCGCACTGAAAAATAGAAAATAAAATTGATTGCGTAGATTTTGGTACAACTGGTTTACTAAGATTGATAAAATTATAGACGCTGATAATGAGGAATTTGAAAAAGTATATTGTGATCATATAGGTACAGATATTTAAAGGAAAGTTGTTGTATTATTATGTTCATTTACCTTCAAGTATTTTTTTTTCATATATAAAAACCATTTATTAATAATTTTAACTTTATCACATTATTCGTTAGTATTTGTAATAACAAATTTTAACTCTACTTAATAGTGGATTTTTAGCTAATCATTAATGAGTACCTATATGTTCAAAATATACTATTTCAACTTTGACATCATCAGGTCCTATGAATTAAATTATTCTTAGAGACTAATTGTACCAAGATATATAGGGAAAATTTTTATTTTTTGGTTCATTCCATTTCTCAATACAAAATGTTTTGTTTTTATATTTGAAACCTCATGAGGCCATAGTCTCAAATAATTGACTGATTCTACACGAAATAGTATTTTGAAATTTGTAAAATTAATTTAAAATACTAATATAAATGTAAAATTGCACATTTTTCAGTCATACTTGAAACCGTGATCATTTGACAGCAAGGCGACTACATAATCACGCGACCGTCAACGTAGTTTTGTTATAAATCGTTAAGCAGCAAAATTCATGTATGAAATCATAATTCATTTAAATAACAATAATTAAAGGTCAATAAAAATTTAACTCGAGCCAATACTGTCGAATTCACTCGATATTCTTAAATATTTTATATTGATATATATGAATATATTGATTAAAAACTGCAATGTGGTTATTAAAAAAATTCAAATCGTGGTAAATCTTGTACTTAGTGAACCAAAAGTTATTGACAATAAGCAATAAAATATGGTCCAAGAAAGACTTACAGAAAAATATGCTTGTTATAAGCTGTTTCTGATAAACTGAAGCATGTATAACTAACAAACTGGTGAAAAAGAGTGTTCAATGGATCTAGTTTTTCTGTCAAAATTAGACGGAAAATTTAAGAGGCTATCGAGGCAGATGGATGATGTAATAGAAATCGAGAAAGAATGCTGATAGAAGTAGAGTATGTCTTCTAATTAATTATTAAATTAGGGATGCAAACTTTGAGACAACTTTGAAAACCAACTAAAGATGTTTATATTCTAATCGATGATGGTAGTTTTTTATATTAAAACCACGCTTTTGAATTTATTTCGATTTATATAAGTTTCAATATACAGAAACTAAAACTTTCAATCATTTCAATGGAATTATTTCTCAATTCCGAAAATTAATTGAAACAAACCATTCATTTCTACTAATATCGTTGTTGATTGCTGTTTATCAGCTGCTGGGTCCTTAAGATACTGTTCCTTGTCAAAACTTATAATTAAATGACTGGGAATGAATATTCTGCTCTTTCTAAGCAATTTCAACATTCAGTGGTGGCATGTTCTGTTTTTTGTGGGGGATTATGAGAAAGAAACATGTGTATTAGATCTTTGAAATGATTTTTTCTTTTCCTTAACCAAGCAACACTAAAATGAATAGGGTTAAGTTGATAATTTCAGGAACTCTCTACAATAGATATTTATTGTAAACACCTTTGGCAAAAACAATTGATTTTGTCTTGTAAATCTAGAATACTCATGTAATGCCACTCATTTTGTGGTGCTCAGTCAAAGATATTTATTGACAAAAAATGTGACTTTTTGATCATAAAGCCTCAAAATCATTGTAATTATGGAAGCTGTTTGATTTTGATATGATGATGAAAACATTCAATCTTCAAATTGCTGAAAGAGTTATTCAGTTTCTCAGATACAATACAATCAACATATTGTAAGCTGGTAAGTTCCACGTACAATCACAGGCTCTCATCCATTTTTTGGTGCATTAAGAAATATAGTGGCAACACCGTTTATTTACATATATTTTTATATTATTATTTGAAACATTCAGTATTTTTGCCATCCTTTCATACATTGTTTTGTAATTATTTCTTTTATTGCTACTTCCCTGGCACTTCCTACTGCTGGTATTGTGATAATTATTATTACTATCATCTAAGTCTCATCTCAAAATAGTTTTTTTTTTATTTCATCAACACATTTTTCTATTTCATTATGATTTGGTATTGAAAAATTCTATCACCAACCCCTATTTTTTAACAGCGATTTCAACATTTTAACTTTTTAAATGTTCTATAATTATTCTATTATGATTTGAATAACTGTTAGATATTGACGATAAAATAAACATACTTCATGCATTTCTCCACAATAATCGTCTCTTGAAATATTGTCCACAATTTTCCGATGTCTTGATTAGCTGTTAGAAAAAGGAATTTTACTAGCAAAAAATGTAATTATCAATTGTTTTCATTCCAAGATAAAACAGTTGTGGCCGGGGAGTTCGTCTCATATTTATCATGTTAATTTATCCAGTTGACTTTTTTAATTAATTGAATTTGCCGAGTAATGGCACAATATAAGTCATTTGTATGTATGTATGGATTTGGGGTCTCGTATACACTGCGACCCAAAGGATTTATTGTGTCCCCCTTTTTTGCTGCGATACTGTGTTTACAATTGATCCATTAATTCCACTCTTTTTAAAAAGTCTAGTGTATGAGATGGCTTCATTTCCCAGAGATCTTCGTCTTCTATTTCATGCACTGCCAGGTGCAGTGCTCTGGAATTCCTTAGTGTCTCACACTTCGAGAAAATATGGATAGAGGTTTCGTCCTCTGAGCAACAAAACCTGCACGCCGCATTATCTGCTAGGCCTAGCGTCTTCAGGTGTTTGTTGAGGCGACAGTACCCCGATAAAACTCTTGTCGGGATGTCCCAATAATTGGTTATGAGCTTCAAGTTCCGAGGCGGAAATATATTGCTGCTACGAATCCCTATGATCTCCGCAGATGTACCAATTGAATTCAAACACATTGGCATTCGTAATGAAAATCAAGTCGCAAACGGACAACTAACTATACGTGGCATGTTCTTGATGTGTAAACCATCCAGTTTGTATTGGCTGAACTACGGAATAATCAAAAATATTGTACACTCCATTGCTCGTAGAGATTGATGTTGATTTATTTTTTAATTGCAATAATTAGTAGTAGAAAAATGGATAATCATATATAGCTATTAAAAAACGAAATTTAAATTATATTTGTCAATTTAATAAAGTATAGAGAATATACAGAATGAAATTGGTAAATTTTTATTGAATTGATAATAATCATATCCCAACACAGTACAATTTCTAGAAAAAATATATTTGGCAAAACAACGTTTGCTGTGTCAACTAGCATTATATACAATATATTTACCGATAATGTATTTACTTGATTCTTATTTTGTTTGATTAGAGTAGTAGTGTCTTCCACAATGAAAGACTACATTTATTATGAAATATATCCTAAAAAATATTGATATTTTTGAAACAAATATTTCATCGATCTAAATCTGTTGACACGAGTTTTCTTATTTAATTTTTCAGATAAATACAATCAATTTTCGAATTTGTTGCCCTAAAAACAATTTTAAGAGACGTTACTTCAATTTTGTAACACCGAGCAACTTTCCATTTCGGCGACGTGACGTTGTTGGACGTCGGATGACTTCGGTGGCGTCGGGACCATCAGAATAACTTATCTTATTAGCCACGAGAGCGAAAGTTAAACTCTGCATTAGAGAGATGGTTAATATAATTAAAATCTCAAATCTGAAGAGCTTTTGTGAAGGGATGGGGACGGTCCGTTTCTTTTTAGTCGCCTCCTCGACAATTATATTAATAAAGGGACAGACGATTAGGATTCGTTTCAGAATAACAGTCTCGAACGGAGATTTTTTATTAAATTATGTTCTTTCAATTATATTTCTTCGTTAAAGTTAAAGTAGATGTCGCGGTATTATTGAGAAAGCATACTGACGAAAAGTTTACTTGGGAACGATTCTTTTTTAAGTTTATTATCATTTAAAAATAATCTTCAAAATTAAGTGTAGAAGGTAGTCTATAAAAATATTTTGATTTATCCATCTTTCAACTTTTGAAAGAACGTTGGTTCAAAATTTATCGGATAGAAACTTGATTGGTTGATTGATAGCTCATGACGTGGATCCTGTTCTAATATGTAGTCAAAGAAAAAGTTTTTTGGCTACTCGTATATGTACAGGGGCTGTTACTTAAGTTCGGAAAATATATGAAGTTTGACATTTTCAATGGTTGTCATACGAGTGCTACTACAGTTGTTTACAGATACTTGAAACAATCATCTTGGTCTAAAAATGGAATTAAATTGCACTTTTCCAGCGATTATTTCCTATGACTTTCGACGTGGATTGAACCAACAGCAGTATGTGGATCAATTCGCTGCGGTGATGAAGAACCATCTTCATTCAATTTTGCAAAGCATGAACAATTTCCTGACAAAAAAGATTTGTTCGCGTTGGATACCGTATAATTGGACGTTCGTTCAAAAAAGCTCGTGTCGATTGGTGCAAATAAATCCTTCTATGGAGTAACGTAGAAAGGTCAATTCTGAATGGTAAACTAGCATTTGTTTACCAGGAATGTTGGAAAAAATCAGTGAAACTAATCGCAGAACACGAATTATTCTCCATCACGACAATGCGAGCTCTCATAAATCAGTTCAAACAAAAACAGTCAAAACATCGAATTTATGGATCATCCACCGAAGAGTCCTTGTTTGGTACCCAATGATTTCTTCTTATTCCTTCAGATCGAAAATAAATGGTCAATGTTTTTCTACTCCTGAAGAAGCCGTTAATGAGTTCAAATCACACAATCTGAATGGAAAAAGACAATTGGTTCAAACGCATATTTATTATATAATTATAAATATTTGTTTTTTTATTTGTCTATCTCAAAACTTGAGTAGTGACCTATCAAGATTTTTTGGTACTGTTTTGATAGAGACAATTCTAAGAAGGCATTTTTGTTTGTGTACGGCAAACTAGATATTTCCAAGAATCAAAGATTCTAAAAGTGACGATATTATATACAACGAAACTCTTTCAGCTGTAGGAGCTACTAAACAATATATCCCGAATATATCGGGATATATTGTTAAGTGTTAAGTGTTAGTGAATAGCTAGTGTATAAATAAATTACGTAAGTAAGATACACTGTACGTATAAATTCATCCCGCACGTTTTGTGTTTAAATAAAACTTTTAGACAATAACATAACAAATCACCGAGAGATACTATGTGGCTGCAACATGATATACCTTCACATTAAAACGCCCGTAAGGTGGGGCAAAAATATGTATCACAGATGATGGATTGCAATAGGTAGATTTTCTGCCTTCGTGGCCTTCGTGATCAACCGATATGTATCTTGAAACTTCCTCTTTGTGTCACTAAAAAACACTGTTCGTAAAAACAATATTCAAAAATAAAAGATGAGATTATTCTAAGATGAAATGAATTTATCACAAATCTTTTGCATAAACACAGTTTTCGACTCCATAAATTCATTTTATTACATTTTTTTTATAAAACTGACCTTAAAAGTGACGATTTTAATTTAAGTTGATTTGAGTAGAAATTTTATGATAATAAATGAATATGATGAATAAATAAGATTTATTTATTTATTCATCAGCTAATGTGTGAAGTTGGCTCCGTAAACGATGCCATTTAATCCATATTTGTCGAACTAATGTTCACGGTGAAGAGTGAAAACCTGTGCATTATGAATAAAGAACTAGTCTCTTAAGTTGATGAAAAAATTCGTAATGAAGTAGCTTTTATATAGTTTCACTGAGTCTGCTCCTTGAAATTGTAAATAAAAGCCAGACAACAACAAATTTTGTACAAAAGGGCTGCCAATATTATTTACTGATCACAGATCACCAAGGACGACTGTCTTCTTGGATAGGCATGGTGTGAGTGCATCTGCTTCATTTTTTCCTACGTAGTGCCATAATAAACACTGAACATTGTATTGCGTTACCTTAGTATGGCAAATCAAATCTAGCATTGAGAGAAGTTCAAAATTTTTTTTTGCATTATGGTAAACCTTGTTTAATATCTCCTGTACTCTTACATCTAACGTCTTCGCATATACTTCTCTTTTAAATAATGTTTGTTCTACATCGTTTTTCTTTTGATTCCATAATGTTAAATTCTTCTTAGCGCTCGGAATAATTATTAAAAAGATTGTTTGCTTTTATAAATATTAAGTATTTTCAATTTCACTTATTTTAAGGAAACTTTTTTCCATGATGTTTTCTAATGTTATGACTCAAAAACAAATCAAGTTTAATAGAAAGCAGACATTCATTGAGCGTTCATCAGGCGTACGTTTGGCATTGTTCTATTTGATCTAGAGAATGTACATTTGCATTTCAAATAAGGTCACAGTCAGAGACTCATAGAAATGAGAAAGCGACTCGAAAATTAATTTTAATTCATGTCGAGCGTCGACAGATAGCAGTACACTTGGAAAGACTGATCGAAACTTCAATTAGCAAATAACAATATTTGGTGAGCGCGAAATTGATATGCAAATTTGTCAATTTCTTCCGCTGACACTTTATTTGCAATTGACATTAATGGATTGAATATAGTTATGTAATTTGAATATGAGCGTTTAATGAAAAATGATGAATTAAAAGAATATTTCAAAATGTTATTCATTTTAGCGATATACTATAATTTTTCAAACCTTTGAAATAATCAAATATCATATTCAGAAAGTTCAAAAAAAGTGGTTCCATAACTGAGCAGAGAAGCAAAAATTAGGTGCAAAAAAGTATACAGTGGGGGAAAATGTAGAACAACTTTCGGGAGTATAAATTAGCGTATCGAAACAGTAATGCAGAATATATTATCTTAGATAAAAATAGAATTTCAACAACTTCTCATTGACAACCAAATCATATGATTGACACATATATATACATTTTATACCTGAGTGACGCTAAATGTTTAGAGATACGTGGAAAGTAATTACCATTCACATTAATGCATTTTTATTTTCAATGATTCTTACATAATTTTCACGTAGAACTCCCAACTGCTGTGCTGTATGTGACGATGTAGTGAAAAGTTACTTCGAATAATCTTGTAATGTCAAAGGTAGGAATATCGAAAAATAGTGTGTATGTTTCATCACTAGTTACTATTTTAGAAAGAATATGCCTTGCCATTTGGAAATCGAGTAAAAAATGTTTTTACATGAAAATGATCATGTAAAGTTGAATTTACTGAGGCGGATCCAACATCGAAAGTTGTCCAAATCGCTTGAGTTATGCAGCTTGCAACTTCTTCGATCATACGTTTCACTTTTCAAATGTTTCCAACCGTATTTGAGGAAATGAGCCTACTAGCAAGTACCTCATTACCAAGAGGTATCTGGCCTCTTTTAAATTTGCTATATCAACTAAACACAGTTACTTTCACAGAATTTCATTATCAAATGCGCTTTGCAACCGTTCAATACTTTGTTGTTCACTTAAACTGATTTTGAACTCATAGTAGATCATATCGCGCTTGTGTTTATTTAACAAATACATATTTCGATGGCGGTATATTCCACTATTTACTCCGTAATAGCCACCACTCAGTAGTAGTCAGAACTTACTACTTAAAAAAGAGGGTATTTTAAATATTCAGTATTGCGAATTGAAACTTCCCTAATTTCGTGGCAGAAACTTCACTAAGAATATGTTATGTTGTTATAATATGTAATTGTAACGTAATAAAAATTCATTTCTACTTCATCTCTCTACGAGTTAATTATATTTTGATTAAATCAATGAATAGCTGTATTTCTGCTTATTATTATCGTTCTATTAGTATCATACGTGTAATAAGTAAAGATAAAATCTACGAAAAAGTTATAATCTATCTTAACATATGTGATTTTACCCGTAAGATAACATTGGAAAGAGTAGATTTTAAATATCAAAATTGTAATTTATTGATTACATGGCAGTTTTTATTTGTTCATCTAATTGTATTTTACACTCTCAGATCTAACAGAAAATTGTGCAACGTGACGATCTCTTTACTAAACCTAAATACAGTTTAATCTCTCCCAAATCCATCTCTGGTCTAAAAAACGAAAGTGTTATATACGGTTCGTTCCGGCTTCGAGGGCGTTTTTGTATTTTGCTTTCTGTCTGTGTGCCCTTTTTTGTTAATCCAATCTCAGTGACAGTGATGAGTTTCGATCAGCAAATCCGAAACCTTTTAATATAAAGCTGTGATACCTTCATAAAAGCCATGAAAAAAAGTTAACGAGACTAGCTTATGAAATATATATATATATATATATATATTTCTGTATATAATAATAATAATATATTTATATATAAGCGTTTTCTTAGTGGGAATGTGGCAAAATTAAACACCAAAGTGTACTAATTCTAATATAGTCCTAATCAATTAGTTAAGAATTGACGGTGTGATGAATTTTGTGATATCTTTTAAAAAACAAACAACAAATCTGACTTTTCTCGATAATTTACCATCTTAAACGCTATATACTGTTCATGTAATATTCTGGTTAAACATTACATTACCTTCGCTCTCTATAGAATTCCACTTACTTTTAGCGATTGATGGATATTCCGAAGCTGATAGTCAAGCCTCTTATACCCAAATAATGGTTTATAATATTTCAATTGCCTTTTTAGAAAGCAGTAACTTGGACGGTTGTCTTCTTCGGACATAAAATCAATGTTTGGAAAATTAGCTTTTATTAGCATAGTAAAATATAAATTTTATAAACATTTTCAATCCAGATAACGATCAAATTCTGTATGATCATATGCCATTATCGATTAATTATCTCTCTAAGATGGATATGCTGAGTTTTTTCAGTTTCATATTGCATATTTGCAATTCCTTATGATTCTATCCATTATCATTGTTCATTGTTTTAAGACTACTTCAGAAAAGTTCACTTTTCCAACACCCATTTCTTATTTATGAAATTTAATATTCAAACGTATGTGAATACGAATATCTACTGGGCTATATAGAAATATTTCAGATTTTATTGATTAATAAAACTCACAAAACCGTCATTTGGGGTTCCCAAATATAGAAATTTGTTGAAAGCGACGGCGCCTCCAGTGAATATGTGTATAAGAATGACCACCAATTATTATGACATTCCTCACTTGATTGTCGGAAATAAAGTTTCGTAATATGCAGTCAAGAATTCTTAACGTGGGTTGATATCCCGATTGTAATTGAATATTATAGACACATATTCTTTGCTATTAAATCATTTCATAAATAATTTAATTCTTAAGTTTCTGAACCTAAACTAAGTGAAAATTCAAAGAAGCAAGATACACAAAAGAAAAAGATTCTCTTCGGGAAGTGGTTAAGGCAATGAGTTTTTGTTGACCATTTTTGAAAAAAAAATTATCAAAAAGATTAATTATTCAATTCAATTCAATTCAAATTAATTAGCAAAAGTAAGCCTTAGCATAATGAGTTAAATGTAAAAAGTCAATGCTAATAATTGACAAAGCTCCTCATCATAAAAGGAAGAATTCAAATAACAGGAAATAAGTTATAACACGGTAGATGAGATATAAAAATAACAACTTCATGTCAAAGGCCAACTAATATATTATGTTATGAAATTTTATCACATTTCCACGATTACTGCAATTCTACCTAGTCTTAAATGCGATTAACTGGCTATGGATATCTCTTGAACAATATTTGGTACAAACAAATTCATCATTCAGAATTAGGGATATTTAACTGTTATATGATAGGATATGATAAATTTTGGACTAATTAAATTATTAAAATATGATTTTACTAATACAAATACAAAATTTTTTCTCTTATACAATTTTTTTTCCACAACAAACACAAATACAACAATCAATGGAGTATTTGTCATATTAAGTGCTTACAAAATTGAAACTTTCATTTTTGAATCAAGAGATTGCGGATTAGTGAGTAATATTGGCACTAATGTAATATTGAAGAAACTACTTTTTAGTGTTATCTCATTGTTTATGTTTATTACATTTATTACCAAATCAGTTGATTTACCCGTTAGTCCACATCAACGAATAACCCGCAAAAATAATTTACATTTCTTTTTCACATTCTTTTCATCACTTTATTTCTTTGTTTTTTTTTCAGTGAATTTGTAATTTTGCGTTTAGTTCGAATTTTGAGATAATACAACACCTCAACTCAACAGTTACTTGAAATAGATATATTTTTTGTTCCTGATATTCTTTTTTGATTAGTTCACTTCAGCCACAATAATCAATTAAAAATGAGCAATAAAATTCAAATCAAACCTTTTATATTTGACACTTATTATCATACGTTTAGGATTAATTAAAAAAATTCGAAAATCAATTCTAATGACAAATGATTCCGAATACTTCCTCTTTTGATAGAGACTAGATTAGAAGTGATTGAGATTAGGATTCAATCAATAATAACTTGAGAAATATAGTTAGTACAACAGAAATATACAGAAGTATAATCTTATTATTAGCTTGGTTATAAAAAACATTTTAACATTGATGATTATGAGTTACTATAATCTGCTATAATTAATTGTATGTTGCAAATTATATCACATCAGTAACTATTTATTTAATAAATAAACACGCCTTTGATACCCCTCCAAAGTAATATTGATGATTCAGAAAACTCATTCTAAATCATTGCTCCTAATGACACGAATCCAATAACTGCAGCCTTAAATGTTATAACAAGCACAAGTATCAATTAATGTTCATGGAGTAGGTCTAGTGTGTCATCATATAACCTCAGTCTCTTCATTGGCTAATTAGTAAAAAAATTTCAACTACTTTATTTGAGTGAAATTTCAATCGGTTCTCATAATTCCCTGCTAATTTGGCACATTCTTAAAAAATTGTTGGAAATGTGGAATACCTAGTTGGGTATATACCTAAAATAGAAAACGCTGTATCATTATGATGTTCGTGTTACTTTCTGAATCCCCGTCGTGTATCCCATATGACCATACAGGCTTCATTATTGTTTTATATATAAGCATCTTGTGCATGGCACATAATTGAAATGAACGGCCCATCAGTACTTCTTCTGTTACATATTCACTATTATTGGATGTTGGCATTTACATTTTCGTAGGCTTCTCTGTCATCCGATATGTGAACCAGATCTCCTATATTTCTCAGACTGTCCACATCTTATGTTTCTCAACCAAGACATTCGCTTTCTCCCGACTCTCCGTTTGTCATTCATCCTAACCTCAACTATGAGTAGAAAAAGTCGGTACTTTGGCCAAAATTATTCTTTTTATATTTCAAAGAATTTTTGTGCCGTTTATTTAAAAACCTTTATCTTCCAAGTGCTTCATTAAATATGGCATCAGAGTGGAATTTAAATAAAAGTGGAGATAGGATGCATCCGGATTCCTCTGCTAATTGCTATGTTGTATCTGTTGTTAATTAATCTGTTCTCACGTGAATGGTTTGGTGCCAGTAGAAATATTGAATACTTCTTATTTTTATTTTCGTATACGTTGCTCTTAATACTTTGATTAATTTGTGATATTGAACCTTGTCAAAGGACTTTTCGTAATCAATAAAGCAGAGAAAGACATCCTTCTGTAAGTCTCGACAGCTCTGGACCAGCACTCGGATACTGAACAGAGCTTCTCTTGTCGCCATTCTATTCTTAAAGCTGAATTGAGTGTCTCTGATGTTAGTTTTCCATTTTCTGTATATTCGATTACGTAAGATTTCCAAAAAGATTTTTAATTCGTGACTTATTAGTCTAATTAGTCAGTATTTAGTGCATTTCTTTGCATCGTTTTCCTTGAGTAATGGAATGAAAGTGGATTTTAGCCAGTATCAGAGAAATTTGTAAATTCTGTTAAATACATTTTCTAGCAGAGAAAGGATAAAGGGGCAATGGACGTAATGATAGAATTAGTATTCAGTTCAATAATAGAGTTAGTATGTAGTTTATTTATAATGCTCTATTTTGGCAGTTTTTCCATTTTTATATGGGGTAAAAAATTTCCTCAATTTTGCTTTACCTACAGATGAAAGTTTGAAGCGGGATAACGAGACAGCTGTTGAAACTTTTGTGTCTCACGAAACCATCGAATCATTATAAATGATTGTTTCAGCATCTTTAAAATACCTAAAGGTGAATGGATTTTTAATCGCTATAAAAATCACAAAACACTTGAGATGAATAGATAGCCTTGGAAGACAAACTCTTGGGATGCTATTGATATTCACATTAATCTCATTTCTGTAAGTACGTTTCAATATTCTGGAGTTTTTCGATTTATAAATTGTATCGATTATCAAGAAAATGAATATTGAAGTAGAGAACAGAGAATGTTTATTTTATGCCATATACATTAAACTGCTTAAAAGAGATAAAGCGGATACATATAAAATTATAGCTATGGAAATTTATCAGTTCGTGACAATGAGACGTTTTAAATAATACCAACTAAAAAGTTTTCATTTCAATTTTCAATTCAGAAGGTAATTCTGAACAAAATTCAGGATTGTTATATCGCATTTATGAAGAATTTGGATTCGTTCCGCGCTAACTGAATGTTGTAATTATTTGTAATCCTTTCAGAGTTCAGAGAGTTGATAACGAATTATGAGATTAATTAAATTTCATTTATTTTGTTTTTATTTTTTCGTTTCAATTAGTAAACTATTTGAACACTACAGGTAGTATCTTAGAATGAGAACCATTTATTTTTCATATTCGAAATTTCCGTTGAATAATTTTTAATCAGACTTTATAAACAGTTTATTTATTTAGTTATTTCATGGAAGAAAACTGGATTTAGTAAGGAAGGAAATATAATTTTTAATACGTTTTAGAAACTTTACACAAGAACAATGAAAGTATATATTGGATTATTAAATTGAATTCTTTAGCTTTTGTCATTGTCTGGCTCTTCACATTTCTATTTCCAATAATTTGATTCTTATATGTGCGACCAACTGAACAATGAATCTTTTTCAATTTCAATCCAAATACAAGGTTTGATTGAAAACCACTGCCACTACTAAAAAGATAGTAAAAAGGTAATATGAAACATGATTTAATCTGCAAATTACCACCCTTGACTAGCCACTCACTCTTCCTAAGGTTGAATCCCTGACTACAATCATATTTGGAAAGCTTCAATATCTCCAGTCACGTCATTTTTAATGCCAGGAATTGTATTGAAATGAATCAGAAGCGATTGAAATCACAAATGAAAATAATGACTACAACCTTCGTAGATACTCTTTTCAAAACACGAAACTTACTGCATTGGTAAACAGCTCTAGTAGTAGTGTGACTACCTATAATGAAATCAATTTGGTCATTGTGTCAACACATATTCATAATTAGTGTTGTCCAAGTCCAAGTTCAAGTCCAAGTTGGTATATATTGTTGAATTCGCTAAAGCCTTTGATAAAGTGCGATTGAAAACGTATTTATGTTTCTAGAGGACATAGACCATAAATACCACACTATTATTTAAGAACTAATGACCGCAAATATAACAAAGATTAAAAGCAGAACGGTATTTTCTGAAGAAGTACAGATTATGTCCAAGATAATAAAGGAAGACAGTGTTAGCCCTACACTATACAATATTATCATGGACAGAATCATAGTAAGCGTCAACGCAGGTTACAGAATGGGTAATTGATCATTAAAGTATTATGTGGATGATGGAGTACGTGTGGCAAAGAATGAAAATGTCCGCCTACTATACAGGATGAAGATAAATATAATATGCACATTTCAGTTAAGAAGTCTTAATCAATGATCATGGATAAAGATCTGATTTAGGATCATATTTCAACAAACAATGGATGAATTTAATAGAAAAATCACGAGCTCAAGCGATAAAAGCATCAAGGGTCAGCAAATGCAAAGCAAAATGAGAATCTACAAAGCATGCGTATGAATTATTTTCACTCATGCAACGGGAGCAAGAGCCGAAACATCAACAATAAAAAAATTGTGATGTTGACGTAAATGAAACCAGTAAAAGTTATTTATACTACAATGGATATAACATTTACTAGTACAGAACGATATTGCATCCGAGCGATAGCGAGTGCTGGCAACAAATTTCGAGATTAGCAAATATACTTTGTTTCTCTGTAAACTGGGCAACTCGTTCTAAGGAAACTGTCGAGGCAACTTTTTTGGTCATAATATAATAAATGTTATTTAGGGAACAAGTATCCGTCTATTTATTAATATAGGGCAGATGACCAACAAATATTTTCATTACTTTAGAAAATATTAAGCATTTTCTGAAAAATGTATATATGGGACTGTTGTCAAAGCCAGGGGACTGTGAACTTTAATAAAAAAATAGAATTTTAGTATTGAAATTAAATGTTTTTTTGTTATTATTAACTATAAACTGAGATTATAAGTTTACATCCCATGAAATTTATGTTATTCCTCCGTTCTGCAGAAATTATTTTTGACTATTTATTAATTTAATTCGATACTTCTTACAGGAAATTATGGACAGCTTTGAATCGTTTCTATAGCATTGTTATTTTATCAACATTAAAAATTGAAAGAAATTCAAAAGACGGATTTGTCTAACAGCCGTATAGATTTAGAAACATCTGCAATGACTGCTTGGCATGAAGCAACGTATCAATACTTGGTACTAAACAAATATTGCTACTTTTGTTTCAGAAACCATACTTTTGGTGTATTGTCACGAAATATTTTCCTTATTAGTCTCCATCAAGCTTATGGTGTGAATATTCCATGTTTATGTCCACCCTTTTCGTAGAGAAAAACATAGATATTTCAAGTATCCAAAGTATGGTACGTTTATTTTCAACCCGTCGTCAAGACCAATCGATACTTTTTTAGTAATTCTTACTCACATCTATTAAAACCTTGTACAAATGCGTTGTTCACAGAGGACCAGGAATTCATGATTAGCAAATATTTTTTCATATTTTTCATCTCCACAATATGATAGTACCCTGAAACAAGAATAGAAAAACTCATACGAGTATTTGGTTTTCATTTGTTCATTACGCAAAAAAGGACTTGCTAGATTTTAAGCATTAATAACTTAAATATCAATTTTAGAAAAAAATTCATACAAAGTAAATTATAGGTATTTTAATTATAAACAACATTCCTATCTTAAAAAAATTGGTAGTCCTATTAATATTCTTAAGTTACTCTACATGGTTAGGTTCCCAGGAGTATCCTTGCCTGTTTCAATTCTTGCAGATTATTGCAGTAACTGATTTTTTTATTTACCTCCTTTTGGGAGGGTGAAAAAAATTTTTGTTTGTTATCGATAAGATGAGGATGCTATTCATTTGAAGGGATTTATTATATTTAGCCTTGATATAGTAATCACTCCTCTGCAGGTCTTGGGTTGTTGTTGGTGGTAGCGTGATGTGTACTGCAATATAATTAAAAAGAAAAGCAAATCATGGAGAAAAAAAAAAGATATGGATATATAAAGTTACTTTTTATTTATTTTCTCTGTTTTTGATTTTTTTTCTTACTTATTTATATATGTCTTTCATCCATTTAGCAAGCGGGTAGTTGGGTGTGCGATTACAGGTGCGGCTGCATTATCGTCGGACATTTGGTTGGTAAACTGTTTCACCAGGTTACAGGAAATCGCAGATTAACTTGCAACACCGACGATCGACGAAGTGGGATCCAAAAGAGAGTTGGCGGTCATTTACACAGCTCAGGTTGGGTCAATACTGGCATAAACGGTATTACTGGAGCTGGATCGACACTTGTATTGGCAGTATCTGAGAATGGACTACTAGCAAGACAAGAGTTATGTGTTGAGATAATCGGCTAAGGTTCTAAGGTTCTATATTCGATCTAGGTTTCATACGTATGAAGTAAGGTAAAGGTTTGGATAAATCTGGATTTTTCTCCGAATGCATTGATGAGACAGACTCGCCTCCGTACTCTGTCCAGAGTGTTGTTCAGATCGACGGATCAACTGACATTGTGAGTGAATCTCACTCCCCATGTAAGTGACTTCAAGTTCGTATGATCTTCATATGAAAACTGAACTGTTAGCTTCATTATTAAAGGGCGCTAGTTATGTTATAAAGATGAATTAAGTTGGATAGACTTGAAATCATGTCCAACGTATATAGTTTGCGTTTCGCAGAAAAGTTTCTAGTATTTGAATTAAGCATTAACTTGAACATGTATTAATCCTAAATTGTAGAAGCGTTCATATGTGTATGACTTTTTATACAATCCATGTCGCTATATTGAATTTGGTTATAATGTTGAATGATTCTTATTCGCATCATTAGGATCATACATCATATAGATGTAGATATATAGATGAGATAACAAACAAAAACTTCATGAAGAAAGAAACATTATCGAAAAATCTCAAAAAGTATTGAAAGCACAAACAAGCTCCATTATAACATCGGAACCAATATAGAAGTAACAGTATAAATATTTATGGTGGAGGATCATAATATTATATCGTCTAAGTACAGTCTTATAAAAGATGAGCAAGAGAAATAACATTAGAATGCGAGTGTATCATGATTTCCAACCAAAAAGTATGAGAATTGTTGAAAACATTGTTTACTAAGGAATAATATTAGAATAAAAACTCACGCGAATCCAACATTAACTATAGGTAAATAGGGTGGCAATGGGCGTAGGGTCCGAGGAATAAATTTCACTAAATTATAGGGATATTTCCTAGATAGTGCACTTAGAATATCATATCTCAAGCTACGAGTGTGGACGAGGGATAATACATCATTTGAAAGGCGTTTATATGAAATAGGTGTGCTCTCAGTTCCTTTTTCGGTTATTAAGGTGAAGTCAATATAGTTCAGTTTAGTAATTGGCTATACTCCATTCTTTTTTATTTAATTAGATTTTTGAGTATCCGTAATAATGCAAATATCATAGTAAAAATAACTGTTATTTGTTTATGAAATGAACTATTTTGAGTACGTATATGATTCGTTTTTTTAACAAACCAGCCTATTAAAGTTGTTCGAAAGTACCTGAACTACCTCATTATTGTCTTTTGTTGTAATAATATTATTTATCTGTTAGTTTACTACTTCTGTTATTTTTTATCATTCTGCTAATCTGTATTCCTCGAACCATTTTATCTCTTCTCTGTGACTGCATAATCTAAATCGGTGGATTTCTGGAAGAAAGTAACGTGATCTTTGTACCTATAATATACACTTATTACAAAGTAATTAAGCAAATGAATTTCAACTGTGGTTTGAATCTATCCTATAACCTATAGAAGATCAGTCTATTATTGTAATGCCTTCTTAGTATTGTATATTACCGGAGGGAGTATATTTCCACCTCAAATAGAATACATGTTAAAATATAACAATGATCACAGAATAGTATTTGTATATTAGATACGAGGATACCGCATTGAAAGCAATAATTATATTGTATTGTATTATATAGATATTATTTAAATTTAACGATTGCCACCCTATCATAACGAGTTTAATCCTGTAGAATATATTTTGGATTAGGCAAAAATTGTGTATTATTATGTTACATTCAAAATTGAAAACATTAACCGGTTGTTACATACTGCAATAAAGATATCCCATCGTTTGGAAGAACGCTATAAATAGTAGCAACACTTCATATCATCATTACCTTTCAAATTTTAGATATAGCAGTCATGTAGGCATAAACCAGATACAACCAATATTTTTAAACTGCATTAGAGTATTGAATGTTTTTATTCACCAAAAATGAAGCCGACTAGTTTCATTTTTAGTTAGATTCTCACAAAACATAGTTTATAGTAGGGCTCGGCAACATTTTGGCAGACATGGCCCACAAAGTAATAAAAAAATGGTAACGATTGGCAACACTTATAATATACAACTTTGTACCCAATAAACATCTGCTTTATGATATTGATATAATGTTTAAATGGAATTCAAAGGTGAAACAAATTTGAATTATGTGTACTTCTGTGAAAATCTTAATATAAAGTAAGTTTTGTAACAATTTTGTAAATTAACATTTTATGAACCTTTTTTTGGTGTGTAGCCTTAAAAATTAGTTAAAAAAATTCTGCCATGACTGCTTCCCTCATGATTAAAAAATTGATTTTAGAATTACAGAAAATAGTTTTCCGTGATTTTATTTTTTTACTAGTAATTGATTACCAGCTTTATTTTTTATATATCAATTGGTAACCAGCAGTGTCCATTCCAACGTAGATAACAAGCAACACCAATAGGTAATGAACAATAAAATATTCGAGTGTGATTTCTTTGAAACCGAAAAATAAACATTTTTAAAAAGTAAATCCAACGAATGCGGCTCGAAGGACCAAATGGTCCATTCGGTGTTTTGGATCTTTATTATTACGTTCATAATATTGTTAAACATTAAAAAGTTAGTGTATGAATATGTAAACATACAATATTTTTGTATGTACTGAACTTGACCGTAAATTGTTATTTAGTCTATAATTATAAACCAGGTGATCTATAAAAAGTCATTTATTTTCAACCCTGTATTCCCGAAAGGGGTAAGTTGATTTACATTAATCACCGGAGTCTGCATAAGACGTAAGCGTTATTCGTCAAAGTAACCATACACCACAAAATTTTGGACTGTAAAATTTATCCCAAAATAATGCTTGAAATCGGGTTGAGATTTAATAGGATGCCTAATTAGCAAAAGTATAACATTACTGGTACCGAATAGAGATTTACTCACTTCAGATTTCATCCAATTAACAAAAACGCTTTTAGAGAGTTCTCTCTTCAATACTGCTTCAACATAATCTAAGCATGATTAACAATTATTACTGAAGAAACGTAGAGAAAAAAAATGAATACTGAGTACATGTGGGCATTTTTAAGTTATTCACCAGAATTTAACCAGTTGAATTCCATTCCAAAAAATTACATTACACTCATTTGAATTTCGAATTTAAAGAAGACAATCACGACTACAAAAGCTTGTTGTTTGAATTATCTACCTCTCAGAAAAGGGATTAGAATTATAATTA
The DNA here is from genome assembly GCF_026250575.1 of Diorhabda carinulata. NCBI lineage: Eukaryota > Metazoa > Arthropoda > Insecta > Coleoptera > Chrysomelidae > Diorhabda > Diorhabda carinulata. The sequence continues at coordinate 46,563,497 of NC_079472.1, read as the reverse complement.
TTTAAATGGAAATCAAATAACATACTGAATATCACATAAAAGGAGGTTGTAAAAATTGAGATGAGTTTTTTTCTAATTTTGATTGACTATTGTAATAAGTTAATTTATTGATTGATGACAGTCCACATTATTTATTATAAACAGTAGATATTTTTTCATTTTTATTTAGTCCCTTGATGAAGGAACTGACATAAATTTTCAATTATTTGTTGTAGATTTCCACTGTTAAACGTTTCCGTATAAACTGGTCATTGTTTGATAATTTAATTTCACCACAATCTACCGGAAAAGAATGTAATAGTTTCAGTAGATATAAGTAATCGTACAAATCTATTATGCGATAAAATAATTATTGGCCTTATTTGGTAAAAATGATACTTTTGAAGTATTAAGAGTACGAATAATAATACAAATTAACTTTGTAAAAAGAGTATATAAATAGGTACAAGTGGAGTGTTCATAGAACGCTTTCGCGTAAAAACTTGAGCGTTTCTCTTTCATCTTCAAGCTTTATTAACTTTCTCTTTTCAGCCTGTAGAAAACAGTCTGAAGCTTGAAGCGAAACTCCCTTAATTCGTTTCGAGTTTTTATGAGACACGTAGATAGTTTCCCGTTTTGGCTCACAAAGGGAATTGCCAGTTTGTGCACGTAAAAGATGCTAAAATTCAGGGATCCGTCGCCGATTCTTTAACTTTTTTCTTTCTTACGGTCCCTCTCATCTTTCTGTTAGTTGTTTTAATGGTGAAACTTTATACCTCGGGTCTTATGCATCATCTTCCCAGAGTTTGTCTTTCGTATGAATTGAAAAACATCTTAGTTCGGAAAAACCGACATTAAAAAAATATATAAATACGCTGCTACTGTTCTTTACAGAACATAATTCTTTCAGTTTAAATCTTTTTACTTTTTCTCACCTACAGTGAGATTGGTTCGGAGTTTTAAAATTCTTTCATTTGCATTAAATTAAGCTTTAGATGCTGAAACCCAAGTTGAATTCCAAACTAAATCGATCTCGTCATTTAAAAATTCAAAAACCTGATATTTTTCACCTATATGCTGGTAACTGACTGCAATGGCTACGGCTGCCCAAATGCAACCATCAACACAGCTGTACATATTAAAGACAGGATTAAAATATCTAATTGAATTAGAAGCCAAACATAAAAATACAGTTTAAAAATAATGAGAAACATGCTTTTAGAGTTAGTTTGACTAAAATGTGAGAAATTTATTTATATATAGAAATAAATCATTTATCCATGATAATTGTCTGCTATCCATGTCTGCTTGCTGGACCTTAATAATACCCATTAATCACGGTAGTATTTAATGAATCCATTTATCACTGTGATCAGATGCTTTCTTGATTTAACTATATTACATTGTTTTGCTACAAAAAATCGGTTTTTATGATTTTATCATGTAAAACAATAGTAAATATTTTCAAATTACATATATACACATGAAAAAAATTGGAAAAGTAAATTTTCCTAGACCTTCAAACCTGGAACCTGCAGATTAAAAGCACGGAGCATTCACTGTTGTTTAACGTACTTTGGGCTTTGAAACAATTTATAAATGGAAATAATATAAATTTGACTCAAACCTGTTGATATTATTAGCAACTATAAATAAATACCATCCTCTTGTAACATTAGATACCTCATATACAAGAAACTAATACATAGATTTTTATGTTGATTATTATAGAGATATACGATTACTATAATTATATCATAATATATCATTTAAAATAGTTATTACAATAAAATAATAATGTTTCTAATCATGTACAACAATTCTCAACAAAAATCGTTGATAAAGTATAGTATTCTACTCGCGTATAATGAGTGATTTATGCCTCTTTCTATGGCTCGTGGCAGTAAACTTCACCTCGTTAATAATAACCTTTATAATACGCTCGTGAATAATATACTCTTATAAAAGCATGGGGTTCTTTCTGTGACATTTTTAAGCCAATAGATCTGAGTCTGATTTCAAATCCGTGGACTGTTCGAATTATTTTTTTGATTAGTGAATAATGCTGTACAAAGTACCCGTTACTCTTATAATATAACATTGATTTTCTTATCAGTACTTTTATTCTTATAACAAGTATTATTTTTTGTTTAATTATTGTTAAAATAGTGTTTGCTAGTTTAATTTATTTTTTACTTTTTTCAGTTTAACCAAAAAGCAAAATTAATTTCAGAAATTCTTCCCTAATCATAATCAAAGGTAAATATTACAGCAAAATGACACGATCTTTGAGTACATAATAATCTGTTGAACTTCCAAAATGAAGCAATATAACGAGTTTTTAATTTTCATTCCACACCATGCTTCTCTGTGTCTTGAAAATTTTAGAGACTATTGCACGGTTGTAAATGTTTAAAAATGTATAATCTCTAGCATATTTATGATTAAAATCCAACGTCATGTAGTATGTCTTTGTCGCTTCCTTATTTTTATTATCTTTTTTAAATTATGAGTGATACATGTTTGTTAAATCATTTTATCTTCAACTATCAAATAATATATGGATTACTAAGAGCATATTGACAATCAATGACAGTTCTTGTTATTTTCAATAGAATTTTATGGAATAAAATAAAATGAATGCAAAATGCATTATTTTGTTGCATTGTATGTACTACAAAGTTACTTTAACGATGGTGACGTTCTTTTATTACAAACATTAATTGTGCCATTTTGTGCATTGTCTGAATTCATATCTAGAGCTCTGTTTTTTTGCTTACAATTGTCAACCCCCAAAACCACTTCTTTCTCTGAAAATGTGTTACTCGTATATTTTTCTGAATTAAATAAGAACTACAAGTCCTACTTACTATGAGTTTTTCACTTAATTCTCGAAAGTATCCTGAATATTCACCATAACATGCAATAAGTATATGAAATTGCAAGCGTTCCTCGAACGTTTAAAGGTCATCACCAAATAAGAATTTCACATTGGAAGACCTGATTAAATTAATTTACTCAAATGACTTTGAGTAAACGCGGTACCAACTTTAAAAAAAGCTTTCTCATGGTTAAATGACTGCATCAGCTATCTCAAGCAGTTTCAATTTACGATTAGATATAACCAATTTGTGGACTTATTTGATGTTTTCTGGAGTAACCACCTCAATTGAACGACCAGAACTCCATTATCGGTATCTGTACAATCACGTTTTAATTCAGAAAAGGAATAACAAATGATTTACTTTTATCGACTAATCCAAATATCATGAAATTTTACACATAGTCTTTTGGATGCTGGTACTTTATACACGTCATATGGATTTGACAATGACAGCGCCATCTGTGTGTCAGTCACACGAATTATTGAGTGATTGAGATACTGCAAAAGAGCTGCATTCTATATTTTGTTAGAAATTTGAGAGGGCGTCACAATAGAAAACCCGGTAGTACTGATTGATTATTTCAATTAAAAAATCCGTAATGGGATTATACTGTGATGAAATAAAATAACGGATTAATTTCCAAAATTATTATTGGTGTCTATAAACTTTCATGCAAACTTTCTGTCTGATAATTCTAAATTTTCCGTTCAGGTTTCGTTCAGGATATTTCTACGTTATTAGGTAATTGGAACAACATTTGAAAAGTGTTGAGAAATTATTCAATGATACGAAAAAATTGAGAGAATCGTAAAATTTTTCAAAATTGCTTGCACTCTTATCTAGTTATTGAACATTATTTTTCTAAAATGACTTGTATAGTTTCCAAAGAATTTCGATATATTACAAAAACTTTCTAGTAGTATCACATGTTATGTGAAAGAATGCGAGATTATATTTTATTTGCGAGGATATATATTTGAAAAATAAAAAAAATATCATAAAAATAAATATACAAATAAATATTGGACTAAAAATAGTTTACAGTTAGGTACAGTTTACAGTTTATAGTAAAAAATTACTTATGATAATACAAATTATTGGAATTAACGAAATAATATTCCAGAAGTTTCAAATTGTTGAACAGAATGTAAACATCAGATTTCTTTGAATACCCATTTGGGTAATGACAGTTAATTTAACATCTATTGAGTATTAAATTGAGAGCAATTGTATACATGCAACGTATGTGCTGGTAGTGAGCGAAAAAGATGCCGTAGCGCATCGGTGGACCGGTTTCAACCGGTTACAAAACCACAATGTTATCACAATTTCGTGTCTATTCACTACTACCGTTGAAGCCAGAAAATATACAATAGAGCATTTTAATGGCATCATCCGCAAGTTCTGGTTAATAATTTCAAATGCAATATTAACATACAAACAGTGACGGTAGTTGAGTTTAGGGGGATATTTTTTATGTGTTTCACTTAAATAAAAGAAAAATTCGTGCACTTTTTCCGTTATCTAACATGTATTGTAATAGCAAAAATTTTTTTCTTAAAATTCTCTCATTTCCACAATTCATATAAGCTGTATAGCGGTTCTTTCAATAATTTTACTTTTTTTGCGATAGCCATATTCTATCAAGCTTTTGACCTCTTTGGACGGATGCAACCTATAATTTTATTGGAATCTAAGAAGCCACAATATGTGGTAATGAAAATTATTGATTAGTACACATCTATAATACGCCACTGTACAGATGCATACACACACACTGTTGGGCGCGTGGTTTCATCAAGTTATATAGAATATAAAGTAGGCTGTATGTAAAATTGTCACGTTACAACTTCAAATTTATAGAACAAGTGGATAACTGGATAACTTTTCATGCATAGAGTTCACGTCCATATCCATGCCAGATTAAATTAACTGGCATAAGTTTTAATGATTCGGAAACCAAATTTTTTTCACAATAATTGTCCGTTGTTAAAATGATGAAATTTAAGAACAACGGAGATTGTGAATTACTTTTAAAAATCGGAAAACGTGATGCTAAATCTGCTAATTCATAATTTTTTTAGTTGATGTATTTTTTAAAATGAAATACAACTGGAAGAATGAAAGAATCGATTCTATAAAATTTATTTTACAAAAATGATAGCCGATCTGGAAAATAAGCCGATATCTAATAGGTATCCATGTCTGCTTGGAAAAGCAAATAAACCCTTTTTCATATAAGACACCTTGTATATTTCTTCACATTTAGATTTCTCTATTCCTCGCAATATGAAGTTTTAGCAAATTATATAGGGTATTTAAAAATATCTTATTTAACAACTTATATATGAATAATTAGCACATAATTTTTTTCTTCAAATTTTATTATAACTAATAATATCAATTAACAGTATTTGCAATATTTTTCTATTAAAATCTTGTCTTTTCACTTTCTTCCGTTAGTCAACACGTTCTCGTAGTTGTGAGATATTGTCTTTCTAATAAAAAAGGGGCATTAACAATATCGCTTACTGATTTGTTCGAAATCTTTGTATGATTTTAATAATGATTGAATATATATGATTATAGATATTTATAGGCATATAGTCCATATGTATGGAATGAATTCAATTTTAGCGTTATTATGTACTACGTGAAAATGAATGGAAACAGGTCGATTTTTATTCTTAAATTGACAATTTAGAGTAATATTATCACCCTCCAGCACCCCCTCTGAATTATAAGCACTCTCCCTTTAAATAAGAAAAGGAATCTTGTGGCACATTGTTGCAAATGAATTTAAGTCCTCTGCTCAGCAATATTAACTGCAATAATTCAGAAAATTAGTTTTAAGTAAAATGTAAAATTTTTATAATGTCTCTATCACAAAACTTTGCGTACAATGAGGTTAATAATGTCGCATAATATTAAGAATGTAGTTTTCAATAAACTTTACTATTAAATTAAGTTTAAAATGACCACCATTCACTTCTTGACAATAACCGAGGTGATTTTGGAATTCTCCTACAACATTTTACATGACCTCGGGGGTTATTTTGTTGGTTTCTTCCATTGTCCTAACTTTTAAATCAGCAATATTCTCTGGTCTATTAAAATATACTTTAAATTTTAATACCATATAAAAAGTAATCGAAAGGAGTTAAATCGGGGGATCGAGCCAGCTATTCGATCCTTTCACATCTTCTAATCCATCTATTGGGAAAAATCTCTAACTGTACATGCAGAGGTAGAGCTCCGTCTTGTTGGTAGAAAATAGGTCGATCTAGTTCAAATGAAATGTCGTTTCATCAAAAAAACTATTTTGTTTATAATGTTTATGAACTGCAAATCTGCGGTTATTCTGTCCATCATCAATTCACAGAATCCTTGTCTTCTATCAGGATCATCGTCATTTAACTCCAGAACCAAGTGAACTTTGTGGCATTTTTCTTTATCCAAAATTCTCAAAATAAATTATTGTCGGTGGTAAGCTCTCGAGTTGTCTAATGCGGATTTTCCTCAATTTTTGGAAGTACATTTAACTTTTTTCATCTGTAAATGGAACATTTCTACCTGATTTTGCAATATTTCTTGCATGTCTAGTTTCACGAAACTTTTATTCAATTTTGCCAACTGCAAAAATTTACATGCTCTGCTAAATTTTCTTCAAGTTCTAGCATTGACTCTTGGAGTATTTCAATAGCTTCTTGTTCAGTTCCACCAACTGTCGGTACAATCATGTCATCTGCAAATAAGGCTAATTTTATTTATTCTGTTACTGGTATATCAAAGAGGTATAAGAGATACAGCTGTGGACCTTGAGGCAAACTAGGTATAATTCCGAATATTTATCCATTTCTTAATTCTAATACGCAACAATGCTAAACAATATCATTGTAGGATAATAGTTTTTTAATTAATTTGTTTTTAGATTTCAAATTATACGGATTTCAAATATGAGATACAAGGGTGCAAATATGACTAAACGGACAAAAACTGAAAAACAGAAAAAACATCACACATTTTGTAATGCTCAAATGCTCAATTATTTTTAAATCTAAGTCTATGCACTCTATTTTATCCGTTTTATGTCTTGTCTATTTTCATTGCTCGAGTCTGTATTTTTTCCATGGTGAATTTTGTTCTCGCTTATCTTTGTAATATATTATTATAAAAACTCACTATAGCAATCGAATTTTTCATTAGATATATAAATTCCAATCTTTTAATCCTAATTATCAATAGCTAGAAACGTAATATTTACCCTAACCTACTACCCTATAAATGAAAAGCTTTTCTTGGTAGTTTTCATGCTTTGTCCTCTCCCTATCTGATTTCGGCATTCAAGAAGAGAAAAGAAATTTTCTACTATCTCGGCATTACTTTGATAATTTATGTGAAATTTTGTGCCCAACAATTCTAATTTACATATTGAAATACATGGGCGTGTAAGAGGGAACAAATTAGATTATGGAATCCGAAAGTATCTAATTATTAGTACTCTAATTTCTTATTTCCTATACCTTTTGATGTGTTTATGTTTCTAAATCGTGTTAATTTCAGGTTTCTTCTGAGTTAAAATTTTGTTTTTTAAGATCGTTGAAAATTTTTAACAAAACTAATTTTCAAATCAGAAGAAACTTATAATTAAGACGTTTCAGAAACATAAATTATTAGTACTTTGTTAGTAAATAGAATATTAGGAAATTACCCCCAATTAATGGCTAATTTTAATTAGAACTTTTCATTCATTTGAAAATGTATTTCATTGATATCGTACAAAAAAAGCAATAGCTAGATTCATTTTTTAACATGATTTTATTATCTTCACTTGTATGTATGTATTTTCTTCAAAATTTTGCACACTTGTCAAGAAGCGATAACTATACATTCATTTGATAATTTTGTCCCATTTTCCTTATCAGGTTCATTGCATAATTTTTTTTTGTCGTGGCATAAGAAATGGAGTCTACTGTACTGGTAGTTTAAATAAATCAATAATCCTACAAATATTCAGGGACGAAAGCTTTAATTTAATAGAAATATTTACAGACTGATAATCATAGGCTTTGTATCAACTGTTCACAAGGCTGTACGGTTGATCATGATGTTTTATACAAGATTATGAAATAGTACTTAGCCTCCTACGGTGGACGACATGCTATACTAGACATACATTATTTAGGAAATACATTATGGTTTTAACACACTTTTAAAGTTTGTCAAACAAAAAAAAAGAAATTCTTTTCACAAAATAACAATGAAATTACGGAGGAGAAAATGAATGCCACTATCATAAAAGCGTGAGGAGCTAAATATTCATCGTTTAATTTCTTTCTGTCAGTTAAAAAAAACACCCAATTCTTTTAGAACAGTGACAATACGCTTTTAGTAAATCATTTTGTTCTTACTTTGAGAAAAAACTAACAAACAAAAGCACAAAGAACACTAATACCATAAATTGAAATAAGATTTTTAATAAAATGGTCTTCATTCTTCTCCCCAATTTCATGAAATATGAACACATGATAGAAAAAAGAGGAATTCATTATTTTCTCATGCCATAGTTCGAATTAACCCAACTTTGCTTTTTTTATTAGGATAAATATGTACCTCATCCAACAATTTCTTGTACGACTATGATACGAGTCGCGGCCTTTGCGTCGTCTTAATGTCCTTTTATCCTGCACCTGGGGAGGTTAAACTTACCATTGAAAATTCTCTACTATCAATTACACGCATTATTGATTAAAACATATGACTCCAGTTAGTAAAGGCACAGCCGCTTCCGCTCGAAATTTAACGATTCATGACGTTTAATTTTCGTTATATAACTGCTCTGCTGCGTTTACGTCGCAAAGCCCTAGCATCAGCATCTAAGGGAAGCACTCGAGCTCGAGCAGTATTTGCTTGGGAGCCCAAGAGTGATGGATTCTTAATCCTTGTATCCATTACTTTTAAAGGTAGCGCCTAACATCCGAAATTATCCAATAACAACCACTTTAGTTCGATGTATAATTACTTTATAGCGATATTCGCATTACAAATAAATATATCAGATCGTAAAATTCTTAATATTTATGGTTTTTACATTACGTCATCTGTTATTTTGAACTGATTTTTTATCAAGTAGACCTCAAAGCAAGACAATTCATCCCAAAAAAGATCTAAGGAATAAAAGGTTAAAGAAATCTTCCAATATTTCTTTCCGTTTTTTCTGCTTTTTACCTCATCTTACCAGCCTCTCACACCTACTGCTTCCAAATCTCTTTTAACTTCCTTTAACTATTTTTTTCCTTGGTCTTTTTCTTTTTCTTGTGCAACCTTTTCCACATTTTAGTACTCTTTTCACTTCTTTATCTATATGGGTTATTCTTGGGTTCTAATACAGTTCTCTGTTCTTCTGGTATACTCCATATTCGTTAATTTCACCGTAAGTTGATTATTTTACGTTCTCATATTTCCCAGTTTATTTTGCTCTTTTTTGTTCATTGTCCAGATTAACATTCATATGTAACTGATATTGGTTTGGCACATTCTTATTTTTGCTGTTCGTGATACTGATTTTAACATTTTTGATACCATTCTTACTGTTTTCGTGCCTTTAACCATTCTTTTTTCTATTTACTTTATTATTTCATAATTTGATTATTTCAATGAACATAAATTTTCATCCAAAATCCAATTGAATTTTATAAACATAAAATCTGTTTTTATGTGTGATAGAGTCTCAAATTGTAATAAAAGAAACGAAATTATTAAGGATATATGACAACCGCGTTTAGAATCTAATTTTTGGCCAGTTTTTCGAGCAATACGTGTCTGACGTATAACACGAATAATGTTGCCCTCTAAGGCGTCAAAAAAGATGCTAGTTTACCAGCATAAACCAGTGACTTCTTGTCACCCTACAGGTACATCCATAAGCCAATGATTGTGGACACATTGATGATGGTGGCTTCAATTTTTCAAAAATAGAGATAATTATCACACCTTCATCAATGTGTCTACAATCTTTGGCTTATTCAATTAAGTGCGCTAAAAGAAAAAAAAGAGTTATTTATACTAAAAGGGATGTGAGTGACATTTACTAGTCGAGAAAGATCTCGTGCCATGGTGATAGCGAGATCTGGCAAAAAGATTAGTTAATATACTTACATCCTGTGAAATATATAAGATTTTTTCTCCTTTATACAGGATTTTTATCAATTTAATTATATAGTTTAATAAATATTACTGCTGCCAAAAAATCCAGAAAGATGTATGAAGCAAATAATCCTTAATTCAAGAATTAGTGCCAAACGAAGACTGTTACTTTTGTTTCAGAAACCGTACTTTTGGCAAAGTCACATGAAAAATCAATTTGCTGTATTGAAGTCTCCATCGAGCACCTTGTGTTTCTATTTTTTGTTGAAGTACGCCTTTTTGACGTTGTTAATGGAGTGAAATATTCAATGTCTTTCTTAATGTTAGCAGTTGAAACTTGATATCAGACACAGATTATGTAACTCAAACACCATAAGCATCTCAATTTTTTTCTATATTTTCATGGAATAATTCGATTTCCATACCACCTTTAAATGTCCTCACAAATAATTGAAAAAAAATCTAATGAAATATCCTTCTTATTGGATATGATATCTGGAAATAAAATAATTTCTAAATTCACCGTTACCTTTCATGTAACGTAGACATGTCAGATCACGACCTAAAAAGGATGATGGGATAAGAGGCTCTCACGTTGGATTTATAGCGTGAAAAATAGGAATTGAATCTGTAATTTTACGAGAAAGGAACGGGAATGGAAAAGAGAGAAGGATCAAGTGATGTTCTTCCTCGTTCGTACCTCTTTCGAGAGAATTGTCTTTTGAGGTTTGACGTTTGAATGTGCAAAAATGCATACGTAAAAAGCTTCAGTTGAAAGCTATTAAATTGTTTATTTCTCGCTATAGCTTGTGCTCTTTCACTCACAACCATAAAATTTTAAACAGAAAGGCAAAGTGTTTATTGCACTACCAAAGAAAACGTTTTGAGGTTATTATTTTCCATTTTATAGCTTCTTATATCTTATAACTATTCAAACATAAACTTTAATACATAGGTGAATATGAACTTAATATAATGAAAGTTCAAAACTTGGTTTGTAGAAGTATACTGCAATATTCTGCAATATTGTTTATTACCCTTATACAGGATATTTCAAAAAAAGGTGATTCCGTCTCTAAGATAGAGAGAAAACAAAAAAATATTAGGGGTTTGCTCAGTGAAAAATTTTCGTAACGCTATCAGTATTCAACATAAAGGGCGTTAAAGAAAAAAAATATAAGCATACACATTTTTTACGATTTTGCCGAAACTACTGGCAACATTGAATTGAAATTTCATACGAATATGTTTTGGAAGCTCATTTTTATGTCTGACTCTCATAAAGGGTCATAGTTACACGGTTCGTAGCAAGTAGTATCGCGAACATAACTTTTTAAATATTAGATTTATTAGGTAAAATTTCAAGTGAACTCAAACATCATTTAACTTTACACCAAAAAAATAAAACTCAAAACTGTACCGTTTTGAGAATATTTTTATTTGCAATTATGAAGTAATAACCGATGATGGGGTGAAGTAATGATAAATGTATTAATTAAACAAAAAATCACAAAATGAAAATTTAGAAAAAAACTAATAATGTAAAATAAAATTTAATTAGAGTAGGTGTTCAAAATATCCGCTTTCACGAATACACAATCGTACACTATCATTTTTCCTAAACGGTTGGTCAGCTATGAGGTCATTAGAGTGACGTTGAACTCTTTCTTTCAATTCTTGAGTTGAATTTACCTCTGTAGCGTAACTTTTTCTTTAAGATACGACCAAACTGTGTAATCCAAGTAATTAAAATCGCATGACCAATGCGGAGGCCCAATGAATCGGAGAAAATGGTTACTCAACAAATTACGACATCTTCTATCAAAGTGCGGTAGAGCTCCGTTGGACATAGAAAATAGAGATCTTCGCTCGTTTAGCTTAAATTTTCTAATATCTCGAATAAACGATTGCTTAAGAAATCCAGGTACATATTATCACCATTTAAATTTCCAGGTAGAATATGATAACCTATTAATTTTTTACCTAAAGTTTCTGCTCAATCATTAAATTTAAATGATTGTTGGTAATTTGATACCCTTTTGACAAGTGGATTCTCATCACACCAGTGCCTTATGGAGTTAAACATACCTTGTCGCGTAAAAGTGGCCTTGTCCGTAAAAAGAATACATTTTAAATAATTTGAATTTATTTATATTTTAAGTTATCAGCCTTCTTTAAATTTTCATCTTCTGGGATTTTTTGTTTAATTAATACATTCATATCAGCATCGGTTATTATTTCATAATTTTCAAATCAAAATATTCCGAAAACGGTACACAGTATCAAGTTTTATCAAGAGTACCTTTTTGGTGTAAAATTAAATGATGTTTGAGTTCACTTGAAATTTTGCTTAATAAATCTAATGTTAAAATCGTTATATTCAATACTATTTGGTATGAACCGTGTAAATAGATCCTATATGAGAGTCAGACATAAAAACAAAATCATTAGATGGATCAACTTCCAAAACATATTACGGGATGGTGTCACGAAAATTTTTCACTCAGCAAACCGCAAATATTTTTCAGTTTTCTATCTACCCTAGAGGCGGAATCACCTATTTTTTAAACACCCTGAATATTCTATTTCATTAAAATAATTATTCAACTGGTAATTAAACGTTACCTATTTATATGTTTATTAGAATCATTCGACCTGGTTATCAGGTTTTCGTGCCAAACCTATTCTGTTATAATTAAATCTGTTACCATTTTTTTTCGATTCGAATCAATTAATCGCGGATAGCGCTGTCTTGAAATTTTGTATTATTTAGTAAATTCATGTGTTTAAAAATAAAATTAGTAGTGCTTAAAAAAAAAGTATACTTTGGTGTTTGACTACCACAATCCCACAAAAGAAACGTTCATTAATTAATTCGCAAACCCTAAGTTTCAATTTATATAACATAAAAAAGATAGAGAAACAAACTAATCAAGACGTGAAGAAATCACGAAAGTTGTAAACATGTCAAAATACAGTGTTCGAAATATAGTTCGCTTGTATAAAGCAAATGGTTCGATTGTCCCTAAACGCGGGTACGTGAGAAAATCAAAATTGTCAGACAAAGATAAACGAGCGTTAAAAAGAATAACTCAACAAAACAGACGTGCTTGGTCAACTATGGTCAAACTATGGTCAACTAAGTGTACTTTGGAGTAATGTAGTGGGTAGGCGGGTTTCAAGATCCACATGTCACAGAGAGGCTCAAAATTTAGGATTTCGGACATACAAGGTGAATTTAGTTTAATGCATATTTTCCTAAATTCAAATTTTCTTTACTTAGGCCAAGGAAAAACCATTATTGACTCAAATCCAAAAGAAAAATAGATTTAAATGGGCCAAAGAACATAATGCAATTTGGAACAGTGGAGTTGTATACATTGGAGTGATGAGTTTTGAAGTTTGTATGGGGGACGATCGATATAGAGTTATTCGACATAAAAATGAAGCTTTTCATCCAGATTATTTGCAGCGGTAAGTAAAATTTCCGGTATTTGTGATGGTGTGTGGCTCGATGTCTACAAGAGGAGTGGGAACTGCATTTCATAAACGGAATTTTCAATTCGGAAAAGTACCCGGATATTTCAGAAGAATCATTGTTGCCAACAAGAGAAGTAACTTTAACAGCTGGGAAAGCCTTTATTTTTCAGCAAGATTGAGCAGCATGCCATAAATCAAAAAAGGCCTTAAAATGATTCTAAAACAACAATATTCCACTTTTATAATGAGTTTCAAGTAGTCCAGATTTATCACCAATAGAAATGCTTTGGCATGCAATGAAAAAGCAGTTGCGTGCAAATCCAGCTAGAAATGTCATGAAATTAAAAGAAAGACTACAAGAAATATGGGATGATTTTACTCCCGAATACTGCCAGAATTTAATAAACAACATGTCTCAAAGAATTACGACCGTTATTAAAAATAAAGGGGATGTTACGCAATGGTAACTTTTAAAAGTATGTTAATGTGTTAATATTTAAGCTTTTCTGATTACATTTGGTTTTTATTTTTTTTTTTGGTTTGTAATTATAACATATGTTAAGACTTGTAACTTGTGTAAAAGTATCTAAAATGTTTATAGAAAATATAAAGTGTCAAAACGAAACAATTTGCCGGTTTTTAATAGCTGAAAAAGCAATAATTAATAATTTTTCTCAATTGGGCCAACTGAAATGGGACTGGGCTCGTATTTGAGATAGGGAAACTATTGATATTTTGCAATATTCCTATAGTTTGTGAAACTAAAAACTTTTCTGATCTTTGTGTAATTAGCGTAGCGCTCTGTTTATCAAAACTTTCTGAAAGAATATTGTATAATCAAATGAGGGGTCAATATCAGTGTGGATTCAGAAAGTGTTATAGCTTTAAAATGATTCTTGATTATAAATGAGGCTTGGGGTAGCAACATGCTAACAGCTTTGGTGATGCTTGTCTATTGTAATACGTTTCTACTCATGACTTTTTACTCTTATGACTTATGGTCTTTATGAATATATCGTTGATTTTGGCTTATGATATCGCTTATTCAGAATGACTATTCCCTCTACCATTAAATTATTCCTGGAAGTACCTAAGGGGTCTATTCTAGAACCACTACTATCCATAATATTTGTTAAAGACTTGTAGATGATACTTTATAACATTTTTCAAATTTGATTCTATTCTAGTTTTCTATGAAAAGAATGTAGTGCGAATCTCTTATATTATCTGATTTTAATTATTGTGACGCTACATATAGTTAGTATAAAAGAGACTGAACAAAGGCGTATACAAAAGATTCAAAATTCTTGTTGTAGTTCTCTATGGAATACGTAGATATCATCCCATTTCTCATAGAATCAAAAGTTGTTAATTGTGCAGAACACTTAATTTGGGAGTTTTGATTCACATAATTGTTACAATACTCAATTCCTCGTCACCGGATATCAATGTTCAATATAAGTTTTACATGCAACTCTGTGCAGCTTTATAATAATCTACCGAAACAATAACCAATCTGAGGTACGTTTTTCATTGGCTGGATAGTAATTTGCCAACAAGCGATGTATAATGTTTAATCTCCGCGTATGAAATTATTTGTAATTGTAGTTATTAAAATATATGTGAATATTGGTTACGAAATGTGTTGGTTCCATTTTTCTCTTCGCTTTTTTTCATGTGATATTTGAAATATCATTGCGTACACTTCTGATTGGTAGAAACAAAAAAGTTCGAAACAAAGTGTATTAATGCTTTTCGAAATAATCGCCCTCTAGATATATACATTTTTGCATTGGCATAAACCAAATCTCTAAATATTTTTTCCGCACTGGAACTGATATAGTTTTGAAAGTCTTCTTGACGTGATTAAAATCCTTGTCCACCCATCTATTCCTCGCCAGTGGGAAACAAAGAAATTCACGAGGGGATAATACGAAAGACGTTATTCTGATATTTTTCTACTTCAAATATTCAGTTACTAATCTTCGCAATACCAATGTTCAAAAATACAATAAAGCTGAAACTCATCAACATCACCTATTGTTAGATTATAAAAACTTAGAACGCAATCATCGTAGGTACTCTTGTAAATTCAATTTGTTGTATTGAATATTTTTTCAATTGAAAATCTTTTTTATCATCTTTTTATTCTTATTGTTTTTGTCTATCCATTAAGAGAGACATAAATGCTTTCTTGTAAAAAAATTATAAAAGCTTGTAAAAAACTGAGAAACAAACACCAAAAACTAAATAAAGACACAACATTCTTACTCCTCCATCATATGACACTATAATACGAGGGCTATCCAGAAAAAATGAACGTTTCCCTTTAATCCCGTTAGACACGCGCTGATTCATATATTTTTGTGTCTTCGCGCTCGATATATCAGTCGGCGTTCAGCCACCATATTGGGAACATTTAAACGCTGCCTGTTTTGTCGATATTTGATATCCGCTGCAAATGAATATTCCGTTAGCTGAAAGGTACGGTTCGTGATACAGTTATTATAGGCAAAAACATGAAAATGTATGTTTATGGGAAACAAGGTTATGAATAAAAATTACGCCCGTAAAAATATTCGGGATGAACGCTCACGTTTAAACGATATTGTTTTATAAAAATGTCACAAAACACGTCAATTGTAAGACAAAATTACAGTCCATACACTTCCTCCAAAAAACCTTGTCATCGAGAAAGATTATGGCAACTGTGTCTTTGTTTGATTTTGCTGAATGAGGTGCCGCAATAAACTTTCAACGGTACAATCTTAACAGAGCGGTGCTGGAAGTTGATGTTTGGTATTTCCCATGAATCCTTACCTGATACAGTC
The DNA here is from genome assembly GCF_026250575.1 of Diorhabda carinulata. Taxonomy (NCBI): domain Eukaryota; kingdom Metazoa; phylum Arthropoda; class Insecta; order Coleoptera; family Chrysomelidae; genus Diorhabda; species Diorhabda carinulata. Next base: position 46,547,176 of record NC_079472.1, on the reverse strand, counting down.
CTTAACTCATGTAAATGATAGATTTTCTCTTGTTTTCCTTATAATTATTATCTTATTTTGTTTCCAAGAATGCAAAAGTGACTAGCAACACACAGCTTTGATGACGATAAGAATCTGTTAATGCATGCTACCGATTAACTGAGATTGTTTGCGGTACATTTGCATGAAAAAAGAATTCCTAAGCTTGTCCATCTCTATAAAAAAGACCGCAATTCGAAGAAAAACAAAATTTCAGTCGCGTTACTGATGTACTTATATTTTTTTTCTTGTACATCTTTTATTTATTCATTAAACATTCCTCACTATTTATGATTTTTTCTTCTTCTTCATGTAATTAAGTACTACTATTATTTTCTTCTCATCTACTCTAACGTTATTTAAAATAACGTAATGTCATCATTTGCAGAAATATATATTTTTTTATAGTAAAAAGGTTTTTGGAAACATATTCGCTATCTAAAATAGGAGTTTATCTTTCTCACTTCACCCAGTCGTATTTCTATTACGGAGTTAGTCATCTAAGAAGCTTACAAGCGGTAATTCCACATGAACGTATAACACTCTTAATGTTCTCACCCATGTAGAATAAAAGAAACACAAAAAAGATTTACAAGCTTCTGTTTTTTTTTCTCCTATATGTAGGTTATTAGTGATATCCTTTTACTTTTGTACAAAGATAAAAGGAGTTGTACTTTTCCCTTCTCTTGTGGATCCGCTCTCGACCTAATGTGTCTAGATTGAATTGTATATTTTTTTATATTGCGCGAATCTCTATCAGACATAGGAAAAAATCTAATCTTCCCAAAGTATTAAAACTAGTCTCATGGTTAGTTACTACATTAAAAAATTTCGAGATATTTAATCACTAGAGATAACGACGTTGTTTAATCACCACGGTTTTTATCCAAAAATGTGTGTTGTGATAATAACCCCCTTTTGAAATTTCTCAGTCAGAAAACGTCTTAAAATCGCAATCGTGTAATATTAATGTGGAGTTTTTGTATTGTATCATTTGAAATCTTTGAGACCTTAGTAAAATTATTCTTTCGATTTAGATGCAACGAACTGTCATACTGTATTTTCAACATCTCCTTTGGATTCATTTCTTTCCCACGCAAACGTTTCGCCATATATCTGTATAAACAGTAATTTGACGGTGCCAGGTCCGGACTGAATGCTGGATTTGCTAGTATTCTATGCTTTTGGTTAACTAAACATGGATATTTCTCCGATAAAACATCATACATCTGGTAATTGTCCTTTGTCTAACCACTGTAACTAACCCATGTACAGTTTGTTTATATACATCCATTTTTCTTCGCAAGTAACAATGATAGAATGATTATATTACGGTAAGGTAATCAGCTGTTTACACACATCTACTCGACTTTTTGCTTTAATCTCAGTTAATTCGTATGGCACTATACAACAACTTTTATAGATCTCACTTTGATTTTAAATGGCGATTTATGGTATCTTCAGGAGATAATCCGATAATACCAGGTTGATTTTCTACTGCTTCCCTTGTAACTTTAATATCTCACGCAGGTGGACGACCTAATGTCAATAACAATCCACGAATTTTATATTAATCTCACTCCACACTATTTATTATAAAAACCCACTGCATCATCAATAAACAAAGAGAAAATGATTAAAAGAAAGTAAAGCAACAGTAATTTCTTATAGAATTAGTCTTAACAAGTACAATGTTCATATTTGGTAACCTACATTACTTATGAAACACCCTCTATAAAATGATTGATTCATTATTGTTGGTGTATTTATTATAAGATCGTATCGAATATCACTCCAGAAATCGAAAATCGGTTATCACTTCTTCTGAAAATAGAAATGAGTAACAATCTATTTTCCACTTCAATTTCTTACAAACATCATTTTTTATTGCAAGATTTGAAAAGTTAGGGTCCTATATAAAACGTACTACAGCTTGGTATTAATTTGATTTCCAATAAATTTTGATCAAGAAAAATCGTGGTTTCTTCCATTATCATTCTTTTATGTGCAGTCTATCAACCCATTTAGATTGAGGTCTCTCCCTTCATTTTTGGCATATACGAGGTGTGATAAAAATTGTAATTTAATTAGGAGAAATAAATAAAGGTAACATAAAAATTTTTTCATCCGTAGTACTGCTCTGATCTGCTTTGATCAACGTTCAATTATTGACTAGATGTTTTTTATGGAAGGCTTCTTTCGGACTTCTCATTTTTGTTTTAGCACATTAGCAAAGTCTTGTCATGAATAAACCGTATGTTGAATCATAAAATTAGACTAGAGCAGAGACTAAAAGCGACTGTGTCTAATTCTTTATGCATGGTGTTTATTCCTGACGTCACTTTCATCTTCAATAACAATTTTGGAATTAAATCCGGATTATTTCAGCTAATATCATTTTTATACATTTCACAAATCTACAATAACTTCTCGAATAATAATTATTTCAATAGTCAAACGAATAATCAATCGGTCAATCGCACATTTTGCACATATTCATCTAGTTTTGAGGTCGAAAGACGTTTCTTCCGTAACTGACTCATTTCCACTTTGAAATTACTCATACCATTTATAGAAAGTTATTACATTATCATCATAGATATCTATAAACATTTTTTAACATGAAATAAAGCTGAACTTAATGTTAATGCGTTGTTCTATATCAATGCAACACGATCTCACAGAAGCCGAAACGAATTCAATCTCATACCCACTATAGATGAGAGAGTATGTGACATACTTGTTGTAATGTAAGTAATTTCTGCTATATGAATTCAGTAACCGTATTTTTAGTCACACTTTTACTCATACTCAACCACTTTCTTCTCAATTTTCTCAAACACACGCAGATAAAACTTAACAGTGTATATCTGAACGCTGTTATTTATTTTAAAACGAATACGTCTTTTCGTACCATGGAGAAGGATAGAAAGATGTTCTTATTCCCTCACGACGAAAAATATCAACATTTGTTTTTTTTTACTAATCACTCTGTGATATCAGCTACCTACTGCAGTCAGCGCTTACTACTTAGTGATATTTAAAAATACAGTATTGCCAGCTTCAACTTCTCTAGTTTCTTGGCATCTTAGAATCCCAACATCTCGCCTCAACTGCTGCTTCACATTGATTTCACTTGATTGCTACTTTTTTCTATATTTTTCTTTAGAAACAACAGGTAATATGATTGGATATAATGAGTAATTTTTTTGGAAAATTGAATTTTGTTAATTTCTTTTCATAATCTAATCAACAAAATTTGTTATGTTGATTAATTTTTGAATCAAATTAACCATATTAAATTGATCAACAGCGAACTTCTATGTTATTCTAACATTATCAATTTTACAAACATTGCATGAAAATTTAATCCCACAGAAGGTTTGAAGGGAACACAGACATTTCCAGAATCTAAAAAGGAGTAAATTAGACGTGAAATTCCGTTGTGACTCACATCAGAACTTAATTGTCGAATAATTTTCAAACTTACTAATTACGTGGAAAAAGTTGAGCGTTTTAAAATAGGATGGAAATTAAATGTCAATCTAGTCGCCACTAATTTGGCTTGGAAGCCAACAAAAACGGAAGCGCAAAGAATCGTAGACGGATAATTTGCAAGTTTTGCTTAATTACCATACAACTTTTTTGTAGAACAAAAAAAGGAAGATTTTGGATAATTTTGTAATTCTGATAAGCTCTGTTAGGTTAGGTTAGCTCAGTTAGGGATTTGGTTTTCACTGTAATTTAAATTGCTTGATGGAGAAAGAAGTATCAATTAGGTATGATATCCTGTTTTTGTCACTTCTTTTCATCTGGACCTCTATTTTCTCACATTTATTACCAGCAAATCTTTCAAATCATCATTGAGATAAAATGAGGTGAAACATTTGTAACGAAGAACAATATTGTCGCACTATTATGTTAGTCTAAGAGCTGGTCGCAACCTCAACTAAGGTATTCTCCATAAAGCTACAATTTTTCGTTTGATTTATTACCCCCTTTATTTTTATATTTATAAATTTTTTTAAATGTTGTTTCACACGTCTGCCGTTGACATATGCTTTAATATATTTTATCTGGAATCCATAAAATATTGGCAGAAGGTTCTCATGGTTGCCAGGTGAGTATGAAATTGTGATAAACGAACGTTTCCTTCCTCATGTCATCTTCTGAATTAAGTGCATCTTCATTTATTATACCCCTTGAAAAATGTAAATGTATAATTAAAGTTTTATTTTGTATGGGTATTTATAGATGTTTATACAATATATTAATTTGATTTTAAACATTTTTTACCTAAAATAAAAGCTTATAGTTTGCTGGTGTCAGTGTTGTGGAATACTTTGAATTTGCATTTCGCCATATCCTTGTAATATACTGTCAGGCAAAACAATGTCATTATATTTATCTCCAAACAATTTTATATTTTTCAACAATTCAAATCTTTATGATAAAATTGTAGGCGTTCATTTTATCAACTTTTCACTGTCGTCTAGTTTTCAAAACACGCAGACAATTTTTGGTGCTTCCATCTTTAGTTTTTTTAGTCTATTGACACAGAACTGGTACTAAAAATAATACTAATATATGTTGGAAACAATTAATAATTGAAACAAAAGTGTCGATGGTATACTAAAAAAAAAATCTCTAGAGAATATTATATGAGCTAAGTTGCTCCCAAAAGCTAGCGTTGCAACTGACGAACTCAACGGAAATATTTCTCACAATGGGCAATGCCCACATCAGTCAATGTGGGGTTTGTATTCAGGTATACATTGTTTAAACGAAAGGTCGATGAGGGATTGTGACGAAATATCTGTAGAATACAAATATACCTTCAATTTTTCTACATTAAAAATAGTATATGTATGTATGTGGTGTTCGAACACGAATGCATCCTCTCCAGATTAATTTTAGAAGGGAATATATTCTACCAATTTTTTGAAAATGCTTAAAATAGTATGAATTAAGTTCGTTTGCCACAATTTCGAACTCACCTGGCAGGTACTTGCAACCGCGAGAGTCTTCTGCCAATTCTTTTATGGATTCCAGATAATATAAATTAAAACATATGTCAACGGCAGACGTGTAAAACAATATTTAAAAAAATTTTACAACTATAAAAATAAAGGGGGTATTGTTGCAACCGCGCCACCCTAGGCAGTAATACGCTAGAACAAACGTATATGTATTGAATCCAGAAATTTAAAATTCTGAAAAGTTGTGTTTATATTGTAATAAACGCTTTAATATAATAAATACATTTATCAACACAATTAACTTTTGTTTTACCTATATGTTACGTGTTCATAAAAACGATCACTGTTTCTATACTTCACACTGTTTTAATGACTTTTCTTTGAGTACAATTTATTATACCCCACCGAACTGAAAGGGTTGGCGATTTTTCACTCCTTTTTTTGTTTTTATCGAACGTATTGTTGTGTTTCCATATAAGTAATTGTTCTTCGTACTGAAATAAATGTTTCTTTGCCTTTTAGTGGCGATAGCGTCACCACTGGTGGCAACAATAAAAATCTCGACATGCACTTTTTGTCGTGATGCGGAACGAGTTAAATTCTTATTTCATGCCGGGAAAACGTTTGTATCGGCTTCAGAAAATAGAACGGGGCTTATCGTCGGGTGAGAGCTCTTCACTTTTATTAAAAAGCTTATTGTTAATTGGCAACCTGGGGAGTGAAACTAACTTCAGCTCGTCAAGTACTATACGGTTTTTTTGAATATGTTCCCGCTATTATAACGTTTCCCATTCACTTTACCGGATTATAATTTCTTGCTGAATTCCAAATTTGTTCTAAATTACTGTTATTTTTGTCTTTGTTATCAATGTTTTTCTTATTAAAATAAAAAATTTCATACGAAAAAGGTATAATAACATATCTTTAACCGTGGTCCAAAATATTTCTTTGTCATTGCTTAAAACACTTTTATTTGTCATTTTTTTTTATATCTGGTAACTGTACAAAGTAAAAGACAATTGTGTCTGTATCATGATAACACGTGCTCGTCGAGTAGACGCATTTTCAGAATGAATAACCGATATAAGTTCACGTTTTAAGATATATTTTTTTTGTCACGTCCTATCTGCGTACGAACGCGGATTACGAAACTATGTTTACTGAATTTCAACAACAATTTTCGATCTCGCCGCTACCAAATCGTTCAACAGTGTGGAAGACGTAAAAGAAATTCTTAAAAACGGGCTCCGTTGCCGACACGTCGCGCTTCAAACAACCGGTAACTTTAACAACTAACGAAAATAGAGAAACGGTGGCTCTGGCGTTAGTTGAGCAGTCGAGGTAGAACAAAACTTTGTCTTCGACAAATTCGGTTGTTTTTTTCTCAAGTTTAGCATTAACGGAGCATAATATTAGTCAGTTATCGTTTTTGCTTTTTGGAAATAATCAGGAAAGATTATACTTTTATAATTCCAAAACAATATTTCATCTATTGTGACATTTCGATGGAAAAATTCACATGGATTGAAGATATTTTATACGAAAACTTCCATGCAAAATTCTGAATACAGCTTTTTTCAATCGTTTTTCTCAGTAACAAATAATGTTTAATAAACACCTTAAATTCTTTTGTCTCCATATTTATCCAACAACGACAACAGTTTTCTTGAGATGTGTATTTTAACTTTTTGATCTGCCATATTTATTTGAAATTTTGACCAATGAGATGAGAAACTTGGCGGTGACTAACATAACCACCATATCGAAAGCGTGGTCAACCTATGAAAAGTTACTCCGTTCTCGTGTGCGTCTGTTTCTCTATTTCATAATGTTTTCTCACTTTTCATTCGAAAATCTCTTATAGTAATAGTAATTTCGAAATGATGAAATACCCCTGGTATATTCATGGATCCTAACCGTGATGCAATCAATTCATTAACATATCTGTACTTGCAATGAATTAAAGTGCAACTTAAGCACAGTCTAGCATATTGCTACAAGTTCAAAGAGACAAAATACCTTTCCGGGCGGGAGTGCATATCGCACCAGAAACTGGAGAGAGAAGTAGAGATTATTTTGGTTGCAACGTTGCATTTGGTTGTATAATTAAAGGAGTCGAAAGTAAAACCGCATAAGTAGTTTTAGGATCTTAGTTGACGAAAGCAGCTTTCTTCCAATTAAAACTGTTGAACGAAAACCAGTGAGCGGCGAGAAACAAATATCAGAACACATTGTTGTGAAGGATCGTGGTTATTTAAAACTATTTATCCTAGTTTAATTTATATTTAAGAAAATATATTATACTGAAGCTATTTTTGAATAACTCCTAATTAATTATTTTTATTGATTTGTTAAAATAATTTGATGATGCTTGAATAATGAATTATAACAAATTATTTTTTGATTTTTCTACTGTGAATTAATGGACACTAATTGAAGGGGCAGAGAAATGATACACGAAAAGAAAAAGTGAAGAACTCTAGTAGTTTATAATATTTGGACTAAGGTAATTTGTATGCAATAATTTTAAAAGCTTTTCTCTCCTTTCTTTTACCACTTACATATATCCGTTCAAATTACCATCACATTCGATTTGTAACTCTCGACATTTTCCAAAACGTTCATCATCTCATTTAATTGAAATCCAATAGAACGAAGGGCACGGAGCAAGGAAAGGAGGGGGTAGTAAAAGGGGGACATATCCGCTTCGCCAATTTGCTTAAGTACTGTATGCATGGGGTAAAGCGGCCTTAATTGGAAAAACGGTTCTCGAATTTCGTTTTAACCGCGCATATATTGCCGACGATTTCATATTTTATTAATATTCTCCTACGTTTATCCTGTTTGTATGAATTCTTCCGATTACTTCTGTGGAATGTCTGAAGTAATATTTCACGACATTAGTCAAATATTTGATCGGGGATAAAATATATTTTTCATGTTATTGTTATCTACTCAATCCGAAATAGCATTGGGTATAATACAAAAAATAGAGAGTGACAACAGACAACTATGAGTCGGTCGAGCATCTGCTCTACCTTGACTGAATAACGACATCAAAAACTAAGAGACTAGACTGTACATTGTCTCGAAGAAATAGTAGAAAAGAAACAGAAAAAAAAACTTGTTGGGAATGCATAGAAATGAGAAGATCGGAGCGTGGTTAAGTAATTGAAAAGTTTCTTAATTGTGAAAAATAAAGGGTGACACAATGGGAATGAGATTTCTGATTGAAGTACGGCCAATTTACGTCATATCAATTTAATGAAAACATACTTGTTCAAAATATCGTAAACGTAAACGTACTACCGTGCGTATAGTACGTACTTTAGACACACTTTCCAGTGCATAAACATACTTTAAGCAGTAGTGCGTAAAGAAATTTATTACTAAGGTTTCAATAGCGTAGTTGCTAGAATATGAGTTTCTAATTATTTAGTAATAATTTTTTTTAGGTGGCATTTGTGTATGCTGGAGAGAAGATTTGACAAATTGAACACCTTTAATATTAGTATTGTTAATAATTGATCCATCTTCTTAATATGTTCTAATCTTGATGAAAATGTTCAAAATATTGATAAATATATACTATATTTTATAAGGAATTTATAAAAGCGTTATAGTTTCTTTTAACGAAAAATAGAACTCACTTTATAGGCACTAACATGTAAAGAAAATTTTCACTAAACTTCTGTATCAATTGACATTCCTCTAAATCAACTTTTGGTCTCAAGTTTATTATTGTACCGTTGTAAATCAAATCTTTTGAAACAACATAGCGCCCGGATCAATATCGTTCAAATTTTCAAACAAAAAATTTATTTCCACTGACTGGGTTTTTGTATAAAGACGTGAAATTATAACTCGACCTCAACAAGCGGTCCATTTTCCTGGATGTAATAAAATCTTTAAGGTCATGGTGGATTGATTTCGTCCCATAGATGATAATTTTGTTAATAATATTTGGGAACGTGGCAATGAAACACCAAAGTGGACTAACTTTGATATATTTTCCGAGCTTTCGAATATTCATCGTCTAGGACTAAAATGTCAAATACAATATAAGAAATGTGTATACATATTTTTTATATTGTGTTTGACCATAATTTCAGTCCTATATGTATATATATATATATATATATATATATATATATATATATATATATATATATATATATATATATATATATACAATTAGAATGTTGATTCTCTCAGATAGATGACTATATAGGCCATAAAAATCATGATGAAGTCATCTTACATGGTTTGAAACTGGATAATTTGATAATATTGGTAATATATTCATGATGAGATGGTTGGTCGGAGAATACCGATCATAAAAGTATGGCACAGTTGAAATGACAGTTAACCGTTAAGTGTGTTCTGGTGAGCTTATAAAGCATTCACTATATTGCTCTTCGGGAGTTTTAGGGCTCTTTTATATGTCAGTTGTTTCCATCGGACAATGAATCGTAAGTGAATATGAATCCTTGTAAACATATAAGATATTTAGCCGAAGCCGAAAGTTCGAGTGTAGTTTGTCAAACGTAGTTTTGATTTTCTAAAGGGAAACAGATCATGTCCGTGACATAGTAAAATAAGAATAGTAAGTGAAAGCCATTACTCGTAAATAGAATAATATATTTTATCTACAAATATCAGAAAGAAACAACACAATTTATTATTATTCATGATAGTAATAAACTAAATTATACTACTCCAAAGGAAATATCCACAATGATTAAAGTAAATATTAACCCGAAGAAAGCTCCAGGTTTGGACTTAATCTCAGGGGAAATAATGAAAAATTTACCAAAGCAAGCTGAAATCAAATTAACGCATATTATAAACGCAGCCTTCCGACATCAGTATGTACCTACCTAGTGGAAAGTAGCTAGAATCAGATAGTCCAGGAAAACTATCAAATGTAGTCCCTTCATATGGCCTAACTCAAATGATTAAGCCCTATACTTCAAAATTGAAAACTAATACCTTCACATCAGTTTAGCTTCAGATCCAACCACTCCACTATATACAAAGATAATACACAGGATAACCAGTGTCATAGAAAAATCACTAGAAAAGAATAAATTGCTCTGCTGTTTTCTTAGACGTGGCTCAGGAATTTGACAAAGTCTGGCATTGAGGACTCTAAAATAAACTGAACAAACTGTTGTCTAACTAATATGGAAACATTCAGAGTCTTATATAAGAGGACGAGCTTTCAGAATAAAGCAAGAAAATGCTTACTCAGGCTTATAGGTGTACCACAAGGTAGTGTTCTTGAGCCTGTTCTTTACCTCTTACACTAGTGACATCCCTTAATTAGAAAACAAGACACAGCCAGTTTTACTGTAGGCGTTTCCCACGAAGAAGCAGAAATCAACCTTCAACCACCAATTAATAAAATTAATTGGTGGACCAAAAATGGAGGATGAGCTTAAACAAGAAATGAATCGGTACATGTCAATTTCACAAATAAAAAGGAGCAATATGTACTAATAAAAATAGGCGATGAACAGGTACCATATGCTAATACAGCAAAAACCTCACAAAAAAACAGAAGAACTAGGTATTATAAACAAGAGAATGTATTGGTTGCTGTGAAGATAATCCACTCTGTCAATTTTTTATAAACTACTTATATATGAACAAATCCTGAAACCCGTATAGACCTAGGGGATTCAACTATGGAGATGTACCAACGAAAGCAACACCCAAATAATCGAGAGATTTCAAAATAAAGTACTAAGGAGCATCGTTAAAGCACTCGGGTACTTTCGAAATAACGATCTTCATCGGGACGTGGAGATAGACACTGTAAGGCAGGTATCCACTAAATTTGCAGAGTCACGAACAGCGGCTCTTAAAACATGTGTACATCGAAGCAATCTTGCTCCTCGACAACACCAACCTAGAGAGAAGACTGAAAAGTACAAAGCCTTTTGAGTTAACTATCTAAGTGCTTAGTGTAAAAGCAGAGCAAAGTGCTGAGTTTTACATATTATGGTTAGTGTAAATTATAATAGTTGTAGTTATAATAATTGAAGGAGCTTCTTAAGAAACCTTCCAGATTTTCTTTAAAAATAATGTTACCACCGTTATAAAAAGTTACGAGTGGATTCTCTTTACCCGTCATATTATAAGTGGTACTTCCTGTGATATTTGTAATATTGTCAATATTTTGTATGGTCCATTGCCCGATGAAAATGACGGACGAATACCAATATTTCTACGAATTCCATGACTTGGTTCTGCGGATTTTTTGCTGTTCGACGTACGCACAATGCAGCCGCAGTTTGGGTTACTAATTCATATCTTCTCTATAACACAAATTGTTCGTAGCAATGCATCCAAATAAGAAACTCATTCTCATTTCACTTCCAACCACACTTTCGAGCCTTCTGACATGAAGGATAAATAAAAATATCTCAAGTACAAAAGGTCCTATTTCTGACAAAAGTAAACTAAACACAGACAAAAAGTTTTACAGTCTCTAACCACCCACTATCAATAAACATTTAGCATATTCAGATTCCTAAAAGATTTTTTATTGTCTAATATCAGAAAGCTTATAGGATAATCAAGAATAACAGCGATTTATGAAGGGACAAAATCAAAACACAAGAGTGTGAAACACTTACTAAATAGTTTTTTGTCAAAAAGCGAAACTTTATACAGCACTTATAATAATTGAGATTCATAATACGATAAATTAGAAAATGTTTGTCATATTCGCATTATTTAAGCTCCTGCATATAAAATAAGAGCATTATCAGTTTTTTAAGTTCTATTTCATCTTGCTCCTATTGACTGTTTCGTATCTACTATTCCTTGTGATCTTTTCTCTACTTAATTAAACCGATTTTCTTCTTCATTAACTAACTCATTTTTGTGGATTTTATATTCATCATTCAAACATACATACATAATTGTAGTATTCTAAAGTCTTCCCTTTGTTTAGTTTTCCCATATTTTCCATTCATATTGATATTGTCCTTCTCGTTCACATGTTTTTGTTTAAAATTACATCCTTTTCTGTATATTTTCATTATATCTTTATGTTCATATATTCAAATACCGATGTTATATAATTGTTTCGTTTAGTAAATAATCGTAAATACCGACGTATCAAGTTTGTGTCCTCAACTAAATTCATCTTCTTTCCTACTTATTACTTATCGATCACATTATACTCCTCGAATAGACGCAACTGTATTTGATAAAATGTTACGAATTTCAATTAAAGTTTTATGCTGAACGAAATTAATTTGCAGAAAATGCGAGTTCAAAACTCTTTTGGTTTGTATTTGTAAGAAGAAGCACCTTGCAACATACCTCCTAATTAATTAATTTATATAGCAGTGAAACTTAGTCCCAAGAAAGATGAGATCTACCAATTTTGAGTGCCATTATTTATTTGTAAGCAGAGTGAAAGAATCAAGTTGTATAGTTTTTTGTGGATTAGTGTTTCTGATCTCTCAATATTTCAACTGTTAATTGATTTAGTTCTTAAAATGCTGATTGCTAACTGAATTTATTCTCTACTATTATTGTATAACTATTATTTATGTTTTTCAATTTGATAAAGTAATTATTCATTGACCAGTGGTGAATATTTAACTGAATTAATACTGATTGCTTTTGTTATTTTATTTCATCCGATATTCAACACTTAAAGCCAGACATCACCCGTCACTTCTACATTTCACTATTTGAACAGATTCGAAATTAATTTTAAATATTTGATTGGAAATTGCATTGATTTTGATTAATAGATGCGTCAGTAAAATCATTTGCAGGCCGAATGAATGATAAAATTCGATTTTAGTATCCTTATTATATTTATTTGGAATTACTGCATATTGTAATGTATTTTTTAAATACTTGATTATTACAAGTGCTATGTAATGGGGGTCAAAAGGGTTATAGTATGTTAATAAAATAATGTAACTAATATTTCGTTAGTAGTCTAATCAACATCTTCAAAAACATGGAAAATAGTGATAAAACTCCTAAAGCCCTATTTTAAACAATAACATCCCGTTGGAATTAAACTTTTATTGTCATTTTTCAAAAAGTTATGCAATTATTAACTTACAATTTTTTTAAAAAAATTTCTAAAAGTTGAAATAATTTTTCTATAATTTTTTTTCTTTGTGGATACTTTCTTATTATGTAGTTAAGAAGATCACGTGATAAAAGTTTAAAAAAGTTCATTATTTTGTTTATAATAATTTTTTAAAATTAAAAATTTATGAATTATTACAAATGTGATGTTTTAACAATTGCCAAGTTATTGCTGTTTTTACATTAAGTAATGGCATAAAACAACGCCACGTAAATTTTTGTACGCCATTTGTTTTCAATTTTTTTATAAACAAATAGACTAATTAACAAAAAAAATTTTTTTCCATGATGATAAAATTTTAATTCCTATGAAACGTTATTGTTTGAAATGTTTAGAAGACAGCACAATTATTAATATTATTAATAATGGAGATAGAGTTCTGGGAGCTGGAACTTTTTTATTGGAATATTTATCGAGTTATAAGCAAAACAAATGCCTTTTTTTCGTCTTCATTTTTTTAAAACAATTGGAATTTTTGCGTGCTGTAACATCCTCAAATCACGTTTTTCTAATTGTCATTTTGAATCGAATGAGCTATCGCTCATATTTTTAGGAGCTTTATCACTTTTTTCACGTTTTTGAAGATGTTGACTAGACTTTAGGTCTTCCAAATTTTCAACTTTTCATATATAATCTATCAAATTATGAATACAAATGTCAATTAATAGTTCCAAAGCTACAATCCTTAGAAAGTCTAATTATTAATTTCTCACAAAAGTAGTATATTATTATCATTTTCTTTTATTTTCCCTTTTTTTTTCTTTACGCTTCCGCAATTTGGCGACATAATTTTATATAAATTTTGTACTGAGATCCTTTTTAAAGAAATCTTACTCAAAATGGATTCTTGTTCCAAATATCTTAATTAAAGAAGCTCACTTCAGCCACAAATACATATTTTTTATGCTTGATATTGAGCCTTGCACTTTTGGCATTCAATATATATCATACTGTACAACCTAGAGAACAGACTGGATTCAGAAATGGCTTCAATGGATCATATTTATTCTCAGAGAGGTTATCAGCCGAAAAAAAATTCCCAATAGCTTAATCCTTTGTTAATTTCGAGAAGGCTTTCGACTAAATATACTCCAAAACCTTACAAATCAAGGTATTTACAAACCATATATTCAAAGAATCTTCGGAATTACCAACCGACAGGTAAACGACTAGGTATGACTAGGTGAAGCTAGTTCTTCCAAAAGGCGACATTAGAGGAAACCTTCCGGAAATTACACTTGAACAACGAAGACAGAGTAAACCTTAACCACCTAAGTTTCGCTAACGATTTAATGATCATCAATAATCCTGAGGAATGAAGGAAATAAACAACACTGGAAGTTATAGAAGAATATATTTGTAAGTCAATCGAGAGACAGATCCGGATTTCTACCAAGAAATTAATGAACGAGTTGAATTAATCAAGGAAAAAGCGTTATACCAGTGCATAGCAGCCCTGACATACGGATGCTTAATTCATACTGAAAATGTTATCTTGTGTAAACTCCAAGTAATATAGTTCTGTAGAGCGAAGCACGGAATAAATCGCAAGAGAATCGGGTGGATAAGACAGAAGACCCGGGTTACGGATGTTATCCTGGCATTCGGATGCGAAACGTGTTATCGAAATAAAACTCTAGATAACACAATATATTGTGAGAAATTCTAGGAGATAAGACAGAATACCCAGGTTACAAACTAGTCAGGAGTTACAACCTCTCCTTGCAATTACGAGCCACTGGGGGTGTTAATATTGACAATAAGGTCGATTGACATCACGCTATTCAGAGGGGTTGTTATTCAATATTTGTTGAGGCATTAGCCAGGAAGGTAGTTATTTTCTCCTTCAAAGAACGGCAGAATACATTTTTGGGAGTAATTTGACTTAGATATTTTTTCCCCTAAATTGAATTAAGTTTTTTCTTATCAAGAAAAATTTCACAAAAAATATAGCAAGCAATGAAGCTTTTTCATGTCTCACTGTCAAAAATATCAGTGTTTTGCTGTCAATTCAAATATTCTCGGGACGTTATAAAATTCAAATTTTATTTCAATCAACAATCAAAACATTCAAGATTTTTTTCCAAAATTTTGATTAATATCTTTCAAACACATGTGAACTGTACGTAAACATTCAGTTTATAGTTTCATTTACGAGTAGAGGCAAATAGTGTAGATTGGTGAAAATTAATAAAAATTCATGCGATTTGAATAATTAATTTGATTTATACAATTAACGTATTGGAAGAAAATCCATCTGTATATGATGTTAATATTATTACATTATTATCTCATCATCTAGTTTTCAACAAATAACGAAAAATTTCACTTCTTCACCACTGTTTAATTTTATAACAAAATAAAGGAACTGAAATCTGAAATAAGACATGACAAATACTCTTTTGATCGCTCGATTTGTACCATCAAGAAGTGAAATGTTGAGAAGAAGAGAGCCGTAATATTATCGTAAGTTTAATAGAAGCGGGATTTTTCCGATTACCAATAAAAGTAGTCCCAAGCGGTCAGAACCGTATAACACGGCAATTTCCACTTGAATCGAACGATCAGAGCTTTTTCCAAGTCTAGATGGCCGATCCAGGAAGTGTTGGGAATAGACAAGGACGGGAATAAAAAGAATTTCTTCAAAAACAGGGGATTGCGTTTTTATATAGCGTTCAAAGTTGTTTTTAAATAATAAGTAATTTATCCTATTCTGTTCATTTGTTATATTTGTATTGCACGTGTTCTATAATAGACTCGTACAGTTTTCGTTTTTTTATGTTTTATTTGTAGTAGTCAATAAATTCTCAGAGCGGCATTAGTCTAAAATATCAATCGGAATGCACACAATTAGCTATTGTGATAGAACATAACGAAAAATATAAATACACTTTGGCTTAATTATTCATTTTGGAAAATAAAGTTTATAACTTTATATTTTTAACTATGACCATTTTCTAATCACTGCCTACTTGTACCAACGTACTTTTCTCTTTTGCCCAACTTTGAATAAACAGATTTAATTTATACTTTGTACAATTGTCAAATGATGAAAATGCAACGATTATTCTGATTAGCTCTGTCAGGGTTCATAAATTACTCTTTGTATCCTATGCGTAAGAGTAAGTAATATAAAGTTAGTGGACGAAACACGTAAGCTTGCAGTCTCAGACTTACAAAATCGAGATGCAACCATCAAAACGTATGAAAGTGCCGCTTAAAATAGCAAATTAAACTAAAAAGCAAAATATAATATCCAGTTTTAAAATACTGATAAACACGCTTTGGAATTAGTTATACTAAAAAGTAAAATGTGAATTATATTTGAAAAAACTAAAAAACACGCTTTTAGCAATGATCAAAGTAAACAGTAAAAAATAATTATTGGCTTAAGAATAAAATTACTGATGGAAAATTAATGTAACATTAATGTAATTAATATAAGATTTTTTGTTTAATTTTGTGTTTCGGAATGAATTTAGTAAAAATTTGAAACTAGTGACATCAAAACCTAAATTTCAATATGTTAAATAAATACTTATATACTGATGTGAAGTGTTCTTATCAATATTTTATTCCAATGCCAAGAATCACGTTTTAATCTGATTATTGCTTAAAGCTTGCTTTCTACTAATAATAACCAATTCAAAGATCTAAAATAAAACCATTCTAGAATATTTGTTGATTGTTACACTGCATCGTCCTTAAAACAATTCCGCCTTGAATAAATATATACTAGAAGGAGGACTTCGAATATCTCCATCTCAAAACCATTGCCTCCAGTACAGCTTCTGACACTAAACGCTCACAATAAATACCCATTTCGAACTCCAGCAATCCGACATTTAACTTCCTCGATCTTCTATTTAAACGCTAGAAGACTGCACCAGCATTTTTTGTGTTACTAGTTTTAGGGTGACAAAGTGAGACCTTGTAGATCATGACTTAGTTGTAGTTAGTTTAACAAGAATCGAAAAATAAATAATGGAATATATCGGTTTACTTCCTGAAGAATATACTGAGTCATATTGGTCTCAAATAAAGTGCAGAATTATAAATTGTGGTGCGTGTCTTCATCATGTTCGTTGCCGCGGGAGATTGAATCTAATTGATGTAGTCAGCAAGTCTCCAGCTGAAAACTCTTCCTCACAAAGTGGTACAGGCTTTGGTTGATGTATTTACAGAGCGCTGCTAAATTATTACGGAACAAATTCATTATTTCGCAATTTGACTTTTAGACATATACTGAAATTTCTGATACCAATTTTTTAAATATGTTTCAGAATTTGCTGCTACTGTTAAAAATTGATAACAATAGAGTTCAATATTGTCTTTAACTCACCTAGTATAAAATGAATTGTATCTTTTCGTAAGATAGAAAAAGCTAAAAAAAGCAAGCCTACCTAATATTAATGGACGTTTTGTTGGTATAGAATATGAACATAAATGAGAACTCAACAACTAACTAGACAGACCTATCAGTTGATCAACAATCCTACTTTAATTGAAGAATGAGCTTAACTATTATATAAATTATCAAAATTGCAAATAATGGACGGTGATACTCAACATCAACAAAAATATAACATACAACAACAATTTTAACTAAAGAGATGATAATATCTGTTCCCAACAATATGGTGCATCTCCGTATTATGCGTGTGAAAGAGTGTTTAAATCGGAAATGAATTCATAAACTAAGATCATAAGAATTCCCTCAAGATCATCAGATCTAACACTTTGTACATTTTTCATTTCAAAATCAGTTAAATCGCAAAATCTACAAGAGCTACAAGACTGATTTAGGTACAAAATTTAATATTGTAGTTTACAAACTCTGAAAAATTAACTATACTTAAATGAACCAAGCTCGAACAAAATCCCTCAAAATTATATAAATAAATATCAGCAGTGATATATCTATATCATTGCTATTAAAGAGCAAAAATCCATCAATTAAAATAAATGAAGATTGGCTATACTAGAGATAAGACAAGGAAAATTATGTGAAAGTTTGGTAGTCCCAGCTTTTAATTAGTGGTTGGTTATTGGTCTAGTAGTTGATGTATCTCAGTCGTAATCTATGTAGATTGGAAATATAACCCCAAATTCAACGTCTAAAGATTGTGAAAGAAAAAATAATTTCAAGAATAAATTCTGCTACTTAAACAGAAATGGAGACTTGACAATTTAATTCTTCCTAGATATTGTTAGCGACTATTTGGCGTAAAATTAATAACTGCGTCACATTAATCGATTATAAGACGAAAAATGCAACAGATCGATTGACACGTGACAATGTGATTAATAAATTCGTGAAAAACTAAGGAAGAAATTGGAATCAGACAGATATCAACGCTAATATCTCCGAATACAACTATCTAAGTAACTGGTAAAAAATAGATTTTATGATTTGAAAATAGATCGAGTTTTCATTTGTTAATATTCCTGATTTGCTTCTAAACTGTGATTTGTTCTAACTGTACGTGAAATGTTGAAAAAACCTATAAATATAACCGAGTTACACCATAAATAACTCCAAACTAAAATTCATGTTTATCAAACTCATTGTAATTGAAATTTCGATGACCAAGCGAACAACAAACAGGGAATAAAAATTTCATTGTTATTTATTATACATGAAAATGTTATAGTGTGTTCAAAGTATTAGTAAAACAATCGAACTGTTCAAATTATGATAATATTCATTTATATTATTAACATGAAACCTAATGAATTTGGATTGAGCGTTACAAGACATGCATTCAAAAATGTTTCACCATACAATTAAAAGATTAAAACAACTAAATGATTAAATCATTTAGTTGTTTTTTAAATTTTATGAAAACAAAAAAAGTTCAATATCATTGGCAATATTCTGTACGAAGAGATATGATATTTATTATCCTGATAAGTGAAGAATGCATTAATCTGAATTTGAGACAATAAGTGAATGATAATAATCATTGAATTGGAGTCACAAGCGCATAGAAGGAGCAAAGGTAAACCGGAAACGAAACAATTGTTTAGCTCATATATAACAACAAACAACTTAATATCTTGTTAATGAAATGATATCCTCTGACCAGAAATATAGAAATATTCAGTTGCCTCGGGACACAAGAAATTATTATATTCAATGATTATAAATGACTACTAGCTGACGAGTTCATCATCGTAATGTAATCAAAATGAGTTCGCATATTATCAGGAGTCTTTGTTAAAATGACTCAATGCAAATGACGAAAATGGCTACAATGAGTATTGGAGCAATGAGAGCATGCAAACGACTGTACTAAAAGTGTTGCCAAATTTTTCAACTCTCCATATATTATTGTAAATCGAGGAAACTACATTCGTAACGTTTAGAAAAGGAATTATAAAGGAAAAGCAGAAAGATCCCTCATAAATTAATCAAAACTGGGACGTGCCTCACAACGAAATGTCGTAAAATTGTAGCTTTCAGAAAAAATAGCTCACAACTAAACTGAGTGAATGGGTTCGAAAGGCCAAATTAGAAATTACCCTAAATACCATCAAATGGTACACGGATGTCTCCAGAATAGTAGATAGAATTGGAGTTTAGGATCCCAGAATCAAAAACCTTGAAAGTTTGGACAAGTATGTCCAGTTCAACAGAAAAGAATTATCGCAAACAAGAAATTCATCTTGATCGATAGCTAAGCAGCCATTAGAGCTGGAAGCTCCATTTACAAGTTCTAGGCTGCTCTGGTAAAACTTAGAGAGGTAAACGAGCTAGGCATAAAGAACAAGGTTAACCTGCAATAGGTTCCGGGAAACACTGAAGTGGAAATAAATGAAATATGAGACAGTCTTGCTTAAGTTGGGACAGATGAACCCTTTGTTAAATCTGAACCCTTCGGCGGAATCGACTACAGGTTCATAGAAAAGCACTAGAAAAGGAGATATCATGAAAGTGAATGTAGTGAATTTATCAAGAAGGAATGAAAAAATTCGTTGATACAGAAAGCAACCAAAAGATGTGTACATAACTATTTTCACTCGTTTATATGAGATAATCATTAGACCGACAGTATGCAAGTGAAACGTGGATACTAAATGGAACAGTAGAAAGTAAATTAGATATATGGGTGAGGAAACTACTTGGTAGGATATTAGAAGGGAAAAAGGAGGGAGACATACGGAGGAGGAGGTCAAAACTGTAAATAAACCCGTATGATGAATAGCTGGGACTATGGGAAAGATTGCCGGAGTCCAGAACGACAATGAAAATGATCATCAAAAAGAGGAGGACTCAGAAAGAGTTGGTATGCGGAGACACAAGTAGATCTGATATTGAGAGGAGTTCAAGACTGGAAGGCAAAGATAAATTATAGTAAAAAATGAAAAAAAAATTATTACCATGCTATGGGCCTGAATAGCCTTTCTATCATCTCATTTCTTAATGTAGAGTAGAAAATAAAGAATGTATTGTTGAAATATCGTGTTATATTGCCCTTTTAAGAACTAGAAGAAAGCCTAATAAGGGCATTCGTCTGAACTTTATCAATTCAGCAATCTGAATGTCCTGGACATTCATTTAAACTTTCCAGATATCGTTTGATAAAACCTTGTTGATGTGAGAAATTCTTGAAAGAATAATAACGACTTCATGCGTTAGCCTGAGGAGGACCATTTCGCCATTCAAGGGTGAAGTTTCGTTTGTTCTATATTATAGCAAATTGTCGGTGTCAATATCATATTTTGATAAAGACTTAATGAAAACAAATGTTAAAATTTATCTTTCTTTCAAAAACTATCACAAAAACTAATTTTAAAACAGAAGAGGCCTAAAATCAAGAACATTGAGATGCATTAATATATCAAAAGGTCTAAGAAATAATAAATTTATATATTTTTTTATAACTTCACCCATTTTGAAATAGATGTTAGTTACAAAAGAACATTGTGTTTGATTCTCCTTGACTAAAACTCTGCTATCACATATTGTTATGAACAAGTTCGCAAAATGATTCCCTAGGCCGTCCCAGTACAGAATTTTAAAAATTTGGCGAAATCGCGTGGCGCTTTTCGGGCGGCGTCTTTCACATTTTATATAAATGGTGGAACTCGCTTGATGTTTATTTGTGTATAATTTTTTAGTAGCAGGCGGTTTATTTACAGTATTTCTTCCAAATAATTTCTAGGAAATTCTATTTATTTATTAATTGCGCTTCTTTTTGTTCTAGAACTAGAAATTTTATTTAGGTATATAAATGATTTGTATAAACGCAGTTAGTTTAGTTTCAAATATATAGTATTCGTAGAAATTATCTAAGTGATATTTATAAGTGAATTATTATAAGTTGAATGTATTGCATAGTATTTAAATAAATTAAGAACGTAAGAGACAGTATTTATTAATTCACCCCATGAATAGAAAGAGTGTAAATAAATAGCAAAAACGTTACAATATCAATTTTGACGATATTTTAAGCCTGAGTTTGTTACAAAACCGACCAATACCAAAGTGGTTCGTAAAACTAGCCAAACCTGAACTAAAATTTTCAATTTGGTATACTAACGAAAATGGTAATGAAAACTTACTATTCTAATGACAAATTAGTAACAAGAGGCTTGCAACCAGACAAAGAACAGTAAACACTAAGCATTATTATCAGTCCATATCAAGAAAACAAAACACAATAGATCCTTTGGAATGCAGTTTATATGATACCCTGAACTATAAATACATACATTTATGGTAACTTTTCATATAAAAGTTTCTAAATCAATAAAATGAAATCAAATCAGAGCGTGGCATTTATTTGCCACCAATATCATCTTTTACTATTTGAGTGGTAACCATGAAAAATCAAAGAAGAAATTTTTCGATCAATAATGGTAAACTGTCCGGAAACTTTTGCTGAATTATTCCGTTTACAATAATAAATTCAAATATAATTCAATTTAATAAAATAATCAGTTACCTTGTAAAAATTTTTAAGCTATTAATGACTTCAATGACTTTTGAGCACAAATATAACCAATGAGAACTCAAATTATTAAAACTAATATTTTCCATTAGAATAATGTATATGGTCTGAAATTTCAAATGTGTATTTTATGGTATACATTATTTAATAAATAAACTTAGAGATAGGTAAAATAAATTTTTCAATAGCCAATACACGAGAACAACAATATTTAATTTATGATAACAATAGAAACACAAAATTCTGAATATCAATAAATGAATGTCAAATATATACATCAAATCGATAAATATTTTAGCACATAAAAGTGGGTATTAGGGTCTTTCAAACACGTTCGGATGGAATAAAGCGAATATTTTAAATACCAGTTATTTACGAATAATTTACGCTATTTTTTAATTGATACCTATATTCTGAAATCATAAATACTGACATTAATATTACAAAAAATTGAAATAATGTAAAATAGTTTCAATAGTGATATGACATGAGGATACTTACTTACTAAAGTGAGAACGGAATAGACACAAGTTTATCAACTGTATGGAAGAGCAAAGATAACAGATACAGATGAACTAGTTATACTTTTAGAGCAGTACAAGTATCCTTAAGAAATCGCAAATGGACGATATAAAGTAATTTACAAAGGTGCGTATATTTATGGGATTAATTACCATGAATCACATAATCGAGATGGCACGTGTATATAAAAAGACGATTTTCATTTATGCCCAGATATAACTTATTTATTTTTTAAACTTGATAAACATTTATGGTAGCTTTGGTTCTTGAAGAAGATGCGAATTGTGCAATTCTCGCTATCATGACGTAAAGGAAGAAGGAGGTATATTATTATTCAACATATCAAAACAGTAAAGGATCAACATTATACTGAGAAACGTAGGATGGCAGCTGTGGGACATTTTGTAGTGTCTTCCTTTGACAGTACAAATATTTAAAACAATATCGGCTGTACTAGTTACATTCTTTTAATAAAATTAAACACTTCAGTTTATTTAATCATTGAAAAACTGACTGGACTAGAATAGACTATTCGTTTCTTGACTTGTTGATGTTGTCATGGAAATTTTGAAACGCGCATACCTAGAATAAGCTAAATAGTTAACCAAATAAAAACACGATTTTCGGGATTTCACACTCGAACTTAATGGGTGGTGGTTGTCTCAACTAAATTTTTTGTTTTTGGCGGTTAAATTGGAGAATTCCAGAAAAATTCACAATAATTATCAATTTTTTGAATCTAAATAGGTTTATACAAGCCGCTAATGTAACAAGAAATAATAATACTTTTCAATAGAAAAGAAATAATACGTGAAAATTGAGCATGTAAACACTATGAAATTATGCGATGTGACACATCCAAAAATCCGCAAAATGTAGCCATTCTTTGAATTAAGAAATGGAAATAGTTGGGTTTTGAATCATCCATTTATAAAAGTAATTAGCTTGTTTTTTATGTAGGCAAAAAAAAAATAACAACAATTTTCATTTCAAGAAATGGAAAATCCTCTCCGCATCCTACTTCGAAAATGCGTTAGCTCGAATTGCAACTTGAACATAATTTATCTCAGGTAGGTATTTTGAGAATTAATGGTCCCCAAGCTACTAAATATCTACTTCTCTGGTAATATAAGATCCGGAAACTGTAGGAACTATTTCTAACTCCATATAAGGAGTTAGTCTCCAGGGGAATCGATGGCCAGTGTAGTATTTTCGCGGTCGGAGGTTAACGGTCATTCTGGTTCGACACCCACCAAGTATTTTTCAATTCTTTTTTCTAGCATTTTTTTTTCATGTTTTTTTTCGTTAACGAGTTGAGCAGAATTTTGGTCGACTCAGACTTTACCGACAATAAAGAGAATTTTAACAATGATGATGAGTATTCGTAGATTTAGCCCCATAAATCTTTATCACTAGCTCTCCTTTATTAAAACATGGAAGACTATTTAGTTGAATATTGTCTTTACCTACTGCAAAAAATTATTATTGTTCTTAATTCCAAAAAGTTACCTTCCGGAGGTCAGTAATAGTGTATCATCTAATGACACATGTAAACGGAAAAATTAACTTAGATTGCTATTAAAGATATCCACACATTCATTTGAAGTTTTAATGTGAGCGAGGTTTCGATCAGCACTAACCAATTGTGTCATGCACCTATATAAATAATGCATACACGTTCGTTCAAAATATTCATTTCATTAGCAATCTCACTTTGATTGCTAAGTACAAGGACACGAGTTTTATTAACCATATCTGGAATAATTACACAAAATGAATGTACTGTATTTTCAGCAATATTCATGTTTATAAGGCCACTTCTAGATGCAGAAAAACATTTACAAATCATTCCACGAAACGGAGCATATTTACATAACTTTTTCTTGCTTTATTCACTTGTTTCTTCACATAAAATAGAATTTTTAGTAACGATCGAATTTTGGCTTCTTTATATGACTAACTATCGGTGAGATTTACGTCAAATTTTGACAGATGACATCAAAAACATGGCGTTAACCTACAATATAATCACCGTAACGAAACTGTCGTCAACTTATGAAAAGTCAAACTTCCTTTATAATTTATAATTACACAGTTATGGATAAGTTTGAACTAATGATTTTTATTTGTTTCAGCATTTTGATTGTCGAAATCACATAAGAGTTATACAATCAATGGGAGATGGAAGTAGGCTGTACGTTTGTGGAACTAACGCTCATAATCCCAAAGATTGGGTTATAAATGTAAGTTTTTAAACAAGATACAAAAAAGTTACTAAGCAGGAATTTCATTTTCTCACTAAATGTCACATAAACATTGAATTAATTGCTTCTATTTGTATAACCACTACCATTAACATCTAGTCTAGCAAACAATAAATAAAATTAATAATCTACATTATCCGTGCATAAAAACATTTAAATTTTAACACTAGTCAGGGAAGGAACTGAATTATCTACAACATTTTAATATGATTTGAAATATTCGTTGTGTTCTGTTTCATACATCATGTTTTCATATTTTACAACGTGATTTGTAGTATTCTTTCGCGCTATTGAACTTAATTTATTACAGTACATATTAAACACTCCATATCGGCTGTTTGAATGTTACGTTATTTCTATCACTAATTTAATTTTTACTTTCGCTAGACTTAGTTAACTTTTCAGGCATTATGTATATAAAGTTGATATACGACCTCATATTCATAGTAAAATAGTTTGGTTAGTAGGATCAGGAACCATCGAGCTCTGATAGGCTCCTCATGCCCTATTCAAAACTAATAAAGGCCGATGCTCTTTGAACAGCTTATCAGGCACCTTAGTTTGCTGTTAGGCTTGCCCATGTATTTCGCGCGTGTGGGTGTTGATCACACACAGATGACGTATCTATACTTTTTCCTTCCCCCAAGCACCAACGACATTCCGTATCGTCCGCGGTGCCTATAAGAGGATGGTTCCAAAAGTCTCTGACGCAACAAATTGTTAAAAACTCTATGTTAACATCTTAATGACCCTGTTTTTTCCATTGTGAGCAAACGCTGCACCCATCCTGTGCATAGCTCTTTCAAGTCCAAATTTTCGGTAAATATGGAATACATCCCATATTTCCGCACTTTTTGAAATACCTACTATATCTGCTAGCTTGTGCACAGTATCCCTTTGTCGATTTTCTTCAACATTTCTGGAGTCATCATTTGGTCTATCAATGCGATGCTGGTCTTTGGAGGTCGTACGGCCTCGTTCAAGCTCTGCTACTCTGATACCCAATATTTTACTGTTGATTGTATACTTTCTAATGCAGTGGTATTTTCCAAGCAATTACCGCTATCTCTAGGTCAGGTCAAGTACTTCTGGGACCATCCTCGTAGCATGGAAGTGGCGTCTTAGACGACCGTGTCTGGTTAGAACGCCAGTGTCTAGTCGCATTTTGCGCTTGTCATATCAAAGGCATATAACGAATGAATGTCTAAAATAAAATATCTTCTTATTCTATCACGACAAACCTTCATACAACTAGAAGCAAGGAACTTAAAACCAAAAAAAAACAGTTTGTAATTTATTGATGGAATACCAAATGATACATTGTTTATTATATAGAAAGGGAATTATTTGGAGAAGCGAGTCATAAGACAAAAATAAAAATCCTTAGCTACAGCTTCACAAATCGAGTATGTTGGACTGAAAAAAACTCTAGAAATTCTGAGCACTTTTTTTTACCAAAACAGTTCAACAACGACAATAGGTATAAGAAACTAATCAAAACATATTTAATAGCTTTCTCTGAAATGTCAAATAACTTATACGACAAGAGATCTAGTACCTTTCCAGACATATATTACATCAACTTTATCTCATTAACCAACTCCTTGTTGCAAAATTACTTGAGGGTTATTAAAAGAGATAAGATATGCAGTAATATTGCATAAGAAAACTTTATTAAATTCTAAACAGCCAACTCCAAATAGAGTCATTAAATACAGACAAGATGTAACCTCAGTCAGTAAATAAGACAAGACGTACTGGAGAGTAATAGAGAAAACTAATATCATATTCATCCGAAGACAGTGGCATAACTGATGAATATTCACTTGGATTAAATATTAATAGTCTGAATTATTATATTCAGCAAACCGAGATTGGTTTAATTTAACCTAACGAGTTCGGTTTTATCTACAAAATGGAAATAATCAACTAAAAATCCACATAAACTGTGAAATTGGAACATTGTTTATGTTTTAATACGAGGTGTGATAAAAAAAATGATAATAATTATTAACAGCATTTAATTTCGCAAACTACTGGAAGAGTAGTTTTAAAGATGGTATTCGAAGAGAAATGTAGAAATTTTATTTATAGTATAATGCATATTTAGATTAAATTAGCGCTACAGGCCTCTCAGCTTTTATCATTTCTATCTCGGATATTTGTTCTCAGTTTATCCTATTCGTGGTACTACTCTTGAAATTTTTTAATGAGAACTCTTTTTCACCAATTTTGTACGCTTATCGAACAGGACCTTTCTAGTTTCTCTATGGTCTGCTATTGTTTTTTGTAACCTAGCAATCTAGCTCTTTGAGGTCGGTTTTTTCGTGTTATTTCTGTGTTCCGCAGAGTGTTGTTCTTAAGGTATTATTTACCTAATATATACAAAGAGAATTTCCTTTGTTCCACCTCTGACACGTTTATCACGCATATGTTGTTTAAGATTTAGAAACAGTTGGTAATGGTGGGTTCCCAACTAATTCTAAGCTTGGCTAAGCTGTTATGTCTGTTGCAAGGACGCACTTATGACTATGCTGGTAATTGTTTTTTTTCTGTCAACCTCCTCACATTGTATTTTGGTTTCTAAATCAGTGTGATTGCTCTGTTACCCATACATTGTTATTATTCTTCCAACAAGTTTTTGAGGTTCAGTTCGCCACTGAGTATATTATGGTATAAAATTGTTTGGACAGAACTTTTCCGACTTCCAAGCTGATAAAAAATTACAATTCTAGCAATCCCCTTAGAAATTTCATTGGTCTACTAGGAAAAATCAGAATATTATCTAAATCACGATGAAACTACTCCAAATTCACAACCTTATGATAATTTGTCCATTAACACCCTGGAAAATATCATCAATTATGAGGGGAATAATAATTACTCAAATTGCTCAGTACCTTCAAATACCAACCTGCTCATTGCGAAATTTGGCTTACAATGATTTTCCTTCTTTCAAGGTTTGTTATATTAATTGAAAACATGCGTAGTTAAAAGAAAACCCTTGTATTCTAGGTAAATGCCAAGCTTATATCCTAATAATTATGTGTACCCCGTAATAATTTATTCAATACACTATCCAAATATTATCATCAGAAAAGCCGCTACTGCTTTCTAAACCAGCAGACTGATTCATACCTGAAAATTGAGTTTGTTTAGACGGAATTTAATATTTATTTATGGATACTTGAAATTTCTGGTTCGTTGAAGTGTATAAATTAATAATACGTCTATTATTGATTGGTAGTACGATACCAATATCTAGGGTAAAGTCACTTAACTTGCTAACATTGGAGCGGTAAGGATACAATTTACGAAGTATAAATTGCATGATAGATAATAAGTTGATCAAGTCGATCATATCATTATGTGCATGGTTCGGAATCGATCTTTCAATGTTAAGATTTGATGGAACAGTTTGGAACAGCAAAGTAACGTTTTACAGACAGAGTGCAACTGTTAAATAAGTTAATTTATTAATAATAATTCCAACTTCTTATAGAACAGATCACTATTGTCAAAAAATGAACTCTATTCTTAATCAGAAAAATACGAGGGTTGCTACTTAAGTTTTGTGGACATGGCAAGAATGATGTGGAATTGTCGAATCTGACACTGCCATTATAAAATTTGACATTTTTAATAGTGAACATGTGATGATTATCTATGATTTTAGACGTGGATTAAACAGCAGTGTGCAGATAAACTCGCTTCGTCTGTTGGTGATTAAGCACCATTTTAAGCCACCCTTTTTCACTGGTTTTCCGAATTCAATAGTGGCCTCAATTCACTACAGGATGAATTTCGTGAAGTACATCCAAAATCGGTTATTGTGTGCAGTAAACGTCGATGCTGTGTGTGAAATTATATCACAAGATCGTCTTGTGACATATCGTGAGATTGAGACATACTTGGGCATGGATTCCACTCGCATACATTCAATATTGCATGAACATTAGGCTGTCAAAAAGGTTTGTTCGCGTTGGTTACCACATAATTTCAGAATCACTCAAAAAAAGTTCGTGTAGAATGGTGGTGCTTCAAAAGACCTCTATAAGATAGTGACAGACGACGAATCATAGATCTATGCATATGAACCCGAAACTAAACAAAAATTGACTGTATGGATCTTTCAAGACGAGCCAAATCCAACAAAAGTTGTTCGCGTACGAAGCACTTCGATGCAAATGGTCGCCTTTCCTTAAAACCTGGACAAGTCGCCACCATTTCATTAGAGCGGTCAATTCTGAATGGTAATCACCATTTGCTTGCCAGAAGCGTTCGAAAAAAATCACAGAAGATGAATCATTCTCCACCACGACAATGCGAGCTCTCACATATCAGTTCAAACAACAACGTTTTTGAACAGTCGAAACATTCAATCTAAAAACTTTGTTATAATGATTCTACTGATTTGTACTTGTAGATGTCATGAAATGTCATGAACTCACAATACGGTTCTACCGGATCTATCTAGTTTTTGCACATTAAGTATAAATTCGGTCACAAAAAATGTAATTGAAAATAGAGCCTACGTTGGTAATACGTTGATTGGAATAATAAAATAAGACGTTATGATTCCATATTAAAAATAATCAATATTGTTGATATTGAATTACAGAATCTCAATGGTATTTCCAAGGAAATCGAAAACACTACGTAAATATTTTAATATGAAATAAAAGTTAGTGCATCATGCAAGAAGGAAGTGAAGTCGTAAAGTAAAAAAGTCAAATGCAAAATCGATACAGGAATTTTATACGAAACCATCATCGGTAACTCAAACATAAATTTTTAATACTCCCTTCATCTTCAAGAGAGCTTCTAGTCTCGGTGCATTCAAAAAACAATAGCTCCAACCGTGTATTTTATCATCGCTACACACATGCTGCGGTGTAATTTTTATGAATTATTCTCTGATAAAACTACCGAGAACATGATTTCTTGAAGTTTATGATAAGAATTATTAGCTAGTTAATAACAAAACACATGACAAGGACGACATGACTGGGAATGGAAAATCATGCGGATATTGTAATTGAACAAATCACAAAGAAAAGAGTAGAATATGATAAAACTACTATCTTATGTCGAAAAAATTACAGAAATACTTTAGTCAGACATAATATGATGGCTTGTATCGACGAGATCAGATAAATAACACAGAGAATTCATAGAAACCTAGGAAAATGTGAAATGAAAACTTGAGACAATAGCAAGAATAGCACTATGAGCTAGATAAATAAACAAAAATATGAAAATTACTGATAAATGTATTGAAAAAAGTCACAAGCCGACCAAAGAAATGTAGTAGATTCAAGATTATGTAAAATTCCTCAATATACAGTCTTTTTTTCCAGAAACTCTTATTATGATTTCTAAAGCTTAAGATGTTGATTGTTTGAAAAACGCATGATTTGCCACAAATAACACTTTAATTTATCCCACCAATAAAAGCAAATGTATATAAAAATTTACGAGTCTCGCAAATTCTTAAATTCTCTAGAATATCTTATATTGTTTCTTTTTCAAACTCTTTTAAAGATTGGTTGAGGCTATAAATAGCTTACTGACGGCATGAAAGATGGTATGAAAGACTCGACTAAAGTCCAATATTTGTACATTCATGCTTATCAGTTGCGGTGAGAATGTCATCTGTAATTTTGTAGGAAGATAGAACTACAAGAAAATCCTTCTCGAATGTTAATAAGGAAGAAGAAGTTATTATTAGTACAGGATCCCATCGCTCGATCCTGCAGGTATCTGTTTTTTTGATGATATTAATTTTAAAGGAATCTTGAGGATGTATGGAATGGTTTAAGGATAGATTGCCTTATAAAAATTAGCTGCAATTACCTGTAATTAATTTAATGTCACTAATAGACTAATATGACTTGTCATGATGTCACAAATCAAAATCAAAATGATTGCCAGCTCTCAGTCGGCCGCAGAATTAGAGTTGCCATGTGTAAACATCCTCAAGATTCCTTTAAAATTAGTTTCATCAAAAAAATAGATACCTGCAAGATCAAGTGGTGGGATCTTAGACTATATGTTTGTAATCTATATGAAAAGCGTCCTGGTTACTATTTTTGAAGATTATCCAACAATATTTCTTGATTTCATTGAACGTTGGCATCAATGTTATATCAAAAATTTTGAATAATAATTTGATAATTCGGCACAAATAATGGTACGCAAATAAAGAGGTTTCTCAGAAAAGAGGCTGTCATAAAAAATCTTTAAAAATATTAAATTTATTAACTCAAATGAATCGGACCTCCTCTGTATTGTTCTGGAAATAAAGACATAAATGCTGACCAGACATATTGCCAATACTAGTACAAGTGAGGAAGAGTCGAAGTTTTATATGATTTTTGGACCTCATGAAAACTTTTGAGAGACTGAAAATGTTGAAAAACGCTATAAGAACAATTAGAGATCTGAACACAGAAGACTAAATCGCTCACAATATCTAAGAAACCTAAACGTTGTGAATTGACAGTATACAATCAGACAGTGGATTAAGTTATGAGTTTCAGGTTCCTCGGCATCCACATTACTAATAGCAGAAGCCTAACAGGAGAAGTCAAGGATAAAGTGACAAAGGCAACTATAATATTGGGCTTTTTACGGAAGAAATCATATGTCAACTAAAAGTAAATCTGTGTGAGAATTATCATGATATTTGCTGAAGATTACAAATTAATGCTAATGGAAATTAGATCCATACTTCACGGATCTACTTGAAAGACATCCACATAAGAAAATTTGCGAAAGGCATGATGTGGTCTTATGAATGCGAGGTAGAATAGGGTGAAGAGTAATGTGAAGATAATGGCAATTTTCAAAGAATTTTCACCAACCAGAAGAGGATTTCCAAGTAGATCATCGAAAAGATGATACGTAAGCAAGTCTTAACATCCCATAAATGACGCCGTCATAGCTTCTAAGTGGGAATACGAATATTGTATCTCAAATATCCATTTCTATTCAAAGAATACTTCTCAATAATAATTTTCAAATTCCTTCCACTTCTTTAGGCAACATATTCTTATGAGAATAATTAATTCAAATTCCTTCTTGTATTATATACTGCGAATACGCCTTCACTATGAGGTTATAGAAAATAACTGGTATTTTACAATGTAGGTGCCCCGACCGTTTTCGTATTACCGTCTTTCTCTTTCTTACTTTCCCATCCACTAGCGTTTCCCATCACATTAGTTTCAGTTCATGTTTCACTTTATTAATTCCGCCATTCTCGTTTGCCATTATTGGGTTCATAACGCTTGACTCTTAGTACAGGACCGGTTACACCAATTTATTCACAACAGGCTTGTGTTATACTCCTTGATTATAAATTAATAGGATACTGTCGTGTTTACTAAGAAGTGTATTTATATTGCTTACCAAAATAGTGTGTCTGCGAAGAGATTCACGAAATATGTAATATTAATATTAAGATATAATACTACAAACCGAAGTTTGTATGAAAACTATCGACATCAAAAAATGATAAAAACAGAATACAAGGAATATTAAAATCTCATCTGGCATCAGACGTGAAAAGATTAACAGCCTCTGCTTTAAAATAATCGGAAGTTCAATTAGTGAGAATTCTGATCTATATAGAAGACCTTCAGTTATTTTGCAACATCCCCTGAGCTTAACAAACATATCGACATAACGTCAGAAAAACATGTTGCGATCAACAATACATATAATCAAGTGAATAAATACATTATCGGACCACTTACAAGTTTTTACCAGAAACAAAAATTTGAGTACTTACAGAAAGTGAGAACCAGTTCACGATAGATTAATGCAGTTTTTGAAGAGAATTAGAAAATTTGGATAATAGCAATCAGATAGGTAAGAACCAGTTGCTATCAATGGAGGAGAATTGACCAATAATCGAGACTCACATAGAGTACAAAGATAGGAGGTCTTCCATCACGTGTATAATATGTTATCACCACTATTTATTCATTCATATTAATCAACTTTCTGTTAACTCGGCAGAAATAATCGTTATGAGTAATATTTCAAAGATCGGCCTTTATCGAATTGATAATTAAAAAAAGTTTTCAACTTTCATGCAATGGAATATTACCGTTACATGTGTCAGTTTAGTGTTTAATAAACTATGCAAAAAAATTATATAATATATAGTAATATTAGCCATGCTAGCTTATTACTTGAAAGGTTTTTTACAGGATGAATAGGATTTTATATTATTATCAGGTGTAAGGCTAATTAGCTATATTAAACATCAAAATAAAATGCAACCGATATGATTAAGTAAATCAAAATTTTAACCCACAATGGCTAGTTAGTCTCTGTTTTTTGTATCTGATCTCTCACCGTGATGATTTCCATTTGGAAAATTTCAATGCAGCCATAGTCATATTTAGCGAATTTATATCTTTCACTCGTTTGGAATTTGAAAGATTTCCCCTCCTTATCGTTTCGAATAGATATAATAATACGGAATCCTCGAGTTACATTAGGGAATTAAAGTTACTGCTTTCCACTGCGAAGGGATCTATAAGTAGAAGTTTTTGCGAATGTATTTCGTAAGCTAACGCACAATCATAAATAGGATTAATTTTTTTGTTTGCTTCTTTTGAAACAGACTCATTCATTTTAGGAGGTCTTTATAAGAATCCTATAGTAAGACTTTCATTTCATTATATACTTTTTTCTAATTTTTTTAACTCTCAGAGTAACTGGAATCTGCATTATAAGCAATATGGGTTTAATATGAATGGATGGATGGATGTGTGTGGGTGTGAGTTAATTAATCCAGCGAGTAACCTCTATTAAATCTTAATCTAAGTCTTATTCCACAGTTTTTATTTGTTTTTTATGTATCTAGTATTATCATCTAGAAAATTCCGGACTATTTTACAAATTCAAACGCCAAAGATCATATTTGATAAACATTTGTCAGTATTTATTTTAATGAATATTTCATATTCATATTTCAATGAATTTTAGTTATTTTACTTCTGAGATTATCCATCGATCATCAGAATCCCAGGAAATTGTAGCAGAAGTAGAAGTAGAAAACGAAATCTTTCCAACCAATAAACAAATTTAAAATGGAAAGTCAATAATTTTGTCAAAATTAGATTTTGTATTGAAAGTTTTAAAAATAGATTTTGAAATAAAAACAATTGCGAAAAACCGAACTAATCCAAGAGATACAAAATCCTCAAAGCCGCAAGCCAATTGTATTATTTTCAGTAATAATAATAATTTGTATAATTATTTTAATGTTTTGGTTAATTCGAAAATTTATAAGAAGATTTTCAATAAAACAGAAGATTGAACAAAAGAAGAATTTTAAGTTAAAGAAAGAGGACAGGGCCTTTCATTATTAAGAATGGAGAAGTTACATCTAGAAAATTCCGGAATATTTTAAAAATTTGAACGCAAAAGATCATATTTCATAAACATTTGTTAGAATTTATTTCAATATAAAAATAGGAAATATTGTAAACATATTTTATTATAGTTGATTTAATTGTGAGATTAATTAAGTTCATTCAGTATTTGTAAAATTAAAAATTGTATTTATTGTTGTGAATAAATTTTTTAAAAATAGTTTTTCGTGAGGAAAATAATTAATTTATTATTATTTATTTATACTCGCATTTTTTAGTTATGAGTCATGTTTAATATTGAAATATTTTAATTTTTATTCTTATAAACATACATATATTTGACTTTTTATTACCTTGATGTTTCTATTTTTTTTTTTGAAATATATTTTTATGAAAACCGAAATAGGTATTTTTAAAAATATATAACTTACTTACCACCAAAGCAATATAATTATGTGGAAATATTAAAATCACGACTAGAAATTCAAAAATTGCAAACAATAAATGTTACGGATGACGATTTTATCTTGTTTTTCACAAACGTGCGCCGGCCAGGAAGGAATGTCGAAGACACGATCTTAAACATTTCGTAAACTAACATAGCATATTTATTATAGATTAAGTTAACGTGTTTTTGTATCATACTTCAATTAAAAAGTAAACAAAAAGCTTATCCAAAAACTTTCCGTCGCTATGTACTTTTTCCTACATCTCTTTCTAATTTTTACTTAATCTTGTATTCTTTCCTATTTTATCCCCTCTGTGTCAGCCTCAACTTTTATATTTTAAATTCATATTCTTTTATCTTGATAATTTTCACATGCTAGTTTACATCCAAACTTTTTCAGTATTCTGTTTTTGGGGCATCCGGCATATACGTCCATTCCATTTCAATTGTGCTTCATATATTTTATCTCTGAGTGGTTTCTCTTTAGTTTTTTTTAGATGTTTCATTTCATAGTCTATCTTATTCGGTTTAACGTTTGTTTTGCTAAATAATCTTATTTCCATTGCATCCATTAGCATCAATTTTATTGAGCTAATTCTTTGCGACAATTATAATTCCAATATTTTTCTACTACGAAGTTTTCTTATTTAGAAATCCCTTAATCAAGCGCTTTGAAAAGATCTATAAATATGTCTGTACTAGTATTTCGTAAATTGTCCTCTTAATTTATATCTGAACATGGTACAATTGAATTCAAAAGTTGAGGAATCTCTATGTTTTTACAAATTTTTTACACATAAATAATATCCTAAAAGTAGCTTTTTCACTATATATACATAACTATGCTAATTTTCTATCACTTAGGTAGTTATTGTCATTTATTCAAATATAATTTTATTTTCAGAATGAGAAGTTTGCTCGTATATTTTACCTCAATTAATTTATATATTCAAATTTAACTCATGATTTATTTGTTTCAGGCAAATTTGACTCATCTTCCTCGGAATACGTTCGTGCCTGGTATAGGTATGGGTATCGCGAAGTGTCCTTACGACCCCGCTGACAATTCCACCGCAGTATGGGTTGAAAAGGGTAATCCTGGAGATTTAGCTGGATTGTATTCTGGAACTAATGCAGAATTCACAAAGGCCGACACTGTCATTTTTAGAACAGACTTACATAATTTAACAACGGGAAGAAAAGAATACAGTTTTAAGAGGACACTGAAATATGATTCTAAATGGCTGGATAGTAAGTTATAATAATCAAAATCTTGTATTTATTCATTTCATTGATCTTTTTTAATGATTTGAGGATTACAGTAAATATTATTAAAGCGAATAATACTTGTAGAGAAATAAATCAATGCAAGACACCTGATCCTTGCTGCTAGTGCAATATCTCCCCGTGTAATCGCTATCCTAACAGCAGTAATCCGTTTATTTCAGTAGAAGGAACAAACGGGCAAACACCTTTGAGCGTTGGGTTACCTATTACTGGACTGAGAATGTTATAATCGCATCTCTTTTTAACGCCCGTTTCCATGGTCACAAAGGTGATGTTTAAACGGAAAACGAGAACCTTAAGATGTTTAAAGCGGATTAAGTATTCGTGAGGGGTGAACTGTTTTTAAGCACAAAAAATTATTTTTGAGGGTTTTCATAAGAAATTCGAAAGTATTATCATAGTAAATATGAGTGTACAATCTAAAGTTCAAATTTGGCTTATGATTTTGTTTCTCTTCAATTCATTTCTTTTTGGAAATAGATAACTTAATGCGAATTCAAGAAAACAATTTGTTATTGAATTGGTCTCTCAATATACGCATTACTTCTGAATTCATCTATCTACGAAGTAACGTTATTGTGCTACTTCCATTCACAAACACTCAACTTTGTAGTCCTGATTTTGAAATAATTCTCATATTTTTAGGTTTACTTGAAATAGTGGAATACCTTTACCTTTAAAAGTAAGCTACCACAATTTCGTTGCAAGATGTTAACCAAAACTGCCCATCTTTAATAGGGCTAGGATTATCTGAAATGTTTCTTTTCATCCTGAAGATGTCAGAACTTATCTATATAAGTTATTTCGGCCATTTTAGACGCTCAATGTCTGTTTGGCAATCGAATAAGTGAGCCATTTAGGCAAATTGAGGCGCGTATATTGTGTGTGAATAGACGTGACATAATGACACGGCACGAACAGGCGCAAATGCGCATATTGAAGCGCAGGTTTCAAATTGACTCACGAGCAAGTGCATCGAGTACACTCGTAAAAAAATATTATTGCTAGATTTAAGTGCTGAATAAGAAGCAGATGATTCTGAAAAAGAATTATTGTTTTATTACTTGAAAAACTTTTAACCTAATAAGTATATACTTTCGGACATTAAAACGAGAGGACCATGTAATATTCATATAATTACCATATTATGTATCGTAAAGTTCTTTGTGTTTCCTTACTGCCCCTATCAACTTCTCCTTTGCCATTTTTTCACAAAAAAAAGAAGAAAAACTAACGATAATCACGCTGCACGAGAAACTGTGTCCCGAATACAGCGCAACGCGCCTGAAGTATCACGCTAGTCCCGCACATGCGCTATACGCGTTTCAATTTGCACCTTGCCTTACAGCTGACAACTGTATCACAACTTGACTGACGACAAAAACTGCGCCAACCTGCAATAACATCGAAAAAGTTTACCAATTAATGGTACTGCACGACAATCGGATTAAGGTTAGAAAGATAGAAAAGACCATCGGTATATCAAAAGAACGCATTTTCTATATACTGATTGAGGAATTATGAATGCGTAAGATATCCGCTCGTTGTGTGTCGTGTTTGCTAACTTTGAACCAAAATCTCATTCACATAAACATTTCCCATACTTCATTGACGCGGTTTAATAAAATAAGTGGGATTTATGCGTTTATTTATAACTGTAGAAGTAACCTGACTTGCCCACTGCTGTACGAACTTACTGCGAAAATGGCAAAGACGGTGTTATCGGCCGGAAGAGTTATGGCGATCGTTTTTGGGATAATCGTAAGATTTTGTTCATCGATTATCTTTAAAATGATATATCAAGTATCAGTACAGTATTACATATCATTACTTGATAAGGTAAAAAGAAAAAATATTGCATGACAGCGACCGCATTTTAACAAAAAAAAATACTTATCCATCAGGATAACGCATTTTCTTACACTTCGGTAATTGTCATGACTCAAATTCACACACCGTATTTACCAGATTTGGCCTCATCGATTTTTTCCTATTTCCTTACCTCAAAGTTTCACTTGCAGGAGATAGATTATCGTCAAACGAGAGCGATGCATATTTTGAGCAGATAGACGGAAACTATCATTTGGTTGGAGCATTACAATTTCATTAAAACAAAACCAAATAAATACAGTTATCGCTTACTAAACACACTGTTTACACCAATACTCACAATTACACTATTTGACATGCGTTTCGATAACCAAGTTTTTTTCTTCAGAAACGAAAGTTAGTAAACATCCAAAATTCCAACTTAACAGTAATTGTGAAAATCCTATAATTTTACAGCTAACTTCAGAGGTTAGGCTCGCGAGCTAAACATTTCCCTTTACTTTAAAATTCAAAGAGATCGTGAGAGAGAACGTTTCATTCGATTAAATATGAGCTCTTTTGGTTCGTTCATACACCCTCTTAAAGCTGTAATTCAGCTTAATTCAAATTATGATACTTAAATGAGATATTTAATAGGCTCAATATTCCACTTCATATTATTAATGCTATTTGTCTGTTTTCTATATTATCTTGATGTGTGTTAACTAAATGAGTGTTATTTTAATTTATTTGCTTAGTTCAGTTTACAAGAATACCTATATTTCTATTCTATATTATACCTATATTATCACTCAGTTTCCATCCGATCTAATAAGCTTCGTGTTACTAGTCATATGGGATCACGGATGAGGATCGGGAACTCGATTCGCTGGTCTCTAATTAGAAGCGTTCTCCCGCTTCACCTTATTGTAATCGTTTTGTACTAGCTCTTATACCCTACAGCCGGTTACAAGTATTCTCTGTTTCCTTTCCAAATTCACAAATTAGAGCCTTTCACATGCCCACTATACTGAAAATGTGCAGGAATTATCTTGAAACAGGTGCGTACCTACCTTATACATATATTTTTTAATAATAATTCTCAAAAAGACGAAAATGGGAAAGAAATTATTGATACCGTTGTAAAATTAGTAAGGTGTTTTTCTTCAATAATATCATAAGGCATGTTTATGATGGCTGCAGGCAGGAAGGCATGACCTTTAGGATCATCCTTGCCGAAGAACATAAGACAATGACAAAAATAATGAACACTTTTGGGTCAGCTTTCAATAAAGTAATGATAGACAATATTATTGCTGAAATTTACTGAACGGATAGAGATATTAACAATAAAAAACTGTAATAGTCACTGTTTTCAGAAGTATGAAATGACATAGAGAAAACTCTCCATGATACAAGATTCAACATCTTAAAAAACATGATTTCAGAATATACTGTCATTATACCTACTATATGATGCTGGAATTTAATTTAAATATATACTTTTATTAAAATTTTCTTCGATTTGATGACTGCAGCAGTTGTGATAAAGAAGAGACTGTCGACCATTATTGTGTTAACAGAATATTTAGTACAGTAAAATAATATTTTGGGTGAAAACTGTTGTAGGATGCTCAAAATTGACACAGATTTTCGTGATTATGAGTACTTGTAAAAAAAAATTACTACAGAATTTGTGGCTGCAGAAAAAAATATTTCGAATGAGAAATAAGAGAATGCATTTTTCTATCATACGTTGAATATCGAAACTGTTCTTATAGACTAGAGGAAAATAAAAGGAAAAATAATTTACTGGCGATCTTAGAGCGGGAAGAAGAAGGAGGTGACTTTTTAACGGTAAAAAACGATTTGATATACGATTTTTCCATGAAAAATAGTTAAATAGCAAAGTTGTAGGTAATAAAAAGATTCACATTTTTTTCACATAACCTCAAAATTTATGTGAAAGAATTTATTTCTGTTACAAAAAACATTTCGCAAAATTGACAAAAACGTACCTTTTTATCTACTTTGGAAAAAGCTTTCTCATGGTCAAATGTTCATGCATAATTGTAAACCCACTGCCTATCTCACGCAATTTCAATTTACGATTAGAATTCCAAAAAGTTTTGATTGGAAAATAGACTAGAAGTCTTAAGAAACACCAAATACTTAGTACACTTGTTTCTACGACGATTTTCAACAAAGTTTAGAGTTTGTTTTCCCGTGATGCAGCAATTTCACAAGAGGCGAGAAAATAAGAAGGCAATCTAACCTCCTGGCTTTCAATCAAATGCATCTTAACAAGATGCATATTGTGTATCAGTTTTTAGTGCGATTGCTTTGCTTTCCTAGGAAGTAGAATAATGTGAATATTTATCTTCCGTTATGTATAATAAAATTAACAAAATGGAAATATTCATGATTACCAGTTTGAGAATAAAGAATAATAGTTCTTCATGAATATATATTTCATATTATTAAACACCAACGTCTATGGCTTATCATGTTTGCAAAATGTTTCGAAACCACACTCGGTTAAAACTGATGGTAACCCATCGAAATTATTGAGATACCTTCCTTCCTTCCTGTAATTAAATCGCTTTCTACGTAGACCTTCTCTGCTTGAATAATTGCCACCCGTTTTCCACTTTCCACTATGTGGCCAGCAGTATTTATTATTTTAATCCTAACCGTATTGCAGAAAATCAGGATATTTAGCATTGGATTTAATATTGTACCTAAACACTAGCTACCTGTATCAACAAAATTCATAGATATCTGAAATCAAGACAAGGAATTTTATGAATATAAAATATATCCATAATTCCGATTTAATTTTTCAGCAGCTTGAAACTGTTTTCGTCGATGTTTCTACTTGCTTATATCTATGTATGGAAAAGTGGCTTGTGGTTAGTATTTTGACAAATTTCCATAGATTATGTATTGTTCAAAATTAGTACAAATTAAACGATGATGAGGTTATTCAAATTATAATTCTTTTCAAGATATAAAAAAGTGATTGACATATAATGCAGTGAAGCTTATCCATCAAAAATACCGTGAAAACAAAGTCTACATGCAAATTATTCCCATAAAATTATTTTAACTGAAAAAGAACTATTGAAACCCCAAATACCAATACAAAACAGCATAAACTCAATCTATAAAATTTTCCAATGTAATATCTCTATATAATTTAATATTTAATAAAGTCGATACCCGTTTCTTAATAAGAACTGTCTTTTTTATCGTTGGAACCACTAAGGCAATTTGTTTTTTTAAATTTGAGAAGAGAAAATAAGTCGTGCTGGCGAACAGGATGCATGAGGTAGCAATTCAAATGGCAGTTCATTGATTTTGGCTTTTACAATAACGGATTTGTGATCTGTTGCATTATCTTGATGAAACCACAGTTTCTTTTTAGTAAAATGAGGACTTCTTCCGTGGTTTATTTGCTGAAACATTGAAATAAACTCTTCAATATTCACCTTGTTTGGATGTGGTTCTTCGTTTTCAGTTTCATAACTTTAATTGCACCTTTGTCTCGAGTGTAAAGTGAGGACCAATGTTACAGCTTTCTTACGACCATATTTTCAGATAATATGCGATGAACTACACTTGAAATGACTACTGAATCTGCCAACTTTTGTACTTTCCATCAATGACAATACCTCTTTGTGGATATTTTTTACTATTTCTATACCTACCACTACAATACTCGTTTTGGTACCTCATATGACCTGGTATGAGTTCTGTTCTATTTTATTCTTGTAATCAAAGAATCAGATTCACTCAGAGAAGCTTTAATTTTGGCCTTCCAAATTAAATTATTATATCGCATAACGATGACCTAGCTCCTCCATTTTTACTAAATCACACGTACTAATGGCTGACGAACAAATAATGAGCAAATTTGAAACGAGTACTTTGTATTAATACATTGGAGTTTTTCAAACATCTAGTTACTTATGGTACCATCCAAATATTTTTGAATCAAAATTCCCTTATCGTTGTATTTAGACAACGAATTTCCTTTGTAGTATGAAATTTTTTTTTATTCTGATCCAGAATTTCGAGTCTTCTGTGTACAAATTTTGGTGTAACGTCAGTGGTTGATATGATGAAAATTGAATCCATAGTTAACTTAAGATTATTTGATTTCATCAGCGAATTCGATTTATTATCATTTAGTTGGGACTTCTAATGAACAGTATATTTTCATCTTGTATGTTTCTCACTATTGTGTTAAACCCACCACTCTAAGTGGAATATAAAAATTCTTAAGGATAACTAAATTAGAATCATTATTCTACAAATTTATCTATCATCCTTTCCTAATATTATAACGATGTCTAATGGAAAACATCCGCATTTTGAAAATTTTACGCTTCGAATAGATCCATTGTAGTTTTTACAGGAAAGTTGAGCTTATAGAGATAAAAGCAAAAAGTTTTTGTTTTTTAGCAAACGGGAACAGAACTTTGATCGTCCTCGTTGTGAATAATAAAAATAGTGGCGGCTACCTCCTAACCGCTCTATTCACTAGAATTATCACAAAATGTTCGTTTTGACGAAATGCAGCGTAATTTCACATTGACTATCCCTAAATTATTTGCTACGCTGTAAAAAACCTTCATTCTAAAAGATATCTTTGATTATCACTAAGATAAAATTGTCTGTTAAATTTAGGTCGGTATCTGAAACGCTATTCATTTTGATGCTTTCATCCAATGTAATTTTCATAATTGTTCACTCCAAATTTCAAGTACAATCGTAGAGAACGAACGAATTTTAATGCCAGCTGGAAGTTTTGGAAATGTTCTTTTTCCAGTCTAGATAAAAATTACACATTTAGCTAACTTTGTAATAATTATTTGATCTAAGGGCTCTCTAGAACTTTTAAGAACTTTCTAAATCAAATAATTTCTCAATTTTTACACAGGCATTCATTATTTGTTTTGTGGTTGATATCTTACATCAAATTATTATTATTTTAGTAACGTATTAACCAGAATTTATAGAAGAGAAGTTAAGAAGGAAATTAACCTCAGAGAAAAAATTTCAACAGAAAGTTTCAGAAAATAGAGGTATATCTAGTAACGACATTCCGGAGCCTACATTATGGTAGTATAACGAGCTACTCTTCTTTGAGCAACTGATGATTCGTAAAACATTGAAGAGTTAATTGAAGCACCATCAATTACGATATAATTGTCATTTACTACCTTAAAAAGATATATGGCAAATATAATACCAAGTTATTGGGTCAATTTAATCAATATCAATCAATAAATAAACTCATAAAAGACTCAAGAAAAAGTTGTTTTACATCAGGACAATGAAACGGTGTATATATATTTGTACAGTTTTCATAGCAAAAATCCTACGAATTTTTCCTCCACAATATTCTGCCTCGAGTTCTTATTTAAAAACCTCATAACTCATAAACAAATAGTCTTGAGAAATCTTACTTTTTGGACGGACTCAGACAATTGAGAAACGATGTATAGCACCTACAGAGCTCAATAAAAACCTATGTCGTGAAATTCAAAAATACTTTAGAAAATTATAGATACCTCAAGTATCTTTTAGTCTAATCTCTCACTGTTAATTTTAACTAAATTATTTTTTATAACCCAATATTTCATCTTTTTGAACCATATGGTTTTTAGCTTTCACTTTCCAACTCTGAGTGATCGGGTTAAAGCACTATTAAAAGCACCACAAAGTTTATACTATTGTCAAAAGCTCGATTAGACGATCAATTGCGAGAATCAATCGCACCCCAATGTGCTTCAATCAAATATTCTACAATTAAAGCAGTCCACTACTATATATATATATATATATATATATATATATATATATATATATATATATATATATATATATTAATCGGGTTAAAACGTTCTTCGCCGTCTTCCGATTCCCAGTTTCCATTTTTCTCGATCTTCCCAAAGATCTTCTTCCAATCCTCTCTCTCGAATATCCTTCTCGATACCTTCTCTCCAGCTTAATCTTGGTCTTCCTCTCTTCTTCCTTGTGGTGCCCAATTTAAAATTTGTTTGGGTATGCGGTCTTCAGGCATTCTTTGGACATGTCCGTACCATCTTAACTGATTCACCCTAATGTCTTCCGTAATCGTATGTTGCACTTTCATGATCTCCCTGATTCTGTCGTTTCTTATTTTTTCCAGTCTTGATATTCCTGCCGCGCGTCTCCAATAATCCATTTCTGTGACTTCAAGCATTTTGACTGTTTTTTCTTTTAGAGGCCACACTTCGCTACTATATG
Organism: Diorhabda carinulata; assembly: GCF_026250575.1. NCBI lineage: Eukaryota > Metazoa > Arthropoda > Insecta > Coleoptera > Chrysomelidae > Diorhabda > Diorhabda carinulata. Next base: position 46,503,072 of record NC_079472.1, on the reverse strand, counting down.
TTGTTATACTTTTTATTATGCTATTGTATATTCGATATTTGTTTTCCTTGGATATTTGTTTGTCCCATAATACACTATTTAGTTGTCTTATTGCTTGTCTTCCTTGGTTATTTCTTTGTGTTATTGCTTCATCTAATCTTCCATCATTAGTGATGATCATGCCTAGGTATTTGTATTTTGTACAATGACTTATTTTTTGTTGTGTTTCTTCAAGTATTAAATTTTGTTGTTCTCCTCCAATACACATATATTCCGTTTTACTAAAATTTACTTCTAGACCCCATTTCCTGTATTCCTCTACTAGCTTTCTTGTCATATATTCTAAGTCTTCGTAGTCCTGTGCCAAGATTATTTGGTCATCTGCAAAACACAGGGTATATAGTGTGGAATCGATTATTGGAATGCCCATGTTCATGTCCACTACTAATGACTGTCAAACATCAACTTTACGACTCAAATTTTAACAGGATTCGAATTACAGATGCCTGTTCATAGGGAGGAATGTTGTTTCTTCAGTTAAAAGGTTGGACATTCAATATCACAATATCACCCTCGTATTTAAAAAAGTTTTAGTTCACTCTTTAATTTATTTTGATGTTTCTATGAAATTTCTTTCAATATTTGATATTATTTTACGAAAATCAATATAATTAGAAACTTTTAGTAATTTCACATCTTTATCGAACACAATTTCATTCTATGATTCCGTTAATGTATTAAACACGTAGTTGAAAATCTCGTAAATTAGACGAAAAATCAAGGATATTAAAGATGTACGTAATTTCTTAATGCAGTATTAACCAAAAAAAATTGAATTTCTGTTCTTTATTTACCATATCATGTTTTTTTCCATTCCTGTGCAAATATAACACTAAAATATATAGTGTGCAAATCTTATCGTAATTCCACATAAAATGATAATGGAAATTCATAAAACTTCTCTAGAAGATTACTACTACGATTTATCAACAATATATAATATTCCAATCCATACAAATTCTCCAAAATTCAACTTTTACATATTATGGTGATCAATTACTTTTGTTATATTCCTATCACTTTGATTTCATTAATTAATTCTATAATCGGGTTAGATTAGTGTAGCCGATATAGATAGACTGCGCCAGTTAGGAATGGACAAAATGCTCACCGGCCCCGAGTGACTAGCGGCCTCTCTACCACGCAAATTCGCCTATCCAATTACCGGTAATCTTCTATCGGGGTGAGCAAAGCACCAGCTCAGAGATAATTAAATCATAGACTGTACGGATGAGGTGATAATGTACAGTCTGATAATATTGCAAAGTTCACAAAGAGAATCGAGCTCTACAACTCCTATCTCTTTCTCTCTATTTCAGACCAATAGTTTTCTTTACATATTGATCAATAACTAATATTGAATAAAGGGTTTATTCTAGAATATGTAGTATATCAATCAAAAAAGTAATATCAATTCATATCTGCTGCTAGAACTATTTATAAAAGTAAATTTAATTCCCCGTTGAATAATTAGAAATAACAGGGGGATCGCTTTCTTAAATTAAATTCAAACGAATAATCGTGTAACACATTTTATTTTGATCAATAATGTAATTTCTTCGTTATCTTATATTGTGGTTTTGCAGAATATTGCCTCTCCGTGGATCCAGATTCTTTCCGATTAAATATTAGTATACTGGATAAAATTGTACACAATATAGAACTAACTATAGACAATTTGACCAGGTTTGAGTTGACCGCCGAACAGATAAAAACGCCATTTTCAGATTAAAATCTGGCTTTGTATTACTTCGTGGTGGTTTTCTTGAAAAAAAAAACATTCGTCTTTACCAAAGCTTTCTGTTTATTTATAAATAATAAGAAAAAAATTACGATTAGTCTCCCTCTCACTCACGATCTACCGTTGTGCATAAGGATTAGTCATTGAAGAAGATAGTGTTCAATTTCTGATTCCGCGCTAGTTGTTCTGAGCCGCACTGAAATCAATTTATTTATTGCTTCCGAGTTGAAGGTAAGACCAACTGAGGTCGGTATGAAGAAAGTCCAAAACCTCTTTATCCACCTATAACACTTTGTATTCCAAAACTCCATATTCTGCAATCGAATGAACTGTTATTGCCTTCATCTTCTTGACACTATGTCTGATAACGATATTCACATTCCTATTTATTCCACCAGAAATTTCTCGGAACGGCAGTTCAGTTTCCCGAAGACCAACAATTCGTCTTGGCTCTAGCTCAGCTGACAATATTTTGCAATATTTCACACTAACATGATAAAGATGTAAATTCCTGTAAACCACTGAAATAAATAAATCCTTGCATAATGATAATAAAATGAACCGGTGCGTCCGGTACAATTATTTGTTATGATAAACATGCAAACAGTAGATTGTTGTAGTAAAATATTTACTGAGTATTCTGGTGTTTATGTAACTGATTATATTTTATTAGTTTTTCGATTTTTTTTATCAGACTCTATTTAATAATTTTCATTTATCTTAACTGTGACTTATCCCAATAATTCTTAATTATGATACGCATTACCTGGCCAAAATTGTGTCTTCATTTTAATCTGTAATTCAGAATGACTCTACTAAGTTATCTCTCGGAATCCACGTCTCCAAAATACCAGCGGCTTCCATAGAAAATGGCGTCATCAAACAAAAGCATGTACAACTGGATAATTAAAACGGGGCGCTTTTCTATTTCCACAGATCTCTTCCTTTTCCATTTCCGATCACAAACGCTTCACCAAAACATCCAGAAACGGACCTAATATCTAATTCATTGAAAAACACACTATGTTTTTGTAAATGTTTATATATATATATATATATATATATATATATATATATATATATATATATATAAAGTCTTTATCAAAATATTATATTGACACTGACAATTTGCTTATTTATTTTGATTTATAGATCACCTTGGTCCCTACATCTCAAATATATAGCAGCAGTAATCAATTAAATTATGTGTAGTTTTATTACAATTTACAAAATAAAGTTATAAAGTTTACTTAAATTATTTAGATCTTTTTAGTCGAATTTTTCAAGGAAAAATTAGACTATTACAGTAGGCATGACTAGAAGAAAAATGAGGGGCACATCATTTTTCCCTTGATTTGAGACCTCCCGAACACGATTATGATAATTTTTCGAATGTCTGTAGTTTATATATATATATATATATATATATATATATATATATATATATATATATATATATATATATATAAATATATATATATATATATATATATATATATATATATATATATATATATATATATATATATATTTATATATATATATATATATATATATATCTGTTTAAGCTACAATTCTTATTTTCGTCTCTCGAGCAATTGCTATGGGTCCGATTTGGTTCAAAATTAGCATACATAGCTTTTTTGGCGGCGGATTGATGTTATAATAGTTTGGTTGAAAACAAATGAATATTTCGAGGAGTCGCAGTGCCAGAAAAGTGGTTTTTGACATTTGCTCACCTCTGCGGGTCAAACGAAAAGCGACTGAAAAATGAAATTTCACATGTAGGTTCAAATAGTTGCGAAATGATTTCCTGTCTAAGGTCGAAACTTTCCATCTCCACTCCTCTCCATTTTATGGTAATTTTTGTTATATTTTCTTATTTTTTTACCAGAAAAAGTTTAACTATATATATATATATATATATATATATATATATATATATATATATATATATATATATATATATATATATATATATATATAAAGTCTTTATCAAAATATTATATTGACACTGACAATTTGCTTATTTATTTTGATTTATAGATCACCTTGGTCCCTACATCTCAAATATATAGCAGCAGTAATCAATTAAATTATGTGTAGTTTTATTACAATTTACAAAATAAAGTTATAAAGTTTACTTAAATTATTTAGATCTTTTTAGTCGAATTTTTCAAGGAAAAATTAGACTATTACAGTAGGCATGACTAGAAGAAAAATGAGGGGCACATCATTTTTCCCTTGATTTGAGACCTCCCGAACACGATTATGATAATTTTTCGAATGTCTGTAGTTTATATATATATATATATATATATATATATATATATATATATAAATATATATATATATATATATATATATATATATATATATATATATATATATAATATATATATATATATATATATATATATATATATATATATATATCTGTTTAAGCTACAATTCTTATTTTCGTCTCTCGAGCAATTGCTATGGGTCCGATTTGGTTCAAAATTAGCATACATAGCTTTTTTGGCGGCGGATTGATGTTATAATAGTTTGGTTGAAAACAAATGAATATTTCGAGGAGTCGCAGTGCCAGAAAAGTGGTTTTTGACATTTGCTCACCTCTGCGGGTCAAACGAAAAGCGACTGAAAAATGAAATTTCACATGTAGGTTCAAATAGTTGCGAAATGATTTCCTGTCTAAGGTCGAAACTTTCCATCTCCACTCCTCTCCATTTTATGGTAATTTTTGTTATATTTTCTTATTTTTTTACCAGAAAAAGTTTAACTAGAGGGTTCGAACTTCGCATGGAAGTAGGGGTGATTTTGAAGAATTGTCTTTCTCAAGTTCAAAGTTTTCTTCTTCAGTTCTTCTAGCACAAAACGCCCGAAATCATTTTGTAATTGTTGAACTGGACCGCCTCCTATTTAATGAATAATACGAGTATGATCGTTGCTAGGGTGATTTTTTTTACTTCCCATTTTCGAAATTTCTTGTCATTATGACAATTTTTTCTTTGTTATCAATTGGAATTGAACAAGAGGGTTCGAGACCACCGGGTCTATTTAAATTATGAATTTTCATTCGAGAGAGAGAGAGAGAGAGAGTTAACTTGTGAAATGAAAAGTTATTGAGAAATAGCAAATTTTCCATATAAAGAAATAAGATTGAGAATTGATATAATTTCCAAGAAATTCATTTTATGGAAAGATTTGTTTGTGTATTAGTTAAATTCTTCTTTCGACGAAAAATTCGACTTTCGTGATGGAGCTCTGCTGCTCACGGCTTTTTTATAACTTAGATGCAAAAGGTCTAAGTCGTATATTACAGAAGCTTCCAAGTTTTATATATCAACCTTAATAATTTCATAGTTTTTTATTGAATTGTAATTTTTGTACTAATGTTTTGTTACGCTGCCTCGAAGCTTGAAAGTTTAGTTGAATACTTCAATCTTAATTGGATATTTGTTGAGAACAAAAACGAATTTATCTAGAACTCAATGATTCTGTTATTGAAACTTCATAAACCTAAGAAATGATGTTTCAAAATTAGATCTTGATGTGATGAGAGCAAAGACTAACGTAAATTATATAAGGAAGTTATTGACACCTTGTATATATACTTATATATGTACTTTTCTAAAATCTACCTTATGATGATGGGATTTGACAAAACATGTTCAACAGTGAGTGGAATAGGTTTTTCTTTCGAAAATACAAATGTATTTCTCTCCATTTCAAATTGAATTTTCTGTGAAACTAACTCTCTCGCTCAAATACACATATAGCATATTCCGGCCCTGAAAAGATCTCTAACTGGTCGTAGTAACTGGACTAGTTTTTGTGCTGTTGATTACTATCTACCTCTGTCTATTAGCAGAGTTCCTCCGATATTCTACCCATTCCTTTCATCGCTGTACGTGTCTAATGTATGTGTATGTGAACAAACGCCATATCGACGACAATATAATTTCTAAATTAAGATTTTCATTTTGTTGGTCGTGCAAAAATTGATTAAAAATTGTTTTCCAAAAGGTTCGAATTCAATTAGTAACTGTCTTGTTTAATTTGTAGCTACAGCATAGTGAAGGAAATTGCTCTTTTGAGTAGTTTTTATTAGTTTTAAACTATAAAGGAGTAAGGCGCTCTCAGAGACTATAAAGAAGGTGAAATATTTTGTCTTAATTCACAGGCATTTGCAACTAGCTGGTTATTTTCCAAACTGGCAATCAGGGAAAACGTCGCCTCAAATAATGGATTACAAAGTTGTGTTTTCTGAAACACTGCTTCAAAGAGATTGACCAATAGAAATATAACAAGATAACGATAACAGAACAGGATAACGATAACAGAAAATTGAATCTTAATAAATATAAAAATCAATTAAAGCATCAACTGTTTTCGATAAATATAAAAAGAAAGGAGAATTGTGAATAATATGTTGCATAGCGGTAGGGTGATACAAGTTAAAAGACAAACAGTCCAAATAAAATAGCAGTGACAACCCACATGTTTGATTTTTTGGCATTCACGGCTCATAATTGTTCATATTCATACTATGTGATACACTAATGAAAAGTGCTTATGCTATTCATCGTTATAAATGTTTAATAACTAATTACTCATAGTAAATTTTAATACCGTAGTCCTATTATTTTCATTCAAACAAATATTTATTAGAATCAGCAAATAGATAAATAGGTATAGACATATACATGTGACAGTGACATTGTTATCAATTTACTCACTGACCAACGTATTGTCAGAGGTCAGTAAACATTATAGTGTAAGCGTTATGGAATGTGTAGTTTGGGTACATACCAGTGATTTAAAGATATGGTTTTATCAAGTTCCTACTGATTGGAGGTCTTCGCCCTTCTACAACACACGGCGACCCTTCAACTACCACAATAATACTGTCTTTAAAATCAAGTAAACTTCAAACCTTTACTACTGGACTTAGTCTAGCGTAAAGTTCGCAACCAACACCAAGAGCTGCATAACTTAGACAAGATTAAAAGTGTTGCTCAAGTCCCTCGCGGTGTTGCATTACTTAATTACTTCGTAAAAGCAAGAGGTTAATATTCGTCTGAAAAACCTAGAAATACTAAGAATAAAAAATGTAGAATATCATGTATGAATAACAGAACAACAATAGGTCTTTGTACATCAATTAGCATTATTTAAAATTTATCTAACTAAACACTAAACTTTACAAATCAAACACAGATATAATTATAAATTATAATTATAGAAACAATTATGAATATAGCGGTATCAATTTTTAATATCGTCTAAAAAATGAAGTCAATCACTATCAGGAACTTCAAAATTGATTAAACGACATTGTCATTCCGTCAACTAGCATCATCACTTATTTTTATAGACAGTTTTATCAAAATATGAAATGGGGGTTGAGATTTTCTTTTGCTTTGTTATTAAATTTTAAAGATCATTTTTTTCATGTTGTTCTTATCTCGTTGCTATTCGTTATCTAGTTTAAGTAATGAAAATGCCACTTTATTCACTCCTTAATGTAATTCATTAAAACTTACATAAACACCGGAAGTTTCTAGAAGCAAAAACGATGCAAAAAGGCATGTTCCCAGCCCTCTTAATAAATTGAAGTACCGTGCCGTATATTTTGAGCATAAAAAGAAGAAATCGCGGCGGCGGCAATATTAAAAGAGCTTTTTGTATACCGATTACCACTAATCAAACATTTTCATACCCAATGCACTATAAAAGCACGGCTTGCTTAGAATCTACATAAATTATTGAACATTTTGATGGAAGCTCAAACCACGCGTTAAATTTTTCCACGTGTTTAACTAAAATGTTGTAACGCGCTTACCATCTTTCCTATGGTCTTAACGTCATTACGCAAAATACATGGCTTCGCATTTTGCGGTTATCTGGGCGAAGATAATTACAAACCACCCTCACTGATACCGCCCTTTGTCGTATTTATAAAATTCATCCCCATTGTTGGCCATGGAGGCCGTACATAGTCGTTTTGAAATTTGATACCATTTGGAGTTTTATTATTTGTTGAATAGAGCAGTTTCCGGTTACACGTTGGAGAATTCATTTAGAGTCTGAATATATTAATATACCGAATGAGTTTCAAATGGAAAACACTCCAATTATTTTACCGGAACCTCTATTCATTCATGTTTTAATTCTTACCTGTTTGCTGAAAGTGTACAAATTAATAAACTAGTTACATCAACGATTACTTCTCCTTCTTTTCTCAATGTACTTTTAACATTTGATTCATGCTTTTTCTCTTTTTAATCTCCTAACAACTTATATAATCTACCCATTTTCCCTCTTCATCACCTTTATCTAGATTTGTGATACATTTTCTTCATTATTTGTATTATTTTATTTTCCATAGTTCTCCCTTTCCCCCATTATATAGATTCTTTTTTTGTACTGAGTTTTTTTCTCGTATCATCATAATATACTCGTAGTTCGTTCTATCTAACTTTTAACCTTTTTTTTCGACTATAACTATATTCAATATACCTAACAATATCTTATATTATATTATTCCATTCCTAAACATTTCTGTCTCATCTATTTTTTGAATTTCAGTTTGTTGTTCTTTCTTTTAGAATTGCATTATTCTTGTTTCATTTTTAAAACACTTGATCTAATTCTTTCCATCCATTTAACCTGCTTTTATCTTTCATTGTCTTATTATTATAGATAATAGATACTATTCATCTTCACTAGACAGGTGGATTTTCCCAGTTTGTCTGATGATTTTATTTACACTTCTACCTGCCTTTTTATTGGAGTCTATTTTCTTGATTATTTTTTCGTCGTTTATTTACATTTCTGTGCCGTGGGCTATTATGCTGTTCAACCCTATATCTTCACCTAGCACATCGAATCTATTCATTACTTTCTGGAGTATTTCTTTGATTTTCTCATTTCTTCTCTAATTTTCCATTTCCTTCTTTTATTTTTGTATCTTCTTCTGTTATTTTTTTTTAATCTATTGTACAACTTTTTACATTCCTTTGCATTTCATCCATTATACCTTCTCGATTTCTGTTTTTTCCCTTACATTGATTGAAAATATTTCTTTCACATTTCTGCCTCTTTTTCTCTTTGCATTATATGTGCTATATTCATCGCTTTTGATATAGTACTTTAAGGAGTTTGTTCTCCAGTTATTATCTCATTTTGATACAAATAGAACTCTTGTTCCTCTTAATGTCCTCTATATCCTCCCTATATCCTTCCCTAGTTTTTGTGAGATTTTTCATCTTCTTGGTTTTTATTTTGATTTGCTGTTCTGTTTATTTTTTTGGCTTCGATTGAAAATGTTTCTTTTCTATTCATTTGTTACCCGTTACTTTGAGTGCGATAAAAGCCTAGGCTGCAGCTGTACCCTGTAATCTTTCTTTGAAAAAATTAGTTCTACTTATTTCGACTATGAATAAATTTTAAACTTTAATTTTGAATATTGATAAAGTTTTGACTACTGACATACAGATGGCGCGACCATTTTCAAATCCATATGAAGTACCAACTTTCAAAAGACTATTTGTAAAAATTTCGATTAATCACAAAAAAGTGTCAACCATTGAAGTGAAGCTACTTTTTTTATATTCAAAATAATAGATTCAAAACAATTTCGTGTGAGAATTTAAACGTATTCGTACAGACACCGATGATGGTGAACGTTCTGGTCATCCTTTTGTGGTGGTTACTCCAGAAAACATCAAAAAGTCCACAAATTGGTTATATCTAATCGTAAATTGAAATTGTATGAGATATCTTAGGTCACAAAGATATTAGAAGGCAGTTTTTTTACAATTATGCATGAGCATTTGACCATGAGAAAGCTGTTTTAAAAATGGGGCCGCGTTTACTCTCAGTAACAACATGTTGATGATTCAGAGCAGTGTTTGGCCATGTTTACACGTATGTCGATATGTGACAATAGGTGAAACATGGATTTATCACTTCACTCCGGATTCAAAACGATCATCATCTGAGTGGACTGCAGCCGGTGAACCACCTGCGAAGCGTCCAAAGGCACAACAGTCAATTGTGAAGGTTAGACAATCAATAGCGAATACTGCATTGAGTTGTTTGATCGTATTATACTTTGAATTGCTTCCTCATCCACCCTATAGTCCAAATCTAGCCCCCAGAAACCACTGGCTATTCGCTGATCTCAAAAAATGCTCGCCGGTAAGAAATTCAGCTCAAATGAAGAAGTAATTGCTGAAACTGAAACTTATTTTCAAGTAAAAGATAAACACTTCTACATACACGGCATCGAAAAGTTAGAAAAGCGTTGGAATGATTGTATTGCTCTCGAAGAAGATTACATTGATGAATAAAATTGGTTTTTGACAAAAAATGTCTTAGTCACACGACTTATTGAGTGATATTTTATTGGACAATGGAATTTATTATATGCTTAAGTCATTTTCTTTGAATTAATGCTAAGGCTTTATTGCAGTTATCATATCTACACTTTTGCTCTAAACTATTTATATATTTTTGAATGAACAGATCTCAACCATGTGTCACTTTCTCACAACCAGGGCCTGAATCAACGATTAAAAAATTCCTGAAGAAATTGTATATGATGTTTAATCTTTTTAATATCATTTGAATTGTAAAAAACTATATTCAACATACGATCTAATTGAACAATAGATACGGTGTCGTAGATTCATTTATCAACTGAGCTCAATAACAAGAGACAAACATCCCATTTTTCCTATTAGAAAGTTGGCTCAAAATTGTCGCTTCATTTTACGGTACATTTACATAGATATTATTTCCTGTTACCCGTATTTTATTCTTAGAAGTAAAAATCGATGTTATTCAACGTGTTTTCCGAGCGTCTTTCTTATTTATGTAAATTATTTGGAATAGCAACTTAATAAAAATGTAAATTGAAACCAAATTAGTATATTTGTACTTGCCATAACATTAGTATTACTTTGGAAACAAATAAAATTCCAACATAGAAAATTGAAGACTGCAGAGCAAAAAATACGTTCTAGTTCTATATAAATCAGAAGGCGTCAATTTTATTTAATAAAAAATGGCAAAATACGTCGCGTATCCTATAAGAGGAAGGACTTTTTATTTAAATTTATATCCTCGTTGTTATTGTTATAACGTTATTCCGTTCTCTCTCAATTTTGAAATTAAAACACTTATCTGCATTTTTTAAATCTCATATAAAAACTGATCCCACTACCTATATAACTATACAGTCGAGCTTTAAAAGCAATTTGTACATTGTATAACATATTTATTCACATTCATTGGCGTAAATGATCTATAAATTCGGGTCGAGTGGCATTAACATAAAAAAATTTAGTCAATTAATTGAAACACCATCGAAGCGAAGCTTCTGCTACATTATTATCGTGTTATATAAAATTCGTGTTACTTTACAGTCAACAGATTCTCTCAGAGATATCTGTATTGTTTGAATATAAAACTTTTTTTCTGCCCTGATTCTGGATTATCGTTCAGTCGTTCACCCATCAATTCTCAAAACTGTGAAATAATAGTCGAAATCGTCTTCGTCTAGTTTTGAGATTAATTTCATTTTGTAAGGATGGAACTAGTGTTTATTTTCTCAAAACACATCATTAAGATTCTACAATTTCCATAAATTATACATTATAAATCGATATTGTGTTCGCACGCAGTGTCTGGGAATATACTTTTATACAAAGTGAATTTTTTTTTCCATTTCAGAACCGAACTTCGTTGGATCTTTCGATATCGGGGAATATGTTTTATTCTTCTTCAGAGAAACCGCCGTGGAATACATCAATTGCGGCAAAAGCGTTTACTCTAGGGTCGCTAGAGTCTGCAAAAAGGATACAGGAGGAAAGAATATCTTATCGCAGAACTGGGCCACTTATCTCAAAGCTAGACTTAACTGTTCTATTCCAGGAGAATTTCCGTTTTATTTCAATGAAATCCGTAAGTATTAAATTTTGTTGTTTGTCTCGACTTCGAACAACAATGCAATATTTTTTTGGCGAATTAGTTGCCAAGTCAATTGCGTACTTAGGAACTATTTCATGATAAATGTATAATTATTTCATTTTATGTTTGTAATCATCATCAAGTAATTTTCCTCCTAGTCATTCAATTTTTATCAGTATCTGTGCTGTACAGCCAAAACCCAAATAAGAAAATGGGACCGGAAAGTAATATCCCTTTTTTTCAATCAATAATGTAATCACTTACGTTAGCAACAACATTTCGCCATCCTAGTGTCCAATAGAAATCACTTGGTTTTCAAGTGAAAATCTCGAGTTGGCATTTTGGACATAATCCAAAATTTTTGTCAATAAGAAAAGTAGTAGTACAGTAGTAGGACAGTAGTACTTATTACCCTAATTCAATTATTTCGATGAAGATTCGCATTAACAATTTGTCATTTTCGGGTAGGAAACATCTGGGATATAAAACAGCTTTCGCAGTACTTTGCGGTGATTCATTTGCAGAGAGCAACTGCCTTTTGTATTATGTAAACCCATTTTTTCTTCTCAATGTAATCAAAAATTTATGATGTCTGTATGATGCCGTTGGAGCAATACGTTCATGCAGCAACGGTTGGCTTTGGGTATGATATGGAGAACCCAAAAACCTGCTTTGCTTATTTTTCCAATCTGCTGCAAATGTTCTTGGATAGTCGATCAAGGTTTATGAAGGGTATTTGAGAATTCTAGATTGATTATCTTCAATTAATTTGCCTCCAATTCTGCTCTTAGCATAATCGATAATAGTTAGAGAGATCAATAATGCCGGATCTGAACTTAGAGAGAGAACCATATTTGGCGTTTACGAAGTCTGCTGCACTTCAAAAAGCATCGCAAATGTTTTTGGTCACATCTGATGCATTACTACCTTAGGAAACTCAAATAGCATACAATACTGGATGCGCTTTTCTGATATTTAGTTGAGTATTTTTCCCTAAATTGTAAATTGTTTGCTTTGCCTAGCAACGACGTTACTTTTTGGCACCCCTAATATTTCCATTGAACCCCAGTCAAACATTTTAAATATAAAAATTTAAAGAATTCATGGAATACTTTTTTACCAAAACATTAACAAACCCAACGAACATATTTTATTTTAAATGATATTGATAGATGCTTAATTCCCAACTTAAAGTCAAATGACCTTCTCTCTAACACTGTGAAAATATTATGAGTTGTCTTGGTAACTACCTCCAGTTCTTTTTTTTGGTACATGACCAGAATTTTTCAATTGGTTTCATTGGAGAAATATTGAATAAATATATAAAAAATTATATAAAACGTTACATGTATCCACGTCATTCGATTTAAAAGTAGTGGTTGCTGGATAAAACACTATTTGTCTTCTTTCCATAGGCTGATTTTTTTATTATATAAATACACCAGTCGCATGGGAAAAGTATTTATTGTTTCTCGAAATAATTTCCACCACCCTACACTTCCACATGCGTAAAAATATTGAAGCGGTGTCGGTATGTGGATACCACGACCATATAGGGGATCTGGTCTCATAATTTCAACGCTCTAAATTATTGTGGTGAACAAACTTTGGCATACTAACGAGTTGTAATTGTTTGATTTTGTTTATCAAGTACAAAAGCGTCTTTTTTTTATTTTTTGCAAATACCCATACTTTTGCTTTGTAATTAGAGCTTGGTTTATTCAGCAATAATTAAAAATTACCACTAAACTAACAAATTAAATTACTAGTTCAAATACTGATATGGTACTTGTAGTTCATGCAGAAAATTAACAGTAAATTTAAATTAAAATAAAACAAAGAGTTCGCCAACTTTTGACTTCATAGTTGAATTCCTTAATTTTGTGAAGTTATGAGCAAAGAATACGTTAGGTCAGTCTGTATTTGTGGTTTTGTACTATTAAAAACATCCTTATTCTTTGGTTATGGAAATGTTATTACGATTTTGCGCCGATTACCGCCATGGTGTTTTATTCATAACACTGATATCAAAAAATAGGAAAAAGCATTATCTAAAAGTCATATCCGTAAGACGATGGAAGACATTATCAGAAGCTTTCCAGAATTGTATGAAGCATAGGACCCTTACAGGGAATTTCTATAGGTTGACCAGTAATTTATAATTATCCTTGATTCACTGCATAAATAAAAAAATTACTACCAAGTTAGTTAAGTATAGTGTTTATAGCTTTAATTGGTTCATAGAAAAATATAACCATGTGAAGTCACTTGTAATGATTTATTGTTCAGCACTCTGACTATCTGATTCAAAGTTTTACAACATTTTTTGTTTTGTACCAAAGTACTACTGCGACCTGTCGTATATTGGTGGATTCGTGGGGCTCGATATAATACTTCCGATATATTTTTCGAGAATCTTCAATGTTAATTCTAACTGCTTATAATTGATTTTTACTTATAGCTTCTTTCACAAGTCAAAGTTTTGTTTCATTAACGACACTGACAGTCGGTCTGACCGAGGATCTTCATATAAATTAAATAGATATGAATGAAATTTAAATACCACACCGAATCTTAACTGAATCCTGACCAAACGCATCAAGTCCTCAAACTTTATAGCTGATATTCCGCAACGAAAGTTGTAAAAAATAATGGCGCGGTAACTATACACAGAGTGTTGTGAGCTTCCGATTATATCGATTTATAGGACAAATAAAAGTATTATCATATATAATTTCTGTATTCAATCTTGAATTATCCTAAAATGTATTAGAGTGTTTTGCGAATTCTCATAAGTATTTCCATTTTTCAATTAACATTTCATATGACAGTCTCCAATTTTTAATGAGAAAGATCCCATCTGGCAGCTCGTTTGAAACGTTTTTAAAGTGAATTTTAAAACGGACACACAATTTGAACTTTGCAATTCCACTTTAGACAATTAAACTTTGATTCCGAACATTATAAAATAAGTGGATTTTGGCGTTCGAATTTAATAAAAAATGAGAATTCGTCTGATAGTGTTGTTAATCATTAATAGTAAATTTTGTGTTCGATTAAATTTTTAAGTTATCTCCCAAAAACGTATTTTCGGATAATTTTTATTTATTTAGTTGTTACTTCCAGTTTTTTTACAATTTTGTTGAACTTGAATTAGCACACTTTTTATGTAGGTATCAATTTTGCATCAATTATTACTATTTACTCTAAAAATTCCTCCGCTCTTCGAATTACAGAAAATGTAATATGGTCACGCATTTATTATAAACTTTTCAAATTTGAAATTCTCATTGTATTTGAACAAATGCTTATTTAAAATAGAGAACATAGAAGGGAAAATTATACCTTATAAATAATATTCTCTTAGTGGTCAGCATCTCGCCGTTGGCGTTCCTAAATCCTCGCACTCTGATTTTCGAAAACTCACTGATACATTGCGCAGAGTATGTAAACCTTGATTGAAGTACTGTTCTTAGTTTATTTACGTATTTACTCAATATTCAAGAAAACCCAATAAAATAAATCAGCTGGAGATAGGTCAGATAGCTTTCAAAATAATGTTATTGAGGTTAAGAAAAGCTAGTAATATTTCCATATATTCCGCAAAGTTAAAAATTACTGATTAGCTACGTGCACTTTCAGTCCCACTATGTAACATAAAGGTGGTTGGTGTTTTGATTTCAGATTTTTTTACTTCAAATTATACAAATTTAAATGAAAGTGAGTTTCTTTCTCCGAGAATAAAATATTAACGACAGAGATTTTCTTAAAATAATCTTCTCGTTTTGTAATCCAATTCAATCTTAATAATTTTCCAGAGAGTATCTACAAAGTTCCTGGCGATAACAATAGATTTTATGGCACCTTTACTACATCAACAAATGGACTAATGGGTTCTGCCATTTGTTCATTTAGCCTTTCGGACATCCAAGCGGCTTTTAATGGCAAATTCAAAGAACAGGCTACATCTTCTTCTGGTAAATACAATCATATTATTTTATTTAATACAATTAAAATAATTCTAGTTTGTCGTATTGATTGGGTCTAATGAATTTCCTATTTTTTAGCATGGTTACCTGTTTTATCCGGTAGAGTTCCCGAACCACGACCAGGAGTTTGTGTGAATGATACGGAAACTCTTCCAGACACTGTATTGAATTTCATCCGCAGTCACCCACTAATGGATTCTGCAGTTATGCATGAGAACGAAAAACCTGTATTCTTCAAAAGGGATATTTTCTTCACGAGATTGGTCGTTGACAAGATTAAGGTAGATATTGGAGGTGCTGTTTTGGACTATACCGTTTATTACGCAGGAACAAGTAAGTATATCTCTTTTGGATCCTAATTAGATATAAAGAATTGTAAGGCGTGAATGTAAATCACTACTTTGAAAACGAAAATGTTGAGGGCTAATTAAGGATCAATTTTTAATCAAACTTTTATTTTATTTTCAATCGAAAACTTTGGAAGGTAATTCATGAGTATGTATTTTGAAATATGTACTATGTACAACTTTCCGTTACTGTTAATCCAAATGATAGCAAGGTAATAACAAATACATTGTTGCTTAAGTCCTGAAGAAGAATACTTTCAATTTTTCTGATTTGAATACTGTTAAAATGGGCAAAATTATTCTATTCCTTGATTATAATTGAATTGTGTTTCAATATTAATACTATCTAAATCATAAGTAATGTTATACAGTGTGTAAATGAAGTAACAAACCTGCTAATATTTCGATTTTTGTTAGGTTTGGAAAAAAATCAAAAGGTTATTTCAATAATACCAATAATTCGCATAAGTCGATTAGAAGTGTACAGGTTGTATGTTGTAAACAATATATATTTTCAAATTTTCTTGATCTATTTAATAAAAATTGAAGCGCCAAGACCGCAAAAGTCCTCATTCAACAGTTCCAAATATCGTCTTCTCTCTTCCATCTAGGTCTATCGCCTGTTGCTTTTTCAATAACTTTCCTCATCCTGGCTCTCGTTTGCCACTCCACTTACTTCGTGGTCGACCTCTCTCAATGTTCCATATGGAGATTTATCCCTTGCTATAATTACCAGTCTATCGTCCATCATTCGAGATCCGCCTAAGAATTTTCATTTCTGTGCTCTCCAAGAGTTCTTTCGTTTTTGATGTTTCTGCCTTTGTTTCTGATGTAAATATTAATATAGGTCTGATTATTGTTTTTTTCTTGTCTTAGGTGTTTGTTTCGCCATACTAAGTTCTGAGTACCTCATTTGCTCTAGGTTCTTATTCTTATACCTCGTCTTATATATCTCCATATCTGGTTATGTAACGGGAAGTCTAAATTCTATCTAATGGGCTCTTTTGATCTTGTCATCCATATAGTTTTTTTAGCCGAAATAGTTATATTATGCTGCTTTCCTGTGAAATTAAAGGTAAAGATAAAGATAAAAATTTTAAATAGAAAACCCCAAACTTTGATGTCTGGTATATTCCAAGTTATCATCGAATATGGGGATGTTTTTAAAAAGACGCCGCGATGTCCAGCAAGAAGTCGAATGATGTAATTCAAAAGATATCTGGAAAATAAATTTTGAGACCGAAATGTTGATGAACTTAAAGAAACTGTGGCCTCTTGTATAAGAACTGGATTCATGTGGTAAGGCACAACGCAAGAACTATTGAACGGTATTGTTACTTTACACCGATTTAGAGGTAATTTGGCATTTGGAACGCGGGTTCCTCTGAGATACATCCACGATAAGGGAAATGGACGTAACAGTTCAAAGAAGAGCAGCAGTGGTGACAGTTCCACAGAGACTATAGAATAGAATATGATGGAAAACTGTGAAGAAGATGCTTGCATGAAAACCAGTGGAGACCTGGTTTTGAGGAGATGACGGTGTTGTTAATAAAAAAGGCATGACAGTTCCAGGAGTCGTTTCTTTGACACAGTTCAAGAGATTTTCAAACCCAAAGATTCTTCCATAAATAATAAGATGGTCTACCTAACCAAATATGTCACACTGTATTCTGGCGTTACAAATTACATAACATTAACTCACTTTATAGTAAAATGTGAACAAACAACATAATAATAGATAATGTGGTTTCTTATAAAACTCTCTTTAGTTAACTGAATTGTGAAAGGCTTCTTAGGTTGTAAATAAATTATAAGCCCATTATAATAAACAAACCCCAAAATAAAAGCGAAGCAATATGTCAACTCAAAGTAGATCGTTCTGTTACTTGTTAAAGAGTCCTTGCTCCAAGCCTGATATGACTGTAGAGGTTTTCTGGACATTTATCTGATAAGGTCCTGTTCGGTAATGCTGGAATCGGTCAAAACCAAGTGTCGTATTAATGTCGGAGTTTGGTCGGTTGTGTATTATAATTTCAGTAGGATTATTTCCAAAGAACTTGATACTCCAGATTAACCTTAGAAGCAGTTACATGAAGAAAACGACGTTGATAGAAGTTGACATAAGTAATCAAATTTTTGAAAAACGTTAAAAGTCTGGGTAAAACGTTATAAACTTTAATGAATGAAAACAACAGTTGAAATGCTTGTGTATTGTATTACTTCTAATTCAAATACGACAATTTTATGAATAGACTCTAATTGTTATTAGTGGTAGATGTTTATTGTAATTAGGTACTTTTAAAATTCAACTCTGGTTACCGAACAGGAAAAAACAACGATACTCGAATATGGAGGTTATGGAGATGGTAAGAAGTTATAGTTGAGGTACCTCCCTTATTTAATGGTACTGCAGTTTGTAGGAATGTGAAACTTTTTGAAAAAGTGGGTTCAAATAAAAATCTTACTAAAAGTGGGCGAACAAAGACCGTAACTAATGATGAGTAATCTTTGAAAGCTATGCAAAGTTTTGTAGAAAACCCTTGTACATCGATTCAATGCATTAAATTCCTAAGAAAAGAAGAAGCTTCATCTTTATACAGTTATAGACAGCAGAATAAAAGCCGTGGAAGTCAGAATCCGCCAAGAAGTGTGTGACAACTCATCAGTCGACATTAGTAGCACTGAAAACGGAAGACACTCGAGCATCGTTACAAGAATTATCTGAAGATGATCATAACGGTGGAATCAAATTTTGAGAAATCATAATGCAAAAAGTAGATGTAGACACACAACTTCCAAGAAAGATAGTTTTCTCCTATGAATACAAAGTTATCTTAAATGTAACAATTAATCTTCACAATTGTATATATTTCTTGTAAACTTACCAGAACTAGAAATGTTAGCAAGATACGTTATGGTACGAACACATTGTATCTACTTTGTGTATAGTAAAGATCCATAATAGAAAGCCATCCTTTAAGTCTAATCCTTGATTTTTATCTATTTCATAATGTCTATTACTAACAATTTCTCAAAAAAACTAACATATTTTTTTGCATACCTTTCAACTTCAATATTCAAGTCATACTTTATCTACTAGTGCTGTGTAACTTATGATAAACATACATAATACATAAATTTTAGGTAAATATTACATATTAAATTATATTTTGTTCAACAGATGATGGTAGGGTACACAAAATCGTGGAATGGACCAGAGACCAGGATTCTTCGTCGATCCTTCTAGACGTTTTCGACGTAACTCCTGGAGAGCCAATTCAAGTAATGGAATTATCAAAGTCACACAAAGCTCTCTATGTAGCATCCGATTTTAGAGTTAAGCAAGTCGATTTGGTGATGTGTAACAGAAGATACGATAATTGCTTAAGATGTGTACATGATCCATACTGTGGATGGGATAAGGATTTAAATGTTTGTAAACCGTATTCTCCGGGGTGAGTTTTTCCTACTATTTTTTTTCAAATCACCATGTATTGGTGTCATCTTTTTGGAAACATGGATGCCTTAAATCCCTAAAGTATTAAAACAATAACAACGAGAGATGTGATTTCTCTCATGAAGTACCTCTTTATATTTTTAATTGCTAGAAATTGTGTATGACAAAACGTTTAATTTGTCACATTAGTAAACTATTTAATGTTGTGTATCAATTTTCAATGAAAGATAAAATTTCTCCCTACTCTCACTTGAGGCTAGCTAAGAGTATATCATTTAAGAAAAACTATACTTTAAAGCTACCATTTAAAAATTACAAGTGTATTGCAGATGGAATCATTGACTCATCGTCGAAAAAAAAGTGAAAAATATTTAATTTACGGAATTAGTTTTTACTTGGGTGTTTATAAAATCATAGGATATTATTATCCACATATGTTTTTCTGTCTAGCAATAAACTGCAACAGAAGGCAGAAGAAAATCCATTACATAAACCATAATAACTCATTTGACAATCATACAGTATGTACTCACAATACATGTCATTGGTACATTCCAAGAATAATTTGTTGGTAGGTACCATAACATATAAAACTGAACCAAATACAATAACGAACTTTGTGAAGGCACTGAAAAGATTTTAATCAGTATGCATCACAAATGTCAATCTAAAGTATTGAAGAAATAAATAGGTCTTCATATGTACAATAACCTCTCCTAGCCTCTGAAAAACAGTAAAAGTAACAGAAAAAGTGTTATTTTTCCATGTTTCCTTCATATTGTTAAGATGTTTTAGAAGAGAAGAAAAAATACCTCTTATCTGATTAATTGAATAACAAAAAATAATTGTTCCATTTCAAACTTAAGAAAATGTATAAAATACCCAGATTTTCAGAGGTATTCTGTATATTTTAAAATTTTTACTGTAGTTTCCGATATTTTATGTTAAAACATGTGTTTTACATTGTCGATAGCAGATTCTCATTAGAGGTAGACTAAATTTGAGAAGTAGTCCAATTGGCGAAAATCATGTGTCACTAGATGGCGTTGAATTTGGCTTCTAAAAACAATACAATCTGTAAAGGTGTTTGATGATGTTCAATTTTTTATGTGTTTTTAGTGATTTTGCTAGAATTTTCTTTATTTTTGTGATTTCCGTTATTTCCTAAACGTATTTGTGTGGTTAGAACAAAAAGAATCGATCTGAAAATGACGAAAATTGAAGTAATCCTTCTAAACATCATGGAATATATTGGAGTCACAAGCAGACCACTCAAAGAAGGTGGAGCGGTTTTTAAATCAGGACATATAGGACTATATAGCCATAGAAGGAAGAAAATTGCAAGAATCATTAAAAGTCGAACCTCCCAGCCTCATGAGATAACAATTAATTTGAATAATGTTGTTAAAGATTGGAAATGCATTTGTTCATGTAAATACGGAAGGAAGAGAAGAGAGAATATCTACACGAAACTACCAAAAAAGTAGACCAGAGTCTTATTGGCCACTAGAATAAGATTTTAACAACTAGTACATTTGTAAGACTATAACTTTTACCACATTTTTATTGTTTTTAAACTGTACCTTGTGGTTATGTGGTTCTTTTTATATTATAAAAGCGCTTTTAACAGCTATATGATTTTATTATTTAGACTAAAATTTCAAATAATACTTTCTATTGTTCATAAATCAACAAAATTTATTCGTATTCTGGCTTTGTTGTTCACCTCTATTAAAGTATGAAAGAAAATTAACAGATGTCGCTCACTTCGTAGTTTTCACGAATAATTTAGACTATAATTAATAATTTATTGAATCTTTAAATTCAAAATTCATGTTATACTGAAAAATTGATTGGGCAAGTTATAGTTCTTGATTTAATAAACTTGAAACTATCATACTTGTTTGTTAACAAATATATAGAGAGTATTTTTTTACAGTCTGTTGCAAGATGTATCTAACAGCACCCATGATGTTTGCGATAGTAGTGTAGTGAAGAAGAAAATGGTGGTTACTTGGGGACAAAGCCTGCACTTGGGCTGCTTCCTCAAAATGCCAGCAGTTCTTTCTTCTCAAACTATAACTTGGTATCATTATTCCAAAGAAAAAGGACGTTACAAGATCCAATATCGACCTGACAAATACGTTGAAACCTCTGAACATGGCTTAGTAATAATTGCAGTTACTGAATCTGACGCTGGAAGGTAAATATCTATTAGAATAAATAGATTTGATTGAATGCATCCAATAGATAGTTTGTTTTGGAATGTACATAAAAACATATATGTGTAAAAAATTTCATTATCAATACTTGGAAAAAACGTCTTTCAGGTACGACTGCTGGATGGGTGCCTCATTGTTATGTTCATTTAATGTGACTGTTGATGCTCATCGGTGTTCACCGCCTGCCAAAAGTAATGATTATCAAAAGATCTATTCAGATTGGTGTCATGAGTTTGAAAAATATAAGTCTGCCATGAAAACATGGGAAAAGAAACAAGCGGTAAGTAAACATTACAAAATTGATTGAGATTTTTAGCTAGTTATGAAGCAAGAAAGTGTATATACTATAGTTTAATGTTTGGCCGTGTTAATAAATGAAAATATATATTGAATTAACAGATATACCAACATTTGTATACCAGCTTGTACTTTGAAATCACTATAAAAAGTAGCCTACGCAATATTAATATTATAAGATATTCAGTAATTCAATAGTCTCAATATATGGGAATCATCAAAAACAAAATTATTCATGCCTCAGCAACATTCAGCAACATATGGATGTACTATCATCTCCAATGACATTACATTAAAAAAAAAATAGAAAAATAATTGTGTTTCAATAATATAATGGATTAACCACATATTGTCTTTCTATTTGTTAAAAATGTCTATATGCGGAATAAGAATAAATTAGATATAATAGATAGATATACACTATTTATTTCATTATTGTTTCATTTTTATTTTTCAGCAATGTTCAACACGTCAAAACGCTAGCAACCAGAACAGCCATCCAAACGAAATCTACCGACCGTTGGTGTGATAGCTCATCGAACGCGGGCCATTGGCACTTACATATTTAGGTATTCCTCTTTATTGGACTCTCGTTTTATTCGTGTAAATATTTCACTTCTTTCGAGAGACAAAACTACGGCCGATTGTATATTCAAAGCAATCGGCGGAAGTGCCCTCTTTTTGTGATTGATGGAAGACATCTTAACCGTTTTCTCCCGATAGTGCTTGAATTTTTATGCTTTTTGTCTTATTTTAATATATATGTATGACACGCCGTAACCGATTTACAGTGTGTTTAAGTCGTTTCTCAAATACATTATTTATATTTGTTCAAAGGGCTTAAAAATTTATAAAAATAAATTATGATATATAAAAACACTATGGGGATTTACTGTTGGCATGTTTCATTCCAAATTTTAAACTTCTTACATAAAAAATGAAATTTACTACATAAATTATTTTCGATAATAATTATTGTATTCCCTAATGAAGACTTCCACAAATATTGAAACTGAGTAGATAGATAAATAATATCAGTTGAATTTCTATAGATGTTTGCAATATAAAGTTCTTTATGTACAGATGTTGATTTTAGTCAGGTTCATGTTCTTCCAATTTCTACATTTATATTCAATTTAAAACTTCATTGGAAATGAAGCTCATGTCTTTTAGTTTATGGTGATGAAGAAAATTTGTGTAAATATCGAAATATGTCGGGCATAGTAATATTAATTTGAAGCTTGCATTGTCTTATGTTTCCTTATTTTTCTATATTATCTAATATGCTCCTTCCAGATTTTCTTGTAAATTTGATTTTCTTTTTATTACAAATAACTAAATTTGTCGACTAATTATATATCCCAGTACTTTGGGTTATTTTTGAAATATTGGATTTGTTTTATTATCAATTTTATATAAACTTGATCTTTATGGCTGTTGAGAAAAAATTTGAGTCTTATTTTTTAAATAGGTAGAATATATGTCATCTGCTTTAAGTGTAATTATAATATAATATATATATATATATATATATATATATATATATATATATAATATAAATACATTGAATATGTCATTAAAATATGTTCCGTCAACCGGGGTGAAGTTGGACAATTTTTAGCGTTTTTGGCAAATAAATTTTTTATCGTAACTTCCAAAATTTTGAAAAAAATCAGTAAGATAGTTCCATAATTACCCAACGCAAATGTCACATTAAATATTTGATAGTATTAATCAGTTTTTATTTTTTATTTTTTAAATTTTGTCCAACTTCAACCGCATTTTGGGGCGGGATTGGACAAGCCTTGTTTAATGGCTTAAACGTCAATTTTCCACCTTCTAATGATGGAGTTGGACACAGGACATATTTTTAAAAAGGTTTTTGATTAGATTTGCCATTATTCAGTACAAATAATAATATCCAACGGTGATAAATGAACAAATGTTTTATTAATAAAAAAATTATTCAAAAAATTAAAACAAAATTAAAAAACGTAACAATACTTCTGAAAATAACAGTACAAAAATAAAAATCACTTCTAAATTCTTAAGAAGGCTTTTAAGAAGGGCTTAACCGATGCTATCATAATCTAATGCTTCAGTAAATTGAATGCGTTCTCTTCGTAAATCAATGGGTTTTTTCAGAATATAGAAAATTTCTTTTTGTGTAACCTCGGCAGAGTCTTCGACATTGGGGTATACAAAAAAATTACCCATTTTCTCCGAATATTTTTTTCTTAGGAATGTCACGAAATATGTGTTTTCTTCAACGTTAATGATCTTGCCCACAAAATTGAGATGTCTTTTTTGTGCGACGAACCGCACAAGAACGTATTGCCCTATACTGAAACGTGTTGTGGGACTAGGAATGGAAGGTTCAGTAAGCGTATTTGGTTGTATATCATAATCGTTTTCGTTATCAGTCTCGTCATTGTTGCTACTTTCATTAATACTTTCATCTTCTGAAGAATTTTCTTTTTCAATCCGGTTCAGTTCTCCTGATTCTATTAAATCTTCTCCGTCACTGTCTCCAGGTTAAGTTACACTTCGTCCTGGCAATATATTTAGTCTTTTACCTCTTGGTTTTCTGGTTTTGTTTGGTGGAGGTGTTAGATTTTCTTTTATTAAATCGACAAAACTTTGAGACCAAGCATCAGTGTCATTACCAGTGTCACTTTTGTAGTCGGGGAGTTTTTTTAACCCCCTCTCTCTATCCAGTGGATATATTCCAGCAGATGCGAATCCCGCTGTATATTGTCCTTTGACCGTAAGCCCAGTTTTTCGAAAGTCTCGTGTAATAAACGCGGAAAATCGCTTTTTTGAAAAACTCCTCTATTGGATGATTTCCAACGTCGTAAAACAGCTCTCCACTCGCCTTTTAGTGGTCTGAAGAACGCAACATCAAGTGGCTGGCAGAGGTGAGTTGAATTTGGTGGTAATAATATAAAATGAATATCATTTTTTCTGCACTTTTTTATGACATATGACGATATATGACTAGACATGTTGTCACCGATTAAAACTTTTTTGCCTTCAAATTTTGACAAATACGGCAAAGCCACTTTTAGGAACCAGTCTTCAAAACAAAACTGGTCGAACCAGCCACTTTTGCTGCGATTGTACACTGCACCGGGAGGACCATTTTCGATCCATGTAGGGTACAAATGCTGAGCTTTGTAAACAATATATGGTGGAAGAATTTTCCCGGAAGCAGATCCAGCTACCATAACAGACACACTGGTTTTGGAACTATCCATTACAATGTCACAGTGTTTACTTCCTCTTTTTGTGACAACCCTGATCTTTCCAGGGTCGTCTGAAAAATTTGTCTCGTCGTAGTTAACTATTTGTTCACAAGGGACATTTTCCAGGGCTACTTGCAGTTCATCAAAGTATGCATTAACGACTTCTGACGTCACTTCGGCTCGAGCTCTTTTGATATTACTGGCCAATCTCACACTCAATTCAGCATGCCGTTGTAAAAAAAGTTTGGCCCATTCCACTCCAGGTAGATTATTTTTAAAAATAGAAACAGTTGTTCCTTGTCTATCTAAATAATGCTTCACTAGTTTTCTTATGTCAATAATTTGTAAAGGAAAATTCCATTTTGCTGCTGTTGAAATCCCGTCGGCTAATGTGTTCTCCTGTTATTCACTTAAAGCTGTTTGCCCACCATATCGTTGAGTGCATTTAATGCCTTTAACATGATTATATAACGTAGATTTTGGAACGCTAAACATTTCGGCGGCCGCTCTTAGAGTCATTTTTCTTTTTTTTTTTACAGCTTCCACAGCCTTAACCATCGATTCAGGTTTATAATTTTGGTAAGGCTTTGTTCCAAGCGGTCTTTTATACTTGCGCACCATTGTCCAACTTCACCCTGTAAGAGGTACATTTTTCCATAGTACGGCCCTGTTTCTCAATCAACGTTAAAAATGTGACCTTCAACACTTATTGTTGGTTAAATACATATCAAAGACTTTGCTGATAAAATTTCATGCATGAACTATTACAGAATAATTTTCCCCAGCAGTTTTAAAACAAGTGTTTTAAAATTGACAAATTTTATAACAATATTTCAGAATTTTTTTTTTCATAACTTACCGAATGCGTCCACACATAACCACGTTCTTACAAAGCCTGATGTGTATGGTTAACGCTGCAACCAATCACGCAACGAGACATTGTATCTCTTTGATTGCCTAGATATATATATTTTAAATAGGTCCTTTGTCCAACTTGACCATAAAAGTCCAACTTAACCCCGGGTGACGGTACCTACATAAATGAGACAACGCCTTTGATTCGCCATGTAAAACTGAACTAATGAAATCACATTTTCATATTATTTCTATCAACTTGAAGGAATTAGAAAAATGTGAACCAGTCTTAAAATTATAAATAGTTAATCACAGTATTATTTTTTACAATTTTAACTTCATTAATTATTTGGGGAATATATCAGTTTGAATATCATCATATCGCACAATAGAATAGGTTTCTCATAAACTTACTAGCCCTTTTACCAACAAATATAATTTTGAAATTTGATTAAATATTTATACAGTGTGCTGTGACTAATGCATAAACGGTGAAAACGGTTGTTTGGAATCTTGTTATTTATAAGTAATAATTAAATTGTTTTCAAAATATTTTCTAGTACATTTTATTTAGATCAATTTTATCACCAATCCAGTGAAATAACGTACTTGCCACTTTTTAGAAGATATCTTAAGATAAGTTTCCGATTTTTAATGTCTAATTCAGGTTCTATGAAAGAAATGTTAAAATATGGAAATATATAAATCAAAACAAAATTGGATGCTTTTGATTTTGTTACTTTCTCAGATTCGTATGCTCCCGGTCTATACCATAGAAGTTGCAGAACACTGTATATGTGAAAATTTATTTCTGAGAAACGACATTAATTTAATATGATTTTAATAAAAAATTCATCTTTGTACTGGACTGGTCTTGAAACATAGCATTATTTAAATGAATTTTAATAACGCCCATATGGATATTTTAGTCGATGTGTAATGATGAAAAAATAGTAATTTTACACATTCATAATGGCCAATATTTCTATATCGATAAGTTTATTCATTTTGGCCTCAGAAATTATTTCATCAAGATTTCATTCGGTCCGCTAACAATATTAATTATTAAATTTAGTTTAATAACTAAGTGCATTTATTGTCAATTTTCCTATTCATGAACATCAGAACATTATCACAAATAAAAAATGTGTAAAATAAGTAAAAAATCATATGTAAACTAAAAAAAAATAGAATTGTTATCCTCTTCATCAGTCGAGTCGTTATAATGTATGAAATCTTCTGAATCTGAGCTGTTTGATATTGATATATTCAGCCTTTTTATTTGCTGTTCCTGAAGACTTTGTTTTTAATTTTTTTTTACTTTCTTTGTGAATGATTCTTCTAAGTTTTTCTAGGATGGATGTAGATGTTATTAGACTAGTTTTGCCTTTCATTTTATTAGAATTTGCATCATAATTGGAAGAGCTTGATGGTATTGAATAAACTTCTTTTGGAAAGACAAGAAAATCACCTTTTTCAGACTTGTCCTTGGTAGAATCTGATTATGCTGCAGGAATAGCAATAGATTTCTTGAACATAGGAAGGTCCAGAGCTTCAGTTCGCTTATTTTCATTATTAGTTCTTTCCTTTAAAAGCGGATTTTGTTCTTCTTCCAAAAAGTCGGTGAAGACATTTTTGTTGTTTTTCTAAAGGAATTGATTGAAACTTCCATTGTTGCAGCCCGAGTATAAGCTTTTCCATATAGTGAGCAAATTTTTTGTGTGTCACAACTTTTCCTGGGTTATTTTTTAAATAAGTCTCTATTTCTTGAACGTAATAGGTTTTTAATGGTGACATGAAACCCACATCAAATGCAAGTGCAACTTATGTGTAGCGTGTGTGTGGTAAGCACACAGTTGAATCATAATTCTCTACGGCCATGTGTATGATTTCTATGTTTCTTGTGTGGGAATAGTGACCATCCAGCACTAACAAAATTGGATCATCTTTGGTTGGCTTAGTAAATTTAATGTGAAATGTGAAAACCACTGTGTAAAAATATCGGTC
This sequence comes from Diorhabda carinulata, assembly GCF_026250575.1. NCBI lineage: Eukaryota > Metazoa > Arthropoda > Insecta > Coleoptera > Chrysomelidae > Diorhabda > Diorhabda carinulata. Next base: position 46,474,889 of record NC_079472.1, on the reverse strand, counting down.
TGAATCCATCTAGATTTGAATAATCTGAGTGGAGAAAAAATTTTTCCATCTCCTTTTCAAATATTTCGAAAAATTGGGCTTCGTTTTCGGCGTTAAATCGTTTAATCTCGCAACTGATGTTGAATGTGGTTTTTGTACCAATAACTGTCGGTGTTTGGTTAAAAACCCTTGAAGACATTTTTTACCCGCGGACTCCTTTCTATTACTAAAAAGATGCTTTAAACCATTTATAATTGACAATTTAAAAACCACATATTTGACATCTCTATGAAGACCAAAATACTTTCTTTCCATTTCAATGCAGTAATCGGTCAGCTGTTTCTCCAAAACCTCAGGTAAAGCTTGTTTTCTACTCAGAGATACTTTTACAAGATCCTGTGCACTCACGTTGCCTTTCACATATTGTTCATTGGTTCATAAAATAACAAAATTGCTAAGAAAAGAGAAACAAGTAGAATGAGAGAGCTTTTATCTAGTCCATTTCAAAATAAATGCACCATATGGCATACATGACAGTATATTAAACTAGACTATACCTTTTGGAACATTGACTGTTTTGGAGGTGCCTTCTTACGGCATGAACAGCGCTAATCATGGAATTTTTATCCCACTGTTTCCTTTTTTTCTTATTTTCAGTCATCTGCAAAAATGACTTAAAAATTGTTGAAAAATTAAAAACGCTACGAATATGAGATATCTCATATTATGATCCTCGTTATATATCATATTAGAAATTTTATGAATAAATTATTTTCCACATTATTTTTCCAAACTACACAAGTTTTATGCGTTTTATTTATTTAAGACAATAAACCAACTTTCACACCACAAATTAACTAAGTGACACCTATTAATTTTCTCATCTTTTTAACAAAAAAATCACTTCAAAGGGAACACTAATATGTGTATTCCACAAATGCATGCTGTCGCTAGATGGCGACTTTAAGTTTCTTTCCTCTATAGTAAGTCACTTGCTGCAAATATTCACTATTTCCAAGTCCAATACTTTTTGTCAAGAGATAACTTATTCTGTGGGCGAAGAAGTGATAGTAGCTCATACAATATCCGAATTAAAATTATGTTCGGGTCACGTTCATAGTTAAACAACTCAAATTATTTGAATTGTAATACATTTTCCATCATGACAATAGTATCCATCACACTGGAAGTAGATATTGAAAAATCTACAGTATTGGAAATTATACACGTAAAATACACATATTTATTAGAATAAATTACATTTTTTTCATCTACATCGGCGTTTTTATAAATATTGTAGGTCTGTGATATGAGTGTACTGTAATTTAAAAAGAAAATCATATTTTAATAGTTTCATCTTGGAAAAAAAATGGAATGCAAACAATCAGCTGCAAAACTGATAATTCGGACCAAAAAGTGAAAGGACATTTAAAATGGAATTATGGATTAAGTATATTGTAAAATTTAGTACACATTTAAAGCAATACTTTTCAGCTTGCATGTGTTGGTCCCTTATAAAATATATATTATATATACTTAAATAGTGTAAATATGTTTTTCAAAATATAACACAAAAATTTGATCGCTACATTTAATTGAAAAAATTCGATGTTTAAAATGCAAATATATTGTACTCAAGATAAAACACCCGTATCAAATTATTGTGGAATAAAATTGTTTTACCTTTTCAAATTTCCTATTGTTCATTTATGTAACAATATTTAAGCAGACTATATCTTATCTGCTTTTTCAATAACTTGTCGATATCTGCTTAATGTTTAAGGACAATCAATGATGATAAATGGTATTTGGTGACAAGTATTTTGAAAAAAAGAAAACTCTTCATAAAGTCTTAGAACCAATGTTAGAATTCCTCATACAAAAATAGTTTTTATTTAGATAGTACTAGTTTTAATTGTTTTACAAGAGTATACTGAGTTTTAAACATAATATATTTTGTACGTCTAACAATAGAAGTATATTTTGATATTGACATTGGTAATTATAAAATTTTCAGATAATTTCTCTAGATTGGCACTAATTGAATTTCAAAATATACATCTACTATATAAGATTATAGGTATTGATGTTGTTAGTCTTTGTCATAATTTCAACAGTATTGTTTTTAGAATAAAATAGAAGTCCTCTACTAGTTCAGATATATACAAAGAACTGGAATACCGATAGAAACATTTATTTTTATCCTAATGTAAATAATTATGTGACTAACTGTCTTTCTACTGCTTCAGATATTACATATTCATACTGTGTTCCATGTCAATAAATTCGAATAGCAGCAGATAAAGATTTATTGTTAGTTTTCAACCTAAGCGTCATTACTACTGAATTGGGTTGTCACTCAATTGTGTTTTTATTGGAGGTACATTTTCCCACATAGAAGCTTCATCTTTTAAGGACAGTCCCAGATAGAAATCTTCAGATATTATTACTACCATAAAAAGTCCACTCTCACATAATTAGAAATAACCAAATCCTTCTTATAGGATGGTCTGTCATATATTCAACCACATTAGAAGGTGGAGTGATTTCAATTAGGTATGAGATAAAAGTAAATAACAAAAATACAACTGTGAGATTAGAATCAACTACAACAAGGGTTACAATTGTATTGAACACTAGATACATTTAGAAAAAACATAGAATTATATATCAACGTCTATGATAACATCACAAGTAAGAAAGTCAACTTATAAATAAGCCAATAATTATATACATTTGATACGTTTCTATTAGTTCTACTGAACGATAATTCTTTAGTTAGATTCTAGAGGTATTGTGTGAAAATATACAGCACTATTGAAATTATAATAATACAATTCTGTCCCAATTTTATTATAAATTTGGTATTATGTTTTCAAGTATTATTTTTAGAAATAACTGTTCTTGTAAATACCTATGTATAGTTATTTATAATGTTGTATTTTACGCTATGAATTGTAGAAATTACAATAGAAAAAGTTCTCTAGCTCTGCTTAAACTTTTTCATATTAATATATCCATTATTTTAATTGTGTCTATACATTCAAGCTACATAATCTTTTTGTTTGTATTTTTTTAATCATACATATCCTCGAAAAGCGCAATAACTGTTTTTTATTCTATTTACAATTCCATTTTTGATATTACACAGGGTGAAGCTAGATGAGAAAGGAGTGCTACTATTGCTTCATATTATTTGTCTAAATAATGTATAGCATCTTGTGTTAACCAACAACATTTTAAGCAATGTCGCCATCAGACTCTAAAAAATTTTTCAATAGCTATTTTGGCATCTATTTTCTATTTTTGAAATTTGCTTTGATAGGAGCACAGAAATTTCTTTATATCCTATTAAAGGAAAACGATTTTTAAATGTGAAAAAATTATCGGTATCAATTTGAGCTTAGTACAATTATTTAATTTATGTGGAATAGAATACTAAGTAATGAGCGCACAATTAGTTGTAGAGAACTATAAAGATTAATTTTTAATGATCCTGAAATATTGAATGTCAAAGTCAGAGCTGAATCAACAACTTGAGCCTAATGATTCACCCTGTGTAAAGTAATACCATGTTGAAATTTTATATAATTCGGGGTAAATGCTTTTGTAAAAATCTTTTAATTTCAACTGTAGATATTAAGTAATCTTATAACGAATTTAAAAAAATTAGATGTACAATTATACAGAGTGATTCTATATATTTTCAACAGGTAAATTGGTGATTTTATAAGCAAACACACTGTAAGATTGTATAACATCGCTTCTATGAAGTGAACTACTTATATTGTAACGGGTTTATTAAAATGAGAATTTATACTGAAATAATTTACAAGGAAAGCTCATTTACTCCTTTTTAATTTAATTTTTTATTCAAAGTTGGCAACATTGCTTGAAAATATTATCTAATATCTAAGTGATCAAAACAAATGAAAAAATCATGCATCGGACGACTCAAGTCTATTATTTGAGGTATTTATGTTTTTTGTGGAAGTACTGATAGAGAAATTACCACAAATAGTGAAGCAGTTGATTTACATAAAAGAGTGTGATGACAGGACTCCCTGGCCATTTCTAAAATCAAATCTTGGAATATAGATTTATTTAAGAATTCAATTTTTTTACTTTGTTCTCATGCTAGAAACAAATCTCTTACTACCTCTCAAAAACAGAAATGTTTTTGATAACAATAATTACTAATTCATTTCTGGTTTATTTTTTGTCAAAAGATCAAAACATTGTATTCTTCGCATCTTCTGTGAACGTTATTTTCGTTTAAAACAAATGAATTGGGCACTAGTTATATCTTATCAACACTTTATAAGTAAAACATTTTATTATTTTTACACATTAATGTACTGTTAGTAACCACGTCGTTCAACATTTTACCTATAAATGGTGCTAAAATATATAAAGAAATGACATATACCATGTGTTGGTTTTAGCCGTAAAAGTCACAAGCAAATATTACGTTTTTTTAAATATATGAATTAATATTATTATAATATGTCAATACCTACCTAGCAATGGTGCCAACTTTTTTAGTCTATTTCGAGTATTATTTTTATTTTAAGTACTTACTAACAATATTTTCGTTTAGGAATAGTTTATTAATAATCATTATAATTTTTTTTAGGGTAGCTATTATTTTTAGATATTTTTTACAATATTTTGAGGTATATTGATAGTTACGAATATTAAAATCTGACATTCACAAATTGTAAAAATTGTAATGGAAATGTCGCTATTGCTCTGAATTATTATCAATAAAAGATTATATAAAAAATCGTTTGAATTCATTTTCTTCTCCATATTCCTCATAGACTATAGAAAATCGAAAGAATATTTGTGATGGAGAACAATTTATAATACTTGTAATAATAGTATGTGTTTGGGGCTTTCAAAAATCTAATTTTACTTGGTATTATATCAATCAACCAAGTGTGAAAAGTAAGAAAAAAACCGTACTACATTGAATCGAATAATGATAAAAATGAAAAGATTCTTGTCGATCTAGCGAATCAAATGAATTGGGCTTTTTGAAGGTATATAAATTCAGAAATTAGGTTGCATTTTGTTTTATTTAAATTTAACTCATTCTATCTTGTTATTGTATACATAATGCTTGACTCATTCACAAAATAGACCATTAACTCAACTTAGATTATACCATTTATCACCTGGGCGTTATGCCTCTTGATTCCATTAAAAAGTGACTTCGTCCTTGTTTTCTGCTTTTTTCTGATAATTGGTCAGAAAAATTCGAGACATCTGAAATGTTGGTTACCAATGGTTTGGATATAACGTATTTATTTAAAAACTGCTGTTAAATTTTCTAGCAATTCTTCTGAGTGGATTATTTCCTGTTCCAACTAACCCCTCAGCTGTGGAAAGGAGTAGACTAAGACTAATAAATTTATCAACTGTGGATCAAATTTTAATTCATTGCAACAACAAGTAGAGTTTGTTTGTTCCAGAATAATAAATGATTACTGAAAAGAATGAAAATTTGTCTGTAGAGCAAAATACAATCCCAATCGAGAAAAATTGACGTTTTCATTAATAAAAAAATATTATTTTAGAGAGAGAGAAAGAGAGAAAGAGAGAGGAGAGAGAAAGGGAGAGAAAGAGAGAGAAAGAGAGAGAGAGAAATGCTATGTTGTCAAAAAATTGTTACAATTTGTAGACAAAAGCTAAACTAAAAAACAAACATGAAAATAACTAAATTAAGATACAAATAGAATTTAAATGAACATATGTAAACCACAATGAGTTACAAAATTATAGGTAATAATTAGTATATACGCGTAAGTCATATATAAGTCCATAGCAAAAATTAAACCAGTATGCATCATGCCCGGAATTAAATATTATTATTAGAATAGAAGTCGTTTGCAGAGTAGAAGGCTCTATCCAGTAAATATGCCCTCAAATTATTGCGAATTGCGGGAAAAGATGATATAGATTTGATTTCAATTGGCAAGTGATGGTGCATATTTTGCATTCTAAAATATTGAGCCGTTAATTAATTCTGAACGTGGAGTAGGTAGCTAAAGGTCGTGCTCCGTGGATAGCCGTATAACGACCTTTCTAACAACGGATTCAAAGATGAATGAGGAAGAAAGAGTCAGAATTTTCAATCTTTTGAAGAAGTTCCTGCAGTGAGCCCTATATATCGGAGATGCCTCTCAATAAGAGCATAAAAACTGTTAAGGATGAGAATTAGTTCAATTCTTTGGAAACTCAAGGAGGAATTTTTTAGATAAGGCGGCAATATGTAACTCCCATTTCAAAGAATTGTCCACAACAAGTCCTCAGAATTTTACAGATTCATCGACGTAAATGCGTGGTGTTATTTAATAAAAAGGCAGCAATGTATATTTATATGATAAAACTTTAGTTTAGAAACGTTGAAACAGAAAAGATTAGAATCGCGTCACGATTTAATAGTAATTAGGTCACTATATATGGTCCTATGAAGTGCCGTGAGATCAGGGTTGATCTTAAAGAAACTAGTGTCGACTGCAAATAGACATATTTTATTAGTGATGTCTATACAGACAGAAGAAACAAAAAGAACCTGGTACTGAGCCTGGGGCACTCTACATTCTATTGATTTGTAAGAAGATATCATTGTAATAATCCTTGCAAGCTGACTCTGTTGGCAAGGTTTGAGAGGTGTTCCCCTGAAACCATAGTACTGCAATTTGTTAATTAAAATTATGATTTATGTAAGAGACATTGGTATATGAAGTATTATGGAATGTATGAAACTTCAGAAAAATTTGATATAGACACTACAATTGGCATGTTTGTGAGAATTTGAAAATGTATTCTTGTACTGTCTCTTCAATTGAGATTAACTTATCACTGTTGTTTCAAGTGTGAATCGAATACTACAAGTAGGTTAAAGTATAATTATTAAAAGTTATTAGGCCTGCATGTCAGGGACAATTTAATGTCAAGAAATGTTTACATTGGATTTTAATATCTTATGAAAATATTTCTCAAATCTAATGAGATACAAATAAGATTAAACATCTGTTGATCATCAGATTTGAGAGCTGATAAACAACTTGGATCGAATAAAAAATAAAATGTTCTTGGAATAATGCTTATGCTAGACAAAAAGTATGAGGACATTGTAGATCGTATAGTAAAAGCCTGTGAAGAACTTTATCGTTTTCTTCTTGCTACAACTTAACAGATAACAATAATGAGCAGCGAGATATAGCTGTACTTTAGAATGCTCGCAGACTATTGTTATACTCTAAAACTAGATATCCTCTAAGTATGGGAGGAAGCCTAAATATTGTAGTTTAGTAAATGTATTATTATGGAACAGCTGATGTACCGAAAACTTCAAATCGCCATTACTCGAAAATCTGTGAGTGACAGAAAAAAGAGGAAATATAATCAAAATTAAGATAAGGAGTACGAGAAGAATCATTTAATTTTAATTCTACAATTTTTATTTCTGATAGACAAGCTTTACATTTGTAGTCTGTTTAAAAGTATTATATAATAATTGATTTTTTTACCAGTATGAAATTCCTTTTTTGTCATAATATTGTATCTTATAAATACGATTTCTAATGTAATCTGCCAATTTCGATTGCAACTAAGGCGAGTACACTTTCTTGTAACTGGTGACCGGAATAATTATAAGCCGTGGGCGAATAATGAACAATTTTGATATTAATCCAACAATGCTATTCGACTCATCTTACAATTTGTTATATAATATGGTAATGGCTGCCTACACTTATAGGTGCCGGTAAAAGGTTAAGTCGTTCTAGAAAGATCACACTGATTATCTAATATTGGAAAATATTCAGGCAGAACACCGAATTGGTCACGCTTCACGATGCAAGTGCATACCAGGGTACCACCAAATATAGTTCTTGTGGTGGAGACAACTTTTAGTATGTGTAAAACAAAAGGGATAGAAATGTTCTGTCACTCGACAACAATGTGACTGATTGAAATTTGAAATTAAAATCCAGATGTTTTCATATACACTGCGATCTGAAAAGTCCCAAAACATTGTTAAATACTATTATTTGGTATGACTTTAGGGAGAATAGTTTCGCATTCAAAGTTGATCGAATTGTTTCATTCTTTTTTCATTGTTTTTCATTCTCATTAAGTTACACTGTTATATCAGGAACGGTGTGAGAGCTTTTTCGGTGGATTAACTCTATAGTAACAGAAAATATTATTTTTGCAGACACTGATAATACCACACCAATCTTGACAAAATATATTCTAAATAAAAAGAAGGCAAAAGATCGTGTTTAACATTTCTCTACTCTTGTTTTCCATATTAGGCTTCATGAATTGATTTTCTAAAAAATTTTTCAATTATAAGAGATTTATTTTTTATGCGATTTGCTATTTGAAAACTTAACTGTAACGTTGGTATATTTAAAAATTTAATTCCAAATATAAGAATAAATAATTTAATATAGAAACGTTCTTGTAGCTTTGTTAGAAAATAGTAAAAGTTGGTAATTTATTGAGAATATGAAGATTGAGAAATTATTGCTACGACGTTAATATAAAAACCAATTTATGGAAACATATATAATGTTGACCGTTAGAAGCAGTTCTAGTGAATGTCAATCTTTTATTTGAATATTTATGTGCAATTAATTTTGAAATGTCAAGATTAAAGTTAACAATTGTTTTGTAAATAAATTGAAATAATACACTGGTCTAGGACGCGTTTTCTGATACTAGTTTAGAAATTGGCGTGAAAATAAAACATTTTCGGTATTTTTTCACTTTTTCAGAAGGTTGTAAGATTAGACAAGCTTGAAAAGATTATTTTTTTTATTATAAGAGTTGACGATATATCAAAATAACCACATAGTGGAACGGAACCTATTCCTATTTTTGTTTAACTTTATTCTCAAATATCCAGTAAAGTAATTTGAACTTAATTCATCAAACTCATCTCAAGACATTTTAGTAATCCATTTGAATATAATTGTTAGATTCTACAAGTGAAAATATCTGTTGATATCTCTTTTTTTATGACATTATAAAATATATTTATTATAAATAAATGTATAAATAGAGATAATCTTAAAACATTTTTAATGCATTTCTTGACAAACATTAATTTATATTCGATTTAATCGTTAATTGGCTATTTTTATAAATCATAAGAATCACTTATCAACTTAACCTTGTAAAAAAAGGTGTAACACTCTCAGCACGTATGGGGTAAAAGCAAGATGTAAAATTCAAGTGGATAGATACCTACTTTCTTTAATCGTTGGTGTTTTAGTTGGTAGTGGTGTATTGGTAGGAAATTCCGATCCAGTCTAACTTAAGAAGGTTCATAATAAACTTAAGCATAGTGATAATATAGAACATGATTAAATACATATTTGTTTTGTTATTTATTGGTGAGTGAGTTTTTTAATAACTATATATGTATGGTGATTTAAAATAACAGTAATGGTATGGTAGGATAAAATTTTAGTATTTTTTTTTAATAAAATAAATGCATGAATTTGCATAAAAATTTCTTAATACGTGTTTGTACTGAATGGGTAATGAAGGAACGATCTCAATAATTAGTTTTACGTATATCATTATAAAGGGTGCTATATAAAAGGCTAAATTTTCACTTTTTAAGAACAATTAGTTTCATAGAGAATATTCATAAATAACCAATACTGTTTTATAGCACATGATCAATTCATTTGAACAATCATCACACAATTATGAAGCAGTCCTGCCTGTATTGAACTTGAGATAACCGACTCCAGTGTTGCCTGTGATTGAACCTCCAGTCTACTTAGTTGCAGTACTCAGGTGCCCAATCTGAGGTGTTTGTCTCACCTATGATAATTTTGGATTATCTGCAGTCATATGACTGGATACAAAACTCTTTATTTTTTCCTCTTCCCGCAGTTTAAAGTTTTGATTAATTTACAAGTAAAGGATTCCCATAGCATGTTCTGTTACTGTCAGCATTTAAGTGGGTAGAAGTTTGGCCAGATAATCGATAGCTCCCGAGTCATCTAGGTCCAGAGATCCACAGCAGCTCTGCCGTTCCTTCGCTAGCTGTGATGTATTTAATGCATAGTTCTTTTGAGAGTGGACCTGGAACTCGAGTAAATCACATTCCGAAAGCAATTCTACGAAAGACTTGTATATTTATTGTATATTTCCTAGTCCCAAAATTAGTTGAAAATAAATTCTTGGGTACCTTTTACATTCACAATGTTCTCCCATGATGCTTTCATGATTCTTGTCTCCTTTTTTTTCCTTTTAATATGCTTTTGTTTTGATTTTTCGGATAGTCTCAAGATTTACTTTTCTCCATCTGGTTTTTTGAGTAACATAATGGGTGTTCTAATAATTTTCTTTTCACTATTGTCTATAGGGACTCTATTATCTGTTATCTTATCATTTAGGATAGTAAGACTTTGTTGGATTTTCTGAAGAGAACAAATCGCAATGAAGCAAACAGAACACAAGCCACATCACCAAATAAAAATGGTCTTATCGTACTAGAGGACATTTACCTCTAAAAATGTTACTATCGAAATAACGTACATAATAAATACAGCTGCCACAATTTTAAGAAGACGTTGGTTTTGGTTAATTTTTTCAAAAGTACCTTAAGCAGTTTTACCAAAAATAAAAACCTTAGCCACAAAAATTTTGACAAAAGGGTCTTAAGCCCCATGAATTTACCTTTCACTGTTTAGGTAAATATGGACAGGCTTCCTCTCTAGTATCACTGAAAAGGTAATTTTTATCCTTAAAAGATTCATTTGAATCGAAATTCGACGGTGAAATAGTTGTTTCTCATTCAAAATCAAAATCAAAATATCTTTACGTTGAGCACAAATTGCACTGGAATACAAAGATACAATTATGTGTCTTGTGACTCTACATAATACAACATTTTGAAAATATTCATCGTGGAGAAAAAAGATACATATTCCTTATTGCTTCGAGCCATTCAATTGTATACTTATTTAGTGTAAAAGTCAGATGCAAACGCTTTTCCTTTTCCTTTTAAAAACGTTTTTTGTTTCAATTTTGATATTCGCGGTCCAATATATCTTGTATAGCTGCCTTTCTTTGCTTCATTCTTCAATCAATATACTGGTGAACCTCTCGAAGTATTTATATTTTCCATCACTTTTCAAAGCATTAATATTCAATTATGTGTCTGATGTCTCTGACAGGTATTCATTATCATGATATATATGATATATATATATATATATATATATATATATATATATATATATATATATATATATATATATATATATATATATATATCAGCGGAATAAATCGACTGTGGAAATAATATAAATAATGATAAAAAAATAAAAAAGTGCCGAAATCAAGTTATTTATTCACTTGAGTATACAAGTTTGCCTGCTTGAATAACAATCAGAACGTGTTTCCAGATGCGATGGACTAATATTAAACTTGAAATGAATATTTAAAACTTGTTTGTAATTCACTGGAAATAGGAACAAAATAAAAATGTGAAAAATCACAAGATAAACTATTGAGACATCTCGATGTAGAAAAAAATATATCTAAAGTTTTCGACATATTGCTGTTTATTTAGTGTATATTATAATGGCATTATCATATTTTTACTAAGTTAATTGAAAAAACTTCAATATTTTATATCTTATTTAAGAATATTGTATACAAAGTGAGCATCTAGAATAATTATTGAAGTCAGCTGTGAATCTCTAAATAATCTTATATCCTCGAAACCTACATGTTTTCTATCAACTAGCAATAAATATATGTTTTATAAGACTTTTATTCTCGAAATTACGCCATGACATAAACTGTTATATTTTCAACAGTAAAAATATACAAGTTTTCAAAATTAATAAAAACAAATACGGTACATTGAAAAATATTTTTTCTACGACCGTGCGTTTTAACCCACTTTCCCGCACGCATTTTAGTTTTGAAAGTGTCACTTTCCCGCACTAGTGCGGGAAAGTAAAATGATGCACATTTTGACCATATTAGATAGTTTTTCACTTTTGAGATTATAACTATTGTTACTACAGGTAAATAAATATTTACGAAATAGTCTATCAAACAAAATTTAAACCTTTTCTAGCTTTTTGTAGCATTTTTAATTTTTTGAAAATATAAAATAATACAGATATTTTTTATATAACCATGTAATTGTTACTAAAACGTCAAAGTTGTTCAAAACGTCTTGGAAGTGACCGAATAAGTGCAATCTTCTTCTAAATTAAACCACATTAAACCGAATCCGATACAATAATATTAATTCATCATCAACCGAGGAAGAACTTCCCGAAGCCATTTTGAAGGTTGCAAATGAAACTAATTCCGAGCTGTTACCTGCCAACTGACTTAAAACCGTTGCCGTCACCGTCATCGTCATCTTTATGCGACCTGCAACCGATGCCATCCATCCTCATCCTCTACTAGTCTACAGAATGCAACAAATTGTGTTTTCAATATTAATATTTATAATAATTAGTAGTTTTTAGTTACAGTTTTTTATATTGTTATGTTTGTTGGATTAAAATAATTTTTGAAAAATGGATTGGTATACTTTTTTGTATATACGGTCGTAGAAAAAATAATATTCCTAACACATGCGTAAAGTGTCTTTCCCGCACTTGACCGCTTGCCCGAACTACGCTCCGCGTCGTTCGGGACAACTGCAGTCGCGTGCGGGAAAGTATCACTTTCCGCACTTGTTAGGAAAATAACTATACTTATCGAACTATTCGTCTAAAAAAGAATAATTGAACACGTAATTAATATTTTTGAATAATATGAATATTTTATATCAGAGTAAAATATAAATGTGGAAAATTAAAATAAAATTTTCTATTTTCACTAGTATGTCTTTAACTTGCCAAATTGAAACAAACAATGACTAAGTAGTTTGAAACCGTTCCGGCTTGTCAGTCTGAAGACTCATTAACATTTTTTAACTTTGAAGACTATTAACAAGTAGTATGAGTCATTTCAAATTAAATAAAGAACGAGAGATCAAGATAAAGAGCTGTTCCGAAAGAAGCCTTTTAGAAATATTTCCAGTCGAGGATGCAACGTTGGTATAAGTGCATCACTAGTCAAGGGCGTTAATTTGGAGGAGATTAATTGAAATTTAATGGTGTCTTTTCAACATTCTGAAAATAGTTAAGAAATGATTTATTTCAGCTTTTATTTTTCTTCAAGTCATTGGTAAATTTGAATTTCGTGACATTGATATAAACAAGATACCATTTCAAAGAATGGACTTGAAACAGCTACTCCAAATCCTACTAACCTTCAGATCATCTTATTATTCATTTTGATTTACCATGTAAACATACAAACAAAGAGATCTTTGACACTTCCTCACATTTACAGTGTCTGTGGCAAAACATAAATACTTTCTATTTCACATGAAAAAAGCCATATATTTGTTCGATTTCATATTGTTGTTATAAAAATATGTATTATTTGCCTGTTAAAAATTAATTTTCAAAGCATTTGAAACAAATTTCATCCACATTTGTTATTTATAAATAGGTTTATTAACTCTATATAAAAATTCATCGAAAATTCTTTTCAAACATTTTCTATAAAATCGAATGGTATTCACTCGGTAATTTTTTCTATTTTTTTTGTTAGAAAAATTTACACATACAAAAATTGTATTTTTAAGGACATATTATATCCCAATTTATAATATGTATTGAGTATTTTTTTGATGAGGTCAGATTATTGAGGAGATCTGTACGTACCCAAAAAGTTTTCAGTAACTTTGACACACGTCATCCAAGGTTCTCTTCCTTTTTCAGTTATGGTAGTAATGAATGCGGGATCTTCAATTAATTTTTTAACGTCGGGTCCAACAAATACACCTTCCTATAGTTTAGAAGGAAATTTTTGTTTGATAAATTTGTAACCAGTTCTATCTTTGTCCATGTCTTTTACAAAATGTCTGATTAGCCCTAATTTGATGTGCAAAAGTGGTAATATTATCTTATCGGGGTTAGCTAAAGTTTCATTTTTCATATTTTTTACCCAGGAACGTAAATAGTTAATTACCGTAAGCTAAAGGTGTGATGAAAATTTATTTCATTTATACTTGGCTTTGGCTCTGACCTATGTTCATAACCCTTGCAAATGATAAATTATCTGCAAAATCGGAATTCTCGGAGAATTCTATTATTGATGTTATGAACACAAAAATAATAAGATCTGTCAAGCAAAGTAATCTCTGAATGTTAACTCCTACAAGAAGGGTATGCAAGAAGATAGTTTTCTGGTCGTATATGATTGCTGCCCAGTTTATGACGCCATTGAAGTAAGGATGTGTTACAAATGTTGTAGTTTTGTGCATATCGCTAAAAACTGCAATAAACCGCTAAAATATCCCATATACGCTGTTAATCACGAAATTAGTGACCGTATGTATCAGAATCAACTTCGTGAACATCAAATACGAATCATGTAGTGTGGGATTCACATGCCCATGTTTCATAGATAAACTCGAAAAATTTAAATCTGATGTGTTTAGCATCAAATAGTAATTACAACTGGAGTTGAATGGTCGTGTAGACTTTAGCGGTGGTTCTACTTATAACCGGACATAACTATTCAGCTTTCCACCTAAAAAAAACTGTACCTTTGATTTAATCGCTATTGCTGAAACATGGTTGAATCCCTCCGTCCTTGAATCTGAACACAACACAACAGTGCCAACTCTTTCGACTTCTCGGATATACTGAATATACTGTTTACACCTCCATTACACCAACACTAACAATTATACTGTCTGACACGCGTTTCGATAATCAAGTTATCGTTTTCAGAGACTGAAGACAGTATCAGACAGTATAATTGTTAGTGTTAGTGTAGTGGTGGTGTTATCGCCATTAACGGTTCCAGAAATTCCAGCTTAGTTCTCGGTTATAACTAACGTATTCTATAATACTCTCACAAACTCTCACTTGTTGAATGATGATGGTCTTGTAATTATTGGCGATTTTAATATTCCCCAATACTATAGTATGCATGCTGACTCAACTAATGTTAATAGTTTTGTGACTTCCTTAAATAACTTCACCAAATCTCTTAATGTTACACAATTAAACAAAGTTATTAACTGTCACAATCGTACTTTTGATTTAGTTTTTGGTCGGAATCAACTTTCAGTTAGTAGATGCGTTGATTATTCGTTAACTTATGAGTATGGATTCCACCTCTCGCTTGGAATCTTTATCATGCTAAAAAATGGAAATGAGTCATTTTCATCACCAGTTAATCCGAGGTACACCTTTAGAAGTGCTAATTTCTTTCAATTCTACATACATTTGCTCAATATCAACTAGAATCAATTATTGGTTGAAAGTAATGTTGACAGAGCTTGTGAATATTGTTATTGTCAAATTCAAGATGCAGTCTCTGCTAGCATTTCCAAAACAATTAACAGATCTTCCAAAAAATACCCTATATGGTTTAACAACAACATTATTCATACCTCAAGATAAAACATCGTTTGTTACAAAAATTTAAGTGTACCAACAACAATGTGGACTACGTTGAATTTAATAATCTGCGAGTCAAAATTAAGAGAGATATACATTATAACTACATCAGAAATGTAGAGCAACAGCTAACAAATGATCCTAAGAAGTTTTGGTCCTATTTGAACTCCAATAGGAAAACTACTGCTCTATAAAAACGAACCTCTTAACCAACCTGATGACATTGTAAATGATTTTGCAGTCAGGATATATTATCTCATCTACACTCTAGTTTCAACTAACCTCAAAAAATGAAAATCAAACTTTTTATTTGGTCCTTGTGGGTTACCAGCCATTCTATTACCATTATGTTACCTCTTTAATATCTCGTTAAAATGTCGTAAATTTCCATTGATATGGAAAACTGGACGAATTTGTCCTATTTTTAAGAAAGATAATAAGGTTGTTATTGAGAAATATCGATGCTTCACAATTGTTTCCAATTGTTCTAAGGTATTTGAAACTCTTTGAAACGAAGTTCTTTTCCACCACGTGAAACTATCCATATGTAATGAACAACATGGTTTTTATCTCGGTAGATCTATGGTCACGAATTTAATGTGCTTAACGCAATATACGACAACACTTGTATTGCGGTGGACAGGTTGATGTCTTCTATACAGATTTTTTGAAAGCTTTTGACCTCTTGGATCTTCTCTCTTCTGACTAAGCGATCCAACATTGGTTTAACTGATTCATTCACCAACTTTTTTATGTCATACTTCACAGATAGAAAACTCACAATTACTTCCCATGGTTTCAACTCCATAGAAATTAAAGTATCTTCTGGAAAGCCCCAGGGCTCAGTACTTGGGCCACTGATATTTTTAATATTTATAAATGACATTGTCTCAGGATTAAATTCTCCTTCATGCAGATGATCTAAAGCTGTATCATTGTATATCGGACACTGATGACTGCCACTTACTTCAATCTGATATAGATAAAGTTTGTGATTGGTGCGATAAAAACGCACTTCCTCTCAACGTTTCAAAGCGTAATACCTAATATTTCACTGAGCCCTCTTCATTTCAATTATGGTATTTCTAATAATGTGCTTAAAATGTGCAGCCTTCAAAGAACTTGGTGTTACATTTGATAGTGAATCAAAATTTGTGAGCATATTAATATTATTCTTAGTGGAGCTTTTGGGAACCTCGATTTCGTATTGAAAAACTTTAGGCAGTTTACCGAATTGAAACCGTATCTTTACTTTTTAATGCATTCGTTCCTCCAAAACAAGATTATGCTTCTATTATATTGGACCAAGCTACCAAACTCATATCAGACAATATTTATCCACCAAAAGGAATACCTCAAAACACACTGTTAGAATGCTTTAACTTAAACGATCTAGCGACTAGACGTATGTGTTTTCCTTGATATTCCTTTGCAAAATTGTGACCAATAAAATTGTCTCTCCAAAATTGATAGGTCTTTTAAGAATACATACTCCTCGAGTTGCCACCCGGTCCCACTTTTTATTCTATATTCCAGTTCCTAGAACTAATGTTTTCAAATTTTCTCATTTATATGGAATAAGTCAATATCATGGTTAAACGCATAACTCTCTGGATATTTTCTGCGGCCCTATTTCTAACATAAAAAAGAAAATTTTTTCCGTTCTATAATTTTCTCATTATTCGTGTGTGGCAGAGTTATCATGGAATACTAGAACTGTTATACGAGTACTTTTTTCGTATTTTTTGTGTATATTATTTACACTTCATCCAAATGTACCATTGCTTACTTGTACTTTACAACTTCAATTGTTTAATTGTTAACTTTTATGTATGTTAACACCTTTTAATTGGCACGAGGACTGCAGGGTGGTGTAAATAAGTGAAATAAAATAACCAATAATAAATAAAAACCTATTTTAATGTCAAGCTCCAGCACTAAGTCGTTCCTATAGGAAAAACAACTTATGCACTGTGACGTTTACAGTACACGGTAACTTAAACTTCCCTGCATTGCTGAATAATGTCCATTAAAAAAATCGGTCATATTTTTGTGACATGATATACATTAAATGTGTGGTACCCAATATTTATTCTGATTGCGAATATCCAGGTTGAAATATGCACTGTAGCACCACGTAATTGAAGGTGGCCTTTTTTGATTTAGGTGTTTATTCACCGCAAATATAACAAACTAAATCGACAGAATTAACACATTTGAGTGACATTTTACACGATTTAGCTGTCAACTAACTTCAAAAGGTGACGATTTGGTAAAAAAAATATTGAAACGATTTTAGACGTGAATGATAAAAACTGATATTTTTCTTTTAGCTTTTGAGGCGCTTCTTATAAAATGCATAATAGATTTAGTACGTGTAACTTTGAGTGTTGCCTGGTGTGAATATTCCACTTCTTTCATTACAACCATTACAAAATAGAAAATGTGCATGTATAATTATAAATTGGAATGTGGGTACGGAGTAAGCAAATTAATTTACCGATTTAAAACTACCTAACTGTTTTAGAAATATATATAATATCGGTTTCCAATGTTTATTCTGTTTACTAAATAGTCATATAGAAAGACAGTCTTAATAATCGAAGTACAACCCATCGTATTTTAGAGGTTGAACTAAACGTTCAGCAATCTCTCTGAGACCTTTCAATAACACCAAATTGTTCGATCTTAT
The DNA here is from genome assembly GCF_026250575.1 of Diorhabda carinulata. NCBI lineage: Eukaryota > Metazoa > Arthropoda > Insecta > Coleoptera > Chrysomelidae > Diorhabda > Diorhabda carinulata. The sequence goes on along the minus strand of NC_079472.1, from coordinate 46,456,685 downwards.
TCCTCTTAATTTTCCCAATATGTGGTTTAGCATTGTTTTATTGTGATAGGGCTTTCAAAGGGTCAAATTTGGTCTATTAAAATAATTAAACCAAGGCTGTGTCGTTCTCTCATTAAGTGAGTCTTTCCTTTCGAATACACATATTTTCCTTTCAGTCAAGGCTGCTTCAAACTTTTTGGTTTCCAATAAAGTCTTAACAATATAAGAATTTCATATTTATTACACTCTATATTATTTATTATAAAAACTTACTGCGTTGGTAATGAACAGAATGTAATATAATTGTACTCTTCTTAGAAATATAGACTAGTTACATGTTTGAAATGAGGCAATGAATTTTCAAATATGTTAAATATGACACACCCTTTGTATTGATACTACAAGAAAAATGTTAAAATTAGTTTATAGAGTGTAGAGAAATTGATAAGTGAAATAGTTTGATATATTGAATTACTACAATGTTAATATGAATTATTCCAGCTTAACGGCAATACCAATTAATAAATATGATAATATTATTTTTTCTATATGATATAATATAGATATATCTTAATGATATATTCAAGGGTGTTTTGTTTTAGGTTTTAACATTCTTCCATTTTTCAGGGGTTAAAGCACAATTTCAGTGTCCACAGGGAACGGGTTTTTTTCCCGATCCCGAAGAATGTGATGTTTACTATAAATGCTCAAGAGGAATTTACGAACAGAAACTTTGTCCTGATGGACTTGTTTTTGACGACAAGGATCCAAATTTTGAAAGATGTGAAGTACCAGCTAATGTGAATTGCGACGATAGACCAATTTTACGTAAGTCTAAACCAAAAGACTGCACACTAAGGAAAATCATTGAATTTGTATTTTTAGCATATGTTTTTCAATATTTTAATGTAACAAATTATTCTCAATAATTCTATCAATTTCGGAATATTCTAAATTCATTTTGTTCTCCCGATGACCAATTTTTAGTCAAATTTAAAAATTTGTTAATAATATTTTATGTCGAAAACAAAAAGATATATTTAACATTATCGGCAAATTTCGCAGATAATGTCAGTGTACTGGGGATTTCAGAATTGGGAACTAGGTACATTAACTTTTTTTTCGCGTTAGTAGAGAGCTTAAGCTGCTAATAAACATTTTTCCGATTATGGTCCAAAGTAGACTCACCAAATTTTTAATAGTCTATAATTTAACTAACTTTGGCACTCGAATCTTTTTTCACGCAAACAATCAACATTCATTGATCAATTTTTGTGATCTCCAAGTACACAAGAACATATCTAGTTTAACAATATAAAATAGCTGATAACGTTGAGGACGTTGTACTGTTGTAGGTACGTAATTGCACAGAATTAAGACACACCTCAAACAAAGTGAGAATATTTTTAATCTATAATATAAAAATGAATCGCAAAATGTGTTGGTAAGCGCATAACTCAACAACGCCTGGATCAATTTGGCCAAATCTTTTTTTAAAATGTTCGTTGAAGTTCAAGGATGGTTTTTACGGCGAGAAAAATTAGAATTATTGCTGGAAAATTCCTAAAAATAGCTCTTTTCTTTTTCCCATACAAATGATTTGTAACTAAAACGTAGTCAATTTGAGCACTCACTGTTGTCTAAGCAATGTAGGTGTGTTCCTAACGTCAAAGATCATATCTATCAAAACAATGTGTGTGTGTGCGTTGGAGCACAGAATACATAGTTGGAGGAGTTTAATGTCGCGTTCCGAAACTCGCGTTTCTTTTGTAAGGTGTGTTCCTAACGTCAAAGATCATATCTATCAAAACAATGTGTGTGTGTGCGTTGGAGCACAGAATACATAGTTGGAGGAGTTTAATGTCGCGTTCCGAAACTCGCGTTTCTTTTGTATTAGTTTCGGCACGCGAGATAAAATGCAGCAGTTTCCACGTCATTACATCAGTCAAACAAAAATCGCGTTAGCAACAGTGTTTTATTATTTTTAATATCCAAACAAAAACAATTCGTACGGCTTAAAAGAATTTGCTTCAAGTCATATCAAATTAAAAAAAAAAAAGTTGTCTGTTACCTAATCTACTGAGTTTGCTTTTGTCAACTGATACACGAAACAAATTCGTATATCGTGTTTTTTGCAGAGTGTTTAGTTAGTTAGTGTTTGATTAGTTCGTGATTAGTGAAAAAATAATGTATATTTGATATGCCTCCTATAAGACGAAACAATTTAGGTAGAAGAACCAGAAATGCTACAAACCAAGCTAATTACCGATCTAATCGTACTGCACAAGAACGTGACGACGGAAATGAACGTGAAAGAATTCGGATATCACAAACGCGTGAAGCGCGAGCGCGACATTCAACTAATAATCGCGCAAGTTTGAATCGAGCTGCTTTCAGTTACGATGTATCAATTGACTACAGTAACTACCAATGTGTTGTTATTGGTTCTATGAACTCGGTTTGCTCACACTGTAAGGCATTAAAATACAAAAACGAAGCCAATGGATTGTGTTGCGCAAATGGTAAAGTGAAATTGATACCATTGGATCCACCACCAGAACCATTGTACTCATTGGTTTCAGGAATAGGAACAGATTCTATACACTTTTTGACACATATCCAACAATATAACAATTGCTTTCAAATGAGGGCAACAAATGTAGTTCGGGAAAATTTTATGCCAACTTTCAAGGTATGTATTATAGCAGTTACTCATAATTATTTTCTTAATCATTACGAAATATATCACTTAGTCATCATATTATATGGTGATTCAGTTTCAGTGACACTTTTATTATATTTTATATATTTGATAGATATTAGTTAAAACTAAATATATACTTTTTAAGATCAAATATTATTTAAGTTTGGTCACTGACAATCCATTAATTTATACCACACCATAATATTTTTCTTATTTACAGATACAAGGGCAAATATATCACAGAGCAGGTTCACTGTTACCAGTGTCAGATAGCGACAACAAATTCCTGCAAATTTATTTTATGAGCAATTCACCACAAGAAATTGATCTGCGTTGTGCACATAACAATTTAGTAAAGAGGTCTATTATAGAACAATTACAAACTTTATTTCATCAACACAATCAATTGATTATATTGTTTAAAACTGCCCTGGATCTGATGCCATCCGATAATCACAAAATTGTAATCAGAGCTGATAAAACACCTGCAGGTCAACATACAAGACGTTTTAATGCACCAACTATTGATGAAGTTGCTATCGTTGTAGTTGGAGAAAACTTGGAATCCCGTGATATTGTTTTACATCGTCGGAATGATCAATTACAACGTATAAAGGAAACACACCGCTCATATGATGCACTGCAATATCCCATTATATTTTGGCAAGGTGAAGATGGCTACGATTTCTCAACAAAAATGATAAATCCCATTACAGGTAACTAAAATATTAGTTTAGCTATGGCGATAATATTTCAGTCATTATATTATGTATTTTAATTTTATATTTGAATGTTATTAAAACAAAATCTATTTACAGGTTCTGAAACCAACAAAAAAGTCAGTTCAATGAACTATTATTCATACCGCCTAATGATTCGGGAAAATGAAGATAATCACATATTGAAATGTCGGCGATTATATCACAAATATGTTGTTGACATGTATGTTAAAATTGAAACGGAGAGATTAACATTCATCAGGTTGAATCAAACCAAACTCCGATCTGAAGAGTATTTTCACCTTCGAGATACGATTAATACTGATGGAAATGCACAGAATGTCGGTCGGATGACTATTCTTCCAGCAACATACATCGGAAGCCCTCGGCATATGCACGAATATGCTCAAGATGCCATGTCGTATGTTCGTCATTATGGTACAGCAGATTTGTTCATCACATTTACATGCAATCCGCAATGGATAGAAATCAAGCAGGAGTTATTCTCTGGGCAATCACCCATTGATCGTCATGATATTACAGCCAGAGTCTTTAGACAAAAGTTGAAATCATTAATGGATTTCATCGTAAAACATAATGTGTTTGGTGAGACACGCTGCTGGATGTATTCTGTGGAGTGGCAGAAACGAGGATTGCCACATGCACACATTTTGATTTGGTTGGTTGAAAAGATAAGGCCAAATGAAGTTGATGCAGTGATATCAGCTGAAATCAAACACATGATACATGGTCCCTGTGGAACTCTTAATCAAAATTCACCGTGTATGATGGATGGTAAATGTTCAAAACGATATCCACGGACATTAATATCGGAAACAATTACTGGTAATGACGGTTATCCATTGTATCGTCGCAGGTCGACAGCAGACAATGGAAAATCAACAATTGTCAAATTAAATCAACAAGATATTGAAATAGATAATCGTTGGATTGTTCCATATTCACCCATTTTATCAAAGACATTCAAAGCACACATCAACGTTGAATCTTGCCATTCAGTGAAATCAATTAAATACATTTGCAAATATGTAACCAAAGGGAGTGATATGGCTGTGATTGGAATTGGTGCAGAGAATTCCAATGATGAAGTTACCCAATACCAAATGGGCCGCTATGTCAGTAGTAATGAAGCAGTTTGGCGAATATTTTCTTTTCCTATTCATGAGAGACACCCTTCTGTTGTTCACTTAGCTGTGCATTTAGAAAATGGACAAAGATTGTATTTTCAAACACAGAACGCAGTACAAAGAGCTGCTCAGCCACCATCTACTACATTAACCAGTTTTTTTGAGACATGCCAAAACGATGATTTCGCACAAACATTGCTATATTCTGAAATGCCAAAATATTATACCTGGAATCAATCCTCAAGGAGATTTATACGACGGAAACAAGGAAAACCAGTTCCAGGATATACAGATGTATATTCCACCGATGCGATTGGCCGGATTTATTCAGTACATCCAAGCAATGATGAATGTTTTTATTTACGACTGCTATTAGTCAATGTACGTGGCGCAACATCATTCCAACAGTTACGAACTGTTGATGGTGAATTGTGTGGATCCTACAGAGAAGCCTGTCAACGTTTGCAATTACTTGAAAATGACGCTCATTGGGATCAAACTCTCAATGATGCTGTAATATCATCACACGCTCATCAAATACGAACATTGTTTTCTATAATCATATCTACATGCTTCCCATCAAACCCAATTGATTTGTGGATCAAGTACAAAGATTATATGTGTGATGATATTTTGTATCAAATACGGAATAGAATGGGAAATCCAAATATACAAATCAGTGAAGAAATTTACAATGAAGCATTGATTTCAATTGAGGACATGTGCTTGATAATGTCAAACAAACTATTAATTCAATTAGGCCTGACGGCGCCCAATCGTCCAATGCATGACGCTTTTAACCAAGAGTTGCATCGAGAAAGACTGTATGATCTCAACGCTTTGAAAGAATTAATTCAAACAAATCTTCCACTGTTAAATGAACAACAGAAGTATGTATTTGAAACTCTTATGAAAGTAACAAATGATGAAACTGGAGGAATTTACTTCTTAGATGCACCTGGTGGTACAGGAAAAACTTTTTTGATTTCATTAATATTAGCAACAATTCGCTCACAAAATAAAATTGCACTTGCACTCGCTTCGTCGGGAATCGCAGCAACTTTGCTTGAAGGTGGTCGAACAGCCCATTCAGCACTAAAATTGCCATTAAATATGCAAAGCAATAAAACTCCAACCTGTAACGTTTCGAAGAACTCTGCAATGGCAAAGGTTTTGCAGCAATGTAAATTGATTGTTTGGGATGAATGCACGATGGCACATAAAAAATCTTTGGAGGCTTTAGACAGAACCTTAAAAGATCTACGGAGCAATAATAACCGATTTGGTGGTGCAATGATTTTATTAGCAGGAGATTTTCGTCAAACATTGCCAGTGATTCCACGATCAACGCCAGCTGATGAACTCAATGCATGTCTAAAGTCCTCCAATTTGTGGAAACATGTCAAAGTACTTCATTTAAGCAAGAATATGCGTGTCGAGTTGCAAAATGACCAATCTGGAAACATATTCTCTAAACAACTCATTGACATTGGTAATGGCAAATTACCTATAGACATGTTGACTGGCTGCATTAACTTTCCTCAAAGTTTTTGTCAGTTAACTCAATCAAAAGATGAACTTATTCAGAAGGTGTTTCCAGATGTTTCTCAAAATTACAGAAACCATGATTGGTTGAGCGAACGAGCTATACTGGCTGCAAAAAACATAGATGTAAATGAATTAAATTTCAAAATTCAAGAACAAATTACAGGCGAATTGAGGATATATAAATCAGTTGATTCGGCTACTAATCAAGATGATGTAGTCAACTATCCACCGGAATTTTTAAACTCGCTGGATTTGCCAGGATTGCCACCTCACAATCTTCAATTAAAGGTCGGATCGGTGGTTATAATGTTGCGAAATATCAACCAACCGCGTCTTTGCAACGGTACACGGTTAGCGATAAAAAAATTACTAAACAATGTGATAGAAGCAACTATACTCAAAGGAAAGTATAAAGGAGAAGATGTTCTCATACCGCGCATCCCAATGATTCCGACTGATGTGCCATTTGAGTTTAAACGACTACAGTTTCCAGTGCGGCTTGCTTTTGCTATGACTATAAACAAGTCCCAGGGGCAATCATTAAGTGTTTGTGGTATTAATCTAGAAAACCCATGTTTCTCACATGGTCAATTGTATGTTGCCTGTTCCCGTGTTGGAAAACCATCAGATTTGTTTATCTATGCGCCAGGTAATCAAACAAAAAACATCGTATACCACAAAGCACTACAATGCTATTATTTATGATTCACATGATTAACAATAAAGCGATTACTTACTTTTAAATCCTTATATATGTTTTATTTAATTATTTTTTATTCACAACGCCCTATCACCAGGGTGACGGTTCTGTTCAGGAGAATTTTTTAAAATACGTAGGCACAAAAACTGCCACATTACAAATCTTTTTGACAGGACGAAGTCTGTCGGGTCAGCTAGTTATAATAATAAAATTATTCTTTAACATTTTTTGTTATGTTATGTGTTTAAGTAAAAAGTAACCATTTTCACGTGGAAATTAGGAACAAGAAATACAATCATTTTGAGTAAGTTTTTTTACGTTTGATAAGGATTTAAGGTGTACCTTAAAATTCAAATCGCCAGATTGTAGATTCACTAACAAACAACGAAAAGAAAAGAATTTAATTACTTTCAATGGAAATGTTTACGTAAACAAGTTTCTTATAAAATATCTATCTATCGATATTTAATGAGCTGAAGAGCATAATTCACAAATTTTATTGTTGATGTGTGAGCCTCAATTTAAAGATTTTTTTAGAACAAGCAAAACCGAGTCCTGGATGTCCACGGCAAAATGGATTTTACCGTCACCCAACGGACTGTACAAAATTTTATAATTGTGTTGAAGGGAAACCAAAAGAATTGAATTGTCCAGCAGGTAAGAAAAAAATTAAATAAATAGTCAAGTTTATTAACAATCTGTTACAATATTTAATATAACAGTTCTTAAATCGTGCTTTCCTCAGATAAGACTTGTAAAGATTAGTTCATCAACTGATTCCGATATTCATATATTAACACGCTTGCTACTAAGAGCAACTGGCTTATTTAATAAAGAATTCGATAATTCGATTCGTGTATCAATTAAAAAAAAAGTGGAGTGTAAATACAGTCAAACGGATCATAGAAAACTATGCTTATGACGTAGCAGCGGCGAGATATGGAAAAAGAAGCAGCTACTGGAGATTTTTCAAAGAAATGACAAACTCTTGTTTGTCGTCATTCGCTCCGCTCCGGTCGTAATGTTTGATTAAAAAAATTGTTGAACGTCTTTCATTACGCACGCCACGCCTCGCCCCAACGGTCATGTTTTGTTGTCTATTTAATATATTGAATTTATAATTATTATAATAGGTATATTATTATTTTTATCAATTTATTGGTTTGGATGTTATCATGGGAAAATTAAATCATCCTTTTACTTCTTAATCAGAATTTGTTCCGTTTGTTTTGTTTGTATCTTTTTATAAGGAAATTTATAATTAGTATATAGGAAACCATCCTTCCTATAATAAAATATGAAACTAAAAGCCAAAAATAAATATAGTTTAAAAAAAACATAAAAACTTGCTTTTAAAGTACCTCAATCTAAGAAATTAATAATTTTTAAAATAAGCTTAAAACAATAATGAATGAAAAATACTAGTATTATTGTGAAAAAAGTCGGGGGCGCTTTGCTCCGTAGTTTTCGTACATGGAGCGCCCAACGATTTTTCACAATAATAGTATTTTCCATTCATAATGTTTTAAGATTATTTTATAAAATATTTCTAGCTTTTTCGCTTCAATTGCGTGATTTTTAGTTTTTAAACTATATTTATTTTATATATAACCAGAGTGAACGTGTAGAAATCTGCAAAAATTCGCAATAAAATTTTTATGAAGTCATCTTAGTAGTGAACTTTTATACATCTATTATGTATTAAATATATTGGGTTCTTACCGATAAAGTTTCGATGAGCTTCTGGCCTCATGGATTATTTCACGTACTCTTATAATTTCTTGTTTTACACTGTTAATACTCCCAGGTATCATGCAAGTACAAGCGATAATTGCGAGATAATCCTGATCAGCTTAGTCTGTTTAGAATTTCCAAGTTTGAGTTAAAACCTGAATCCCAGAGTCTTAATCCATATGTCCAGATGAATTTGAAAATATTTTTTTTAGTTAGAAGTTCATTTTTTAGGGATAGCTGCGATTTTGGACCGATTAGCCCATAGTGTTAAGGCAACATTAAATCGTCAAAAGTGATTTCTACATTTCAGTTTATGATCCAAATGGATGACATTCACGTAAAATCATAAATACTAATTTACTTCCTCAGTGGAATCGAAGCGAAGGCATATTTTAATCACCATGTGAAATTAAGGTGGCTATGTCATCAGTGACAGTTTTAAAGAGAGAAAGATTAAAATTTTTTCTGATATTTCACCGAGAAGTGGCGACTTTGGTGGAAAGTTTTTGGGATGCAAACACAATGGAGTAATTCCTCAGTTTATACCTTAAGTCGGATACTAGATTCCCTCGTTTAATATCGATGAATATAAAAGAACAATTTGATATGAAGTACTTCAAAAATTAGATCTCGATTCTCTCTTTATATTTTGAACAATAGAGATACAAGTTTTATGAGCCAAATTTCTTCAAGGAGTTTCTAGATCAATCTTATTTCCGCAGTTTTCCACTGAATTGGAAATTGTCCAGTTCTAATATGAAGTTAAAAATGTGAATCAAAAGTCCTTTAATGGGTAGTCCAATTCAGATGTTTTCTGTTATTAAGTCATAACCGTGTGACTTTTCGGTGTGTCGTAAATTAGTTCGTTCGGGTAAAGTAAATTCAATAAAAATGCTCTTTCCAGGTGGATTCAAATAATATGATACTTTATTTTCATTTTATGTACAATTTTATGAATGAGGTCGTTTTATTTCCTCAATAGCCTTCCAAAGTGAAAAGTCATAATTTTAGAATGCAGTTTTTTGTTGCTATTGTTTTAGTTAGAAAGTGGAAAAATTGTTGATATATTCCAAATTGTTTAAGTCATATCTTTCATATCTAAACTATCTTTTTCTATTAAATTGATTTTAGGTCTTGTATTTGACGAAGTTAAGAGTATCTGTATTTGGGCTGTGAATAGTAAACGCGACGAATGCATTAATCCGAAAAAAGACGCTTTAGATGACGGTTTCGAATGTCCAGATGCTCAAAATAATGGTATTGATGGCAAAAAAATACCGCATCCTACATATGCTCACCCAACGGATTGCCAAAAGTTTTATATCTGCAGAAACGGAGTGGATCCCCAGAGAGGATCTTGTTCACCAGGCACTGTTTATAATGAAGAGATTGCTAGATGTGATAGTCCTGAAAATGTTCCCGGGTGGTAAGATAAATTAAATTACTTGATTTTTTAAAAAGAAATTTTGATAAAAAATTAATAAAATTGGATCTGGATGTACGTATTGTTTTGAAAGTTTAACCCATCTTTTGATTTGTGACGCTTTATTTTACAAATCCATATTTTGTTTTAGTGAAAATTATTATTCACAGTCGAAAGCGTATCCTAAACCTTCAGTGCCAGCAATTTCGGCGGTTCCAGCAGGAAGAAAGAACTGATTTAAGTTAATAAGCGTTCCTAATTAAGTTGATATGTGAGATGATTCAATTTTTTTTCTTAATAAAACAATTTTCACCATTATAGTTTTCTGTTTTCTTAATACTGTTAAAGGTGACTTTAATGATCTATTGTATGTATCTTATGTTGCTTTCAAATTAATTAATTTATATGTTATTTCTTCGTCCAAAAACTGTTTCTACATAAATGCTCAACATAGTTTGATTGATTGTTTACTGAAAATCAAAAAATTATTAAAAGGGTCTGAGCAATTTATGAAGTGATTTTCCCACTGATTTTGAAGATACAGCTTTCCATATTCAAGAAAATTTTGATATACAGTAAACGCATAAAGTATGAAACAAAACTATCATGTAGAAAATGGAAGAATAATTACAAAATAACGTAATAGATACACTTTTGCTTTAAAAAATCCAGTAATGTATTCGTAGATTTTTTTAATAGAAATGGATGTCATGTGATGCCTATTATTGAAGAGTTTTCAATTCATTATTTAGTAATAACTTCCAAATAAACTATCTCATACAGGCTGGGAAAATAATTTACTTTACTTAAATTCCACAAATGATATTTTAATTGATAATGTGTTTTAAAGTATTCATTTTTAATAACTTATGGAGCAATTAGACAATATCTTTCCAATGAAGTGCTACGTGGCATTCATTTCTATTTTCAAAATTAACCACTACTTCTCCACATTAACACTGGTGATCTAATCATTACCAATTGTAAATTAGAACAAGGGTGTTTCAAAATCATTGACCTGTTCGTATTTTCACTAAAAATCTTTTCGTTCCGCAAATATTTATGTTATTCCATAATTTTACCGTTCACTATATTAAAATCTGATTATAGTACTATATTGTTATCCTAATGTAAAAAGTATGCAATGTCATGTAAATTAATCAAACGATCAAAAAATTTTATTAAGATGTATTCAAAAAGTATAGTAACCACTTAACAATCATGGTAACGAACTATTCAAATAATTAAAGTGTCCAGGCATTACACATAAAATCCATAATCTATGGTGCATAGTAATAACTCGTTTTATTACCATGACACTGACCTAACCTAACAACTGTTTCTCCATAGTTCGATACTAGTTGCGTTCGGTAATGTTGTTCGCGGAACAAAACGAGCAGAGATCGATTTGTATCAAGTGATTATAAGTTGTACAGATTCATCGTGGTAATTACCGAACAGTAAAGGAATAACGAATTAATCTAAAATAATTGAAGACAGCTGGTCAGAGCCGTAACTAGAAAAAGACTAGCAGCTAGAAGTTTGGAGAAGATACTATAAATGTAGCTAAAACTCTGAAATTATGGCATTTATGTATAGAGAATATCACCAACTTGATATCTACTTTTGCTGGCAAATCCATCTAGGGATCAGAACTTCAATTAAAAAATTATTCAACCTTCGGTCATCTGTGTAAAACGCCTAGAAAATAGGTGGTTTCTGACATAATATAGTTATAGATTAATACACTGAGCATGAAAAAAATTGTCTACACGATCGATACTATAGATGCATACAAACAAACTCATAAAAACAGTTGTGGTCAGCTTTTAATATAATTCATACAAGACAAAGAAAACTTCATTGCAAGATGCAATTTTCAGCAGCGAAGGTATTATGGGATACTTAAATAGTCATTTTAGTGAATTACCTGTAAAATTAAACTACTATTACGACGATAACATAAAACAGACACTGGTCTGTAATTGCAACAGCTGCAGATAACCTGAAAGCAGACAGATAGGTCTGTCAATACAACAGCCGGAATACCTTAGGCAGCCTTTAAATTAGCTAAGTATCCGTAATAATTTTCATATTTGGCTCCCAGTTATCCAAACTGGAAAGAACGCATTTTAAACGATTTTCTTCGGTTATTTAAGTCATATGTATTTTAAAAATGCTAGAAGAATGTGTTAAATTTAATGGAGAATATATTGAAATATAAAAATGATATATTTGCCAATTTTTCTTTACAATCCAAAAAAACTAGTGTTAGTTATAATTAGTATATCCACTAGTCTTTTAGTATTTACCAAATAATAGAATGAAATGAATATAGGAAAGATATTCAATAATGGTGAAAAGAGACTACGGCAGTAAAATGAAGAAGAAAAACTTCAGAAAATTATAAGCAATTTTGAGATTTAACTTTTATCAACATTATACATAGAGACATCATCAATTAGGCAATCTATATCAAATATTATTGAGAGATTTGTATTTTATAACTATATATATTTTATCTAATATACAGCTCTGCTTTTACAAAAACTTAATAAAACTGTTTCTGTGCCAAAATGCTATAGGTATGTACATATATTATAGAAAATTAAATGTATCATCAATGAAATTTGAATTAATTCGCGAACCATACATAATTTGGTTATTGCTGACTAGAGGTTAAGAGTCACTGGTGTAATGTGCTTCGAAAACAAGACGAATACTCACGTAAAATGAGGTCTAAACGTTCCTTTGAAATATTCAGAGACTCAGTTATCTCATACCAATTCACTGTACAATTTAAATGTTTTCTGACATAAGATCTAATCAATATCCATAGATTTTATTGGTTTACATTTAGGGTTGCCACCCGTACTTTATAATAAAGTATTTTACGCTTTTCCAATTTGCAGAACTATCATCTGCATAAAAATGGGAGCAAGTATTTAATAAGAGTGATGATAAGTTTTTAAACTTATATGAAGCGATTTCACTCCTACTTTCGATTCTCGCTATGTCAGTACATATTCACAAAGAGTGTTTACTATTAGTCTGGTCGAGAAAAAATAAACCTGCCGAAATTAGTTCTCCGTCTCGGAAAAATATGGTTGCGGGCTTAATCGATCCGGAATGGCATCCCGAAAAAGACGTCTTTCGTCTTTTTTCCGGGAGAAAAAAATTACAATTGTTATTAACAAAAAACTGGATGAAAAAAAGAGGGGTCCAGTTTTTTGAAAATTTCTCAAAAAGTATAAGTCGTAGGTCAAATATTCAAAAAGATTCTGAAAGAGCAGGAAATTTCAGCTAGGAAGTCTCCGACTCCCGAAATCGTACGACCAATATTTATAATTTTTATTTAACATTGAAAATAGGCTCCCGCGCGGCAGTTTTGGCATGCGCGCGACGCTGCCATTTCGGAGTCTCGCTTTTAAATAATTTTTTTATGCAACTAAATGTTTATAAAAAAATTTCAAAAAATTCAGGTATTATCTAGAGACTTCAAAGATTATGACCCCGTGTTTTAGAAAGTTTAATAACCATTTTTCAAAAAGTTAGGCTATTGTTAATTAACAGTTATTTTGCTGATTTTCGCTGTTATAAAAGGCGGTGTAAAAGTTTAAATAATTATCCTGAATTTTTTTCCTCTCGTAGATTCCTTTTTATTAATATGCTGAACAAGATGGCATAAAAAAAAATTAAAAAATTTTTTTATTTCATTAATTATTAATTTTTAATCAAGTTAAAAAAAGAAAAATTGATATAATATTATTTAAACTATTTTTTTTCAATAACTTTAAGCCAGGTATGATTTTATATTCATCCTTGGCACCATATTGGAATTTTAAAAATTTGTTTATGCCATTTGTTTATAAAAAATTTTTAAACAAATGGACTAATTGAATATTTTTCAAAAATTTTTTTTACCACATTATTAGCCTGAGAAAATAATGATTTTTTAAAAAAAAATTTTTTCTTAATAACAATATCTTATTGTGTATAATCGTTTTTTTAATATAACTATTATTTAAATAAATATTTAAGAAATTTTTTTTTCTTAAAAATCATTATTTGCATTTCTCTACATAATTGCAAAAAAAAAATTTTTTTACTCGTAATTTATTCATTTGTTTATTAAACAAATTGTTATAAACAATTTTTTTTTCTTGTTTTATTTTTTTTTTCGGTAGATGAAAAAATTAGAAAAACAACGATCTGCAACAATAGGGTAAAAAAAATAGTCATACAGTAAAATTATAAAATTCAATAAAAAATAGTAGAAAATTTTTTTTACCCTATTGTTGCAGATCGTTGTTTTTCTAATTTTTTCATCTACCGAAAAAAAAATAAAACAAGAAAAAAAAATTGTTTATAACAATTTGTTTAATAAACAAATGAATAAATTACGAGTAAAAAATTTTTTTTTGCAATTATGTAGAGAAATGCAAATAATGATTTTTAAGAAAAAAAAATTTCTTAAATATTTATTTAAATAATAGTTATATTAAAAAAACGATTATAAACAATAAGATATTGTTATTAAGAAAAAATTTTTTTTAAAAAATCATTATTTTCTCAGGCTAATAATGTGGTAAAAAAAATTTTTGAAAAATATTCAATTAGTCCATTTGTTTAAAAATTTTTTATAAACAAATGGCATAAACAAATTTTTAAAATTCCAATATGGTGCCAAGGATGAATATAAAATCATACCTGGCTTAAAGTTATTGAAAAAAAATAGTTTAAATAATATTATATCAATTTTTCTTTTTTTAACTTGATTAAAAATTAATAATTAATGAAATAAAAAAATTTTTTAATTTTTTTTTATGCCATCTTGTTCAGCATATTAATAAAAAGGAATCTACGAGAGGAAAAAAATTCAGGATAATTATTTAAACTTTTACACCGCCTTTTATAACAGCGAAAATCAGCAAAATAACTGTTAATTAACAATAGCCTAACTTTTTGAAAAATGGTTATTAAACTTTCTAAAACACGGGGTCATAATCTTTGAAGTCTCTAGATAATACCTGAATTTTTTGAAATTTTTTTATAAACATTTAGTTGCATAAAAAAATTATTTAAAAGCGAGACTCCGAAATGGCAGCGTCGCGCGCATGCCAAAACTGCCGCGCGGGAGCCTATTTTCAATGTTAAATAAAAATTATAAATATTGGTCGTACGATTTCGGGAGTCGGAGACTTCCTAGCTGAAATTTCCTGCTCTTTCAGAATCTTTTTGAATATTTGACCTACGACTTATACTTTTTGAGAAATTTTCAAAAAACTGGACCCCTCTTTTTTTCATCCAGTTTTTTGTTAATAACAATTGTAATTTTTTTCTCCCGGAAAAAAGACGAAAGACGTCTTTTTCGGGATGCCATTCCGGATCGATTAAGCCATCAACCATATTTTTCCGAGACGGAGAACTAATTTCGGCAGGTTTATTTTTTCTCGACCAGACTATATGTTGTAGAGCAAATGAAGAGATGAATGAAACATAACGTCTCTGAATTTGATGAAAAATTAATTGGAATATATAAAGCGTATGGAATAAATTCAATTTTAGCGTTATTACGTATTATGTGAAAAAAACTTGATATATGTCGATTTTTATTGTTAAATTGACAATTTACAGTATTAAAATATTAACCTTCTCCAGCAAACCACTCTGTATTTTAAGCACACTCTTTAATATTTTAAATAAGAAAGAGGGTCGTGTAGCACCTGAGAAAATAATTGCTACAATGTAAAATTTGGTAATGTCTCTATCACAAAACTTTACGTAGAATGAAGATAATAATGTCGCATAATATTTAGAATTCATTTTTCAATGTATTTCACAAATCAAATGTTTAAAATGACCACCATTCACTTCGTGACAATAACCGAGGCGATTTTGGAATTCTTGTACAACATTTTATATGACCTCGGGGGCTATTTTGTAAATTTTTTCCGTTATCCTAATTTTTAAAACAACAATATTTTCTGGTATATTAAAATTTATTTTAGAAATACATACAGAAATTCGACTTTTAGTACATATGTTAAACATTTTATAACTTGGCTCAATATTACTTAATTATTTAATTGGTCGCAATCGATAGTCCAGATAATCGCGAATCCGTATATAATCCAGTCAAAATAGACAAAAATAAGTCATAACTTAGCCAAAACCGCATAGAGCTGAAAATTGACAGAGACGTTAAATACATCATTATAAATGAAATGTCAAAAGTCCCCTTCGATCCTACTTCTACAAAAAATTTTATTCAATGTCAAAAGTACAAAATTAAGGTTTTTCCCATTTTTCTCAAAAACAGTAAGTATTATCGTGAAGGTAGATCGGACAAAAGGTGTAGATCATACAATTTTCTACAAAAATGGTCTTGTCTCTTTTTCTCTTACGACTCACCATTCGTGAGATATCATGGTTTTAATCATTAGAAAATTCATATTTTACATAATATGCACACATTTCCGCACTACCTATGTATTTGACGAATTTTTTAAAACGTGGTTTCCCCAGAAGTTATACTCCACGATCTATTGTCTCTGTTTATGCGAATTTTGCTTAAGTCAAATACCTATTTTGACTGGACTAATAATTGAGGGCCGGATAATCGAGTTTCTACTGTAATCTGGTATTTTCGTATCTCTTCTGCTAAACATCATGAAAAAATCTTTGAAGATACTAAAATATTAGTCAAAAAGCCAAATAAACAATTGATATGAATCTAGTAGGCTGCTATCACTTAGGTATTTAAAGTTACCCAAAGACGCCAGTATAAAATTTATGCGCATATTAAATTTAATTATAGCTAATTTCTCCGAGACTCAAAAATAGACATTTAAATTACGATTGGTTGTGGCAATAAAACAAGAACTGAAAAGGAGGTTCGTCAAATTTTTAATAATAAATACCCTGGTCAACATGTTTCGCAGTCAACAGCAATTAAATAATTTTAATTACAACAACTATCATAACATATATCTTGTTATAAAAAGTCATGAAAACATATGTTGAGTAAATTCATAATGTTACATTGGCATGTAGGTCAGCTATCGTCTTCTGGCTACTTATGGTTACATTTCTTCCCCCAGCTTTGGTTCTGACTTCGTCCTTGAAGTTTTCAAAATGTCTTGCAATGTTTCTTCTAATAAATATCCATGCTCCTTGTTTCCATTGTGCACCATCAGAGATAATGACATCTCAAAAAACTTTTTTAACAGTATGATACGTTCTCTCCTGGTACTTGAAATTATAATAACGCTCTTTATATTAAGACTTCGGTTTATAAGGTTGATTTTGTAATTAAGTCTCACTTTTCGACAAGCTATAGAACGAATACCAAATGAGTGGATAAATGTCAAACGGGTCCGCTTCTCATTGTTCGCTTTGCGCATGCGCTGCGTCTCGGCGGGTACTTTTGAAATAGCATTTGTTCATTGGTAGAATCTTATTATTATTGATGGATTAATTTCACGTCAATAAAATGTTTATTCAAACTGTAAAACCTTTTCATGAAATTGAAATTTACTCGAAAAAAGTTCATATTGAGCTTTGTTCTAATCTATTTTTGCATATTGTTTAGTTTTATTTTGAAATTAATTAACAATGACATCCTTCGATTACAAAAAACTTCGGAAAATAGGATTTAAATTAGTTGGTGATTAGTTTTGTTTCATTAAAATGTTGATACCAAAAATTGATATTTGCTCAGAGAATTTTTCGATAAAATTTGGATGGACTTTTGTTCTATTCACTATTTTTTTCTAAAGTTAATTAAAATTGTTCTCTTTTGATGTTATTAACACATTGGCAACATTCCCTTACAATAAATTGGATTTATATTCATTTGTTACTTAGAATAGAAAATATATTTGGGAAATGTGTATTTATTAATTAGATATTGAATTAGTAATTGTATCTACATAGAAATGTGTAATACATAGAAAAGTACGTATAACATTTAACTCAGGACAATTAAATAATTCAGTTTTCAATTCCTCTTCTCACTTTCCATAATAAACAATTCAGATTTCAGTTCTTCTTTATTATTATTCTCCATAATGTACTTTGAGGTTATAAAATAATGATATTTTAGTTAAGTAATATGATACGTGTATGTAAATATTACACATTTTATTTACTTCCATATTTACCTATCAACATAAAATATATTTACACATAAAATATTAACGCTAATTGTTTGATGGTTGAGAAAGAAATCAAGTTTCTACCTGGGGCGCTCGACGACATTTGACGAGCGCTGACCGCGCAGACGACGTTACGTTCCAGAGCAAACGCAAAGCGAGCAATGAGGAACGGACCCGTTTGACATTTATCTACTCGTAATACCAATCATTTGCTTTTTATACTTCTCAAAAACAATGACACGCATCTAAAATTTCATTAAAAAAACGAAATTAAAAATAAATTCTCCTACAAAAAAATGTCCATAGTCATAAACTCTAAACTATCATTTAATTAACATTTTTTAATCATTAGTTTGTTAAAAATGGAAAAATTTGGGCACAGTAAATAATAAATATATCTCGTACCCAATTTGCTATAGTTATAACGATCACTTGCATTGCCACTTGGGCAGCCATCAAATACACAAAGATTTGACATTTTTTGATGATCGTCACAACATTCACTTATTTTACAAAATTTTAAATCGTACTACTACTAAAAAATATCAAATAGAAGGCATTAGCCGGATATTAGCGAAAATAGCATCGCCCTGGCGACTCATTTACGAAAATGAAGTATCCTCCGTCGGCTATCCTATTAGGCCTCCGTGCCTTCAACAACCAAAAGCTATTATAAATTTTTAGCAAAAATTTTAATTCTTTACAGTTACAGCTTTGTGTCAAATCGAGATGTTATCATCAGACTCTTCTTGAGGTGAATTTTTGTACAATGTGCAAAAATAAAAAGATACGAATTGTCTGATGAAACCACAGAAACGTTAAATTTGACAACGTTATAACCATATCCACGATAATTGAAAAGATAAATGTACAGTCAACTTGAATAAAAAAATCTATTATTTCAAAATAACTTAAACATATTATTATATGTGAAAATTTTTTATCGTATGACACCTTGTACATATTAATAACAGTTTCTTAAACTTGTTAGAATATTGTGTAACGGCGACATGTTATGAATGATTGAGAACAGTGAAAGTTGCAAAACAATATTTTTTTTTGATTCGATCTTGTCCTGTTTCTGGTTCACCAGACATTTTAACTTACCGGTGGACTACCAGCAATTGTTAAACCAAGCTCGAATGCGATTTTGTTTCTATATGTTTACAGATATACGAGAATATATTGAAGAATTCTTAGTCTACTATAGAACCAAACAAAATTTCAATTTTATTACTCAACATATTCTCCTCTTAATTGGATACATTTATTATTAGCGAACCTGCAACGTATCTAGACCTTTCAAAAAAAAATGTTTCTTCTTGCTCTGCAAACCAGACCTACACAGCTTTTATTACCTCTTCGTTGGGAGAAAATTTACGACCTTTAAAACTTTTTTTTTTCAGTTGAGGAAAGAGATGATAGTCGGACAGAGCCAAATCTGATGAATAAGGAGGGTGTTCTAGTAATTCAAACCCTAAATCACGAAGTTTTTCCATGGCAACATGAGATTTGTGTGCAGGGACGTTGTCTTACAAAAACAAAACACCTTTGGATAGCTTTCCGCGTCTTTTCTCTTCAATTTTTTCCTGTAGAGTGGTCAGAAATGTCGAATAGTAATCTCCAGTTAGTGTTCTAGCCTTATCCAAAAAATCAACCATGATTCCTCCATGGCAATCCCAAAAAACTGAAGCAAGAACTTTTATAGCAAAATTTTGGACACAAAACATCTTAGGTCTTGGAGAACCAGAGTGTCGCCATTCCATTGCTTGTTGCTTTGTTTCTAGAACGTAGAAATGTACCCAAATCTCATCCATAGTAATAATTCGGTTTAAGAAGTCTACATCGTTTTGAAATCGAGAACAGATCGAACGCGATGCTTCTACCCTTGCACGCTTTTGGTTAACATTCAAACATTTGGGGATCTATTTTGCAGCAATGTCCAAATTGACCGTTTTAGCCCAATTCGATGGTCTGACTGACACAGAAACTGGCCTACCCAATCGGTCATCATCTTCAATGGAAAATTTACCTCTTTTGAAGCTTGCAGTTCTATTTTTCCCGGAGAGCATACGAATGACTTGGATCACCAAGGGTATTAAGCATATCTTCGTAAATCTGCTTACCTCTTAACCCTTTTAAATACAGGTACTTGATAATGGCTTGATACACCAAATTTTCGATTTTCACTATTTCGGTGGATATCTTTTTTCTTTTAATTTATTGCGTAACTCTGATTTACTTGTTTGACATCAAACTTTAAACTGACACTTCTAATAAGTTATTGTTCGTTGCTATGGTAACGCAATATTTTATTTATGCATGGAACTGGTTTATGCTGATTATATATCAATACATCCTCGTAGTAATTATAAATGGATAACAAATAGTTTTTCGTATAACTAATAGTCGTAATTCCTATATATTTTTTCAATAAAAATATATAGGAAATGTCGTTATGAAGTTTCTTACTGATGGGTACAAAAAATGGGAATGGCAGTAGGTAGTCGAGAATGTGATTATTGTAGATAGGACTAGTTCAAAACTAGGTTACGATACTTAGTTAAAAGATATACGCTATATAATTCATATGAACTCACCCTCTACATGAAGCCGACCCTATCTAGTTATAATGGGATTCTAAGATTTGACGAAATCGCAGCCCGTTTGATGTCTTTTGGATATATGTTTTTATCACAACAGGCGATTTGTTAACATTGTTTCTGTTCAACTAATTTTTAGAAAAGTCTATTTTTTTATTTGTTTTGTGTCTTTATTTTCTAGAATTTTTGAGAACTTTGTTTGGATATATAAACAAGTTTGTTTAGGACAGCTTAGTTTAGTTTATAATAAATAGTCATAGCAAAATGAAATAGAAAAGTAATGGAAGAATGTAAATAAATTATATGAGTTAGTTAAGTGTTAGTGGTAAGTTCATTATTATAAGTTAGTTAAGTGTATGTAAGGTGTATAAATAAATTAAGAACATAAGAGACTACACCCTACAAGTATAAGACCGGGTTTCTTCACTTCCTAATAAAGTCCGTACTAACTATTATTTACCGAATAACCCAAAAAGTAAACCTCCGAGTAAATCGAGTTATTTGCCAAATAAGTTATTAGGCAGTCACAAGTGTCAAAGAGTTTAGTAGAAACTTAACCTAAAATATCATACGCCAAAAGTCATTTGTTAATTAATCATACTATATTTGATCAGTTAATTTTTATGGATGCTTTTCAAGAATTAGAAGATTTGTTTGATGAAGAAGTGATTGAGGAAATACAGAAAATTTCATAACAAGCTTATTCCGTTTGTCATAAAATTGATCATTACAATTTTTTGTCCAATGATGAAATTTTTTAACCGTTTTCTTTCTACTTTCCTATGAATTATTTTTTATATAAACTAATTTTCAGACCAACACGTCTTTCTCCAACTAGCGACTACTTGAACATTAACCTCAACAAAACACGTGCAAATTACACACAAATCGTAGGAAACTGTGAATAGTTTTGTCGCTTATTTCTTTCCTTATTCAATGCATGGACGATTGCAATTTGGGCACCTTCCAAAGTTTTAACAACAGTAGACTATTTGTTAAATACATAATAAAGTGTCAAATACTTATTAGTTAGTTCGGATTTAAACCAACTGGTGAAGAAACGGTAAAAATTTATTCGACAAATAAAAGTTCCTACTATTGTTATGTGGCTAATAATTATTTGGTATTTTATTAGAAAGTGAAGAAACTGGCCCTAAATAAATGAGAAAAACATTACAATATAAAGTAAAGTATGAAAGTATGAAAGTATGAAATAATAGATCTAGATGCATGAAAAGTTATATCTCAAATCTTCAACTTTATTCTTATTCACATTTCTTTCTTGGTAATCTATTTTGCTTATTTCACATAAGTATAAATTGGATCTCAAAATGGAGCATGTTTTAACGTATTTAGTAGTAGGTACCTTGTAGTAACCTAGCAGCTATTTCAAAACTTTAGTACCAGAATTAATTCTAGGGGTCGTACAGCGAAGCGCATGTATTTCCAACAGTTCGGCTCGCCGTTGTACTCAGAAGATCGCACATGTTTTCAAGACTTTTATGTCATAAAATGTATCTATACTGTTCATTTTGTCTCTATGGTGAAAATTTATTATTTTCTGGTTTTGGTTTATAGCACTACTACTACAAACATTAATATTCTATTTTCTTCATATGTGATTAATATATTTACCGCTAATATAAACCAAATACACCAAATAATAATGCGGCCTTTTTCAATAAAACGTTTCAGTAGGTGCCTTATGAATAAATTTCACATTTTCTCTAGATAACACACCGGATTTCTTTGGTTCTTATACTTTTGACATTTGCTTTAAATATTACAAATATTTATTTTGTTATTAACCATTAAGGTCTTGTTTATAATAGAAATATTCAGCCAATAGAGAGCTAGTAGAAAATTTTTCTAGTAGATCATTATAGTTTCATTAATATTTTCTGCAGCAATTTTTGACATTTAAAAATTATTTTGGAAAATTTCTCGATAACTTTCCAGCCTTTTTTGTAATTTCATCATGATCATCAGTTTCAAAATCTTTCATTTCATTTCATACTTATCTGCCTAGAAAAAAAAATACAGACAGTAATAATGTCAAGATAATATTGTAGATGAAAATGAAAAATTGATAGAATTGATGATTTAAAAAAATATTTATTATTCGGAAGGATCTGGTAGGACATGGAAGTTTGTATATACCGTGGGTTCAAATGGATGTATAACCTCGGGTGAGAGGTCCTCGAATTTGTAAGACTGTCACTCTAAAGCCGGGTTGTCACTGCGTGAAAATGTTTCGTGAAACGAGTCTCGCCTTTGTACTCACTCCAAAACTTGTTTCGCGAGTATGTTTCGAAGTGAGCCAACGCCAGTTGGTTTTCGATCGTGCATCAAAGTGTTTCGCCTTTTGTATTGTTCACAGTGTATACCTGCAACATATGTTTCGCGCGAAAAATGGATCAGGCTGTCGGTGTCATTGTCTCGCACAAACTGACGACTCACGCTATTTTCGCCTGGAACCCGAAACGTTTCGTCCAGTCGACTGAAGACATTTTCGCTAAACATTCATTTTATGATATTTTTAAAGGGCCTTCAAGAAATATGTTGATGACACTCTCGCACTGAAGAAACGATTTTCAGGCAATATTAATTCGTGGTTATATTTCGATATATTTCCGCATTCAGAGTCCCTCTGTTTTGTCAACTCTGATTCGAGGGGGATTTTACCCCAACTTTCTTTAAAAATAGAGAATCTTTTAACAACTGCTTATGGATCTGCTGTGTACAAGAAGACTGGCAAGTATTTCGTTTATCGACGCATATTTGCGGCTCCAAAGCTCATGTGGCTCTGGTTAAGTACCCAAATTACCGATTACAAAAACAAAGCAGCTTTTTTGTGATACCGAAAGTTCCATAAAATTATCAAATATTTATACTAACAGATCTGACAATATACGTCATCTTAAAGCTCGGATCATGCATAAATCCATTGTGCACAACAGCGACTAAACTACAAAATCTTTGAAACTATTAGTGTTCTTTCCCTTTCAAAAATTATCTATTCTGTATAATAGATTATTATTTCAAATTATAGTGAATCAAAACCGAGGATCGATTTGTTTTGTGATTTTTTCTTCGTACTTTGTTTTGCTCATAATGACTTTATGCAAATCTCATGGACGCACTGTATATCATCTACGAGTAACCGAACAATTGATACTTAAGAATTAAAAAGCATAAATCGTGACTTTTAAAATAATCACAAGTGTACCATGACAGAATATACTTTCTCTTAACAATAATTCATCTGTTCATTCAACAAAAACATTTGTTCCGTATAGAGATAAATTGGACAAACTGTGATTACATTTTTTCGTGGTACAATAACTGAAATGGCAAGCAAATACTTCTATCTATTTTCTATAATATTATTACACAGAAGTAATCGAGAAATTTTGAGATAACATACTGCGAATAAGAACAATTAGTGCCCACTATATAATCGTTAATCGTCAACGATATTTCTTTGTGGGAGCCTTTTTAAGTGCTTCTAACGTGTGTTATACGATTTTACTAATTTCGCTTACACTCAATAGAAACTAACACAATGGATAGATTCACCAGATGCCAAATATCTGGTAATAAAAAAAAGTTTATTATCACTCACTAATTTACTATCACTTATTACTTTGCAGATGATCATTGGAAAAAACGTTGGAGAAACATAAAAGACCCCTACGATAGAAAAAAATAAGAAGGCGGGCTCAGCTGCTACACCAACAAGAAAAAAAGGGCTCTAGAAAAAAAAAATAATAATTTCGAAGAACATCGTGGATTTGTAACCATTTTTAAACTCAATCAATTCTAAAAATAACCTAGAGGACATTCATATATATATATATATAGATTTTTTATTGGGAACGTTGCAAGGAAATTTTTACAAGCTTTAATAATATCAAAATCACCAGAAATTTTAATGAATTATTTCCCAAACAATAAATACATAAGTATTCGAAAGCTCGGGAAATATATTGAAGTTAGTCCACTTTGGTGTTTCCTTGCCGTGTTACCAATAAAAAACTATTCATAATATAGCTGGCAAAGACTTCTTAACAATTCATATATCTTCTTCTTCTACTTTTTGGAGATCTGTCGATCTGTTAATTCTGAAGCTGCCTCTGCATCTTTTTCTCAGAGGTGGATTGCCAACTATCTTTCCACCTTTTAGGTGGTCTCCCGGGAGGCCTTGAACCGGGCGGGTTGTTTTCTAGGACTATTCTCGGAAGTCTGTTCTCGTCCATCCATCTTACATGGTTGTACCACTGCCTCTTACGTTGTCTTCCCCATCTCACAATGTCTTGTATCCCGCATTGCTCTTTGACATCTGTATTTCTTACTCTGTCTCTTCTTGTTTTCCCCACTATTGTTCTCAGTATTTTCATCTCGGCCACCCTCAGCATTTGTTCCGACTTGTTGGTCGCGGACTTCCGTGCCGTACATCATGATGGGTCTGATACAAGTCTTGTAGATTCTAATTTTGCTATCTTTGCGCATGTACTGGTTGGACCAGACTATATCTCGTAGGCATCCTGATAGTGCGGATGCTTTGTTAATCTGGCTTCTTAGGTCTTTAACTGGATCGTGGGTACTTGATATGTCTATGCCCAGATATCTGAATTGCATAACTTGTTCCATGGGATTGTCCTCCACCACCAGCTTACATCTGAGCTGATCCTTCGCGATTGTCATACATTTTGTTTTGCTGATAGAAATGTTCATATTTATTGGTTTGACGGCTTACCAAGAAGAACTGGAAGAGTTGTCTCACAATTCATATATATATATATATATATATATATATATATATATATATATATATATATATATATATATATATATATATATAAAGAATTTTTGAATGTTTATAATTGAATTTATGTTTTTTTGATGTTTGATGGTGCGTTAATGCAGTTCTATTTTTTTATCGTATTGATGACCTCTTAGTCTATTTTCTAAATACTGAGCTGTTTGCCCTATGTAGACAGCGTCACAATTAGTACAAGGCACTATATATAATATTACTTCTTTTGTTTTTTGGTGTTTTAGATTTCAATTTATTGAAATAATTCGATAATTGTTGGGAAAGTCTTTGTACATATGGTAAGGGAATGTTTTGATGTTTCGTTTCTGTTTTGTTTTTAAATTGATTGTAGTATCTGTTTATCCTTTTCTTGAATATATTTTTTCCGGATAATTATTTTCTTTCAATTGCTTTTTGAATAGCTAAGCATCTAAATTCAGGATTTGATAGTTGGATAGATCTATCAACCAAACTTATTATCACTGATCTTTTCTGTGACATAGGATGACACGAATTGAAGTTTAAATATCTTGAGGACCAAGTTGGTTTCGTATACCATTCTGTTCTTATGTTATTGTTAATTTTATATAATGTGACATCAAGAAAATTGATTCTATTATTTTGCTCAACTTCGATTGTGAATTGAAGTTTTCCATGATGAGAATTAAATTTTTCACTTATGTTTTCAATTTGATTCTTTGGTACAACAGAAATGCAATCATCTACATATCGGAAAAAGAATGGAATATTTATATCAAGTTTGCTTAGAACCGTTTCCTCAAGATCTTCCTTTACCAATTGTACTATAGGAACGAAAAAGCTATAAACGATTAAAAAGATCTAAATAATTTAATAAAATTTATAGCTCTATTTGGTAAATTCTAATAAATTTAATATATTTGAGATGTGGAAATCAAGGAAAAATTAATTTTTCTTTTTGGAACAAAGTTCTAAGTTGATTTTATCCTTATTTTGATATTCATGATGAAGATGATCTATAGATCAATATAAATGAGCAAATTGTCAGTGTCAATATCATATTTTGATAAAGACTTAAAGAAAAGTTGATTTTTAAGTTATTTATCAAAAAGTAAAGTTCCTATAAGACCAACTTTACTCAAAGATAGAGAGACGCCACTATTCACCTCTTCCTACCCTATTCTGATTGGATTGCCATGACGTCGAATTTCGAGTGGTGAGAATATCAGTGAAGTCAAAAGGGACCCTAAAGGGATGGAGAGAGGTTTCCTCTCGTCGATTTATTCAATTCTATTTAAATGCCGCTATGTCTATCTTCAATACTAAGTCTATGATTTTCCTTCACATTTCTGAATCTGTACACTTCTTCAACCTTGCCCATTTTCAACATCTATTATTCGAATCATTCTTGATGATCAGTTTTATTTTATAGTGAATTCTAAATAGAATGTGGTTTGAAAAAAAATTTAGCCTATTTTTTCAAATAAAATTCTGACAATAAAATCAATAAGAATACAGAAATAAATGCATTTAATTGAATCGTTCTAGTAGAACATTCTGTATCTGTGGTCCATTTACTTACAGTTATTCATAATAATATATAACGTTATTTGTTTCAGTAGGATAGTGAAATCTCTCAGTGTCAATATCATATTTTGATAAAGACTTAAGGAAAAGTCGAAACGTCAAAATTTATCAAAATAAAATGCTTCGTCTTCTTGTAATGCCACAATAACTCACAACAATGAACGGAGGAAACAGATCGAACAACAGAGAAAAAATTGTAGAAACTCAGTGAAATGAAATTATGAAAGCTTTGCTTGTCGAAGAAAATGACGATGATGTTGACCTTTTTTTTAAAGTTTGGCCAAATTCGTAAAAAAATAACACCTGTTCTGCACCAACGATCTAAGCCTGAATCGTTAATCGTTATAACAATGTTCAAAAGTGAAATGCTGAAGCCACATGGCTCCTTAAATCTTTCCAATAACTAACATTTTTACTGCCATATTTTTTCTTCTACTTCGCCTCAATTATTATCCTCATATTTTGATGGCGATTCTTCACGTCAAAGTTCTACACTAACAGAGCTCACATCCTTCTTTCCACCTCATCTTTATTCACAAACTATGGAAACTTTTGTTAACAATCGGGACATTTTGCTTTTACATAAATGTAAATTTTGTATTCTATTATTTGTATTTCAGGAATTTTATTTTTCAATAAATTTGAATGATATACTACATTGAGTTTTACTATCCTCGATTTTTATATTAGTAAGGTTTTAGAATACAAGAAAACTGAATCTCAAAATGTAAATAACAGTAGTAGTCACTTTAATGTAATAGCTTTTTAATAAGTTTCTCATCGGAAGTTGCAAGGTACAGATTTTTGCTAGCTATTTTTTTTTGTAGATATCGTCTTCGATTAATTCTAGCACAAAATCGCTTTGTTCAACAGGATAAACTGGAAAAATGTTCAGGCAAATGGATAGTGATCAATTTTTGATAGTCAATCCTCATTTTCGAGCTCGAACAGACCATGTTTTTTGGCTCTTATCATCCCACACATACGAAAAAGTACGTAAACTCATTGTGTACAATCACAATATTTCTCTAAAATGATGTGACTGCGTATTAAAACATGCGCCCAGTGAAGAATTAACGAATCTCAGACGTTATGAGCAGAATGGTTAACAACAATTATCGTTCAACGCTTAATCGTACCCATAGATGAACCACATCCTATAGGTAGCCAACTCAAGTACCCGTTCTAGCGCAATCTATTGATTCACGAGAAGTACTAAACGTACATTAAACAACAGTTTCCTTTCTGCTTTTGGCGATATACTTCAAATTCAAGTTTTAAATTCAAATACTTCGATCAGTTATTTTTCGAAACAATTAAATGAAGTTGTATCAACCAAAATAATCGTGAGTCGCTTTCCAAGCGTATTATGGTTTTAACAAAAAAGAAATTTATAATTGTTACTTGTTTTACCTTTTGATAGTTCTACTGGAAGGCTTAGTACTCCATCGACAGCTTGAGAAGCTGAGGACTAACGCCTAAGCGCAGTTTCTATAAAACACACAAAGAAAAATGCAGTATGCTCCTTACACAGTAGTTACATGTGTGTAAATTTAAAGGTTTAAATTAAACTTAGCAGAATATTTGAAGAGCTGTCTTCTTTGTAAATATACTCTAATGGAGCACACGCAAGTATGTCTACAAATATTAATATAGATAGTTATATAGACTTTTATCTTGAAATGTTTGTAAATACAGTTTCCTTCAATTTTTTCAGGTGTTTGAACGTTTTGTTAAAGTGTTGTTTGTGGTGGAAACCAAAAGTCATCGGTAGAGTCTTCAGCAATTGCGTAGTCTATAAATTGAGTTCATGCATTTTTCAACATTAACAACAATATCTTATATATAATATAGATTAGTAAATATTTATATCCTTAGGTTTTAGTCTGACCACAATTTGAGACGAAACTCTTTCATAAACCCATTTCAGGTATCAAAATAACTGTACGTGAATAAAATGAAAACGCTGCTTTCCGACTGAACACGTACTACAATGAGATTGTTTTTGGTAGGCATCCACCTCAGATCAACTATGCAACCACTATTAGACGGGGAGCTGGCTTTAAAAAAACAGGGTCGATAAGCTTGTAAACTGGCGGCCCCAACTAGTACATCATGAAACGCCACTTCTTAAGGTCAGCACAGGTCGGATATGAAAATGCTAGTCGGTTTTCCCGAACGAAAAAATTAGCTGAAAAACATTATAACGGGCGCGCTCAAAACTTTTTTATTAGGTTTTTGGGGTCTCAGCTAAGAGCCACTTCTTGGGGCACTACGAGCCGTTACTCAATACTGAGCAACTTTATCAAATAGTACAACTATTCCCAGAAGTTTTAAGAAAAATTTTATCAATATCAATTGACAATTGACGCAGTAAATGAATTAGAAAAAATTAGAAGCCCGTTTTTTGCGTTGTTGGCGGCGGCCCGAGTAGGTGGAAAATGAGTAGGCGCTATAAAATCAAGTGTGCGATAAAAAATGATTATATTTCGGAGTTTTCATCGTATCCTGATATTTTTTTTAATTTCGGGAAGCAGATATTTTGAATGGAGACATCAAAAATAATTTTCCATTAAGCAAAACTTCCTGCTCTTAGTTGAGACCCCAAAAACCTAATAGATAAGTTTCGCGCGTGCACGTTATGTGGTTTTTCAGATGAGTTTTCCGGCACTTTCGATCACTTCTTACGAGGCTTTTCCGGCCTGCAAAACTTATTGCGCTATTACACCGCTCTTATTTGAGGTTTAAGCCCCACGTTACAAAAGGTTTCACGCGCGCCCGTTATGAGGTTTTCAGCCAATTTTTTCGTTCGGGAAAACCGGCTAGCATTTTCATATCCGACCTGTACTGGCCTTAAGAAGTGGCGTTTGGTGATGTACTAAGTTGGGGTCGCCAGTTTACAAGCTGAAATGGCGCGCACCTTATCGACCCTGTTTTTTGTAGCCAGCTCTGGGACTATATATTATATAAAATGTCAAAGCTGGTCTGTGATTAGCTCGACATCATAGTCACTAGTGTTACCTAATGCCAAATCTATAAATGAATTAGTTGTGCTCATGAACCAAGAGAGGACGCTACGGCTCATTTTCCCCTCCCGCACCAGCGAGTTTCCTAACCTTGGTCGTACCACGTTTATTGTTAAACGATCATTGTGACAGTCGCATCGACCAACATGTACCTTTACCCTGAATAACATTTGTAAGAGTATCAGATTTCAATTCTTTTAGTAATATGCATTTTAAACATATTTTAAAGTTTTCATAATATTATTCGTAATCAACCAAATTCCTACGTAACATGTACAAATATTGAATGGAAACGTTCATTAAAATAATTTTGTTCTGTATAAGCTGAGAGCTTTGCATAATTATAAATTAATTACCTTCTGTTGTTAATAAATAAATCGTCAGAAAATTAGTAAACGCTTCATGTATCATCCTTTAAAAGTTAAAAAACCACACAGAACCGTCTCCATTGGAAGCGTTGTACAAAATATGCTCGAATTATAGCTTATTTATATTGATGTCTGATTTAATTAATAACTTGCTTAAAAAGTGAATTATTCTAGACGACAATAGAACTAACAGTTAACTACTATCAAATTGATTTAAGGATTTGATATGATAACTTTTGACAAAGTATTTGACTATTTGGTCTTATTTAATCTTATTTTTGAAGAAACTTGGTTATTAATTAAGTTTCTATTATATGCAGGAAAATGTTTTCTTTATATTTTTTTTATTACATTCCATTCCACTAGACATTCTAATATTAGTGGTGAGAGATTTGAACTTTGAAATAGTCTTTAGTCGTTTTCAGCAGCATTTGACGGAAACCCGAAGCTGTTGTAGCAAAATTAGAAGATAAAAAGAATTTAATTAAGTGGCTGTTAAGTTCAGCTCGTTACATAATGTATGTCATTAATTCAGAAATTACAGTAGGATTTCCTTCTCTTCAATATTCGATGTATTACCATTATAATAAATAAAAAAATATTGATTAAATAATATATATATATATATATATATATATATATATATATATATATATATATATAGTTTTAACCTAACGTTCAGCAAGCTCTTTAAAACTTTGGTAAAACCATTATTTGGACTTGAATGCACAAAAATTGTCGAACTGCATTTTCAAAATCTCCTTTGGATTCAAATTGTTTCTCAAGCAAGAATTTAATTATCGGTTTGAATAAATAGTAATCTGACGGTGTGAGGTCCAGAATGAATGCTGACTGTGGTAAGAGTTAAATACTACCAAGTTTTCCGATCTTATTCTACATAACTTTGGCAGTACGTGGTTTAGCATTGTCTGATTATTTCTTTTCAGTTGAATAAACATGATTATTTCTCTGAAAAACATCATATATTTACATCAGCTTCCCTTTCAAACCTCGGCATTGATAACTCGACTAGAATGATTTCAAAGTACACCAAACCTTAAAAGCTTCCGCTCGTACGGACCACTTTTTACGATGGGTTCTGGTAATTGTCCTTTATCTAACCAGTGGTTTTTCATATTCGGGTTTATCTAACCAGTGATTTTTCATATTCGGGTTGCTTAGAAAAATCTATTTTCCATCGCAAATATGCGTCTTTTCATCCTTTGGCAGAGTAAGAAACCTCTACTCGACATTTTGTTTTAATTTTGGTTTATTCGTGTGGTATTATTCAACAAATTTTATAGATCTTACCTAATGATTTTAAATGGCGATGTTTACTATCTTGAGATGGTCCAAGGTAAATTGGTACTAAGTTAGTTTTCTACTACTTCCCTTGTAACTTCAATATCACACATAGGTGGACGACCTGAACGCGAATGATATTCAAGAATCAAATCTCCACTATTAAAACTATTAAGCCAATTTTGTGTCGTTCGTTCAATAACTGTGTCTTTCCCTTCAATTTCACATATTTTTCTTTCTACCACGGCAACTTTGAGCTTTTGTTTTTAATAATATCACAAAAATACACGAATTTCATTTTATCGAACTTCATACTACTTATTAAAAAACGTACTACGTCGTCAATGACTAAAGAGAGAATTATTAAAAACGCAATTATATTTTCCATGAAATTAGAAACTAATCCTGAAAAGTTACGACATGTTTAAAAAGAGGAGTAAGAATTTTCAAATATAAAAATCTACATAACTCAAGAGCACCCTTTGTAGTTTTGTAGAAGTTTACATTGTTTGTTCAAAGAATTTAACTTTGCCAGATATTCATAAGATCTTAACTAAGCATAAAAATGTACCAGAAAGAGAAATCACTATTAATAACGTAAAAATAGACCAAATAGAAAATTTAACGTACCTGGGAACCGTAATAAACAATAAATGGAATCCTAGCATGGAGATATGAGTATGAATAACCAAAGCGAAAGCAAATTTCACTCTCAAAAAATCCCTTTGCAGCCATGATCTTAACCTTGACATGCATATAAGTATAGCATGATATTACGTCTTTCCGGTGCTCTTATACGGTGCAGTGGCATGGACGCTCTAAGAAAATCTGCTCAAACGTTTGGAAGAGTTTGAGATGTGGGTTTATCGCCGTACTTTGAGGATAAGTTACAAATACCGAGATTCTTGAGCGCATGAACTAAACTTTAGAAATAGTCAACACTATAATAAAAAGTAAATTAGAAAACTCTGGTCATGTGATGCGTAGGCCTGTAAAAGACGATTTTCTTCAATTGGTAGAAAAAGCATAGGTCAGCACATAATATCTTCATTAAATTATATTGTCAATTTGTCAATGGTTCAGAAAATCAATAACTCAGCTATTTCGCACTGAAGTAAATAAAGAAATGATAGTCAATGATATCCAACATTGGATAACAGTCATGGCATGCGAATAAATCGAAAATGATGCAGTTGATAGCATAATTTATCCAACTTTTGTAATTTTCTAAAGTGAATATCACTAAAGCATTTTAATTTGGTAATTTATCTTTTTATAAACATTTTTCTAACTAGAAAATTACTTCTCTAAATGTAATATAATTATTACAGTATATAACACTAGAGAAGTTTACTTTGCTATATAGAACATAATTTAAATATTTATTGAGAATACTTTCTTAAAGAGCTTTCTAAAAACTATGATCCTGGATCTGATTGACCTCTTATAAGCTAAATACGGATCCTATCCCAGGTCGAGATTTTTATGAGTTTACGTTTTCGGTGAAAACTTTAAATGAAATTTGAAACTTCAACCTATTTTACCTCAGTTTCGTGTTCAAATACTAAATTTGGTTTCAGGTATTTTAATAACTATTATTCAATAGTTATCAGTGGTTCACCAAAATACTAGGTGTGGCTATTAAGTAACGAGACTAGCGCTACTACTATGGATGCGCCAAAGGTTAGCAACTGTTAGCTGTTTAGCCTGAATCCCTCTTTCGATGTTGTCTGTAGAGAAACCAGTGCAGCCTTTGTCTTTGTTTGCTTAGAGGCTGTTTTTCGTTTTGTCGTAAAAATGACCGATGTAAAAGTAAAGTAACAAATTTTCACATGAAACTTGGAAAAACTGCAAGTGAAACTTATAAGTGAATGGAAATGAATGTTTGTCGCGTCTACGTGTTTTTTTTTTCGGTATAAGCGTTTTCAAGATGGCCGGTCACCCTACCACGTCAAAAGCGAATAAAAATAGCGGAAAAGTTAATAATCGTGTTAGATCTGCGGAAAAATAATCGTGCGATAGCTGAATTGACAAAGAATGTGGGAGGCAAATTTTGTATGAAAATTTTAACATGCCAAAACTTTGTGCAGAATTGGTGCTTTAAATCCTCACATTTGAACAACAAGTAGCACGCAAATATATTTGTATTCGCACTTTGAATGCAATTGGAAATGACTTAAACTTATTAGAAAAAGTGATAAAGTGTGACGAATCTTCATTAAACCGAATAAGATTTGAGTCTGTTGTGGCTGTGAAAGGTAAAGCGTCGCGCGTCCTGAAAGAACTGACAGAAATAGACTCCCTACACTGTTTCTAACAATGGAAGATTCGCATAGAGGAATGTAGGGGCGAAGAAGGGGTATATATTGAAGGTGATAATAAATAAATATTCCTACATTATATCAAAATGAAATATTTTATATCGCCAATTATTTAATAGCCACACCTCGTACAAATGTTTTACCAACAAATTTCTATATTAATAAACTATTTTAATATTAAAAATCGCCATCCTCAGAAACCTGTCAATTAAGCTACTCATAGAACTAATTAAAGTTAACCATGTAAAGGAGAATAATAACTTTAGAAGTTGAAAAAATCAAAACCAAACGAACCAATCCGTTAGATGATTACCCATAGTACACTATAGTAGACGCTATCATGTGGTTATGACCAGATTTTTTGTCGGTTTCCGAATTACAGAGAAAAGGATCAGGATCACTTCCCTAATATTCAGATCATGATCTAGTTAACCTGATCATAGTTTCCTTGAAATTAATATTTTATTATACTTTTAGTTATCG
Organism: Diorhabda carinulata; assembly: GCF_026250575.1. NCBI lineage: Eukaryota > Metazoa > Arthropoda > Insecta > Coleoptera > Chrysomelidae > Diorhabda > Diorhabda carinulata. Next base: position 46,422,083 of record NC_079472.1, on the reverse strand, counting down.
AGATATTTTACAAGGTTTGTTCTAATCCATCAGAGACAGTCCTTGGTATGGTGCAATGGAGATTACGTGTTCAAACCGGCAGTTACCGTTCTACGAACAATTCTGTTTTGTGTTCCAACCGACTTACATATCGTTTGTAAACCCTTTCCTGGACGGTCTTTTCGATACTTGGTTGATAGCAAGTACTGTTACAAGAACCGTGCATAGGTGGAGATTGCGCAGAAAATATCATTTCGCGCAAAAAACCGTTCCAAGAGTGTTCCAGATTAGCAGGTTGAAACAAACCTATAAATGAATCAAATGTATTGGTTAATTTATATGAAACAATCTCCTGAAATCTATCAAAATAATGAACAATTTCATGTCATTTATTTATAAAATATAAAATGTCATAAAAATAAAACAGTTTATTCACCACAAAATAATCGTCAATATATCAACATAACAATTGATCAGCGACACTTGAAATGAAATTGAAAATAAAGTAACGTTGAATAAAAAAAATTTTATAAATTAAAGTTTTGTTAGCAACGGTTTGTCAAAAATACCTCCACGTTTCCATAGCTCAGTATCTCATACTAAGGTTTCCACTACACTGGAGATTTTGGGGGTAAATACGGTTCTGCAATAAACAGCTGGGTACTGCATTGATGTAATTCTTATACCATTCGTACGCCAATCGGTGTCGTGTATAGAAAGTGTTAAGTGCGTGTTGAATTCAGTACAAAGCTGCAGTTTACTTAACTTTTCGTTTAGTCAAGGATAAAGTCGCCATGATATCGCTGACTATTGCTCTCCTTTCTTTTGTTGCTTTTGGTAAGTACCATATTGTTAAATATTCAAATGAAAAAAAGATTCTTAAGTCACGTTTTTTTTTAAAAAAGGGTAAAAAAACAATATGTTTATTAAAAAAATTACATAAGCTTTTGCCACAATAAAATATCTATATAATATATCGAAGAAATTTGGAAGAACTTTAAATTTTTCTATATCTGCTACTCAAATACATCGTTAGTGTTTGCTTTATAAAAGTTGCTTTATAAAAGATTTGATGACAACAAAAACGGACATTTCAAACATTTTGGTGAATGAATGAAATAAAAGACGAAAATCATATAAAATTCTGACTACAATTACAAGTCTTCAGCTCACGTGTACCAAATAGGAATGCAAAGGAACCATTGAAAAATCATTCAAATAAATGAGAAAGATATCTATCTTAGATTTGGATTTTAATATGGGATAAAAATTCAACAGAAAGAAATTTCGCTAAAAAAATGTTTTTATGACAAAACTGGAATTGATGGTTGTTATCATTTGAAGAACTAAAGTGAACTTATCTAAAATCGTATTGAAATACCTCTAAAATGTATGAAATGCTACTTGTATGTGATTCAATAAATTTATCTGAAATTAATTTGATCAGTAAGGTGTAAATATTCATCGAATTCTCGCTAGATGGATTGGTATCAAATTAAATTCTCCTTTACCTAATTCCAAGCCTGTAGTTTTTTTATTGGGAATAATAGATAAATACCAGTACCAGTAAAAGGACATGTAGCATATGATAAGATATTTGGAAGAAGAATATGTAAACGAAAGAGTCAAATTAGCACGAGAAAACTCACAAAAGTACTCCGCAGGCTGTTGTGGAACAACACTCTAACTAAAGAAAACCAAACAAGAATCTTTCAAAGCATAACACAAAATCTATTTATATGGAGCAAACATATGGCTAGTGACAACATCAATAAGAAATAAAATAAGAATGCATCTACAAAATAGGAACTGCAGAAATATGGCAGAGTAGAGTAGAATGCCAAATAGAAAGGGAACTGGAAAAGAGAGCAGTGCGATGGTATGGTCAAAGAAAGTCAGAGCACTACTGACCAAAATGAATACTCGATTGGGAGCCTCCAGGTGAAAAAGAAGGGGTCCAACAAAGCAAATATACATTGAACATATAATGATAAATAGATACCTGAGAGTAAGAGATAAAAATGTAATAGAATTGTGAACGACAGAGCTGTAAACTCGTAAGGAAAAATTCTAAATAAGAAAAAGAAAAGATAGATGTAGCCAGTCCAATAATAATGAATGAAATTGTATTGTAGTGCTATCATTCTAATAAAAAAGCTTATTATTAAAAATTGATTAAATAATTTAGGGATGAAGAATGTTTTTAATTGTTACTTTATGGTCAAATTGAATACAATTTTCACTGATTTGAGCTCTTTTTTATTACATCGAATCAAAATTTTTGATATCGGCAGAATGTAAAATTCATAAAACCAATGTCAATAATGATACCATAAACGTGGAATAAATCTGAAATTTGCTTGTTCCTAAATTTTGTTTATTAAATATATTCCAGGATATTATGTGTTTCAGAATTTTCCAATTATCATCAGGCGCTTTCAGTTGTGTTTTTTTGTACTTCAAATTGTATTAAATTTATAAATATCTCTATAAAAATATCTACTTAATTATTGTGTATTGTGGCTTGTTTAATGCTGTTGATACAAAAATAAAAATACTACCGAATTACATAATGATTCGACGAATATGGTTACACAAAAGATTAACAAATCTGAAAGTTTTTTTATTTACTCGGTAATGTTAATAGAAAGTATGGATTTATAAGGGGAATTTATATTTATATATCACATTATGACGATAATATATATTTAATGTTAATTTTACATCGCAATAATCAAATTAATCGACCAAAAATTGTTAGTTAATAGAATTTGTTATGTATATAATAACGGAATATTTTGAAACTAGGAAACAATTTTGATTCATTTATTTTTCCTAATAATTAATAATACACAAATAAAGTAACTGGCAAGAAAATGTCACTGGCAATTAGAATGAGGCTTTCAATATCAATATTATAGTTTCTCAGTATATCTATTGATTTCAAAATGCAGAATTATTTTAAAAAGAAAATTGATACAAACAAGAAAACGTATTTTGTAACTATTTATTTTTTGAATTCGATTGAGAAAAATGTGTTTCTGGTTTTAGGGGACTCAGTTTATTTTTAGCAATCCAGTTTTTTATATTCATATACCGTATTCAGTTAAGTGCTATTATATAAGTTTATCTAATAGCAAATAACCGAGAACCTAGATAAACGACGGTATAAGTATAACCTTGCATCTTGTACACAGTCGATACCCAACTCAGAATGACAGTTTTCAATGGAATTTTTTTTATTGATTGAACGCCACCTTACGGTAGTGGTCAGTTACTGATTTATTCACTTCACCGGTATAGTAAACTCAGTTTTTCAGGTCGCACTCCCGTAAGGAAATCGTTAAGGGATCGTAATAGGATCTCTTTAATCCCTAATAGGAATAATCATACGCCTTGAAGCAGGGGAAAATTGAGTTCAAACATAATAGAAACATAAAAAACCATTTATCAAGGTGGCTACTTATATTTCTGGCCTAGTAATTGAAAAATGAAATATTCATAATAGAAGCTAGTTATGTTGCTCCTCAAAATATTGTTCGATATGAGTAGTACAATTTTTCGTGCCTTAGGACCGATTTTCGCAGCTCTTTTTCCATTCCAAAATAGGCGTTTTGGAATCAAAACCAGCCTCTTCTTGTATTGGTAATCGATGACGAAGCAGCTTTTCGGGATCGAAATGAACTTGTTGAATGTCAAATCAATGCTGAATTGCCCATCAACTTGACCATCTGGCTTCTTAAAAATTCAATTATTTAAGCAATGGTTGGACTATTACGATAAAGATTGAATCACCAGTTATTTGACGTTTTGCGAATGTCTCCAATGCCTTTGGTAAACATTGCGTACCATTCGGAGTCAAACGTTTATACCACTGTTGCTACCTTGACACATTGCCACACTACAATAGTGTTAAAGAAACCATTTCTTCGATGTGCTTCTTTCGCAAACATTTTTATTGAATTTGTCTCGTCGTGAAGACGATTCGTCTCATGTGCAGATGTTATTCTTATCAAATTCCAAAATTTTAATGCACCAGTCGCCGCCTTCTTTTGTTAGGTTAAGTAGGTCCAAACAAAAAAAATTACAGCAAATTATGATGTATCTTGTGATGCTAATCATGAGTATGATTCATTTCACGATATGTCACATGATCTTGTTTAATCAATTCAAACATAGATGTTTTTAGACATGACAACAATTTTTGAGCGGCCTATATGGATTTTAAACTGGAGTAGAAATCAGCTACGCTGATTATTCAGTTTTTTACAGTGCTGTAAATGAGACTTTATTGCTATATAGTCAGCAAAATGATTACAGGAAAATGGTATGGATAAATTCCATTTTTTACTATGGACCGCATTCTACAAGTAATTGCAGAAAAGACTAATCCCGCTTAAAAGGAAATATATTTAGTTGAATTTATGTTCATCAATGTAAAGTTGGGGCTAGAAATGTCAGAGTCACAGTAAGAAAGACTCAGTGTTACCAAACCTCAAAATATGGATAGTAACACTTCTTATGAAGTCCTCCATCCAACGTAAAAACTTGCAAGGTATATTATCTCCCATCATATCGATTATGAATTATGCTTGGGCTGTGTTGGATGAACGTATTTTCAGGAAAATTAATCTTATATCATTGTAATACTAGCCTACGATAACTTCATTATTTTGAAATCAAAATGTTCCAAAAAGTAGCAATGTGAGTCAACATACAATCTAGACAAGAATATTCGACATTGTTGTTGCAAACCATGAAATTGAACGTATCTATTTCCACTGTTATGTAATAAAAACATATTGAAAAACAAAGAAAGTAATGAAACTATAAATATTCCATGCCACGAACCAGATTATGACCAATTTAGACTTTATCACCTGATACGAAGAGAAACCTTGATTCGGTTGATATTACATTTACTTCTGGTGTTAAATTGAGCCTAAAAAGCATATTGACCGTTTTTTTTGTTGTCGTAATAGCAATACTGCACCCACTTGGTGAATGTAACCGGTCTAGAATTACAATCAATATAAACCATTGGCGTGGAAAATAAATATACTTTGACCTTTTATAATAATTATGGGTTGTATGGTATGAGATTATTAAAATTTTAAGGGTATAACAGAAAAGTAATGTTGTTCATTGAATAAATATACTTTGATATAAACTGTTTAGCCAACCCTACAGTTTCAACTGTAAATCTACAGTTTTTTGGAAATTCTCTCAGTTTTTAGTTAAGGCTTCTAAATCTACAGTTTTTCTGGTTAAGATGCTAGCGCTATATTTGCTACGTAGTAGTCCATGTAATTATAATTGGACTTCCTGCGATTAGCTCTACCAATATTCACAAATTTGTGATAAGTTTTTACTTATTCTATGATCAGATCAACATAGCATGTGTCCCAATTTTAAACTGCTATATATAACCGGCTCATTTGTTACAAAAAAAGAGATAAACAAACCCCAAAATATCTTAAATGTGAAAGAAGAAAAAATATTAATTATTAATGTAAATGACGTGCGATTCCATTTGCCATCATTGGAAACATGTTGGACGGATGATAACAAATTCAATTCGATTGAAAAGAAACACTCAAGAGTTAAACGACTATAAACTATCCTACTATCCTATTTTTACACGAAATGTGAAGAGCAGCCCGAATATAACAAAGGTTTCTTTTCGATGATAAAGAACTTTAGGCACCAAAGTGTTTACTGATCCTTACAAGTCATTTTAAGTCATGATTTGAGCAGAAAATATAACAGAATTAGATAGAAAATGGAAAATCCTTCGCAAGATCAATTTTGAATTTAACACAAGAGACCCCAGTGTACAAGAATTTTGGTGCCATTTTTCTAAATTGAAAAAGACGATGTTTCCACTTTTATCGAACTTTAACCAGAAAGCTTCTATGTTTGCCGCAGAATACGGCTAGGGTAGAACGTTTTCAAACATTAATCTTTTGAAAACAAAGCTAGGAAATAAACTTCCTACGAACACAATAAAAAGTACCTTGCACACAAACTCAGAAACTAAAAATTGTTTCGAGGTCAATGTGACAAATTACCATTTAGAAAAATTCAATCAAAATATTTACGATTTCAAGAATAAAGATGAAACGGAGAATCAAGAAGATTCACAAATTAAAAATGAGAATAGCTAATGATTCTACCTACTAGGTTGCATCCGCAGCTGATGATCAGCTTGTGTTGCAATACTAGCTTTTAGATGTTACTAATATCATTTGACATATTGTATCTTTATTACTTCTGATATTTAATTTCATTAAAACTTTGATAATCACATGATATGATTTTTCTTGTTTTTAATTCTCTCTTTAGAACGTATTCTATTACCATCATTAAATAATAGAAAAATTAAGGTGTATATCTATTGTTTTCTAATTAGATGCTGTGTCATAATTTTAAAAGTTATTACCAATTTTCCATATAAATGATAGCAAGTTCAATACCCTTAGAATAGTAGTAAAATTCTGGAAAATTATTTATTTCGTTAATATTTCGATAAAGAGTGAATCAAAATACTAATACATTATTTTCCCCTGTCTCCTTTCACCTTGTATTTTATTTGAGTATCTGAAAGTACTACCAACTCATAAAGCATTCCATCTACCTAAAGTATGAGATATTTAGATATTACTGTGCAAAACAATGATAATATACTTATATGCAATCATTTAACAATAACTCTTAGCTTGCTATGTCTTATTTGATGAAAACTAATATTTGACAATTAAATGACATGACAATAGTCTCATTATTGTTCTTTGATTTAGCATTTTGGTACATTTTTGTTGTTTTGAAGAATTTGAACGGTAACCTACAAAAGCAAACTTGGATACATTGATAAAGCGAATCAACGGCACGGGCTGAGTTAATTATAAAAAGCATGAACGATTGAAAACTTCTGTGACAGAAGAAAATAAAATTGAAGTTTTGCTAGCAGTTACCGAAAACCTTCAGACAAGTGAAAGGAATATTTACAGCGATCAAGAACTGAGCTACTACGGTGTGCAAAGAATCCTTGACAAAATGCACCCTCATCACATTTAGTTGCAACAGAAATTAACTGAAGAGGATTTTGAAAACAGTGTTTTGTAGATGTGCTTTACGAAAAGTTAATTAACAGAGAGACTTTTTCGACTATGTTCTATTTTGAGATGAAGTCTCGTTTAAAAAAATGGTTGTGTTGATATGCACAACTTTCACTGCTATTCATCAACCAATTCATATCACATAGTCAAACTAGACGTATAAGTATACTGTGGTAAATGATATACATTTTTATTGTTTAGTTCCAGTAATTTATTTGTATTTACAAATTTCATTTAAAATAATATAACTTTGATGTCGCACAGTATTCTGGAACACCCTGTAAGATTATAAATAATTTTAAAATGCATAGACTAATGATAGCTATAATTCCTCAAATTTCCTAATTCATATCTCAAACGACAAAAAGGCAATGAACTTTATCACACTAATCAATCAACCTGTAATTTTGTTTGAGTTTTGATGTGTCAATAATTCTGGAAAATTCTTCTCTAAGTTCAGCGATACCATGATTTTACTATAACTATTTTGATAGCAAATTTTATATGTTTAAAACCTCACATCCTATTAAAATACACATAATCAAGATACGTACGCAGTTTGTTCTGCATCATGTTCAATGTTAGTACTATATTAGCCTCATAAAAGTCATACACTATTCATCGAATAACGTGGTTGCATATTCAACTTTCATCAGTTTTTGGGTACTTTCTTTCAATTTGCTTTTAGATTACTAGACCTCCTTTAAAACTTGGTATAACAGTTTTGCGATGGGACTTACTCGTAGTTAATAATGTCTATAGTATCTAAACTATGAACACATATAGTATACCTAATAAATTCCTCTTGTAAATAAATTATTTGAGAATACTTAAATTTTTTTAAGACTAAAATATATCAAATCTATTGGAAATTGTACTCAAGCCTCAAATGAAGAAGACATGTTTGATTTTATTAATTTCTGTGGCTTTACAAACACGCAAATTTGTAAATTAGTGTAATAAGTCCACAAGAATATTTATCTCGTGAATAAAAACCTCATTGATTTTGATTATACTATAAATTAAATTCGTATAAATGTAAATCTTGACGTGTTTGAAATGCTTAATAGATGAAGCTCGACAGGTAAATCTGTACTTGTGAATAAATTCAGTTTAAACTTGTTTTTATATTAATTACACTTCCTCAACCCCTCGATAGTGCTTAAATTCAATGCTGGATCATAAATGATTGTAAATATTCTCATGTTTTAGCAAATTGCGGTGTATTGGTGCAAGAAGCGCCTTCTTGTCCAGAACAACATGGAGTGCAAGCTTACGCCCATCCAGAATCTTGTAATTTATTCTTCCTTTGTACAAATGGTACTCTAACAGTGGAAACTTGTGAAAATGGTCTTCTATTCGATGGAAAAGGCAACGTTTTCAATCACTGTAATTACAATTGGGCTGTTGATTGTGGACAAAGAAAAGCTGATTGTGAGTTGTATAATTTATATGATAATAATTAGTTCTTGATTTTCTTTAAGAATACTAAACATTTTGTTAACCTCTAATAGTAACCAGTGAGTAACAAATTCATAAGGTAAAGTCATTGACAAAGAAAAAATTCAAAATATATATTTTTTGGCAATGGAATTATAGGTAATTGTTATGTTTAAACAGTGACACCAATCAGCACTCCAGGCTGTGAATATCAATTCGGAATATATCCAGATAGTAAAGAATGTTCCGTACACTTTATAAAGTGTGCTCATGGGGAACCAATTCCAAACCAATGTGATCCTGGACTAGTATATGATGAACGTATTCATGGTTGCAACTGGCCCGACCTTCTAATAGAAACGTGTAATCCAGAAGGTATGATAGTGAATTACACTTTTTCAAATAGAGTTGTTACTTTCAATGAAAAAAATATTTCTCAATCAGCTTTTCGAGCCATCGAAACCATTCACCTAATTATATATTTACACAGCATTAATACTCCAAGATTATCATCATTGCTAATTACTTCAACAATTAAGACTTGTTGAATGATGTGAATAGATTTCTATTTTAATATTATTTTTTTTAATAATTACTTGAGAACTAATTCAATGAGGAATATTTCTCACGAGATTAGTCAACAAGTTTGTATTATATCTATCAAATTGGCCGAGAAAAATGCCTCATTCATATGTGAAGAAAAAATGTGATATAAATAAAATTTCTTGATAAAATATAACGAGTTTCCGACGCAACAAAGAATCATTTTTACTTTGCACCATAGGGTCCTTTTAACTTTATACACTTTCCCAGCGATGCCCTAACCTTTTTTAACTCTTCCAAACAGTTCCTGTCTTTATCCTCCAGGAAAATGTTGCTGGAAGTCTGATTTGGTTAATACGGTGGGTGGCCAACCAAATCAAGTACAAATCGTGAATTTTATTTCTCTTTGAATGCGGTCACTTTCTAATAAATTTTCCCTTTACCTTATCATGCAATTATGCATAATAATCTACCTTTTTGGATATACACAAAACCATAACTATCCAAAAAAAAAACGGTAGCCATCACTTTTTCGGTAGTTGTAACGTCTTTGCTTTTTTCTGAGCAGGTCTACTATTTTGATTGTTTCTCCGTGATTTTTCGTTTAAGGAGTATAGCGATAGAGCCAGGTTTCATCTACAGTTATGATTCGACTAAAAAAATCCGACACATTTTTATTAAACCGTGTCAATAAGACATGGGAAATGTTTATTTGAATGCGTTTCAATTCAAAGTGTGCAAATGCGGCACCAAATGAGCATATAGCTTAATCTTAACTAAGTCGACGACTATCCAATACTATTTGGTGAACTTCTTCAATATCGCTCGTGATGTGTCAAGCTGTCATATTTGAATTCAGCTGCCAAAAATTTTACACAGTCTCCGTACACAGTGCCTAACTCCTCTTTGATTTCCGTAAGCGTATTGCCTTTCAAAAACGAATACTTAATGGCAGCTCGATACTCAGTATTTCCGTTTTCAGAAAAATCTTAACAACTCACTTATACGATTTGTCAAATACATTGAAGGCATCCAAACTGACTGAAATTTTATTGATAATCTCTTTTTTCAGACAACCCTCCTATCAAGCTAATTAGATAAAACCAGAAAAAATGTATGGTTTGATATAACCTAAAAATTTTATATAATATTTTAAGAATTGTTTGTCGAATTGTGATATTTTTTATATATTTTTGCTCTTATTCACATCGACTTCATTTTATAAAAGTTTAAAATAGGTTTAAAAGGAAAAATTCATAAGAATACTAACATTTAATGAAATTTTTGAAATTCCAGCTGTGGTCGGCTTCAAATGTCCAACTAAAGTGCCACACAACAGCCCAGCGGCAAAATTCTGGCCATATCCCCGTTTTCCAGTTCCAGGTGACTGTCATCGTCTTATTACATGCGTTAACGGATATCCACGTCTTATTACTTGTGGCGAAGGAAAAGTTGTCGATGAACATAATTTAACTTGTGAAGATCCAGAATTAGTACCTCACTGTGCCAATCATATCGGAAAATAGAGAGAAGAGAAAAATGTCGAGATGTCGAGTCGTTTTAAAATTTGATTTTTATTTATACAGATGTCTTCCTGTACATATTCTATTTAGAATCATATATTCCAATATCATCTCTTTTAAATATTTGATATATAAATATTAAACTCTAATACTTATCAGTGAAAATTTTTAATTGATTATTCTGTAAATATACGGCAATAATAAATTTTTCATTACTACTCGATAGAAACTTTGAACAATTAAAGCTGAAAGAGAAAATAAGTAATTATTTTTGTAAATCAATCTAGTGTGACAGTAATTTTTTTAGTTATTATTAGTAGAAAATCTTGACCTTCCATTATTTTAATCACAAATTACTGTATTATCCATATATCCTATTTAGAGAATATTCAATTTCTATTCGTGTCAGGGTGGAAATCATTACTTTCTATATATATAGAGATATGTATTTTTACCTGCTCATTTCCCATTTCGAGATTTCCGAGAAAAATCTCGAAACTGATATCATTTTTACAGTTTCCTGAATTACGGTAAAATAATTGGATTCTTAGGTTAACAAATAGACTTGAATTCATTAGAAAGAACATCAAGCTGAATCTAAGTCGTCCTGTTCAAACTAAATACTCTAACCAGTATTTACCAACTTATTTCTATCCTTGACTGACCTATGACCTTCTAAAATTCTTATGCCCCCTATGTAATATATACATAATTTTTGAATATTAAAAAATTGAATTCATTGAATTGAAACTCAAATGATTGATTTTAGGAAGAAAACACTAGGAAATTGTTTACGAAACACAGTAAGCAAATTTTCAAAATATATAATGAAAAACTAAAATAAAAATTGGAAATAACATAATTTGAAAAAAGACTGAATTAATACTAAATCTACCACTAAATACATACGTGGATGTGAAGAGACACAGTTTGTGTCGGTCAGCTGACATGTGACGTTTGATACTGATCTTGGCTTACAGCGCCAATTGTTTGACACAACGAGTCGGGTGGTACCCTGAGAGCTTTTTTTGCTAGACATCATCGGACCAGAGATTCTTTACTAGTCGAGTTCTTTTACTCTGCCGCAGGGAGGTTAATTTGATGAAGTCAAAAACCCAGTTGATATTTTCGTCTCGTCAAACGAATTTCTAGTATTTATTGGCGGCAATTATTTAAAAATTTGCTTTTTTCTTTCAATTGGGCACCGAAATATAGCATTGTATTTAAAAGGTCCATAACAAAAGGGTTAAAGTCGTGTCGAATTCATTTTCGAATTGCCCCCTTGTGGAGCGTGGGCCCCATGTTGGAAATACAGGTCTAAGCGAAGATACATTTTAACTACTAACGAAAACAAAAAGATATACTGCAATCTTCTTCTGCAAGCACACATTGTAGAGCATGAATTAATAAAGAAATTTTATTATTGTATATCTTCTCAATCGAAATATATTTCAATATCACGGCATATAACATGGAAAATTGTTTAATGTGTTTCCGAAGAAAACGGTTTGAATTTAGTTTACAAAACCAATTTTTAAATTAACATAGGTTTGAGTAAAAATTCATATCTCTAAAACTCGAAATATAAGTTTCTTGTTTTCATACTGTACTGTAAAGTCGACTTTACAGTACTAATTTGAGTCCGGAAAATTGTACTTTACCGGATTATTTTCGTCACCACTTTTTAGCTCGTATTTCCTACGCCTGTCGCAAAACATCGTATACTTTTTTCGTACCTTTTCGAATACTTAATTGGAATAATTTGCTCTACTATTTCGCACTTTTGTCAACTATTTTATTTGAACTATCAGCCATTCTTTCAGTAAATATTTTTTGTATTTCCAAAAATTCAATATGTCTGCCTTTGTTTACAATGTTACCTTAGTGACTTCTGTTAATTTTTGTTTTTTTACATAATAAGAGAATAATCAAAGGAGCTGTTTTTCAGTAAAATTGTCAAATATGACATTTGATATTTCAATATAATGTTGCTTTTTATTTAAAACTAAAAACATTATGAAAAAAACATTTAACGATATATGTCCGTGAAGTTTTTATTAGGGTACTCGATTAGATATTCTCGTAACGTACTAAATCACTTCCCGCACTTATAACTATTTTATTCCTTCTAGATCCTCCTTCCTATTTTTTATGCAACTATCAATTTATTTTTCTCTACCCCGTTTTATTCGAACAACTTTTCACTAGTATAATCGTTATATTTCATATGCTCAATTATTTTCTACTTTTGTGTATATTAAAAATATATTTTTGTTATTTTATTAAATTATATTCATAAATTTTCAACCATCGACTTAAGATAATTGAATTATTAACAATTTTGATTATGAGTGAACATTTTGAAACTCTCATTAAAACATTAGTTTTCTTCTAATTTGAAACTATTATGAAACATAAATAGAACTAATTTCAACCTTCTCACTTAAAAAATGTGCAAAATTGGCAATATATCAACAAGTACTTAGAAATAATACATTGAAATATATAAAACTAAAAAAACTGAGATTTGATATTTTTTAAAACTGAAAACATATAACTGAATGATATTAATGTATAAAGTACGAATAATAATCAATAAATAATCTCTTCTATGAATTTTACAAACGAATCAGTGATAGATCTACAGAAAAATGTAGAATCCATTAATTTAATTTGAAGCTTCATAGATGCTGCTTGAGGTTGTAGCTTGAGTAGTACTTAACTATACACTGTCCATTCTCTCAATCACAGTTTGATTTTAATGCTATAGAAGCATAAAATTTGAGTCAGTTTTCGTATGGTAGATAGCAAACACGATCTGAAAGGAAATTATGAATTTATACTTAAAGAAAATCACATTTTATAATACAGATAAACTAAGAAAACATTCTTCTTCTTCTTCTTCTTCTTTTTGTCTTATCTTTATGCCTTTTTTAGGTGTCGAAATGTGTCTCTATATCCACTAATTTTTCTCATGGTTTTCATGTCTAGAGCTCTTCTTTGTTTTCGATCATCTGAACAATCCATTGTTTTTTTTATCGAAGTCTCCTGGGTTTTATTTTTCTAATCAGCAAATAAAATCAAGTAACGAATTATTATTTTGAAAAACTCTTATTTATTATGTTATTCACAAACGATACAACGAGAGGAAATTCGATAATTAAAGGGTATCTATAGAGAATTTTCCATAATTCTATCATTTTCTTTAATTCATAGTAAGCTTTTTATTTTCTTACTAATATAAGTAGATTATTGTTAATTCCAAATTCTTCAATAAAAATGAAACTTCAAATACAAGCCATTTTTCCTATAACGAATCCAACCACTGCTATGGTTCATTATTTTTATTATTAGTTATAGCTTTAATCACTGCTTTTCTCTCCACGAACTGATCAAAGTGAAAAAAATTGATATTTATTTGTAAACATACCCCAGAGAATGCATGAAAATATCCAATTTTTTCACGACTTGATGCATTGATGTTAGCACTCACAATATATACTTAAACTTATATTTTATTTATTATTAGAACTATTTAGTTGGTGTAGGTTTAGATGAAGGGACATTTTTTTATTATATTTTTATTTTATTGATTAATTATATAAACATTCCATTTTATTAGTGAGTATAATAACACCTCATATTGTTGACTTAACAGCAAAGAATTTGAAATAGATAATCTACAGAAACATTTTCCCTTTTTTATATACGTGTTCTCTGCTTTCTGCGATATATCATTTCTCCTCATTTTCTCTTTACTTTCCATCACACTCCTTTTTTAACCAGCTAATACATTTAATCTAATGTAGTGATTAATCTGATTATTTACTATCTACATTTCAATTCTTGTTCTAATCGGATCTTCAACATTATTTTTCATGTCAATTTTTCTATATATGCTAACACCTTATACACAATAAATATGAACTAAATCAAATGAATGGAATTGTATTTTATACACACTATTTCCTTGAATCTCAAAAGATTTTATTTTACATCTTCTTGAATAATTTGAGTTATCACTCATTGATCATTGTTGTGTATAAAATCTTCAGCACATCCATCCTTCATTTTCAATGATAAGCATTATTCTCTATTAAAAATATAGTTCCATATTTCTTTTTATCAAGACAATCGTCATTAATTCATATTGTAATTTTTATTCTACTAAAGTTGTTGTTCACATCGGTGATATCAATTCTGAAAAAATAAACACTTATTTGTTAACAACACCAACCCAAATTTCTTATTTAAAGGGTTGCTTAGAATTACAATAATTAAGATTATCATTTCTATACAAAATAAAATACTTATGATCATCGTTTGGTAGCTTTTAGCAGCTTCTGTACATTTTACGTTGCACTGTTATTCTAGTCACACTAAATTAGTTTTCCTCCTCAATCTTCTGCTACTGTCTAACAATATTGACATCTAGGTGCAACCTGAGTTAGTGCTTAACGGCAGTTGATATATATAAATCACGATGAATATCGTTTATACCAAGGAACTTTACCATTCCACAAACTTATAACCTTCATGCATCTTTACAATTGAATTCGATAGAGCAGAACCAGTTAACTAACTGATTGTATTAGAATTTGCTTACATATTGATCATTCAAATTGTCTTGCCTAATCGTTTGGCATTATTTCTTATTGAAAACAAAGGCATTACAACATATTGTCTTTGATTGATAATTATATATTGTATTTCTACTTCCTTTCATTTCTATATTCTATAACATTCTTTTTCAGCCCATTGTTATTAACATTTCCTACTAATATACATATATCCATATAATATATATAATATTTTTTCTTTCTTTCTTCCTATACGCATAAAATATATTCTTTCTTAATTTATTCTTTACATTTGCTAAACATGAGTTTATACACTTGTTTATCAAGTCTCACGTAATTTTACTTTCGCTTCTAAGTTTTCTCGAAAACCATAAAAAAATAGAAAGTTGCCATTGACCTTTTTGCATTTTCTGTAAAAATACTTTATTCTATATTTTTTATTTTCGCTCTTCACAATGAACTCAAACTTATTATTTTTCTCTTCCTGCAAATAAATTCTGGATTATGTATTTTAATTTCTCTTATTATAATTCTATAATTTTTTTTTGCTCAATCTCTTTATAAAAATGCTAGTTACTTTATGAACCACCCAAACTTTTTCCTCTATCCTCTCTCATTTTGTTTAAATTTTATTTTAATTTTCTTCTCGCCACTCTTCTTCAAATTTATAGAAAAGTCTCTACTATTCTTCGTTTTTAACATATTTTTATCTAGTTTAAATTCGATTTACTTTGCAACCTTGTTATTTTGTTTTTTCGGGTCATTTCTTTCATTAGATATTAATTTTTTTTTTTTTCATTTACATCACACAATCTCTCTTTCTTTATTATTTTCTATAATAATATAATAATCTCCTCTCTTCCTTCAACATTCTATAATCTTTAAATAACTTCGTCGTGTTTTTCAATACCCATCAATCTGTTCATATTCTCTCTGCAATCCTTCTTATACCATCATCCATCTATTTTCTACCTTCGTTTTACGTTTCATTCTCCAAATGTTGAAGTTTTTTCATATTATATTTATTTCATAAATCTGTGTCTTTCATCTACAATCTCTTTTCTATTTTCATTACGAATTTCATTTTACACGCGTCGATGTTTAAAATGTTCATTAATATTATGAAAATATCTTACGAATCTTTCACAATTTTGAGTTTATAACCTTTCTGCTATCCTTATTATTCCATTATTATACCATTCTACTAAGATGTCTTTTCTAGTTTCTTTGTCATTTTTATTCTCCGTATGTTCATGTTAAAAAAGTTTATTATATTGTGCCTATTTTCTATATATCTTATAATATCTTCTTCGAATGCTTCAATAACCATCAATATTTATATTCTCTCTGCGAATATTTTTTATTGTTATTTTACTTTTTAATATGTTTTCGCTATCTTATTTTTCAATTTTATTTCCCGCATGTTCATGTTGAAACAGTCGTTATGTATCTATTTTATAAATCTCTTCTTCGTGTGCTTCAATACCTATCAATGTTTATCTTTTTACGATCCTTTTTGTATTATCAAACTACTTTCTGGAATATTTTTTCTATCTTATCTTTAAATTTCATACTTCACATGTTCAGGTTAAAAAAGCTCTTTCAAATTGTATCTATTTTATAAATTTTCAAAATACCTTATTCATCTGATTCTATGCCTCTACTTGTTTATATTCTTTCTGGGATTCTTCTTGTATCATCATTCTACTTTCTATAATCTTTTTTCTACCTTTGTTTTCTACTTCATTCTTCACATATTCATGTTAAAACAGTTTATTCTTTACTTATCTATTTTATAAATCTCTCAAAATATCTTCTAAGTGTCTTTAATGCTTATCAATGTTTATAATCTTTTTACGATCCTTCTTGAAGTATCATTCTACTTTCTATAATCTCTTCTTTATCTCCTTTTTCAATTACATTCTTCGCATGTTCATATGTTAAAAAAAGTTGTCTCATTCTGTATCTATTTTTTAAATCTCTTGAAATATGTTCGTTATATGATTCATTCCCTATCAATGCTTATATTCTTTCTGTGATCCTTCTTGAATTATGATTCTACTTTCTATAACCTCTTCTTTATCTTCTTTTTTAATTTCATTCTTCGCATGTTCATGTTTAAACTGTTTATTCATATTGTATCTATTTTATAAACCTCTTAAAATATCTTCTTTGCATGCTTCAATGCTTATCAATGTTTATATTCTTTCTGGGATCCTCCTCTATCTTCTATTATCTCTTTTCGATCTTCTTTTTCAATTTCAGTCTCTGTATGTTCATTCATTATGTATCTATTTTATAAAACCCTTAAAATATTTTCTTCGTGTGCTTCGTTGCCCTTCAATGTTTATAATATTTTCACCATCCGTCTTGAGTTACTATCCTACTTTAAATAATCTCTTCTCTATTACCTCTTCATTTTCATTCTTTGTATATTCATGTTAAAAAAGTTCATTCATTACTTATCTATTTTATAAATCTCTCTTCATGTGCTTCAATGCCCATCAATGTTTATAATATTTTTACGATACTTCTTGAATTATCATTCTACTTTCTAGAATATTTTCTCTATTATCTTTTTAAATTTCACACTTCACGGGTTAATGTTAAAAAAACTCTTTCATATTGTATCTATTTTATAAATTTCTCAAAATATCTTCTTCAGGTGCCTCTATTTCCCTCAATATTTATACGCTTTCTGTGATCCTTTTTGTATTATCATTCTACTTTCTACAATATTTTTTCTATCTCCTTTTTCTATTTCATTCTTCACATGTCCATGTTAAAAAAGTTTATTCATATGATATATTTTATATACCTCTTAAAATATCTTCTTCGTCAGGTTCAATGCCCATCAATGTTTATATTCTCTCTGCATCCTAACTTCTATAATATTTTTCTATCTTCCTCACTAATTCCATTCTCCCCATGTTCATACTAAAAAGTTTATTTCTATTGTACCTATTTGCTCTTAAAATAACTTCTTCATGTTATTCAACGTGAATCAGTGTTCATCTACTTTCTGCGAGCCTTCTTATTCCGATTTCTAATATCTGTTCTCTGCCTTCTTTCTCAATTTTATTCTCCCCATGTTCACACTAAAAAGTTTATTTCTATTGTGCCTTTTTCACGAATTTGCTTAAATATTTTCGTGATGTTCTTCGAAGCCGCTCATTTCTTATATTGTTTCCGTGACGCTACTTGTAGTTCCATTCCGCTTTCTGCAATCTTTTTTCTACTTTCTATTTCATTCTGCCCATGTTCATGCTTAAAACGTTTATTCATATTATCTCTGTTATATAAATCTTTATCATAATCCTTAAAACCAATCGACCTCTCTATTCTTTCTGTGATCCATTTTGTATTAACATTCTACTTTCTTTAATCTGTTCTCTATCTTCTTTTCTAATTTCATTCTCCACTTGTTCATTTAAAAAAGTTTTATTCAAATTATCCTGTTTTATAAATATTTTAAAATATCTTTTTTGTATTCTTCAATACCCATCAATGTTCATATAGTTTCTATGAACATTCTTGTATTTCCAATATATTCTTTTAATTTCACTCTACTTTCTATAATTTCTTCCCAATCCTCTTTCTTAAAATTTATTTTCCACATCGACAAAGTTCATGCACATTGTATCTGTTTTATAAATATTTTAAAACAACTTCATTTTCTGGAAAACCGCTCAATGTTTACGTGCTTTCTTTTAATCCCATCGTGCTTTCCATTTTCTCTTTTTTGTTTTCTTATTAAAATTTCATATTTCATATGCTGAAGTTGTAAAAGTTTGCTTAGATTGTATTTATTTCATAAATCTGTCAAAATATATTCTCCTTGTTCTTCAGTACCAGTCTAATGTACATATTCTTTTTATGTACCGTCGGTAATTCCATTCTACTCTCTCTAATATATTTTCTTTATTTTTTCATTTAATTCTCCCTATGTTGATGTTTAATGTTTATCTATATTGTGTGTAATGAGAATAAATATTTCTATTGTTGTTGTGACAAGTACATTCAGTAATTATATATTTCTTTGAAAGTAAAAGGTTGATGACAAATTTATGTGTCATAATTTTTTATTTGAACATTAACAAAGAATTTGTATTCTTAGTTGAAAACATTATATTGTTACGTATTTATTTGATTGCAATATTTGTACCATTTTTTAATAAAAAATTCAAAATATAAAATACAATTGATTATTTTCGTTCCAACTACATTTCTACCAACTAGAAAATTTCTGAAAATTGATTACTTCATTCCTTAATTATCAACACCACAGTATGCTTTTTCTATGAGAAGTCGAAATATATATACTCGAGGGATACCAGGAAAGATAAAGTATGACCAAGACATATTCCAGGAAAACTCCACAAAATCAAGGAAGAATAAACAGGAATGCATCTAAAACTATCCTATAATAACTACTTTCAAGAATTAAATCATCCAAAAAATTGTTAGGCATTCTCCGAACACAATAACGCATACTGTCGATGGAAAAAAAAATAAATCATTTGTGCTACGATCTTAGAACTATGGAGTGTAAAGATAAGGAGAACCATCTCGGTGTATCGAAAGTTGTCTGTTGAAAGGAACAAATTAAGGTGGCGCTATAGTAGCAAGTGGAATAATTTTTGAAGATCGCCACAAACTATAAGAGTAGGATAGTAAATTAAATAATTTTTTGAAAGTCATAACCATTTCAAAGAAACAATTAATATACAAATTCATTCGAAAATTGCACGAGGATGTATTGATATCTAGTTAGCCTTGCATAAACAAAATATTGCGTTACCATAGCAACGAACAATAACTTATTAGAAGTTTCAGTGTAAAGCTTGACATCAAAAAAGTAAACCAGAGTTACGCAATAAATCAAAAGAAAAAAGATATCCACCGAAATTGTGAAAATCGAAAAATTAAGCTATCGAGCCATTATCAAGTACCTGTATTCAAAAGAGTTAAGAGGTAAGCAGATTTACGAAGATATGCTTAATACCCTTGGTGATCAATGTCCTTCGTATGCGATCGTGATAAATTGGACTGCAAGCTTCAAAAGAGGTACATTTTAGGTACATTTCTGCGATCTAGAAACATAGCAACCTCCAAGACCTAGGAAGTTTCGTGTCCAAAAATCTGCTGGAAAAGTTCATGCTTCAGTTTTTTGGGATTGCCATGGAGTAATCATGATTGATTTTTTGGATAAGGGTAGAACAATAGCTGGAGATTACTATTTGACATTATTGACATTACCGACTACGGTAAAAAATTAAAGAGAAAAGACGCGGAAAGCTATCAAAATGTGTTTTGTTTTTGCAGGGCAATGCCCCTGTACACAAATCTCATGTTGCCATGCAAAACATTCGTGATTTGGGGTTTGAATTACTAGAACACCCACCTTATTCACCAGATTTGGCTTCGTCCGACTATCATCTCTTTCCTCAACTGAAAAAAAGTCGTAGATTTTCATCCAATGAGAAGGTAATAAAAGCTGTGGAGGTCTGGTTTGCAGAGCAAGAAGAAACATTTTTTTTAAAGGCATAGAGACGTTGCAGGTTCGCTGTAATAAATGTATACAATTAAGAGGAGAATGTTTCGTAATCAAATATTTTGACATTGAAATTTTGTCTGGTTCTATAGAAGACTAAGGATTTTTCAATATATCGTCGTACATAAAATATATAACTGCTAAATTCATATCATTTCCACTTGCTACACTAGCGTTATTTTGGCGAGTCTTCGTATTGTAATTTGCTGTTTACAGCTGGACAATATTTCAACTAATTCCCCATAAAAGACGGTTCTCCTTATCTCTACACTCCATTTTAGAACTGAAGATATTAGCGCCACCAATGATGCTGTCGCCGTAAACGCGAACAAAGTGACCCACTAATCAAAAGCATGTCGAAAAACTTTTACTTGTCGTGTCTTGTACATATATGTCTCAAAATATCGTGGACGAATTATTTCAATTGAAAAAGTTACGTCGAAATAAGTATAAAATAAGTAACGAAAGTCACAAGACTGATTACCATATTTTTACAATAAGTATGAAAAACTGAGGTCAATGCGCAGAAACAAATTTTTGAAATTTTTTATCTACCAGCGTTTTATCATACTTGTTATGTTTCATGTTTTAAAGAACACGGATATTTTTGATATATAACATAAATCGTCAGGCATGTAAATACACACAATAACTCACTGACGTAGACTGAATTTTAATTGGTTGAAATTGGAACTCCTATTTATTTTGTTCAGCATGCGATTTTGTACACATATAAATATTGTTTGAAAATACTAAAGAGACGCTGTTAAGGCACATCAAACCAAAATGTTCAACATAATTTTTGAAATAAGTGAATCTAATATTAGCGTGTTAAAAACAACAATTTTGAATAATTTTATATTTAAAAGCGATTGCTAGGACAACCAATTGCGTCATTTGAAGGTACGGGTTCACATTCGTCATTATCAAAATCATAGTATTTAAGATCATCATTGTAGTATAAAAATACACTCGGTACATAATAATTTTGAGGCAATCCTAAGTCTGTGAAATTGTCCCTTTCATCTGGAATGTTATTTTCTTCCATGGTTTTGTTCATATTTAAGTTCTTTCCCATATATCTACAACAAAATCAAGCAATTAAGATTTTCTTGTTGCATTAGATTAATAATGTAGATTAAAAATAGACATCGAATCAAATCATCTAGAAGAAGTATTTATTATTATAAGTAAAATGGCTAAATACAATTTTACTATCATTATTCATAAGATAAAGGCTAATAAAGGGTGCAGAAAAAATAAAGATTGCATTGTATACATTCCTTGGGAGACATAAATACAGATTTACAACTTGTGTTGTGTTAGGTTGTACCTTAAACTATTTCAAACTTAACCTAACCTATAAATTATTGTGATTTTGATAGAGCTCTTTTGGGAAATATCTCATAAAGTTTTGCAAGTATCTTACGAGAATTTTATTATTGTTTTCCAATGTTATTATGTTATGATATTATATATTATTGACAAAAACATTTGTCAGAATTCAAAAAATTCTCCTTCATATCTTGTGAGGAATATAAAATGATTTCAGGCTTATCCGTTAAGTATTTGTAGTACATGCATAACTACCTCAATTTGAATGAAATATAAATTTTTATATATTTTGATATAGTTCATTTTGGGAATCCTGTCATTATAGAGTTTTACTAGTAGGTATCTTACGAGATTTTAATTATGGTTATGATCTAGTGAATGTTCACGTATTTTCTTAATATATAAAAATTCAGTGTCCGTGTGTAGGTATGTTCCGAATGAACTCAAAAACGAGTCAACTGATATTCATGAAAGTTGGCATATATATGTAATTTGGTGCAACTTAAATGATAGTTATTATATAAATTAATGGTCTCAATAATTAATAATAAACTGATCATCAACGTTGATTGTTGTTATTAAACGTAGTTTCCATAAGTCTGGAACAGATGGCGCCTTAAGCGAATTTCTTTACAGAGAACTGTCCTTTGCTCCTCATAGATGGCGCCACACTTTAATGTGATATACTACACACTATACATGTCTTATTTTGCCTATACTACTTAACGTCGCTTCTTTCAAATCATCCGTGTATATAATCTTTGTTTCAAATCATTCTTCATTTTGTCTTCGTTGCGTACATTACTTCGAATATTTTTTTCACTTCTAACTTACAGTTATTCAGAGAACAGCGAAATTCATTCACATTAAAAATTCAATTACTATTTTTTGTAAAATGCTACCAATAAAAACCAACCTTAATGCCCGTAGCAAGAATACTCGATGTGCACGTGTTGAAAGAGCTCATGAATCAGTCGAAATACTCGGCATGTGTTGCGCAAGTTGTATTGTTACCACTCCCTACTCACCTGAAGCTTTGAAATCCCTTCTTTCTAGCATTTCAAATGAATCAAAATTATTTTTACGTAAAACACGAAAATTTAATTCTTGCTTCCAAATAACGTCGTTTGGAACATTCAAAGTTTGTGATTTGTCAACTGATGGTCGTAAATTTGAGACAATATTCAAAATTCAAGCTCAGGTATATCATAAAATTGGATCATTGATGACAATGCCAAATGAAGATCCAAAATTTCTTCATATCTATTTTATGGGCCATTGTGAAGAACGTGTAACAACTCGATTCCAATATAATTTCATTGAACAAGCAGAAGAGACAGCAATTGTATCGTCATTAGAATTATTTCAAATCAAATCACTCAGCCACAACAATGCGTGGCCAGGTCTACTAGTTGTATCATATATTATATTGATGGACACAAACATCTGTCAGAATTCAAAAAATGTTTACTTCTTATCTTGTGAGGTATAGAAAATTAAATTTTCAAGTTTATCCGTTAAGTTTTTGTGGTGGATGCATAAGTGGTTTGGATTTTTTCATTAGTGAATTATGTGGCAGAGCCAGGTGTTCTATCTAAGTGACTTTGAGGCAAGTCGAATTGTTATATGAACTGGTCTATCGATAAAAGAAGTTTCCAATATCCTTAAGCAATATTAACTATCATGTACTCAAGACAGTGAAAATGTTAGAGCTATTAGGTCTGAATGTCGTAGATCTAAAAAATCGTAGACTGAGGCCTTTTGTTTTGGCAATAGCAAATCAATGGTTCGCAAAGCTTGGAAGGAAGATTGGTATGCATATACTATCGTATAATGAGGTTTTGGTCTTTTTTCATCTTACAGTTGAATCGTCCGCTCTGCTGTAGGCGCATCAATGAGTGCAAAAAATTTCGGATCCGTAATACATTATTGAACCAGCTTTTTCAGTAAGTTTTCTGATAAAACTGAAAATCTATTCATTTATAAAGTAAAAACTCAATTATTAAAACTGGATAAACTGATATGGATGTTTTCCTGTATGTTTTCACCACGAAAATTTTCTGCTCTCAAATTACTATTAAAATAGTTTTCTTGTGTAAGATGTTTTCATCTATTTTGTTATCACATCTACAATATGAGACAAAAATTTTGAGAGGAAAAATGTCCGGCACTCTATCCGAGAAGTCTTCGAAATTTGTTTTGCTCCTAACAATTTTTTTAAATGTAAATGTATTCAAGAGAATGACGGTGAAAGAATTAATTTTTAAAATTCTCAATATTCTACCTTTTTCGCAAAACCGCCGGCAACAAAAGTCAGACTTACAGGATTGTAATGAAATAACCTGAATTAATGGTGATATCACGGGGTGTTTTTCAGTTTTTTAAACTATATTTGTCACTAGGAAACTGTAGCGACCATAATAAATGGAAACCCGAAGGTGCGATATCGGGTGCTTATAGTGGATAAAGGAGTACCGCCCACTCCAATTCATTAATTTTTTCCAAATGTTGTCTAGCTAAGTGCGGTCTTGCTAAGTGCTGTCTTTAATTGCCGTGTTGCAGAATAATGCCTTGTTTATTGACAATTGCCGTACTATTCGATTAAAGATTGGTTAACAATAAATAATTGTATTAACAGGTTTTCCAGATCTCAGTACTTCAACTGAGCGTATACTCCACTAAACACACAGAAGCGCCTTCTTAATTGCAAATTCCGTTTCGCAGTGGTGATTTATTGAGAGCCACTCGTAAGGTACAAGCTAGGTACCTCCGATTTTTCCCTGTATCAACATTTTATATCATTAAATACATTCTTGAAATTTGATATATGCGTTCAGTATTTCAATCTTTCATGAAAAAAGTCTTCATATTAAATTTTTTTCATTGATAAGTTTTTTGTGTGCTATGGAGTTACGAGATTTGCGACTTAAGCCAACGCACTACTTTTTGCGTTTTGGATTATTAAATAAAACCCAGTTCTGTATGGTGCTTCTGAAATCATATGCTGCTCGTGATTATGGAAGAGCCAAACAGCTGCTCTGCTGTAAATATTCTTGGAGGGTCGACCAAGGTTGGTTAATAGTATTTGAAAATTGTCGTTGTCTAATGTTGGTCTTCTTGATCGCTAGATCAAAATCACTGGAGCCGAACTTATAGAACCAGCTTTGGCAAGCATCAGTGCACTTGGATTAACATAAACATGTTCTGAGTCGCAACCGCGGTTTATGTTCTTTTGATATTTGGCTGGCCATTTAACTCGAAATTACAAAACAATCCAATATTTGATTATTTAGATGTGAATAATTTTTATTTATATAATATTTAGAGACAGTTCAAATTTACCTCCACGTATAGCTATCTGCATCACTATTAAATAAATTGTATCTCTCCTGGATTCTGTAGAAAGTATCTTCACAACAAACATTTATTAGTACTTCTTTATAGAAAGGGCATACCATGTTGATGATTCGTATAGGCCTTACCCTCTTAGTTAGTAACCCAACTTGATATCTAAAATAATGTGCAAGTTTGAATACATGAGCAACAAGCTTTCTTATAACAGTAAAAAAAGGAACTTTTTGACTTATATCCTCTAAATTTACATATTAAGAATAGCGATATCTTACAGCAATCCATTATATTTTTAGGAATTATAGTGCATTGAATATTAAAATTATAATCAGGATGACTGATGATGATGATGATTGTGAAATAGTCCCACGAAACATTTTCCGAAAATTTTTTGAGCTATGCGAATTCATTATTTCGTTACGTTTTCTCCAAATTTCCACCAAAAGGTTTTCCACCGCAGCATTTGTGATAACTATAATGAGCCGCGCTGTCAACGCTTGGTTGGGTTGCTAGGAATATTTTGGAGTATCGAGTATGAACTGAACAGATACCTGCAAATAGGGGCATTAGGCAAGGGGACTCTCTCAGTCCGCTCCTATTTAACATAGTGATGGATGAAATCATAAAACAAGTACGCAAACTAAGAGGATACAAAATGGGAAATAAAGAAGTCAAAATCCTGTGCTATGCAGACGATGCGGTACTGTTGGCGGAGAACGAGGACGATCTGCAAAGGCTACTGTACCAATTTAACAAAACAGCAAAAAAATTCAATATAATATCAGCGGCAAAGACAAAATCAATGGTTACTTCCAAGACACCGATCAGATGTAAGTTTGTGGTGGATAACAAAATAATACACCAGGAAATGAAATTTAAATATCTGGGAATCGAAATATCTGGACACGGAGACGTGGAGACGGAAGTAAGAAACCAAGCTACAAGAGCCTCAAGAGCAGCAGCATACCTAAATGACACAATCTGGCGAAATAAATACATTCGAACTGAAGCAAAAGCCCGCATTTACAAGACCGCAATCAGACCTATATTATCCTATGCAGCAGAGACCCGACCTGAGACCTCCAAAACGAAACGGATATTGGAGACTACAGAAATGAAAATAGTTCGAAGAATAGCGGGAAGAACACTACTGGATAGAGAAAGGAGTGAAAACATAAGACGAACATGCGGGATAGATAATATTAATGACTGGGTACTGGATAGAAAGATAAAATGGAATGAGCACATTGACCGCATGACGGAAGAACGAATTGTGAAAATATCAAGGGACAAATCACCAGCAGGACAAAGAAGCATTGGAAGACCTAGGAAAAGATGGAGTGACAACCTCCCAGGTGACTGAGCAGAGGCAATGACGTGAAGAAAAACAGGCAATGATGCCTATACACAGCAGGAAGAAGAAGAAGAGTATGAAAGGACAGATAAAGTTCATATTTATTTTGAATTAATAGATGGCTAGAAAATTTAGATTTCATAGAATTTATGGAAGATAGGGAGTTAAGTGTAAACAGCAAATCGGTAATGAGAAAAGATATTTTGAAATAAGGGGTATACTGAACACCTCTCTTTTATGTATGCTACATGAGGTAGTTTTAAAAGTAATATATCAAAATAAAACCACTTACTGGTCATCCATCCACCACGGTGGTCTATCTAATGGCTTCCAATCAGTAACTGGAACTTCTAAACTTACATCAGGAATAGGTCCGTGTGGACAATAAGGTATATAGCATCCAGTTTCGGGATGGACGTAATATTGAATATCACCTGTTGATTCATCGAACCAGTAAGAAATATCTTTACCCGCTAATGCCAATAGACTTTGAATACATTTTTCTTTCATGTGTCTTTCTATTATTGGAGTGATATCGAATACTTTACCCAAAAAAGATACCCAGCAATCATCGTAAGTATTGTGAACTACTACCTCAAATGGTGCGAAATATGGCCACTTTCTGGTATTCTCTTTTAGACTATCCATATTTTTGAATGTGGTTTCGAAATGTACTGTATATATTTGTCACTTTGACAAAAATTGATCAGATTTAGTAAAAAGTGCTAAGTAGTAGCAGTTCACAAGTAATCGCAATGGATTTAACTAGATTTTAACGTTTATTGAGCGAATACACGTCAGAAAATGGTAATGCTAATAATTCGGTTTTCTTGATGTTTTATCATGAAAAATGCCTGTTATGTTGTCACCAAAACAAAAAGACGAGATTTTCGTTTCAGTTATCATTGGGATGCACTTAGTTTAATATCATCAATGTTTTATTTTTTTTTTAGAATAAGATTTTCCGTAATGAAGCTCTCTGCTATGTTCTAGTTAAGTCTTTCCTTCCAACACAATGACAACTTTGTATTAATAGTTGATATTTTTTTTTATCTTCAATAGCAACTTTTCTTATTTCGTGCTTTGTAGCAAACCAACTATTCTATAGACAGTTTATTCAAATGACTCAATGTCAAATTAACTTCATTTTTTCCTAAAAGACTCTGTTAGCATAGATAGAAATCAAATTGGCAAATGTCACAAAATATAAATGTAAAGGGCTTCACTTTATTGAATAATTATACAAAAAAGAGAACCTTGATCTATATACCTATATACCTACACTTCTTTTACCAGTACATTATCACGTCGAATTCTTGATGTTAATACCACTGGTCAAATGGTCAGAGTACTTATGTATATTTTACTATATATGAGTCAGTGACTCATATGTGTACCCCAGAAAGAAACTATCTTAAATTCATTCATTTATAATCATTCTTGAAATGGCTCACTATACAATATGTCCATGAATAGACTAGTGTGCATTACTATTTAGTCAACTTAAATGGTCTTCGCCTGAAAATTTCAAATTACACGTAAGTCGTCCTCAAATATAACCATGGAAGTAGAAAACTTCAAGAACATATGTGCGGGTCAAACTGCACCTTTTGTTATGAAAAAGAATCAAAAATAGTGAGACTAGTACGTCTAGCAATAATTTTCTATAAAACTGTATTTGATGCTCTCAATGTTCAAAAACTACATTAGAATGGAAACAAACGAAATAATCCAACTACGTACAAATATTGTTGCCTTGGGTTTCATAACTTTTTCAAAAACCTAATAGCAATGACAAAAAAGAAAACGACTAGTGGTGTTATTTTGCATGACTAATGTATTTTAAAATGTTTCTTTGTTTCTAACTTATTTTTTATATTCCCCATCAGTTTTGTTTGAAATATTTTCTAATAGTTCATTTTTAGATGTCTGTATGTAAAATAACAATAAGGTATTGTGAATTTTCAGTTTTTTGCGTATGATGGCGAAACAAAAAGTTGTTCTTCCCAAGATAGGATTAGATCATTATTTTGTTTTTACTAAGAATTCGTAGGGTCTAAAATTTTTAGAAATGGTTCACATTCATAGGAACGAAAAAGCTATGAATGATAAAAAAGATCTAAATAATTTAAGTAAAATTTCTAGCCCTATTTTAATTTTTAATTACATAAATATATATATTAACGTCAATTTGAATATCGAATTTTGAACCCAAGAAATTTAAAATTTTTAAAAAGAATTAATAAATTAATACAATTCAAAACTACCGAAGAGTCATGTTTACCATTAAGTGGCTCGTCTTCATTATCCATAGAATCATATTTTGCAATTTTGCAAAAATAAAACGTAAATTGTAGAATAAAAATAAATAGATAAGAACATGTTCGAGAAAGAATTTCCTTTCTAAAATTTTCGTTGATTTCTGTGACTATAGTTGCTGACGAACTCTACATAATGTTACTTACATTTGATAGATAATATGCAAACAAAGAAAATGAAAAATGCAGCACTATGTATGTTATAAAATCACGAAACACGAAGTATACGTATGAAGTTTTACAATTATACTAAATAGGCTAGAATGAGTAAAATATAATAGAAATATATAAGAGAAATAAAAAGAGATAGCTGTTAAAGTCTATGCCGACCCTGTGAACGGGTAGTAGCTATGATTTTATTTGTTGATGTATGTACGCAATGTAGACATTTGCCGTGATCAATATACGTTTTTGAGACTATATTTTACTTTCTTTAGCAATTTCAAAATTGGCTGCCATAAACTAGACTGCGTGATAATAGTCTGTCATTTTTATTTTCCGACAACAATAATATATTTTCAATTTTCAAAAGGGCAGACGTGGTCAAATGGATTTAAACTTTGTTAAAAATTGATACATGTCTTACCTTAGCGCTGATTACCTGATTACTCATAGAATTTAATACATTTTGTTTGGAAGTTACAAGTCATCAAGCGGGATAGCGAATCACGTTATCTCGTCTCATCAACACAACAAATATTTCAACATTTAGAACCTGAAAATCAAATATTGGAAAGTTTTTATAATAAAACACATAAACGTCCTTTTACGGTTTTATTTTGTGCTGAAAAGTAGTATAATTCACAAAAAAATAAATAAAATTAGTAAACTAAAGGACAAACGCGATAATAAAATTTCAACGTTAAAACAAAATCTAGTATAAAAAATATGTGTAACTAAGAATATTATCAATGAAAGTATCAATTTCCTTTCATTTGAAGAACTACACTTAAAAAGTACAAAAAATAAGGAATCGGGTGAAAAAGAGAAAAGGGATAAATATTAAAATGTATAAAATAGTTAGGTTAAGTATCTCTAATAAATTTATGCAAAACATCTTACAAAAAGGCCAAATTGTGAAGTCTCATAAAAATCATCTGATAATTTTAGCAAAACATAATTACAAAATTATCTACAGTACAAATGATTAGTTGTTAATGTTAATCTCTCGTATTCGACATTTCAACATAAATCAAACGAGTTAGGCATCTACTATTATCTTTAAACAGTACATTCCTTGTAACATTAATAGATGGTTCCAAAGTCCCAACATGGTAAACAAAGATATACAATCATTACTTTAGGCCTTTGAATCTTCCACATTTGTGAAGGCATATGCATTCATATTTTTTCGTAACGAGCATTTTCCGATAAAAATGCCGTTGAATATAATCTAACTCAATTTTCAAAATAATATTAAATTTGTCATACTTCCAATATTTTCAAATTTAAATATATTTGACTCTTTTCAAAATATTTTTTTCTAAAAATTTTAGGGTTTTACTCGCCTTCTGCATATCTTGCCTAAACAACTGTTATACATTTTTTAATGATCGAAGAAACACTCTTACTTTCATCGTTTCGTTAACTTTTATGTGATATTCTTCTCAAAATTGGAAACAATGCACCTGAACTCTTCCGCTTTATTAATAAATTGAGTGATATCAACTCCCTATTGTTAGTGGTAAAAATGAGCCAGCACCTTTTAGTTCAACTGTTTTATCATTCAAAATTCCCTACCAGAAAAAAAAATTATTTTAAATAAACAATCATTAAAAACTGTCAATAAAAAAAGGAAAGACTGATTTTCAAAGGATTTCATTTTTAATACTTGTAACAGCCTCTTTAAAAAAATGATACAGTGAATGATCCAAATTCGGAGTAATGAGAGGAAGACTTCACTAAAATGAAATTTAGCACCCAATCATAGAATTTAGTGGATAATAAAACTAAATAATTTTTATTATATACAGAAGAGTGCACAGCAATCACAACAGCACACCTAAGCAGTAAAAAGCTCAACTTAGGATATATATCTAGATATTTTTATTGACATTTTATATGGTCAAATGGTTTAATATTAATAGTGTATGTATATATTAAACTTAAAAATATACCTCGTTACAGTAAAAGTCCTTCTTTTATCCACACCATTTAAATATCCTTTACTAAATATTACCACAGCTTTCTATACACGCATTTGTCAAAATACATAAAGAATGAAATATTTTCGAAAATAATCCGTAATATAAAAAAAGTACAAATATAGGTGTAAACCTCAGGCGAAGGGTTTTATGTAAAAATGCAAAATAAATTGACAAAATGTATAAGTAGATTTTTTCCCCCAATCGGCTGAAGTATTGTGAACGTTAAATCAGTCTCGAAAATATTTCACTGGTACTATCATTTTCAAACCGGCCAGATAAAATATTTTATAATAATGGGGCATAAAAGATAATATAAAAATTTTAAATATAACAGTTATTTCATAATATTGAATATAAGCCAAGTAAATAAACTGTTCAATTATTATTTTTTCAGTCTGCTTTAGTCTCAACAATTTGAGTAGTCTCAATCAGTATTTTATTATCGACTGGTGAATTGTCCTTTATCAGTTCTGGTTCCTGTTCCAAAGCGTTAATGACAGCATTCGTATTGTTTACAATAGTGATTTCTTCAGTTACTACCTCGAATACACCATTTTCTTTGGGTTTTTCTATTTTGGTCGTTTTCGTTTTCACAGGGCCTTTTATTATTTCGCTTGGTTTTTTGGCTGTAGTAGATTTCATTGTGGTTGTGGTCGTTTTCGATACTGTCGTTCGTGTACTACTGACCTATAATGAGAAACAATAAAATATGAACACTTCTGACAGTTTTTATAAATAATAATTATATTTATCAGAACAATTAGGTAATCTAAGAAAACGCTGATCTTCGTCAAACTGGCAGCCGTGGGGTAATAATTAGTTTTCTTATATGTACCTGAGTTAGCTTTTCTGTTTTTTTTTGGTAGAGAGAATTATTTTGAATTGTTTTTTTTGTTTCATGGTGTTGTATGTATGTATGTATGTATGTAGATATTGGGGTGTCATTTACACTGCAACCCAAAGGATCTCTATTGGTGAACCCAGTGTTTACAGCTGATTCGTTAATCCCACCTCTTTTAGAAAGATTCAAATGGGGGATGGCTGTAGCTGTAGATCTTAGTCCTTTATTTCATATGCACCCCGGTGAATTGCTCAGGAGTTCTGTAGTGTTTCACACTTCGATAGAATGTGGATAGAGGTTTCCATCCTCTGCACGCCGCATTATCTGTTAAGTCTAGCATCTTCGAGTGTCCATTGAGGCGACAGTGTTCCAACAGTACTCCTGTTAGTATTCGTAGATTGTTCTTACTTAGGTTGAAACATTCAACAGATCTTCCCTGATTATAGTTTCCTGGGAGAGTCTTTTGCTTGCCTTATGTTGTCGCAGTAATTGTTTTGTTCCTATTTATCTTCTTTACCAATGCTTTTTTCTATAGTTCTGTAGCTGATATCACAGAAGGGTTCGAGTAAGCTTCCAAACAATTTACAAAATTTAGGATACATGTATTTATTTTGTGCTTGAATTACCGGAGTTTTTTAGACATTAATTTTCACTGTTGCTTTCAAGTAATAGGACAAACTTAGGTAGGTTAACCCTCCCTCAAAGCCACGTTTCAGGGAGGATATTTCGCACTAATTTTAGTAGCAACTCTTTAAGAAGCATTTTCGCAATAAAGTTGGAAAAAATAAGGACTAAAATCGACCAAATCGGTTCACAAACCACGCCAAAACCAAAGGCAAAAGCATTTGTTTATCCCACGGCAGCTGATTTTGACACTTCGTTATTACATTGCACAACAATGAAACTAAAGAGAAGCAAAATGACAGTCCCCTAATGAATTAAGAAATTTTCGGAATACTTAAAAAAGTAAGATTTTATAAGTGGAAAGAATTAAATACTATGAACACATTTACAAGAAAGGTAAAAAAGAATAATTGATTAGATATCGCAAAATACAAAAATTAAGGGACGTGAGAAGGCAAAAGAACAAACAGAATCAGACTCACGAAAATTGAAGAGAGGATTGGCTGTCATGTAAGAGATGTGAGAGAATGGCTTCCAACAATGCCTTAAACTGTAAATATCTTGATTAGGATTGTTTATAGAATATTTTCAATTTGAAATCAATGTTAGACATTGAGGATTTTGAATTTCTTATTGCCTATCAATATTAAGATGGCACAAGTATAGGGGCAGTGTAGAATATGTTTAGGGAACTTTATAATTCAAAGCTACTATTACAGAACCAAATAAATAGAACAATTACTCTAGTTATACTGCTATCAATAAAGATGACAAAAAGTATTCTGAATATCAGCACAATTCCATACAGAATATAATTATTGCAAATAAATTGATTATAAAAAAATATTAGTCAACTCTATAACCAAAACTAGTTATAATAGTTATCGAGTGGATAACATATAATACATGGAACAAAAACTATCAATACAAAAATATTTTTTTTAATTGTCTACTCCCTACCAAAACATTATGAAATCCATTTCTTATCACTTACCTTACTTTCTACTTTACGAGTGGAAGACAAAGTAGATTTTGCATTTGTAGTAGTAGTTCTGCTTGATTGAGCGCTGGAGGCAGACCGAGATGCCATAATTTTATTTGCGCTCTCTTTATTCTGCTTCTCGGTATCGGGTAGAGTCTTTGTGACAGTTTTCGTAGGAGGAATTCTCGGTTTCGTTAGTGTCACATTGGTCGTAGGTTTTGTTTTCGGTAAAGCGTTCGTTGTTGACTTTGGTGAAGTCTTTGACAAGGTAGTCTGCAAGAATTTTATATTACATTACACTCACTATATTTTGTTCTACTTGAAATTAGTATATTTGAAAAGCAGCTATCAACCAACACATGAAATATGAATTATTTCTACAAAATAAGAATAATTATTGCAACTACACTCCCCATAATTTGTTATTTGGCAGACTTTCAATGGAAAACTTAAGATTTCTGTTGCTGTTTTATTAACGCCATATATTCATAAAATGATTTTGTCAGAATTTGTTTTATTAATAATATTATGGTACTGTGCAGAGACATGTATATAATATTGTGTTGAAAATAAATTTTTCTAAGTACGCGATCTAGTTCCATACATCTCGTCGAAACTTTTAGTTTCATATGAGGGGTATGAAAATAGGCACTAATGAAACTATGCAACTGAAGCCATGAAAGAAGAGTACACAAAACTGTTTAACATCATAATTCAACACGAAAAATACCAGAAGAATGGAAAAGAAGCGTAACAGTGCCTATATTTAAAAAAGGAGACAAAACTAATCCTGCCAACTATCGCGGGATAACCATATTAAGCACCTCTTTGAAACTGCTGACAAAGATTCTTGCCGAGGACATAACGTAAATAATGCCAATCAGCGAAGAACAAGGCTTTCGAAAAAATCGGTCTACGATTGATGCATTATTTATAACAAGGCAATTAGTAGAAAAGTTTCTTGAATATAACACTCCTGCATATCTCTGTTTCATAGACTTAACGAAGGCCTTCGACAGAGTACAACTGAAGGATGTAATTAAGATATTGGAAAATAAAGAGGTACCCAAAAAATATATAAGACTTATAAAAGATCTTAACACTAATACAACAACGCAAATACGAACAAACTACACCCTAACACAGCATTTCGGAACAACATCCGCCAAGGTGACAGCCTTAGCCCTCTACTATTTAATATTGTTATGGACCAACTGATAGAGACCGTAAAAAACTTTGGACTAGGATACCGCATGGGAACCTACAAAATTAACATCTTATGCTATGCCGATGACATTCTACTCATTGCAGAATCAGAAGACAACCTGCAAAGAATGTTACACGTCTTTAGCAAACGCGCCGAAAATTTAAATATGGAAATTTCAACAAGCAAGACAAAATGCATGACCATAGCTAAGGAACCTCTGCGCTGCAAGTTAACAATAGACAACAGCACTATAGACCAAATCAAAATAACAAGCACAGGATTCCTTGAAGATGAAGTGAGGAGACAAGTGAACAAAGCAGCTACAGTATCGGGACATCTTAAGCAACCAATTTGGAAAAATAAACACCTGAGTATTCCATGCAAATCCAGAATCTACATGTGTGCGGCAAATTATGACATATAGGGCAGAAACAATAGCAGAAACGTCGGTAACAAAGAAGATACTAAGAACAACAGAAATGAAAGCGCTAAGAACTATAACAGGTTACACACTGAATGACAGACAAAGAAATACCGACATAAGGGAAAAATGCCATTTGGAAGAAGACCTGTTGGACGACCACCAAATCGATGGCGGGACAGTTGGCAATCAACCTCACAGGAACTACTGCAGAGAAGCCGGAACTGAACAGGCGCTACGCCTTTTACACGATGATGATAGTTTCATATGCTATGAAAGCGAATTTTTCACCTTTGTATAATGGCTTCGATGCTTATATATCTACATCTCGTCTAAACTTGTATCGAGCCCTAACGGTGTGGTAGGTAAGGTTGTCAAAATACTTAAATTCCAACACGGAGATCGGAGGTTCGAATCCTGCGTTAAAGAAATTTTTATTAAATAATCCAAAGGAGAGTAACAAATAAACCAGCTCACCAAAAAACAAGCCCTCATATAGGTGAAGCTAATATAAGTGTGTTAAAAAGATAATGAAAGGCTTGCAAAATACTGTATGCCATCAAGGTATGTATATAGTGGCAGTAATATAGAGATCCACACACCAAAACAATGATAATACCAAGAGGTAATTTCAAAGTTTGCACTTAAAGAATTTGAATTCATGAGAGAATTGTAGGAGAAATTTTCTCTTAATGCATGATAATGCGTATTGCAAGAATTGTCAAAATCACCTTAAAAAGATGAGAAACTAAGCAATGATAGCAAACAGCATTGGAAATTAAAATTTATAATTATTTCACATTATGGAATTTTAATTCCACCTCAAGATAATTTTTTTCTCAAACTAATTTTTTCTAGGTTATGAAATCGTAATCATTGATTTTAAGATATTTTCATTTTTATATAATAAGTAGTCATTCTATTCTTAAATATTTACCAATTATGAATTATTTGTGAACAATTACAGTTCACCGTGTATTCTTTGATCAAATAAACTTCAGATGGATCACATAAAATTTCCCTTACAAAAAAATATTTTCGAATATAACAAAGTATTTGTATACTTTTACATATTTCAAAGTAGATTTGTTTTCATTCCTAGTTAACCTAAAATTTTTATGTTCATAGAGGGCTTTTATCGAATTGGCATGGTCTCATTGCTGGATGGGAGAAATTTATTCCAAATTGCAAATTTTCACCTAACCTCTTATAAAGCTAAAGATCAGCATTCCACCTATGGCTTTCGCCTATTTTCGTCGCCCTTTTAATTAAAACGGAAATTTCAGCATTCCAAAAGGAGGGCATCAATATGTTGAGTGGTAAGCTCATTTGCTTTGACTGACTTTATCAAACTATTTAATTGCTCTCTATAATAATAGATAGAAAACTGGATTAAAGTCCAGATAAGTATGTGAAACAAAAAACAAGATTACAAACCTTAGTGACATTTGCAGCTTTATCAGGGGATGTTGTTCCACTTTGTGATTTACTCATTAAAGTTGAAGGTCTCTTAGGATTTGCACTTGAAACCTTCGAAGAAGCCAACGGAGCTGTACGCGGAGGAATGGTGGTTTTTGTATGAGTCGATGGATTAGGCTTAGAAGTTAACTTGCTTTGAGATACCTAAAATAAATTCATTATCATTGTTTTTATATACTTATGTAGTTTTATATTTATAATATAAATGCATGAATATTGAATTTAATAATAAAAACTTGATTTATTGTAAAAATTATAATACTTACTTTAGATAGAGTAGTACCAATAGCTGGCTTAGAAGTTGTAGTTTTAGCACCGTTTGATTCTGAAATAGTCTTTTTAACACCAACATTATTCCTAGCAGTAGTTTTAACTTCACCATTAGTTAATGAGCTCTTTTCTGCAGATTTTGATGTTGTAGTTTTTGAAACTGCCGGAAGTGTTGTTTTAGGCTTTGTCAAATTTGGTCTGGAGCTCGGTTTAGCTGTTGATGTGGGTGACTTTGTAGTGCTACACATAAATGAATTACAAATTAACATTTTCAATGTTTTTTCTAAATAACAGATTTTTGAAATTTGAGGCGTTTGGATGTTTCGTCCATTTGAGTGAGGCTTGAAAATATTTATATGATTTCTTTAAAGTGATGTCTAAATTTGAAAACTAGACAAATTTTTTAACTTATAATTTTCCACTTGATCAGCAGGTGAAATTTTTATCAATTATTCTGCATGAACTAAATTTAAAAATAATAAGACAGAATAATGAAAATTCCGTGATTTGTCAAACGCCAAAGTGTACTTATTACACTACTTTAACCACTACTTCTCTCAGTTTTAACATATATTTCACAACTTACCCTGTTTTTGTTGTTGTTGCCTTCAATGATGTATTCGTTTTGCTGGCAGTTTGCTTAGAAGCTGAAGCATTCAACTTGGGTGATGTTTTTGATATTGGTGCCGGGCTCTTAGCTGCTGTAGTTTTAGAGGTGGTTTTCTTGATAGATGATACACTGAAAAATAACATCATAAAATATGCAGATCATTCAAATGTCAACTTGAACATGATGGTACTTATCAAACCAAATCCTATACATTGAGCTTGAAATTTTTTTTACTGTATGGCTAAAAGTGGATTCCAGTTTGATTAATATTGGGAGCTATTGATTGAATACATTATAAATGATATAAAAGTCAGTTTGACTTATAATCACCAAGATTTTCAAGCCATATCAAACATATTCAATTCAATGGTGATATGGCATTTTTTTATTTAATTGTGTTGTTAATCTTTAAAACTGTATTTACCTTGGAGATTTCTTCTTATCATCAACCTTTGTTGCTGAAACTACAGCAGTAATTGCTGCTCCAGCCGCTACTACTGCAGCAACACCGACAGCTGTTATTTCATTTTTAAGATTTTCAGCATCTTTTTGCTCTTCTGGTTGTTGCAATTCCTTAATTGGTTCTTCTAGTTGCGAGTTTTGGAATTCTTCTGATTGTGGCTCTTTTACAGGTCCTTCAACTTGTAACTCTTTAACAGCTTCTTGCAATTTTGATTCTTCCATAGGCTCTTTTAGCTGTAACTGATCAACAGGTTTTTCTGCATATGAGTCTTTAACAGCTTCTTCTAATTGGTTCTTGTTAATTGACTCTTCTAATTGTGTCTCTTTAACCGGCTCTTCTAATTGTGTCTCTTTAACAGGCTCTTCTAATTGTGTCTCTTTAACAGGCTCTTCTAACTGTGTTTCTTTTAAAAGCACTGCACATTCTGCTTCATTGACAAGCTCGTCCAAAGGTGGAGTTTTTATGAGCACTTCTAATTCTGATTCATCTGTAAAATTAAGAATTAGAAAGGAAAAAATATAGCATTTTTCTAAAGTAAGCTACTAGGGTAAATCATGAGAAGAAAACCACATAATCTAGTCTAGACATTTGCGTTAAAATATATCATAACCTAGGTATTATTAGTGATCAAAAAGTTTTAGTACATAGAACAACTAGTGCATTTAGTATCTGAAGAAAATTATCACATAATAATTTTCAGACATTATTCAAATAGAAGTATTTTACTTTATGATAACATGACTTACATCATATTGTACAAATGGACCATAAGGTCATCAGCTTATAGGATAAAATAGCAACCTTGATACTATTTAAAAATTCTTATAGCATCAAGATTTTTCAGATTAAATAGAATAGACAAATATTACTGTACAAATTTCTTTCTAAACTTATTAAAATTTATTTTTATACTAATATTTCGTCAAGTCAATGGTTTGCAAAGGTTTATTGATTGATTAATTGGAAGTTTGAAAAACTTACCAGTAGCAGCAATTTGATCTTCTGCTCTACTTTCATCAGACGGAGTAACTATTGCTGGTTCTGCATATTCTAAAGCAATTGTTTCAGTTCCCACGTCAATTGGAAGTTCCACCTCTTTACGAGGTCTTGCAGGACAAATGCGAAAATATGGTCTAGATTTAAAATCTATTGCAGCATCCTACAAAATAAACAATTATTGGTGGATTTGTATCCTTCACAATTCTGTCAAATCAATTATCATAACAGAAATCTTTTTGAAATCTAAGCTTTCTAGAAATATAAATTAATTTGATTGGAGTTTTTAACAGAAATGATTTGCTACTCCACCACAATTTTTTAGTAGCAATATATGAATACCTACTACATTGAAATATGATAATCAATTTCAAAAAACATTGTGTAACATTGCAACATAATAAAATATAATTTGTTGGCTGTGGCACCAACAAATATGGATAGTAAGCAGAATGTTGTTGTATATGTCATACTATTACTATTTAGTTATTGAAAATTCAATAGTAAGAAGAAAAACTATGGGACATATGAGTATCATAGTAAGATCTCCAGAACCCACTCACATACAATCCACCCATGTACATTTGAATAGAACTTAGTCATCATCTGTAATAAACTTGATTGTTCCACTAGGTTCCATTCTATCAAAGTGTAGTGGGAAGATGTTGAGTCAAGCTTTGTCATTGGCGGGCATTTGCTTCCACTGATTCATTTTTAAGTTAAAAATACAGGAATATCTCACAAAAGATGAAACAATAGTTACTATTACTTTAAAGTAACATCCAGCAACAACAACATACCAGAAGAAATATCTGTGCAAATGCAAGAAGTGGAAAAGAAGAGTGTTAACAGGCAGAATTACCTAGGGACAATCATAAGACCAAATGGAAATTTTGACGACGGTAGCCAATAGGGTAAACAAGACAATATATACATATATGTATATGCTTCAACAAAAAAAAGAAAACAAAACGTACAAAAACAAGAATCTACGAATCAGTATTACTACCAATGCTGATTTATAGTTGTAGGTTATGGGTGCTAACTAACAAATTAAAGCAAAAAACAACATGTGAAATGACGATCATGAGAATTAAATGTAGTGAGTGCCGTGCAAAAAATCGAACAAGAACAGGTGAAATGATTTGGATACATAGTGAGAATGATGGAGGACAGAACAATTGACGTAATAAGGGAAACCGAAATAAAAAAAAAGAAGAGAAGGAACAGGCCCAAAAGGAGAAATAGCAAAAAACTTAGAGAAAAAAAGAGGACTGAACGAAGAGACTGAACGGGCTGAACAAAAAGCTAAAGATGGAATTAAATTGAGAAAAAGTATTTATCCTAATCAATTTAGAAACTAACCTCTTTAGGGGATGCTAAACTCATTTCTTCTTTATCAGCTGTCTCTTTTTCCACATCTCTGACTACTTCAGTGTGTTCATTATGAACAGCATTGTCTTCTGTCACAAAGCTATCCTCAATTACTTGATCTTCTAAAGGTGATTTACTTGATAGATCTTGCACATGGAATGACAAATCATCTTTGATAGAAGACGTAACATCTTCCTGTGGTGATTCTATTGGTTTACATAATTCTTCAAAACGTTCTTGGGCTTCTTCCAACAACGTTTCTTTTGTAAAATCTGGAGTCAAAAGATCTTCTGATATTGGAGATTTAGATTCGGATAAATCGCAAACAGAATATTTTGATTCCTCTTCTGGATACTCTAATTTGAAATGTTCTGGAATTGGTTCAGGTGTAACCGCCAAATCAATTTTCTCTAATTTTGTGTTTATAGAAGATTCAATTAGCTTTTCTGCTAATTCTGATTTAAAGTTATCATTTTGAACATCACACACTGTAGACATAGTCTCTTCTAATGCTGAAAAAAATTCAAGTGGAGGGTCACAAACTGATTTTGGAGGAGGCACAGGAGTAACCAATGGAGCATCGTCTGTTGATACATGTTCTTTCAACTGATATTTTTCGGTTTCTGATGGGGACAGTTGTGATTCTAAATCATGTTTCTCAATGGATTCGGTATTAATCATTTCTAAGCGTGCAAACTCCTCCAGTTTGGGTTGAACTGATTCACTCACTTCTTCTATTAAAGAATTGTCTCTTGGAAAACTTTCATGTTCTGTACAAGCATTTTGAATTCCATCATTTGAAGGAGCATTGAAACCATCGTCTATTAGCTGGTTACCTAAGAGATCATCGACCTCAGTTGCTTGTTTATTTAAAAATTCTGTATCCTCTGTTCCTAAAAGATCATTGACTTCTTCTGCTTCTTTTGACACTAGTGTTTCTTTTCCTGAATCTTTCAAAGAATCAATATTTGTGTCCTCCTTATTTAAAATATCGTTGTTTACAACCTCTTTATTTAAAATATCACTGGTTTCAATTATTGAGTTATCCAAAATATTATCAACTTCAGTTACATCTCTGCCCAGAAGATCTGCAACTTCGGTTGCTTCATGGTAGGAAACATCTCCAAGTTCAGATGTATCTTTATTTGGAAGATCTCTAAATTCAGTCGCATCTGGTAAAGGAGATGGATTGGTGATGGGTATTAGTTCTACATCAGCAGGAACTACTACTGGGTTATCATCTGTTTTGTTCCCAC
The DNA here is from genome assembly GCF_026250575.1 of Diorhabda carinulata. NCBI lineage: Eukaryota > Metazoa > Arthropoda > Insecta > Coleoptera > Chrysomelidae > Diorhabda > Diorhabda carinulata. Next base: position 46,380,318 of record NC_079472.1, on the reverse strand, counting down.
AATGTAATTCCTGAATCAACTTTTCATGACTTGGTTCTGAAGTTTTGGGAAAATCAGTCTCTTGTGTAGGCAACAGTTCTTTTTCAGATTCAATAGGAGACGCAAGTTCTTTTTCATCATCATAACTTTGTTTATCCAGATCTGTTACTTGAATTGCATCATCATTATTCAAAATATTTGTTTTTTCTCGTAATGGATCAGGTAAATCTGAGATAGTTTCATTTAAAGCCTCATTATCTGGTTTATTTAAAAAATCATCAAGATTATCCGGTAATACCTGGACTTTATTTAAATCAAAAGGATTTGATTCTCCTTGATCTGCATAAAATGACATTGACATAGGATCAGATTCCTTATTTAAAATATTCAAATCCTGGCCTATTGATTCATTGAAACTAGTGTCAAAAGTTGCTACAGTGTCATCTCCATATACGGCTTTTGTAGACAGTGCTTCAGATTGATCTAAACATTTAGGAGTGAAAGGAGCAGCATTAGGACCAAAGTGGAATTCATCACTTGTGAAAACTTTTTTTGGTGTACTACCCGGTTGGAATTCGGGAATTTCGTCAATATTTTTACCATTCAAAATATTATCCATTAAGTCTGTATTCAAGTCCTGAAAAGAAAAAAAAATGCAAACAAAGCAAAAAATCTATCAAACTACTTTAAATATATTTGAACAAAGCTTGAAATATGAAATTTCTACTGAAAAAAAAACTCCAATTGTGTAGTTTCAACCCTTGTTTAGTGTCTATTTGTGGTAATGTATAACAAAAGGCAGAAAATGTACTATTCGATTTATATTTGGTTCTTGAGGAATAAAATTTTTAATATTCAGTGAACAATAGATAATCATTGATGATGATTTATAAAAATTATTTGACTAAAATGAAACTTACACTAGATTCTGCATGTCCATTCGCATCAATTTCGCTAGGCCTGGATTTAACCTCATTTTCAAATTCCTTTGGATTTGGTACACTAATATCTACATCGTTGGCTTTTTTTGGCGATTGTGATACAATTTGATCATTAATTAACATACGACAAGAGGGGGATGGAACACTCCTTGTAGGCGAGACCGGTACAAATTCTGCAGCATTGGGATTCAGTTGTGACATTGTGTCGTCCTCTTCAGGAATGTGAACAACCTAAAAAATAATTTCAATAATCATATTATAGTCTTATACAAGGTGAAACGTTCTCCATAATGATAAAAAATTAATTAGATCATATAATGGATTCCAAAAAAGTTGCTACTGACAGTTAAAGTTAGAAAATAAATGTTCCAAATACATTTTCGAAACTCAAATAGTTGTTAGCAAATTCAAATTTCAATTGAAATATATTGTTTCCACACAGAATAAAGACATCAAATTAAAATTTGATAATTTTTGAGTCGATTCTTATATAGATTTTGGATATGATGAAAGTTTTTTTTTCATATATTCTGGTCACATAAACCTTTTCTAGATAACATTAATATAGTATAGTAATCAATAAATGTATTAATAACATGTTCCAAATAATTTGTTGTTACCAATGCCAAATAAAATTTTCAAATTTATTAAATAATTCAAATATGAAACTAGTCCAATAAAAATATAAATAAATATTTTTGTATGTTTTCTTCATAATTTGTTTATATTAAGATGGCGCAAATACGATGTTTATTTACCTCCTTTCCCGGCTGCGGAGAGATATTTTCTTTATTAGCTTCTTCGCCTTTAATATAATCCCACTCGTCCTCAGACTCACTATCGGCTGGATTCTCAACTAGCCCACCAACATCATGAACTGTAACCAAAAAATTTTACAGATTAGTTATATTGAAATATTATAATGTCCATCAGATTGACAAGGGGGTAGTATATATCTGATATAGGGTTTCAAGTTATTAATAAATAAGTTTATACTTTTATATGTCATTAACTTTGAACAATACTTGCGCACCTATACCGGATCCAAGAAAACTATTGCTGAAATACTAAATACTATTGCTGGACTGAAATGAACTTTCAGAAAAGTAGTAAAAGGTAATTCTACTAGGAACAATTTTTATAATAACCGCTATTGACCTCCGAGCAATTTGCGAAAAACCGATTTTCGTGACTTTTTGACCTTGATAACTTTTTTAGCCAGTTCTATTTCGATGTCGATTTTTAACATCTTCATTACAACACCGTAATAAAGGTGTATACAAATATTTTTCCGCAGATAAACCTAAAAGTCTAGACTATTATGTTCGTAACAGACGAATTGGTCTTTTGATTATTTGTGAAAAATATTAAATATACTAGAGTATATCAATAGTGACCTTCAATAATCCCTTGAAACTAAGAATATTAAAAATCAAGAACCGCTCCTGTCTTGATCTATAAATAGTCTTCTGGGAATATTATCTAATTAGTAAAGATCTTAGGTACGCAATATCTAAATGATGTGTACATAAATAGTTTGTACTTTACATTTTCTCAAAATACGCCGTTTATTAAACAAAACTTGGTAATATTCCGAAAATTGAAAAAAAACTCTTGTAAAAAAAATGCTGAGCAATCAGGCATATTAAAAATAAAAACAAAACCAATTTATGGAAAAAGCAATGCAAATTTATCTTGATGATGTGTCACAAATATATAATATTTTATTATAATTTATCTTTTTGATACGATTTATAACTTGACACCACCGCGAAATCATTAAATTCGAGAATAACGATAGTACATTGCTGATAGTGTCATGGAATTATTTTTTATTTTGCAAAATAACTAATTACTAACGTAGATTTGAATTCAGAGATAGTGAGAATAAATAAAAAATTATTCTTTAGTATTTATATTCTCATACAGATTATTAGCCTCGTTAAAATAGGAAATACGTCATCGCTAAATCTTCCTTATATGATTAATTTTATGATATCAACACAATTAGTTTATGGTTTCATGTTGAAAATAGCGTTTTGTCGACAATATTGAAATATAGATGAATTACAAAATCAAAAGTATATTTCTTATGTTTTTAGCATCAACAGCAGATACTAAAACAATTCTTGCAGTTACAAAATAATTCATCTGAAAACGATGATAATATTGGCGCTATCGGTTCAGGAGTTATTTTTCCTTTACCCTATCACTTTCTGAAGTTCTAAATCTTTCCTAACCAAATTTGATGACCCATCATCACTTATTGCTGGAAGAATTGATAACAGTTCTGATGATGAAAAGATCTGCATTGATCTGGTCTGTTTCTTGGCGATTTCCTAATTTCTCAATAGACACACCTCTTTTGGCTAATTGGTAAGTAATGTTAAATATATGCAATGTAAATTATCTATAATTCTAAATTTTATAGACTTGGATCATGGTGTGAATACAGTCTCAAAAAGGATTGAGTATATAAAAAATGACAGTTTTTAAACAATTTTATTGTCTACAATGTTTATAATAAATGCAAATAGCTCCAAATCCATAGAAAGTGAAATATTCACAAAAAGTGATTTTTATTACCGCCAACATTAAAGATTTTGGTATAGACCAAGAGAAGGCCAAAGTAAATATTTACAATTATTATCTATAAGAAAGTTTATAAGCACAAAATATAAAATTAGAATATATAAAACTTGCGTAAAGCCGGTCATGACATACGCAATAGAAACTAGAGCGGAGAAAACAATCACTAAACGGCTCCTAAGAACAACAGAAATGCCAACTCTGAGATCAATAACAGGACATACGTTACTCGATCGGAAGAAAAATGAAGAAATAAGGGACATGTGCGATATTTAGGATGTAGTAAGATGGGCAAGGAGCCGCAGAAGAGAATGGAGAGACCATGTTGACAGAATGCCAAATAAACGGTTAGCAAAAATTGCAAAGGAAAAGAAACCAGACACACTCGACCTCCTGGACGACCACCTATAAGGTGGTATGAAAGCTGGTCCTCAGCATCCCAACTACTCCTGGCAAACCCTTGATGAAATACAGGACCTAGTCCTAACGTAAGAAGAAGAAAGTTGGCGTTCTTTCTTGGTTTAAACCACTAGGCTCGTAAGGATTTTGTTTCAATGGCTTTTAGACGAAGCGTTAGAAATTGTTCATACCAACAATATAGATTTTTGTTAATGTGGATTTTTAAATCAGCAATGGAAGTAGTAATATTATAGCAGGTCCTTTATACTCTTGGAAACCAATTCTGACGAACCTAAATATTTTTTCACTTATTGATCTAATTTTGTTGTTTCTGATATCAAAACACTTTAATCAGTGTTGCAAATTGATCGTCCCCTTCAAGTAATCTTTGTTTCCGATGGTTTTTATCATTTCCCTCCTTTTTAGACAATTACTGGTGGCTTTGTAAAATAGATTTTGTCATTTAGTAATGTTTATTCCTTGAAACATGCTCTTTGGTGCAATTGGTTATCATACATCGCAATTCCAATGGATTTTGCAGTGAAGTGTCACTGATTCTTGGTAGCCCATTTTTATTTTATTCGTTAGTATTGAATATAGTGTTGCAAAACTAATAGATGCTGCTAATATATAGTGGGCTGAGGTAATATGACATTAAAAATTCGCATTATTGAAAATAAAACTAACAATCTACATTTAGTAGATATACTTAAAATATATAAGAATAAATTATCAATCGCCAGATACAATATTAAACTATAATATTTACGCCTAACATAGAGTTAAGATGATCATTAAAGAGGATTTATATAGAGTAATCTATCTAAAACTACACCCCCTTGTTAAATATGAATGAGACAACTGTTGAATCAGAATTATTGGTGCCGCTTGTTGCTTTCACTGCGTTTTATTGTTTTACATGGATCCAGACAAGTTTTGGAAAATATGCCTGTGTGTTATACAGCCGACAATACGAAACCCAAATGAAAAGAAATAATAAAAATCGTTCATAATGATAAAGAACAAATTTACAGAATCAATTTGATAAACAAGAATAATTAGTGAAAAATGTATGACGTCTTTATCCAAGATCTGTAGTTTTTTTCAAACATGTTAGAAGAATTTGATTTTTGTAACGTGTATGACCTTGAAAATACCTACGATAGGTTTTGCTAAAAATTATTCAAATTCAGTCAAATTCACGGGTTGGTAATCTGAATATTCATACTGTCTCATTGTCGAACAAATCCGATTCAATCTCACTAAATGGTTTTCCAAAATATATCATTGATTCTTACACCTAACCTAAACGTGGACGCAAGTGTTTTGTAACTTTTCATTTGTTTCTTGTTAATTTCCGTTACCAGTTGTGCATCAGATAGTTTTAATGGGACATTATAGGTGCTACACCATTATTAGTGCCCATATTTGTTTAAGCCATTAGCTATTGTTACATGACTGCTTTTTTTTCATACAAAATTTTAAATAAATAAAAACCGTACATTGTTGTAGGAGATATTATCTATAACTAAAAATTTTTTTTTGGTTTTTGGAATATTGGGGATGAATTTGTTGTAAAATATCTATAGTCTTTGCGGTTGTCACCTGTTTGATTTTCTAATATAAATATGGTAACTGAAGATTCTACCGCATGATTATGATTCGTCCTTCCTGCTGAAATTTTCCAAATTTTCGTAAATATTCAATGTGTTTAGGTTTTTTCAAATTTTCCAATCGGTATTTATTTAATACATTCTTCTTTCATTTCCCTAAATCCCATTTTATTAACTTATTTTCTAAAGGAGTCGAAATTGTCAGTCAAATTAACTCTCTCTTTACCTTTCTTTAACAGTTTCAAATATCCTTTCCATAGTAAACGACCTAAAGGTTATTTTCTAATCACTTCTGCCTCAAATTCATGAACCAAAGTTTTTTTATTCATTAATAACACGTTTTCTAACAGTGATATCCAGTTAACTAGCTTTAACCACTCTCTTATGCAGACGTGGCTAGTATTAGCAGCTAATTGATTGGCGCTTCTAAATTAGCCCCGTGTACATACCTCACTAGCGAAAATGACAACTAGCACGCTAAGAACCAAGGATCCCCAGCAAAAATAGGACCTTCCCTACCAACGCGATCTGCAAATTTCAGGAAAAAAAAACACCCACAAGGTGTGAAATGAATTACACTGACCCGGAAGACCTACTTCATAAGTTTGGCAAATTTGTTCTACAAAACCGCATTGAATGATTGATCACCAAATGTCCTCATCTACATCTTACTTTTCCCATTTTCAAAGCCAAACTCTGAAAAAAGTTCTCTTTATTTAAGAGAACAAGAAGATGTGCTAACTGATAATAATGTCTGACAGTCTCCAGTTAAATTTTTGGGGGTTTCTAAACTAGACTTCAATTTTCTTTCACATCAACATCTAGGCTACAGGTAAACCCAGACAGTAATTTACTCCTTTTCGTTAACCTATTTTAGTAAGTATTACATAAGGAAACTTGTTTCTCATTTTCCTTTATTGAAAAGGTTACAAGCGCCAATAGTCCTTCAAATTTTAAAGGATCCATTCTTAAAAACTCAAAGTACTCTGGATGGTTTTCATCGGCCAGTTCTCTTAAAAGAATATTGGAAGTAGCAAGATTTTTATAAACTTCTTTTCCCCGCAAATCCTTGACTTAAAATTTTTATTAAAATGCCGCGAGATTTAAAGGAACAGAAAATATTTTTAACCCTATAATAACTATAACAGCCACGTGTTGGAATATTCGCGCTAATGTGCCTAGCTTGAACTAATAGCGAATATTAGCTGCTCACAAACTATCCACGTCTACACGGGCCCTTACACTATACAAATTGTATGTGGACGATATATTATACATAGTAGAAGACGACCAAGGCGTAAATTAGTACTATAGGTTTGTATGGTCAAGGCCGGATAAAACTCAAACGCCCGTACCGACAAAGAAGTAAAGTATTTATTGTAAAAAATGAAAAATGAATAATCAGAAACAGTTAGTGCCATCAACAAAAGTTAATATAAAACTAACATCTTGAACCCGAAAAATAGATTTGTTTTTAAAATTTTATAGTTATGAAAAGAAACCTATCTAACTGTACTAAAATCCTAATTATTGTATAGAAAACATTCTTTTTAAACACGTAGCTTATTACGGAATTCTCACATAAATTTTCGTTGATGAACATTCCTCAATTAATATTCATCGTATTCATGAAAATTTATGACAACAAACAAAAAAAAAATTCATTCCTACTAAAGCAGTAGTTCCCAATTAACGTCTTAAATATTTCGAATATTACTTGTAAGACCGCTTGACATGGAGCATATGCATAATCTTTTTTGACAGTATACAATACTATTATAGTTACTAATCGAAAATAAAGTCTATTTAACGAAGAAAAATAGTAAATCAAAACAATGATCAACGCGTGATCAGCAAGTGAACAACCCGGGCGAAATGCGTTGCGGCATCGTTATTGGTCCAAATCAGTGGCACCATAATAGAAAGCCATTGAGAGGAGCGAGCGCCGCATCACTGCAGAAGCCATTTTTAACGCTAGCGAAAAACAAATTATTGTGAATATTTATGAAAATGAAATGCAAGAAAACGACAAGACTAATAATGACGTTATTTCCAAAACGGCAAATATTTCGGAAGTATCTTCTTAAAGTGTCTACAGGATCGTTCGTGAGTGTAGCGCTAATCATTCAGTGGCCGATCCAAAAAAGTATCCACCAAGAAAAAAATTAACAATTCAATTGATGATTTCGACATCAAAAGAATTGTACACAATTTTTTCTTTCAAAATGAGTTAACTATATTTGATAAAGTTCTGTGAGTAGTTAACGAAGATAAGGTCTTGTAGGATTTTAAGAGATCAACATTTTATATGCAACAAACGAGGAAGGAACAGTTTATTATTAGAAAAATCGGAATTAATTGTGAGAAGGCGAGAATACCTAATTAAGAGATTTCGTAGAGAAAATAGAAAAGTTTAGTATACGGATGAAATATGGGTAAACGCTGAACATACTGAGAATAAGGCTTGGGTGGATTCTTCCATACAATACACAAGGCAAGCATTCGTGGTATTAGAAATAAGTTGCCATATATATAATCGTTGAAAAAATTAAAAATTCGAATATTATTAATTTTTAAATAAATGTGTTCCATATTTTGGCCGTTCAATTTATATCTACTACAAAATTCACGACTACATTGTATATTTTTGTAATTATTTTTATAATTTATATTATTAATCTACTGTATGAAACCGCAAATTATTTGTTAATTGTGGAGTGCGATCCGGTTACATGCTCGACTATGACGTTTTCAACCCTAATTATGTGCACTATGCGTGAATATGTTTTGGATTACTATTTTTCTGCGATAAATAGACTTTAATCCTTCTCAATTTGGTTTCGCTGCTAAACTGTGAGTTAATAAACGCCAGGAAGAAAAATCGCGAAATAACAAGAAGAACTAAATTTGCCACAGAAGATGGAAGAATTCGAAAAAGTGCTCCCATGTACTAGGTGATCTGAACATATGAACGGATCAAATGAGCTTGATTTAAGCATGTTTGCGATCAAATATTATTACATCTTGCATTGAATTGCACGTTGTATTGCTCCATGTTAAGTGACCTTCGAAGGGTTTTTTACAATAATATACTTAATTTTATACTCAAAATTCACATGTTAAAAATTTATTTTGGATTATACCTATAAATAAATGTTTATGCTTCTAAATTTTCTTGATTTTAGGTCTCTTCTGATTTAAAATTAGTTTCTTTTATAATTTTTCAAAGACAGAAGAAAATTTTACGTTTCGACTTCTTTTAGTCTTTATGAAAATATTATTTTATATATTATTTTATATTAATATATTTTATATTAATCAAAAAATCACCTACACCATGAATATCAAAATAAGAATAAAATCAATACAGAAATTTGTTTTAACAAATAATGTTTCTTTAGTTTTTACAACTCAAATACGCAGTCGTCAATTAAATTATTTGTAGTTTTATTAGAATTTAAAAAATAAGAGCTATAAATTTTACTTAAATTATTTAGGTCTTTTTTTGAAAATGCTTTTTTCGTGTATTAGATTCCCTCCTAAGAATTTTTGAATATTTATAATTTAATTTATGTTTTTTATTTTGATATTTCATGGTTTCGTTAATAGTTTTATTTTTTTTATCGTATGGATGACCTTTTAGTCTATTTTATAAATACGAAGATGTCTGCCCTATTTAAAAAATATGTTTATACAATATAATATTATAGTTGTTTTTAATCAGCTCTGCGTTACACGTATTAACAATATTGAGTCAAATGTTGAGATAGACTGGCGCATTTGTCTTAATGAATTCATGAATGAAGGGTATGATTGTTCTATCGATACAATTAAAGGATCAATTTAATACTATCTCTCGAGTTCATTTGTATTTGATGAGCGTTTGTGTGCACCCGTCAGCTCGTCAGATGAGCGACATTCGACGATCGGGGCTTTGTTCGATGACACGTGAAATAAAGAGCTTTTTGTTCGTTGAAGCCTTATGAATTGTTTTAGGAAGCATATAATGATGTAAGGGTGTTAAAATAGTAAATATAATAGGGGTAGCAATATTATTGCTCGATATTCAACAAACAATAGAAGGAGCTTTTGGATATGTTCAGTTAGATATATTGTGTTTAAATTGGGAAAAAATGACCGAAAGAAGGTACGTATTCTATAGGAGTGTGGCTGTAAATTTAAGGTGGATTTAATAAATAACAGATGCTATTGATATCACGGAAAAACAATTTGATACAAAAATAAGTCATTATCTTTGGAATGTTATTTATGCATTCAATTCTGACCAATTTTGAATGATACAGTAATTTTCCGATATTAAATAATACGTATATTTGAAATGTAATTTGAAATATAATGAAATGCATATTTGTTATTTCGAGATTATTTGAAGCTGTTGGTTTTTAAACACATATATATATATATATATATATATATATATATATATATATATATATATATGTATATATATTTACATTACACTTGAAATAACTAGTAATAATTTTGATTTAAAAATAAGAATAAAAAGAATATGAATATTAGAACATTATTTAAAAAAAAATGAATATACTGAAAACATGTTGGTGACCTCCTTATAATATAAGACAGAAATAGATTGTCGTGGCTCTTTTAGAACAGTGATTCCTAACCGGTGGTTTGCGAGCCCCTGGTGGTTCGTAAAAATTATATTGTAATTGCGGATTTTTTAAAACGACATTAAAATCAAAAGCAGTAAAGAAAACAAAACACAAAAATTAAAGGACACAACTACTGTAAAACAGATTATGCGCTGCCTGTTTGTTAAGAAACTTATAATAAATTTCAACATTTTCATTATTTTTCAAAATTACTTCATCAATATCAAATTATGTCAACTATTTTATTTATTATAATTTATTCCCCTTATTCAAATTAACAAACGTTTTTATTACAAACATTTATTTATATTAAAAACATTTTATCAATGTGATTAGTACCATCTTCTACTTTATATTTAAAATCATTGAAGCAGTTTTCCCTTCTATGTAATATTTTTTTCACAATACAATTGGAAATAAATATAAAATTAAGGCAGTTTACTACAGATTTTAGGGGGAGTAGTGTTGTATTAACCAACGCCGATTCTCGTTTAAATGATTCAATAATTATCAATTTAATTTTATTATTATAGATTATTTTCATTATGGATCTATGGTTAAAAACGGATCGTTTAAAAACGAGATATGATAATCGGGATGATATTACTGAAAGCTGTAATGAGGTACCGTTTCACCAGACGAAAAACAAAAGCAAATATGATAGAAAAAGGAACAAGCGAAAATATGACAGCGACTATCTACATATTTACTAGAACTTAAACCGATTTGTGTTTCATGTCATGAAGTTCTTGCCAACAGCAGTTTAAAACCATCACATCTTTGGAGACATATTGAAACAAAACGTCCCAAACATAAAGATGAACCTTTTGAATATTTCAAAATAAAATTAGCAGACATCAAAAAGTGTAGCCTTTCTTTTGTAATTCAACTTGACGGATCTATGAGTGTTTTGAAAAGAATGGAATAAGCTGTTCTTATTGTGTGGATGTGTGTACGAGTACAGATAGTGCAAAATCAATGACAGAAAATTTTCTGGTTTGGAGAAGAAATGAGAAAATTCAATGGACTCATTGTTATATTCATAGACAGGTTTTAGTATGTAATCGTATTCCTTCAGAGTTATCTACTACTTTAAGTGATGCTGTTAAAATTGTGAACTTTATCAAATCGCGTGCTACAAATTGCCGTCTATTCCGAACGCTTTGTGAGAATTGTGGAATTTTCCACGTTTCTTTACTACTTCACACAGAAGTTAGGTGGCTTTCCCGAGGTAAAGTTAGGTGGCTTTCCCGAGGTAAAGTTTTGACGCGTTTGTTTGAATTGAAGTCTGAAGTTCAAGCATTTTTTATTGATCATCCGTTTCATTTGTATATCCGATGTTCTTTGATTGCAAAAGCTTGTGTATTTAACTAATTTAACTAACATTTTGAGTAAACTGAAATAATTAAATATGCCTTTACAAGGAGAGGGTGTCACCATTTCCAGTGTATATGATAGAATTGAGGCTATGTTGAAAAAATTTAGTTCAATGCCTGCAGATGAATAAGTATAGAAGTTTCGATTCTGTCAGCAATTTTTAACCCTCCGACAGGCGCAATATGATTCATTACTTGTTCGGGCGCAATTTATCTGAGATATCAAATACACAAACATGCGGTAAATTTCATTGTAATAAGGAAACATTATTATTGGGCGACTCAAGTTTAATAAAACATTCATTGAAACATATTATTTTACAATAGAAATAATATAAAATATTTTTGTTAAAATAAAATTGCGGCGCAATGAAAGCTTCAGTCTGTATTAAAAGTATTTTCATTAAAGATCATTATATCGACAATCATCTTTATTTCCTTTCAATAAATATGCTTGTGTAATTCACAATCATTTTTATCATTTCCTCCGACTTAATCCATTTCCAGCATTCTAATGGAGAAAAAGCATTTGGCAAATGCATCAAAACATTATGGCTTGCACGTTTTATCCGGGTATCGGTACAGCATTCATCTTCTTCGGAGCTATTTCCTTCTTGCTCTCAATCAAAGTCTTCTTGCTTTTCTTCTATTGTATCGGGTTCGTCGCCAATACCTTCATTTTCCAGCAAGTCCTCTTCATTAAATAATAATTCATGAATGGCTGCCAGGTCGTCTGGGTTCTGGGGATTAAAACGCTCCCGCCTTTTTGCCATTTGATTTTGGAACGTGATCTGGCGCAATTAATCTCACCGATTCGAATTTCTCTGACGGTATCGTTGAACGTAATGGATATAAAGTGGGCGTAGGGTCGGCAATGAGGGTAGGAGTCAGGAAGATAGCTGGAGGCCCTGCTCTCTATTGTGAAACACTGAAATTTGGTAGACCAAAACAAATTCTACTCATCTCACAGATAAAATGCGCCTGACGGAAGGTTAATCAGAAAGTTCGATCAAACTTGATGAAAACATTTAGTGAACATATGAACTCTATCTGATTAACTTTCGATGACTATTTTCCCAACAGATACAATATAGCCATCTCAAACAACTGAATACGTTATCAACTTCAAGAAAATGTAAATTCAAATATACTGTGACAGTTCTTTAGAAGCAATTTTCGAAGATCAATCTTTAATTGACTTCTGGCTCGCTGTACAAAAAGAATATCCGGTTCTGTCAAAAGTCATTGAAGTCCTATTACCATTTTGCACAAAATATCTGTGTAAGAAAGGATTTTCAACATATACTTATCTGAAACATAAATACAGAAACAGGTTACATGCAAAACCTGATCTAAGACTGAAATTGTCCCATATTGAGCCTAACTTTTAATTACTTTGTTCTATAAAACAGTCACAAATTCTTTCTATTGGTTCTTCCATATATAATATATATACATCATATATCAACAAACATCACTCAGTCCAAATAACTTTCTAATTATTTCTACCATACACAGTCGCCCCCTTGAAAAAATGAAATTGCAAGGAGATTAGATTCTTTTAAATGATCATTGAATTACTTATAATTTTTTATAAAATTCCACACTTGGTTTTTGGAAATAATTTTAGTATAATGAGAGTAAAATAGAGTATATCTTTCAGGAGAGTGGAGAAATTGTTAGAATTTATTTTTAAAATGATGAACGTCCTAAAGCCTCAATTCGCATGTTCAATAATATTCAAATGAAAACATTGGTTATCTGTAATTTGGGTCACTTTTTATCATAGTATATGTTTAAAATTCAAAATCAGAAACAGATATATTCCAACAAACCAAAATTTTATGCAAAATTATAGACAATTACAAAGAGCATTCATAGATCTTTTAAAAGAGTTATCACTCGACCTCTTAAATTTTTGAGGTAATATAATGGAATGAAGTTATGTAAATAAATAAATATTAGGATAAAATGTGACCGCCTTGAAATCGAATTGAAGTATTTCCCAACGTTATTATAAAGTTATTATCCACATATATAGGTCGGGTACTTTTCACTGGGTCCATGTGTAGTTTGCATTTTCCATTGAAAATAAATAAGTGACACAAAAATGGAACAGAATTTACTACCTATGAAATAACAAAAAGTTATTGAGCTACTTCTTCAATTAACAATAAAGTCTTTATTATTATTTAAATGACATATATAAAACTGCTGAATACAATAATCATTTTCCACTGAATTTTGTTTTAGATTATTTTCTCACATATTATTTGTAATACACACTTTTTTCTAGAGACTAATTCTAAGCTTATTGTGAAATCTATTTGAATTGACCTGCTTTTTTAACATTTGAATAATTACGTTTTAGTTAGTAATTTGTTTTTCTAAAATTAAACAATCAGTATTTTTCTCATAAATTTAATATTTGTTAAAGTGATATATTTTATAATCTACAACTTCTTCTTTCAGTGGTATGGGAGATCTAAAGACATCCTATAACTTTTGCAACCAAGGCTATCTGTCTCTGATGGCTAGACAAAGCAGCTTAATTAGCCTCTTGAGCTAAAGTGTTAACAACTGTCCAAATATAATCGAGTAGTGCTATTCCCAATATTAACTCTTTTATTTGTGAAAATATAATGTGTTCGGCCAGAATTCCAATTACTAATTTATATTCAATTTATCCTCAGTGTCTCTACAATATTATTCCACATAAGAATTGGTCCATAGTTATCAACATACTAAGAATTTTTGTTGATAAGTGATTGCTGAATTGACTGCTATTTAAAACCTATGGTGAGCACTAGGCGTTGTTTGGTTTTAAAAACATGGATGTTATATAAAAATACCACAGTAGCCAAATTTGTTTGCTATTATAAAAAAGAAACACATACTTAGAGGAATTTTAACAAAGCCAACAGTCTTAAACACTTGATCACATAAAAAAAGAACAGAAAATGGAAGAAAAATGGAACAAGGTATAATGGAAAAGAAGTATGAAGAAAAAATAAAATATAAGGAAATATTCAAAGTTTGAGAAGGGCAACTATATAATAGTGTAATATAAATGAAAGCTATGGGAAAGTGAATCATATAAAGTGGAAGGACCTCAAAGCAAAAAACAAAATAAAACAAAAACGTATAAAAAACACAAACAATATTTAAAAAATACACTATCAAATACATCTAAAAGCAGATATTAAAAAAAATATGTAGCAGCATGTATTATTTTTTTTACCAAAGTTTAAATGTAGGATATAAAATCACTGGTGGGTTGAATGATCTTTGGAGGTATACACATTAAGTGAAATTCATTTTGGATATTCTTATATAATTAATTATGAGGTAATACTGGTCATATTGAAATTTGATAAGTTCTCAGAAATATAATGACTTGGCGACTGTTGATCAAATTATATATTCTGAATATAAAGATAGAAGGACTGCAATAAACAGTCAGGGTACATACTCTTAGTGAAGAGTGAAGAAGTAAGAGAAATTTAATAATAATTAAAATAATGAAAAACCAACTTTTATCTCCTTAGAATTTGCCAACTGTACATTATATTGTCTTCTATCTCAAATTGAGCATTCTATTGGAATATTTCTTGACATTTTTTTGGACCTTTCTTCTTTGAACACACTGTCACTATACTCAATTATGTAATACATATTTGATAACAATGTTATCATTTTAAATTAAAATAAATTCTAGTATTGGTATAGTATCAGCTAAAAAACACAGGATATCTCAAAGAAATTACACTTTTCTATCTAGTTCTTTCTAAACAAATGTGACATTAACATGTCCAAAGTTGAAGGTATATAACTCTCCCTAACTGACATACCAATACAAACAAATATGACATTTAGCACATTTCTGTAAAGGTACATTTGTCCCAAAAAAAAGCAGCAAAAAATGCAATTTAAAGCTACTTTATTGATGCCGAGTAATTAGTGTTTTCTATGTGTCGATACAGAAAACCAAATTTAAGCGAAGTATTGTAATGTTGTCAGTATTTTCAACATGATTGTGAAATATGTGTGTATTTTTTCGATACTTGTTACCTGAAAACATTTAATTTTTACTGAACAAACTAAATTATTTTTTGACTAAAATAATAAACTAAAATAGATATACAGGAGACTTCCTGTACATCTAATTCTATTCAGAAATATATACTTATTAGTATCAAACTATTTAAATACATTCATGTTAATTTAATTAATTTATATTTCCCAAAATAAAATAATGAAAAGTCCATTTACAACTTATAAATTAAAATAAGAAACAAACAACAAAAAGCTATGAAACAGATAACAATATAAAAATAGCTTAGGTTATGGTTGTTTTATATTGCACAAGCATCCACTCAACTAATCAGCTGTGCCCAAATTCAAACTACTAAGGTTTGAGTTCATGATACCTCTTCAACATAGACATTGTTAGGATTGTATCAAAAAGTGATATTAGGAAAAATCAAATCGCGAGTGGATTTAGAAGTGTTTACCTTATGGTCCATAGATTATTATAATTTCTTGAAACAATATCTCACAGTTTAAAAATAAACATGTAATTATTTTTCAGGGGAAGGTGTATTCAAATGTTAGTAAAATAACAAAGAGAGATATATTCAGCGTTTTTAACATGAGAGTGAGAAGAAGAGTTTTTCAAAATATTTTTTTGGTAATGTTTGTGATCTTTTATGTTAGGAAGTTTGTTGTTTAGCTATGTAGTATCCTGATTTTCAACACAATATACTAATTACTTACACATCATTTAATGGTGTCCCATTTGAAAAACACTTTCTTGAATAAAAAAAATTCAAAAGTAAATTCAAAATGGTGCTTATTATTTTGCATATATCTAAATTGGTGCAAGATATTAACTTGTAGAAATAAATTTCACCTTAATGTAAAATATATATTGTGCATAATAAATTTTTTTATTGTGGATTCAGATTAAGTTTTTTTTGTTACAAGGACCATAACTTTCGTTTATTTTATAACGCAATCAAGGTAGACAGGTAATTATGCAGATAGCAAGTACAATAACAATTCTATATTTGAACATCCTTGCGCAATAATGTAGGTGTCAAAAGGTGTGACTCACTCATGCCGGTAAACTCAAATTGTAAAAAATCTACAATTATATCTAAAATAATGTTTAGAATAACATTTCTGACAACTTAACTAATATCCTGTGCAGGCGACAAAAAAATATTACACGTAAACAAAGAACACCTGAATAGACAAAATGTCGAGAAATGTTGATCTACGCAGACATCGGTAAACGATTTTAACAGTGTTCTAATTTTGTATATGGAGAACCAACCATGCTGTGGTTCTCGGTTACACTAAGGACACTACAACATTGATCTTTACAAAAGCCATAATTCCTAAACATAATCTTACCTTACTATAGATATAAAAAATAAATACACAAGTTAAAATATATCACAGAACAAGGGAGTAGAAAAACATACAAAATGTTGAAATTTACAGGCACTTAAAAGCATAAGAATAACGTTAAAACTTAAAATCTATCTCAAAGCCGGTGCAAGACTGAGAAATCGGGTTGGGCAACGGATTACGCTTGCGTGTTGTATCGAATCAACAGAGGTCGAAATGACATATATAGAGTTGGAGCATTCCTATCCAGTTCATTCTTAAAAATAACGGATGTAACATTTCACTTATGTTACAGAACTGAACATTATTGTAAATATATTATATGAAGATTACAATTTTTATTACAATTGGTGATATATTTTAATACGAGCAATAATAATATAATGTTTTTCAACAAACAAATCATAACTTTTATGACGAATATTCAAAATGCTAATCTGCTCGACAAATGAATTGTTAGGAATAATATTATAGTCGTGTTTTATGCGACTTGAAAATATTCCGGGTTCAAAATTTAGCTGACTGGATTCTGGTGACCTTACAGTAATTGGTGATGAAATACATACCGTCAAACAGTATGGAAATAGTCCTTTGTTTTATAAATGTTGAGAAGCGAAGATAATTATTGATGTTAATTGTAAAAGAATTCCGACAATTATTAAATTCTAATTTTGGAGTAACTTCATTCTTAGAGTTAATGACAATTTTTATACCAGAAGTTAGGCTGTTACTCATTACTGTGTCAGAAGACAGGTTTATAGGACTTATGGAAATTGCAGCATTTAAAGAGTTTTTGTGAAACGTAGCTACTCTTGAAGTTGAAATATAGAAAAAGGTTTCAGCATGTTGATAATTGTTGCTCTGCCACAATATTTAGCAATTATGCAACCCAAAATACAAGTTGTTATTTTCCCACAGAGCTGTCATTTTCACATAGAAACGTCACTCTTCAATCTAGTTTTGCCTTGTCAATGGAAAGATTAACGTTCTTAGCAACAATGATCTAAGTAAAAATATTAAAAAATTAAAGCATGTGCTTTCAGATTATAAAAATATATCTGCAATTGAAACTGGAAGTTCAATTTAGAGAAATGAAAACTGTTTCTGATTTATTGATGTCAAGTTAAAGCATTCAATAATATTTACACTGCAGTGTATTAGAATAAAGAAATATGCCTATTATTAAGAAAATAAAAAATTAAAGTATATAAAATGTTTCGTTTAGGATGGAGATTCAATGTTGAATTTTTTCAATTATTCAGAATGTTGAAAAACAACTTTTTTAAGAAAATTGGATAAAAGAAAAATTTAAACAAAAAATAACAGTTCCATCTCACTCTGTCGCCAACATAACGTGTGTGTGAAGTTTTGTGTGCTGACAGCACTGCAAAAATAAGAATATAGTACTCCATTATTATACATAATATAAATATGTAATTATACTGTTAATTATATTAGATAGATTTTTCTACCACATGCAGACGATAAAAGTGGATAATCATAATCTCACGGACTTGAAGTTTCGATGTAGAGAAAATGGGTAGAAATCTTCGCTTCAAAATTCCAGAAAGTAACGGAAGCAATAGAGCAATTCTGTTGAAATATAGGTACTTGCCGACTGACGTTTGGATGCCCGGATATCAACATACTATATTCCTTTACGTTTCTTGCGTTAGACCGATTGGAAGGTTTGAACAGTTGAGAGATTGTCATATTAAAGTTGAGAAGATATTTGAGCATATTTTAACGAACGTGTTTGTCATACATATATATAGACTGAAGCATTAGGATGCGTAACCTATAGGCGCGTTTAATTATTTTGAATTAAAAATACATTCGAATGAGCATTTCAAACTCTTTTTGGAGTGTTTCATGCTAGCCCAATTTGATTATTATATCGATTTATAAATGTAAGCGATGCTTGCATCTATCATTACAATCCTAAATGGAAAAAAACATGTAAAAGCATGGATGAAGAAGTCGCTCTAAAATAAGCAGACAAACTAGAAAGATGAATGAAGCTGCATTTTTGGGATTTTTCTTGTCAATTACTAAAAGAGTACTAAAATAATGCTAAAGATAAAACCCAAAATTTTTTTGGTGTCAAGTGACATTTGCACACGCTTTTCTCAAGATTTTTCTACTGAATTCTTTGCCGGAAAAAAATATACAGCCTAATAATAGAAATAGCAGAAATATGTATTCTGTTAGAAATATTTGTTAGATGAATGAATGTTAAATTTTAAAGTACTAGCTAGTTTTTGAGGACCTGTGATCGCAATGTGTCACAGAAAGAAGAATCTTGTTTTTTAGAACTTTTAGACTTATTCGATTCCTCTACGGATGTTTTAAATACTCGTACTCTCGGCGTTGTAACTAAATTAAAACAGAAAACATCAGGGAATTTTGTGGAATTACACTGTATAATTCACCAGGAATCACTGGCATCCAAACGTTTAAAAATAAGCCATGTCATGCCACCTATAATTAAAATATGAATTAATATCTCCAATCAATTCTAAAATAAATACAACGACTATGATACCTGACATCAATGAGCTAGTCAAAAACAAGAGAAGTCAGGTATCTGGATCCTCGAACTAAACATAATTACCTACCATCATTTATAACTTTGATATGATTTTCTTCAACCGTATTTTATATATGTACTTATATAATTTAATAAATAAAATGTTATAATAATTCACTTCATTTTTTTTTATTTTCAATCTGACCCACCAAATTTAAAATTTAATATATGACCCTCTGCAAAATTGAGTTTGACACCTCTGGAATAAAGAGATACAACACTAGTATGTATGAGGTAAGCAAGACATTAAGTCTAGTTGCGTACAACCAAACGTGAGTGCAAGAAAACTTGTTCCTATCAAGTTGTGTTTCCATGAACACTAATCAATTGTAGTTATTTTCATGAATATTTAAGTTTAAGTGTTTTTAAGAGGCGAAGAGCTCCAATTTAGCAATTTATTTTCAATAAGCTATGAGACAATTCTCAGTTCTGTGGTTTGGTAGTTTAGTATGTATAGTATGACAACGGGGTAATGTTTTCAAATGGTTCAAATTTATTTAGAAATAAATAATTCAAGAGATATGTCTTTTGTAAGCATCCCGTAAGACGCCGAATACGTCATCGCGTTTAACAAGTGACCTTGTATTTATCTATCTGGAGAAAAATTTTGCGCAAAGATCTGGGTTTGAGTGCATTTAGAATTCAACTAAGATGAAAACACACGATCATCACTCGCACAGTACGTTAACGGAATGGGAGGAAGGAAACATTGCCATTGATCCATGAGCTATTGTCGAAACATCACTATACCCAGAAAAACAAGAATGTTTGATCTGGTGGTATAATTGCCCATTATGTCTTTAGAAATGCTGTTACAGTGAATGGTGAGATACAAAGAGATACAAAGATAATTCAGTTGAAATTTCTGGAACCATAGGTGATATTCACACTGAACAATACACTGTTTATTGTTGCCAATATCCCAACAATTACACTGTTTGACACGTGTTTTGATAACCAAGTTATTGTCTTCAGCGATCAAAGGTAAACTTATACAGAGATATTTGTATTTCACGTGGGAGGCCTTGATGTTGCAGAGATGGCACCACATGCCACATGTCGCGCAAAACAATTTTAAACCTATAAGAAATATTTGACGAACGTTAACTGATCATCACAAAAATAAATTATTTTCATTGGGGACTTGTCAAGTCACGTGTCCACGTACAGTGGCTTAGCTAGGCGTGGGCGAAGTGACCCCGCGGTCTTGTTTCGCATTTAAAGGAGGCTAGCAATAACTTTTAAAGCGATGCGATAATACTAACCATTTATTTTTGAATTCTATAAAAAATATCAAATATTGGTGAAATTATGACATCTGTATTGCTATAAGCAAAACAAAATAAAAGTACAGTATACAAAACATAACTTGAGGTTGTCGCTTTATAAAGATACGTTAGCCTTTTAATATTTTTCTTCCGCATATTTATATTTCTTCACTATCATGAGAGGGTATGCCCTCTCAAATCATATTTGGTAAGATAGATTTATAGGGAACGAAAGAAAAGGGGCCTCGCTAATTCGACTTTGTCGACGTCTATATTGATACACATTAAGAAGGATAAACCGGGATCACTAGTGCACAAGGAAACCAACATTCGACATGTGATCGCCGAAAACTGTCAAGTGTGTATGAAAATTGTACTACTTCATGTACTAACCAATGGTAGCGGTCACTTTGTTAAAATTATATTAGAGTACCAGATAATATCTCTATATTAAAAAAAAGCAATTGTTTCAATTTAAATTAAAAGTCATCCGGTTCTAAACATTTACTTTTTTTTTCACATGTATTGAAAAGTACTTGCAATATATATGCGGAAAAGTTTGGATTTAGTCATACACACCAAAATCAGCCATTAGTTTTATGTATTGTGGATTTCAAATTCTGTTTTTATTGGTTTTTACAAATTACAAAATAAAAAGAATGCAGATACCTGCAGATATAAGTGAGGATTTTTTAGTGAGAAATCAACCCAGCTTACGTGATATATTAAATAAAACATGAATTGAAACATGCTGAATTATTTATTATTTTCAGTTTTTCACAGGCTTTCAGCAGACTCTATGTGTTGCCAACAGCATGATGTCACGTGTTTGATGATTGGGCTACAAGCTCATTTATAATTTCAAAAACCTACCTGCTGATATAAGTGAGATTATGTTTATTTAGTGAGAACTCAGCCCATCTTACGTGATATATCAAATAAAACATGAATTGAAACATGCTGTATTATGTATTGTTTTAAGTTTCATGATGTTTGTTTTTTGAATTTAGTTAATATTTCATTCTATTTTTCTTTCGAGAACCTTAGAACGGATTAAAAATATTGGTCGAAAAGGCAAATAAATATTACTAATAATTTTCAATTTTCCAAAGTTAACTTTTGATATTGTACACTTGTTTGCAATAAGTGATTTTAAGAATTTTTTGTTCATATAACTTTAATAATTACTTAATAAAAAAGGTACAAACGATTATATATGAGAAAACGTCAATTTTAAGAGAAACTAGTTTTTACTCGCGGCTTCGCTCGCATCGAATCCATTAAATAAGTATCAGAAATCATTATAATAGAAAAGAACGAACTCTGTAGCTATATCAGAACCTGAGATATAGATCTTTGAATAAAGAAAAATTGCCAAAAACCTACAAAAATCCATAACTCCACATTGAATGTCCGCGCCTAGCTCCTCTCCAACTCAACCGATTTAAGAGTTCAAAAACTCAAAAGAAAGAAGGTGTTTCAGCGAGTGTTCTTAAACCAAAACGAAGTCTCTATCTTGAATAGAACCTGATATATTGAGGATAGAATGTGTATATGTGAAAAACTCCCATAAGTAATGTACAGGAGGAAATCGCATTTGAGTATAACTTGAGAATGGTGAAAATTAGATGAAATGAAATGGTTGATGGTTGATCTGTGCATCAGTACCTTTCATTGAAAAAAAAAATTAAGCAAATCTGTTGTTTAGAACGCCTGAACGGACTTGGAATGGAAATCATCAATTTTTTTAATATATAAGATTGTTATTATTTTTAATTGTAAAAACATGATAAATCAACATTTTTGTATAATTTTTTTTTCTATTTATTTGTTTTTTGTGTAGATTATGAAAAAGTTATCAACAATTATACGCGAATGAATGCATTTTTATGAACATTTAAAGCTCTGAAACTAATATAAGTTCATAAAGTTCATAAATTCATCGGAATCGGATGATTTTTCGATTTTCTAGAGCCAAAAAAACATTTGCGGAGAGATGGATGAACTTTAGTTTGTAAAGATGCTTTTCGTGTGAACTCCATCAGTATCGTATATGGTCGTAGGAACAAAAATATATTTTCATATATTCCGACAATATTACTCACATCGTAATTTTTTTAAAGCGAGCTCAATACTTGATATACAGGTCATTTTCAGTGAATCACTCTGCACCGTTTATTATTAGCATTCGATACATTCAACGGCAATGGAATTCGAGACTTTAATAAAGAGCGTGGTGCCATGCTTAAACACGGTGAAAGGCACTAATATAAACACTTTCTTATAATTGAGCGAGTTGGTTGATGGTTAAATGTGTGGGGTTCTGATCGAGGTACCGGTAAATAAGAACGATATAATTGTTAATGTTTTATAATGATGGAAAAACAGTTACTTTAGTTGCTGTTGAGCAACAAAATGAAAACTACCGTTTTGCGATAATGGAGACTAATTTTTAATTATAAAATTGTAGTATGAAGGTATTGGAACTTCATATTTAAAAGAATCAATTTTCTTAGAAATTTTGTGCATGACTGAAAATTATATTAGCGATTTTGACATGGTTAACAAATGAATAAGAAATAACAAAGAAATAATGAGAAATAATATTGTAGCAAATAGTAATAGCAATCGAACAGAAATGATTTCAATCTGATGAAGGCCAAAATTGTATCAAAACGTCACGGTATGAAAAACTACATTATTTCTGTGCAACTTTGATCCCTATCTTCAAGTGACAGTCAAAAGTTTAAATGGAAAATGGAAAGACTTTAGAAAGTATATGATAAAGTTAGCAGTGTGGTACCAATCAAAAATATTTATTTTTGTCGAATATAATGTTCGTTATGTAATGAAATTAAAACTAAAATGCCCCTTTTTTGAAACGCTTAGAAACAATTTACATAATTTATTTTAAAAAACATGGAAAAATGTTATTATGTATTAACCATCACAGAACAGATTCTCTGGAAGAATTATTCAAGAAATCGCGTTTATTATGGATCAAACTGAAAAAGCGACAGCCCATAAACTGAACTGAAAGATTTGTCGCAAGCAATATTCAAGTTTACAAGTTAGTAAAAGTATAACTATGAAATGTGATGTGCCACTAGAAGAATATTGCACAAAATTTGTGAGTTAACAGCGCCTAGTATCCTTGCGCGTCATAAAATTATCATGCAGTTTGCTTGAAAGAATTTGAACCACAATAGGAATTTTATAAAAGTTGCTTGTATTTTAAACATTTTACTATAAAAATTTCTCTTACATAATCTTTTCTGATGAAAAGAAATAATTCAAATTAGATGGTCGTGATGGCTTTAACTTCTAGGGGTACAATTAAATACAGATTTACCATCATGGGTTTGCTGCGCTTCGACAAGAAAAGCATTTTTCATACAAACATTGCTTTTCTCATTGTTTCATCATAGTTAAAGTCACCCAGTTCCTGTTCTATTCTTCTCAACAGCTTCTTCTTCAAATCTACTTTCAGCACCCATCCTTTGGCGTTTCAAGTTCCGGAACTTTCCACAGCTTCTAGTCTCTTTTCCGAGTCTCTGGTATCTGTATCTGGTACGATCTAGTTCATTTTTTTTTGGATCTTTGATTGATTACTTAAACTTACACCAGCCCTTTTCTATTTCACCTTTCAGTTCTTCTGGGCCTCTCCCTATTTCTTCTTCATGTCTCCTTCCAGTTCTACTTGACTTGCATTCAAATTTTCTTGATCCTTATTCATTTATTCTTGGGTCTTCTTTATTTCCGTTCTCATTTCATGCATTACCTTCAACAAATCCTTCATTTGGTTGAAATCTCGATCTAATATTCATGAGCTTTAATCTCTACTACTTTCCAAATACAATAGAATTTTCTCGAAAACTTTTTTTTCACTGCATTATCTATCATTGTCGAAAATTCGAGCCTCTTTTGATTTCCAAGGATATTTTGGAATTTTCTTGAAAATCCGTTTACCGGATTACTTGTATTGCTCACTACCATCTTCAATATTCAACTAACAGCTCTGCTGCGAGCTCCTGCCTTATATATGCTCTAGCAGTAATTCTACATAATAATTCCCATAATTATATAATAAACATAAATAATTCAGAAATATCCAGAGCATAGTTCATGGTTAACCAAGAATAGATAGTACTACTCATCACTTTTTAGTTTTCACCAAACATTAAATGTTTACCAGCGCCGTTAAATGGCATGCAGCTGTGTACCCGATACATTTATAAATATATAGACGAGTATCGCATTTCTACTAATTAATACTATCGGCTAGTGAATTACCTGACTAATGGTTAGCAATAGATGGTGAGGATGGGGTCCGGGATATCGATCGTTAATGCATGTATAATTACATAAATCAAATAGCAGTGAACGTTGGTGTTTTTTTCAGTTCTGATTCGAGCTTCTGAACATAAATATGTTGAATCGTTCTGAAGAGATCGAATAAGATCGAATCCGGTCCTCAAAATTGAGAGCTGTTGAAGAAGTCGATATAGACATTCTTCGAAAAAGGTGTAATTTAATATTCGCCTTGAAATTAGTAAGGAAGATAGTGTGTTCCTCTTTGGAAGAATGATTAGGCCACGTTTTCGAAATATTTAAAATTCCAAACAGAAAGTTGATATTGTAAATATAAAATACTAATATAATGAAGCTGAAGAGTTTTTCTTTGTTTTAATGTTCAATTCGATGAACAATATGGCGAAACGAGCGTGAATGGTTAAAGTTTAAAAAGACTCTAAGTATTGTTGCACTTTAAAAATTGTGAAAAATGGTCATATTTGATTTATACAAACTTTTCCTGTTGTGAAAAAATTCCTTACTAGATGAATGAATGAGAAAATTTACCTAAAATTTATATTAGTGAATATTGGAGTTTAGAATAATTCCATGGCAAAATAAATGTCGATTCTCATTATTGCAGAGCGGTGGGAATCAGCGCGGCTGATTGAAACCACTCTAAATACAGTCCATTAAAAACGGGAAAAAGGGCACTCGAGTAGTGACGCGAAAGCCAGAAAATTGTACACCCCATCATGATAAGAGGTATTAGCTTAATCGACGATTTTTATCAATTTAAGTTCCATTCAAAAAACTCACCCCAAAACATACATTGTTTTGGATAAATTACTGTACTCAAATTGATTTTATTTATAATTTATTGCGTAGCTACTGCAAATAACCCGAACACAAAATTCGACGGGGAACTTGGAATACTTAGAAGTCCCAGATGTCTTTTAAAATTAACTGCTACCATTGCATATAAGTGGATCTGTTGCCATCCGACAGAAAATAGAAGAAATACAGCAAAAGAAATAACTTTCGAGACATTTATTTTAGTTTCGCTTTGTGTTAACGAGCCTAACGTGTAGATTTTATAAACCAAAAATAACGTAAGATGACACGTAGGATACATCTAAAGCTAAATACATAAGATAATTTTATTATCAAATATATATTCATCGTCATATTCTAAATCATACATTTCTAAATATTGATATTAATTATTCTTAGCTGGGGTAGTTCTGTAATACACAGAATTCAATTTTTCATAAGTAAATCTTATCGAAATTAATTCTATATAAAAATTTTATATATACTAAATAGTTTTGGAAACTTTTTTTTAAATACTGAATACTGAATACTAAATACTCATATTTATTATTTACTGCAATTTACATTTCTAATTATATCGAATAGCAGCGAAGAAATAGTAACAATGTTTATTAAAAACTTCAAAACATAGTAGTCTCGACTATAAGCGCTGATAGTAAAAATAAACAATTGAAACTAAACGTCTTCCTCTAATAGTATAAAAAATGCCTGTACCTGCTTGACTAAAATCTACAGCACATTTATGGAGAATTGCATCACCCCTATCACAATTTTAACAATTGAAAAAAAAGCCAGTCAAATGAACGAAAACCTATCTTGGAGGTAAATAATAGAGAGATAAATTGGTTATGCAAAAAAATGTATAAACATAGCGATTTTCTCAATTTTTTAGAATTACCTGAGTGTATAGGCTTTGGAGAGAAATGGCTTTGTAAATTTGGAAAAGATTTAACAGTTCTTCTTAGAACCTACTTATTATTTTATTAATTAATACTGAATCTTTCTCTCTTTGTCGCTATTGAAAAATTTCAAAATTATTACAAATATTTTTGATTGACTGTTGCTTGGTATATGAAATCGATATATAATATTATCACTATACATTTGTGGGGGTTGAACAAACAACGTTGTTTATGATTTAATCTGCAATCTGGCGGCATAATTTTTATTTGTATTTTGAATAATTAGGACAACGCAAACCAACACTTAATAAAAATAGGTTTTTTTTTGATTTCTATTATTCTATTTTGGTTAAAAAAGCTCATTTTAGCCATAATAGAGAATTTAACTACTATAATTTCCATGTAAATATTTTTTTGCACGAATACATACACTCTTGATGCCTTTCACAGTTGACTTTAATATATATCTTACGACGGTTGTTGAGATATGGCAACACTGATGTGAATATGTTAAATCTGATATTGCCATCATAAAGTTTGGACATTTTAAATGGTGAATATCAGAACTGTTTGTCATACGAGTGCTATTTGAGTTGTTTACAGATACTTGAAACATCTTGATCAAATGGAATTAAATTGAAATTTTTATGACTTTCTACGTGGATTAAACCAACAGCAGTGTGGCGATCAACTGGCTTCCACTTTTGGTGATGAAGCATCAATTCGAGCCAGCATGTTTAGTTGGTTTCCCGAAATCAAACGGTGTCGCACTTCGCTACAGGATGAATTTAGTGAAGATTATCCTAAATCGGATGTTGATCCAGAAAATACCGATGCTGTGAAATCTGATATTACAAGATCGTCATGTGACATACCGTGCGTCTAAGTCAAACTTGGTTATAAGTTCCACTCGCATACATTTAATATTGCATGAACATTTGGCTTTTAAACAGATTTGTTCGCGTTGGATACCGCATAATTGGACAATTGCTCAAAAAAACTCGATTGTCGATCGCTGTAAAGAAATGCTGAAAAAATTTACTCGCGGTGCTGCAAAAGAAATCTATAAGATTGAGACAGGCGACGAAGCATGGATCTATGAATATGAATCCAACACTAAACAACAATCGACTGAATGGCCCTTTTAAGGCGATCCAAATCAAACAAAAGTTTTTCGCGCACGAAGCACTTCGAAGCAAATGTTTTTTCGAAATAGCTGGATATGTTGCCTCTGTTCCATTAGAGCAATGTGGAGCGGTCAATTCTGAATGGTACACCAGCATTTGTTTGCCACAAATTTTTAAAAAAATCAGGGAAACCAACCGCAGAAGACACACATATCAAACAAAAACGTTTTCGAACAGTCAAAACATCGAATTGATGGATCATCTGCTGCACAGTCCTTGTTTGTAACCCAATGATTTCTCCTTATTCTCACTGATCCATAATAAATTGCGAGTCAACGTTTTCCTACACCCGAAGAAGCGGTTGATACGTTCAAATCACATGTTTTGGAAGTATTGGAATGGAAAAAGCCGTATCCAATTATAAATATTTGTTTCTATTTGTCTCAAAACTTAAATAGCAATCCTCGTATTTTTAGGATTTCTTTCATTTTGAGGCGAATTTGATTTATTTAACTGACGTATTGAATAAAGCAAGTTGAAAAAAATTAATTTCTATAGGGTGATAATTATTGTAAAATATGAAACTGTCACTGATATTTGAATTAGCAGTTAATTTGATAATTGAGTATCAATAAAATTTTGATATATGTATGAAAAAAATTGATTTTTAAAATAATACAATTTGAATATGATGTTCAACGACTCTGATGCTAAATATTTCAGTTCACCTATAGGTTACGTCTACTGCATTCTATACATGATATCAATAAAAAAATTTAACACGTTTAAGTATAAATCTCATTTCATCATGCATTTACACTACAAGCAAAGTCAACATAAATCTAATTTGCAAGTGTGTAACTATTAGTCAGTGTAAGCACTTTATTCGATTTCAAGCAAACCGAAGCGACAACTGTTTAATTTTATGATTTCTCCATTATCCTAATATGGTTGCTTAAGCCCGAAGAGGAAACAATAATGGAGACATTTCGCCTAGCATACGCTCGGCGACGTCAAGAATTTCAATACCATTTTAGGCCACTCGCGACTGTCTACTATTTGTATGTATATATACATAAAATTATATATATATATATATATATATATATATATATATATATATATATATATATATATATATAATACTAATAATAATACCAATCAAACAGGGTGATTCATAATTATTGAGACAAAAGTAAAGGGTAGTTTATTTGAACCAACATATAACGATAGTAACAAATATACCTCAACAATTTTTTTCTTGTACATGTAAAGCGTTGAAGTGGTAACTTTTTTCTCATAATGTTATTGCGTTTTAGCAATTGTTGTAGTAGCTTTTCTTGGTGAAATTATTTAGTCACGAGGGTGTACCAAAAGTAATCCAGTTTCTCCACGCAAGGAAGTTACTATCCGTGGAGTTTTATATGATGCGTGGCTTTTGCTAATGGTCGCACAGAAATTCATGAGGAACGGAATGGAAGACCGCCGCGCCGGTTTCGAATGCGATTGTCCAGAAGATCGACAGTGAGCTGCTCAAAGATCTGAGCGACACTGTCCGTGAATTCGTTGTATGCACTCTTGAAGCTTCCCACAACACACTTGAAAGGACTTTCAAAAGGAACGTTGTGTTATCGCAAGGTGAGTGCTTGTTGGGTCCACCAGATGCTGACTTATAGACACAAAGAGCACACTAGCGCTCATAAGTTTCTTCAACAATGAGAGGGGGTAGGCAACAAGAAGTTGATGAGCTCTACCGTCACAGGAGATGAAACCTGGATGTTTCAGTACACCACCGAAATAAAAAACAATCTCGTCAGTAGCATCACTCTGGTTCACCATCAAGGTTATGGTGACTGTGTTTTGGGATCGGAAGAAGGTACTCCTCATGCAACCTGACACCACAATAAACACAGATACTTCGAAACATTTACCAAACTACCGCTAGCAATCCAGAATCGCTCGAGGGGACGATTGATGTGATTGACGTAGGGAGTAGTGCTTCTACATGACAAAGAACCCGACATCGCTTGTCAAACACAGGAGCTTTTGAAGAAATTTGGATGCGTCATACCCCATCCAACCCGCATTTATCCAAAAGCTGAAGGAACAAGGCAAACGCTTTGACTATGAAGTCCGAGGAAGATGAAGATGAAGATGAAGAAAATGATCTGGAACTGTTCTGGAAATCATACTAGAATATTCTAGAGTCTCGGATTGGCTATAACGGTAGCGCAAGACAGAATGCGAAAGGAAGTCAACATTTTGAATCGAAAGTTGCAAACTTCGTGTCCATTATGTTTTAAGAATCGGCAACGATATCCAGTAAAAAATCAAACGATGTATTATAAGTCAGAATACAGCTGAAAAAGATAATAGGAGACCGAAGATAAGGAAACGGCATCCTCATTGATAAGAACTGGGTTGAAATCATGGTTTGTCACTATGTAAGATCTATTGAACGTCGACGATAAGGGCAATGGATGTAACTATTCAAGCAAAAGCAGCTGTGACGACGTAAGGTTATATAAACACTCTTATAAGATATATAAGAATGATTACATTACGAACTAACATGGGATAAATCATTACAGGATGTAGAAGATGGTTGCATGAAAGCCACTGGAAACCATGGTTTCTAAAAGATTTTTGAGACAGACCCAAGAGTGATTGTGACAACGTTTCTTTACGGGCAAAGAAATCATTAGTTCTTGAGAGGTCTTCCACTCTGCAAAAATACTGTCCAGTAATGAGAAGAGGCAATAACAGACTAAGTGTTTGACTGTGAGGTAGCCTATATACGGCTGAAGAGGTCTTTTGTCAGATTACTATAAAGTTTCTGTCCGGTAGTGGAATGAAACTGTCACTTAGTGTTTAGAAAGAAACCGGTGTAGTTGCAAATCAGAAGTTTATTGGTTGAAAAAAAATTGTTCTATACTTCCAAGTCATGATCTGCCGTGTTCGACTAGTAACGAGAGCCGTGCTGCAGGTTACTTAAGTGCGGTTCGACATGGAATTAAGTTCAAAAAGTGGTCGGAGTTGTCCGCCATGTATAATAATCTAATAATAATAAAAGGAATCGTTCCAAAAAACTTACTTTCCTAGATTAGCTAGGATTAGTGTCAGAAGGAGAAGGAAGTTGATGAAATTGACCATAGCCAGATTATTGAAAAACGTCAACATTATAGATAGAACGTTATAATTTTTTATGAATGAACAGTTGAAATTACTGCAAGTTGAATCACTTCTGATTCAAACACATAAATTTTATTTCTATTTGAGAATAACACATGAAATGATTTCAAATATTTCGTTTATAAATAATGTGCCGCCTTGAATACAAAGAAATATATATGTGATTAAAAAACACGCGCTACGAGTATTTACTGCTATTACATGAAAAAAATAACCATCTCAATTTTTTTGAAAAATGGGTAATTATTATTGCCCTGAAAACTGGTTTTCCTTTACTTCGTTTTGAAAAATGAAAATTGTGTGATAATATCATTATGAATATACCCTAAATACTCGGATATAGGATAAGAACAAACCTCTTATAACACAATTTCAGTTCTTTCTAGTGCACTTGTTTCACCATATCTTAATATATAAATTCTAGATATGCCTCCAAAAACTTTCTATTTTTCCTTCCTCCGACGATTTATTTCGAATATACCTGCGCGATCTTTGTAGAATTTTTTGTTTTTCAATGCACCCCGTCGACAGCAAATAACGTGACTAACTTTCATTCATGGATGTCAAGAAGATCTTTCGAATTTCATTGTCTTAAACCAGAGGCATAACATATTTTTTCTATCTATATAAATGCGATACGACACTGACTTTATTTAAAATTCAATAATGTTGCTTGTGATAAAATATTTATAGTTGGAATAAAATATAGAGAATTAAAAGCGATACTTCAGCTGAATATTAAAACATATTGCTCCCAAAAGTTTTACAATTAGTAAATAGATTTAAAAGACAAAAACTCACCAGTATCAGCAGGTGGTGTAGGCGTTTCTTCTCTACCCATTCTTTCTTCATCTTCTTCAAATTCTTCTCTATGTTCCCTTTTCCTTAAATTTTCTAGTTCCATGGCCGCTTTTTCCTGATGTTCCATGAACGGATTGTAAACTCCTTCTTCGGCTAATAGATTGTTGTTAGGCGATGTGGAAAATGCATCTAAAAACTTGTTTGAGCTGGTTTCTCTTGGATCTAATAAAGAAAGACGCGGTGGTAGTAAACAATTAATTCCTTCTAAACTAAACTATCAGTTGATTATTGTATGAATTTATACAAATATGGAATTTGCTATATTTATTCTTTTATGGTCACAATTATAGTGAATTTTAATGATATTTATTGAGCATAGGTAAAAAAAAGAAGGAAAACTACAATAATACCTGGCGATAGCGCGTCGTCTAAACCATCAACATCGGTTTCTGGACCGAAATCTTCATCATCGAATTCCGATGCTAAGCGTTTACCATTTGCCTTTTCGTTTGAAAACATGTCAGACGTTTGCAAATCTGTACCTAGAACGAATTTGTTCATTTATAATTTTATAATTTATAAAAGAAAAAAATTACTAAATTATTTACGGTATACTAGTACAAAACTAAATGTTGTTGGAAAGAGATTTTACTCCTCTGTTTAGCAATATAAAGTTTTTTAAATTTGGTGCAATCATAACTGGAAAATTCATTTTCAAGATGTGAACGTTTGATAATGTATCACAAAACTTTACGTACAAATTCATGACTTTATACATGGAAATCACAGACATAAAAGAAAGAATCGTATGAAAACCAATTGAATATATTTGTATCAAAACAAATGGATTCAGAAATTTAATACTGTCAGTGAAAACCTACCTTGCAGCGGACGTACCTATCGATCATTAGTTATTGTTCTTTGCAATATGAATTGTAAAAGAAAATTATTGCGTGGAACAATCAATATTTCATAAATACGCACGGCACCAAATTAAGAAATATAAATAATTTTTACTCCCCGTATAAAATTCAATAAACATCTAACAAACCGACTCATCATCTCCACTGTTTACCGATGAAAACATTTCTTCCGAATATTCCCGTCAGACAGTATGCGATAAGCAGTGGCGGCGCTTTTAATTTATAAATTTCTTTAAATAAATAGAAATATGGCTTTTTTAGACCATGGGCGGATGAAGACAATGAAATTGCACATTGTAGTGAGAATAAAGAAAGGTATGAATTTAATAATAACGATTTAAGTATACAAAGACAGCAAGTTATTTTAAATATATTCTAACGTTTAAAAAAGGAAAATATTCAACAATTTGATAATGCAATCATAATAAGAATTACTGAATTAACTATAGTAAATAAGTTTTCCATATATCGAGTAGTCACGAAAGGGGTTGCTGTAAATCATTAACAGAACCGAAAAACATGTAAAGAAAAGCTGAAATCAGTTGACAAAGCTACACAAGAGTTTATACGTAGGACAATTTATAGTTTATATAAGGAAAACACGATTGCGACATTAGAAGTAATACAAAAAAAGATAGCAAATTATCCAGAATATATTATACCAGCTTAGAAATATTGCATCAAGTTTTGTCAGCATGTGGTTTTAAACACAAAAAACTGAATAAACGGATGGCAATAACCGAATCGTCAATGATCATTCGATGGCGACAAAAGTATATGCGTCAGATAAAAGACTACCGAAGTTCTAAAAGACACATAACATGGTTTGACAGTCACGAAGTAGTAAGTTTCGGTTGGGTTGACAATAGTAAAAATTGTACAACTCCCAAATCAAGTTATAGCAGAAGACTGCCAGGAGCTTTGGAAAGACTGTGTTGAACATGTTATCAAAGAAGAAGATGAGTAATAAGAATGCTTTGGAAGTGAAAAGTTTTCTTCCTTTTGTTTTAATTGGAAACAATTTATTTTACTTTATCGTAACTTTTACGTTTTATAATTTAATATTTAGTTGTAGCAAGTTAACGGGTATAATAATGATTTTTTTCTAAGTTCCAAGTAAGACTACAATTAAGTTCATCTGTCTAAACAATAATGACGTCCAATTTATAATGATTCGATTGCCTTTTAACGAATACTTTGTCGCATAAGATATACACATTTTTAAAAGTATTTATAAAAATAATAAATTTATAAAATGAGGTATCTACGCCTATGGTAGATCAAACAAAATTGTCGGCAAGGGTTTTTATAATCTGCAATTGATATTGCAAGAATTATACTATTAGCTGAAATGAATTAAAAAGTAGGATTAACATGGGTCAAATGAAACCAAGACAAGGTCACAAAACTTGAAAGAAAAACGGCAGGATATTACCAAATACATAGAGGAACGGATTGTACCTTTTGAAGAACAGAATAATGACTTGGATGTTGTTTAGAGCAATTCTAAAACCATCTTTAACAAAGAAAAAAAAGTTCGATGACTGACGAAATACTTTCTCTAATTGATGAGATAATAGATTAGATTATCTACTAGAAGAATAAATCAAGGTTAATAACATACAAATGAATCAAGTATGTGGGTTTATTGCCGAATTTTCAAAATAAAATGAATCGATACGGTTACTAACGGAGGTTATGATCACATGAACAAAACTTTAGAAATAGATGTAAATTAGAATACTTTGGTACAATCTTCTTCATTTGGCAATGCAAAGAAAAACAATGGGAGAAGCATATGTCGGCGTACATAATCGTGTTTTAAAAATATTTGTCAATGGTTTGGGACAACAACTCAGCTAATTTGTGCTGCAGTGAATGAAGCAAATCAATATTTCAACTATTATGGAAGTCAACGATTTGTAACGGTCACGGCACGAGAAGACGAAGATTTGAATAATTACAAGTAGATAATTGTTTTACTCAGGTTCTAGTGGCACTAGATGCTGAATATCGTTATAGGATTCGGCAATATTGGTCTACTTCCAACCCCTATGGCGATTCAAGATCTGCTCCTGCATTAACTAAAATGCAAATGACCTTCACAAATAGTGGCCTGTATTTTAATCCAGAATTGAAATCTTCCATGTAATCAATTTTTAATGTTTAACAACATGCACCTATATGGACGCTAAAGCATCCTGAAATTGAAACTTGAACTGCAATTTTCCATATAATTTTTTTAAAACTATCTTTAGCAACAAATACTTTTCATTAGAATTTCTCATGTGTTTTGGAGCATATTTTTCCGATATTTTTTACAAAAATCCGAGTAGTTTTTCGCGTAATTCGATATATAAACACAGGTTTTGAAAATTATGGTACTCCTCAGCATCGAGTATTGGGATAATTATGTTGATAGTTTCAATTTTCTCAACTTCTCAAAATAAACTAACATAGTATTTCCAAATCAAAATAAATCATCATTCCAGAAAGTTCTGTGATGTGCTTGGTAGCAAATTATTACAAACATTTTTTGAATAATATCGAGAGGTATATTTCCAAAGTTTAAATCTTTGTTATCCATTATAATAAATATTCAACAAATTTGATCTGTTTCGGTATAAAAAATGATTATAATACTATACCCGTTTGGAAAATTTTTCACAATAATAATTGGACAGTGTTTTGGTCGTGTTGTTATGGCAAATGTTTTCATTACCTAGAGTAAATATTGCGCGTTAATTGTGAGCGTTGCGTCATGAACATGGAATATTTGGCATGTAATAATTCATGGTTGACTTGAGTTATCATAAAACAATGAGAAATTATATCTCACCTTAATGGCGAATGTTTCTCACTCCATGAGAAATTCTCCACTTTGAAAGTATGGAGCTATGAGAAATGTGAACATTTTATAGCATCCGTAGAGAAAAGATATACTACAAGGAAAATAAATAGTAGATCTCATGTATATTATGAATCAAGTTATGAAAACATATTAACAGTATATTGGAGTCCAACTGCTTTTCATTGAGTACAAGAAAACATTTAACAGTGTGACAAGAGGGACAATTATGAATGATATGGAACAACAGAAAGTACCAAAAAAGATGATAAAATTAGTGAAAATGGCGATGAAAGATATTACTGAAAGATTGATTGTCCCTATGAGGAATTTGGAATAAAAATGCCATTTAACATTATAGTAATAAATGGCATGTAACTAACCTAACCTAACCAATGAAAATAAAACTTTTTTTGAAACTAAATTGTCTTAATTTTAGGTTTCTCTTATTGAAAGTTAGTAGTGTTTAAAACAGGTAAAAAATTGACTTTTTGACTTATTGACAACTTATTTTCAAATATTTCAATCAACCTGAATATCATAATCAAAATCTGTTTAAATCACAAAAAATATTTTTTCCTTAGTTTTACATTTCACAATATATTTTATATATAAAAATATATAAAATAGAACTATAAATTCTACTCAAATTGTTTAGGTCTTTCTATCATTGATAGCTTTCTCATTTCTATATCTGTGAACCATTTCTAAAAATTCATCTATTTTCTAAAAACTGTGATGTATGCCCTATGTAAACATCGTCACAATCATTAAAAAGTATTTTGTATATAACATGTCCTTTAAGACTTCAATGGTATCTTATTTATTGAAATAATTCGATACTTGTTTTAAGTTTTGATGTTTAGTTTTTATTTTGTTCCTCAAATGATTATAATATACGTTTATCTTTTTCTTGTTATCTTGAATATGTCATTTATCATTTTCTTTTATTGATGTTTTTATATTATATGATATCCAGAAATTTTGAATTTAAGTTTATTATGATATTTTTGGTTTTTTAATGCAGTTACCGATATAACGGTAACATAATGGAATATCTATATTGAGTTTGCTTGAGACAGATCTTCCATTACTAAGTTACTAATTAACTAAATTGAAATTTCTGGAACCATTGACGATATTTATACTGAATACATTCTTTATACCGCTACTACACTAACACCCACAATTACCCTGTATGACGCGCGTTTTGATAACCAAATTTTACAGTTTACCTTCAGTCTCTGAAGGTAAACTGTATGAAATAATGAATGTATGAAAATATGAAAATGACAGTCAATTTGAATATTTATTAAGAATATTAATATTAGACTTACCATTTTGTTTGAAATTATCTGTTAGATTCAACAGTAAACCGTCTGATTTTTGACTAATCATATTATCTGTGTTAGCGCCGTTCGGCATAACGAACGGATTATTGGAATTGTCGAGGCCCGCCTCCATAGTTGCAGGATTCAAATTGCGATTTTCCCAGTAGGCTTCTGCGGCAATTTTCGACGGTTCTCGAAGAAACACTACTATCACAGTGATGTTATCAGAAGAGCCTTGTTCTTTTGCTATTTGAACTAATCTTTGACTGATTCTACTGGTGTCGTCTGAAGAATAAAAGAAAAAACAATGAGTACAATCTTTATAAAATAATCCAATACTACGAATGATTGAGGATTAAAATAACTGATAACTATAATGTCGGTATACAAGTGGAGTACATGATCTTAACAACAAAACTAGTCTCAAGACAAATGAGGCAAATAATGCAAAAAACAATTTTAAGACATATAAAGGAGCATGAACTGGATTATAAACATAAAAAGAATAAATTAAAATCGTAATATGGAAGAATAGAAGATATTATGAAGACATTATCACAGTGAAACAGTGTTTTTTAATATCTAACTTGTTTCGAATTTTAAATGGGGATTCAAATATTAAAGTCAGAGAGATTAACTAAATAAATTAATATTAAGTTAATAGTTTATTAATTAGCGTTTTAATTATAATAATTTGAAAATAGGTAACTTGAACGGTATTTTGGTTTACTAACCAAAAATGCAATTGCGATTTGTAACTAAGAAAAAGGTTATAAGACGAGAAACAGACAAGCCATGTGTTTGCTAGATAAAGCATTTTCTGTGTGTACAATAAAGTAATAAAACGATAAAATACAGATGTCCAAAAAAAATGTTTTCAAAAATAGGATTACAAAAGAAAAGTATAGATCCGTATCTCTTTACCGCTCAAGTTTTACAAATAATAAAAAAAAGTGTTTGTACAATAACATCTTATATAGTTATTTTAGTACGATACTCTCGATATGAGGATATAATAAATCATAGTGATTTTCTAAGGTAGTGCCATATATTCTTATATTAACTGACAACATAAACTTTAATTCTTTTAAAACTAGTAAGAAAATGAACACAAAAATTAAATTATGCTTTAAAAAAAGTCGACATTTTTAAACAAACAGATTAAATGAAAAGATTAAGTAAAAAGAGTAGAGCAATCCAGAGATGTCAAACGAATAGATTGGAATTTACGAAATGAAAAATCTTAAAAAGTGGGCCGGTCTCAACAGTACATAAACTTGTACCGAACAAGACATTACATAAAATGAATAGGATTTTGTTATTTCTGTTATCAACTCCATAAAAAAAAGAAAACTTAATAAATCATTTGATTTTCTAACATATAAAAATTATAAACACTCGTATATTTATTGCGTATTGTTCATTTTCAGTATATAAACGATTCTAATACTACCGCTACATCTTGATATGGATTTTAGCAAATTTAACAAATTATTTCCATGTTTTCCTATCTAGCATTGATTCAAATTTTCTTACTACTTGATTTTTATCAATTAGAGCTTCTTCCTATGATGTTTGTGTTCTCCCATCTGTCTGTCGTCTTACATGATCAGATCATTGGAAGTGATTGGCTTAAACTTCTTGAATAATGCTTGTGGCTTTATAAAGATCTTCGTGTTCCTTGTTTGTAAGTATATGTTGTGTCTCTAACAGTACCATATATTGTTGTTGTCTCACAACTATATAATATAACGATAGTTCTGATAACGCTCTTAAAGGTGGATACTCTTTTGTTAGACTTTTAGATATTGGGGCAGTTGACATCCAAGTACTTGTTTCTTTTCGTGTATCCTCGTTTTGCATTAAGAATATTTTCATGAACTATTTGTTATATTTATATATTCTATCTAAGGCTATATATAGAAGGTTACTTCATAAGCCGTATAAGGGTTAGAATCAATTAAATGTATTTAAGCCATTATAACAATTTATATGAGATTTCTATAAGTCCAGTACAAAAACGGAGAAAATAAGTACTGTTTCCAAAAAGTTTATCAATTTTCTGACATACATTGCATTTCCGAAAGACTATTTGACTAATTACGTTCTTTTTTTCACTTTATTTCATTGTTTGTTTGTGAGTGAATCAGGAAGCTGGCGACACATTTTTATTTTAATTTTTGGGTACTAAACACCTCAAATATTTTTCCAACTGAAAACACTTAAGCTGCTTGCATTTTAGCCACACGAATTGATTGAAATGAGTACATGAAAATGTATATTTTATGACAAATTCATACTTATTCGTAGACGAATTTAATTAATAATAAACATCATTTTTATACGATGTTTTTGGACAATGTTTCAAATTATTCTTCATTACGTAATGAGCACACTTCATTGGAATTTTTGAGATAATTAATATATTATCAATAGAAAGCAATAGTAATGTTCTAGTTTTTAAAGCTGGGATATTTCTGTAATAGCACTGATCAAGTCTTACGCTAATAAACAAGTTCATAGAACCACAAAAAAGCAAAGAAACAGGAGCAAATTTCATCAATGCTCTTCAAACATATTGATTGAAATGGTATGTGAATGGTTTGTAGTACCACAGACTGTAGAATCTTCATAAAAGATTCAAACATTCTTTTTCTTCTAATGAACCCCAAAAGACAAAAGATGTGGTTACAATTAGTTTACAATGCTCTCGTATGAAGATCACTTTAATGTCAGTAGTATTAAGTTTGATTATTACAAAAAAAGGAACTAAAAATGTCTGTTTGAGGAAATAAAATCTCTATTGTGTAAATGCTTAATATTACTTATTCTTGCAACCTACACTGCAGCTTTGCGCGTTGTAGTATTTCCAACTGTACTATTCTGTTATCTGTTACTTTGTGTAGTTAATTCCTTTACAGTTATTAGTCTTGTCTAACGTTATTTTAGGTACTTGATTTGTTATATAGGCGATAATATGAGATTGCAGATGGAAAATGAATTAGAAGAAGTACAATATGGGATTCAATCAGAAGATACTTTGGGCGGAAGAAGATATACCAATAAAATTTCCGCTTCCCCGCTACTCTTGTTTTGGTATTGTCTAGACTTGCCTAGACGAGACTAGACTGAAAAATCTCGTATTGACTTGTGTCTTCGTAACCGTTATTGATGATACGATTCATTTCTTCAACTTTGATTATAATAGTTATTATATATTGGGAAATGTGAGAATGAGTGAATTTGCATCATTTGCAATTTTCTAATCATTGGTGTACGGTGCTATAGAGTGAATATGGGATAGGTTTTTTCCCAACATATATAACTGAGGTCTTTGGGTAGATTCTTAAAAAAGTTATCCATTCTATTCAACTTATTAAACAATATTTTTATTTTTAATCCAGTGATTTAGATACAAAAGGCGACTAGATGGTTCCGATAACCACAATTATCATGTCAAAACGAACATGTAATCATAAAATTTATTTCTTTAGAGTAATTAATTAATATTTGTCATTTTTATTTCCGATATTTCGAGACTTTTGCGAGACTCTCGTGAGAAATTTGAGACGAGACTTTTTGAAAGTGTCAAGCAAGGAAAAGTAAAAGTATCGTCTCGAGTCTCGTATCGAAAATGAGACGAGACGAGAAATCAAAGACTAGAATATGGTGAGTATCACTGGTATTGTGTAGCTGTAATATTCAAAATTCAAAATAATTCGAATCAGTCCAACAAGCGGTTTTTCACTACGAAAAGAATTAACCGCTGACGAGAAAAGAACGATAAAACTTGTTTTATAACATTTGCTTAGCATATTAGTCATATCTTTTGATCATTCAGTTACTTGGACTGCTACTTTAATCAAAAAATTGACAAAACACCTAAAAGGACAAACGTCAAAACGATCTTGCGTGACTATATTTTAATTAATAGCTTTTAAATGCTTTTATTTTTTTTTGATAATTGAAATGCAAAGAATTAAACCAACACTGCTTAACGTCAGTCATTTTGCTAGGAAGAACTAGAGTAGCAGTTAAACAAGTGTTCTGATATTGGAACCGGTTGCAAATGATGCCATCCACTATAAAAAGAGTAAACCATTGCAAAGACACGATAAAGCTTGTTTGAAAAACAAGTACACTGAAAATAATGATTTTTCAAAATTTTGCCATTTCCATCAAAACTTTTTTTCATGTATTGAATTGAAATTCGTGAAAATGATAATGGTATCATTGAATGTTTTATTTTAATTGATAGGTGAATAGTAAATTAATGTTTATTTGCAGATACATGAAATTTTAACTCACCTGCAGACTATCAACGTACCAATATTTGACTAAGAAGGAACTGGATAGAGTTTCAAAAAAGTTACTAGACAGTTACTCGAATAAATATTTCAAGCGACGACATTTCGTAAATAAGAATATGGTTTTAAATTATGAAATATGAGAGTGGTAATTACACAAATAATTTGACATAACATTATGAATGACATTAATTTGACAATATGAAGATATGCACTAGACATAAGAGTATTTAAAATATAAAGATAACTAGCTGACCTGGCGAACGTTGTACTGCCATATAAATCATATCTACGAAATATTTTTCTAGCTCAATACAAATAAGTAACTTACTATAAGTGGGTAGGGGTGAACTTGTAATCGAAAGCGTTGTAGATAATGAAAGTTAAAAAAAAATAAAGATTAATCTCTCAGCGCAATAGAATGTGCAATATTCTTGGTAAGACCGTCTTTAGCCAACACAAACAATATGGACGGCTTTCCCACGCGAGAACATGCCACATATAGTTGTCGGTGGGAAAAAGCATGGTGTTTCCAAATCTAAGCGACATACAGACAATGTCTGGTCTTGTGCCTCATTGATCGTCATAGCGAATATCAATCTAATGGGGAATTGAGTGCGTTTGAATTCAATTGGCACATCTGTAGGAATCATAAGGATTCGAGGCAGTTTTTCATTAATTATTTAACGACTAATCGTGTGCCATTACACAGCCGTGGTGGCTGTTTTCATGTACAGCAGCTTTCCCATCGCCAATATCTAACAGTTGTTTAGAGAAAGTTTCGGTGGATGGATCCTGAAGCATTTGAACGCGCATGTTCACCGTCAGTTGTACTTTTTCAATATTACGCCACAGTCGCGATAATTTTAAGCAAGCGTTGATTTCA
This sequence comes from Diorhabda carinulata, assembly GCF_026250575.1. Classification (NCBI taxonomy): domain Eukaryota; kingdom Metazoa; phylum Arthropoda; class Insecta; order Coleoptera; family Chrysomelidae; genus Diorhabda; species Diorhabda carinulata. Next base: position 46,338,067 of record NC_079472.1, on the reverse strand, counting down.
TCAGCGTACGTTGAACGTGTTTTTCTAAAATCACATGAAAGGAGTAACAAAGGGCTGCCAAATAGTTTATCGTTGTTTTTTATATCCTTTAATGTTCTATGTGTCATAATGCATTCATCCCCTTTTTACTTCGGGCGTTTTCACCAAAATTTCCTTCATTTCTTCTTATCTTTTGTTTGAAGTAGCAGTTCTTTCCTCAATTCTCAGTAGCTTTGTTGTTTTCCTCTATGCAGATTGTGGTTGGTCTTTCTTTATTTCTGGTTATTATTGCCCTCTCTCATCCTTTTTACATGTCCGAATCATCTTAGTTGATTTTTTTCTTTGTGTTGTTCTGCAGGTTTAGTTGTCTTTATGTTCCGTTTCTCATGTAATCTAATTAAGTCTTGATCTGTTTTTTTACGAAGGAATATCATTTCCATTGTTTGCATCTATTTTCTATACTTTTTAGTTGTTTTGAATTTTATTTTCAACAAGTAGCTTTATTCCTAGAGATACATCAATATATTTCTATACCTTTCTCAATTTAGTTAAAAAAAATTGAATGGCGCCCCATTTGGAACTTGAAAGCATACCAAATTTCTGTACATATTAAACACAGCAAAATCTTGCAACGAACCCCGAAAACACACATTAACATGATGAGCTTAGTCAGAGCCCAAAATGTGACCTTTTAAGTTTACAACCTATCTACATCAATCGCACGAGAAGCGATTGATTCCTTTAACTGATTAGATATTATTTGAAAACAGAGACTCTAATTGGTTATTTCGCCATATGCAAGAATAACTTTTGCGGTTTATCGAAATTAATTTGTAAAATTATTTCCAACACTGTTATTTCAAGTATAAAATAAATGGCAATGGACTTGTAATTAGCGCAAAGAAATTAGTCATTATTACTCATTATAGAAAATTGCAGCTGGCAGACAACCGTGATGTTTGTAATTTCATATGCAAATTTTACAATTTTATGTTCTCTTTATTGTTTTCATTTTATTATTATACAATATCTAAACGGAGATTAGATTTAGATCAGTATAAATGGGATTTGGTGTCGTTGAACGTTGACAGTGAATTATGTATGAGATGTTTTGACTTACATTAACAACTATTAGTAATAGCTCAATTTAAATTTATCTTCTACGATTAATAATAATAGTAGGAGAGTTCAGACGCTAAAATAGAATTGATACGAACGTCATGAGAACATATTGGATTCCAACTTTTATATGACAAGAATAATGAAAGTTTCTATGATTATTTCTCCTTTCAACGGTAGTGGAAACGTTTACAGATACAGCGTGTCAGATATTAACACTTTAGTTGCTCCAATGTGTCTCTAATAATATAGTATAGTAAATATAATATATTGCCGATCTGAGCTCTTTTGACCCTGTTTGTTGTGGAGTATCAATTATTGAAAATTTATCAGTGTTTTGCAGTATTTCATCTGTCTATTCAAGCCACGTATTGTAAGCTTTTTATACGAAGGCGGTTTAATAAAAAAAATCGACTTTACTATAAGACAAAAAAAGTTTCTAACTTAACACACTTAGTTTAGCGAATTTTCAATTCTTTCAAACTATCCAAAAACTAATCTTTCAGAAGTTCCCCAAAATACGTGTTTCTGCCGTTACCTCTTCATATATCTGAAATCTCTTTCCACCAGGCCATATTTAAAGTTTGGAAACAGAAATTAATCGGAAGGCGGTGAATCGTAGTGCGACATTTTTTTTTAAACAATAGCTGATGAACGCACTCAAGTCAATAAAACTAATAAAAATGATCATGAAATTTTGTGATAGAGCAAGAACAATATGGTGGAACAGAAAAATTTATGATAAATAGATGGTGACACTAAGAAATATAGGGGAGGGCGTACGCGGACGATGTAGCAAAGTTGCAAGGAATAAAAATATAAAGAAATAAATGTGGGAAGAGTCAATGAAAAAAAGTGAAAAAGGGGTTTGAAAATTGATACTAAAAAAGTTGCTAATAGAGCACTTAGTGTGAATAAAAAAAACTATTATGTGAAATTAATGTGGAAATAGAAAATATGGTGGAGGGAGATAATGTGGAAGAATAAGAGGTATACATAGGTCGGGATGTTTGGATGGATTTAGAGAGAATTGAGAAGCTAGAAACAAATAGATATAAGCAGAAATCGTGAATAAGCTGAACGGATGAGAAAATGTTGAGTTTCTCCTAAATGGTTCTACAAAGATCGGAAGAGAGAACAAGTTCCACATTTTGCCACTCATTGGCAGTCGTCTTATTGTGATAATACACAACTCTTTTGGAATTGAAACTAAACATGACAATAACTAATACAATCACTGTAACGAAAGTGTTTTCAAACTCTTTCTTCAAACCGCTCTCGTCCATACGGTTTAGAATATTGTCCTATTCATTTTATTTGAAAAACTGATGATTATGTGGAGAAGTTTCGTAAGTCCGACGATTAAAAAAACTTCTTCATATATTCTTTTTATACCAATAACTAAATGTGACAAACTGATCACACTATTTACACTAACATTCACAATTATACTGTCTGACATGCGTTTCAAACAAATGATCATTTTCAGAGACTAAAGGTAAACTAACTTTAGTATATGAAGATGATAAAGAGGTTTAGACAGTGCAATTGTGAGTGTTAGTATAGTGGTAGTGTGTTGAATATCACCGCCGGATCCAGGAAGTCCAACTTAGTACAAATGGGACAAATCAAAGTATAGATGGAAATGGAATTAATTCGATTAATATTGATATTTTCAATCTTATTATGGTGATTCATATTATCGTGATTAAACTCGTAGGTTGACCAATGTTAAATAATGTATTTTACACACAACATGAATTTAGGCTATGGCGAAAGTTCTTTCAAGGTTACGTAATTAAACACCAAGTTATTTATTTTTTTTAATTATAACCATTCATTTAATTGGGGCGCCAATATGACGCTTCATTTCCTGAAAATAAGAATGAAATATAAACGAGAGAAGATATGACGGCTATTTTTTTAATATTTATCTTTATCCGAGGAATCATTTCGTTCTGTGTAAAAAGGTGAAAGATATAAAACTGGGAAAAGTAAAAAGAGGCGCGAAGTGGGACATGTATGCTGCAAACGCAAAACGATTTTTCCAACTGCTGCTTGTAGAAACTTATATTCTTCAAAATAAAAAAAATCAATCGTATTATGAATATCCGTGCAATGCGTCGATTAACATCTTGCATTTCCAGACTATGACCGTAGTCACGGGGAGTCAAGCTCTGGTAGGGCGTTATCCCGGTAGTGACGTCTCGCGAATAGGGAGTTTACGGCTGAAATATTGATGGACAGAAGCCTGTAGGTAAGGCTAATTGAGCTGAAGGGCCCACAACATGGAGATTTTTGTTTGTAACTTTTAGTTTACAGAGTATTTAAATTGGAATTCTGAACAACAAAAAACTTTTTGTTAGATTAACGAATAAAATTTATTCTTCGTAAAAAGTTTTGCATAATCTCAAACTGAGAATGCCGCCATCAGAAATAAATTTTTTAGGCAGCATACGAAAAAAGGTTATTTTGAATTAAAAATTTGCATACGTAAATGCAGCATTTACCAATGGTGGCTGGTAAAAATACAGCTAGTGAACATATTATTCATCTTCGTACTGGAATTGATTGTCTTGCGATGCCAGAATGGGCTATGAACTCAAAAAATCATAATTTTTTTTAAACACCATATAACGAAATTTATTTTGGTAGCAATCAAACTAATTCTGTTGAATGGATTGAGATTTGGTTCTAATCAGCCACTTCTACAAAATTTTTTATGTGACGGGAAAAAGGTTTGACATTTTATCTGTGTTGACTGATAACAGAATGTCACTTTTTATGAAATTACTTATTCTTCCGGGAAACAAATGAGTACTTTTTACCGAATATGTCTAAATATAAACACATAATTAAAGGGAGATATTTAATTTTAGGATATGTTTTTATACAATAAAGTTATATTTCTTTTGTATGAAAAGTACAATTAAGAAATGTACATAGCATGAATGACACGTTCATTAAACTATTGAGTACAACAGTCCAATTTTCTTGTATCGAAATTATATACCTTCCTTCCATCACAACTCCCTTTTATGTACTTGGTCGCAAATTCGGTGTTCTTTTAGCACTACCACACGTTCTAAATATTTTATTAGCTATTTCTGTCCTGTGTCCTACATTTATCAACATATCCTTCGACGACCGTTGATGACTTCCAATCGCCATGTTTCTTTAGTGTCATCAAGTCTCCCCCAGATTTAACTACAAGTGTAATAGACGATCTTCGGAATGAAATAACTTCTAAACAAGCACTAAATTAAGAATTTTTTAATCATTTCACACAATTAAACCGACAGCTATTTTATTACTTCATAGAACCGAAAGTCTAATTGTCGCTATAGGTACAAATTTCAAAATTCAAATTTCACATCGATAATTTTCTAACTGAATTTTTCAATATTAAATAATCGTTTTTTCCGTCACAGAAAAATACTAGATTTTTGCTTTCGGTTTTTTGTCTCCCGCTGCGCGCCGGGGAAACAATATAAGCTAAAATCTTATACTTTTTTGTTTTGTATAATAAATAACTATTATTACCGATAATTGGTTGGAAAATACTTTCGTGGGCATTTGTTCGTTAAATTTTTTACAATATTATCGTGGCTTCAATCTATATCTACCATCCGAAGAATGGATAATTAAATAACAGTAAAAGTTCATTTTTACATAGTTGAAATGCAGATGATGCCACTAGATAGGAATATATACTGGAGAAAGGAACAATTCATATTTCGGATTTCATGAATGAAAAACAACTAGAGCGAATATACGATTTTTTCATAATTGTTCTTTCTCTATTGTGGCGGTTCCTGCAGATTTGATTTATTGAGAGAATGTTTTCGAAGATTCTAGCAAGTGCTTTCGAGCGTTAAGGTTCAACTATGATAAATAACCGGCGAAATGGATTTTGCAAATATTTTATAACAAATTCTAATTAATTTGACTAAACAGAAAGAACGTAAATTTTTTATTACAGAGTTCCTGATGAAAAGCAAATATCTGAAAGTCAGTCTGCAACGTTTAATGAGGATATTTACATGATAAATAAAATAATCTGCTTACTCTTTCTGATGATTATTATCTTTTTCGGCTCAAGTTAATTAGAAATCAAGCCACATTCCTAATATTTTTTTATATTAAAAGCTGTTCATCAGTAAAATGCATGTATTTGTTTAATCTGGTTATTACAAAGAAGGTAGGCTCCAAGTCTATTGAACTAATTCGTCAGGATTACTAAGGTATGTGATAAAAATCAGATTTGTCTTGAGGCAGTAACTACACCTTTCCTATCATCACTAGACCCGTTTTATGATTTTGGTCCAGAAAAATGATTTTTTCGAATGTAGACGTAGCCTGGCAATGTAAGGTCCGGATTAAATGCCGAATGTGGTAAGAATCCAATACCACCAAGCTCTTAGAACTTATTCCACGTATCTTTCGCAATATGTGGTTTAGCATTCTCTTGTTGTAAGAGAAGCCACTTTCGGTTAACTAAACCTGGATGGTGCTCTGATAAAACCTTATACGTTTACATCAGCTTACAGTGGGGTGTTTAGGAATGCTGCAAAGCTTGCTAATTATGTACAAGGGATATTGGGTCTGTAAAGGTGTGCAATAAAATATATCTCATTTCTAGACACTTGAATGTACATACCAGTACGCATCAAACTTTTGTTCTTGCAGTGTCAAGTGTGTAAATTAAAAGACAATTTTGAATTATTCATTTGTTTTTTAGATATAATCTAGTTTTGGGTAAAAGAAATCTGGGTACATAGTTTAATATTAATCTATATTATTTTTAATGAAAAATTCAAGACAAAGAGAAAATAATAAATTTTTTGTAGAAACAAAATTAGTCACGCCTAATCACGTGATTCAATTTGTTGTTCAAATAAAAGATCATAGTATATAGAATCTGCTGAAAAAAAATTAGCTGCCCATTTATGCTTCTTTCGAAAATATCGAAATTTTTATGTAACGGATTATTCCACTTTACAGCTTTTCCTTTGAAACGTAAGAATCTATTCAACATTTGGCAAGTAATGAAGGGTAAAAATAATACGAAAAATGTCAACACGTTCAGAATAGTGTGCTCAATCATTTCATATCTGAAGAGCATGGTGAAGAAACTTGTGAAACGTAGCATTTATCAACTGTTTCGTATTTTCGAAAAGTTAACAAATCGCTAATGAAATAGAAACAATATTTCTGGAGCAAAATGTTTCATTGCTCAATGAAATGTTTTCATTACCTACTGCCTATTCGCCTGATGAGAAACGATAAACTTCTAGAATGGCACGACCTAGCGCAACTATCCTAAGAAGCACAAGAATCCAGGATTAAAGATTTGAAAGCATATCGGAGAAGCCACACTAGAAAATGGCAATGCAAATCTTCTAAGTATTTCACTATTCTCATCTGATTCTGTTTTCTGTTAATATGAGGATGTATTGATATCTAGTTAGCCTAGACCAGTTCCATGCATAAAAAAAATGTTTGAATTTTGACCAAAAGCGTGCAAGGGTAGAAACCGATCTGTATTCAATTTGAAAACGATGCGAATTATTACTATTGATGAGACTTGGGTACATTTCTACGATCCAAAAACAAAGCAACAATCGATGGAATGGCGACACTCTGGTTCTCCAAGACCTAGGAAGTTTCGTGTCCAAAAATCTGCTGGAAAAGTTCATGCTTCAGTTTTTTTGGGATTGCCATGGAGTAATGATGATTGATTTTTTGGATAAGGGTAGAACAATAACTGGATATTACTATTCGACATTACTGACATTACCGATTACGGTAAAAAAGAGAAAAGACGCGGAAAGCTATCCAAAGATGTTTTGTTTTTGCAGAACAACGCCTTTGCACACAAATCTCATGTTGCCATGCAAAAAATTCGTGATTTAGGATTTGAATTACTTGAACACCCTCCTTATCCACCAGATTTGGCTCCATCCGACTATCATCTCTTTCCTCTACTGAAAAAAAGTTTAAAAGGTTGTAAATTTTCTTCCAACGAGGAGGTAATAAAAGCTGTGGAGGTTCTATAGTAGACTAAGAATTTTTCAATATATCCTCGTACTTGAGGAATTGCCACAGAAACGAAAAAAACACTATAGCCGAAAATTCTAGAACTTTTGACGTGACCTGATGAGGTATAAAACACTTGTGAATCAATTATATTCTCTTCTTCTTTTTCGGAAGAAGAAAGTGCAATTAAATTCGTAATATTTATAATATATAATGGTAGCGCAAACGGTCTCCAAGTGTCAACTCCCTACTATTAGAAAGTTTAAACGAAAGCTGTGCCGTTCGCTCATTAACTTTGTAGTTTTCAACAATATCACATATATTATGTTCCTTGCTGCCACGGTTGCTTAAACTTTTGTTTCTAATAATGTCTTAACAATTCACGATTTGATATTTATCGCACTCCATACTATTTATTATGAAAAGAGAGAATGATTAAAAGAATGTAAAGCAATTGTACCTTCTCTTTATATAATTTGAGACTAGCCTTAACAAGTTAAGACATGTTTAAATTGCGGCGTAAGAATTTTCGCACATGCAAACCGACATTACTCTGTGTATTATCAAAATTTTATTCTGATGTCAATCTTTGAAACAATATACATTACCGAAGTGTTCATTGAAACCAAACATTTATCATTCATTTGACATTAAATATTGACAAAGAATATAAACAAGCTGAATGCGAGGATTCGTGCAAATATTTGTTATATTTCTTCAACTGAAAGTACTAGACATGAGTTAAGTACAGTCAATGATCAAAGAATATCACCGAATGTATCTTTCACTCAATAGACTACTTTTTGTACGTATCAAATATTAGTTTCGATTATTATTTTTGTCATAAGAAATACAATTTTCAAACAAATTCTTTGTTCGGTATCTATCGTGTAAATTTTCTAATAGACGAGTTGATATAATTGAGCAAACTAAATGTGACGCTTAAATCCCATGTGACGTTGGTTGTGCGAATCCAACTTATACATGATTTCACCGAACTTTTTGCACTTATACTCATTATTAATATATCTTAAGGAACTGTTTATCGATATTGTTTAGATAGAGGTAAATTAACTGCTTCGTTTTTATTCCATTCCAAAAGTCCTAAGTAATTACAAACTCTTCACGTTTTTCTTTAATTGGCATTAGTTGTTAGAAAACAATGGAATAACACGATTTGATCGTAACTATAAAAAATCATGCCTTGTTATTTCTCTGTTCAAAGATACACAGAATTTTGAAACCAAAATCATTATTCCTTTAATTAAAAATTTCTAATGTTTATTTAGAAATAATAGTTGTCGATCAATCCGGATTATGATTAATGATAATACATTGAGTTTTGATTGATTTATTGAGGTACAAAAACATAGTGAAGTATTACTTATGTTTATCTTAATTTATAATTATTTCATTTTTAAGCTTTCTATACTCTTTGTAATCTTATATTGCATCTTTTCATCTTTTTTGTGCTTTCCTGTTTGTCTAGTTCAGATTAGAATCGGCTCTGTTCCGATGGTTTTCTCTTATTGTATGTACTGCTATATATTATCGTAATTTTTGTGTTTTTACGTATCTTACATACAGTTCATTCTTAATTTTTTGAGTCTTATTGCTTCATCTATTATAATATTCGATTCCATTACCCTTTTTGTCATAATATTTCTTAATAATTTTTTTTTATTTTTGTTATTGTGCTTGTCTCCATTGGATATTACATTTAATTTTGGTTTTTTTGTTGTTGATGTTATTTGTTATGATCGCTCCATACCAACTGAAGGTTCGATTTCATTTTAATAATATGTTTCTCATTCATTCGCTCTTTTTTCTTTCTCCAAATATCATTTCTAAATAATTAAATTTACACATTAAAATTTGTGCCTCACGCACGGTTTTTGTAATATTTCGGTGCATTACTCTCTTTATCTACATGCATATACACACTCAAACACTAACACTAAAATATTCACTGAACTATGCACTAACTTATCACTAAATACTCATATAATTTATTTAAATTCACTTTTTACTATGCCTGTTTGTTCACTATGACATCTAATTATTTACTGACCACTGTCGCTGACAGAGTCTCGTTAATATACACTATAATCATATACAGAATGTTCGCAATTTCTTTATTGCCGAAAACAAATGAAAAGATCTGTACATACTGAGAATAAGATATAAAAACAATATATACCACTGTATATAAAAAAAATATAATAAAATATAATGTAAATGGGAATTGTACCTAGCGCATCTGCCAAACTCGATTCTATTAACATAATACAATAGAATCAGGTTTCAGGGTCTACCTTAGTGGACGGATTCTTAACAATATTTATTTGTTTTTTAAATTTGCTATTATATCATACTTATTTATCATTAAATTTTTTTGGATAAATTTTCCCTCCTCAGTATACCTTCCTTAACTGAATTAAATATAGTGGAAGACAAAGAGCCTCCCTGTTTTAAACACTTTGTTTATTTCAGTTGTTATGTCTGGAAATCGGACTTACGCTTTGGCATTTGTTAAACTCGTGATAATAAATAATTTTTGAGGCACTAAAATATATATAAATAGTTAATGTATACTCGTATATGAAGAATGTATATTTATTATTATTAAGACACTTTTCTTTGTCTCTTCTTCTTAAAAGGGTATGATTATATCTGTGTATCCTATATTTCCAGCATCTCATTTGGTTTTCATATCTCTTCAATTGTATAACAAATTTTATCATTCCCTGTAACTGTAGTAATAGATTTATACGAGAATTGACGAGTTGTATTTTCTTTCTTTCTTTAAAGCATATCCAAACGGTTTCGTCTCATGAACTGACACCATCATTAGCAGCCATCAGAAACCTGACAATCTCATTTCTCCAGGGAAACTGAAGTTTTTTTCTTATATATTAGTATCCAAATAGAATTGTAATCTATCACTTTTCATGGCAAACTTCACAGCTCAGCTTCATTTTAATTATTATTCTACAAATGACGATCGTATTTTGAATTTTCCTAATATATCTGATGATTTCCAATATCAATCTCTCCAAGTTTTTCTCGACTATTTACATAGTTTTACTCGTTGATGTCTAAGTTTCGAAAGCATGATAAAAAAGTTTCCTCTTTAATCCAATTGGAAGGAAATTATTAATTAGTTATGCTCTTCAGGCAATCTCATCATAATAACTTTAAGCTTAATATCGCCATATGATGCGTTTGTGAAGCTTTTCTGGTATTTTCTTCAATAAGGTAGCAAACAACACAAAGTTTAGCAAATTTTAGCAATTATTCAGCGTCTATGAATGTGAAAAGCTTTGTTTTTGTATTAACTAATATCGATTAATCAAAGTTAGTATTTCTTCTCAACTTGCGGGCGATAATGTCTTTCGCCCGAAGTATATATGTACATTTCTTGGCTCGACTCCACGCACTTTATTTTTAAACGACTGAGTCTCAAGTTCTTAGCCGTGTGTCTGTCTATATTTTGAAGCTGAGAAATCTTTACAGATGCGTACTTACTAATTGCGTGTCCATTTTTCAACATTTGATAGGCTATGAATAATTACCAAAAGGATCGTTTCCTACCTACGGTGTAGTGTATGCGTTGCGTGTATGTTTATTCTTTACTTTAGTTAAATTTCATTTCAGTTACAGGCACTTTACTACAGAATCTTCCTCATTATATCTTGTGAGACGCCACGTGGGAATTTTTCACGAAATAATATTGGAAGTACTACAGTTAAATAAATTTCACACGTATGAAATTCAAATTCTTTTGGTCGATTATTTCAAAGAATTGAAAACCAAAATATTTTGCTTTATGTTTGCTTTACTATTAAGTGAACATTTTTTCCAAAGGGGTAAGTTTTTCTTCTTTTCTTCATAGCGTTAGGGTACTGGAATTTTACTGTTCACTATCCTTTGATCCAGTGTTTCCACTTTTTTCGATTCGTTGCTACATTATTCATTTGTCGTATTGTTTCTCACTATCTACTTCGTTTCTGTGCTATTTGTTCCACTCATGTTATTCTGGATTTACCTTTCTTTTTTTTTCTAAAGTCTTTTTGCTTCTATCACTTTTCTTATTAGGCTTTGTGGTATTCTTTTCATCATGTATCCATACAAACATCTTTCAACTACTTTGCTTCTCCTGTTATTGTCTCAGTTGTTTCATCTCTGCTGATATCAATTTATTCGGTATCTTTTTGTTCATTACCCAGGTTACACTTCCATATATTAATGTTATCGAGTTGTGGACGTTTATTTCCTACCTTCGCTTATTTCTTCGTCTTCATAGAGTTATGGTAGATTTGAAGAGAATAATAATAGCTGCATGTAGAGAGCTTCGGTCAGAAGTTTCTTGAAATGTTAGTTTCAGTTTTAGACCAATTTTTATTAAAGTTCATGTAAAAATGGATAACATTATGAATATTCAATGGAATAAGCGACTTTCTATCAGTTTTATTAATATTATTACAAAACACTTTATACATAAAGCATCTTCACGGATTTACTTCATTTCTTCAAAAGTACTTGAAAGAGAAATTAATTATTTGCTATTGTTAAAAAGGTAGTTGAACGAACTTTGAAATAAAGTATCCATCAACCCTCATTTTAGGAGTTGTTTGGCTTTGATGGATATTAAATTTAATTTGATTGAGAACCAGTCTAGAAATTGTCTTCCTAAATAAAACATGGCTTCGCATATTTTTGAACAGGGATCGAAATATAAAGGGTGGAATGTTTCTAAATGCACACTATATAATACGAAAAGACGTATCAATTTGGTTAAATATGACGCATAGAACTGAGATGAGGTAACTTCAATTCTAGTTAGTTAAAATTAATTGGTAATCATCAAATTAAGTTATGAAATATTGTTAAATTTATAATTTATACTATACTTAACTATAATTTATATATTTAAATATCGTCTTCTAAATGTACTTTTTGTATGAATTACCCACGGTAGGTACAAATTGTTCAAATTTAAACAATACAGCAGTGGAAATAGATATTCACACACTTAGGTATTGTAATTGAGGAAGTGTCACAATGTAAACGTTTCACTAATTTTCTTCACAGTCTTTGTATTCATACTATTGAAATTTTCGTCCCACGGAATTAGTCACTAGGTGTAATGGGGTAAATTAAAAAAAGCATTGATCTAAATACCACTCATAGGTAAATCTATTTTATTATTTCTGATATCATTGTTGTCTAGGACATTTGCATTCGCTTAGGAGTTTGTCGTCTGGTATCTTTTGTATATCTTCATATCAACCAAGTTATGCTTTTATTTCTTTTCTATTTTTGTAACTGCAAATTTCATTTAATAATTTGTTTTGAATTCTTGAAACACTCGCCGATGTCCTACAGTAAATAATCTATACCGTTAGAGGAAGATGGACGGACGGTTTTGCTGGGTTTGCATTGTCCAGGTTTTGCATTCGTATAGCACTACATTGATCAAAATCAAAATATAAATACTTTATTGGTAGTTAGTTATATTTTATTAGTTCTCTATTTTTGTTCTTCAAATATTGTCTAGTTATGTTATTCTCTCACTTTTTTCACATTTAAAATAACAAAGTTACAGTCGACTTCCGATAGAACCGGAAGTCGGATATATTTGAAAATATTTTAGTTAAAAAGATCATATCCGAAAACCCAAACGTAGAAACTTTCGCGATTTTAGTATTTTGTCATATACAGATTTTTTTAACTCTTCATACAATGTCGAAAATTACTTCCAAACGCAATGCCATCCTCGCACAGTCTTGAAACTAATATGATAAAGACAACTCCGAAATTTTAGTTAGGTTAACCCTAAAAATAAGTTATTTTGATTAAAATTTTCATTAATCACACTAAAGATTGATTGGAATTCAGATATGATTTTTATATTAAACATCGGCCTCGTCAATTGATAGAAATAATATATAAGAATAATCATACTACATCGAAAAATTTCAATAACATGCAGCTTCCTTAAACTAAAATGATGAAATGAACAAAAATGATTTAATAACTGACAAATTTATTAGAATATTGTTCCAATAATAACATATCGACCATAAATAATTGAGATGGGGGTTCTCTATAATCATATTTTTGTAGGATTGTAAAATAAATACTATTTTCATACTACAGCTGAAATCACTTATCATTCATTAAGGTGATAGTTAATTTTAAATGACATTAAAGCAACTTTTTCATTGACAGATAAGACACTTCAAACTTTTACAACTTTATCTGTTTTATTATTTGCGTCTTCACAAAATTTTTCATAGGTCCCAGTTTAATGTGAGGATCTACCTGGATCTACCAACGACTTACATTTGATATTTATTTAGTTTTTTTGGAAAAGACAATTCTTCTCTCTCATCTCTTGCCCTGCTGTACCACAGACCTTGTAAACTCAATAATATATCAAGGAATTTGAGGTTGCTACACACTTTTCATTGAAGTTTTCAATAATTTATTAATTTCATTAACGTACACATTCATTCATTAAAATTTACTAATGAGATCGTTCAATTCAGATTGACGAATTAATATGGAGTATTTTCTTAAAGAAATAAATCATTAGAAATATCACTTTTATTGTCATCCTCTAATCTATTTTTATACGAATTATCTGGACCAATTGGATATGGAATGTAACGTTAGCATTGTCTTCTCAACACAAAGTCAAGTAATTTCCACGATTTCTAAGTTCTTTTCGTAACGTTATTTAAATAAAACATACAATGCGGTCATATGTATGGAATAAATTCAATTTTAGCGTTTTTGTGTACTTTGTGAAAAAAACCTGAAACAGGTCGATTTTTCTTCTCAAATTGACAATTTACAGTATGAAAATATTATCTGCCTTAAGCACCCCCTCTGAATTAAAAGCACCCCTTCGAAAATTTTGTTAATTTCTTCCGTTATCGTAACTTTTAAATCAGCAATATTGTCTGATCTATTATAATCTACTTTAGATTTTTAAAACCCTAAAAGAAGTATTCCAGAGGAATCAAATCAGGGGATCTAGCCGTTCCACGTCGTCAAATCCACCTATTGGAAAAAACCTCGTTTAAATAATTTGAAACTACGTGCAAAATGCGGTGGAGCTCCGTCTTGTCGGTAGTAAATATATCGATCTATTTCATTTGGATGATTAACATCAAGTCTTTGTAATGTACACACTTAGAAATTGATCAAAAAATTTAGATAAACCTCACCATTAACTGTGCCCTCATAAAAAATAGATTGGAAGATGTGGAACGATAGAATGGCCGGCTAGATCCTCGATTACTTCTTATGGGATTATTTAAAATCTAAAGTATATTTTAACAGACCAGACAATATTGGTGATTTAAAAGTTGAAATGAAGGAAGAAATTAACAAAACAACCCCTGAGGTCATACAAAATGTTGTACGAAAATTGCAAATTCGCATTGTCAAAAAGTGAATTTTCAACATTTAATAAAATTATAAAGTATATTGAAAATTACATTCTAAATATTATACATTATTATCTTCATTCTACGTGAAGTTTTGTGATAGAGACAATATCAAAATTTCACACCTTAAAAATTAATTTTCTCAGTTATGATTGCACCAAATTTAAAGAACTTCATATTGTTGAACAGAGGATAATATTTTTAAATTTATAATTTGATACTGTGAATTGTCAATTTAAAAATAAAAATCGACCTGTTCCAGGTTTTTTTCACGTAGTGCATAATAACACTAAAATCGAATGAACTTTCAATCTTGGTTCGTAATATAAAATCAAATATAATCAGAACATTGTATGCACTTTCTTCTCAACATTTTATTTAAATTTATACGAGATGTTTGATGTTGAGTGGAAATTGACGAAGATTAAACTTGTGTCATTATGTAGAGTGGATAGTTGAAAGAAATTTTGTGGTCGAATAAAAAATAATTAACCTGATAGAGTATTTCACTAGCATTAGGTTTAAGAAAGGTAGTTTGACACAAAATTAAGTTTTTTTAATATTTTTTGAAAGGTTGATAAAAAATTGGACATTTCGACTTAACTTCAGTCTTTATCAAAATATATTGATTTCAGATGATACAAGTACGTATATTCTATCTTTCTAATTTTGTACAAAGCAGGGCTTCTCTTATATAACTATTCACAGAAAATACGACCCTGTACATGTTCCGTGTATCTTCTTTCAGTTTTCTCACTTGGGTGGTAAACATTAAAGATGTTTATATAAATATATTTGACTTGTACAGAAGAAGAAAAAAACGATAACAGCGCGAAGCTGTCGCTTCTTAACGCCTGGATATAGAAACATCGAATTAAGCGGATGGAAATGATCATATTTATTGAAATGCCTCTATACACAGATATACAGTGTCATACTTGCAAACATTTGATAAACGTTCAATACATATGTGTCAGTAGTGTTATTACCTCGTTAAAAAGAATAACTGTGGAAAAACTTCGAGCAAATCAAGAAAGCAAAATTTATTTTTAGTATAAAAATCGCACCACGTAATTATTGCAAGAAAGTTACTAATGTGATTCAAAAGAATAAACAAGTATAATGGTGTCTTATCTTCGTAGCATTTTACAGAAAGAATAACACCATATAAAAACGAATTTTTAAGCATTCTATTCTTTCAATACGTCAGTTAATTAATCATAGTATAAACAGAACTACTGTTCTTGGAGTTAATCTCCTATTCAAACTAAAATATCGGGTAATAAGTATATTATTACTTACTTACTATATTGCTTCGTTTCGTTTTCGTGGTTAAAAGAGGGTTAATTAATTTTAGTGGAAAAGTGCTTGAGTAAAATTAAATTATCAAATGTGAAGGGCTTGGTATCTATCCTGAGTATGTATTTATGGGCAAAATATTCATTTTGACGTTGAACTTGTAGTGCTTATTTTGATGAATTACTTTTTATTGAAAAAAATATTAGACACAAAAAAACATTTTTCATTGAAAACTATTTGAGTGTGCAAATACATCAAAAATGAAATCAAAACTGTGGGACGATATTGCAAATTCACTCACAAAGACACAAAGAATGAATCAAAGTGAAAAATATCTTTTTCAGAATATGAAAAATTCTTCGAATTTACCAGAAATTGATTTTCAAACTTTTGAGAAATTGATTCAATTTGTGACACAGATCCAAAGAGTCATCAAACTACGCTTCTTTTATTTCAACTGGTATGTCTCATTCTTTGAGATAAGCAATGACAAGTTTAAACCCGTTAAGGCTTGGCAGTCTGCTAATGCAGCTACTTTAATGGAATATGTTTGCAATGTCTTTCTTTAAACACGGATAATGAGCAATACATTAATATTGCCAAAATTGTTATTGGATTTAAAAGCAGATTAAAGGACAAAGATTCAATGCAAAATCAGGTCTCGCTTTGTCCTAAAAAGACCCGTCAATGAAAGTATAATTCTAATTTTACAATGCCTTACTAGAAAGTTTGCTAAACGATGTACAAAGGGACTTGAAAAATAGATGAATCTCTTCCTACTTCAAAATAACAACGCATCATGTAAAAAGTTACTTTTAAGTCATGAGTTTTCCTTAAAAGTGTACCACACCCGCGTTATTTACCAGATTTAGCACCATTCTTTTCCCGAAGATAAAAAAGTACTGGAAGAGAAACATTTTGACATCGAGAAATTTACAACAGAGCCGATAAAAGCAAGCCATACCAAAAGAAGCCTTCCAGAATTCCTTCCAATTATGTATTTACCATTAGTGATATACAAAATTATTCAAATATTTCAAAAATCTTGTACAACAAATATATACATTCTTTCAATCCCCCTATCTTTCACACCCATACATATCTGACATGAAAATCATGTAAATATTCAAACTCCCTTGTAGTATTATTCAGACGAGATAACATTAGCAAAGAAAGAGGCCACCTGCAGCGAAGAGTGACCGGTTCATCGAACTAATTCACTTTACGGAGACTGATCTCAAATGCCACATAGATGTTTGGCCTAAAAATAATTGTTAAATAGATCATTATACGATGCTGTTTCAGAATATTTGAATTAATTTGATGAAATATTGAATATATATATATATATATATATATATATATATATATATATATATATATATAAATTCCTTCAATTTCTCATTTTCTAGCAAGACCTTTTGGGTGCGCGTTTGTCTCTCCCCTTTCGCGTCATCTTCCACGCTTTCACGGCCATCTTCAAACATTTTATACGAACGAAACAATCGTGCAAGACCCATAGAATCATCACTAGACACCTCACGACCCATAGAATCATCACTAGACACCTCACTGTAAATTTTAGTCGCAGAAGCGTGGCAAAAAATCAGTTTCATTACTTAATTATCAGACCTCGTAGAACAATTTGTAAATTTCGAATACTCATAGTAACAAATGTGACTCCATTGAGATAAAATCTTAATTTTTTGTATTTCAGTATTTTCAAGGCAAGACAAAAATAGAATTTTATGAACTTCGATTTGTGTAGGGTAACCGGGCGTGTATGTGAAAAGCTTGCGATCCTGGGAATCTGGTATCCTGCAATTTCGGAACTTTTTGTAAATTCACTTATTCCGGATTCTGAGAATTTAAAATCGATATGATTGTTCAATATTTTTGTATTTACTTACATTATTCACTAAAATTTAACTCTAAAATTAGATATTCCATAAAAATACGATTCGACACTATGAAGAGGAAAACCCGACGACTCCACCAAAAATTATAACATTATTCTGCGAATGGGAATCTATAGAAATAAATAAAAAGCATTCAGTATGCGAGTTATGTACACATTTCTTCTCTTACGATTAAATTCACCGTTGACTTTAAACGTATTTATTTGATTAATCTTGCTTGGGGTTTATGTTTGGAATGTGCCGTTGTGAAAACATTATTTATGATTTGCAAAACTTGGTTTAAGATAATCCACAAAAATGGGTTGTTCTGAATACTACAAAATATTTCTCAAGCTTATTCCAGTCTTTTAATGCCGACTAAAAGTAAAAATAAATATGACAAAATAGGTCTAATACCTGTCACTTCTTTGATATATTTCCTCATCCCGGCTCTAGATTGTCACTCCACTTCTTTCGTGGACGACCTCTACTCCGCGTTGCAATTGGTAATTGTTGTTTGTTTTTGCTTTTGCTTCTTTCTCGGTCTAATAGTGTTTTCCCCGAGATCCACCTGATATTTTTCATTTCGATGGTCTCCAAGAGTTGTTTCGTTTTTTATATTTCTGGTCTTGTTTCTGATGTATAGGTCACTATGTTTTATTATGTCTTAGATGTTTGTTAAGTCAATTACATTCTGAAGACATCCCACGACCTTATTTTGCTCTAGCTACTAGTCCTCTTACCTGGTCTTCTATATCTCCATAACTGATTATGTCAATTCCAAGGTACTTTTAGTTCTAACTTTCATATAATGGGCTCTTTTGATGTTATCATGCATATAGTTTTTTCGAATTGGTCGTATTATACTGTTTTCCTGTCAAATTAGAGATATTTAATAATGTCTGCAAATTATCATCATTTTCGGAAAATATCAAGGCGTCATCGGCATAGAACAGGGTTTTCATTTTTCTGTCACCCATTCCGCATCATGCATACACGTCCAGGGATATATTCAAAAATAGTAGTTTTGTATTTGTTAAAATTTATGATTGGATTGTTCAAATGAGATTTCTATGTAATAACATGAATTTTTAACTCGTATATAGAGAAAAAATTGAAAATAACTGCACAAAACTGAATATATTTTAAAAAAGTTGGGACCTTTCTCAGAATGGACTTGCGTAAGAAGATAAGTTGGTAATAATTTATATAACCTATATTCTATCAATCTTTTAACCGTTGAACATATTTCAAGTTCACGTGATGTTTTTTAAGCGATTTTCAGAATTTTTTCAAATGATTATTGAAAAGTTTTGTAGTCTTATTAAATAAAATACTGTTCAATTTTTACCATTTATTAATAGTTAATTATAATAATATATCAAACATAAAGTAATGTATACTGAACATTTTGAAAAACAAGCAAAATATGCACTGTTACCTTTCAATCCTGTTTATACAAAAGGATTGGAAGGGATATTTAACAGTGTGGGTTTTGAATTGGTTTATAAATCAAACAATACATTAAAACAATTGTTGAGCAATACTAAGGATAAAATACCAAAATCCAATAATAAATTAATGGATGCATTTGAAAGCATTGAAATTACTAAATATAAGAGTAGCTTAAATAGGGACAAATGGCCAATTGCTTATAGCCCACTCTATAATAGTTTAGTAGTCAAGGAATAAATGTGAAGATTCCCGCCAAGGAGATTCTCCCGCTGGAATTAATTTATGCGGGAGAAGGTTTATTGGTGAAAACATTTAGTATACAACAGGTACGTTAAGTCATTAGGTTTAAGTTTACCTTCAGTCGCTGAAGACAATAGTGGTTATTGAATCGAGCGCCAGATAATGTGATTGTGAGTGTTGGTGTAAACAGTGTGTTCACCATATCCCAACGGTTTCAGAAATTCCAACTTAATAAAGTAATAAATCGAGTTTTTCATTATCATTTCTTAAAACACTATTCTCCCACTCTAAAACTTTTATCGAATTTCAATAATTCGAAAATATGGTCTGCCATTACTCAAAAGAGTAAACAACTACTTTTCTGGATTATACCATTCTGGATATCACTAAAAATGTATTTCATATCACTGGTTACGGCTAAATTTTACCTAATTTATGGGTTGTAGTTGAAAGTGTACATGACGCTACAGACCTTCTGGTGTAGAATGTTAAACTAATTTGACCAATTTGTAGATCTCTTTGGTGTTGAATTAAGTTTGGATTAGGGACTCCGACCGAGAGATTTGTGCACCGCTCTGATGAGACGCAATAACGTCAACGCTAATGAGCTGTTTCTTTTCAGTGTTCCAGTCTTTTACGGATAGCCTACCATCAAATTAAATTTCAAAATTCCTGGCATCATATATATCGTCAAACATTTTATCTTGTTTTCATTATTCTCAAGATTCATTTTCCTTGCTATCAATTTTCCAAAAAAAAGCATGTTTCAATTCTGTTCGTGTCCTGCTAATAATGCACTGATTGTCAGTTGCATCATTGAGTTGATCCGGCGGGCCCTAATCGCCCTACATTTGATCTAGCTTTCATTTACCTTAAGATCCATTTTCCTAGCTTCCAATTTTTAAGAAGAAAACGCGTCTATCACTGCTGTTCATGTGCTGCTAGTAATGCATCGATCGTCAAATGTATCGTTGAGTTGAATATCTCGTCATGAATTTGTCTGTCTTGCTTTCATATATCTCAATATCCAGATTCCTTGCTGCCAATTTCAAATAAGTGAAAGCGTCTTCCAAAGCTGATCGTGTGCTGGTAATAATGCACCGATGGTCAGTTGTATCGTTGAGAACATCCAGCGAAAATCACTCGTCATATATTTTGTCTTGCTTTCAATAGTCTCGCGACCCATTTTCCTAGCTTCCAATTCCAAAAAAGTGAAAGTGTCTTTCAATGCATTTCTTGTGCTGCTAATATCGTTATTTGTATTGTTTATACGGCAAGCATCACTTGCTTTCAATTGTCTGTAGATCCATGTTCATTGGTGCAAATTCCAAAGAAGAAAAATCACCTTCGGATGCTCTTCAGTGACAAGTTAATTATACAGAGATCGTCAGCATAGTCCAATAATTTTATAATTTTATCGTAAAACGTGCTGATGGTATTTATACGTTTAATTTATTTATATATTTATTATCAAGTTGAACAAAATTAATTGATTTTGCGCAACTTTTTTTTATAACTTAACGAAGTCGAATGAGTCAAATTATATTGAAATTCCCAGTACAATTCGTAACTGTTTCGTAATAAAATTACCGTGAAATAAAATCATATGACTCGTGTAAATTAGATTAATAATTATTTTTAGCACTGAGTGATATAAATATATAAATTAGATTTATCGATATGTTCGGTATACATATTGTGAAGAAACTACAGTTTCAAACAAATTCGAAAAGTAGATTGAGGTAAATGACATACTACGATCAATAGTGCTTAAATACGGAGTTACTTATAACTAAGAATTAGTGTTTCAGTTAAGGTAGCGCTAAGGATACATATGTTTTGATTATTTTACTGAGAGTAACATTAAACATATGCCATATAATTAAAATAGATAAATAAATAAACCAAGTAAAAAACGAACAGGAAAAATTATTCAGACTACTTAACATTGACATTCGAAATACAGTTCTGAGAGTCGTGGCAAGCAAGATGCTATATAATATGTGCCGTTTCTAAAACCTCATTTATTTCAAAGAAGAACCGATCTAACAACTGAACCCAAATCCTTTATAAACAAATGTATCAAAGATTAGTTACTGTTGGTCTTGTGAGGACTTTGAAATTGAATCTATCAATATACGAGGACTGTGGCAAAAATTATTGCATCTATTTTTTTCTTGAAAATACCATTCCGATTAGAAACAGTAACATATAAAGACGAAAGGATAAGGGGTTAATTACATATCGTAACACTCTAATTTATTATGTTAGTATGTAGTAAGTATTCCCCACTATTTTCACTGTCAAGAAAACGATAGGACGATGTTCTGACGCCAAAGATATTCCCATCGCTTTTGGAATATATCTTTAAAAGGGTAGATTTCGAAGACACGGAATCAGCTGCGAGTCGCCGACGCCATGGTTATAATCACAGATCGTATCGATGGAGCTAATGAGATGCTGCTAATATTATAGATTGCATCAGACACAATGGTGCTTGACCAACTCGTATAAATATTTAGAGCATGAAATCCGCATTGGTAGGCGCAATCAGACAAAATGTAGAATTTGGTTGTCATTTAAGAAACTAAAGCATACCTTTCGTTTAGACATCCCAATATGCCCCGAGAGAAAGATTTTGGATCAATGCGTTTTACCACTTTTACCACTACCTACTTACGGAACAGAAGCCCTCAAGCTTACAAAACATTCTGTGATTAAAATACGCATTGAACCGAGAAAAATAGAAATATTGATTCTGAGCATTTCGTTTAAAAGACAAGCTGTGACAAATGTCAGGTACTATTGATGTAAGGGAGCGAATTATAAAGTTAAAATTGAACTGGGTTGGTCATGTAACTACGTATGCCGAAGGACGTTAGGTAAAAAAAATTTTGGAGTGGAGGGCTTATCAAGGTGAAAATCGTAGTAGCAGAAGACGTCCACCAACGAGATGGTCTAACGATGTTGAGAGAATGCAATCAAACAGAGCAGACACAGATGGATTCAATTACGGAAGGTTTCTGACAAATAGTGGACGCTGATGAACTGAATGATGATGATGTCATTGGACGCTGTCAACGATGTGGGATGATCTGGCATTACATAAATCTGTCAAAAATAACTTATCTTTCCACGAATATATGTTTATAACCATAAACAGGTAAATCACGGCACGCAAGCCATCGTTTTAGATCCCGTGCAGGTACATAATTATCTGTTGATTTTAATTTTTTATGTACATTCATAGTTAAGAAGTGGGAAGTCTTAAAACTATTAAAGGCTAACGCACTAGGAAAGTCTAATGAGATCTATAAGACAACGTTTTAACATCACTGGATAAATTGTGAGGTTTGCCTCTCACGTATGAGTGCTGTATTCTCAGCGATAACGTGGTTCGCAGTTTTTCCCTTTTCCAAGCACTAGCGACAGTTCGTGGTATCTATATCATTAGCTTGTATCACGCCAAGTAGTTACATTTATCTCCGTAGAGACTGTCAAGCGAGATTTGACAGCTACACTTTTGGCTACATCAAAAGTAATTCATGAAAAAATATGTAAGGAGAGATTTAATTTGACGTTGACATTGTCGAAGCTATTTTGTTTTATATAAAAACGATACTAATAGATTTAAAGGGTTCGGAAAACTTAGTGTTGTCATATATTATAAGATAATTTAACGATTTACTGCATATCTTGGTCAACAGTCAATAAATTTGCCGGTGGATAGATGAAACCTCAGTGTTCATGTTGCCGATACTAAACCCAAAATTGGGAGGAAGATTGTCCGATCAAGC
This sequence comes from Diorhabda carinulata, assembly GCF_026250575.1. Lineage (NCBI taxonomy): Eukaryota > Metazoa > Arthropoda > Insecta > Coleoptera > Chrysomelidae > Diorhabda > Diorhabda carinulata. Next base: position 46,314,781 of record NC_079472.1, on the reverse strand, counting down.
TTACTTTCTTTCGACTATGAACACCATTATTTACTACGCTGAAGACTACGGCTGTGAATAAAGATTTTCTGCAGCGACTATTATATCAATGTAACTACACTGACAAAACATTTAATATGACACTATCGCTGTAGGAAGCGGAATGCAGGACAACATCAAAACTACCACTAAGATGTAAACTGGAACTTGAAAGAAATATTTTTCAGTAGGAGATGCAAATGAAATATTTAGGAAACAGCAGGTTGTTTGAATGACACAATATGGAGATATAAAAACGACATCGAGAATCTATAAGGTAGTTGTGAGACCATCTATGATATACACCTCACACAGCTAAAACAAAACAGTGATAAGAGACGACCGAAATGAGAGTATTCCATATAATAACTGGAAAAATCTTCATCGACAGAGAGAATTTGGGACATAAAAAGAACATTTCAGCTAAAAAACGTTAATGAATGGTTTCTGGGTAGAAAAAAGGAATGGAAGGAGCATATCAGTAGGATTGACGAAAGAAGATTTGAAATTGGAAGCGATAAATCGTCCTTGAAAACCATGGAGCAGCAATTTAGCAATACAACAGGTAAGGTGACTGCGTAAAAGAAACTAGCGAATCGCCTATATCAATGAAGGAAGGAAAAATTTTAGATTTTAAATTATTGATTTGAAATTTTATGGTATTGAATTTTCACCAATACTTTTATTTTTATAGCATTTTATATTTCAGCACTTGTCTTGTCCCTAATTCTACGATATTGCATTATAACTAGGGCCTCTATGTATATGCCAAGAAACTAGGAGTTAGAGACAACACTTCATTTTTAAATAACATCATCTTTTTATAGTGAGCTTGTAACGTTTCCTTTGCTCACATCTTGCGTTACTTTTGTTGTTATAAACAATATACGATATAAAATCACCAACTTCTTTTTGTAAATAATTTTCTTCATAAGATATTTTGTCATATTATCTTTTAGTAGAAATATTTACATATTATATTTCATACCTCTTTTGTAGTTTTGTATGTACTTGTTGGTGACATACTGGGTTCCTGGAATTTAAGTAATTTAGCACAGTTTAATTTGTTGAACTATTTTTATATAAACAAATTGAATGTTTGGTTTGTTTTCTTTTGAGGTTAAGTCTTGGCCTAAAAGAGGCAAGCATTATTCGAAATTTGCCAGAGGTGGTATAACTGGTTGCAGAATTATGTTGCTTGTAAAAGCCAAGTTTCTTCCCCTAAGAAGATTCGAGCAACATCTAGTTAACTGTTCATGAATTAAGTTATTCGTGCAGTATTTGGTAAATTGTGCGGATATTGATTTTTGGTTGTTCAGTCCGTTGAAAGGTTGTTTCGATAAGTGATTTGTAAGCTGGTGTTTTTGAAATTGAGCTATTATTGTACCTGGCTGGATTGTCGTCATGACGTGTGACCCGATTTTGCTCAAGTAGTCTGCTGCTAACTTCATTCATATTTTCCTTTTGACTGTCAACCGATAAGGAATTTTTCATTATGGATTTTATTATAAAATTTTAAATTTGGCTCCAAATTTTATATTTGCAGCGACCGTGGTAGCGTTAAGATCAATTTCTCCAGAGATTTTTGAAAAGCGGGATTTAGCCGGCCTAAAGGAGCCTTCCGCCGATTTCAAAAATTCTGGAATATTAAATTGTTAATTAACATCCAAGAAGAAGTTCCCTTCGTTAAAAAGGAAGGGGCCTAGTTTTGGATATAGGACCTTTATTGGAGTTTAAAACTTAGACGACCTTAATTTGGATTTAACGTCAACCTTTGACTCGTGGAATTACCTAGTCCGGGACGATTGACTTCTTTAGTTCCTGGCCGCATTCCACGGATGTGGTCCTGACAAGTAGGGAGTCTCATGTGTTGTTAAAGGTCAGATCAACTTTTATTAGTTTATTTTGTAAAATTTATTTCATTATTTCCCGTAAACCAAAACTCAAGAGTATTGCGGGTTAATTTTTTTAACCTATTTTTTCATAATTTCAAATATAAATCATTGTATTTTATTTTCAACAAGTAGCTTTATTCCTGAAGATACCTAAACCTGTTTCTACACTTTTCTCATTTTAGGTTAAAAAACTGAGTGGCGCCCCATTTGGAACTTGAAAGCATACCAAATTTCTGTACATATTAAATAGAGCAAAATCTTGCAACGAACCCTAACAACACACATTAACATGATGAGCTTAGTCGGAGCTCAAAATGTGCGACTGCAGAGTCGCTACTATAATTGAGTTAATGATGGCATTTATGCTATTGAAATATACATTTGTCAAGAAAACATGTGCACACTATGATATACTATGATTACGAAGTCGGCTCAAATAAACAACGTCTTGAACAGTTACATCGTGAATTTAGTGATGGAATTATTTCAAGAACAACTGTGTTTCTCTGGTATAGCGAAATTATAACAAGACGAATATTACTTGATATTGAGGTACGTGCTGGTAGGCCCTGTTCTTCAGTTACTGTTGATAGCATTGAGAGAGTGAGACTTATGATCGGAAAAGAACCAAAATGCATCTATCAAGCGATTGAGGCAACTCTTGAGATTGGATACGCAATAGTAATTTCAATTTTGCATGATCAACTTCGTGTGAGAGAAGTTCATCGTCGCACAGAATTAGTAAAATTGAATAAGCTTGAAGATCAACGTGAACGACAAGATGTTCACCTGCACATACAGTCAAAATTTGCATGTAGATATTGCATCGAGATAATGCATCGTCAAACACTGCATAGGAGACAGTTGACTTTTCATGTGAAAACAACATTCATTATTCTCTAACCCAAAAAAGCTTTTACGTTCACGACAAGGGATGAAATAGATGAAGCAATTCATCAATTTTTTGAAAGCATTTCAAAAGATGAATGGCTTTAAACTTTTGTACTGATGTAGGTGGTAATTATTTCTAACATAATTTTAATCATTTTCCTGTAAAGACTTTCCTGTATCTAAAAATATAAAGCGATATCTACATACGACTTAATAGGAAATTAATTCATACCTATACGTCTATTCACCTAGTTTTAACACTATAATTTCTTATTGCTTTTTTGGGGAAATATTCTAAATTAAAATGGAAAAATGATTTTATACAATATAGTGCTGTTCATAAAAACTTAGTCTAGGACTAAATGTATGTATATCTATTCTTAATTGATATTTGTTGACCGTTATTATGAAGTTTATTATCATTGTAATTTCATAACAATGAATAAATAACTTTCAGAGTAATGATGGTTGGTAACGCGAAGCAATCGGAAAAAAATATTAACAAACGCTTCATTAATATTCTATTCACTATTATTATACATAGTACATCTATATTTATTCGTACGAGCCTTTCGATGCGACATCCGTATAAAATAACGAAACAAAACAGTCTCGTTATCATTCAACGTATGCACGTACCGAATGCCATTTTAGGCGTTGGGTTTTAATCGCATCGTTAAAAACCAATTATTGCCATCTCATTCACTCACGGGTAGGTAGTCTCTACATTTATTTTGCCAAAGACTGAACTCTGATAAAAACGTTTTTGTTCATTAATATTAGAAAATATATACAATGTGGTCCATATGTATGGATCAATTCAATTTTAGCGTTATTAGGTGCTATGTGGAAAAAACCTGAAACAGGTCAATATTTATTTATTCTTAAATTGACAGTTTACTGTAATATTATTCCTCTCTAGCACCAACTCTGAATTATAAGCATCCCCTGGAAAATTTTAAATAAGGAAAGGGGTCTTGTGGTACCTTGTTGGAAAGGGATTTTAGTCCACTGTTTAGCAGTATATTTTTTTTAATTTGGTGCAATCATAACTGAAAAAATTTAGTTTTAAGATGTAAAATTCTGATAATGTCTCAATCACAAAACTTTACGAACAATGAAGATAATAATGTCGTATAATATTTAGAATGTATTTTTCAAGTCTTGACAATAATCGAGGCGATTTTGGAATTCTCACACATTTTATATGACCAGAGGGGTTATTTTGTTAATTTCTTCAGTTATCCTTTTAAATCAGCAATATTGTCTGGTCTTTTAAAATATACTTCAGATATCAAATAACCTCATAAGAGGTAATCGAGAGGAGTCAAATCGGGGAATGTAGCCGGCCATTCGATCGTTCCTCGTCTTCCAATCCACCTATTGGGAAAAACCTCGTTTAAATAATCTCTTACTATACTTGCAAAATGCAGTGGAGCTCCGTCTTGTTGGTACTAAATAAACCGATCTATCTCATCTCTTTTGGATGATTAACATCAGGAAAAAGTCTTTGACATCTAGGCATTAAGAGGTAAATCAAAATATCTAGATAAACCTCACCATTAACTGTGCCCTCATAAAAAATAGATTGGAAGATGTGGAACGATAGAATGGCCGGCTAGATCCTCGATTTGACTCCGCTCGATTACTTCTTATGGGGTTATTTAAAATCTAAAGTATATTTTAACAGACCAGACAATATTGGTGATTTAAAAGTTGAAATGACGGAAGAAATTAACAAAACAACCCCTGTCTCACCATTAACTGTACCCCCAATAAAATTAGAGTCAATAATTTTATTGTTAATGATTACAGCCTATACGTTAACTTTTTTAGGATATTGACTGTGAACCTCATACATTCAGTGAGGATTTTCTCTGCTACAATATCTATAGTTTTGTAGATTACCAAATTTAAAAAGCGTTATATTGCTAAACAGAGGATTAAAACGCTTTTCCAACCAGGTGCCACACGATCCCCTTTCTTATTTAAAATTTTTGGGGGGGTGATTATAATTCAGAGGGGGTGCTGGAGAGGGATAATATTACTGTAAATTGTCAATTTAAGAATAAAAATCGACCTGTTTCAGGTTTTACCACATAGCACATAATAACGTTAAAATTGAATTTATTCTACAGATACCGCATTGTATAAAGAGGTCTATACTTTTAGAAATTTTCGAGATAGTTATAAGGATGATTGTTTTTTCAATGAAAGTTACATTACTGTAAGGAGCATCCTGATATTAGAAATAATCGTCTTCTCGTTAACTACAATAAAACGGATTTTAATAACGCTTTCTAGAGTAGTTACATTAAATGACGGTCCCGGATGTTCAGCGTCAGCCACGTTTATATGTTCATTTTCAAAAGCAGGAAACCACTTACGAATCATACCATGAGATGCAGCACTCTCGGGATAATAATTACGTAACTTTTCCTCGGTTTCAATAATTGTTTTACATTTTAGACGCAAAAATCTAATATTTAATCAACAATCGAACTTCTTTTTCCTCATATTTACTTAATAATGAATACAGTTTTCTTTATGAGTATCTATCTGTATAAAAGAATTTCAACAGATAACATCAAAAACATGGCGGAAACAAACAACATAATCACCATAGCAAAAGTGTTGTTCACTTTTGGAAAGTCATTCTCCCGTAAAACTACCGTGCTTTTTAGCTCATGATCGAAAAATCTAGCCACGTCTTTTCTATTCTGCTGGAGTTATTGAAACTTTTATTGACACGCATATTCAAATATGTTCGATGGAATATTGACGTATCTACTTATTCAAAAACAAACAATATGACACGAACTTATCCCAAATAATGGTACACATTTTTTATCTATCCATTTGACAAATAACATAGTAGTCAAACTCAAAACATGGCTAATAATTTCAGAAACCTTTGCGATAACTTCCATTTATAAGAATAATGTTGGGTATAAATTCTCAGTCACAATAGTAGACAGACGGCCAGTTCTGGATTAGAATCTCTGGAAGATTTATGGATCGCCATAATCAGCAAGTAGTCTATCAGAAAGAATAATTGACGACAGCAGGGGTAATTTAATTATTGCAACTTTAGATATTTTTGTCTGTGTATGTACTATAAGGTCTAATGGACATAAAGAAAAATCGTATTTGGATATATCAATTTAGCCCATGATTAATAACGATAAATAGATATTAATAATAGAGTAGAAAAGATAGTTCCTGATAAGTTTTAAAGATAGTTTCTGATAATTTTTAATAGCGATAAGATTTTGTGACGCTTTGCTTTTTATATACAGGGTCTGGCAGTGAAACAAAATTTTAGCTATTACTTTTTATCCTTTTTCTTGCTAAATCCTCTTAATTTTATGTATGATTTGATAGTAAATTAGTTCCAAAAAACCTTTCAAAGAGGTCTAAGGAGTAAGAAATTGAAGAAATTTATTCTTTTTTAAACAAAAGTTAAAAAATGAGTATAAATGATTAAGAAAACATGAAAATATTAATTTTTTTTATCATCTCCCTGGAATGGCTTCGTTCGTTTCAAACACCTTGAAGGCTATTGTTGAAGATTTCCATGACTCTGCGCAGTATTATCCAACGAAGTATTGATAACTTCCTGTTGAATGTCATCCTTCTAGATGAGTTTTTTTCAAGAGCCTTAAATTTTAAATAGCTCCACTGAAAAAATTGAGAACAGAAAAGTCAAAAATTTGACATCTATTGACAAAATGGTACTCGGCTAACGAAGTATTGAGGTTATGAATCTCCAAAGGATGATAGTTAAGATCAATATTGTGGTTTGGTCGCTGAAATCAAACTATATGCTGTGTTATTCTACAGATTTTCGTAGACTTCTGGTTACAGCTTGACTTTCTAGGAGTGCGAGCAGTTCCACCTCGTTTCATTAAGATTTCTTACCCTACGATGGATGACATCCGCTGATAGTACGGTTCATTCGGTATTAATGGAAACATTACCCAAAAGTACATTATATACCAATTTAAAATATCTGTGTTTCGAGGATAATCTAGAGCCCTCCAACGCCCATCACTAGTTATCTGAATCTTTAAATTTCACTGCCGAACCTTGTTCTTCCAAATAAACTATTTGAAATGAATATTGATTGAGGTTATAATGATTATATCATGTTTATTTCAATTTCAAATATTAAACAGGAAACTGAAAAGTCGATAGGATACATTTTATAGGTTAACAAGAATAAGGGAAGAAAAAGACTACACTCCATGGAATAAACGAAGCAATAAGTTAAGTAAAAAAGAGTAGAGCTTAAAGACACGATATGCCGAAAAATGAAATGCTAAATTGATTGATGTAAATAATGAACTCACATATATGAATAAATATATCTAAATAAATAAGGAGACTGAAATCAATGCAGAGTCCCTACTTTGAAGTAATGGCGCTAAATTATTCAAAGTATTAGAACAACTAAAACGCTTGAATTGGATTTAAAGCTTGAAACAAAATATTTGGAAAACCTGAAGGAAAATAGAAAAAGAAATATAATGATAGCTGAAGTTCGAAAGAAAATACTTGAAGCAATAGAAATGAGATGGCAATACAAAATAAAATACACTGCAACGCACTTGGGTTTAGTTTTGTAATGAGAGAAGTTGAATAGAAGTTTCTATATGAATTTTGACTTTTTCTAAAATGAATCTATTAATTATATATTAATAACCTATTATAAAAAAATGGATAAATAAAGCGGTAAAATAGAAATAAAAGGAAAAATTGTAACAAAACAGGTAATAAGAAATGATTGAATAAGTATTTACCACTTAATAGACACAATTACATCATTCAAACTGATGATTACGTTTAATTCAATTAAACACATTTGTTTCATGCTGTCAGGCTACCAGCAAGCAAATATCGATTTTTAATGATAATTTAGTCCATTCATTTAATTTAGACCGAAAAATTGAATGAGATTTTAAATTTGAGATTTTTCACTTTCTTTATATCCATGTTATAGGAACAATAAAAACATAGAAATCATAATTTTTCAAAATTCATAAACTTAATAATTTCAAATGTAACTTTTTTCTTATACAATATTTATTTTGTTATATTTTGTATTTCACATCACTTTTTACACTGTTTCAAGTGATATATTTTTCATATTTAAAGTCTGTAAAAGTGAATGTTTTTTTATTTTATGGTATTCAATGTATTTTTTAATAATAAAATTGTATTTCCTTTTGAAATACTCGTATACGATCTATTTTAAAAACCTATATATTCCACGCAATGACAAATCCACCCTTAGTTACTCGTTAAACGAACATGAAGGCTTGTTCGCCCCCTCCTTGAAACAATCCCGGTTGGAATTCCACACCCTGTCGGCGCTGCGAGACGGGGCCAAAGCCCTAAGGAGTGCCTCTGTGCCATTATATTAACTTTATATAGGCGAACAGACGTGTATACAGAGTGAATTATATTTCAGTATAGTCGGAGTTGTGTCGATTCGCAGACAAGGAATATAAAGGATTTGGTATTGATGTGGCGAGTTGGCGAGAGAAAATAATGTCCAGAGGGTGATAGGAAATATTGATTGGTACAGTTGAGTGAAATACCATGTTTTATACAGAGTGTCAAGTAACTTTATGTTAGGATTGAGAGAGCGAGTGTGTACAACCACGTGGTGTATTTGACAATACAAAGAATCTACATTCCTCGTTACTCAGTGGTTGAAAATTATTTCAACCTGTATAATATCCATATATACTCAGTAATAGCGACGTTCTTTTGATTGAAGTTAATAAAACTGAAGGTTTAAAAAAAGTTTAAATCTTGAATTGAATCAGATTAAATTCAATGTATTGGTCACGTAGAATATTAAACATGAAGGGAATTGCTTAAAATTCCGAGGCCCACAGAGTGCATCAAAATACAAAATCCATGGAATTAAAACAATGAATCGGAAGGTTAAATTCAATGTATTAATCAAGTGTTTTTTAAGCAAATTTGTTTTGTTTTTCAATACAAGAAAATTAAATTGAATAAAGTAGTAATGAAATTGTTTAAGTGAGAAATATAAAATTTTATTACGACAATTTGTACATATAAATTCTAAATAATGCTCTAAATATATTTGAGTACCTTTGAAAGGGGAAATATCAAACAATCTGCTAACGCCTGCCGAAGTGGATAATACTAAAAATAGTAAGGAACAATCTTACAAAATGGTCAGAACTACACTGGAGTCTGTACATAAAACTATTCATAAACTATATTAAGGATCGTTTCGATATTGGAGCTTTGAAGAAAAAAATCTATTTTCACTTTTGGGTTTTTGTGTGAGATTTAATTATCTTCTACTCTTCTATAAAAAAATACAATGAAAAGAATTTGGACATTGGTTTTTTATTATGAACAACTTAGCGTCTGATATACCTATGAAATGTTCTCCGATTATCTAACTGCCTAATAATTATTACACACGTATGACATGTTTTTTAAAATATTTTAATGTTTCAATAAAATTGATAAAATCCGTTTATGCTGCCCATTCGATGGCGCTGTTGAGTTTTGTAAATGGAAAAATTATACCAACAATTTGATAAAGCTCATCATCGGTTTTAGCCAAACTACACCTATAATATTTCGGGCATCACCACGTTAACCGGTTAACCTATGAAACTGCAATTCGTACAAAAGTGCCAATAGGTACAGGAGCAAACTTCTTTTCACTCGATTTCAGCATTTTTTTAGCCTGTTTTTGTTGATTTTTCTTAGCACTTTGACAATTATCTTGTACCTTATATTTTTTTGAACATAATGGACAAAAAACTTTAAATCCAAATCCTTCATCGGATGATTCTTCAGCAACAGAGCAAATAGCGTGAATTGCACATCGACATTCTCTACATGTATGAGCCCCTAAAGTTTCTTGTGAACAGACGCTGCATTGGAGGGTGCAAGCTGGAGGTTGCGTATTTGTTTCGCGTTGATCTGAATCGTTGTTAGGAATTTGACTTGCCTCCGTGTTCACCATAGAGAATTCACATGCAGTGACTTAGGGATCTTCTTCTTTTTGGTAAGGTCCTGTATAATTTTTTCCAAATCTTCTTCACTTTCTACATTTTGTGTGAAATGTATGGGTAGGTAACTGTAAACCAACTTTTACTTTACACCCAAAAAGTGCCTCATAAGGAGATTGCTTAATACCAGCGTGAAAGCTCTGTTTTTCATGAGTTGCACAAATCTCAAAACCTCACTCCTATGTGAATTATTATTGTCTTGCATCCACGTAGTCAACATATTTTCAATTTCCTGATTTGCTCTTCACATTCCCCTGACTTTGCGAATGCCTGGGTTTACCATGAATAATTTTTAAACTCAGCCAATATATTTTCAATTTCTCGATAATTCTATTGGAAAATTCTCTGTCGTTATCAGACTGAAGTATTGCAGGTGCACCAAGTAAAGTAAATATACCCAATAAATTGTGAGCCACTTCTTCAGCTCGTTTTGTTTCAAGTGGTTTTAAAACAACAAATTTTGTTAAATGATCTTGATACATTGTGTATACATACACAATTATAAATTTTTTATCATCGTCGGGCTGGGACTGAAAATCTATCAGATCCACTTGGCATCTAGAGTTAAACTCTGACGATATAATAGGCTTTACAACAATGCCTTTTTTGATGTTTTTTTGTCTTTGTTTACAGAGTTCACAAAATACAAGATAAGTTTCTATATCCTCCATGTTATGTTTTTGTAGTGATTCCCTACCTCTTTCATCATACGATCTCTTCCGCCGTGACCAATTTGAATATGTCGAATAACTCGCTATCACATTCGTAGTAAATAATAGTGCTTGTAGTGTCTTTAACAGGAAGAATAAGCTTACTTTTCTAGTCAATGGTAAGCACATCGTATCGCCGTAGTAACCAATAATCACGAGAAGTCTTTCCAGCTGTTTTTTTTGCCGTGGAAACTCCTTCAGTTAATTCTTGATAACGTTCATCTTCAATATAAGCAGTGTTCTTAGCGTTTGTTAACGTTCTTAATGACGCTAAAGTACTATAAAATCGCTCTTTCATAAGCTCGATGCGTGATTCGGTAGCCATTTTGAACAACAGAGAGGTGCGTACACACTGACAGTTAACGCGGCACTAGCGTTATATTACTACTACTGCACTACTGCTTATACTATATACTTACAGTACATTATTATATATATATATATATATATATATATAAATATATATATATATATATATATATATATATATATATATATATACATTTTTGATGGATTATATTTCGGTCACGGAACTTATTTTAAGACCTATTTTCTTGAACTATATAAAGATCGAAACTTTTTTTATATATATAATTCTTGAAATATTTCCTAATTGTTTCATAAAAATAGCGTCTTGAGATTTATATAAGATATATTGTGTTTTCTTAATTCAGTGTATATGACAATAATAACGTTGTGGATAAGTTGGAATTCGTTACGAAATTAATACTAACAGTACATAGACTTGCCACATTTATATTCTTATTTTCAATTAACTGACTACATTTAATCCTTGCCACTGAATTTCAACTTTACTCAAAAGCGAATTTTTTGGTAATTATTAAAAAGTGATAGTACCTATATGACCAAGTTTCGAAAAGAAATCATTGGGTGCCCAATAAGGATTGTACATTTGACCCACCGATTCGATATTTTGACTGTTCAAAAACGTTTCTGTTTGAACTGATGTGTGACAGCTCGCATTGTCGTGGTGAAGAATGATTTGTCTTTTGTGATAGGTTTCCCTGATTTTGACAAACAAAAGCTGATGTAGCGTTCATAATTTACCATTGTACGTTTCTCTAATAAAACGGTGGCCACATGTTCAGTTATTCCGAAAAAACAGGAGACCATTTGCTTCGATAACTTGTTGGATTTGGCTCGTTTTGAAAAACCGAAAATCGATTTCGGATTCGTAGGCACAAATGCATGATTCGTCGCCTGTCACAATCTTAAAGACGTATTTGGAAGCACCGCGAATGAATTATTTCCACCATTTCTTTGGACCAATCGACACGAGCATTTTTAGAGCGATTATCATATGCGGTATCCAACACGAACAAACCTTTTTGACAGCCAAATGTTCATGCAATATTGAATATATGTGAGTGTAACAAATTCACAGGTATGCCTCAAGCTTACGGTATTTTACCTGACGATCTTGCAATATCAGCATCGATTTTGGAGGACCGTCACGAAATTCATCCAGTAGCGAAGTGCTACCACGACTGAATTCGGAAAATCAGCGAAACACAGTTGCTCGAGATGGTGCTTTATCAAAAGTCGGAGCGAGTTGGTTTGAACTACGTAGAAAGTCATAGGAAACCATAGCATGAAAATGTTCGCGGTTTGATTCAATTTTTTTACTAATATGAAGCTTTCAAGAATCTGTAAACAACTCAAATAGCACTCCTGTCAACACGTCCTGAGTACGTTCACGATTAAAAATGTCAAAATCCATGTTGACAATTCACCATTTGACATAGTCATATCAGTGTTGCCAAAACTCAAAACTTAAGTAGCAACCTTCGTATACTTTTTTAAATTTGTTAACATTATACAACAAAAATAATATATCTCATGTGTTTTTTAGCTATTTTTTTCTTTGTACTTTGTCTAAAATCTGTACAATATTCGTTTCATGTATCTATAGAATTGATTTCGGGGGTAGCTAGCCATGAAATTTAATCTCCCAATTTAATCCTTTCATTGATAAAAACATTATTGGGAAAATTATCTTTGTTAATGAGAAAATAACATAAATAATCGCATATATTTTCGCTTTGCGAAGGATCCTAATCTATAATGAAAAATCGTCTTGTGGAAGTAATGAAAACTAAAACGGCTAAGTAAAAGTCATATTGAGCTGTGTTCTCATTCTACCCAAAAGTGTTTTCTATATGTAGTGACAGTATATGTTATTTTTTTCCTGAATTTTATATGACAAAGGTCCTTCTCGACACTCGGTTCAAGAATCCTTAGACACTTTCATTAACATGCCGTTACTACCAAGATAACCTACAAACTTTAAACGTTCTATTCCTATTTTTACACATAATAAAAATAAAAGCACGAGTTGAGACTCGTTAATTGATTAATTTTACAAAGTTTATAAATAGCACCTATATGGGTTGTCCCATCTCTACATAGAAAAAAAAATTTCTGAAAGCTACATCCGGCAAGTGTAGTAATACCTCAATTCTATTGTAAATTTGAGGTATATTTGTAACCTTCACCGCCGTAGCGATGTCATCGTGATTTGCACATACACAGCGCCGCTTTGGTTCAATTTGGACTACAACAATAAGAAAATACTAATACAGAGGAAGAAGTTTATTCACAAATTTATTAATCAATTGATAAAATTTAAGTAAACTCAATATGTGGGACGATCTGATTCTGTTTTATCGATAGTACTACGGCAGATGCTCTTCCGTGTTGTCCAACATAATACCACCTAAAACAGTATTTGCAATACCTGCTCCACATACCGCAGAAGTGGCTCATGAACATCGAGTTTGCTTGCAGAAGCCAGAACGTAAATTTCCTTTGGAGAAGTGCAAACCTGTGGAATCATCTACCAAGGCACATTTTTCCCGAACACAACAAATAACAGAAGTTTAAGATCAATATCCACAGGAATTTTCACATGGCAGGCCAGACACCACTCGAACTACTTTAGTGTAATTGGGTTTTCCCTCTTGTGCTTACTTTTCACATGAAAAAAAATTCTCTTCGTGCTTCAAACTTCATCTGTGTCAGTGATGACCTACATTACTGCTAGTTAAGTTACATACTAATGTATCACTTCATCTATTCACTGTCTCATTTTTTAAACTTTATATTTCACGCAGTTCTAAGAATTATACTTGATACATTTGACAGTTTTGAACATAATTCGTGGTTAGAAAATCTTTCATTCGATTCAATTTGATACAATGTATTTGATGTTTAGGTATTTACCTAATCATTTTCAACTTTAAAATTGTAAATAGTTTTATGAATAAAATTTATAAGCGCGCATCAGGCCAAAAAGAATCAATTTAAAATTGATAGATTAATCCCTTAAACCACTAGAATCAGCTCATAACCCAATTCAAATCGTTTCTTTAATGTCCTATCTTCGATTTTTGTATTAGCGATAGAGATAATTATAATAAAAATATTTTTCTTCATAGGTAATACATACCTTTCAATGGAGTAGTATGGCACAATCTACAGAATTTACTACACAGGTAACCAAAATTACGTATTGAGGTTCAGTTCACTTTACAGTTTACAAAGGACTTCATTTACATTGAGGCGCGCTTGGTTGAGCTACTGTTATTTAATTTATAAGCTTGGTTTATCCCACGCCCTTTCTAACTTACGTGTACATTTTCTCTATCACACACCCTACAAGGTGAGGTTACCCTTAAATTAAACATCATATTTTCAGTAAAACAAAAATTAAATTAGCGAAAAGTGTTTTCCATATGCTAGTAGTAGAATCTTATTTCTATTCTACGAAAAGTTGAGTGAGCTAAGTAAATGTGAATAAAATGGGTTTCAAAAATTTTCCAGTATTAGGAAACGACTATAAACTATCATTCCTCAACGTGAAAATAAAATTTCTTCGAATTATAAATAGAATCACAAGTTTTTAAATGAAAGATATAGATTTATGACAAGTCGATTAAAAGATCTTTTGCGTTTTTATCTACAAATGTTATCGATTATCGAAAATACGTATGACATCCAATTATTCACTAACTTTCTCGCTGATAAACAAGCGAGTATTTATACAAAAATAATTTCTCGATCATTCTGTTCTAGAAAGTAAGCAAACAAATATATAGGCCTTCCTAGAAATTGATTCTATGAATAGAATATAAATAAATCGCGGCTGTAAATAAATTAAATAAATAAAAAACAATATCAAACGTTTGTGCAATATATCCACAAATTTAGTACCAGGCACATAAACCAAATTTTAGATTCTATTGAAATAATCAAATTTCACGGTCCAAGTCGTGGACGAAATCGTAACAATACTTAAATATTCAATTTATTTTAAGTTGAGTTTCTTCACTGGATGTTATACATGTTTCAGAAATGCTTTCTGCTTTATGTTTTAATAATACTTTAAAAATTAGGTTAGGTAATCATAATTTGATCTCCATGGGCTAATCTTGAGTCATTATTCATCTCACACAACTCTAGTGCAAATTTAAGAGACTATCTTCTTCTATTGAATCTCTTTGGCTCTAGAAGAAACAAATTGAGCTTTGAATGTATTATATATATATATATATATATATATATATATATATATATATATATATATATATATATATATATATAGATTATTATTGTTGGTTTTCAATGGTATACAAACCAAAGAGTTTAAACAAAATCTTTTTATTTATTATATCCTTCAATATATACCCTTCTTTTATCCCTTCAACTCTCCATGCAATTCCCCCATTATTTGGAACAGTACTAGAGGTCTTCTAGTGTCTTTCTCTTTCACAGCTTCACAGGTTCAAATCTTGTTCCTGTTAATGAGGATTTCGCTTTATTAAACACATAGAAATAGCACGGCACAAGATACCTGAATAGAGTGGATAGTGTAAAAATAGGATGATGTAGTAAAAATAGGATGATGTATCAAGCCGAAAAGTTCTTAATAAGAATGCGCAGAGAGCCGTATGAACTTAAGACTTATCCTTCCATCGGTCAGGTTATTTTTCCTTATTCTTTCACGAAGCTCACGAGTTGAAAGGTAGTAATATTGATACATAGTTTGAATTTCAGGAAGTTGGTGTACACAATTCTATGAGTATTAAAAAAAATCATCAATGCTTGTCACTATGATCTACATTTTTAATGCTGAAAATGGGCTCTTTCAATATATATATATATATATATATATATTGGCACTTCCTTCCACAATAAAGTCAACTTCTTGATTTGTTCTTGTCTTTTTCAATAAAATCAAGTCTTTTTCCACATGGCATAAGTATCAGTACCAACATTTTCACGAGATTCTTGATTTTAAAATTAATTTTAGGCACCACTTTTGGCATAATACGACATTTGACGTACAGATTCTTTATCCATTCCAACAGCTCAAACAAAACTAACACGTGGAAGAGCAAGTAAGGCGGAATTCATATAGATGGCAATCTTTAACCCTTCCTGAGCATGTGAACGGAACGACATTCACTTTAATAAACTTATTTCAATAAATTATATGGTGTAGTTGGGGTTTTTTCCAAATTTCATGTGAAATTACATTTTTCCGGTGGAAAATGCTTTTAAAAAAAAATGCTTTTTAATATAGAATATTACAGATTATTTGTTTCTATTTGAATAGTAAACTTTTATTAGCAATAAACCATTAAGAAATAATGAGACGAAATCACAAATTTGTCCAGTTCTCCTTTAATACAACCCAGACATGATTATGTTATTGATTTTTAAATGCAGTGCAACAAGAGTTGAAGTGTTCATTTTTGGACTGTCTACTTTCCTTCCCGCTTCAAATCTCGAGAATCTCGCAAGTCAATAAAAATCTAAATTATTTTAGGCTCAAAAACTTTCGTTTCGTCTGCTATACTTCAACGACATATTTCGTTCGTTTAATGAGAAACACATTTTAATTTGATAAACACTTTTTTTACTATTTATCCGCCATACGAAATACCAAATACTTGTATAAAATAAACAACTTTAGAGCTATTAATTATTTCGATCCAGACTAACAAGATTAAAGGTTTCAGATACCAAGAGTGTAAGAAAAAATAAATACCTTTCGATATACTGAAGATATTTCTGCTTCACGTGAATTCCAACACTACCTTCTACTAATTAGTCCTTATTCGAGAAGATAAATGAAATGGTTATAATTTAAAAACTATGTATCTTTATAAGAAATTTATCATGATAAAAGATAAAAACTATTGTCTTCACACACAGTAAGATTTCCACAGTTTAGAACATAATAAAACAAAGATATATCTATTTATTCTTAATATCAATGTAATGATCATTATTGGATAAAAAACTTATTGTTTTAATATTGTTACGAACTCGTCTACGACATAGACCGTGAAGCCGATCCTTTTCAATGTGTTAATGAAATCTAAAATTTGATGGACGCGTCAGGTACATTAAAGATTAGAAGCATGTATTGAGAGAAAATAACCGTGGTTTAAACATTAGCTAACCCAAACTCTAGCACAAACTCCCAATCCAATTAGCAGTTGTTCCGGAAGCTTCTGTTCATTTGTTCAATGATATATTGAAACCATTAGCAGGTAAAAGGAAAATCCTCGAAACGAAGGTGTGAGAGTTCTCTGAAGTGTAAAATTGCAGGAAAGGTGCATAATAATAGTTTTTAATAATATCGAATTAATTATTTATAACCTTGGTCAATAGTAGTTGCATAGTTAAGCTATTATTCCAATTTACTGGTGGAAAGTTTGCGACGTAGTAAAATAAATTACTACTCACTCATTCACTCATTCACTCCCTCTAATAATTTTTCAAATGAATGGGACAAAAGTTGTTTCCATTCGTGTTAATAAATTATTGTTTTTTATTCGGATAAAATACTGTTCAAGTGAAAGCTTAGGTATTATGTTGATTATTATGCAAATTTCTATGCGTTTAAAGGCAGTTACCCTAAACCCTAAAAATCACGAAAAAGTTCTAAATCTCATCACTGAATAGCGAAGATCAAAATTGGAAGAGATAGCAGACATTATGAAGATATTATTTTACATGAACTTTTAAATTTGCAAACTTATTTCTGTGTGTAAAGCATAGTTTTAAGTCTCCAATATGAGTAGTTATCTTGTGAATTTGGAGGCAATGAGTCCATATGTTACGATTAGGTACAAAAAATAGCCCTTGTGAACAATATAAACCCATTCAGTTTTAGTAGTTATTACAAATTACAAATATGAACATTATTAGTTATTAAGTGTTACCCAAAGGTACATATCAACTGGAGGATAACCTTAATACTTGTACGTGCTTCACGGTAGGATTTGTCAGTAAATGTCAATGTCTACGCTATATTTGCGTTTATAGCATTCAACCATTTTCCTTTCTTACACGTGAAAGTTCCTTTTTTATGTTGGTTATTAAAACTACAAGCAGAAGAAAGAAATTGAGTTAGTTCATCTCAGACATTATTTTAGAACACAAGACAAAAGACCATTTTCGAAAATGAATTACGATAGTATCGAAATAATTTTATAAAATTCTTCATTCACTATTGTTTCACTTTTGTTTACGATACAAGGATCAAAATCTCCTGAATTCAACATTAACTTGACATGGTTGAAAACCGGAACCACATACCTGAATCAAAACGGCAGTCAACTGAATGGGATGAATCCAGAAAGTCGTCCAAAAACGCCTAGTAAGGTTATAGCCTCTGTATTTTGGCATAAACAGCTATATTAATAATCGACTATTTGGGAAAAGGTAAACCAATTAACAGTGACAATAACTGTACATTATTGAACCAATTCAGAAGAGAAGTCACGAAGAAATGGACCTATAATCAGAAGAAATAAATTCTCTCACGCCAAGACAATGCAACGCATTACAAGCGATAGTGAAAAAGGTTACATTCAATTGATTGATCTTTCTTCTAAGTTGAAATTTCTGGAATTGTTGTGATATTCATACTAACCACACTGTTTATACTACCACTACACCAACACCCACAGCTACACTTTCTGACGCGCGTTTCGATATCCAAATTATCGTGTTCAGAGACTAAACTCAAACCTAATAACTTGACTTCCCTGTTTTCTACTGAATCGACCCACCAACAAACCTTCTCATGAGAAAATTAATTCTAGCGGGAAAACCTCTTTGGCGGAAATTTTCACCTTTATACTAATAAACTATAATGGGCTGTGAAGAATTTGGCTCTTTGTCCCTATTTGAGCTTTTCTAACATTCAGCAAATTCAATGCTTTCTAATGTATCCAACAATTTATTATTGGATAAATGTATCAATAATTTTACATTATTAATATTTATCTCGTGATCGGCCATACTAGATTTTTCGGTCCATATTTTAAATAAGATATGTGCTCTTCAAACTGGACGATAACGGATCTCTTAGTCTGTCCAATATACTTCCCGTCACATTTACCGCAGTTAACTTCATATATAGCAGTATTTTCCAAATTAGGTATTTTATTTTTAGGATTATCCAACAATTGTTTTAATGTGTTGTTGGATTTATGAACCAATTCAAAAACCACGCTCCTAAATATTCCTCACAATCCCTTCGTATAAACAAGATTAAAAGTTACCAGATTTTTCTTGTTATTCATTTTGAGTTTGGGAAAAAGTTGTTCCACATAGAGATTTCTTAAACCTATGTTGGTTAATTTACCTAGTTACAATTCTTTTATCAAAACTGTTGAGTACAGCTGCATCCTCAATAAAAGTCCTTTCCTTATTGTATCTCCCGAAATTAAGTGGAAAGTGAATTGAAAGATGTACCAAGAAATGGAGACTGGCCATTTTATGTTGTATGTTATGGAAATAATCAGCCGGAATGTACCTACATGTACCGGTGTGTTTCCTAAATACATCAAATTTCTAATTACTAGAGTATCTGAAAATGATAACTGTCCATTACTTTCCATGGACATTTTAAATTGAGTATTTCGTATTGAATATGGCGAAAATATCATCCACATACCTGTATCACACCCTGAGAAAATACTGAAACTCTTGACTGATTTGCTTGATATCTCATAATTTTGAACAAATTTCAATGCAAAAAACTGTTGTTCCTAAACTTATACTCAAAGGAAAAAAAATATTTATGTAGTAAAGAAAGTCATAGCTGAAACAGATGCCTACTTTTAGGCACAAGAAAAATCTATAATACGAGGATGTATTGGTATTTAGTTAGCCTAGACCAGTTCCACGCATAAACAAAATATAAGCAGATTTACGAAGATATGCTTAATGCCCTTGGTGATCAATGCCCTTCGTATGCGACTGTGAATAATTGGACTGCAAGCTTCAAAAGAGGTAAATTTTCCATTGAAGATGATGAACGATCGGGAAAGCCAGTTTCTGTGTCAGTCCCCGAAAATATCGATGCAGTTCATGACATGATTTTATCAGACCGTTGAATTGGGCTAAAACGGATATCGAAAGCACTGAATATTTCATATGAACGTGTTCATCATATAGTTCACGTCAATATGGACATGACAAAAATTGCTGCAAAATGGATCCCCAACTGTTTGAATGTTGACCAAAAGCGTGCAAGGGTAGAAGCATTGCGTTCGATCTGTGCTCGATTGTTACCATGGATGAGACTCGGGTACATTTCTACGAAGTTTCGTGTCCAAAAATCTACTGGAAAAGTTGTTGCTTCAGTTTTTGGGATTTTGGGATTGCCATGGAGTAATCACGATTGATTTTTTGGATAAGGGTAGAACAATAACTGGAGATTACTATTAGACATTATTGACCACTCTACAGGAAGAAATTAATGAGAAAAGACGCGGAAAGCTATCCAAAAATGTTTTGCTTTTGTAGGACAACGCCCCTGCACACAAATATTATGTTGCCATGCAAAAAATTCGTGATTTAGGGTTTGAATTAATAGAATACCCCCCTTATTCACCAGATTTGGGTCCGTCCGACTATCATCTCTTTCCTCAACTGAAAAAAAGTTTAAAAGTTCGTAAATTTTCTTCCAACGAGTAGGTAATAAAAGCTGTGGATGTCAGGTTTGCAGAGCAAGAAGAAACGTTTTTTTTTTCAAAGGTCTAGAGACGTTGCAGGTTCGCTGTAATAAATGTATCCAATTAAGAGGAGAATATGTTGAGTAATAAAATATTTTGACAT
This sequence comes from Diorhabda carinulata, assembly GCF_026250575.1. Classification (NCBI taxonomy): domain Eukaryota; kingdom Metazoa; phylum Arthropoda; class Insecta; order Coleoptera; family Chrysomelidae; genus Diorhabda; species Diorhabda carinulata. The sequence continues at coordinate 46,294,033 of NC_079472.1, read as the reverse complement.
TGAAATTTTGTTTGGGCTGATTAAATCACATGATACTTGATGAATAAAACGCATTTTGGTAAAAAAATCTTTGTTTAACGGAGATTTATTGATCGACATGTTAGTGAAGTACTCCTTTTTGACGAATCTACCACCCTTTTCCTGTACCACAGTTCTGGATTCTTTAGTTTTTCAATCTATGAAACTTTAGGGATAACCACAATAATAACTTATATTTATTTTTTTCATATCTATACATACAGGAAATAATTTAGAAAAATCAAACATTTAGAACAAGTACAATAATAGAACTACTGTAATCCTTATTAAAGCTGAAGTCAGGAGGTCGTACCATTAGCAAGGAGGAGAAGAGGCATATGAAAATTAAGTAATTACAAAATGATATTGTGGGTACTGACATGATAGTTCCCACATAATTTGCGGTGAAGTGTTTGACAACAAAGTCAAGGTTATCAGTAAACACGTGTAGACATCCTGTTAACACAATTATTATCATGCTTATCACATATTTAATTCAACTTTGTTTTATCACCAGCTGTTGTAGACATCCAAGTTTAAAATACTTGTCCATATTGTATAATCCTGTTAGTATTGCACCTCCTGTTAAAATATGAATAACTCCATAGAAAAATTTGTTTGACATTCGTCAAGCTTAGTGAAATTTCGATGAGTTTTTCAATAATATATGAACAGCGCTTTGGTTATAGTGATGACATATATCAAGAAATTGGAAATTTGACTGATGTTTTGTGAATACCGTTGATATACTGAAACAAATAAAGCACAGAATATAAAGTAGAGTAATTTGAAAACTTTCTACCAAACTTTTAAAAAAATTTTTATGAAGAGTTCAAGAAAGAAGTAAATATCTGAAATATTTATTACGAGACAAAATCAGATGTTGTCTCCTTCTGAGAATTAACCTTGTCAATTGAGTATGAGTAACAGATCAATGACGTCTCAATAATATACCAGCCGGATAGTTCTCGCCTTGTGCCAGTAGTACTGGTCAGAAATGGAAGCTATTATTACTTTTCTCACCACCTGCGAGGTTCGCTGATGAAGTTCTTAAATGCACAAAGCATTGCGTGAAACACCATTCGGAAGCAGCAGAGAGATACAAGTTGGTAGCCATGTTTAAAAAAACACGCTTTTTAATCAACCAACCTGAAAAGTAGAAAATAATTTTCCGTATAAGAATAAAATTACTGATGAGAAAATTAAAGTCGCTATTATAAAATTTTGGGGTGCTTTATATAACATTTTCAAACTAACCATGAGTTTTGTAAGCAATGGATCTGTCTTAATAAGCTTGAAATAGTAAGATATGTTTCTTGGTGGGTCTAAGTAGGTGACTCTAATATAAATGCCGGACTTGTCTCGAAGATATCTTGAATAGTAAAGCTTTTAGCGCATAACCAATAGATCTAGGTTCGATTCCTATTCCGAGTCGTCCGAATTATTTTTCCGTTACCGAAAATGGCTCATTATAATGTTTTATTAGTTTCATTCCGAAACACTGAGTTAGTTTTAAAAAGTCATAGAGAACATTATACCAAAAATTATTTATTACTTTCTAGTTTTATTAATGCTAAAAGCGCGTGTATTAGTTTTTTTTACAATATAATTTTTTCTTACTTTTTAGCATAATTAATTATAAAACTATATATTTTTTATTTTTGTTTTTATTTGTTATTTTAAACCCGTCTTTAATGTGTACAGATGTGCTGATGGTTGCACTTTGATTTTATAACTCTGGAACTGCGCGCTCACGTAGTTCGCCTACTAGCTCTATCTTTCTTACTCTCATGCAAAGGATATGAGAAGAAATTCATGAATCCTGGCGAATCGAATTAGGATAATCAGATATATCGACAAACGTACAAACATAGAAGTAAATATGATAAAAACGTATGAAAATAGCTGTATTGGTAGCCCATCAATACTTTCTGGATGCGCATCTGATAATGTTTGTACTCTAGGTGTTTGGAGAAACATAACTTAGAAGTATGATCGATTATTGTCTACGCTTTGGTGGTATTACAACTAAAAATACTTTTCAAGATACTAAAAGCACTCAAAGGTGGTTATAGTTGGTAAGAACGAGACTACATTAAAGAATATCAATTTAAAATTTTCGCGTTTCGTAATTTTCTATAAATATATACAGTAAGTGAAAAAGTAAATTAATTTCATGAGTCTCATCATCCAAACAACGTATATATAAAAGACATTTGTCAAATAGTATCTATATTTATGTTTGAACGTCACAAACGAAGAGTTTTTTTGCTGTGAACAACGACAATATAAATTTGAAGACTTAAATATATAACCCATAACAAAATATAAATAAATTAATGTCGCAGTTAAAAACGTTTGTGGTGACATTAAGGAAACAGATGTTTGTAATGCTGAAAAAAGCACTTCTTAAGATTCACAGTATTATATTGTTTTAAGGACGACAATGGTCTATTTAGATATCAAACAATATTTTATGAGACAATCTAGCTAGGGTTGTTATAATTGCTGAGACACTGACCGAGACAATACACTGTTTTTGTAGAAGTTGTGTTTTTTAATCCTAGTTACACTAGAATTTGGTGACTAGATGATGCTTCTAACGTTTTGCTTGTTTAGGAAGAATAAACACAGATACTTACGTATATATTGAGATAAAACACGTTTAGTTTGGATACCGAATGCAATAAAGTCATATTTAATAACGTGAATTACGTAAAAGCCCATTGTTACAAAAATGTATATAAAATAGCTGGAGCTAGTTTGGTAGTAAATAAAAAACTCAGTATGAGTTTTAACAACTTTTTTTCTGTGCCCAATCAGACTTATGTTTTTTAATAAAATGTACCTATTTCTTCAGTAAATTTAGATATTTATTCAAATGTGAAATTTGTCTTTCCAGGAAAGATTTTAAATATATAAATTCTTCACACAATGATCACTTAATAAGTGCAGATTTTTCGTTCAAATTAGATATAGTTCCTTGTCCTTGTTGTCAGGAATCTAGTTTAACATCATTCAACATAACCCAATAAATTTATTTATCGGCTTAGACTACGATGTTGAATCAGTCATCGGTTTTTTGTCAAACCTCTCTATTTGTCTTGTATTAAAAGTATCTTCATTTTTTAATTAGTTGTATACTGGTTTTGTTTGATTCCTCTGATTTATTTGATCCAAAAATCTCATTTACAGATCGATCATTCAATTGAGTCATCGTATTTGCCAATACTTTTCATCTCAAACTGACAATCACCGACTTTTCAATCATTTTAATTGCTAAAAGAGAGGCGGAAGCGCGTGCGTGAACTTGATTAGCCCTGATTTCGGTACCGCTGCCTATCGGGCCAATAGCTTCTATAACCTGGAAACCGGGAAATATAGCTTCAAACCGAGACGAATGGCAACCCTTATCTATGATCGAAGTGATTTCAACACTCAATTATGTCCCCTTGCATATAGAAATCGACCGATACGAAATAGCTGATACAACTGCCCATGAAACAACATCACTATATATCGACATATCTGAAATATTTATCCACAGTGATAATGTCAATTTCATCAATTGAGAGTTCCGAATATAATTGAATAGTGAACAGAATCATTTCAAAAAAGTTAAGATGCAATTTATAGAGCGACTAGCATTAACATCCAGACGACTACAATGAATTAAAAAATGTAGCAAGTTGATGTGACTGATCTTTGAACATACATACTTTCCTTGGCTGTCCAACATTCCAAGAAGACAAAGAAAGAATCAAATGTCCAAAAAAGTGAACAAACATCTAATAACGTTATTAGGTGCTAATGACCCTTTGCAGTCGAAGCATTCTCAACTTGTACGACTCTAATAGTAGGCTTCATCACGTGATATCCAAAATTTAGATTTAGATTAGAGCTATTAGATAACCAATTTCATTGCCATGGAATAAGTATTGTCAGTTAATGACAGTATCATTGCTCACTTTAGAATACTATATTAGTACTAAAAAACACCAATTGAAGCGTGAAAAAATATCTGGAGTAAGTTAGGGCTGAATATTTACCATACCAACTATTAAGCATAGTATTATTTCTCAAAATCTCATTCATTTAACTTTTTCTTCGTATTATTTTTTTTAGAACTGTTCACCATCATTAGTCGTTCAATCCCTTGGATTACGGCTAGCACTTTGTGCGCCTACAATCCTTTTATTTGTTGGTCAACTTTTTCTATTCTTTCCTGTTTCTGCGTTTTGCTTTCCAGTCTACTACTTCTAGGATTCTAGTATCTTCTCCAATTTGGTGTCTCCATGTTTTTCTTGGTCTACCTTTGCCTCTTGGCCACAGATGTATCCATTGTGTTACTATTTCTGTAGTTTTCCTAATATATTTTTCCTCTCAGTTCTTCTTCTATTTCCTTCCATCTCCTTCATCTATCTCCTGTAATATTTGGTCAGAGTTTAGTTCTCAGTATATCTCTATTGATTTTTTTATTTATGACTGTTATTTCCATGACGTACGCAATCACTGATCTTATCAATATTTTATACATTTTTATTTTGTTCTTTTTACTAATGTTCTTGCTTTTGAGTAAATTTTTATTTTTTCCAAATATTCGACACCTAGAAAATTTAACGTAGATACAATTTCAAATACGTATTTTTGTGTTCTTTTATGGTCCATTCCTCTTTCGTCTTGTTTTGATATCTTCATATATTAGGTTTTTTCTTGGTTTATTTCTAGACCAACTTGCCTGCTTCTTTTTCCAGTTTATTGATTGCCTCTTGTATTAGCCAATATTTTTACAACGTCGGCGTATGCTACAATCTGAATTTGGGTCGGTATAATATCTTTATTAATTATTTCATTTTGATTTTCTCATTACTTTCTAAAATCATATTAAACAGGGCTGGAGAGAGCGAATCGCCTTGTTTGATTCCTTTGTTTAAATTTATTTCTTCTGTTAGTCTTCAAAAATATCTTATTTTGGTTTTAGTGTTTGGTAATATAATTTCTATTAATATCTTCAAATTTCTGGGTACCTTTCGCGTTTCTAAATCTACTATCATTTTTTGTTCATTTATTGAGTCAAACGCGCTTTTAACATTTATAACGATCATGTGTAGTTCTCTATTGAGTTCCATGTTTTTGGAACCTGTTACTAGCAAAAAACAAACAAAATTTATGTTTTTGTATTTGCCAGTCAATAAAGTTGAGCCTACTACAATCCCCCAAATTATTGGGAAAAGATGCAACCCTCATTATACATGTATTATTATAACCCATAGATTTTTTTCCATAATTTAAAAAATATTCTTCTGGGGAGTTAATTAATATAATAATAAGATACTTACAAAAATTGCAACTCCAACATACAGTAAAAACATTCTGTGCTGACTGATTGTACATTTTCGATTCATCGGACCAGTTAATTGCTAAAACGAATAGTCCAGGAGCTGCCAATCTGACAAGTCCCTACATACCATGCATGTAGTATTTTTAGAAAAATTGGTAGTTCAAAGCTATAGGAAGTGAAAACACGAGGTATGCCTGGATTTGCAAAGACAAAAAAATGTTTTTGAAAAAATTGATTATTAAAAATTCGATAAATATTTTTCTCTCCTGGTATTAAGTGTTTTCGATAGAAAATTTGATTCTCTTCCAGAAAAAATTTACGTAAACAAATTTTTTTGGCCGTGAGAGTCAAGCAAGCCTTTTTTTAAAGTGTGTGATGAGGGAGGAAATTATTTTTTGTTTTAATGTCTACTTTACGATTATCTTGTTTGCGAGTTCTGAAACGACCGGAAATATCCAGCAAACCTGCTTAAAATCCATTGACTCCGAACTCATTTTCGATAAATATAATTATAGTCAAAGAATATAATCAAGAATAAATGTTAAAAAATATTTCTACTCATTTTTTATAAACAATTACAAATACCGAATGAAGTTTTGTATGTGTAATGTGACCACTAAGTAGAATATTTTCCGTTTTTTTTTAAAAAAGAAACTTTTAAGAAATGTTGAACCGTTTTACTCTTGAGACAAATGAAAAACTTAAAATATGCGAATGTAAGTTTAAACTTTTAGTGATAGTGGGTATCATCTTTAGTCGTGGGCGCAAACCGTAAGTACAAATTATAATCATTATGGAATCATAGTATTTCCAGTGAGAAATATTTATTCTTGATTATATTCATTGACTATAATTCTATTTATCGAAAATGAGTTCGGAGTCAATGGATTTTAAGCTGGTTTGCTGGATATTTCCGGCCGTTTCTGAGCCCGCAAACCAAGATAATCATATAGTAGACATTGAAACGAACAAAATAAAAAAAATCATGTTACGTATTGAGAGAAAAATTAGTTTGCGTAAATTTTTTCTGAAAGAGAATGAAATTTTCTATCGAATACACTTTACGCAAACCATTTCAAACCGTGAAAGAGAAACACTTATCAAATTTTTTAATAATTAATTTTTCAAACATTCTTCCGGCTTTACAAATCCACGCAAACCTCGCCAACCTTGCACGGTATAGGGGACTTTTCAGATTGACAGCTTCTGGACTAAAAATAGATTATGTACTAACTACTGAATTTGAATACATGACGAGACTATAAAACAATGTTAAACAACAATGACATCATAGTGGAAGTGACTAACAGTCATTATGTATTCTTATAAATAAATTTGGCGTATTCCGATAATTATAAAAAACTTCGTGTATGTATCGTATGATGTATACAGGGCGTCATTGTTGTACAACATCCACCTCAAACGCGGGTGGATGTTTTTGTTACTTTTACAATTGATTAATCGCTTATTCCGAAATACCGATATTCATTATTTGTAAGATTGATCATAACAATACCCAAACTGTGGACGCTTGAATTTGATCTCATTCTCTATAGTATGTTTTTGTGTTATATCGTTAAGTGACCACTATGAATTTCCGTTCCTGTTCTTAAACCATATCTTATAGATCATTTCTTATAACTTGATTTGAAATGTCGGCCGTATTGTCGTGATGAATAAAGATTTTAATGCATCTAAATGTTCTTGATTTTATTCAATTCTTGTATAGAGAATTACTTGTTTTGAGTCCTATTTTTTGTTATTTCATACGTTCGCGGTCTCTTCGTCTTTAGGCTCTAGAAACTCGAACAATCATCCGATTTCGATGATTTTTTTTTAAATCTTCGTTTTTACGGCGGGTTTAGTTAGGAGTTATTTCACTCCTACATATATAATCTATATGTACATAAAAAACCAGAAATAAATCTTTGAAACACACATTTTAATGAAAAATGTAAAATAGAATCATGCATGCGATGACGCAGCACGAAAAAGATTTGTTTTACAGTCAAATGTTTATTTAGACTAAGGCATATTGAAAAAGTTGGCAGAATTTCAAAATTTTGACTTAATTTTAGATGCACATCAAATTCCATTCATATCTACAAATCCGTCAAAAATAATAATGTGTAAATTTTATAATTAGAATTTGATTCAAATCGTTCATAGTGGCAACATTTCATTATCATAATTGTAATCTATACATACAAAATTTGCAATATTAAAGATAAAATTTTAGATAAACTGAGAAAATTATTTATCTATTCCTGATATTTTTTCAACTGTATGTACTACAGATGTTTGAGGAGAAAAATCATTTTAACTTTTTTGGATTAATTTTTTCTATTTGCCACATTTCGTTAAACTTACTCTGTTAGTTTATTTATCTGTCTAGATAGAATTTTTAATCAGATTTTAATAACTCTTATCAACTTTTTGTTTGAAATTCGCATACACTTCCGCTTTTGATGAAAATATATGGTTCGATGAAAACATTGGAGAAACATTAAATGATATCGCGTCAATTAATTAATCTGCTTTTTACAAAAACAAAATATTCTATTTTGAATTTTTAGGTTTTCAATTAATTTCACTAGATTTTACAAATTTCGGAAAAAAGAGCCTTTATCCAAATGAGTTTTCAAATGTAAAATAGCTTTATGGTTCATAAATGCGACTTACAATCCTATGGATGGTAAATTGAATCTCATTGGGTACATGAATAGAAAACTCTATTTTTCTTAAAAAAAACTTGTAAATGTTTACTTTAAAATTATTGTGCGTCTTACATAAGAACGATAAGTGAGAATAACTTTTAAAAACCACTCTTTATTCAAAATTCACCATAAAAAAATGAAATTTCTGGCTTGAATTATGGTATAGTTGGTCTTTAAAAATGATTAAAAAACTTAATAAATGCTCTGATCACAAATTTGAAAAACTAAACATAAAGATACAGAAATGTATAGGAAAGTTGGTTATATAGGAACTAGTAGGTAATTTCTAATAATTAGCTGAAAATCCGCTATTGAGCTAAGTTAAAATCATTGACATAGATACTAACGTATGATGTGATTAATTAAAAATAATGTATAATAATTGAAAATTTGTGTAAAACAATATTTAAAAAGTAAATTAACATAGTAGTACCATAAAATGTGAGTGCCTTAGAATTTATCGAAACTTACTGTATACGTCTGTTTACTCTGTTTTATTATTATGATCATTTAACTATTTTTTCACACAATACACCCATTTTTTGATAATTTAAACTGAATGAATTTAACTTTATTCAATAGAACCCTTTTGAATTAATTATAAGGTGATTTAAAAAAATATCTTTCTTCACAAATTTATTTTCAAAACGTACTGTATCTTCCTATTATATCATATTACTATTAGACGAAGCTCAGAAGAGATCCTGGGATTTTAGCTACATTTTCATAGATTTTCGAAGATGATGGATTCCAATTCGTAGTTGTTTACATTTTTCTAAAAACGTCTTCTGTTAAAATTATTAAGATGTTATCGTTGGACTGTAACCATGTCTGAGGCAAAATCGCACACCTTAATGTCACTAGGGATAACTGTTTATCACGGTCAACAAAATGACTTTAGCGTCTTAAACTCCTACCTTCAAATACAAGTGTCACAATATTGAACGCAACGTTGCCAGTCCCATGACTACATTTACATACCCCGTATTTTATAGTTTATTGCCAAAAATTGAGAGAAACTGAAATTATTATATGGTTGCATTCAATCAGTTACCAGAATTAAAAATTGTAGAAAAATGGCGGATATATTTGATATGCACTTCTGCTTGAAAGACCTTATTATTCTAAGGCAGTATTCTACAATCTACCACAGACTCAATAGACTAGCATAATTCAATTTAATATGAAGTAAAATATTTTATATATATTATAATTATTATTTTTAAGCGAAATTTTTATTTTGTATTATCTAAAAATGTGTCGCTTTATTCATAAAATTGTAAAATGTTCTAATGACAATAAAGCTCACACACTCTCTCTCTCTATTAACAGCCAAATGGAATTAGAAGAATCTGCTAATATTGTTTGTTTTTTGTAATATCAAGGAAGAGGTATGAAGAAATGTATCAATACTTCAAGAAATGCTAAGCAAACATTGCTACTTCATTTTCTGAACTCCACTAAAGTCTCCATTAAGCTTATGGTGAAGTCCACCTTTTTCATAAACGAAAACATAGATATTTCCAAGTACTCTAAATTCTTTTAAAAGGAAGAAATGACGGACATAAACCCAAAAAATCTAATGTGTTTGACAGGGATCATGTAAATAAATTGTTGTTTGAATCTACCGTTAATATTTATTTAATGATTCTTACGAACTGAACGCACTGAAAATTGTCATTATTCCTGATTCTAAAAATTTTACAGAAACTAAAAGTGATGATAAGTTTAGTTATTCAAAAACATTTAGAAAGAATATTGATATAAAATCCCAAATGACTAAATGTAATTCTCGTTTCTTCATTCGATATCAAAATTAAAAGAACTCAAATCAGTCTGTCGGTAATAGCTGGATTTTTTCAATTTCGATTGAAATCGATAAATGTTTTAACGTTGAGAACTTCATATTGGAACTGATGTCTTAACTCTCAAATGACAAGGCGAATGGAAATCAGCAACTATTGCGAAAAGTTATGTGGCGGCGAGAATCAACAATAAAGAGGAAGTGCAAATAAAATTTTATGCCATATAACAAGAGTAACAAACAACTTGCTTGGAGATGGTCAAATTATGAAGTAAGAACATTTGATACAAATTGAGAGAAATAAGTGAAACATTTATCCATTAATATTCATATCACTTGATATTAATCACTTTCTATAAATCATTGTTAGTTTTAATGTTAATGAAATGCAAAATTGAAGGTATTTTCTATGTAGTTGAAACTTGATGAATATAGGGTGCTTTTAAAGAAAATAAGATACACTTTTTATATCGTATAGGTAAATTATTATTACCCAAGGGTGGTGAGTTCACTTACAACGTCGTCAAGGGCAATGGATTTGGTAATTGATACTTACGACAATGTGAGAACTTACCACTCTTTGGTAATAATGGATAAAACGTGTATCTAATTTACTTAAAAAACACCCTATATCCATTGAGTTCAACTAGGTACAAACATGGGAAATGATAGAAATTCAGTAATATTAAATGATATGAATATTAATAATACAATTAATAAAATTACAAGGGTTGCTAATTATGTTTTGAAATATAACAACACTGATGTGAATTTGACAAATCTGATATTGCTATAATACAGTTTGATATTTATAATAATGAACGTATTTAGAACGTGTCGTCATACGAGTGCTATTTGAGTAGTTTGCATATACTTGGAACATTCATCTTGGTAAAATAATGGAATTAAATCACGAAAATGTTCGTACTGACATAACTTTCGACGTAGATTACGAGGATATATTGAAAAATTCTTAGCCTACCATGGAAGCAAACAAAATTTCAATGTCAAAATATTTTATTACTCAACATATTTTCCTTTTAATTGGATACATTTATTACAGCAAACCTGCAACGTCTCTAGACCTTTCAAAAAAAAAATGTTTCTTCTTGCTGTGCAAACCAGACCTTCACAGCTTTTATTACCTCCTCGTTGGACGAAAATTTACGACCTTTTAAACTTTTTTTCAGTCGAGGAAAGAGATGATAGTCGGACGGACGCAAATCTGGTGAATAAGGGTGGTGTTCATGTAATTTAAACCATAAATTACGATTTTTTTACATGGCAACTTGAGATTTGTGTGTAGGGACGTTGTCCTACAAAAACAAAACACTTTTGGATAGCTTTCCGCATCTTTTCTCATTAATTTTTTTCCTGTAGAGTGGTCAGTAATGTCGAATAGTTATCTCCAGTTATTGTTAGTTAGGTCTTGGAGAACCAGAGTGTGGCCATTCCATCGATTGTTGCTTTGTTTCTTTCTGGATCGTAGAAATGTACCCAAGTCTCATTAATAGTAACAATTCGCTTTAAGAAGTCTGCATCGTTTTCAAATCGAGCACAGATCGAAAGCGATGCTTATACCCTTGCACGCTTTTGGTCAACATTCAAACATTTGGGGATCCATTTTGCAGCAATTTTTCTCATTTCCAAATTGACGTGAACTATATGATAAACCCTTTCGTATGAAATATTCAGTGGTTCAGATATCCCTTTTAGCCCAATTCGACGGTCTGATAAAATGATGTCATGAACTGCATTGATATTTTCGGGGACCATCTTCAATGGAAAATTTACCTCTTTTGAAGCGTGCAGTCCAATTTTTCACAGTCGTATATGAAGGACCTTGATCACCAAGGGTATCAAGCATATCTTTGTAAATCTGCTTATCTCTTAACCTTTTTAAATACAGGTACTTGATGATGGCTCAATACTCCAGTTTTTCGATTTTCACATTTTCGGTGGACATGTTTTTTCTTTTAATTTATTGCGCATCTCTGGTTTACTTTTTTGACGTCAAACTTTACACTGACACTTCTAATAAGTTATTGTTCGTTACTAGCACCATCTCGAGCCACCTTGCTTTGCTGGTGTTCCAAATTCTAACGTGGTCGCTATGAATTTTGTGAAGGTCGTCCAAAATCGGATATTGTGCCATATCGTGATATTCAGACATATTTGGGCATAAGATCTACTCGCATACATTCAATATTGCATGGACATTTGGCTGTCGAAAATATTTGTTGGCTTTGGATACCGCATAATTTGAGAATTGCTCAAATAAGTTGCAAAGAAATACTGGAAAAATTCAATCGCGATGCTTCAAAAACTCATGACAGGCGACGAATCATGGATCTATACTTAGCTATGCTATGAGTTTTTCAAGACGAACTGAATCCAATTAAAGTTGAACTACCATTAACTACCAATAACTCTTGGAATGTTGATATCCAAATGTTCGTTTGGTCTATCGACTAGGCATGTGACTTTACATCACGCAAAAGAAAATAATCCAATGGGGTTATATCACAAGCTCTTAGTTCATTGAATAACATTAATTATTCTAATCAGGTTCCTATACCGTTCACCATTAATATTCATCATCGATTTAAAATATATATGGATCGATGATTTTTCCAGCCCAACTTGTGGATTTTCCTCACTCCAAATGCGACCATTCTGCTTATTTACGTATCGTTTCAAATACTACTAAAATTCCTGCCATAAAATCTTGTATAAACTACGATAACACAACCCGTTGCTGAGAACGAATTGATTGATTCGGATCTTCTTCATGTCTTTCCTGTAAAGCGGTTAGAGCTTTCAGTTCAACATGTTGGAAGCGTTGTTATGGTGCAATCCATAATCAAATGTGAAATCAAACTAAACCAAAAGCAACTATCATTTGTGGATATACCCAGTAGGTTGTTAAATAAAGCACTGTTGCAAAATCAAAGTTTTGAACTCCCAGAAAACACCTCGTATGTAATAGTCTATAAAAAATGTACCTACTTAACTAAACTTCCAAAGATTTTATATGGCCGAGAATTTCAATAAATAATGGACGTTATAATTTTCAGTTCACTGAATTAGAAACCGCTAATTAATTTTTTACGAGCTTAGTATGTGGTAAGTAATGTTCCGATGTCCGTCAGTCTGGATAATTTAATGAGAAACTATGATTTGCAGTATATGGAATCTCACAAATAATTTATTAAAAATATATAACGAGATAAATAAACAGTCTACTATATAAATTATTATATTTTGATTTAACGATGAAGATTTAGGTAAACGAGAAGAAAGTGTGGAATAAAGAATCCATCGACAAGAAAAGTATATACGAGGTGTGTAATTAAATTACCTTATCGTCTTCAGAGGTAAACTGTTGAATGAATGTATGAATATCACCAACGTTACCAAAAATTTCAACTTAATCGGATGTCAATCAATGATCGATGAAACCAAACATTAAGAACAGCTGGATGCTACACCCCGATAATCTGTTATATTAAACTGCACCTTTGGCCGGTAAAAACGTTTCCGCTTTTTTTTTCTTCTTTGAAATTGAGAACATTTCACATCACTCAGGAAAGTGAATTCGCTGTAATCAATCATTCGAAGGCTTTGATTGAAAGATTGATTGAGAAAAATTGCAAAATTAATTCACAACTATATTTTGATGACAGTGCAAATAACAAAATATTATGAGGTCTATTCAAAATGTTATATATTATAAATTATAATTAATACTTTGTGGTATTACAATTGATGTTATCAAATGAATCAAACAATTTCTTTTATTTTACAGTGAATAAAGAATATTTTAATAGAGAATATATTTAAATTATCTAGATTTATTAAATTGAAATAAACTAAAGATAATATTGAAGAGAAACACATTTTTGTTCCAGTGAAAACTTTGAAAACTCTACGCGATATGTTAATGAAATTAGTCGCTGTCAAGGAAGCATTTTACTCAAGACTAAGAAATAGAATAGCAGTTGGCAATCGATCAGCATAGGCCTGTACAAATAATGTTAATGGGAACACATATGAAGTGTAATTAAAAAATACAGTGAATGAATTTATATATAATTATATATATATATATATATATATATATAATTCATAGTTATGAATCATCTGGGTAAATAATAGCCATTATAGAAGTAGAAATTAGATTTTATGAAAATATTGACAATACTTCGAACTAATAATATTTAATTATTGAAAATACATTCGTCTGTTTATTAATATTAATTCTATTTTTGGTTATTCTTCATCATTATTGAGCTATATTCAACTATATTTTTAAGAATAAAGAACCTTTGCTTTATTTTGACTTGATGTTTCATATCTACGATTTCATAACTACGGTTGAAGGTTAAGAGACATTATGTAAAAAGTGTTTCTTATGATTATGATGTGTATTTTTAACTGCAAAATTATATTCAATAATATCCATGTTCTAGATATTAGGTTTATTTAAAATTTTTAAATAATTTCATATTTCAGTTTAAATTTATTTAAATAAATTTAATATAATATAGAAATAAAATCTACTTTACTTCAACCATGAAAAAGAAATTAATCCCCATTGCATGAGATCAATATAAGGAAAAAAACTATTAATTCAAATTATTTATAGGTATACTGAAATTCGTGAAACAAAATTATTAATTTCGTTCAAACTGTTTATGCTATGGATTTCTTATTATCACGTAAATGGTTTATTTCAGAAAATCCTGTTTTTTGTATCGATGAATGCTTAACCTATTTACTAATTATTGCTATGTTTGTCCCAGCATCACAATTGTTACAATGAATCTCATATATTACTTATTTTTTGCTGTTTCTAAATTCATGCGACAAAATTCAGAAGGTGATTGCTTGTATGAAATTAAGATGGGTCTTTCCTATAACAAAAAATTTCCTCAAATTTTCGTGCACTTACACTCGCACACGTATTACATATCAGATCTTTACTGTTTTCCACTCAATTTATTAAAAAATTTAAGAATACAAAATATTTTTAAATAAAATAAGGATTTCAAGTTATTTTATATCAAAAACCTTGTCTTGAAAAAAAGTTTTGTTATGAAATAAAGTAAGGGTTGCTAATTTCACCCCCGCATAATGTAACAGGAATACAGAAAAAATACCCGTAATTATTCCTTTGTGAGTACAAAAAAATCCAAGTTTCTAGGTTTACTGAAATTATAGAAAAAAAAACACAATTTCAGTCACCATTTTTTAAGGGTTATATCTCGGAAGGGGTTGGGTTGAGAAAATTTTGTTATAGAAAAGACCCCTCTTTCGAGCAATCACCTCGTGAATTTTGTCGCATGAATTTTGAAACACCCTGTATAATAGAATACTAATATATTTTCAATTTGATGGATTATATTTATAAGTCATGCTAACTTCATTTTTAATTAAAAAAAAATTATAGCTATTGAGAAACTTCTTGTACTTATTAAGGTAGGGTATTTTACATTTTTATATTTATAATGATGAATATAATTAATATAAAAATTACAATAGTTTTATTTAAATAAAGAAAATACAAAAGATGAAAATAAAATTGTATTTACATATGAAAGTCTAGAGCATAGTCAAATTATACGATTAGTTTTAGGGATAGTCATATTTTTATATAAATACGCTTTAAAAATATGTAAAATTATCGATCGGTTTTTTTATAGTTAAATAATCTGATTCTAATGTAACTTTTGGAACATAATCACCGATTAAAAACTTCTCAGTATCATTACACCTACCTTAAATTCTTAAGAGTATACAAAGCTCCAGCTAGTGTCAATAGCACGATTATTTCGATTTCACTTCAAAATTGCACTGATCACAAACAAAACGATATTTTCGCCACTATATTAAGCCGGCAAGCAAATAGAGGCAGACAACAAACCGATTCGAGAAAATATATTTTTTCGCCGACTAAACAAAACCGTTGCTGTATTACACTCGTGCAAGTACACACAGTGTGTGGTGCTGCGTATTATACGAGGTTCAAGCCGCTGAAAATGTTGAATTCGTGGTATCTGACAGCGAATTGTGGCCTGTGAGTCATCAGAAAGTGGATGCCACACATCGTTGAGCACGCCGCCGGCCGGCTGGTTTCCTACGAAAAGTAGTCCCCCGAGGTTTAAGTTGGGGGGATAGATGCAGATGGTAGATTTAGCTAATTATCTTAAGGGAAATGGGTCAGACGCTAAGAAATATTTCGTAAATATTTCAGTGTGATTAATGAAATATAATTAATTGATTATATTATTAATATTATTGTGCCTACAACAAAGCATAAAAAGCTTTAGAGAACGTATTGGAAATTTGAATATCTAAAGGGAAACTAGAATAGTATGAATGTTGTCAAAATAGATTCTGACCCAACAAAAAGACATTTTTTTCCATAATAATTTTTTTTTTCAATATAGTCTTCCTTCAAGTTTTTATTTTTAGCCCAGCTATGTTTTATCTTTTTTAACATTTCCAAATGATAGTTTCATATTTTTATTTAGAATATGCGCTTACGAAAATGTCTCTTCTGCTGTCCTGCAAGTGGAGCTTTAGGGTTAGTCACCACGAAAAAGTCGCTGTAGGCCAGATCTAGTGCATATGGTAGGTGGTCAATAAATTCGTGAAATTTAGTCAAGCAATCACCGTGTGTGAGAGTGTGCGTTGTCTCGATAGAAAGCCGGTTTTTGTAATTTATCCCATTACAATGATACTTATTACTCTGATGTTATTGTTTCACCTTTTGGAAGATAGTCGTTGAAGACAATGTCATAACTATTCCAAAAAACGGTCGCCATAACTTATTCGGCCGATGAAACCGTCTATGCCTTTTTCGGAGCAGGTTTGCCTTTCGTAATCCACTGTCTTGACTGTTTTTTCATTTCAGGAGTATAGTGAAGGAGTCGGGTTTTATTTACAATTAAGAATCGCTGCAAAAAATTTCGCTTAAACCGTCATAGGAAACAATCATTCAAATGAGCTTTGGGCCCAAAATGAATACACGCGACTGGCTTACGCATCTTTTGATATACCGATAGACTCTTCTATCCATAAACTTCGTAGATAAGTTATACATAAAGAATAGCTCTAGAAAGAGAAAGACTACTTAGCTAAGAGCTACACTCATTTTCACGACCATTGATTTAAATCTATTTTGTTGATTAGAACTTGTGTTCATGCAATGAATGTATGAAAGGTTCATCTACTTTATGTTTTTATACATACTTAATGGATAATAAAAGAAAACATGTATTTGAGAACTTCAATAGAAAAAAAAACAAGAAAAAGAAAAAAGATACATGAACTTTTTGAGGATTCAGTTGAATTTATTTGATGTGAAGAAAATTTTTATAGTAACATATTCACAATTCTAACAAAAAAACATATTTTAAGGTTTTTGCTATATCATTTTTAAGAGAAAATGATACAATTATTCGGGAGGGTTCACCATTGATGGCACTAGATTGCAAATACACTGGCGAGCAAAAAATTGATGTCACCTTAAAATTTTCATGTTCTCTAAAATTTTACGTTTTCAGATAGTATTCGCACGCCCTACATCATTGCATGTGCTTTTGTAAGCTGAGTGTGATACTCTATAGACTATAATAAAGATTTTTTCTTAGATTTAATGATTTATTCTGAGAAAAAAAAATTAACATTTTGGGCGAAATTCAACATTTTGTTGTTAGAGAAGATATGGAACGAACAAAATAAAAAAATTTGACACTAATAACGTGTATTCTCTCCTCTTGCATTGATAAGTGCTTGAAGTCGGCGCTGCATACTTTGAATTAGGTTGCGTATCACATTCTAGTCGATGTTATCTAGATCCTGCAACAGCAATCTTCTCAGTTCCTGTGCAGCTCTTGGTGCTGGTGTGTGTTTGCGGATCAGTCGTTCCAGCTCGTCCCAGACATATTCTATGGGATTCATGTCTGGGTTGCGGGCTCGACAGTCAAACCGCCTAATTTCTATCTCATCCAGATACTCTATGATAATTCTAGCTGTATGTGGTCTCGTATTATCTTGCATAAACATGCCACGTTCCCCCATAGTCACCATGAAAGACATAACATGATATTTTAGCACTCCCAAAATGTACCTGTGAGAGGTTAGGGAGCCATTTTCTATGAAAACCAACTCTGTACGAGCTTGTGCAGTGATTCCCGCCCAAATCATAAGTGACACACCGCCAAATGAAAGTTTATCTTTTCCGAGGTCTTCTCCACACTCGTCGATGTCCATCTGATCCAGTAAGGCAGAAACGCGGCTCATCTGAGAACAATACCCAGCTCCAGTCATCATCATTCCAACGAACGTGATCTCTGGCAAATGACAATCTTGCAATCCGATGCTAGCGTTGCAACAGGGGATCTGTAACCATTCTTCTTCATGACAGTCCAGTAGCATGAAGTCTTCTTCTAACGGTCCATTCACTAACATTGACATTTTTCACTTCTTCCAACTGATTTCGCAGTGATACCGCAGTAGCTGTCCGATTCCACAAATTTGTGGACACCAAAAAACAGTCATCTCGTTAAGTGGTAACTTTTTTTGGTGCAGACCCTGATCTTCTAGTGATGAGGCCAGTCTCTAGAAAGTGCTGGTACACCCTTTGCATTCCACAAAGACTAGCACCAACAATTCTTGCAGTTCAACGTTGCCTCCGACCATCTTGTAACAACACAACAATTCTTGCCACAACAATCGGATCTAAAGGCATTATGGGCCTGTTAAATCACTACACTCTGCGATCGTTAGGTTTTACACGAAGAATCAATAGTAAACTGGGAAACAGGCAAGGGAAATGTGAATGTTCAATTAGCGCAAAGGCACATTTTTCATCAAAGTCATACTTAAATCGAATGACAGCTAATAACAGCTATCAAGTCTGGGAAAACATTTGATTTAACGGCAATTAATCCTTATCAATATTGACGCTAAAATTATTTGCAATTTCTGAATTAATCACAATTTCTGAAGTGCCCCCATTTTTTGCTCACCAGTGTATTTACCTCGAACGTTGACACTATTTCTCCGTCTTAAGCAAAAATACAACTTATTAAAACAAACAATGGTTGACTGAAAAAATCCTGACCACAACCTGAAGATGTCAACACTTATTAATATAAAGTACGAAACATATTATTCGGTCATGTATCGAGATGTTCTCTCTAAAATTGACAAACGACAAGCGTTTGGGACAGTTAAAAACTGCGACAATCACTGATATTATCGGAAAATTTCCACAAAATGGTACTAGACGACCGTCGGATTAAGGCTAGAGAGATAGAAGGCATATTAACAGAACGCATTTGCCATATTAATTAAGCCCTGATTCATTTTAATATTAATAACGACATGCACTGTTCTTTTCTAAATAATTTATACATGATTGATAAAAATCTCCTCTAATGGTCCTCTGCAAAAAATTCGTGCTGTTTCTTCACATTTTGTAGGTATTAACTTTTTTAAATTCCATTCAAGCATCAATGCAGAAATTACAAATACCATTACTCATTAGATAATGATGGATATAAATAATATGCTAGAATGTAATAATATTATCTGTGGATAATGATGTTACTTATAGTAATATATGAAATATGAAGTAATTGACAGTTGTTGTCAGTGACATTGTCAAATTTTAAAACCCATAATAAACATGAGAAGTGCTTATATAACAATTTTGTTGATAGCTACTGCATTTCTTATATTAGTAGCAGCTTTGATGGCATTACTAATAGGTTTAGTTCTTCCAAGACATATGCTAGACGAAGAAGTGCATCAAGAGGAACAGGAGGTAACTGAAGAAGGTGAGTGATATTTTTTACATTTCTGTTGTCTTCTAGTACAATGATCTGACAAGGAAAAGGTTCGCACATCTTTTTTACGAAAATAATCGAAGAGGTCATTCTACAGATCGTCATAAAACAATGTCCAATTTCGCAGAAAAAATCAATTTCCTTATACTTTCTATTAAAAAAACAAAAATTTATGTCATAAAACGTTACTTGTTCTGAATTCAGATTTCTCTATGCAAATAAGTATTTTTTAATGAGTTTAAATCATATTTGTTATATTTTAAACAGTAAATATGAAAGTTTGTAGCTTTGTCGATCAAGATCGCCTTATACAATTTATAATTTGGTGTGAATTTGAAAAAAGTAGAAATTTCAATGCTAGTTCACAGGACAATTGAATATTAGTCACGAGCGTTACATTCAGAAGGTGGTGAAGGAAATATTGCACGGTCACATATAGCCAGAATTACGTTGGCTCATTTTTGAAATCGAATTGTTTTATTATTATGGATGGCTATGTCTTCCAATGTTTCACCCTTAGAAAATGTCAGGGATATTATGGGAGGATGATTACTACCTCACCCTCCACAAACTTTATCGAAACTTTGACAACATGTATAAGGTCCTGGGATGAGTTATGTCAAGAAGAAATCGATCGTTTTATTACGAGTTTCTTTATCAACATGTTATTAAATTTTCCCTTTTTTCCTATGGTTGGAATTTTCTAAAATTTTGATTGATTACTTATCTTATCCTTAGACTGTTCTATTTTCTATGTACCTTAGTATATTTTGTTAAACTAGTGCGAAACAAATGGTATTTCATACGATTGTTAGCTTATAGAATATTAAAATTTAAATTTCCTCAACATCTCACTTCAATGACCTGTTTCTATGTTTTTTTTTAACAAATCATCTTGATTTGAGGTCCCTTTTGATAGAAAATTAGTTTAAGAAAACAGGCAACACTTGACGTCTCGACCTATTTCGGTTTTTATGAAAATATTATACAACCCGCATTATATTATTAATCAATAATTCACCTATAATACGAATATCAAATATCAAAAAATGTTTATTTTATTTTTAATTAATTTATATTTTAGTTTAATGAAATATTTCGATAATGAATTGTGTGCTAGGTTCTGTTTTATTTCTCAATTGATTATAGTATCTGTTTATCTTTTATTGAATTATTTACATATAATTTTTTCAGGAAAAGTATTTCTTTAATGAAGTTTTTGAATAACTAAGCATCTCATTTCAGCATCTGATAGTTGGACAGCTCTATCAACCAAACTTATAATCACTGATATTTTTGGTGATCTACGAGGTTTGCTACTTAACTATTTGAGACATGGTAACACTGATATGAATATGTCAAATCTGACAATGCCATAATAAAGTTTGACATTTATAATAGTGAACGTACTTAGAACGTGTAGTTATACGAGTGCTATTTGAGTTGTTTGCATATACTTAAAACATTCAACTTTGTCATAAAATGGAATTAAATCACGAACATGTTCGTACAAGATATAACTTTCGACGTAGATTCAACAGCAGTGTACCGATCAAATCGCTCCAACTTTTGGTGGTGAAGCCCCATTTCGAACCACAGTATTTCGTTGGTGTTAAGAATTCAATCGTGGTCACACTTCGCTACAGTATTAATTTCCTGAAGGTCTTCCAAAATCGGTTGTTGTCTCAGAAAATATTATATAACGCATAATTTGACAACAGCTCAAAAAAATTCATGTCAATTGGTGCAAAGATATACTAAAAAAATCGCGGTGCTTAAAAAGACGTCTATAAGATCGTGAACGTGGAACGGTTATTCCTGAATGGTATACCAGCCAGAAATATTCATTGTCGTTTGCCGAAAAAATCACGGAAACCAATAGCAAAAGACGAAGCATTCTTCACCACGACAATGCGAACCCCACCCAATTTCCGCAAATAAAAATGATACAAAATATTGTAATGTTCATTGGTCTCATAGTCCAATAATATGTAATGATCGGTAACCACCTTTTATATGCTTGTTCAAAATAGAGCTAATTAGGGGTAACTGACCCTTATAAAAGGTTAAATACCTAATCCACCACAATCAGTTAGACAACAAACGTCAACCGATATACATCTCCATTAACTACACACACGAATTCTACCTGAAGATAAACACAAGTGATAAAGCTGCTCAAGCGGTAATCCTATTGCCTCAAGGCCAGAATTAGAGAGAAGTGGCCAGTGCACTGAGCATGAGTGAGTCTGGTGTTACCGTAACTTTCACCGAAGACACGATTCCGGCCAGCACGTAGCCTGAACATTTATGGGATGAACTTGAGAGATAACTTTGGGCTAGAAATCCTGCACCAACCACGAAATCAGACCTCACTGAAAAAGGCATCGAACAAGATCGAGTAAGGAAACTTATTCGATCCATAAAGTGATCGGAAACTGTTAATAGCGCCAAAATTATTATTTTGACGAATTTGACGCATAACTCAATAAAAACATAGACTACCCATTATAAATTTAAGACTAATGGCTTTGAAGTGCTAAAAACAGAAACACGAAAGTTACAGATTTTTTCCTAGAGACATTTGACCGCGAGCGTGTGATTTAAATCGATTTTTTTGCTCACAAGTGTAATTATAGTCGCTTTGAATTTTATTTAATCTTTTTTTTTTAGATTCAATTTACGATTTTTCCTTTGCCTTTCACCTTTTAGTCCCAAAGTTGGCTACAAAAAACAGCATCGATAAGGTACACGACGTTTGAGCTTAAAAACGGGGGACCCGTAATTAGTACATCACCAAACGGCATTTCTGGCTCTCTGTACAGGTCGGATATGAAAATGCCAGCCTGTTTTCCTAGGCGATAAAATGTGCTGGAAGACCCCATATGGTACACGAGTAAAAACTCTTGGATCGAGGGGTCCGAACCTTAAATAAGAACGCTGTAAGAACGTCAGAAGTTTTGGAGCTCGGAAAAGCTTCGCCAGAAGTGACCGAAAGTGCCAGAAAATTCATCCGAAAAACCCGATATGGTACACGAGTGAAACCTTGTGGAACGTGAGGACGGACTCTCAACTAGTAGCGGTGTAATAGTGCCAGAAGTTTTGCAGGTCGGGAAACCCTCGCCAGGAAGCGGCCAAAAGTGCCGGAAAATTCATCAGAAAAACCTCACATGGTGTACGCGTCAAACTTTTTTACTTGACTTTTGAGGTCTTAACTAAGAGTAGTGCAATAACGCCAGAAGTTTCACAGGTCGGAAAACCTCGGAAAAAAATAAGGAAAATCAACGTACTTGTGAAATGAACTATTCGGCTCGAATGAAAATTATTTTTGTTGGCTTCATTGAAACTAACCGATTTTCATGAATTTTTTTTTTAAATGTCTGGGAACTTGTATCTTTGCGAAAAGTCCTTCAGTAATATTTATCGGCTAATGGCCTCACGTTCTTATTTGAGGTTCGGACCCCACGATCCCAGAGTTTTCACTCGTGTACCATATGAGGTTTTCCAGCCCATTTTTTCGCCCGGGAAAACCGGCTGGCATTTTCATATCCGACCTGTACAGATTGTCAGAAATGCCGTTTGGTGATGTACTAATTACGGACTGTTTCCCAGCTCAGACGTCGTGTACCTTATCGATGCTGTTTTATGTAGCCAGCTCCTCGACTATTTGTTTAGTTTGTCGTCAGTGAATCCGCAATTTTGATTTGAATTTTGATAAACTTGCAAAATCCAAATCCTTTTCTTAACTTAAAATACTTAAGGTTCCTTTACACCGTTCAAGGGAGATGATCAAGCAAATAAATTCATGTCACATGAAAGCGAATTGAATTTGTAAACCCACTCGATGGACTAAATTGAAAGTGCGTGAGTGAGAAAAAAGTGCTTATTTCTATAGTCAAGGCAATCGGCATTAAAAATGGCGACAGTGAGATGGTCTGAAGAAATGTTCTATAAAATTTGTAAATTTTCACGAGAAATACGATTATTTATAGAGTGCTAAAAGTTATGAACACAGAAATAGAGATAGAAAAAGAGCTATAATAAAATAAGAAGGCGACATGTTAGAACTAGAATTACCGATGACTCAAGACGAGGTGAAGTTCAGAATAAAAGCAATTCGTATTACCTTATGGAAGAACTTCCTAAAGTAGGAAAGGCTGCTAAGTCTGGTGTTTAAACTCTACTTTCTCTAACTCAAATTCTCTTACTCCCTGGTTTTTTACGCACTAATTATTGAGCATTACAATTTCCATGTGAAAATGAATATTTTTTACACAAATACATACTTTCCAGGCTTGTTAACAAGCATTTTACAGTGACACTTGATAGATATTGAGATTAATTTTTTATAGATATGTTACACTAAATGTTATTAATTTTCTTTGACAAATGAAAAATATTTCACAATAAACAATAATACCATATTACAGAATTCAACTTTCAGTAGTAATAACTCAAGGACATTGATAATTGTTCGAAATATATTCTTGTTGTTTGGAAACTTTGCCTATAAGCAACAAGCTTGAGAAAGTTGGCATAAAATTTTTGAGCATTCATCTATGTTGAAGTTAATTCAGATAGAAAATTTTTTGCTAATTATATATAACTTAAAAAAGTTTATTGAAGATCGTGACATTATCAATATGTATTCATGGCAACATAATAAAGTGAAAACATATCATGGAATTTGTTTTCAGTATAATGTACTGATTGGTTGTCTCGAACAGATGACTACAAATGAATTGATTTCTCTGAATTTCTACTGCAGCAAAACATTTTCAAAGTTAATAATGATTGTTGATGATTTGATGCAAAGCGCTTTGCAAATCTAACGAAATTTGGTTGAAGAACAATATAACCTCGTGACAGGATCTAAGAGTTTGTTATTTTTGAAAATGTGAACAAAACCAATCCAATCAAACTATACACCTAGATCAAATAGTAGCCATTTTATTATTAAAATATCTTTTTGGCGTTGTAATTTAACCTTGACATTTATCTACGTACTCGATTAGAAAGAAATAAATAAAATTGTAAGATTAATTGTAACAGAGCACACCTGATGATGATTTTTGACATTTGCTCGTGCTGATTCCACGAGTGGTCTCTTCAATTACAAAGAGAACAGCGGGACATTTGATCCAATTTATTCACTTTTTAGGTAAAAGATTAATATTCAACTGAAAACACGATTACTATACATTTTACAGTATTATGAGCTAGCAAATTACTATAGTAATTTTTTCATTGTGAAGTTTCTGCGAAAGTTTTAAAAAGGGAAAAATATCTATAAATAAAAATTCGATTATGTTATAAATGTTTTTGGAAACAATTTTCTCGAATAAGCTTTTTACATTCTTTTTACTTTGCTTCAATGTTGGTTTATTTTTGAGTGTTACCGCAAACTCGCAATATAATTTTGAGACACTCAAACTATTTTTAAACTTATAACTTAAAATGAATGTATTTTTTACTTAAAAAATTTCATTTCGATTATGTTAACCTTAGCCTTGATAGATAGAGAAAGAAATAAACTTTATTGTCATTAGAAAATTTTATAATTTTATGAACAAAGCAAAACAATTTTATATTAGATAATATAAAATAACAATTTGGCTTAATAATAAATATTATATATATATATAATAGCTTACTTCATTCTAAATTGAATTATGCCAGTCTATTGAGTCTATAATAGATTGTAGAATTCTGCCACAGAATAATAAGGCCTTTCAAACAGAAATGCCTTTGTCAAGCTGTGGAACTTATTAAATGAATTTGCCATTTCAATTCTAAAGGTAGCTGATTGAATAATTTTTTGGCAGTGAAGATGATGGAATTTTTTTACCAGATAAGAAGTGGGTACAGTTAAGTAAATGTCTAAATTCTTTCTTCTAGTAGGGTAGCTTTGAATGTGTCTCTCAGTTGAGTTGTGAAATTGTTTGCGAACCAAACAAACGGATTCTAAAATGAAAAGAGCAAACCATAGCGAAGATGCGATTCGAACAACGAGTAGTAAGTTGTTAGAGCAGTACGAGAATAGAGCTGTTTAGACACGGATTCAATAGCAAAACAAGCAGAGGATTATTAATTAGAATAAGCATTATAATTTTCAAGTGGAAATGATTATTTGTGGCATAAACCTATAATTTTCAGGCTTCATATTAAGCCTTTTACATTTCACACAATGAATATCACATATCTTCAACTACGAATATCACGTATTTAGGATTAATTATATTCGGATAACTTTCTTTTCTACTAAATTTGATCAATTTTATTTTGTCCTCACAATAAACAGTAATAGTATACAAAGAAGCTCTTTCATGTCTGACTATCAAAAATGCTGTTAATTAAAATATTCTCCGGTTGTTATTAAGTTTAGTTTCTAGTAAATGCAAATCAAAACATTTTTTATACTCGTATTGAATGTGCAAAGGCAGAGCCGAACCAACATTGAAAGTACTGATCCCTTTAAGGTACTTTGCGAGGTACTTTAGCTAAATGCTAGGGTAGGAATCAATAAAGGAGCAGATTGTTTTTTTATATAGAATGCGTACCTAAGCTTATTACCCGGTATTTTAGTTTGTGTGAGAGATTAATTCCTTGAACAATAATTCTATTTATGATGACCATTCTGTTTAACCTTCCGTCAGGCGCTTTTGATCTATGAGATGAGTAGAATATGTTTTCGACTACTAAGTTTCTGTGTTTCACAACAGAGAGCATGGCCTCCAGCTATCTTCTCAACTAATTTCTTAGAGTTAGAGACGTTACTTTACCCAGCTAAGATACTAAGGAGTGATCGACAATCCTTGGTAGAATTGAGAGGTTAGGACGGGTATGGAGTGAAACGGTTTCAAATTTTCTTGTAATATACATTCGATTTGATAATATTAACACCAAAAAAGCTCAAGAAAAATTAAAAGCTGTCCACTATATGGTTCAATCATTTGTAGATAACTTGATAAAGTTTTCCCTAGTAAGTGAATAGGGCAATTAGAAGCATTGGTATACGAATATGTTCCAAATATCGCACACCTGTTAAATTCCTGCCAAAGAAATAAGGACCAATAAATTTTTCCCTGACGACTCCTTCCAAAACATAGTTATTGAGGGCGCTGGAGAATTGTGTCGATTTACTGTACTACTTAAACAAAATTTTGATTCGTCTAAAAATATTATTTCTTTCCAAAAAGTTAAACTATGGCTAGTACCCTTTGTGGATTTACTTCAAAATTTCTGGAATCGTCACCTCATTTGGTCCACCACTGCGATGCTGGTCTTCGAAGGTCGTACGGCCTCGTTTAAATTCTGTTACCCAGAAGTCTTACTCAGAGTAGAATCTAGTTAATCTTCTATATTGGTTTGGTAAAAAAAGTATCGTATCACTTAACGATGACCAATTTTTTCCATGTTTATAAATCCACTGAAAACGTTCACTATTGATGGCGGCCAAACAAATACCAAAAAACGTTGCGTCTTTCAAACTTGAAACATATTTTCCAAGCAACTATCGCCTTCTCTAGGTCAAGCCAGGTACTTCTAGGACCATCCTGGTAGTTGCGTAAAGGTCGTATTCTAATGACAGCCAAATATCTAAGTTTGCATCGTCGCTTAGTCCTGGCCTTCCAGATTTTTGAACATCCTTGACCTACAATAATTCTGCTTACTGAGCGGTCTTCGTTTTGTTAAATGAAGCATATGCTTCAGTCTACCGTCGTTAGTATTTTCATCCTTTTTCTTTCGGTTAAAATAAAAATAAATGTACTTGATCTCTCAGATGAATTGTGTCCGATCAGGTTACGAATCATAATGCGTCTATCAGAGGGTTAATAATATAAAATCATCAAACAATTATTTAGTTTAGGCAAATTTATCCTGACGTGACACATAGAAAAAAAGGTTTATAAATTAATTTTTATAGGGTTTTATTTTCATTCTCTGATTGTTGAACTTACATAGAAAATTTCCATCAATATTGTGAATCAGAGAGCTTTTACTATTTATAAGGCCATTCTATTACTTGGGTATCTAGAAAAACCTATGGGGATTCACATGGCGGTGAGAGATAAACTACTTATCAATAAAACATTTATTTCCAGTATTTTTCGATCAACTTAGAAGAAATGCTCATCGATCGTATGGTAGTATTGACGATTACAATTGGCTGGTTTCTATAAACTTTCTAAGATATCGGGACATTCCCACCAGTTTGGAGTTTTTCTGCAGTGGTGTAATTATATCTCGTAACAAAAGTAAGTTTGCACTAATTTGGTCTTTACAGTTAAAAAAAACCGAGCTATTTCTTCATTTTTCGTGTTGCAAATCATAATTATAAAAAATATACCTTCTTCTATATTAGGAACATATATATTTAATAGTATAACCAGCAATCATAATTAAAATATTCTATGAGCTAGCCTTCATCCGATGTATCCAATAAAGTAAAAAATGGATAGAGAGAGAAAAATGCTTTATTGTCAAAAAATTTTCACAATTTCTAGATAAAAGCTTGTAAAAACTAAAAAATAAACAGAAATAAAAAGCAAAAATTAAACCAGTATGCAGCATGTCCGGAATTAAATATTATTATTAGAATAGAAGAGTAGAAGGCACTTTCCAGTAAATATGCCCTCAACTTATCGCGGAATGCAGGAAAAGATGATATCGATTTGATTTCAATCGGCAAGTGATTGTGCATTTTTTTGCATTGTAAAATAATGAGCCCTTAACTAATTCTGAACGTGGAGTAGGTAGGTAAAGGTCGTGCTCCGCGTTCCTAAGTGGATAGTATACCACCGCAGCTCCATAATATTGTAGCAATCATTTTTTAGTGCTTCTCGAGGCTTTTCCTTTTTGTCACGAGCTTTCCTTTCCGATACCATTTCATAGAATCTCTTTTGATTGTCGAATCATAATAAAAGATAATAGTTTCATCATCCGATGAAATTGATCGGATTACACATTCTTGGTCCTCGGGGCAAAGCTCTAAAAATCACATACAACATTTTACTCGACGCTGCTTTAGCACTGCACCAATTGCACCAATTTTATATTCAAATTCTCATCTAGAATCCTCAGACGGCTTGTTTTGAAAATACCGGTCTGTGCTGTAATTTCTTTTGTTCTTATGCGCCGGTCACTTGGACAATTTCTCCCACTAATTTAATATTTTCTGGAGTAGTCACAGGACCTCCCACACGTGGATCATCTTCTTATGGTTCTCATCCTCAGCGAAACAACTTTAATAGTTGAAAATGATAACATAACCTACGAAAGAAATTGTCTGTTTTGGGAGTTCTGTTTGATACAGTTTACGAAATGAAAATAATGTAATGAAAATTAACTAATGAAAATAAATTATTTGATATATGGAAACGGCTTCAATTCAATTGTATAGAAGAAGGAAGCTTGCACTTTATGATTCATGCAGTCAGTACATATTTTATTAAATTGTATTGATATAAAATTCATCACTTCATCACAAGATCTTCATTCAGTATTTAGTTCATTATATACTAAAATTTTCGACTCGCTACTGGATTATAACTATAGTTAATCTACTACTACATCTACATCTTACTTTGAGAAGAGGGGGATCTCGGAAAATATCATGTCATTGTTTTTTTCGTAAAAAACAGAGTAAAATTGCGAAAAAATAGATTAAATTAAGTAAACCATGTTTCTTGACTTGGCCAAATCGTACACAGAAATATGGATCTAGAGTGCACATGTTTACTATCCACATTACGGGAGAACCCAATCTCGAAATAAATTGATAATAAGTTATAAATGATCTAATTTCATTACGAGAGACAAAAAAATCTAAAAACGCCCCCTAATCTGGTAACAGGTACAACTAAGACAGCATTTACCTTGACATAAGCCGAAGTTGTACGGCGGATTAAAATCGATTATTGGACGACCAGATCATCTAGAATCGTAAATGAGCACCTTAAAACGGAGAGCACAATCAATTGAACTGGCTTACTCTATTTTTAATGAACGCCTTATTGAACGGGCTTACCAGAGCAGATAGAGAACGAAAATATCCATCGAATATTAAAGACACTGTCCATGCTGACTGAATATACTATATTACTATGTATAATATACAGAATGGAAAAATGTTGAATTATGTTAATAATAAAAGAATACAAGTTTCAAACAGTGAAAATTGTGGATTATAATTTCAATACCTCTCTAAGGCTGTCTCGAATAATGGCATTAACCAATCTACTCGGACTGTATGTGTAGTCGTAGCGAATATGCAGAATAAAGCTTATATTTTATATTATTATTATATTATATAGAAATTCCAGAAGATTGGTTAACATCCGAATTCATAACTATGCCAAAAAACAACGTCCAAAGCTCTGTAGCGACTATAGACTGATAAGTCTTATGAGTCACTATATAAAAACTATAAACACTATAAAAATATTCTTTAGAATCATCCACACCAGAATCAGAAATATAAGTGCGAAGAAGATCACGACGAAACTCAATTCGGCTTCAGAAATGGGTTGGGTACACGAGAAGCACTTTTTGTACTGAATATATTACTACGAAATGCCGGGAACAACGGAAAGATGTATTTGTAGTCTTTATCAATTACGAAAGGCATTCGATCGAGTCAACATAAGGAGTTAATAAATATATTAAGGGAAAAGGGAGTTGATAGTTCCGACGTAAGAATCATCGAAAAATTATATTGGCGCCAAAGAGCGGGCGTTCGAATCAACGGAAAATCGACAGAATAAAGCAAAATATTAAGAGGAGTCAGACAAGGTTGCATACTCTCACCACCTCTCTTGAAGCAAGCTAGACACAACTTATCATATGGAGTAAAAATTAACGGTAAACTTATAAATACAATCAGATACGCAGACGATACAGTTGCACTGTGTGACGACTTGAATGGACTGTAATGGCTTTCAAACGCCATTCGACTGTTCTAAAACAAAATATATGGTATTTAGTCGCTTGCCGTTTTATGACACATAGCTAAAGATAAACGGACAAACGATTCAAAGAATGACCAATTTCAAATACCTGGGTTGCTACATTACTGAACAACTGGATCCCGATAAGAAAATAAAATATAGAATTGAGGTAGCTCCTACAACATTTTTTAAAATGAGATCACTCTTCTCTAATGATAATTTAAAATTTCACCTCCGGAAACGGATGATCAAATGTTACATATTGTCTTAGTTCTCTTATTTGGTGTCGAAGCATGGACTTTAAAAATATCTACCATTAATCGCTTTGGTTCATGTGTTTTGAAATGTGGTTTTATATAGACAAGATTCCGATAGCTTATTTGGGACACATAATGCATGGTAGCCGGTTTAGTATCCTCTAGTTGATTAAGATGAGTAAAGTTGAAAGTCGTAGAGGAATTGGAAAAAACAAGCCTCTTGGTTGAAGAATATTAGAGAATGGATTGGGATAAGAGAAGCAGGACAGTTATTTAGACTAGCTCAAGAGTTTTGCCTTGCTGATCGCCAACGTCAAGTGGATTTGATACGCACGCGAATACGCCTAGTTCTAGCAAAGATGAAAATTAGGCATAATCAAATTTAATAAAACGTCAATAGAATTTAAGTTCATTCCTATTTTCCTATTTTACATTATTCTATTGTTAATAGTTCTTACTACAAGCGGCTGCTTCAAAGAAACATTCACAGATGAGGATTTCAAGTATGCGACAATAAGATCTCACAGCGCCCATTTTAGTACTGGAGGTTATACCCATTCGGTTAGAAGTGTTCAGAAAGCTAAAAACACTCTGAATTCTCCGTACAATGAAGTGTATTTGGTTGAAGTAAAGCCGAGCTTTAGCTCAAAAACTAACACACCTTTATTAATAACTACTTGTGGTGCCCAAGTAGCTTTAGAAACAATGAGTGAAGGTGGTGCGTTAGTATTAACGGGCTGGGGTGGTCCACGGGTGAGTATTCATTTTTTGTTTTAGTAAATTAGTATCCATTTATTGGAAGTTCCGTCTGTTTCTAATAGTGTTAAATACTTAATTTTATAAATGAATGAATATAAAAGTTTTGAAATACGGAGAAATGAGAAATTGCCACAAAGAATTGATCGTTTCATCAACTATAACTTTCTTAATTTTCAAGCTACCGGATCTTATTATTATTTTATTATTCTTATATTTATTACATAAATACTATAGTTTTCCAATTACTTACTAAAAAATAACTTCTTGAAGAAATAAAAAAAAATAAGAAATCTATACGTAATTTTCAAATTATGATATTACAACCAATCATACTTCTTGAACATTAATACACTTATTTGTTATTGGGTAACGTTTATATATTAATTATGATGAAAAATACCTTGGTTACAGTTTTGATTTTTCGAAAATTTCCATTTTACCCCTGTCAATTGTAAAGCAGAAAACTTTTATTATGGCTTATTTTTTATGCTTTTTAAAAAAGCTTCTACATAAGCATTCGGAAACATTGACTGTTTTCCCATTATTTAACCGTTTATTATCGCTTCGCTAACTTAGATATCTACTTAAATATTGTTCAAAATGATTTTTTTCATAAAATGCATGGTTTTCAAGTTATTATTAGAAAAATTTTCAAAAATATGTATTGTTTGGTTGAAAATTCAAGAATTTAATCACTTGAAGCTAAAAAAATATCGACTTGTAATATTCTTGATCATTTTTTGCACGAAATTGATCCATTTTTCAATTTATAAGTTTTCAGCTATTTAATTTCCACCTCCAAAATGGGGCGGTATTTACATCCAGGTTAAAAACACACATCGGCACAAATAACTTTTAATTCTTGAGGTACTAGTGGATTTAACCTTCAGCAATTGAATTTTCAGATTCCTACCGAACATATTTTAAAATATGAACCTTTCTTCGTACAACGTTGGTTTCCAAAAGAATATATCGATTGTAAGGGCAATATGTGTAATAATCAATTACCGAATGTAGTAACTACTTGCTGTAATGAAGCACACTTGGTGGAATCTCTTAGAGAAACATCTCGTTTGAATGCTAGACCATTAGTGGCTATTAGAAGATTAGGTCCACCTTTATTTATTGGAATGCAAATCGATTCATCGTCTTTAAGCAAATCAGATCAGACACAATATTTCATAGGTAAGATAACTGAGGAAAGACTTATTATAACTTTTCAATTAGGTAACTTATGAATTAATATTCATTTCGTTCATTCGGAATGAATTATACTACAGTTTTTATTGAAAAGATCGGTCTATCGCACAATTAATTAAGGCAATAAAATGCATGAATACCGTTACACATATGTTTTGTGTTTTACAACATCTCAATTTAACGGTTTATTCTTGGAAGTACCATTTCAGCACGTTTTTTATTTTAGAACGTGATTTTTTATTTCATCAGTAATTATAGATGCGATAGTACAGTTTAAAAAACGCTAGAAAGTTGAATTAACCGATATATTTGATATGGGTATATAATATCCACATTTCGTGGATCATGTGTCGTTTATTATTTTTTTTTTATTTTTTTCCCAACTGTTTTTCACTAGGGAATCAAGAAAATATATTTTTTCAAGTAATCGAATTCGAGAAGGAAATCGTATTCAATGGATATAATTACGCAGATGAGATCGTCAAACGGACTCATACAACTGCGTTAAAACCTGTTACTTCAGACGGCGTTGAAAGATTTAGTGAACCATCAAACGTTAGCAGAATAACTACCAATGCTACAGCACTAAAAGAGCGTTAATTTTTTTCTAGAAATAAAATATTAATTGTTGTGAATTTTTGAATTCCTGAATGATTCAAACAAAGTTTTTGATGCCAAAATGTTATTTGTCAATCTTATATATTAAAAAAATTGATGATTTCCATTCCGAGTCCGTTCAGGCGTTCTACCCAACCGATTTGCTTAATTTTTTTTTCAATGAAAGGTATTGATGCACAAATCAGCCATCAACCATCGGATTTCATCTAATTTTCACCATTCTCAAGTTATACTTAAATGCGATTTCCTCCTGTACATTACTTATGGGAGTTTTTCACATATACACGTTCTATCCTCAATATATCAGGTTCTATTCAAGATAGAGACTTCGTTTTAGTTTAAGAACACTTGCTGAAATACCTTCTTTCTTTTGAGTTTTTGAACTCTTAAATCGGTTGAGTTGGAGAGGAGCTAGGCGCGGACATTCAATGTGGAGTTATGGATTTTTGTAGGTTTTTGGCAATTTTTCTACATTCAAAGATCTATATCTCAGGTTCTAATATAGCTATAGAGTTCGTTCTTTTCTATTATAATGATTTCCGATACTTATTTAATGAATTCGATGAGAGCGAAGCAGCGGGTAAAAGCTAGTTCGTCTTAAGACATTTTTGATGCACTGAATTATGAAATAAGTATTTTATATAGAAAATATGTCAACTTGACTATATTTTAGTTACATGCGTGGGTCACAAGATCATAAATGCGTACCTATAAAAAAGAATTTTTGCAGCTGTGGTTACTTCTACGTCTGTAACTTATATTTTTTCCAATACATAGGTGAAGCTATATAATTTAAGATCTAAGTAAAGTTTTTATAAAAATATTCTTATTTTTAGTTAAACTAGTCACCACCTACATTAACGCACTTTTTTAACCAAAGCTTCCACGGATTGAAGTTTGAAGCCACTATGCAATGTGTATGAGCCGCTAATATTGATTGAATCAACAACTATATGTGAACATTTTGTGGAGTACCAGTTTGCTGTAACTATACGTTAATCCTGTAACTTCAAGAGTTGTCTGAATCGCTTGATAGGTGGTGATTAGTCTTGGATCTTCTCCGATTCTGCACTCTCAATGTTTCTAACAGTAACTGAAGAACAGGACCTACCAGCACGCGTGTCATCACCAAGCGATATCTGTTTTCTTTTAAAGTGGCTAATCCAGCGAAACAAAGTTGCTAGTTGGAAAGACATTGTAACGCGCACATGTTCTCTTTATATTTCAATAACAAATCCTATGTACTATTATTTACTTCATGATAGCAGCAACTCAGATGCACTTAGAGCTTACTACTCAAAATCTAAATTCAATAATACAGATTGAACTCTTCTTTTTCAAATATTTGACTCAATGCTTTCATTTTATCGTCTTTCAAACTTGTCGTTTTTCTTTCCTTCATTCCGGTGGTATTTTCACTTGTATATAATGTCTGTGCAAATCACTCAATGTCTAGCTCTAGTTTTGATAGTCAGTAGCTTCTTCTGAGAAATTCCATTTGAGTTGCCAATATTTTTTCTTCATTTTGTTTTGATAAATCCCAATCTGCTGTTACTTACTTACTACTTACACTATATTTTTGTAACGTTTTCATTGTCTTGCTGTAGTGTTTATTTTCAATCAAGTGAAGCAGAGCTTGAACTATATAATGAGAAAACGTAGAAATTTTTGCAGATTTATAAATATTTAAAAATAATCGTAACAACAGACAAATCCAGCTAATGCGGACGATATAGCCATAATTCAAAAGATATGAAAAAAATTAGACATCTTCATAAAGTTAATAATTGAAACTGAAAAGAAATGGATGAAGGAGAATCTGCACTAATAAAGCATTGTTAATAGTCTGGAAGCAATTGAGATAAGCAATAATAAATACGAATTTTCAACTTTCAAGTACTTCTATTACTTAATATCGAATACTGCTTCTTGCATGTAGATTATCAAAGATTATTATACTCATCATAGTCAAAAAACCTGTCCTCATAATTTCTCAAATCCTCAAAAAGTAAAAAGAATAGCCCAATTTTGTCTTTTCTTATATTGAGTGAATCCTTTTCCTTTAAACCCTTACACAGGTCCATCAACGCTACAAGCTTGTTGTTATCCATCACTCAACGCGAACCTATATCATATCATTACTACTCAACAGCCGGAATGTGGAAAGATTCAACTTCCATGTTCAAGTCGTTTGAACGACCGTCGATTAATGTCAAGCAGCTCTTTGAAGGAAATAACGACAGAAATTGATTACGACATAGTTTTTTATATGAGGCAGCAATTTGATTAATGGTGACCTATGACGGTGAGATAGCAAATCTAACTAGAACAGAAGGATTTAGAGAGAAAAATCGCGAGGAAAAACAATTGAGAAGATTGGAAAGTATAAAAGCACGCAGGCCCGTTTGGTACAGAGACAATCACAGAAACCAGTTCTAATCAAAGCAAAAGTAAGACCAAAGGCAAACTGAGCATATCAGGTGGATACTGATTAAAAAACTATGAATATTGAGAAAGCGAAGAAGGAAATAAAAGAAATTAAACGAGGAAATTGGAGGAAAAATTCAGTTACATTTTAAGATTCAAATAAATAGAAAAATGATATGATAAATCTCATCTTAAAGTTGGTCTACTACATCACATAAACAAAAACGATAATATTCTCAATTTAGTGCAATGCAAATTCGTTTGCAGTATTGATTTCCTTTCTTTTTTAGATTTTGGTTACTCCAAGTTTGTAGAATGGCTACGAGAAACTCTACCGGATCTAATAGTTGAGGAAACAGTTCATATTAGACAGAATTTCGAAATATTGACTTTATATAATAAAGTCGATTTCGAAACATATTCGGATGAAAGAAGTGCAGTCGACGTAAAATCCAAATCTAAAAGATCGATTAAGCAATGTAGTTCAAATATGAACCTGAACAATACTATTATTAATAAAATTTGGAATTGCTTTATTCCAGATTAAAGAATACTACTAATTCTGTGAACATGTTTATAGTTAGTAAGTTTCTCCGTAGTACAGACTTTTATATCTACTTGGAATTGGTAGCAGTCACATTTCAATTTTATATATATTTCATTGAATTGAGTGTAAGTAAATATGGAATTAAATCATACTTTTGTTATAACTAGTTTTATTAAAAACTATATTTTGAAATAAATCATCTATGTTGTAATATCTGGAAAGTGAAAGATAATTTAAAATATAATTTTCTTCAATTTCTTACTTCTTAGACCTCTTTTATAAGGTTTTATTTATAAATAATATATAAAATATATAATATTGACGTTTCGACTACTTTCAGTCTATCTGATTAAAAAGAAAAATTAATTTTTCACCAGTTTTTACATCTCAAAACTATATAGTACCCATCTATCAAATTATTCGTAATTGCATGGAAATTTATAAAATAGAACTACGAACTACTTAAATTATTTTTTATTATTGATAGTATACTCGTTTTTATGTATATGAACCATTTCTAAAAACTCTCTTTTCCGTGTTTAAAAAATTTTCATTCTTTACAATTAAATGTCTATTTAGTCTATTCTCTAAACATTGAGATGTCTGTCCTATGTAGACTGCGTCAGAATCATTACAAAGTACTTAAAATATTCTATTACTTCGTGTTTTAGATTTTAGTTTAGTCAAATATTTGGATGATGTATTATATCCTTTATGACTTATACTAATATTATATTTATTGAAATAAATCCACAGTTGCTGTGAATGGGAGTAAATATGGTAAAGAAAAATGTTTTATGTTTAGTTTCTGTTTTGTTTCTTAATTAATTATAATATCTATTTACCCTTTTCTTGTATCTGTTATTAATCTGTTGTTAATCATTTTTTCTGGATCGAATAGCTAAGCATCTAAATTCAGGATCTTCTAGTTGGATAGATCTATGAACTACACTTATTATCACTGAATTTTTTTGTGACTTTGACTTGTTTTTGATATGAATTTGTAGGGTCCTGTTCAATTTGTTTGTAAGTTGTCTTATCATTCAATAATTTCATCATTCAATTATAATCTCCTGACTTATTATATTGGTCTGTTGTTTTACAATTTATTTTCAAAATTACTGATAATGTTAGAAGTACTGATCTTATTTCACTTTGAGTGCCGTTGTTTAGATGATTGGTGTTGTTTTCAATGTTACATAATACATTTGTCATGAGTATTTCTCTGTCACTAGAAATATTTTGTGGAAAATTGAGACCTATAGATAAGAATTCATTCACTTCATCTGGTATTTCAATATCAGTTAAATTTGATTTTATTCCTTTTGTATCTTTATCAATAGGATGTTGTTTCAAAATTAGGTTATCAATTTCTTTGATTTTTCTTGCTTTCCATTTTTTTCTCAACATTTTTATAAAAATTTTTGTAAAATGTTATTAGGAAATAGTTTTCCTATTTTAATTTTTATGTTTATCAATTCATTTTCTAGTTTCCTAATTAGAGTTGTTGATTCTTATCAACTTGATTTTGTGTCAGTTTGTTTGGTTCAAAATTTTACATTGTGATTCAAAGCACTTTCGATCATCGGTTTGAACTGAAATTTTTCACACAGCCATCTGCTAGCACCTATTTAATATTCAACAAAAATTTCTTACAGTTGGATAAAGTATTCAATTAAACTAATGTAAATGGTAAATGCATAAAGTCAGATTTTGGAAGTATAATGTATAAATTGTGCTAGTATGTCACATTTCAATTTTACAAAACTGATTAACTCAGTTCTGCAAATAGCTGATAGTAAAGATTATGACGAATGCGTTACAAAAATTAGTGAAATTTTAACCCTCGAACATTTATTCCATGTGCAGAAATTTTATTTAAAGAAACAAGACTGTCTGCAACTTCAAGAAAGACCTGGAGGGGCGGAGAAGAAGCAAAAAGCAAAATGTTTCAAATAAGAAAGAAGACAGAATGTTACCTCAACATCCCGTTTTATCCCAAATTATACAAGAGTGATTCACTAGTGCTTTCTTAATTTTATAGGCTAGACAATTATTCTACAAAAAACCCATGTGAGTAAAGCAGTTGGGTTGCTTCCGCATTCTGATGAATGATGAATTCTTGAAAACTCTTCTGCTTCCAACCTTAGATACTTGTGTACTGTTTCTTAGATATCACAAAGCGTTGACAATATTATGTTCTGGAATCTTTTTTGGGGTGCTTGAAATGGCACGCTCCAAAAGTATCTGTTTGCCCACACAAGCTTTGAGATCTGTTTGTATCTCATAAACTTATATTCAATTAATAGTTTCTTCTATTTCGAACAAATCTTCGATAATATAAATAGGAGTAAACTACTAAGGGACATGAAATAGATGATGGAAGTGCCAACAAAAATGGCAATGGCAAAGCTAAAGTGAGAGGAGGTTTGACATAGGACACAGAAGTGGAAATAGGGAGGCGCATTATCGATAACGCTTTTTATTTAATAATAGTTCTTAGCAAAATATATAAAAAAAGGTCATAAATAAAAAGAACTGTGATTATTTGTCAATGTATTCTCACTTTATTTCCACACCATTATCAAAACGTCTAAGTAAAGTTTCTTTGCAGCTATAAAAATATAATGCATATTCTTCTTCTTCTCTAGAATTCGTTATGCCCTTTTGAGCGTCAAAGCATTCTTCTTTCATAAGTTTTTCCACTCTTCCTGATCCTTTGCTAGTTCATTTATTTATAAAGTTTCTATCCATCGTCTTCCCTGCTATTTTCTTCAGTTGCTTCATCTCCGCTGCTACTCTGTATCTTTTTGTTAATTACCCAAGTTTCCATATGTTAAGGTTGGTACAGTTAGTTGTTTGTTTTTATGTCTTCTCCCATTTCTTTTATTCTATTCGCTATCTGTATTTCTATATTTCCGTCTTCTTATATTAACTTTTAATTGTTGCAAATGATAGACATAATTCACCTTAAAATGCCTCCATTTTATTTTTGATTTATGTTGGTTCCAATTGGTTGGTTTCAATTTTTCATATAACAGCGCAAAACTAAATTTGAGACAGTTACTATAATAAGAAAAGCAAAAAAGAAGAAATTAGTGATAAACTAAAAAAGACCAAATACGTGATAAGCGAAAGAAGAAAAATAAATTGAGCCACGATAAAAATAGGGGAGTATATTTTTAAAAATTCATATCATATGAACTTGATTTTGCATAACAAAATTAAGATATCACAATTGCTCAATTAAATGATCGATGATTGATACATAGTTATTTGAGAGCTGGGAATATTTATTAAGTGTATACTTTGGTATACTTTGGTATTTTATAGCTAAATTAAAATTAAAATTTCGATCAGCAGACATTCGTGATGCATTAAATACTGTAAAAAACAGTTTTGAACTGATGTAATCAACGGTGAATTCATTACGCATTATATCACATATGTATTACGTAATTTATGTTACCGCTACTCTAAGAAAGGTGGGTCAAAGCCCTGAATGGTCATAATATTTATATTCGTATTTAATGAACGTGATGTGGTAAATGTAATAATGTGTAATGTTGCATCGAAAGTATTAAAAATGATTTTCTCTTCAAATAAATAAATATTGCTGTTGTTATAGAATATCATTAAATCTTTTTGCCGGTGAAAATAAAAATGCTCACTAAGGCTGACTGTCCATGATGCAACTGTTCTGGAACAAAGCTTCCAAACTAGTTGACCTTGCAACAATCAAAATAAAACTTATGTGACATGTTGTGATGATATCAAGAAAAATCATAAAAAGTATGGAAATTTATAGCGAAAAGAAATATTCTTGAGGATGACATCTAACAGTAAATTAGATTACGTAAATAGTGGAATGAGTATATTCGGTAATCCTTGAGACAGGGTTGATGAAGATGTTTTTGCGATGAAAAATTGATGAACAACGACATCTATGGTGTGTTAATATATTTTTCTACAACTGTTATAAGAAATGACGTATTTCTCATAGCTTACTTAATTTAAAATCGACATATTGCTCATGTACGTATGTATGTATGTATGGATTTGGGGTCTCGTGTACACTGCGACCCAAAGGAACTAATGTGTTCTCCTTTCTTATTACGAAACTGGAGAGCCCAGTGTTTACAGCTGATCCATCAATCCTACTCCTTTTAAAAAGGAGTGTAGTGCTCTGGAATTCGATAAAGGTTTCGTCCTCTGTGCAACAAAACCTGCACGCCACATTATCTGCTAAGTCTATCATTTTCATGTGTTTGTTGATGGGACAGTGCCCAGATAGAACTCCTGTTAGTATTCGTAGATTGGTTTTATTTACGTTAGAACATTCAGCAGATCTACTCTGTATATAGTTTCCCAGAAGAGTCTGCTTGTCTCAGCCCTTGTAGGTTGTCCCAATAATTGTTTTTCTCCTGTCTACCTTTTTTCCAGTGTTCTGTAGCTAATACCACAAAACAGTTCGGGTCACATATTGCTCATACTGTGAGAAATATTAATTTCCAAGGAACTTTGCCCATACCATATACTGTCATCTTTAAATACCTATTAACTTATATTGAATACACTGTTTTCACCATCACTACACCAACACTCACAATTACACTGTCTGGCGTGCGTTTCGATAACTAAGTTATCGTCTTCAGAGACTAAAGGTAAACTGTGTAATTGTGAGTGTTGTAGTGGTGGCCTGAACAGTGTATTCAGTATGAATATCACCAACGGTTCCAGAAATTCCAGCTTATTATCAACTTGACAAAACTGCCAAATTAAATTTCTTAAACTTTTCATTGCTTAGACCTTTTTATATATTTTTCTTGATATATCGTCTTGATTTTAGGTGTGGATAGAAAATTAGTTTAAAAAAATATGTAAAAATTGAAGTTTCGACTTTTTTGGGTCTTATAATTAAATTAATCAATAGATCACCTAAAACACGAATTTCAAATAAACATGAAAATCTGTTATCTGTTAATTATAAGACTTCAACTAAATGCGATTCTTTTTATCCTAGAATCAATTACTCGAAACACGTTCTCTAGTAGCAATATTGCAAATTGAATAACATCGAAAATCCAGAACTATCTGTAAAATATTTCTTTCAATTTAAACCAATTGTGATATAAGAATAGAATACTCGTAAGTGAGCATTTATTTTCATCTGAAGTACATACAGTCTCAAAACTCTTGTAGTTTTTGCCACTGTGAGTGGGAAGAAAGATCCACTAAAAAACTAATTTATTAATCTGCATGACTTTATAGAACTTTACCCTGCAGATACTATGATTTTGCTCGAAATGTTAAGATCAATATCTGGTATTACACATGAACACTTCAAAATTCAATATTGTGTGCTGTTGTCACTCACTAAACTGAACTAAACAATTTAGTCCATTCGTTACACCGTCTAAACAAAATTGGATTACTTCAGATTACTTGGACGTGTTTCGTCTGAAATATCTTCTATTCGGCTAAATCTCATCTAATGTTCCAGGGAATTTGAAAAACAAAATGAATCAAACTTTCCATATAATTGGAATAGGGAATGAATCACCCTCGAGCTTCAAGGACAAAGCCGAATTGATTAATGTCCACAAACCCTCAACCCCTAGATGCGCATATTAGATCATTATCCCCTTGTACAAGCAATAAAAATGTATACGAAGCCGTGCGCGCTATGTTTATATTAGACACGTGGCCGGTATTCCCAATAAAACACTTAAATTCTTTCTAAGAGGGATCCGTTGATGGGGTGGATAATATCAGTACGAAATTTTGTTCAATATCTCTATTAAAAGTATATTGTCGAAACATACAGTGAGGAGGTTGTAAAAATCATGATAGGGACAATATTTATTCATACGAAAGTTTAATTAATTAAAATAAATGTGTCATTTGAAGATAAAAAACAATTTTTTTTGTTTTTTTTTCGAAAAGTAAATTACGTAGTGACAGAAACTCGGTACAGCGCGACGCTTTTTAGCTTAATTGTCACCCAGCTATATCCACTTCAATCAATTCTCCTGATTATTGGGAATTGCAAAGTATGTTTCATTTTATGAAACTGAAGGGTGCAGTACTGCTGACAGAATTAGTGCGACAATGATGTTGAGGACGCAAGTCACTACTTAGTTTGGTTGACCGAGTTAACCAAATGATCCAGGAAGAAAGTAGGTAAATTATCCAAAAATTTCCATACGTTTCTTATTTTTTGGTATTAAATTGTCACAATCGAGCTAACTGTGTTCCCGTTGGGTAAAAAAAAGGAAGAGCTCCAATATCAAGCGAATGGCCCTAAAGCTTCTCGCACTTATACTGTATAACAATGAGAGAAACAGTTTTTTTAAACTTATTGGTACTGAAGATGAGGTTCGAGTTATGTAGGATAATCCATCGACCCAACAACAATCAAAGCAATGAATGCACATACATACTCCAAACAAACCAACAATAAGAAAGAAACTGACGCTGTTTTATCGTGTTAATATGTCTCTACGTCCCTTATTTATGGCCTATCAGAATTAAAACAGATTTGGTGTATCTTTTTTTCCTATTTCCCATGCTCTCTTTTGTCACAACTATTTATTGATTTAGATAATATCGTCATTTCCACTTATTTTCACGTTCTCTGTACTCTTTCTTTATTTGACAAGCTAAAATGTGCAATAAATCGGAAATATTTATAAAAATAGGGAACATGAATCACAAAAATTGGATAAACATTCTCCAAATACATTTTCCCGTTTTCTGATTTGTTTATTTTCTAGAAGCCTTAATGTAATTTACCTTGGCGCACCTACTAAATTACCTGCTGCTGGAATTTTATTATATTTAATTGGGTGTTGCATACTATTGCAGTTTATATAGTCTAGACCAAAAGTACATTGACATTTCAATCGATCATATTAGTCGCTCCCAGTCAGAGTCAACATCAAATGCACACTCCTTAGTATCAGACTTAAAATCAAATAATTGAAAATAAATATACTAGGTAAAATTTAATAAAACACATAATTGAAGCCCGCACAAGACATATTTATAGGTGAGTAGTTATTTTAACAATTACAGTTTTCATTTGACTGTTATTGGTAGTGGACTCCTGGATTT
The DNA here is from genome assembly GCF_026250575.1 of Diorhabda carinulata. Classification (NCBI taxonomy): domain Eukaryota; kingdom Metazoa; phylum Arthropoda; class Insecta; order Coleoptera; family Chrysomelidae; genus Diorhabda; species Diorhabda carinulata. The sequence continues at coordinate 46,250,420 of NC_079472.1, read as the reverse complement.
CAACAGAAGATTTCAAGAGAAGCTTTTTAGTGCAACCTGGGATCTTGTTAAACAAATTTTGTCGATAAATTGGAAATATTTCACAAAATGAGGACTGTACGACAAAATAAACCGTACGAAGATTGGAAATATATCTTTCTTTGGCTATGCACATCCCGCAATTTCGTATGCCACAAATTTCTATCTATCCATTCTATTTCCTGTCTTTCTTGGTCTGTTAAATCCCTTCCTTCTAAATCTTTGAGGGTCTTCCTCGTCTTCTTCTATTCTGCGGTTGATACTACAATGCTTTCTTCAGCCACCTGTTCTGGTCCATCCTAATCACATGTGTATACCAGAGCAATTAATTAGTCTGTATTCTCTCTGAAGTCGTGTATACTCGACCTCGTATATCTTCATTTCATATTTGCTCTGGTCTGGATATTCAGCACGATTTTCTCAAGAAGATCATTTCCACAGCGTCTATTGTTTCTCCTGTCAACTGTCAGTTGCCAGCACTCGCATCCATACGTTATAATGGGCTCCACTATGACTTTGTATATTGTGTTTAAGTTCATTTTTTCTAACCAAAGCAATGAGTTCAGAATTTATGTATATTTTTTCCCTTGTTGCACCCTATTTCTTATATCTTCTTTTGTTATTACATCTTCCGAAATTAGGCTTCCTAGTTATTTGGATTGTCTACATGGTCTAACCCTATTTAGGCAAAATTAGTATAGAAATAGGTATCCTCGGAATTGAAACAGATAGAATTATAAGAAATATAATAAAAGCAGTATTATGAAGAGAGGTAGATGGAGAAGAAAGCGGAAATATCAAATAAAGAAGATGAAAAAGTTCTTTGAAAAAGCACAGATTGAAATGAAAAGATCAGTAAGACATAGTAAATATACAGAACGTGGAGAAGGAGACAATAAGTAACTAATAGTTGTCGGTATAAAGAATTACTGTTCTGAGGAAATAATAGAATAATGAATTTTACATCTATATGTTTCTTTCCAATCGGTGTTTTCTGTTTTATTCACCTAACTTCATTTAAAATGTACTTACATCTTTTCGGATTTTGTTTCTATTTCTTAATTTAATAATGCCTTTTCAGAACTATAATATGGTTTGCAGAATTTTCATAAAACAATGTTAACTGCGATATTTAACCATTGTATTGACATACAATTTAATCTTGCGGAAATATTCTATTGGTAACAATTGCCAGGAAACTGTTGCATAATAAATGAACAACGTCGTCACGTCTACAAAATGTTTCATTTAATTTTTTTTTTCTACATTTTGTAATACCCACATCGAGGGAATTTATTATAATAATGAGTGAAAATTTGTGTGGATTAACGTTGAAGTAAACTAGATTGGAAAAGAAAGTAATTTTTGGGTTTCTTTTGAGAAGTCACTCATTGCCCAGACCTAACTCGAAATGTTTATTCATGTGCAAGATTTGGCAACAACGGGACCAGTTAGAATATTAAAATCGATTAGTTACCTGATATTGAAAGCAGAACTATCCATGTCAACAGACAAAGTATGACACAGCAGGCAATTTAACATTATTTTTTTTATTAGTTGATAAACAAGATCTAAACGATTTGAGCAAAATTCATAAATTTCAACTAACTATTGGTTACTTTTTTTTAATTTGAAATATGATAATTGAAGATTAAAAGCCTTCTACAAGTTACGGGCCTGGAAACTCAACGTATAGTTTGATAAAAACTTTCGGCGGCTCTTTCATACAGTTTCCTATGTGGATACCTTCTTATTCTTGTAGTATTTACGTTAAATAATTTTATTGGGTTCAGAAACTTTCCTCTTGTTACTAAAAAGGGTTTTCACTAAGATAACAGTAATTGGCGTAGTCAGTAGGATTTTTGCGATTTCTGGAAAGATTTAGGGCCGGTAATAAATCCAATCCTGTAGCACTTACTACTCCGGTAGTAAAAAAGGAAGAAGTGCCGTTATAAGGTTCCATATATTTTAAAAATGGTAACAGCTTTTGTCCCAATCAAGTATTTTCCAACAAAATAAATGAAACACTGCGAAAAATACCAGTACTCGAGAGAATAAAAATAACACAAAACGGAATACTCGACACTGCAATAAAAGAGAGAAATATACAGAGTAGAAAAGCTATATCTATGATGAATGGAATTTTATGGGATCAGACAATATCGAAAGCAACAAAAAGTGAATATATAACAGGATCCTTAAAAGTATTGTAACATATGGCAGCATATGCTAATGATGACCGAAATGCACGTCTGGGGAAGAACAGCGAGCAAAGCCAAAAGGAACAGGAAGTCAAATATACATTAATCGATGACACTAAAACCAAACAAGTAATCTGGAACTTGATATGCACTATTGAAAATTTGTTTAGTAATTTAAAAAAATATGTAGGAAACTTTAACTCAAAACAACTTAGTAAATTTACTAAATAAAATACTTCAGTTCAATTTGAGAAAATCGCAAAACATTTTATAAAATTAACTTAGCGGTAAGGGAAAATTTATTAGTAATTTTACTTTACAATTTTGTAATTTTATTAGAAAGTTTATCATAAGGATACTCGGTGAATTTGCTAATCAGTGTTGTAACTATACTATATTTCCAATTTACTATACAATAAAATATGTACCTTTCTCTGACAAGCTATTATTTTAGGTAGAATGATATTGTTATGATTTATTTCAATACAAAAACTTGAATTTATTTAAAAAAAATGCAAACGTTTCATAGTAACTCAAACACTTTGTTGTAAGTTTACAATAAAACATAGTAAATTGAAATACTAAAAATTTTTCTTAATCCTCAAAGATTGTTATTGGAAAATAACAAACATTTCCGTATAATTCCTAGTATTGCAAAAGTATACCTCATTTTAGTAAATTTTCTCAATTATCTCAGAAAAGTACTGAAATTGTAATTTAATTATTAATTTTAGCCATTATATTTAAAGCAAAACAATGGTAATTTTACAAAAAATGTTCACAGTGTCGTCAAAGTACAATATATACAGTACAGTATATATAAAATTAATCACATTATTTAATTGAAAATTTACTTTGACTATAATTTCAGTCCCCGATGATGAATACATAAGCTCAAAATATATATTAAAAGTACACTCGATGTTTGATTGCCACATTCCCACATTGATATTATTGACATTAATATTTGATATTGCTCAAATGTAAGGGTTGTACTATAGCCCTCAATTTATCTCTTCAAGAAATCTATTACATTGTCTAGTTCTATACTTTTGATTTCTCTTCTAAATTTGCCAAAAAGATGGGTTAGTTTTTAAGTTTTTTAATTCTATATTATTGCTAAAAAGTGAAAATTTATTATCAATAAAGGATAGTTACACAAAAATTAAATTGATTATTTGTTAAAACTACTCCACACATCGGTTTTTTCGTAAAATTTTTTACTAATAAGAAAAAACGTTTCTTTAAATACCTCCTAATAGCTTTTTTTTTCGAATTCATGTACACATGATGTATTTCAATATACTTTCAATTATTTTTTTAAACCTACGTTAAATGCCATTTTTCTTGTGTAATAGATAATTTAATAGTGGTTATATTTTCAAATACACTAATTCACTGATTTTGAAACAATTATATTTCAAATATGGGTAGTAAGAACGCAAAATACAATAGCTGCGAAACATGAATCAACATCTATAAATTTTTCACGTTGTAAACGTTAATATACCGGAAATTACATGGCACCTCGCCAAAAAGACCAACACCAACTGTTTTTATTTCTCATTGCACAAGTTCAACGACCAAGGTGTTCAATATTATTATAATTATGTTTTATTTCACTTTGTGTGATTCGTGAGCGTATAATAATGAGGCATTGTAAGAGATGGAATGAAGATGAAATTTCAATATTATTAGGACATTTCTCAATGTCTTTATCTATGTTGATTAAGTGTCGACTATAACCGCTATATGAGAATTGAATTAAAACAAATTCTTTTTGAGATTGTGTACAATGTGTTCGTTAATTATGATTCTAATATCCAACTTTTTTCGTATATTTTTCTCACGTTTCTTTTGGCCGAAGTTCGGTCAAATTCTTGATATTTGGCTTTTACATACCGTGTGTACACAATTTCTTCGAAATATTCCTGCAAGACAGCCGGCGATTAGTGGCAATAAAGACAGGTATGAATTAAATAATAAAGATTTAGATATACAAAGTTTTTTTGAAGATATTCGAATGTTTAAAAAAGGAAAATATTCAGCAATTTGATAATGCAATCATAATAAGAATTACTGAATTAACTACAGAAAATAAATTTTATATTTATCGAGTAGTCACGGAAGGGGTTGCTGTGGATCATTCACAGAACCGAATAACATGTAAAGAAAAACTGAAATCAGATACAATTACACCACATTAGAATCATTACGTCAAGTTTTGTCAGCATGCAGTTTTAAATACAAAGAACTGAATAAACGGATGGCAATATCTGAATCGTCAAGGATCATTCGATGGCGACAAGATTATTTGCGTTATATAAAAGACTATACCGAAGTTCTACTAGATACATAATTTTTCTAGATGAAACTAGATGGTTTGACAGTTACTATGTAGTAAATTTCGGTTGGGTTGACAATAATAAAAATTGCTGTTTGAATGGGTCATGTTCTAAAGGGAAACATATTATAATAGTACACGCTGGAAGCAAAAACGGTTTCGTGCCTAAAGCTTTATTAATATCTGCTAAAAAAATTGAAAACAGCGCAGCTGATTATCATAAAGATATGACAGCAGAATTATTTGAAAATTGGTTTAAAGAACAGCTTTTACCTAACATTCCACCACAGTCAGTAATCGTTATTGACAATGCATACTACATCTCGCGGCAACTCCTAACCTAACCAAATATTAAATAGTAGTAGCAACAAAGCTAAATTTTAGCATTTATGTCTGAGAAGAATATTCCTATTCATGTCAGCGATCGTAAAAAAGGTCCAACAAACAAAGAATTGCTTACTGTTATTAAAGGTCTAATGTTAGTTAGTTACAAAAATGTAGTCGGTCTTCAGTACAGAGTAAAGAGATTGTAGAACTCGTAAAGAAAGCTCTAGCAGCAGACCACCAATAACTTTGGAAAAACTGAGTTGAACATGTTATCAAAGAAGATGAGTTTGTGAAATCACCCTCTTTACAACTCTACATAATTCAATCAAATGATGACTCTAGTTCAGACGATTCTGACTACCATTATTATTTATAAAGATACTTTTGAATTGAAATGTTCTTTTTTTCGTTTGTTTTATTAGCAAAGAATTCATTTTCCTTTATGTTTTTTACTTTGAAATTTTGTTTTCCAGAAAAAAAAGAATGGGTTACAAAAACGGCTCAGTTCACGTCTGGTACTCTATTTAAACCAAACTCCCTTACAGGCAGACACATTTTACTCGTCTATTTACGTCTTATAATCCAATATTCAGTTGTAACAAGTTAACGATTTATAATAATGATTGTTTTCTAAGTTCCAAGAAGGACTACAATTAAATTCATATGTTTAAATAACGGCGTATAATGACGTCCAATTTATAATGATTTGATTGCCTTTTTTTAAAAGTATTCATAAAAATAATAAATTTATAAAATGAAGTATCTACGCCTATGGAAAATCAAACAAAATTGTCAGCAAGGATTTTTATAATCTGTAATTGATATTGGAAAAGCTATACCAACGGACGTCTTTTTTTATCAAGTATATCTATACCTAAAATTATTAGTATATTGTGATTTCTCTGTGCAAAATAATCAATCGTCAGTAGACTATGATGTATTTGTCAAAAACTGATATTTGACAATGACATGACATAGGTACATTATTGTGTTTTGATTAGCGGTTTGGTACATGTTTTGGTGCTTTGAGAATTTGAACTAGGGCAAAAATGATTTTAACTAGTGATGAAATGTTAATATGATCTGGATATTGGAAGAATGCATTAAAAACGCCTTACCATCAACAAGAATAGGCGGTAACTTACAAAACCAAGCTTGGACAAATTTTTTGGAATGGTTCAATCGCACGGTTTCAATTAATTAAGAAGGGCTTGAATGATTAAAAACTTCTATGACCTAAGAAAATGAGATGTTTCACTGGACACTACCCATACAAAAATGTGAGGAGTATTTCCAGTAAACAAGAACTGAGCTACTACGGTGAGCAAAGAATCCTTGACAAAAACAAAATGCAACCTTAGCATATTTACTTTCAACATTATTATATTATAAAAAAAATATACAAAACCGCTAAACCAAAATGATAGATAAAAAAGAAGTATGATGGTAGTACTTTTCGATACGATAAAAAATTCTATGCAAAAACCAAGAAAATAATGTATTATTATTTTGATTCACCCTGTATTAGAACTACTATTTGAACGCTTTGGCAGCAACAGATCTCTTCATTCTTGAATTTCTCTTACATTGTACAGGGTTGTTGATTTTTATCGGTTGTTATTCGTTATAACTTTTCAAGTAACCCGTAGAACACATAACAACCCTATATTATTATAAATGGCAAAGACAAGCTTCCAAATATGCAATAAAATGAAGGGTGTTCCATTAATAAAAAAATGTAATTTTGATATGGCAGAGCATTCTGTAACACCCTGCAAGATTGTAAATAAGTTTTAAATGTGAAGATTAATGATGACTATAATCGCTCATATTTTCAATTTGATATCTCAAAGAACAAAGGAGGCACTGAACTTAATCACACTAATTAAATATTAGGTGTCAAATGAATTTAGGGAAATTATTAATAATAAAAAACAAGTTTCACAAAAGATTTTGTATCGATGTCCACAACAGTCTTCATTCCATTCTAAACAAGACTCCAAAGTTGCTTCCTTTGTAATTGTTAACTATTTTAGAACAACGATTATAGCTTATTTGTCCTCTACGCCACCACAATGATTTCCTTTGAGGTGTCATTTTATTTTGGGAAATATGAAGAAAATCGCAGTTTAAATACTTCTTTACCAAAAACTCATAACTTCAACTGCTCCATAATTCTAAACTAAATATCGTATTGTCTTCAATTGCCACTTACATATTTTTACGTTTAATGGAGATTTCTATCCATTGCTAATTCTGTTGATAGGTCTTGGAATTATACTTGAATATCTAGATTTCATCTCCAGCGATTACTTCACTCATACAGCTACGCATCCCTAAGAATGCGGCACAACAAATCCTTTTAAATCGCTTTCCGCATTAATACTTATTCGTGGATGAAAACTTTTGACATTATCTTTGCGCAAATCTTTTATTGTACTACCTTAAGAAGGTTTTTTATTGGTATTAAACCACGTAGGAATGTGTTCAGCGTGCGCTAAGATTTCAGTAGGAGTGATTTACAGGATCTCCTCCGTGTGGATGATTTTTAACTAATTCAAGCCCCTTTTTCAACTGCTTCGCCCATGAAACAGTAACACTAGACTCCAACTACAATTTGTGAAGAATTTCTAAGTGTGTTTCACGAGATTTTACTAAAAATTTCATTACGTTACTACACAATGTCACTTATTTCCACGACAGTACTAAAGAAGAGATTTCTTTGCCGGTTCTCGAATTATGACTAAATTTTCCGAAACTTGCCATACATCGTGTTCCAAGCCTTCTTCATTTCGATTTAAACACAATCTAATCCTTTGTTATTGTTTTTAATTATTCCACTAATATATCTCATTTTATAATCATTTTGTTGATAGTTTCAAGTTCAACTTCTAGAAAAACTTATTGAGAGAAACTAAACTTTAAACTTCCGATCTTAACAAAGCACAATGACCAGCGTCTAAAACAACATATTTGATTACTTCCCTTCCTTTTACAGCGCTTCTTGTCGCATTACTGTATTATATTGAAATGGTTTGTCTTTTTATTTGCAATTTGAAACATGAACAGATGCTGCAGTCAGATATCTCGCTTCCGGTATATTGAAGTTGGTCGATCTATACAATCGTTATTTATTAAGTTATGTCATTCAATGGGGCTAACAGGTTCGTCGATTTGAATTATGGTTCATTATTGTCACATTAATAATAATCAATTGAAGATGATACCTCAATGGGGTTGAAGTGGAATTTATAAAACTTATAGACAGACTAAACATATTCAAAATTTATAGCAAGATAAGTTAAAGAGGTTAGAGTTCATAATAATAAATAAGTATTTGATGATGATGCGCCACTGTGAAGAAGGTTGTTTTGGATAACTTAACTATATCACAAAATTTTATGTATGTTTCATTAATTGATACTGTACGATGTTCACCTTACTCAACATTTCTGACGTTCCCCACGCTGCGATTTTTACTCTGTCTGCATTTTGTAAATCGTCGAGCGTGTGTAGCACCCAACAAGTAACAATTTGTCTTGCATGAAGATGATCATGTAAAATTCGATTCAATACCTAAAATTGCCTCAATCGATTAATAGATGCATCTTGAAGCAAAAATTTATTTTCTCAATAGTAACTAACGTACCTTATCACGAAGTCACATTCTGTTCTCTTCTAAATTCGCTATACCAACGAAACAAAATTCCCCGTGAAGGACTCTCATTACCATTTGCGCATTGCAACCGTTCAAGACTTCAGTCTTATCATACTAGCGGTTTGCGAGCGGTTGTGGAGCGGAGCGAGCGCGCAACGAATACGCCGCGAAGACGTCGCAGACGAGCGACAGAAATGCAATGCATTCTTCGGGTGTTTGTAGCGCACAAAACACTCATCGACAAAATGGATAAAAGGTGGTGAGTTCTAGGATTCAGGAAATTACTATTTAGAAAAAAAATCATTATAAATTGTATCTTCAGTGTTACTGTTATCGTCATAAACACTTGGTGAAGAATTAATTGGCTGCAATGAATTAGTCCAGGGTGGCTCTGGACTTGTAAACTATCCTGATCGCTTGGAGCATAGCTGTTAGACATATTCTGGTATTTTTTCAAAACCCCCATGATCTCTATTTTGACATCCATTTTATAGTCTGGATGAATTGATTTTAAATCTTCCACCAGAGACAACGCAAAGTTGTATTCTCGTTCACTTTCACCACTTTTTCTGTCTTTATTCTTCCTCTCGTCCATCCTTTAACTATGTATTCCTTTTTTTCCTCTTCTCATGCCTCTTTTTTAAATTACGATCACTAAATTCTCTGCTTTTTTGGTCCCCTATAACGTAACGATTTTGAAGTTCACTTTGTATCAATATCCGAATCTGCCAATGATGCCATGATGATACGAGTGAACACGAGTGAGCACCTGCACCAAAACGGGTTGGCGTTTGTACACGATAGTACAAAATGGCGACCATGCAGCTATTAATTGCGCGTGCGCGGCGTGATCGTTACGCGCCCACTCAGCTTTGAAGACGCTCGCAATTAGTTAGTATGATAAGGCCCTAACTACTCTGGTTTCATGGTATTTCAAAGTAGTATTTAAGATGATCTACATTAAGGAGGTCTAAAAATTGAAAGTACCAAAAAATATTGCAAAAATACAGTACATACATGATCATACAAGATTTTCTAGTTATAGAAACATTGGTGCAAAATAGATGTCGTATAATAATTATAACATAGTATTTCGAATGCTACCGTGGATTTATTTTATATGATAAAAATTATTTTTAAACTATAGATGATACAAAAAAGACAAATTTAAATTCGGTTCGCAAAGATCTATGAGGATCAATTATTGAAGCAATAATATAAAAAATTTGTTTGCCTGTATAATCAGTTAATTCAAGTAACATTGTACAATGCTTTATGTGTTTACTAGGACAGAACATGACACAACATAAAGAAAAGTTGACGATGTTATTTACAGTGTGATGTGATTGTTTAATATGACACGAAAAGTTTTTGTTAAATTATTTGGCCTTCATTTTGAGAATACATATTTTATTATAGTATTTGTTAAGCCTAAAAAAATAAAAATATGAACTGAAGCAAACAAAGTGCTACTCGAAGTTTAACATGTTTTGTAGTTTTACTCGAATATTTAGATACCTTACAATACCCGATAGGAAACTCTTCCTCGGGAAGTGGTATTCGACCTTAATTATATATACAACTGATACGCATGTAGGGGGAACAATTAATATTAAATTAGACACTAATGACTCCAAACACTTTCTAAAGAATTAACGTTATATTAAAGTATCAGAATTATCACCGAATACTCCCAACTTAATATGAAATGTTGGAATCAATGATATATTTATTGAAATAATTAAAAAATTCGCATCTTATTCAAAATAACACCATATAAAAATGAGTTTTCAAAAATTATTTTCTCTGATTATGTGTATTCATTGATAATTCTGACATAATTCTGGTCATTGTACAAAATAAATTACTGTTCAAGGAATTAAGCTCCTATACAAATTGAAATCTCAGTTAAAACTTGATTGCGCAATCTGTATAAAAATTATCAGTCTACTTCGTTATTAACGCCTATTAGAATAAAAACGATATTCAGTTTAAGTTGAGTGTAAAAGTATCTTCAAACTTCAAATTGTATCGCGACATTGCGGATTGTGGGTGGAGAAAAGAATGTGATAAACGAATACAAAAAAATTATAAAATAAAAACACGGACCAAACGCCTTTCACATGCTACAGATGAAACAACGAAACTTCTCTGAAGAATTCTTGGTGTTATAACTCTCAGCTAGGTTCTAGTTAATTAGTGATGCAGCAGTTAATGCTCTAGCGTTGACCTGCTACGGTAATATAGTTTTGACCAAGCAATGATATGTTGTGGTTATCTAGCCTTGGCTTAGCAAGGATTGTACCAAAATATCATAACGATTAATTTAAACAATTGTATTCTTGTTGCCTCGAGGATTTTAAGAGGAGAAGTATCTAAAAATGGAAGGTGTCTGTTATGTATTTCCCAATACTTTAATAAAATTTACTATCCGAAATTAACATATCAATCCAATTATTTCCTCGGTCTCCTATGTTTCCTGATCTCTTATCTGGTAAACTTCGTGAGTTCCTTTAATTATTCGATTCCGGCTCCTCGAATAAATTTCCTTATCAGTACTTTTTCTGGTTTTTTTCCGCTATAAATTTCTTCGCTGATTGTGGTCCAGTTGACATTTAACGCCTATTTCATCGTTATGCTCTGTTGGGCCTGTAATTTCTTCCTGTTCGTTTCGAATGTCCTATAGAGGCATATATGATCAAGAGTATTATTATACTCCTAATAAACCTGAATTTGGGATCCGTATTCAGTTTAGATTTTCGAACGATTAATCCACAGTCTCTCCAGTCTCTCTGTCCACTATGTTTATAACGTGTTCGTTCAAAGTGAGACCTTGTTCCAATGTCACACCTTTATTCGTCCACTGGCGAACCTAAGTAATTATTTTACGTCCATCAGTGTTCGCAATCTTAGAAGTTCTCAATCTTCCTCATTTAGGTATTATTTAGGGTGATTCATTTTCGGGAATGTACATATAGAAAAAAAAATTTGTTTGGTGTTTGATGAACCTTTTATACTCCTCGAATTCACTTTAGACTTTTTTGTGTAACTCGCATGGTTCACCAAAAGAAGAAAATTTTTTTAAAATACTATGTTGTAACGACTCGTATTGGTGAACCAGTTTCGTCGGTATGCCCGTTAAGTATAAACTGGTGTTTTACATCCTCTTCTTTTTCTGTGTCTGCCATCTCGTTGGTTTCATATATATATATATATATATATATATATATATATATATATATATATATATATATATATATATATATATATATATATATATATATATATATATATATATATACATTCTATATAATATATATAGAATTTTCACCGCGATCTTTACAATAGGTCATGTTAGCATCAATTTTTTTACCGAAAGTCTCTACAACCAACAGTACAAGAGACAGCACTCTGCATTTTTATCTGGCCATTCTGTACACAAAATAGAATAAATGTCTTAGAATTGGCAAGGGACAATTCATAATCTTAATCTGCTATAAAGATTATTATCAATGAATCATTAGTCTACTCAATCATTACATATTCCCACGTAAATAGTAACCATAATTCACAGAAATGAGCCACCGGGTATAGACAATACTGATGCAATAGGTAGCAGATCCCCTTTAAAAAAGAGTATTAGAATTTCCATTAAATTGTAAGGTTTCTCATTATATAAGTCTTCTCTACGGAAGGCATTTCGTCACACCTCACTGATGCCGGATATAGAAAATTGTGAAATGCATTTACAGTTTAAAAAGCTGTAGTTAAAGTACGTTAAACACACTTTACTCGTTTTTGCTTGTTGGGCAATTTTAAATAGTAGAGTCAATAATTTCACTTCCCAGTATTTGTATAGGGTAGGTTCGGATAAGGCCTAAACAACAAAAAATAAATTAAAATGTGGAAAGCTACGAGGGTGGCAGCTTAAGTTTTGAGATGTGGCAACACTGATGTGAATATGTCAAATCGAACATTGTCATTATAACGTTTTCAGTGGTGAATTCCAAAGTTTTATTTTTTTTTATCTTTTTCCTCTTGAACCCTGATCGAACGTAGACCACCATCCATATTTATCTGTGTACCATAGTCTATGTTGAGACGCTGGTTTTCCGAATTCAATCGTGACCGCACTTCGCTACAGGATGAATCTGAATAAATGTGACTTGCCGAGATATTAAGGCATACTTGGGCATTAGTTCCTCTCGCATATATTCAATATTATATGAAGATTTGGTCTCGATCGTTTTGATTGATTTGATCTATATCTATATTGAGCAGTTATCTAGGCGTTATACTGTGGACGGTTTGCCGTAAGGTGGCAGACTAAATTTCCAATTTTACTTGTTGGCCGAATCACGTTTGAGCCCGGGCTTACTTAATTAGAAGGCAGAACACCATCTTACTTTACCACAGCGACCACATTCATCACTTTACTATTACGAGGGTTGCAACATGAGTTTTGAGATTTCCATCGCAAAGTTTAAGATTTTTAATGGTGAACGTACGCAGAACGTATTGTCATACGAGTACTATTTGAGTTGTTTACAGCACTTTAACATGAACAATCTAGCGTCTTTTAAGAATATTTACTCATGGAGTTACCACTTGGTCACCTCTTCATTTTATTCAATTGCGAACATTTCATGCGATTATTTTCTATGATTTTCCCCGTGGATTAAACCAACACCAGTGTGCCAATCAACTCGCTTCGACTTTTGGTGACTTTGGGCACCATTTCGAGCCACCTTGCTTCGATCTCAATTCTGATGGCACTTCGCTACAGGATTAATTTTTTGAACGTCTTCCAAAATCTATGCTGTACGTAAACTGATATTACAACATCGTCATGTGATATATCGTGAGTTTTAGGCGTACTTGGGCATTAGTATACATTTAATATTGTATGAATAATTTCCTGTCAAAAAGATTTGTTCGCGTTGGATACCACCTAATTTGACAATCGCTCAAAAAAGCTCGCGCCTATTGGTACAAAGAAATGATTCCAAAGACGTCTATAAGATCGTGACAGGCTAAACAACAATCGATTGTATGGCGCTTTCAAGCCGAGTCAAATCCAACAGAAGTTGTTCGCGTACGGATAACTGGACATGCCGCCACTGTTCCATAAGAGCAACGTAGAACCTCAATTCAGAATGGTAAATCAGAATTTGTTTGCTAGAAGTGTTCAATAAAATCAGGGAAGCAAATCACAGAAGACGAATGATTCTCCGCCACGACAATGCAAGCTCTCATACATCAGTTAAAACAAAAACGGTTTTGAACAGTCAAAATATCCAATTGATGGGTAATCCGTCGTACAGTTCTTGGCGTTTTCTTATCCTAAAGAAGCGATTAACGAGTTCACATCACATGTTTTGGAGGTAACTCAATCGGAATGAAAAAATGCATCGACTTTTTGGTTCAAACGCAAAAATGTATTGATATGATAATATTAATGGAGAATATTATATAGAAAACAGTAAAGCCATATCCAATTATAAATATTTGTATTCTATTTTAACGATTTTTATACTTCCCTCATCTCAGTAAGTATTTTTATTTCCTCCAGAGTTTTCCCTTCCTCTATTTGGTCAATGCAATGGCAATTCTCGATTTAAATTTTCATTTTTAGAGTCCAGCCAAATTTTTCTTTATAATAAAGTGGCTTATGTGACACTTACGATAAAAAGTTATCGAGATTTGTGGTTTAGAATGAACATTAGGGTCCCTCTACCAAAAAATTACCTAAAAACTATAATTTTAAATTGTGTCATGTTCATTCCACAAATCAAAGACTAATATTTGTAACAAAGACTGTCATGGAAAATAAAAGTGTATCCAAAACACTACTTTACTGTTTTTAAATACAATTTTAACATTAGAGCAAAAAGTTTATGTGATTGAATCGCTCTTATAGAAGCGGCGAAAGATCAATAAACATGTTTATTGCTTTGTTCAATGAAAGGTATGTACTTGACGTTTGATCAAGTGATTTATCACAACAGAACGCAATCATTACAAGTATAAGAATTAAGATACAAAAGCTTATGATGAAACTTATGCAGAAATATTAGTTGCTTTTAATTCAATAGATGCAGATCAAAATTATACTCAGATATCGAATTGTAATTACGAACATAAATAATAGATATATATTTACTGATAATTTATACAGTATACAGAATTTTTCCCAAGAAATCAAATTATTTTAGAAGAAGGTTATGAAGCAAAGCGATTGCAATTCTGTTTATTTTCAGAAGAGTTGATTTAAAAAAACCTTTCATAAATTAAAAATATTTTCTAATCAATCCACATTCACCACAAATGGACAATTCTCAAAACTATTATTAGAGTGAAGACAATCTCCCTATGTGAAAATTCCTACGCCTCAATTTAAACATGTCGTAACTTGTTAAGACTAGCCTCTAATTCTATGAATAGTACAATTGCTTTCATTTCTTCTGATTAATCTCTTTTTGTTTATTAACGACGCAATACGTTTTTCTAATAAATAGTATATGAAATGCGATAAATATTAAATTCGTGTATCGTTTAAGGTATTATTGCAAACAGAAGTTGCAGTAACAGTAAAGAAAATATGTGAAATTGAAGGAGAAGACACATTTCATGAACAAACGGCACAGCACGCTTAAAGATCCTTTACCAGCGTGAGATATTGGGAATCAGTAGAAAGTCAACCTAATACCAGCACAAATAATCGGCCTCCCGTGCACCTTCTAAAGGCACCATATATAAGAATTCGTTGCAAAAAAAGTCTATTCATGCGAAAAGTCTTGTTGTGTTCTAGTGGAATTATGAAGGTTTAGTGTATCCCGGATTAGTTAACCTACAGCGGATTCTAAGACAATGCTAAAGCACATTCTGCGAAAGTTACCCAAAAGAAGATCAAAGCACTTGGTGGTTTTAAGCTCCTACCATATCCAGCTTTAAGTTCAGACCTTGCAACGTCAAATTACTATTTATTCAGATCCATGATGAAATTTTTTAGTGGGAGAAAATTTGAAGCCGCCAATATTATTTATAAGACTCCCTCATATCTACTAAAAAAAATTATAAATACATGGTGATACTTTTAAAATATTACACGCTGAGTCATATCCCAAATATGTGACTTAAACAGAAACACTTTGACATATTATACGGAATATATAATTTTATTCCATAAAAGTTATAATTAAGCCACAAATTTGGTGTTCCACCCATTTTGCCCGTGTCTATCATTCCTATAAGTTTTTGAATAACCTTTGTACATGGTATATCGAATTGCAGTGTTTTTTTCTTAATCATAGCAAACACTTCAATTGTATGTAATATGTCACTACTGTATGAACACACTTGACTCAAGAACATCAAAAAACTCGATATATTCCATACAATAAACCATGTAAAAAAGACAAATGCATAGAGGGAAATCACCCCAACCACAATCCCCGAAACGAAAAAATCAAGCTATCCCCTTACGACTGCTGTTACTACCCGAGGGATGGCATCATTGGAATTGAAGGCTCAATTACAGCCACTGCCCCGTATATAAGTTGCACATGAATAAATTCTACCTCATTACGGTATAATGACTTCTCTATTGAGTTACAGCGAGTGTTGGTAAAGGGAACTTGATGAAGCGACACGATATTAATTTTAAAGTTGTGAGTCCTTTTTGTAAGCAATGAAGCAAAATATTCATAACGCCTTAAGGTATGATATAGGGTACATACGATATCAAAATAATTTAATTTACAAAGGTATTATAGAAACAACGGTTATATTTATAATTAGGACTTAATTATTCGTATGATGATATTTGATCCTCTTCACCGGACTGGAATTACTGAAGAAGCGAAAATCTAGAAGCAGGCTGTAGATGAATGTCCTACCATTTTGATGGGCAGTGATCAAATGACATCTTAAATTAAACCTTGGAGGCACATCACTAACATAGAATAAGGAACGAGTGACTTCAAACATGCAATACTGAATACTGGTACCTGATACATAGAGAGCTGCAGGATGAACTGCGAAGAACACTCTAAAATAAGCAAATTTTTCTTGCTTGGGAAACACGCTTCCAAGTATCCGATGTTATGGAATGCGGTCAGGAGATACTTAGTCTACGCTATAAAAACACGATCATTTCCATTTGCTTCTACACCAAAGGCATAACGACCGAGCTGGTATCCTCTAGACTTATTCTGGAGTACAAAAAAATTCCTACATGAACTGGTGAGGTGCAGGTCAGAGACCATTTCTGTTATAGCCAAAAGTTTCGCTCAGAAAGCTGCTCGTAAAACGGTCTCTACATAGACGGATGGCAACACAAGATATAAACATGCGTGAAATACGACTATTGTCTGCTCTTTTAACCGGGCATGATGATCTTTACTGTTACCTCCATACTATAGGTATGACAAAAATCCGGAAAGCCGCTATTGCATGGTGGAAGAAGAACTTGCAAACCATGTTATCCATGAGTGCCCAGCATTCATGCGTGCGAGGTTTAAACACATAAGCAAGTCTGTTATCCTAAACCTTATTTTACTTGTTGAATGGTCTAAGGTGGAAATGGGCACTCCTAAACACGTCCGTTTAACGCACCAACAAGATATGTTATATGGAGATTAGTTTAGGACTAACATTAAGCTGTTGGTATGGCACGATTCTTTAGAACCAGATGAAAGCTCCATTCCATATTTCATAAAGACTAATTCCATATTTAAAATTTTGAAAATATTTAATTTCCTGTATACTCGTAATGAAGTTTATGAGTCAGTAAATTCGTATCCGACTAACACAACGATTTGGATGAATTCATAATGCATACGTACAGTATCATCGTACATACTCTGTTGAAACTGCTTTACGACATATTCAGGAACAAAGAACAACATAACCTTATGTACTTACAAGTTAAAAGAGGTTATTGCACGAGCTTACTTGACATGTTTTGTTCCATATGAATCGAACGGAGAATGGATAAAATTTTCGAAGCAGAAAGTCGTGAAATAGTGCATAATTTAGGATTATGGCTATGGAAACACATCGTAGTGAGACATTAATTCCTGTTGAAAATACAGAAAAGATTAGACTAGTAGTTCGTAATAGCAAGGACACAGTAAAAAAATAATCGAGCGGGGATCAGCTACTGAAAAGGGCGAGGTTAGATCATACCAAACACAACGAATGTACTCTCGTTTTGCGAGGAAAATTGATATTTACAAGGAAAAACAGTAAATTAAAAAAAACCGAAAGGTTATAATCCACACATTTTGAACGTTCAATTAATATAGGAACCTCAGAGAATGGTGGAGTGAACCATTCTTGTAGCGTGAGTGATTATGTCAATATCTATAAACTGAAATATATTATGCATCTAATAAATTTTGGTAAGAGTTTAGTACGAGTGTTTTGATTTGATAACGTTGCAGAGTTCGAATCCAAGCCCTTATTGGCATTACACATAAAACAAGAGTACTGGAGAAAACTCTACCAGATACAACTAGACACACCTTTTAATACTTTCGTGAGGATTGAAATTCGTCTCATACCACCCATGTTCTTTGATTCCAATGGAACTTATGTGGAGCATAATAGAAAAATACGTATAATAAAGTAGGGATCAAGGATCAAAGCCTAGCGCTTAGCAGTAGTTCATGAAGGGTGGGAAAACGTCAAAATAATTTAAATCTGTTGATTTTTATGACGATAAGAACTCAATCAATTACAAAAAATGAAAACATGAGACCAATCTCATCCGAATTAACCACCTCAAGAGTGTTTTCATTATTAATGAGTGAATTCTTAGAGTTGAAACAGTGAACTTAATGATTTATAGATTGCAGTTTATTGTAATCGAAATGTTAACTTGAGATTAAGCCCCATAAATGAGTCATGTTGAACAATTTAAAGAAAACTTTTTGCATTTAGCGAAGGAAAAAGTTTACTGAAATATATTTTTATTATACTTATCTGAAAACAGCATGTTTTCATATGTTTTTACAAAGACCTAAAGGTGGCATTTTCAGAACAGCGTGCTGTTCTGAAAATTTCTCCCATTCTCTGTTTTACCCTGCACTAAATGAAAAAATAATAGTAACATTTATTGTACAATTTGTATCATTGAAAAGTTTTAGTCCCTTTGGTATTTCGTTCTTTAGAACTAAGGATGTTGAAACGGACGATTCGGAGATGTTTTGATTCCTGATGAAATATCGCAGAGCTGGTAATTTGCAAGTTAGAAGAGTTAAACAATTTTTGAGATACTTCTATTTTTTTTTGTATGGATTCTCCTATGTACCTTTGTGCTACGTTGAAAAAACGCCATCCTCCGTATCTTTTCAGATTGAGCAAATCAGCGCCGCTTTCCACCAACCGAAGATCGGTTGCCGAAGAAAGTCTTAGCCCATCTACTGTATATTTTTCGGAATTTTTCAGTTTCAGGTATTTCGCAACAAGTTTTGGCACAGCGTTGATGTTATGGCATCCAACATGTTGGGCGTAGCACCCACGATTTCGATATGCTACAAATAATCTTCTGCTGTTTATAATTTTAGGCCGTAGATCTGCACATTTACGATAAATCCCTCATTGGTACTGGTAAAACTTCTTGAAATATGATTTTTTCCATATCGCAAAAACAAAACAATAAAGTGCAAAAAATAAAATCACTTTGAACTTTTTGATATATAGCCAACAGCTTCAAAAAAGCAATAGTTTTTGGATATTTTGTAGTGCCAGCAATTTCTTTTATAGCTAAACACCTTTTCGACATTCAGAACCAATTTCATAACGTGAAAGATTTCATATACTTTTTCGACGACAAAATAAACTAGAAGAATATCATCATTTACAATTTTAACTTTTTTGAGATCTCGCCATTCCATAAAAAGTTGATACTCGTGTTCATATCTCGACCTGGAATTTGTTAACAAATCAGCACTGGCTGGTGTCGGTAGATATATTCTGTTTTAACGAATTTCTGGATCTCGAATTAAACAAACGGAAAATGAAACAATGCCGATAATATATCACTGCTATGGAAATCTTCTAAATTTAATGCTTATCTTTTTTTGCGTTGTTGTCAGATAAGTGTAATATTACATTTTATTACACGGCCAGAAATGGACACGCGCAAATGGAATATATTATTATCTATTTGATTATCAGGATATTGTATCAAAAATATTAATAAAATCTTTATTCGGAATGTACATACGATTCTACAAACTCATTTATATATAGTGCAGTCTCCGTTCTTTTTCGGTGCCTCTCACAATGACAATAGTCAAGTAGCTGCAGTTCTGTTTTCGGGAGTTGATTACTTTTGATTACCAATCAGTTATAGCAGTTCTCGGTTTTTTGTTAGAGGACTATAAGTTCAGTTCGGTTGCTAACAACTCAACATCCTGAATAGGTTCGTAATCAATCATACGTATTACTTGATAAGGCGCAAAGATACTAAACATAATATAGACATATTCGTATTTGTCATTTTCCTACTGCCACAATGACATTTCAAATACGCAGGAATATCGATGTATAACCGTGACTAACGAAGTAGGAAGAAAATTATATTTACCTGCTTATTCATTGCAATGCTCTTACCTAAAACAAAATGAAAAAATAAATAAAATAGAAAAAATTGATCTGAGTATTTATTATCAAAAAGAAGCGATAAGTACATGATTGTTTTAAATGGTGACTGTATTTTTAAAAATTCTCATTGATGAAAATAAAACTCCAAAATTGAAAACCTTTGGAGTCTTGAATATTTTTTTTGATATTTTTTGAAGTTAACATTCCCATACCATTTTGGTACTGTTTAAAGAAGATTCTTTAAAAATTGTTCGGTTATCAGACTGTACTTTCTACGTAGGAGACGCTATATATTTTGAGATACAAAAAAAACTGCAAGACTTTATAGGAAAATGAGTAATCACCTCTTTCATCAATACATTTTTATAAACGAAGCTTAAACTACTTAAAAGTGTGCTTTACTGGAATGCTCTCAAAAGCATGGCTCCATCTATCTCAACCTCCGTCACAAATCGTCGTTCACGAGAATATTTCTTTAGGTTAAAGGATAACCAAGAATCACATATGGCCGATGATCAATGACTGTTATATTATTTTCAGGTAAAAATTTAACTGTCTGCAATATTGACTGACTCAAGAATTGCATGTGAACATTTTTTGTTGTATCAGTTTAATGTACATTGATCTTCAAGCTTAATGAATTCAACTAATCCTGTTGATCCTGTAATAGGAAAAAACGCTCTGTAGATAATAACTTTCTAGACAGACCTTGTCGCCATTGTTGTAAAATTTTCGTAAATCTACAGACATATTTTAGTAAAAATACGATGTCCACATTTATTCAATATTTCCAACGCGTCCATCGCTGACAAATACAGTGTTTTCAGCTCTAAATCTCTAGATCCTCCAGATAATTTTCTCCATTTCTACACAATCATATCCCAATTTTTGCTATATATATATTCAGTAAAATGTTCCAGGATTTGTTCAGTGACTACCCAGAGAGTTTTTCGACAAAATTCCCTCTATAATCAGGTAGTGTTTCAGATTCATCAATCACCATCACAAAAATTCCAGAAGACTCGTGTGGATCTGAGGAAATTGAATAACTGATCAGATTCAAGGTATCCATTTGTACGAGGATGTATTGATATCTAGTTAGCCTAGACCTAGCAACGAACAATAACTTACTAGAAGTGTCAGTGTAAAATTTGAAGTCAAAAAAGTGAACCAGATTTACTACGCAATTAATTGAAAGAAAAAATATGTCTACTGAAATTGTGAAAATCTAAAAATCGGAGTATAAAGCAATCAACAAGTACCCGTATTTAAAAAGGTTAAGAGGTAAGCAGATTTACGAAGATATGCTTAGTATCCTTAGTAATCAAGGTCCTTCGTATGCGTTATGTGAAAAATTGGACTGCAAGCTTCAAAAGGGGCAAATTTTCCATTGAAGATGATGACTGATCGGGAAGGCCAGTTTCTGTGTCAGTCTCCGAAAATATCGATGCAGATGATTTTATCAAACCGTCGAATTGGGCTAAAACGGATATCTTAAGCACTAAATATTTCATTCGAACGCGTTTATCATATAGTTCACGTCAATTTGGACGTGAGAAAAATTGCTGCAAAATGGATCCCCAAATGTTTGAATGTTGACGAAAAGCGTGCAAGGGTAAAAGCATCGCGTTCGATCTGTGCTCGATTTGAACACGATGTAAACCTAATTGTTACTATGGATGAGACTAGGTACATTTCTACGATCTAGATACAAAGTAACAATAGATGGAATGGCGACACTCAGGTTCTCCAAGACCTGAGAAGTTTCGTTCTGGAAATGTTCTTGCTTCAGTTGTTTGGGATTGCCATGGAGTAATCACGATTGATTTTTTGGATAAGTGTAGAACAATAACTGGAGATTAATATTCAACATTACTGACATTACCGACTACGGTAAAAAATTAAAGAGAAAAGACGCGGAAAGCTATCCAAAGGTGTTTTTTTGCAGGACAACGCCCCTGCACACAAATATCATGTTTTTGAAATTGAAATTTTGTTTGGTTCTATAGTAGGCTAAGAATTTTTCAATATATCCTCGTATCAATGAAAAATTTAGGTTTATTTTATATAATTTTCTAGCCGTCTTTCTTGATCTAAAGTAACAAGAAAAATGTTATTTCCATTTATACCTAACAATTATTTTTTAATCGGCTGAACGAATTGCGCAGAATAAATAACTTTTAACAGTATTTAACCGTAATTGTGTTGAGATCACTGAAGCATACAAAGTTCATCTACACAAATCAAGGTCTTTCTCCTTATCTTGTAGATACCTTTGTCTTCTTTCTACAAAATATGTTAAGTAATTCATTGGAATGTTAACGAACTCCTTAAAAAAATATAGACGGGCATGTTTTATAAGAGAGATTTCACTATCCTACTGAAACAAATAACGTTATATATTATTATGAATAACTGTAAGTAAATGGACCACAGATACAGAATGTTCTACTAGAACGATTCAATTAAATGCATTTATTTCTGTATTCTTATTGATTTTATTGTCAGAATTTTATTTGAAAAAATAGGCAAAATTTTTTTTTCAAACCACATTCTATTTAGAATTCACTATAAAATAAAACTGATCATCAAGAATGATTCGAATAATAGATGCTGAAAATGGGCAAGGTTGAAGAAGTGTACAGATACAGAAATGTGAGGAAAATCATAGACTTAGTATTGAGGATAGACATAGCGGCATTTAAATAGAATTGAATAAATCGACGAGAGGAAACCTCTCTCTATCCCTCTAGGGTCCCTTTTGACTTCACTGCTATTCCCACCTCTCGAAATTCGACGTCATGGCAATCCAATCAGAATAGGGTAGGAAGAGGTGAATAGTGGCGTACCTATACCTCGTCTCTCTATCTTTGAGGAAAGTTGGTCTTATAGGAACTTTACTTTTTGATAAATAACTTAAAAATCGACTTTTCTTTAAGTCTTTATCAAAATATGATATTGACACTGACAATTTGCTTATTTATATTGATCTATAGATCACCTTCATCATGAATATCAAAATAAGGATAAAATCAACTTAGAACTTTGTTCCAAAAAGAAAAATTAATTTTTCCTTGGTTTCCACATCTCAAATATATTAAATTTATTAGAATTTACAAAATAGAGCTATAAATTTTACTTAAATTATTTAGATCTTTTTTATCATTTATAGCTTTTCGTTCTTATGAATGTGAACAATTTCTAAAAATTCTCTTTTTCGTATATTAGATTCCGTTTTAAGAATTTTCGAATGTTTATAATTGAATTTATGTTTTTTTGATATTTGATTACTTCTTTTGTTTTTTGGTGTTTCAAATTTTAATTTAGTGAAATATTTGGATAATGTATTATGTCCTCTATGACTTATACTAATATCATATTTATTGAAATAATTCGATAATTGTTTTGGAAATTCCTTGTACATATGGCAAGGAAAAATGTTTTATGTTTTGATGTTTTGTTTTCAAATTGATTGTAGTATCTGTTTATCCTGTTCTTGAAAATGTTATTTATCATTACTTCCGGATAATTATTTTCTTTTTATGCAGTTTTTGCTTTTTGAATAGCTAAGCATTTAAATTCAGGATCTGATAATTGGATAGACCTAACCAAACCAAGTTGGTTTCGTATACCATTCTGTTCTTATGTTTTTGTTAATTTTATATAATGTGACATCAAGAAAACTGATTCTATTATTTTGCTCAACCTCGATTGTGAATTGAAATTTTTTCATGATAAGAATTGAATTTTTTACTTATGTTTTCAATTTGATTCTTAGGTACAGCAATAATGCAATCATCTACATATCGAAAAAAGAATGGAATATTTCTATCAAGTTTGCTTAGAACCGTTTCCTCAAGAACTTCCATTACCAATTGTGCCATAACTCTTGAAATGGAAGCTCCCATAGCACAACCATCAATTTATTCGTATATTTCATTTTCATATTTGAAATATGTTGTAAGTGTGAGTTCTGTAGCTTTTATAAATTCATTTTGAGATATTTCTGTATATTCTTTAATTTTGTCCCATTTTTTCATTAATATATTTTTCACAATGGTACTAGGAATATTTGTATATGAAGAAACCACATCTAACGAAATAAATACATATTCATTAGGAATTTTAATACTTTTAATTTTTTCTTTGAAATCCCATGTGTTTTTGATATAGTATTATGTATTATGTATGTAATATATTATATATTCTGTATTAAAACACCTATTATAGGTGAAAAAATTCTAAAAACTTGTATATTATAGAGACAAATTGTGTTTTGATTAATTATTTCTATTTTTCCAATCATTTCTTCTTCAAATGACCCTGCCTCTAACAACTTTGGTTATTTCATTTTAATAATTGGGAAAGTTGGAGTGAATATATATAAAATGCCGAAGCAGATTAGACAAAAGTAACATTAAATAATCCTGTTGTGATAATAGTATTGGAATTAGAAATATGTATCCTGATGTATAAAAAATTATTCCCAGTATCTAATAATAAATAATAAAAATTATTATATGTTTATTATTTGTGTATATGTATTATTATACGTAATAATTAGTAAAATCGATGTTTTCAAACTTCTCGACCTTGCCTGGGAATTACTTAGAACTGCTCATGTTTGTATTCAGCAAGTCAAAATTCATACAAGAATACCTCTTCATAAGAAAACCTTGTGAATAAAAGCTTTCCTCCGAGTTTGATCAATCACCTCAAATAAAGTCCAACTGATTATATCACTTGGTGTTGATAAAATTTATTCAGCTAAATAAAAACTACAAACAAAATTTCACTCGAATTTGTATAGATCTTCACTAAACGCTTTTTCATATGGACTATGAACGTTTTTAGAATGGTTAGTAAAAACGGTTGAGACGAACATTCGGACTCTGCTCCTGTATTTGATCAAAGATGTTAAGAAAATTAAATACATGTACATTAATTGGTTGTCAACTGATCAGTAACATCTCACCATTTTTTAAATGCATAAGAGAAGAATTATCAACAAAATTTCAAAAAAGATAGGCATGGAGCAGTATCGTAAAATCCATAAAAGATAATTAATGGTATCGTGAAAACACACTCAAAAATGTTTTTAATAGTTCATTCATCTTTGACGAGAGTTTATTATACTCCGAGGATCGTTTAGGATGGTTTAGAGCTACTGTAGTATACTTTTATTAATCAAAAGCGAAGTATTGCTCTAATCTATCTAATTAATCTAATCCATTCTACTTTTAAATTTCTGTGTATATGATGTACAATGGTTCTATAACTTCAAACTTACTACCGCCTCTAATTCTCAACAAAATATAAATAGAAATACTTCGTAATCATCACATTTTTAACGAGTATCATAATTTATTAATTAGCTTTTTCCACATTATAATGTAACTCAACTGCTTGTCGCCCTTTGATGTGGACTATAAAATATTAGTGTTCTAAAACTCATAAAACACGCCGTAAAACACAATGTGTTTGTTGTTAGTACGATAGATATTCAAGTTAATGGATAATATATAGTTACCAATTTTTTGTTGACAAAAATGTATAGAAACTGGAGTGTAACAAGACTAGTTTCTGTATCATTTGCTTGTCTATTTTAGTTAATTTTTAAAAATTATCAACTCAACGTTTTTTGATAAAAGTTTTTAGCCCTAGTCATATAACGTCAATTTTAGGTATTGTCGTAATTAATGTCATTAACAATTGTTGAAGTAACTGTGATTAATCCTTAAAGGAAAATATTCATACTTCCCTATTTAATAATTGAAGAATGTATCAAGATGATTAGACTATTTATTTGTATCTATAAACTTGACATTAATAGAATTTGCACATTAACGAAAAATAACAGTACTGCATTTCAACAATTTAAGAACTTTATATTGTAACAGATTAATTTGCTTAAAAACCATCTTAAAATATGGCGAATGTCCAATACGTCGACCGCAAACGTTTTGAATATAGCTCGAAAATAAAACAATTTCTTTCGCCTAAATTTTATGAAAATGAAAGTATACGTATATATAGTCAACGACAATTTTTTCAACTAATAAAAGGCTTTAGATTCTTTTAGCACTAGCATCTCGTTGGATTCACTATTATCCAAGTGGTACTGAGTTAAGAAACACCACAGTGCACGAACTGAAGGCAATATAAACTACACAGCAAAATAGTTTTTCAAATACAATACGAGCTCGAAAACTGCTATAATTGCCTTATAAAAAGTTGCTTAATAGAATATAATAAACCATTTCAATATATGTGAGTATGCCAAAAGTATTTTATTAACCGTTTCAGACCTGATTTTTTTTATTTTCACCTGAAAAAAATGCTTGCAACTGGGCTATTGTAAATAGATCTAAGGAAAAATAAATAAATAAATCTTGATTATAAGCTTTTCAAGAGAAACAACTTTTTCTTTTTGTGTACAAATGTACACATCCGTCCAACGTAGAAAATATTAGTGTTAAGGGATATTTATCTATAATGATAAAAACATTTATTTTACAACTTTTTATTAGGAAATACGAAGCAATCATAAAAATTTTTCTTTGGGTAGATTTAATAAATTGCACTTAAATCACAGTCTAAATTAAAATTAAAATCAAAGGCATCAATATAGTATCCTATGCATGAAATGCTAAGAAGCAATTCTTATCCTTAGTTAGGCATACTTTCAGCCAACCGACGCCGAGTGAAGCAATGTCAGTTGTTTGTTTTTTGGTGTGCTAAGCGCCCCGTTGTCGACTTGGTTTTCTCGGTATGCTTGAACTACTGCTAAATCTGATGCATGGAATATCATGCGTAAGGTCCATTTTTTTGATTTTATAAACGTCCTATAGTAACTCATTGTTGTTGATCTAGCAAATCTACTTCTCCCATCGCATGATTGTACTTCCTTACAACTTCGTGACGTTCCACTTCAATAAAGTGCTTATCTTTTTTACATCACCTCTTCACTAAATCTTTTTCACCAATTCCAACAAAATTAGATGCTAAATGGGTAATCTTCTTATCCAACCATTTGACCACAGTTACATCTTCATCATAGCTAGTCATTTCTTGTTCATTTCTTGCTCTTTGTTCATTTCTTTGTCGCTTAGCGATGATGGCTTTACAAATCTGTTGATACGGATAGTACCAGCAGCCATAATTCCTCTCTGTTTTATAACTGGAGAAATGTTGTTCAGAATTTTTCCCACGGCACTATAAGAAAGTGTCTAGCGCATACGCATGGTTTCATCGACCGGGAACGTGCTAGCCACCGTTTTTGGGATAGTCATCGAATTGTACTCATCGACTATCATCTAAAAAGCCACAAGCAACTGGACCCTACTTCTTAACCTCACTTGCAGAAGTGAGATTTTGATTAGAAGTGGTCGTTATCACATACATAAACGGCTATTTTGACAAAAAAACGGCTGCTATTATTTAAAAAAGTTAAAAAGGTTAAAGCATTGCTGGACTAAATTTATAGACTTAAAAGGAAACTATGTTAAAAATAAAATGTATTGTTTCTTTGTTAGGTTGAAATCTTTTCAGGCAATCCTTGAAAGTCACCCCTAAGGAATAAAAGTTTAACCACACCTGTAAAACTAACTTATTGAGTTTGTCAGTCGCAAATCAAATATATCGATATTTGAAATATGGCCATTAAATTAGTAAACTGACGCTGTAATATATTTTATTATTTTGTATTCAAAGATTAGTTTACTAATTATAACCTTCTATTGCTTGGAACAGTGCCGATAGTCTTCTTCTGTAAGTTCCTTCAGAACATGTTCCACAGGTTCAACAGCTTTCTTAAGATATCTATATAAAGAGGATCAACAAATAGAAATCTGACATC
Source organism: Diorhabda carinulata (assembly GCF_026250575.1). NCBI lineage: Eukaryota > Metazoa > Arthropoda > Insecta > Coleoptera > Chrysomelidae > Diorhabda > Diorhabda carinulata. Next base: position 46,222,401 of record NC_079472.1, on the reverse strand, counting down.
AGAAGGTTCTACGAACAAGCTAACTATGAATGGATTGCAGAACAGGGCTAAAAGTATTTTGACAAATAATGATGAATGAGGGAGCCTATTGCACTGCTGGAGAGCCCCTGACTTTACCTTCTAGCATTTTTTTCTTATTCTTCCAGAAAATTCAGCAAGAACATGGATGTAGTACTGTTGATTAATAGTGTAACCTTCAAACCACCTATTTTATAGACGTTTAACACAGATTATTGAAGGTTGAAGCAATTTCCAATGAAAATTCAGGGTCCTAGATGGATCTACCAGCATAAGTAGATATCTACCTGGCGAATTTCATACGAAATTAGATAATTTCTTGTATACATTGTAAATTTTCTTCTGATGATTCACTATCGTTGTGTTCACTTGTGTTAGAAAATTAGTGCTCTTGCAATAACTTCAATATTTTAATCCCAACAAGATTACAACTGAAATTTCCAAATTTATTTGTTCATTTAATAATCTCGTAACTTCATCTTTTGTAATACTGCATTTTCAAAATATGCTATTTTGAGCTACCTTCAAATAATTTAAATTACGCGATATTAATAAAATTTAAATGTGCCAATAGATTCCCAAAGTTTACTAACGGCAATCTGCAAACAATATCACAACCATCCTATTGCCATTCATATTAAGAAGAAGCTACTCACATTCAGAAAAAACAAGATAAATGTTAATTTCATGTGGGTTCGTTCCATCCCACATGGGAATAGAGGAAAATGAAAGAGTAGATGGATTAGGAAAAAATATATACAACAACAAGCAATTTCAAAACATTTTTTAAGATTAAAATACAAGAAAAGAAAATCAGAATCAACATAAACCCATAAACGAAACCGTTATAAATTATCACGTCTCCAACAATATAAGTAAAAGTGAACCAGTGACCCTTTCCCGTCTAAGAATCGGACATATTCGTATAACATAAGACTACCTATTAGCGGACAATCACAAACCAACGTGCGGGATGTGCAATAGTAAATTAACAGTGAAAAACCTCTTAATTGACTGTTTAAAATAAGACAATGAACGAAAAATGAATCAATTACCACATTCACTGGAAAAGCTACTTCAAGAAGACCCAAAGAAACTTATTAACTACCTAAAATACTGCAAACTATGTAGTAAAATCTAGATTTAACGATCGAAGGTATTAAACCTTAATTACTCGCTAATAACTCTGCCTGGTTGATGCGAAGATAAGTAGAGAAAAAAAGTGACAGATTATTTATTAATGATGTCATGTTAGTAGTTCAGGTTCAAACCCCCAATCGACATCAATTTGGTTACAGCAAATAACATTATCATGATCCATCTAAATCTAGGTTATCTGTGTTCAAGGGACCCAGAAAATGAGCAAAGCTTATGAATATAAAAAAAATGTTTTGAAATTTTAATTGCGCATTCGCAATATTTTTGGCTCTCGATGATGATGGTCTCTTCCACTGAATGCATTGATGCTTCTATTATTTTCTAATACATTCAGGTCATTTCATTAAATGTATTAATACAAACATTTGTGCGAAACTTCTTGTTCTAACATGAATTTATGTAGACAATCTTTGAATGTCAAGTTTGTCATGAAAACTTTGCGATAATTAATTAGGGCATTTTCATGACAATCTTCGCTTAAACTATTCAATATTCACTGTCATGCGGTGGTGCTTTTTTCCTCCTGTAATGTCACTAATTTTTGCTCTGTAATAAAACTTGTATTGTCTCATCCAAAGGCGGATCCAGGGATGTCATACCCCCCCCTAGCTGGTTCCAGGACTTATGTGGACCACTAATTGAACATAATGATTTTATTTATATATTTTGTCACCATACAGATTTTATGTAACTACATACTTTCAATATTTAATGAATCTAATATAATATAACATAATAACTTTGTATGATGGCAAACGTTTGGGAATGAACGCATCAAAAATTTGAATTTTACCGCACGCGCTTGTCGACTACGTAACGTCTAGATAGACCTAACCTCAATCGGTATCGGAACGACTAAACTTCAACATATCATAACATAGTTCTAAGTTAAAAAACTAACATTTCTTACTACCTTAATTTGTTTCAGCTTTCATTCCAAAAAGCGAATATAGTAATGAAGACATTGAAACTGTGAAACAACTAGCTACCGACTATACATTATTACTAGATAACACTCCAGTTTATGTCATTGTAAATGAATATCGGCTATGGATGGTGAAGTGGCAGGCGTGGCAGTGAAGCCTGTCGCTTTCTGATCTTATTTTAAATTGTGACATCGATATGTATACTAATATAAGAAAATTTTCATGTATTATGGCTACACTACCTGTCAGTGTAGCAACAGCAAAAAGATCTTTCTCTACGTTACGTAGAGTTAAATCGTGGCTAAGATCTTCAATGGTTGAAGATCGCCTAACTGGACTGGAACTTCTCCACGTTCATAAAAACGTACCCACTGACGTAAATGACGCAATAACGCGTTTCAGGAAATGACGTAAAAGAAAAATTGAATTTGTTATTTAAATATATGTATTTAGTCTGTTTTTATTTTATTTGTTGGAAACTTTTGCGGAGTTTTGCGTCATACCCCTCGACATACCTCTAGCTATTATGACAAATCATTCACCACGGTTATGGAATATAAATATTGAATAGGCTACCTCATTCCGTGCGTGGTAGTGCTTCTCTGGATGTCTTCAAGAAAAGATGACAATATGTACGTGTATATGTACAAGTTATTATGTGTTTTTCAAGTGTACAATAAAGAATAAATATTTGTAAGCACAATACTTACGTACCTTTATAACAACTTTTTACGTATATCTATTGTTATCAAAATTAAATTATAAATTCTTGACTTGACCACGACTATGTGACCCCCTCCTGGCGCCAAAGCTGGATCCGCCCTTGGTCTCGTCTACGTTTCGAAGGTACGACTATAACAGACAGCTCTTAATCGTAAACTTATCCACTAGGATCCCTAAAATTGGTAACATAGCAAACTGAGCTATGTCTCATCGGTTTCCACGGGGCAATATAAGCACAAAATCGTTATAAACATCAGATAAAATCCTGATTCTAAATTGATGTGCATAGAACTGAATTAGTTAATTAGTTGCATAATAGAAACAAGAAAATGAAAAGCTCGAGTAAACAAATGGAGTTTTATATAAAACACATACAATTGATAATAATTATTATAAATTGTATCGATTTATCCATTAATTTTGATTACGAACTCGAACGTCACTGCACACGACATCGGCTAGTTCATCATTAACTTCACGTGGGAAGTAATGAATCAAGAAAACTGTGCGATAGGTTGTAATTAAGTCACAATGTAATTGCGGGGGATTAGCTCACGAGTACTACAGTCTTCAGTCCCAACCACACACTATACAATATTTCAATCCCCCACATTTTCAGGACCGTCCTTCTCCATCAAATATATATGTCAAGATGTATACTTAATATCACAATTATTCAGTAGTCGATAGTATTTATTTGCTCTATTTCTATAGACATACATTCTAGCTTTAGTTCTTCATATAATCGAACTTATTTGTGATGCTTATTGGGAATATGTCTTCGAGATTGGGAACGCTTTCGTATTTGAGCCGTTTTAGGAAAAGATGGATTGAATTCATAGAATGAAATAATATCTTGTAAATGATAATGTATGTGCATTACAGAGAAGACGAAGACTCGTCCATCAGCAACAATGAATGAATTTCTAGTCCTAACTCTGCTGCACACTAGCGTAGAAAGACACACTAACGCGTTCATCACCAGAGTAACCAACCAAAGACAATCAAAAGGGACATTACACATTCAGGATAATGGAAGTCACTCGTTGCAAAATGCTCCTCCTATAAATCCAAAAAGATATTTACAAATAACAGATTAATTTCTGATTATTTCTGAGTGACAAAAAGAGTTGGAAAGAGGACACACTAACCTTTAGTGAAAAAGTATACAAAACCTCTGAAATCGCAAGAGGATCGAAGATACCAAGATGAAGTTCTAGTATGGTACACACAATTCAATTTGGACAGGAGCTACTGACAGTGAAACAGCTATTAAAGCAATTTATTCAGACACAATCAAGTCTGAAAGTTAATCATGAATTTTCTACAAACAATTAATAAACTGTACAAATAAAACAAATAATTTGACAAAAAAATATCATCAGTTCTGAACAGTTGTGTTTCCAAGGGAAAGAGTGGTTTCTCCCTGAGAAGAACTACACATTGAATCATGAAAACTTGACCTAAGAGGAATAACGTTTTTCGCATAGCTTCAACTGGTCACGTGAATGAACACCTTAGGAGAATAAAAATAAAAAACTCTTGTGATTGTAGATTCTGTGCAGAAAAACGTAAAACACCGAAACATATAATACGTGTAGCACCGAGAAAGTAGGCCCCTTTGCCCGAATAATCTTTGGCCGGAATAGAAAGTGGAGAGCTAACCTCCCTGATACCGTCTCAAAGAACAGCATTCATCAATGCTCTGAGAATCTAGGAATGTACGAAGAGTTGTAGTCTAAGAGAGGGACGCCATCGCCATAGATCTCTCAGGTCAAAGTGTATGTACAAAACCCTTATATGAAGAAATCTTATGAATAGAAATGAAAACAGGTACTATCGTTAAAGGTAGATACTAAATTGTAACAGTAGATGTATAATCGTAAAAAATTGATCTTCTGCGAGTAAAGCATATAGGTAAAAGATCACGGGATCTAAACTGTTAAGAAACTGAATAATTGAAAAAATTATCCAAAAATTTATAGTCTGTAAGCTTTTTCAAACTCTAGTACCCACTTTGAATATGTTTCAAAAGTATTAGAATCCATTATTAACCAAATTATCAGATCCCGAGCAATATTTAGTACTGTCCTGCAAAACATTACATCTTATGAAGATTCGCGATAACGGATGGTTTAAATTAAAGATTTTTATAAAGAATTGAATTAATGAATTTTATATTAATACTTCCTAGATATTTTAGCAAAAATTCAAAGCCATAAGCGATTTAATATACAGGGTGAAAGTTGTGATATATTAAGATATGAATAAACAATATAAAATTATAAATGATTACTTAAAAAAAGCGAAAAAGTCAATTTCAATACGGGATACAAGTAAACTGGGAATTACTTTAGGAAAATTATTTTATAAATGTTCCGCAGCAATCAGCACCTACACCAAAGCTTGAAGTCAGTCATTTTTTAAATGCTCTTAAAAAATAACTATTTTCTATGGAAAAAAGTTTGACATTCTTTCTCTGTTGACGGGTAACAAAATGTCACTTTTTATGAAATTACTTTTTTCCCGGGAAACAAATGAGTACTTTTTTCCCGGATATTGTATAAAAAGATAAGAAAAGGTAGATATTTAATGTTAGAATATTTTAGTATACAATAAAGTTTTATTTCCTTTATATAGGGGTTATCCATAAATTCCTTCACACGAATTTCATGTCCTTCCCCCGTAGTGTGACGTCAAATATTTTACAAATTACATTTAGAAATTATTGAATAAAAACAGCGGTTCCAAAATCAATTTTAGCTCCTGCAATCTCAAATACAACAACAACTTTGACCATTAAATAAACTTTATCGAGAACATTATAAAAAAAAAACAATAATTTGTGTACTCAAAAAAATCGAATCGCAGTTTTCTTGTGCTTGTAACCTTTCCCATTTTAGTTCAGAAATGTAATTAGTTTGAAATATTTTGAAACGTGAACATTATTATTGGCTCGTAACATACTTTTAATCATTGAATAATTGGACTACACTGTTGATGACTTTTGATGTTTCAATATCGAAAAACAAGCTAATAACACCGCCTCCAAGAAATAACTGTTTTTTTCCACCTTCCATTCCATAAATGTTGAATACGCGGTTTCGTAAATTTTCCGCTATTTAGCTGGCAATAATTTTCATGGCGCTACTTTGGATACTTCCAACTAATTCAGTCTCCTTCTTCTAAACAACTACTAATTTCGCAATTTTTAAATCAAATCACAAAATTAAATTGACAGCTATTTGATTACTTCAAAAGTTTCCATGTACAACAAAGCCTACAAATGTCAAATATGACTTGAATATTGTAATAATTAAATTTTTTAAATTTAAATCATTGTTTTCCCCGTCATAAAAAAAATTGTGTATTATACACGAGAGAAATACTAGATTTTAGCATTCGGTTTTTCATACAACCCTCAGCTTAAATCTAGTACTTTTTCCTTGTAAAATGAATAACTATTATTTAGTTTTGCTATAAGGCTCATAGTTTACTTTCCATTGATAATCACCTGCCGGGTTCGTGCCATTTTACAAGGAAATTTTTTTTTCCTTTTAGCTCTTGCTTATTTCTAAATGTTGTCCCTAGAAATTCCTGTTTCTTTGATTTGAATGTTTATAATATGCTTTTATTCATGCTTTATAAAATTATTATTGTCGTTCACCCTCAAGAATTGTAAAAACAAGAAAGTCAATTAAAAAATTAAAAGCAATATGAAGAAAAATCGAGACGTTTTGAAATGTTTTGGAACAAACCGTATAGGTTTCAAAGATTATGATTGATGATTAAAAATTGAGTTATACCTACTCCCTTATATTGGTTCGCCGAAAAACTCCGAAAAAATCTATAAAAAAAATTACCTAAGTAAAAGTTGCTGGAAATAGGGTATCAAATCAATTTATGATGTCAAATAATAGGGTTCAAATAAAAAAAAATTTCTTCTGGGCCACCCTGAATATCAAAATTAAAATTTGAATACAGAAATCGATTATTCGTTAAATAATAATGGGTGTCTACGTTTAAGCTTTTGGCAGTATGGCCTTAAAATCATAATGTCCATTAACCTGGTGTTCCGCCCCAGTGTGCGACAGTGTAAATTCTTTACTCGAAGCAGATTGTTCCAGTGTTTTTATAAAAATTAAATCTGTCCATCGATGCCGCTTTTAAACTTTTGTTATTATAAAGGGAAGAACTATATTGAAGGTTCACAAACCAACGTTATTGTACATATATAATTATAAAATTCATAATCAAATTCGACAATTAACTTAGCGATTATACCCTTGGTGGCGTGGTTTAATTACTTTGGTCCGACAATGTGTGTTGCGATAGTAGTTTTCAAAAAGTCAAAAAAAGAGAAAATGGGAATTAGAAAAATTTAACTCTCAAAATAAATACATGATACGAGTATATTAACTATTCATTCTATTGCATCGTTTGAAGGTTGAGGAAAAGGTTCGTTGATGAAATAGTACTTAATTACAAAACAACTCTTCTAATAATTTAGTAAGTAACACTTCACTTTAGATGTCACTTCTTTACCGCTCAACTTCTTTGTATAGTTCGACACGTATCTTAAATAATCAACTAACTACTGTGCTACATATTAGCTTCTGCTTTATATATGCTCATGCGATAATTGTAGATCACAATAGAAACTTTTGTCAAGCTGCAAAGTCCAGGAACAATAGTCACCCAATAGTAAATCGACCCATCCACCATCTTTTATAGCTTCCACTACATCAAATTATGACCAGCGCCGTCCGAAGGCGTGCGCCTGTGTACCCGTCACACTAAATTTTCCACTACTTTAAATTAGGCCCGGCTTCGTTAAATGATGTGCGGCTGTATACACGGAGCGTAATAATAACTAATAGCTCAAATATTGAGCCCCTAACTTATTCTAAACGTTGAGTAGGTAGGTAAAGGTCGTGTTCCGCCTTCCTAGGTGGATAGCCGTGCAACGACCTCTCTGCAATTGGAGAAACTAAAATGTTATTTAAATATTTTATTTTTAGCCGATAAAATTTTTTCCAAAGTTAGAAACTATCTAACTTATAGATAATAATCTGATTTGCAGCAGTGATTAATGAATCCATTAATCACAGCTTTCTAAATCTAGCTATATTGTTTTGTTGAAAAAAAAACGTTTTTTATAATCTTATCATGTGAAACACTACTAAATATTTTCAATTTAGTCCTGTAAACATAGCGTCATTAATGTATTTGTCGTCTTATTGTTTCTTAACGTAGGTATCATGGTTTTGAAACGATTGATAAATTGTAGTAGCTTTTGTAACAAAATAAATTTGATTCAAACCGGTCAACATTATTGTATGTTTAGATATTTTATGTTACGTACATTATGTTAAAACAACAACTAAAAATGGATATAAAAACTGAAAGTGATTTTTCTCTAACACCACTTGGAGAAGAGAAATTAGAGAGGCTGCTGAAATTTATTACTGGAAAAGTCAAGGAAAGTATATAATATGGCATATGAATTTTGAACTGTTAATAGGCAATAACTATAAATAAATCCCATCCTCTTGTAACATTTTATGCCCAATATTTGTTAAATGTTAAACTAAAACATAGATTTTTGTGTTGATTGATTATTGCGGAGATATACGATTATTATAATTTTCGATAACTATGTACTAGGTATAAATGAACAATAATATATTGTTTGAAGTAGTTGTTAGAATAAAATAATAGTGTTTCTAAATTAGTAACAAAATTTTCCAATAAAAAACTAAAAAACAGAAATCTTTAGTAGTCGTGGATTAAGTATAGTATTCTACTCACGTATAATGAGTTATTATACACTCGAGAATAATATACTAATATATATATATATATAATATAATATATTATATATTATGTTTTTTTTGATAGAAAATTAGTTTCAAAAAACAAGTGAAAATTGACGTTTTGACCTATTTTGGTCTTTACCAGAAAATTTTGAAACTAATTTCTCATCAAAATAGACCAATTTCAAGACAATTTATCACAAAAAACAAAAATGTCTAAGAAGTAAAAAGAAATTTCTCTATATTGAAGTAGAGTAATATTTGTTCAAAAAAATTGTAAATTCGTTTATAAAATATTTTCTAAAAATATGCTGCATTCCTTTATGTAAAGAACACAACGTTCCGAAAATAAACCTGAGAAGTGAAGCGACATATGAACACAGACGAACAGGCGACAGTCGTAATTTGATACTATCAATCCCCGTTAAGGGAATAGTTCTAAAATAGTGGATCCCTTTAATTTGTATTTGATTATGAGGGGACTGACTGCTTTCATTAAAATGCACGTTTTGTAGGTAAAAATAGAGCTAGCGGTTTGCATTTTCAATGAAAAAGTTACTTTACTGTGGAAAAATATTAAATTTTTCAACTCCATTCACTTAGTTGACTCACTTCCAAATTTTTTCCAATAATCTAAAAAATAATCTTTCTGCAATTATCTATTTCATTTGGAAACGGAAAGTAATACGTGGGATCCAGATCAGGTGAATATGACGGATGAGGCAATAGCGTACAAATGGACAGGAGCATTGTCGTAATAGAATTATTTTCTTCAAGCATCATGATACTTTAACATTTATAATCCCAAAAATCTGTAACTTATTGACCATACCTTTTTAGGAGGATTTTTTTGTTTTTGGAGATAATAATTTTACCAAGTTTCACCTACTGTGATATATAGATAGAAAATACACTTGTTTTACGTTCGAAGATATTGAAACATTTCAAATTTATCGTCCTTTTGATCAGCACTAGGCAATCGCAGCACCCAATTTGCGCATAGTTTTTTCAAGCTCTATATTTCATACCTGTTCGGTTGAAATATCTACAATCTCACCTACTTTCATTCGACAAGTACGAATTTCATTAATTATTTTTGACGTACTGTAATTGACAGTTCCAGACGTTCAGAATCATTTGTGCACATATAGACACTTTTAAAAGCACAAAAAAACACACAAATCATCTCATGAGACGGAACACTTTCAGCATAATCTTAACGTCATTTTTCTTTTGTTTTCTAATTATTTTTTCACATGAAAAATAATCAAAAACAGTCGAAATTCTTTTTTCATCATATTTATCCAACAACAGAAACAGTTAACGTGAAATTAGTATAAAAACTTACACCAATGCCAACGCTTGATCCATTTTTCGACATACTTGCTCTATGTCTTAGCTGGGATGGCTTCGAGTAAAGATGAATAAATTCATTTTTATAGCTATAATAGATTCATGACGCGTTCCCCAAATTTATTATTGACTTTCTTGAAGAGAAAAAAGTCACAGAGAGCCAAATCTGGTTTGCTATAAAACAGCTAACTAATTCTCCGTATTGACCGTTTGACCCTCTGGAAGGTATTCATATTGAATCACACAACAGTAATTTCGACCTCTACTCGCCGTTGTTTCCGCAAAAAATTCAGTTGTTTCAGTACGAGTTTACTTATACCACGTAACATCAACTAGAATAATTTAAATCGACAATGATGATTTCAAAGAACCATTTCTTCAACATTTTTTATGCTGACAAAGGTGGATGGACGGCTCGCATGAGACATGTGATTCACGACTTCATAACCTTCTTTGAATGCTATGGTCCACACAAATACTTGAGTTCGAAACAAATACTTCTGCAACATTTTCAATGATCACGTAACCGTAATTACATTGATAACACGAAATGTCGAGCAATTTTCAATACCGGCTGATTTATGTGAAAGGTTGACAAACGACAACAGAACCATGGCAGAAACTAACAATATAGTCACTGTAGTGACAGTAATGTCGACCTGTGAAAAGAAATCTATATGTTGGGCCGAGTTTAATGGTCACTAAATATTTTCCTGGTGGTGTGATGTTAAATCTTTTGGTGCAAATCTCACTAGATCTGCAGATATATTGATTTAACTAATTTTAGAAACTTCACAACTTTGAAAATAGCTCCAAAACTGGATAGAATCCAGAATTACTAGATGCCGAAAAATGTATCCCGTAGCATCCATTACTGTAACACCTTTTGTTGTTACAGTATATACTATCATTTTGCTTAAAATAATGGATACAATCCAAAAATTGTTTTAAACTATAAAAAAACGGAAAGTCGTTTGTAGTGAATATTTTAAAGAAAGAAAAACTGCACCAATATAAAAATCAACTTGTTCAAGATAATCCGGACAGACACTTGAAATTTTTTGAAAACTTCAAGCATTGTGATGAAACAAATTAACAAGGTAGTATTTTCAGTCGAGGCAACGTTTTGTTTAAGTGGTACATTAAATCGACAATATTGCTACTGAGAGGATTTATATAATAATAGGGAGGGAATTAGAAGCCTAATATTTGGTTCCAACAAAATGGTGCACCTAGTCTTGATGTTCGAAGATTTCGGATAACCAGTTTGCAGGAAGGCGGATTGGAAGACATGGATCTATGAACTGGATACCTAGATCACCTAATCTTACCCCCTTTGATTTTTTTCTGTTGGGACATTTGAAAACTCTCCAATACTTAATGGGCAGATGATCGAAAACTCTGTAAATCGAGTTGACCCTATGTCAGATAGTGGACGGGAAATATTTTGAGCAAATTAAGAAATGGTTTTGATTCAATGGTTTAGTTAATTCGAAAGTTATTATTAAAATTAAGTTTATTGATTTATTTTTTTTTTAATGCAGGAATGCAAACTTTACCTAATGATGTATGAAAAAAATCTGTCATAAATTTGATAAATTTGATGTTTTATTAAACAAATAAATTGAACAGTTTGGCGTGTTTTTACATTTTTTTTTAAAATGAGAATGGTAGTTTTTACGAATTTTGGGCATTACTTCATCATAACCCTATATATTCATTGATCCGTCATGAGGCAATCAATAACATAAATTCAAACAATTATCATGAAAAAAATCAAATTATGTGAGTAGTTTTTCGAATGCTCTAATTCACATTCAAATCATAATAAAGATACTGCTATAATTGGTCTTCACATCTAAACCATTTTAATTTCTTGATTAATGGTTTTATAGTAATTTACTTCATTAACTACACTGAGTTTATAAAGTAATGGCTGATGAAAGATAAAAGATCAATTAATTGTATCGTAAAACTGCAAAATTAATTACTGCAAAATAAAATTACAATCAACAGATATGACTGCAAAAAATTTGTGTGTGATTATTTGTTAAATTTTTTATGAAACGCGATATCTTAAATATTTCATCTTTCTATTTAATTTTGAACTTTTTTTAAATATTATTTGGAATGGATAAATGTTGTCGGTTTTTAGTCTATTTTAATAAATGATGTTTTTAAGTTTCGACTTAACTTTGGTCTTCATCGGAGTATTTATTATATTTGGTTGTATTAAATTTTTCTCTAATCATATAATTTCATTCTAGAAATTTGAATAATTTCTTGAACTGGTAAACTTTCTAAAAAATTACGTTTGCGGAAATAATAGACTCTTACATGTACCGGCTGTTGTACCAGAAAACATCGATGCTGTGAGTAAATTGATATTGAAAGATAGTCATGTGACATACCGTAAGATTTAGGCATACTTTGGCATTAGTTCCTCTGGTATCATTTAATTTTGGTTCACGTTGGATACCGCATAAATTGGTTATCGCTTCAAAAATAGCACGTGTCGATTGGTGCAAAGAAATGCTAAAAAAAGTCAATCTTTGTGCTTCAAAAGACATCTATAAAATCGTGACAGGCGACGAATCATGGATGTATGCATATGAACCCGAAACTAAACAAAAATCGACTGTATGGGTCTTTTAAGACGAGTCAAATCCAACAAAAGTTGTTCGCCCCCGAATCACATCGAAGTAAATAATAGCTTGGTTTTTCGGAATAACTGGGCATGTCGCCATCGTTCCATTAGAGCAACGTAGAACGGTCAATTCTGATTGGTACACCAGCATTTGTTTGCCAGAAGTGTTCGGAAAAATTATGGAAACTAATCGCAGAAGACGAATCATTCTTCACCACGACAATGCGGGCTCTCACACATCAGTTCAGACAAATTGGCACCCAATGATTTCTTCTGATTCCCGCAGATCAAAAGTAAATTGCAAGGTCAACTTTTTTCGACACCTGAAGAAGCGGTTGATGCATTCAAATCACATAAATTCGGAGGTACCTCAATAGGAATGGTTCAATCGTGTGCAAAAGTAAATTCATCTTAATGGAAAATATTTTAAAGAAAAATAAGGCCATATATAATTTGCTTTTATTTGTCTATCTCAGAACTAAAGTAGAAACTCTCGTAGAATAGAATGAACGTGTACCAAAGTTTTCGCCTTTATATATAGAGAGAGAATCAATATCACTTCATATGCAGAGCTCTTTAGATATTTTTGCAGCACTATCTCTAATATAATTTTTTTGTGAATTTTGCATTATCCGCATTCGAGTTATCATCTACAATTGTTATGTTTGCTTTTTTCGTATCCTTCTGTATACTATATAATCAAATTTCTTCTGAGTGTTACTTCTGTTACTATTTAAATTAGTTTAATTGTTAACTTTTATGTGCATTTCATTAGTTTAATTAATTAATTAATTAGCATTTGAGTTGTGATGTGGTGTAAATTTAAAATAAATAATGTATTAGATCATTGTGTTCGAAAAGTCAACTAGCCCATAAAAATTCCAAAAGTTATAAACAATCAAACATCTACAAAAAATGGTGTTTGGTTTTTCGCTTTTGGCTCGAAAAGTATAAACGTTTTTGAATTCTGATTCCCAGAACTGCACCTCTATTATTTATAATTTTAATTTAATGCTGAGAATATCCTCAAAGTAAATTAAAAAATCTAAGATATATATGGGGCAATCTAAACACTTTAGAGCATTAATTCCCAATGGAATTTTTTTATTTAAGTCAATTTTCAACAAACTAAACATTGTTTTTTGATTGTTAATCAATAAGTTTTCTCAAATTATCTTCTAAATTAGATAAGAATAATTATTTTTTTTTTCGTTTTTGTCGTAGAGCCCTTCTTATATACGTACAAAACAAGAATGCTTCAAACAAAGTTACACAAATATAAATACTTTGTGTAGAATAAGTTTTGAGTTAACGTAATAAAACAAGTTTAATGTTCGGTATTTTTGCTTTGTAGTAAAATACAAAGCTGTATAAATTGTTCTAAAATCTGAGGGGTTTTCATCTATAAAATTATTTTTTTAAAAAATAAAACCATTAAAAAATTATTTTAGTTTCGAACGATTTTTGTTCCAGTAGAAATCCAATGAAATCAATTAATTTGAGGTCATCCAATTGAAGACATCCAATCAGTACATCATTTTACTAAAAACAGATCACATGGGCTGTTTTCACTTCATCACGTTGCCATAGATACATATTGATTTATTTCGATTATGACTTTTCAAATATTTCAAAATTTTACGGTTAGGTTGTAATACTGAGAAGGGTTTATGGTTTTTTGTAATGATAGAAAGTATCAATTAGAAGGAAATCGGAAGGCGGAAGGAATGGCTTTGATTTTAAAGGATTGGGCTGTGAAACTTGAGAAAAAAAGATGGTACAGAGTTTAGAGAAACTAAGGTCAAAACCTAACAAGTAAGCTGTTACAAGAAAAATATTATAAAGAAATGAAAGTTATGATTGGTCCATTCAAAATTGTTGTATTTCAAGAAGCGCAAGATGCCCGCGATTCTATACGACGAAAACTTCAATAAAATACGTGTAAAAGGAAACCAAGTTCGACAGCATCAAGTTCCGTGAAAATAACGAAAATAATAAATTCATGGAATGAAAATACCCCTGAAAGGCTGAAACGGGAATTTATCACATAGCCGCGGTAGAATTAGCTTAGCGAGGTAAGGAAGCAGCTGCTTGCTTGACTGACTATTTTTGTATCGAATCAAACAACGATGGTTCGGTGACAAATCGAGTTTAATGCAACCCTGTATTCGACAGGACTTGCCAAGGTAGTTCAAGAATGTGTACTGAAAGCAAATTTTTAATAGCTGTGATAGTAACATTTATCCTGTCACATTCTTTAAAAAATTGGTGCCAAAAAGTGGCCCAAAAATTGAAACCAACAGATTATTCTTAAGAATAAATCGTCACTAGAAACCAAAAAAATGATCACTGGTGTGATAATACGCCCATTGGGAAAGATATTCATAATTGGATACTAATCACTCCAATAGATCGCGTTTAGTCGGTTTGCCAAAAGTGGTGTACAAAAGCAAGAGCTTATAAAAATTACATCACAATCATCATTATAGAAACTAATAAGTCTTCACTCAACTTTTCTAATTGTTCTTTTGTTAATGGCACCCTTAAATAAATTGTTTTTTCTCTTCATTTTTTCTAGCAAAAAAATTTCTATCCGACTAAACCTCGAACAGACCTTCGCCTTCGGCAATGTCCAAACACAATCTTTCGAAAAATGTTCTTGGTTTATTACACTGAAAATTCATTTAAATAAAAAATTCCAACGGAAATAAATTCTCTTTAGTGTTTAGGTTCTATCATAATTTCTTTGGATTTTATTGTAAGTACCTTCCAAAAATTTTTTTAATTGACGTACACGCTTGCGAGGTAATGCACGCAACCTAACCATTGACGCCCAGAGGGCTATTTTCAGCATAAAATTGACGTAAGTAAGTAAGAAACGTGTATCTAGATCCACCCCACCGTTAAAAACAGTCAAAATAAGTTGGAAGAAATGAGAAAAACATTACAGTATTGAAGAAATGTACGCTTACAGGCGAATGCTGCGGATATCTTGGACGGAACATACGACAAACATAGAGGTCCTACAGCAAATGGGTGAACATAAAGAACTTCTCACGATAATCAAAGAGAGAAAGTTGCAGTAACTAGGACATATAATGAGAGAGCGATATGAGATTCTCCGCCTGATAATAGAAGGAAAGATCGAAGGAAAACGGTCGGTCGGCCGTAGAAAAAATTCATGGCTGAAAGACTTGCGCAGATGGATCGGACAGATGTCTACAGAAATTTTCAGAGCTGCGGTTTCTCGTGCGACAATAGCCACTTGGATCGCAACCTCCGCAGGGAGACGGCGTTGTAAGAAGAAGAATTGAAGAAAGTTTTGTTCGAAGCCTAATTGAATCTCCTATTCATCTTGTAGCAAACTGAGAATACCCCAATGAACTGGTAAGTTCTAATACGATTTTTGCTACTGACTACAACTAGTGTCAATGTCGAGACCAAGCATTTCGATTTTTGTACTTACATGCTACAAATAATGCGTTTCTATAGCGTATAAGTTTTAGTGTTAATATAACTTCCTACCTTAAATAGGAAAGTCAACAGTCACGTAATCAATATGGCAACATGAAAAAGACTCATCGAATATAAACGTGTTTTTTACTTATTCTTTTCAAAAGTTTCTTTTGCAAGGAAATAACCATAATTGGAGTAGCGTACGTAGCAATGTTGGAATAAGAGCGTTTCTCAAGTTACGGAAGATTCACAAAACTTCATTAACCACCAGGATGGAGCTCCGCCCTTTTGGCGGCTAACTTAAATTATTTTCTTGTGATCTCCGCGAGATCTTCTGATCTTATCCCATGTTACAATTTCTAATAGGGTTATGTATCACATGTACCATTTAATGTCTTTGTTCTATTTTTTAAAATCGAATTTAATCACTATCCTTAACTTTGGAACCTATGTTCACTACAGCATAAAATTCTAATTGGAAATAAATTAGAATTTTGCTTGCTACAAATTCAATTTTATTTATCTAATAATTATAATAATTATCATTATTTCCCCACATGCTCAGTCAGCATAATTTAGCACGGAGGCATAGATTTTAAATAAAATTATGATGTACATCAGGTTGTTCATCAAATAGGACAATATTTATACGAGAAAATTAATTGACCATGCAATTTCTCCAAAATTAAGAAAGCGTGCAAGTGGAATGCATTATAACATGCTTTCGTATCACGTTCATTATATGTAGGTATGCAAACAAAAATATTATAAGAAAATTTTGAATATATATAGATGTTACGAATAGGGTTTGAGAAAAAAAAGTTTTGTATAGTTTATATACAACTTTTATTATAATTTTTTTTAATTCTTTAATCAATATTTATAGAGAAAAAAATTATTGAAAATTCAAAAATTTTGTAGGTAGTTTAAACATTTCAGTAAAACCGCCATATTTCGTGACGTCATAGGTTTAAAATAAACACTGAATATATGATACGTATGATAAGTAAATTCTCTGGGTAATTCTAAAATAAGAGTATATAAAAAAGTGGTTTGAAAGTATTGGTCGTTTAGATGATCCTGCGAGATGTAATTATTTTTATTGCCAGAAGTAAGTTTTTAATTTTCAACGAGATTATGTAATAATGTGAGAACTTATAAAGGTTTATTCTTATATGTATATAGATAATATTTTTTTTATTTATACGTAGCTAATAAATAAGAACAGTATTATAACAGCACACGCTACGTTGGCGGCAACGATAACCTCGTGATCATCAAGCAGACAAATGTTCAATGTTTTTATTAAACTTATGACCTCACAACTGAAAACCAATGAGAATCGTTTTCTTATGTAGTTAAAAATTTGAAATTTTTAATTGAATATTTAAATATTTTTTTTCACAAAAAAATAAATACTGTATAAAAAATGCAAGTACCCGATTGTAGTAAATATGTGTTACTCAGTTTCATAAGACAAATGCTAAATCATACGAAATATGAACAATTCTGATATTAACTATAAAAAACAAAAGTAATAACTTGTTGCCCCACTGGAGACGGGTAGAAAATCAAACACTCTCAAAATAGTGGAGACCTATCTAAGACATATTGGGTGCGCGGAATGAGTGGAGTTAGCTGTTATAGTATAGAGATTATAATGACAAACAACAATAATAAACTTAAAAGCATTGTACAGGGAAGTAGAGAAAGGGTATGATAAAAAACTAATTTGCTTTTTAAGCATTAGACACTGATAAGAAGTGCAGCATTATCGCTTCTTAGGAAGTGGTGCTATAAATTGTGAACGTAAAGATATGTTTTAAGGACTTAGTACTACATGAAAATTGTAAAATAAAAGTGGCAAATTAATTCAGTGAAACAAAAATAGACGGAAGATTTAAATAATCTCCGTGCCCCATCAAACAATTGCACGACTGGTGGACAAATTGTATCCAAAAAAAGAGGTGATGCTATTTATTATTCCTCTACACGGTAAAACCAAATGTATAGAAATTTTTGAGCCGTAAGTCGACGAGAAATTCCAAAAATGTTCCTATATTGTGTATCATGAACCACAGCTATGATAGAAGCTGAAATCGCCAGACAATATTCCCTTTTCTGTAATAAATTGTAATATAGGAGTGATTTGACAGAAAACTGACTCTCCAGAGGTTGACAACACTTTAGTTATGATGATAATATTTTTAATTTCTGGTATGTTTGGTCATTTGTCTGAATTTTAGATAAATCTGAAAGACATATTATACACCAGAAACAAAAATACATTACAGACGAATATGCTCTCAAGAACGCAAAAACAATCAGGATTCTTTTTATTTGTTGGACTTCGGTTGTGATGTTTTTAATAGAGTTTTTTTTGCGAGGGTTCATTTGTTCAATTTGAAAATGGGTCACCAAAACAAAATATATAAGTTGAATAGATGGATAGGCGGCTTCATTAGTCCATATCTTTGGCTATTTGGCTGGGTTCATCGCATTAAATGAAAATCGCAAAAAATCTGTATCACCGAGAGATATTTGATTGAAAAAAAAACAATTCCAAATTTGATATGATTTTCAGGTGAAACAAATTATATATTGTAATATTTTATACAATTTTAGATAACCCCTGTATACTTATAAATTTTATTTATTATCGAAATTTAATTATCATTACGGCTAGCTCAAATTTATTTAATTCGGTGGCACGAGATTCTGTTTATTATTGAGTTCCGGTGTTTATACTGGTTATAAATATAAATCAACTATAATTGATTAACAATTGAATTGAGTAATTTTTAATAAACGTTATTTAAATATGAAGAATTACGTAATATTTTAAAATTAACTTAACAATATAATGCTTATAACAATAAAAATCGAAAAAAAAAATAATTCAAATTTATCAACAGTAAAAGCACAAGAGCTTTTATTATCGGATAAATTTTTTTTGTAACTAAATAATTTTGCCAAAAAATTTTGAGTTAAAAAGGAATTTATCCTTAAAAGCGAAGCTCGTGTGTTTTTAGGCAAGATAAATTAACGACCGAATATATTTGAATGAATAACAACAATAATTATCTATATTGATACAATTAAATTATTTAAATGAACAGTTACTAAGTACACAACTGTTACAAATTGTTTGGTTTGATCTACTGATTTCAAAATTTTCTTCTCTGGTATTGACACATGTAGAATATTCATTTTGATTTTTCTCACTCAAGGCTCGTAAGAAACTAATAAGATTTTCGTGATGTTCAGGATCAATTTGGAGGTAGGGTTTAATAGAAAATGATGATGAGTGCCCTGTTATCTTTATAATTTGGTTAACTGGGAAACTGTACTAACACGGTTCGAATTATTGGTAATACTATTATTTGTAATGTCGAGTCCAATTTTAGTTGCAGAATATTTGGTCCAAATAGAAATCGTATTAATACCCAGTGGAACATTTTATCAAGGTTAATTATATTAATCTAATTTTAATTTTTTTATCAACATCTCGACAAACATGTATAATTGTTCTTTAATTATTGACACCAAAAAATAAAATTCACTAACCTTGTTTTGATAATTTATTCCACAAATATAATTTAATAATTACTTCCTCCTGGTTTCTAGCATACAGCGTCACTCCATATAATTCAGGAACTCAGGAACCAATTGACAAACTACTTACTTATTCACATTCACTGCCTCAGAGACAAAAAAACAATTGAGGCTACAAAGACAGAGTTTCCTTTCTATTTTATACCTTCGTGTCTTTTTCCCAGTGGTAACTATCTAATGTTTTATAGAAACGATAGATATTTAAACAATCATTAATTTTTCAGTTTTTTTCTAAATATAAGTATTTTTGATTCATTATCTCTCTCAATAGTTCTCACAATTACATAATAATTGGTCCAAATTATAAATGCTTATTCAATATATAATTTAGAATGTCAATTGATTCATATTCTATGATCCTAGTAAATGTTACAATCAATTTAACTATATTTTTACAACTTAAATTTTAAATTTAACACATATAACCCTTTTTATTCATATTTTTCAACATTAAACATAACTTCTTTTCAATAAACTCTAATTATTTTATTTGAAATTATAAGCAGATGCCTTATTCTATAATAAAATATTTCGAAATTCTAACAGCTGGTTAAAAACTGGAAAAGACCAATTCCGGTTTTGAAGTTATGTTAATTTGACTTACAAATATGACATAATTTTAAAATTATTTTTATTATTATTATTTAATATCACCAATTTAAATAACTTTTTAATGACATACTATTTGTATCTAGTAAATTTACCTTACTTATCAGTTATTGAATATTCTTATTGTTTATTTTATAGAATTTATTGTCAATGTTATTTTATAATGAAATTAT
Organism: Diorhabda carinulata; assembly: GCF_026250575.1. Lineage (NCBI taxonomy): Eukaryota > Metazoa > Arthropoda > Insecta > Coleoptera > Chrysomelidae > Diorhabda > Diorhabda carinulata. The sequence continues at coordinate 46,201,907 of NC_079472.1, read as the reverse complement.
TGATATATAATGTAAATACATCCTGATATTAACAAATCCAGTCAATCCATAGATTTGAATAACCTGTATCATTACAATATATTTATCTGCGCTCCTTTGTAAGATTATTTCTCAATTATTTTTTAAGTTAATGGTTCTCGTTCTCTTCACTTCAATTATTCCATTCCATTTGATTCCATTTAAATATCGAGGTTAACGTATTATAAACTTTTTTTATTTTAGTCTTTAAGAGTGCATGACGGACTCACTCCAAGGTCATCAAACGATGAATTTGTTATAAAAACATATCAATGGACGAGAAATTTATTATTTTCATTGAATGACTCAAGCTAGAAACAAAAATACGGTCGTTATGTTTCACTGACAGAAATAAATTTTTAAACCAGAAAAACTGAATGTTCACATATGACTTGTTTTTGTCAAATCTACCCTCAAATTTTTTTTGCACATCTAGAGTTTCTTTTTTTTTTAAATTTTCATTATTGGGACAACCTACAAGAGCTGAGACAGGCAAAGACTCTTCCGGGAAACTACGAGTATAAGCAGAGTAGATCTGCTGAATGTATTAACCTAAGTAAGAACAATCTACGAATACTAACATGAGTTAGCAGATAATGCGGCGTGCAGAATTCCCGAGCACTACACTGAGAGCGTATGATATAGAAAACGAAGATCTCTGGCAACTGCAGCCATCCCACATTCTAGACTTTTTAAAAGGAGTGGGATTAATGGATCAGCAGTAAACACTGGGTTCTCCAGTAACGCAGCAAGATAGGAGAATACAATAGATCCTTTGGATCATAGTGTATACGAGACCCCAAATCCGTACATACGTATTAAGATGTGGTTAAGATTAATATCTCAAGTTTTTGCGTCACGAGTAGTTCGAAGAAACGTTGTTCAAAAAATCAAGATCATTTTTGCTATAAATGAGAAGAATATGTGTTTAAAGATTGTAGAAAATACCTATTTTGAGTACGTTGGGATGCTCTGGAATAAAAATCAGGTGTCTTAGGCTAGTAATAAAAGAGGCTTGTAACCGTAAATGGCGAGAACTCATGTACTAGTTATATTCAACATCCAGTGCAGCGCTAATCTGATCTTTCAGTGCTCAAAATTATATCTGAACCCTTAGAACAAGACATTAAGTACTAAGCTCACCACAAAATGGATGCTGATTTTGAAAGAACGTCAAATGAGCCAAAAAGCTTTTCCCAAAATAATTTAGATGAAAAGCTTTCTAAACAAGCTTCAGAATTGTTAGCTTCTAGACTGGAAGAAAACTTTGCTTCCCTCAGACAATAATAAATAAATTTTTATCATAAAAGAGATAAAGAATTACCGAGTTATTTTTCCGAAGAGGTATTACCTGTTGTTCAGATATCAAAAACTTGTAGATAAAAATGGGCTTGAAACAATAACAACCAACGACTGGAATTTATTCATTGACCGCTCATAACGTAGCCTAAAATGTATATGTTGGGGTACCTTTAGCCGCCCATTTTAAAAATGTTGAACATCCTTCCCGTTCAACAAAATCGTTATACGGTAGAGCTAAACAAGAAGTTGGGTAAGAAAAAACTGGCCCTTGAGAGAATATATAGAACCTGGAAAGAAAAATATAGTCCAGACAAAATTATCCTTCCACCATTACATTTAAAACTGGGCAATATGAAACAGTTCGTTAAATTGCTAGAAAAAGATTGGAATTGCTTTTCTCACTTTCATCAAAAATGTCCCTAATTCACTATGGAAAAGATTAAAGCCAAATTAGACAGGAAACATTAGAAATTCTATGATTAAGTTAGAGCTAACAGCTTGGACGGCTTTGGTCTCTGTGATGCAGAATTTTCTCGAAAATAAAAAATCCGAAAATTATATTGAACTTGTAGAAGACAATAAAAAATACGGGTTGCAATATAAGCACAAAACTCCATTCTCTTCATAGAGCAGGGAGAACGTACGCAACAGGACTCAAGGTTTCTGAAATACGAATATAATGCCTGACTTTTGTTGGCCTGTGATATGTTTTTTTCCAAGGTCTACACACCAGAGAAAAGCATTTAAACAAAGATTTTCAGAATTATATGATCAATTTCTACGTAAAGTTTTACTTGGTAAATAAATGTTTTGTTCTGTTATACATACATAGCTGAAACTCAGAAACTAGAACTGATCAAAAATTTTTAAATATATTTTTGAAAATAGCATATCATAATTAGTCAGTAACAGCTGAAATTTCTTCGGCAACATTTGTTTTGGTATTAAAAATTGGGGGCGGGGAAACAAATTTGATGATGAATAAGTATAACATGTGCAGCAGTTGAATCTTTGATCCTTTTTTGATACTGCATATCATCCTAAAACTCCCCGGTCAAATTATTGATACTATAAGTAAATTTATGCCCATCTAACCCAATTGACCTTCATCCAAAAATTCTTGTTTAGGTAGCCAAAGATTTTTGAAAATTATGTCGCTAAGTTATATTTTCAAGCAAAACTCCAAAGAAACGGCTGCCTAAAAACATCTAGTAACTAAAACTAGTGGCCACAGAAAAACTACGGCATAACGATCGTGAGGTTATGATTCTTTTCATTGTATCCAGCATAAGATCGGCAGTCTCCATTTCCTGGTACATCAGTTAATTCACTTTCCACTCACCATCGAGAGATACAATAAGGGAAAGACCTTAATTGAGGACGTAGCTGTACGTTAAATAATAAGAATTGTAAATAGGTTAATCAATCGTCATAGGTTTAAGAAATCTCTATGCGAAACTACTTTTTTCCAAACCCAAAATTGGAATTGGAAGGAATATTTAGCCGACTGGGTTAAAAATTGCTTTATAAATAAAGCGATTGTTGGGCAATCCTAAGGATGAAATACAAAAAGAGTGGTATATATGAAATTATCTATGCTGATTGTGATAAGAATGATAAGAAGTATATTGGACAGATAAAGAGATCCGTTAGTGTCCGGTTTCAAGAGCACATATCTCATTTAAAATATGGACGGACCGGAAAATCAGTTATTGCCGATCACGCTGCCAGTCACAATCATGACATAAATATTAATAATATACAAAATTATTTTGTCAAAATTACCTGTTGCCTCTCTTCTATTATGAGGTGGAATTATACTAAATAGTTTATCAATACACGTCTATAAAGTTTAAAGTTTTGTGGTAACATTTTTGTTTAATAAGCTTGAAAAATTTACTTCAAAAGTAGATACTTCTAATTTAAGAATTTCTTATCATCATGAAAGAACGTATCACATTTTCGGAGTTTGAAAGGATTAAGAAAGATAGTCGCAACACAATCATGACTCATCACGCTGGGGGTTTAATCTCCACAATTAAATCAAATTCGATTGGATCGCTTAGTGGGAAATGAACTTAAGATCTAATTCAAATCGAATTAAACAGTTAACAGGCGACCCTAATACAACTCTCTATTATTTTCCTATTACAATTAATGACTATTACTAATAAGATTAATTATCTTGCACAGCACACCATCGTTCGTTTAATATAGAAAAATTAAATGCCGTCACAGTTCCACGGACTTAAACTATGAGTGATGTATTTTCAACAATTAAGGGTAATCTGGTTCGTAAAACGAATTAATTAAAAATAACTGTTAGTATTAGAGATGTCAAAAAATTTTACTTTAAAGTTTTTTCTTTTTCTACTTCTTGAAAGAATGAGAGATAGTTAAAGTAGTTCAATATTACATTGAAATAATAATTGGAACTAAGAACTTTATTTCAGATTTGGGCTAAAGCCTTTGAAAATGGTAAAAAATTGTAGTTGGACGAAACCCATAATTAAAAATAACTGTTTGATAAGCTTGAGATCGAAACAATGGGAATTAATGTCAAAAAAACTCCAATAATTTAAGCACAAAATATAATCAAATTTTAGAAAAGTAATTTAATAAACTCAAAAGTCCGTAAGACAAACAAAAGCAAACTCACTGACACAGATAGAAAACCTTTGAATCGAAAAAGAAAACAAAATAGGCATGCTAATTATGTTCAATTGAGTGTTTTATGGAAAGGAACTATAGGAAAATCTGTTTCGTGATCCACATGTCACAGTGAAGCTGAGATATTTGGATAATTATTTGTTTAATATCATTCTATAGGCAAAAGAACTCCTTATTGACATGATATGACAGAACACGGAAAAAATAGATTGAAATTGGTCAAAAACCATAGGAATCAAGACTTTACAGAGCCGGGTATCTTTTTGATGTCGGTATAGGTGATTGTCAAAGTAGATTCATCGATTTGAGAATTGGACATTCGGATTTTCCGAAACGGAAAGTTAAATTTTCCAAAACCATATGGTATGAGGGTCGATGTCGCCTAATGGTGTCGGACGGTTATAATTGACATAATAGTGTCAACAGAAGCAATACAAAAATGGTTACAATTTGTAGATAAAAGTTTGTAAAAACGAAAAAATAAACATAAAAATAACGAAATAAAGATACGAATAAAATAAAACTACAATATACAGGAGAAATGAACATTGAATAATAAAATTATAGGTAATAGATAATAATTAGTACATAAGTCGTATATAAGAGCATAGCAAAAATTAAACCTGTATGAATCAAGTGCGGGATGAAATATTATTATAAGAAGAGAAGTCGTTTACAAAGTAGAAGGCACTTTCCAGTGAATATACCACCAAATTATTGCGGGATGCGGGAAAAGATGATATCGATTTTATTTCAATTGGCAAGTGATTGTACATTTTTTGCATTGTAAAATATTGAGCCCTTAACTAATTTTAAACGTGGAATAGGTAGTAAAGGTCGTGCTCCGCATTCCTAAGTGGATAGCCGTGCAACGACCTTTCTGAAATTGTAGAAGTGTGCTTACGAATTAGGCAAACGGATTCAAAGATGAATAAGGAAGGAAGAGTCAAAATTTTTAATCTTTTAAAGAAGTCCCTGCAGTTTAGTCCGAGTAAATATCTAACAGTTCTCTTTTCTAGATTGAGGATTCGCTCAAATTGAGTCGCATCACACGTACCTCAGAAGGGAAGGGCATATCGGAGATGCGACTCAATAATAGACTGTTAAGGAGGTGTATGTATAAGTTCAGTTCTTTGAAAACTGATCTCAATGCAAAGCAGAAGGAACTTAATTTTTTAGATAAGGCAGCAATATGTAACTCCCATTTCAATAAATTGTCCACAACAAGCCCTAAGAATTTCAAAGATTCAACGACGTCAATGGTGGTGTTACTTAATAAAAGAGGCTGCAATGTATACTTATTTGATAAAACTTTAGTTTTAGAAAAGTTGAGACAGATAAGATTAGAATCGCACCATGATTTATTGGTGATTAGGTCACTAGATATGATCTTATGAAGTTCAGGGTTGATCTTAAAGAAACTAGTATTGTCTGCAAATAGACATATTTTACCACTGATGTCTAGATGGGAAATGTCGTTTATAAACAGTACTGCAATTTGTTGATTAAAATATTATGATTAACACAATCGAAAGCCTTAGAAAAATCACAAAAAGTTGTTGCTGTTTAGGTTAGAGTAGACATTATTTAAGAGGGAGAATATAGAATCATTTGTGAATTTGTTACTTAAAAACCCCAATTGGCGGGTAGTAAGTATTTTATATTTAAACAAAAAGGACAAAAGCCTTGTTTGACCAATGTTTCAATGGTCTAGATAACATAGGAAGGAGTGCAATTGGACGCTAATTCGATGCTTGATTTTTATCTCATTCTTCTCCTTTATGCAGAGGTATAATTATAGCTGTCTTAAGGCAATTGGGAAAAGTGCCATTTTAAAATGAAACTTTAATTGGAGCGGTAAGGTGATTTAAAGATAAAACAGAATTGTCAAGAACTTAAATACAAAGACGAGGAGAATTTTTCCTGTTATAAAAGGTAAAGGCAGTAATATAGATTCGATAATCATTATGAAGGGTTGCTTGTCTAAAGTTTACGTATATGTTACTAATACTTTTAACATCTTAGAACTAAATAAGTCGAAAAGTCAATATTTTCATCTTTTTCAACATTTCAAATAAGAACAAATGCTTTTGCCGTAAGCTTTTGTGATTCGTGAATTTATTGGATCGATTTTAAACCTTATTATTTCCAGTTTTATTACGAAATTGCTTCTTGAGGAGTTGCTACGAAAAGAAGTGTGAAATTTACTACCGAAAACGTGGCTTTGCCGCTTTTTTCCACTATGTAGTGTTGTGCTTAGTGTAGACAAGCGGTAAATATCTGAAACGCGAGAATATTGGAAACTTGTAGAAAATGAGCAGGATTCGGACAAAAGCACTGATGAAAATGGGTTAACCTATCTAAATTTAAGTTTGTCCTTGTACTTTTCAGCTGGCTCTGGGTTATCACTTTGCAACCTACTTGTGTTTGATGAACTTTAGACCACAACAATGGAAATTAATGTGAAAAAAAAATTAAAGCAAAAAATTACAAAGTACAAATGTCCTAACTTTTGTAAATTGCTTGAAATCTTACACATTCGATTCCAGCTGTATTATTTTCACTTGAATAAATATATAATGTGACTATGGAGTCCTCTTAGCACCATGAAACAATAAAAAACTAACATGGGTACATACGAGAAAATCAATTGTTTACCCCAGGACCCACCTTTTGTCGTAGATCTGCTTTTTTCTTAGATTGCCTAATGTTATTATGTTTGATTTCTATTGATAGAAGATAGTACATAGTAAATATGTATTTGATAAATCTTAAATTGAGTTACGTGATGAAAGACCTCCACCGTTTCTATTATATTAATATTTTATATCACCATCAACTATAGTTGAAGTACTTTTGTTTATATCAAATAGTTTCTACAGGGTGTTTCTATATTCGACCGACAACGCTCTATCACAGAGAGATCTCAATAAATGATTCATTTTGATATAGGAATACGAACCCTTACGGGTCCTAGTTGCTGAGATATAGAGTGATTAAAATTGTGAATCAAAATAAAAAATGTCCCATAAATCAAGAATGACTTTAATTTTTTTTAATTTGGTGACCATTATACTCCTTAACAAAGTAATATTTTGACATAAACTAACTTTGGAAAAATTTAAACAGTGACTCGCTGTTAAAATTAGTTGTCACTTTTATCCCCCAATTTTTTGCCCACTGGAGTGAATTCTTTTTTTAAATTTTGTTTTAAATTGCTTGATTATTTTTAGTTAAAAAACGTATAACCTTTTATTGAACTAAAATGAACGGTGTTGTAGAAATTTGCCTCTAAACAAATCTTTCATAGTTTTTATAAAGAAAATATCCTAACCGATTACATTTTGTACAGCCTGAAGACGTTTTTGACATATTATACTCACTTTGTTCAGTTACCATTCAAACTTAAATTTGTTGTAAGCTGATAAACATTGTAATGGATCCTCTGTACAATTATAATTTAAAATACATACATACCTGGATTTTCTGTAACCAAATTATAAACGGTCCTGGCAACTACTTCATTCGAGAGAATATCCCATAATCCATCACAGGCTATTACTAAGAAATCATCGTTGTCTAAAGTAATTTCCTGGATATCTGGAACAGCAGTGACAAAAGGTTTGTACTCTGGATCACCTAAAACATACAAACGAAAACAGATAGTATGATATATTTTTTGAAAATAACGGATTGACATTTTTTTAACCACCATGTATAATATTACAAAAACTTCAAGATACAGTTCTATTCAAATATAATATAATTCTACTAACTACATAATTTAATTTATATTTGAAAATGAAATAAATATTTTGAATATAGAAAAGTTTTAGTGTTTGTATTCAATATCTATATGTAAAACTTGCTCCACAAAAAATTGAGAGGTTCATAAATATGGGATATATGTCAAAAATGATCTTTAAATCAATGATATTATCTATAAAAATTTCACTTGCTTATTTTACCAGTTTCTATGTTTTTAAAGGCCGCTTTACATGAAGCAAGACAACGTGCAATGCAATGCAAGAAGCAATATTTCTTGATCAAAAACATGCGCACATGAATTTCAGCTGATTACTCTATGAAGGATGTCGCCCTTGCAACTTTATTGGTTTGGTGCCGATTTTATTGCGTGTAAGTTGCAAGAGAGAAATGAGTTTCTAATCTGCTGATATTACGTTTTCCTTCCTTAGAAAGTTTTAAAATTTTTCTTCGTCAATTTCAACTAATTTTTCTATGTTTTTTGGTCTAATTTTCTAGCTAAACTGTCCATCAGATTCCAAAAGCAAGTCGTCGTAGACAGTTTACTGAGTTGTATGAAAAACCACGGATTCGACAACAATTACCTGAAGGAGAACTGGATTTCATTTGAGAGTGATGGTGCCAGCGTAATGTTAGAGAAAAAATCAGGCGTTGTAGAGAGGCTGAGCAAAATGTATCCAGGCAATATTGTCTGGCATTGCATGAACCACAGGCTTGAGCTAGCATTAAGTGATGCAATCGATGAAGTTGGATTCGTAAATCATTTTCAGATTTTTAAGGATAAAATCTACTCCATTTATAGTAAATCACCAAAAAATCAGCGTGAACTAGCTGAATGTACCTCAAAGCTATAACAAGAAATACAGAAAATAGGAAAGATTCTGGGAGCTAGATGGGTAGCAAGTTCTTTCCTAGTTGTTTCTTCAGTGTGGTATGGATACTCTGCTATATACAACCATTTTGAAAAGGCTAAAGTAGACGCAGACAGAACTTCAACAAAAAGAGCTATGTACAGTGGTATCTCCAATCAATTTTCGTCATCTCAGTTCCTACTAAATCTTGCCGTTATGTACGATATTTTGGCAGAACTTTAAATGCTGTCAGAATTTTTGCAGTCTCTTGAAGCTTATATTGCTGAAAAAGAGGGTAATTTTAACAATGTTCCCCTCACAAACAACTAAAAGATTAAGGTCATCAACCATAGCCAACTTATAACCTGTAATAAACAATCTTAATCATGAATCAACATAAGCGTCAGCGGATGGTACCTCAGCCAGTAAGGTAAAATATGACTCACTATTGTCAGACTTAAAAGTACAAGAGTACCTAAGGACCTAACACCTTTATTAAACTGCACGAAATTGATACCATGTAGTTCATCAGAATGTGAACGAGGGTTCAGCCTCATGAATCAAATAATCACTGATTTGAGGTCAAGAATTTTGACAAAACACGTTCCGAGCCTTATGTTTATAAAAGATCATGGACCAAATATCAAAGACTGGAAAGTGGAACCTTATGTCAAAACTTGGATGAGAAGGCACCGTAGCGCGAGAACACGCCAGGCGAAACAATCACTGGACGAGGAAAACCCATATGTTAAGATTTTATAAATGTTCTTTGTATGATTCAAATTAATAAACCATGCTTTTTACTATCAGCTTTGTCCTATTTTTTTTTATTTTTATCTTAATGCAATATGAATTTAAAATGTATTTTACAGAACAGTGAAAAATACAAAGTACAATGGCTTCAAACGACTTAGTAACACAAAAGAATTTTCACTTATGAATTGCGGTATTATTTAAATACGGGCTACTTTATACAAAGCTCATTGTTGTCTCAAAAGAGCAGTATTAAATATAATATGTAATGAATTTATTTTTAAAGTAAGTAAGGTTCAAAGAAAGTAGACTAAATAGGCGCGAACTAGCTTTTGCAGCCGGCGCGGCACTAACGTTGCTGCGCAGCCGCCACGACTCCATGTCACTACTCCATGTACTAATTACAGAGAAAATGAAAATTAGAAGAGAACGGCAGCAAACCAAATCACCAGTTGATAAAACAATTTTAAACAGTGCATAAAAATGAGCCGATTTCTGAATACATGAGTGAATTAACTTATGATAACAGTACGTATTATTCACTCTGCAAAGCAACCAAACATTAAAAATTTCTATTCTACGTTAACCACAAATGAAAAAAGAAGATGGAAGCTGGGTCCAAAATATTAAATGAAAAGCAAATAGTTTCGTGGTACTTTTGGAGAAAATCTTCCAGACCAACGAAGGTGAAGAAACCCAAGACTGCAATAAACCAGAACAGGAGGATTCCATTGTTAGACCTACTTCTCAAAAAAAGGTTTCTACAGAAATTATGACTAACATAAATCCTGAAAAGCTTCTGGATTTGATCGCATCGCTGGGGAAATACTGAAGCAACATCCACGGAAAGCTATAGTCAAATTAACCAACTTTATTAATGCGTCACTCATACGTAATCGTCGTAGTAGCGGAGGTCATTATGACATCTAACAGAAATAAAAGCAAAAGTATCTCAGGGCAGTGTACTAGGCCCTATACTCTACCTACTGTATACCGGCGATATACCAAACCTTGAATACAATACAATTGCGCCATATACTGATGATACGGCCATTTTGGCCATAGGAAACGACCACGAAGAAGCTAATATTAAATTACAAACATCCATAGACCTGATTAATAGCTGCACTCATATATAGCGTATTAAGTTGAACGAAAATATATCTGCTCATGTTAACTTTACGAACAAATGAAAACAAAATATCCTAATAAAAATAAGCAATGCTCAAATGCCTTTTACTAACAATACAAAGTATTTGTAAATGACACTTGACGAATGCCATGATTGAATGTGTTAACTTCACTTTTTATTTTTACTTCTGTGTATCTGTAGACTTCTCTTTCACAACTACATATTTTTTTAATCGGGATCATTATCAAAAAATAATCTTAAAAATTACAACAAGATTCCATAGATGGGAATATATAAAATTATATAAAATAAACAATCCACATTAAAAAGAAACGAGAAGAGCTACGTATAATATAAAGAGATGCACTGGCTTCTAGAGATAGACATTAAACAGATATTAAAACCCATCTGGACATATGGCATACAACTCTAGGGCTGTGCCAATAAAAGTAATATTCAAGTGATACAACGTTTCCAAAATAAAGTATTAATGCATCTTTGTACTTCCGTAACGGTGATATCCATAGAGACCTCAATGTAGAAACTGTTAACCAGACTATACTTCAACATAGGAATGTTGAGGTTACTCCTCGACAACGCCAATTTAGTTAAGAGGCTTAATAGGATCAAGCCGTTGGAGTCAGTTTAAAAGACGGTATTATTGGGCACTAAGTTGTATTAATAAGAAGGACGTTAGACTTTAAAAATTTCTACGTTAGTTAAGTTAATTTAGAAAAAAATTGCTTTTTGATCTTCGTGATCAGATTGTAATGACAGAAAAATGCCCTAATTGGGTGCTTTCTTTAACAAAAAAGAATATTAGCAAGAGTTGTCCTAAAATGTTACCTCACTTTAAATATTAAAGGTGAAACGGAAAGGGACTTGTACAAATTTAATGAATTATATAATTGAATATAATTCATAATCACTTCATGATTCATAACCAGAGATATGACATTTTAAAAATAACAGTATTTGAAATGCAAAATAGAAAATACAAGATACCTATTTCCATTTTCTATTAATATACTTTTTTAAAAAAGCATTTTATATTTTATTTGAAATACCTTCTAGGACATATTTTGTATTTGCAAAATGTAAAATACTTTTTGCTAAGTTTTAATAATTAATGTGATAAAAAATGATACCTTTTTTTCTCACTATGACAACACTGAATTGAACTGCTTTCTTGTCAGGACACATATAATAGTAATCTGGGCAGGCCACTTAGGTTGCCTAATGCGTCTAACCAAACGAACGAATGATCTCTTTTTACACTTTTAATAAAGTTATCTTGTTTTCCGATAAAATAATAACGAAACCAAAAAAGTGAACCAAATAATTATTATACTGTTTCAAGTTTGTTAGCAAGTTGATCATAAATTCGGTTAACTGGTGACCTAACCTTAGTGAATTACACTAATTGAAAACATCTAAGTACACAAAATGAATGATTATATCTCATGTGATTATGTTATTTTTCATGAGCTACCCTCTAACCACCAAATCTAATTTATAAATTATTACCAATTTTAATTGATACATTGATTTATCTATGCGTGCAAAATACACAAATGTTATTTTGTTTCTCAATCCCCGTAATGTTTTATTTTTTGTTTTAGGGATGTTTTAATCCTTTATCATTCATATTGAAAACATTGTTTTAAAATATAAAAAAGGATATTGGAAGTGAGAGTAATAATATATTGGCTGTTAACATAAATAACATGTTAATTTTATTTCTTAATCAAATTTAATATTTTTTTATTTGTTACATAGTATTGGTCTTGTCATATATAGACAATAGGCGTATATAAATAAACATACTGCAATAGCTGGTTCTGGTTGTGTATGTGTGAATGTATAATGATATTACTTCTTTTTAAATGGTAATCTATTGACACAATTTATACAAAGTTCTCTTCCAACTACTTTGCCAATGTCAATTAATTTAGACAAATTGGTTATAGATTTCATAAATCATTTAGGATTCTAATTGAAGGTGCTCTAAAACTACAAAACCTATCAAAATTTATGTATCGTCGCACATGTAACGAGAGAATTACTAATATGTGCGCAGAATATAAGGAAAATTTAAAAATAAAATTAAAAACTGTTGATTATGTATGTACAACAGCAGATGTTTGGTCAACATCAAAGAGAAGTTACTTAAATATGACTGTACATTGGATTGATCCTCAAACATTTGAAAATAAACCAAAAATAACAAAAACTAACTGATAATGGCTCAAATATGTTAAAAGCATTTAAAATTTATGTAAAATCTGATTTGGGAATGAACGCTACTGATGGAATTTTTTCTTCATCATCTGATGTAGAAAATATTTCGGTGATCAAAAATGATGACGACTATAATAATATTGATGGACATGACGACGATGATGATGAGACATTCCTCTTAATGGAATTTCCTGAATCTCAGAAACCTGAAGAAACATATCAACTGCCTAACCGTGAAATATGTACCACTCACACATTGCATTTAATTACCTCTCAAAATATTACATATAAAATGCTGCATGATGCAATTATTGCTAAATGCCAAGTAATTTGGAATTTGTGTTCCAGGTCCCCCAAAGCGTCTGAAATATATTTTCAAACTACCGGGAAATCTCCGACAAGTCCATGTATTTTGCATTTAGTATCTTAAATATAAAATGAAAAACTATTTTGTATTTGAAATAACAAAATACCAAAAGTATTTGAATTTTACATTTTGCACAACTCTCATAAATTTATATATGTATCACATTACTTGTCTTAGGATATGATTAGAATTTCTAACAGTATCGAATTCAAACTTTCCACTCTGTAAAATGAATTTGAATAATCTGAATATTCCTCAAAATTACTACCTATTGCTCTGGATACTGCTAACTGACCATTGACTCTCCATGTCCCCCATAACATCACGCAACCACCACGTTTTTCAATTCTCTCTCGTTCATCCTAAAAAAATATTTTAGTTTATTATAATTTAGAATTTAATTACTGTTATTCTCCATAAATAAAAAATCATTTTTTCAACAATATTAGAATAAATACATTGTCAATATCTTGTGACATTTGATTATTTTGGTTTATCAGTTATGTGCAATTGCAGGACCAATAATTAATCCCCAGACAGAATGAAACATTCCGATACTATTTTTTTACTATTTGATAATATTATATTATTTGTGATAACGATACTATACTAACATAAAATAATCAGCATTGATTAGTATGTGTAAACAAAAAATATTGATATTAAATAATATTCATTTCAATAATTGTGATTCAGCTTATGTAGGACAGACATTTAAAAAGAATCATTTGAATATAAAAAAACAAAAAACCTTAAGAAAAATTGGAACAGAATATGTATCAATAAACTGTTGATTTTCTCAAAAATTATGTCCAATACTTGAATTACATGATTAAATTTTATCACTTACCTCTCTGCAGGGTTTATGAGGGTCAACTATTTGGAATGCCCGTGTTTTATTTACCAATAAAGCCTGAGAATCTCCTGCCCAAGCAACATATAACATTTTTTCTTTGGGACGTAATAATGCAACAACAGCAGTAGCACCACTACTAAAATTCTACAAAAATATTATGAATTAATTATATACCTGGTTTAGTCAAATTATATTATCGTCATTAAGGTAGTTAATCTCAATTCTCGGGATTGAGCATAAGGGCCAAAGGTGAAAACAAAAGAAGTGCACATTAATTTAGGAATCTTAGTATTTTTGCGTCTTTCTTTATATAAATATAACATACACTGTTTCTGCATTTCCGCTCGGTATTTTGGTGATTAAATCTAGTTTACAGTGTTTTGTAATGTTTTTCTTATTTATTAAAACACTTTACACTACACTTAACTTATAATAATAATTAACTTATTACTAATACTTAACTATCTCAAATAATTTATTTAAATTTTTGGGTTACTTTTCTATTTCATTCCGTTCACTATGACTATTTATTATAAACTGAACTAATCCGCTAAATAAACTCGTTTATATATCCAAAAAGCAATTCTCAAACGTTCTAGAAAATAAAGAAAAGCAAAAGCAAATGAATAAACAGACCTTCTTAAAAATTAGTCCAAAACAAACAATGTAAACAAATCCACTGGTACCAAAAAAACTTATATAAAAACAAACATCAAACGTGCCGCGCCTTCCAAGAATTTTAAATTTCCACTACAACCGGGCAAGATCGGCATACCACGGACTTGTTCGTAACAGTTTGATAATTTAATATGACTTTTTCCATGTTATAGGTTTTCCATATTAAATCAGTTCATATTGTATTAGTGTCTGGATTTATATTTATTTCCAGTTCCAGTAGATATCAATACTTTGGTGGTTTATTATTGTTACCAAGCATTTTTTCTTTGATGGTTCTATAGAATTATTCTAAAAAAGTCTTAGATAGAACAAACGGTATTTAAAAAAAAGTCAAATCGTTTCCGTTCCCATTTATACTTTCAGAGATACCAGTAATGATTAGTAGAAGGTTCCATCAAGATATCAAGTCAATGGAAACTTGGCATGAACGATGGTGTCCAAGTGGCTATTATTGTTTTTTGAAGAGAGTACTTTTCGTATTGAACAACTTTTCATCAAATAAATATTCAGATTGTTCAGTTGAGTAAGCGCGTTATATCTGGTTTGTTTGTTTGTTTAACTTTCTTTCCTTTTGAGATATCTTTGTTTTTTTTTGTGTGAATGCCATTAAGTGTAATTTGTTTTATCAATCAATTGAAAAAATTGAAATAAACTTTTTTTACTTACTTCAACTTTACATTTATCTATAAACAAAGCGTCTGTTTTACAAAAGGCATCTAGCAAGGCTTGCTTTGGATTTGAAGCAAAATATTTATTTTCGGCAAGAAACTGGTGTAAATGGCCTGAACAGTACTCAGCAGCGTGAGATCCTGCGTGGCCATCAAATACTGCATAGTAACTGGACGGACTCACTTCCTAAAATATAACAATATAAATTAATTGAGCATACAGAATCCGTAGAATTTAGTTTAATTCTATATGTATGTTCTAATGATCACAAAAGTTTTCTAATGAATTAATACATTTCCTACTGTATATTCTATGATGATACAGATTTCTCAATAGCTAATGATAGTACAAATGCAAAAACTACTATTGACCTGGAATCATTGCAATATTTGAAGCATAATGATGTTAGCGGGCAATCATTAATTAAATACCCTACAGTAAAAATGTTATTCTTGAAATATAATTATGATTATGATTATGAGACCACACAGTTTTATTCTCAATTCTCTATGTATGTAGTAATGAACACAAAATTTTTCAAATGAATTAAACATTGAAAGCAAATTAAGAAAACATCAAATTTAATTTCGAAAGAAACTATAACAATGCAATGAATTTTACCCCTTTCAACCTTACCGGAACATAATATGTCCCGCAGATATTTTCAGCACCTATGGGCTAAATAAGCATGTAACATAAGTATAAAAAATATCCCACTGATTTTCGGTGACAACCTAAATATTTCAGTTTTACTTTCTCTCGATAGATGGCACAAGTGCCCTGCCAGTGAGTAGTTCTTTCAGAACAGGTGCGTGGAAGAATAAAAGTTTTGCAGAAACAGAAGTTTGTGCACGTGAATTGTTTTCTTATTGTAATCGTTTGCTGAATCAAGCAATTTATTTCAAGTAAGTGCATTATCACTGTACCTTTTCAAAATCATTATGAGACATAGTGTCCCAACGGTTTTTATTTTTGGGATATTATTGTCCCACTGGTACTTGAAAAATATTTATGATCAATTTTCAAGAGACGTCATTTCTCTATTTTTAGGCTTCTAAATATTCTGATGCACGCTCGTAGGAAAGGATTGACAAACGAAGAATTAATAAAATTGTTGAATGAACCAGATTCAAGTAATGAATCGGGAGAATTCAGATGCAGATAAAGAATATGTATCTAGCCGCTCTGACAGTGATAGTTATGAAGAATTGGGACAAGATCCAGGAAATTCAAACCAGGGTTCCTAAACGGAAGCTGTAGTATCTTGAGCATTCTCATTTGTTCATACCTGTTCATGACATTGAACAGGTATCAAAACGGAAGTACAAGGTAACGAAGAAACTGCCAATAAATAAAGCTACTGATAATGTCATTTCGTCAAATATTGCTCCAGATTTTGAGCCACGGCTTCATATTTCCCAAAACCATTCAACTGCAATATTAGCACAAATCATCTAGAGCTGGTTTTGGGAGTTATGTTTGTTATGTCCTATAATAGATTTCCGAACATTTCAGATTATTGGTCTAATAATTCTTCGGTGGGCAATGAAGCTATCAAAAGTGAAATTTCTCGCAATAAACAGATGTTTATTGCTCTTGGCCAAAATGTACTTCAACGAGCCACAAAAAGATGCAAATTTTTCAAAAAATTTTTACCTTTACGTAGTTGTGGCATGCTTCGAAAATACATTTTTGCAAACTAAGGAAGATATCCCATTCCAGAGCATAGACGAATTCAAAGGTCGTTCTAGCATCAAACAATATCTTCCCCTAAAGCCGATACAGTGTGGGATAAAATTGTGGGAAAAATGCGATACTTTTACGGACTATACTTATGATCTGAATATATGGTATGACCCTTGGAGATAAAGTTGTTGCAAAGCTTGCCTCAACAATAAATAATCCTGTTGTAACACTAACCTTTGACAGATTTTTTACAAGAGAAGAAGAGTAGTAGAAAATATATGCCAAAATTCTCCGATAAAAAATTGCAAAAAAGGATGCAGAATTTCGTCAAAATAGAAAAGGTACTGGCAGCAATATGGCAGGGTTCAAAGGAGGTTTTAATTCTTTACAACTGCCACTTCCCAGACATCACACAAGTGAAACCTAAACAGAAAGATGGAGAATAAATCATGACCAATTGTCCTACTACTATTGCTGATTACAATAGATTCATGGGAGGAGATATGCTCATATGACTTTGATAGAAGATCTACGCAGTGGTGGAAAAAGGTATTGTATAAACTTTTGATGACGGCGGTTGTAAATGCACAAGAAGTGAAACATAAGAAAATGCGTCTGTTGAAACTCATCCTTAGCTGAAATTGAGGACCATTTGCCGTTGGAAGGACCATCAAAAAGATGTGCTCGCTGTGCCAAACAAAATAAGGAAACACGAACAAAAACTGTGCGCACAATGTGAAAAATTGCACTCTGCAAGAACTGTTTTTTGAGTTGTATCATACGAAGAAAGTTGTATTATAAATATTGTGAAAGGGTGTCATCTAAAAAATATTTTTTTGAACTATAATCTGGCCGCTCATTACAGAGAGTAATCACGTGCATAGTGCTTGAGAGAGAAATTGTAAGCCTGAATCACACCATACAAAACACTAAAAGGTATTTAGTGGCAAATTTGAATTGAATTTTAAATGCTTTTTTCAAACTAACCTTTTTATTTCAATTTTGAATACTTTATTTTAATATCATATATAAATAATACTTTTATTTATCAATTGCATAGCATTCATACATTAAAATCTCCGTTCACTTAGTTAACTACTAAATGTTATACCTACATATTTCACACGTTGCCTTGATTTTTTTTAAAGTATCTATAAATATATATAATTATTATTTTAATCGAAATTTTGTTTTCCTTAACCTTAAATAGCTAGACGGTTTTTCAAATTTATGGTAAATTAAATAAAAATGTAAGGGTGCCTAATACTGTAAAGTAATATCTAAGAAAGAAATGTCGTGCTATATGTTTTATTCAAATACGTATCAAAGGTTATAAAGTAAATTCATGCAAAACGATTTAAATAATAATAATAATAATAATCTTTATAAACAACACAAGGTGCTTTCCTGAATAATTCTTTGTTTTCAAAAAAGGTGGTTGAGAGGGATATAATGGCGGATGAATTTTTATTTTAATCTAAATCGGAATCTGATTCCGACGAGGACGAATCAGCTCTTAAATTTATTATTAGAGGTTCCACTTGTTTTTCCATTAAATTATCAATGTCCCACATTTTCTATCGAAAAAAGCGGACATG
Source organism: Diorhabda carinulata (assembly GCF_026250575.1). Lineage (NCBI taxonomy): Eukaryota > Metazoa > Arthropoda > Insecta > Coleoptera > Chrysomelidae > Diorhabda > Diorhabda carinulata. The sequence continues at coordinate 46,183,321 of NC_079472.1, read as the reverse complement.
TTGGATTGCCTTACTCCAATTGGTTTGGGTAACATTATTTAAAGCTTTAGTAAATAAAATTTGGACATCACTAATTTTAAATGTTGTGTTTTTCCTTGCCACCTCACCCTTGATTTGTGCCCATATGAGTTCAATTGAGTTGAATTCACAATAGTAAGGTGGCAATCCTAAAACAATTTTATTTTTCTTTTTGACCATCTCATCAACGACATATCTTTGGACTAAAGGTCGATTCTCTTTAACCAATGCCAATAGTTCTGTCCGCACCATATTGTTTTCAAAATTAATATTTCGTTCAATAACTTGGTTGCAATTAGGAAAATCGCTCCAGTTTTTATAAATAATAAATATTTATTATGCTCTGTATCCTCAAATGCATTTTGTCAAAATATCACAGCCACTTTTAACAATAAAATTTATTTTAAAATAGAGGATAGTCAATGTATAACATAATACCACATATTAAAGAATAATAAAAATTAAAGTACATGTTTAACATGCGCTATTATACAGTCACATAATTCTTCCTGTAAAAGCGCATGTTAGAAATGTAGTTTAATTTTTAATTTTTAAGTAAATAAATAACATAATAAAACAAAAGCTTAAAATAATTATTAATATAAAATTTTTAGAATATAATAATAATGAATTAATGTAACGTGCAGCTGTGTGAACTTGAATTTATCAGACAATGCTTCAGCCAATATGAATCGTTATAAAAGGTACCACTAGCATCCCATGAGCTGATCACGCGTTTTTATCGCTCTCACTACCGACCGGTAAGATTATAGTGAACAGAACTTTTCACTGTATTTTATATTGTCATTTCAACACCAATGAGACATTTGTGTTCCATCTAAAAACACCGGTGGGACATATATGTCTCACCCTCGAAAATGATCCTACATTTAAAATTTTTATAGGGGGGTAGAATATTGTTATTTCTACATTATTTGACACTTTGGAGTCATAATTTACCCTTTTTTGGAAAAGAAAAAACTGGTATTGAAAGGGTTAACAAAAAATTAATATATGAAGATGATGGAATGTATTTATCAATTTTAATCACTTTTGTAGAAAGTAGAGAGATAAAAAAACGTACAATAAAGAATTTTAAGCAAAATAAAAAATTACTGTTTAACAGCGTCTATGTTTTGAATTTCATTTTGGTCATGAGAATTTCATGAATTCAATAAGTCTTATCGATAGTTCATGTTAACTGTGAGGCTGATTTAATAAAGATCTAATGGATTGTACTCAAAACTACTTAGTGGCCAAGCCATTGCTTGGAGTTTAATCTCTTGGACAATTCTTCAGATATTCAGTTATGTAGAGAAACTTTATCCTATGAAAGGATTAAGAATTCCTCTCTAAATTAGCAGCATATCGGGTAGCTACTCACGTTAATGCCATCCCATACCATTTCCGATGAATCTCTTTACGTGTACTGTAGTTTGTTTGCAGCATATCTCAAACCTTTTGTTCGCTTTTCTGCATACTGGAACACGTTGATAATTGTCACAGGTCAAATCTGGACTCATCTAATCACATTATAGTTGACTATTAGTGGTGTTTCAAGTTCCTAGCAAACTCAAGTCTTGCTCTACGATACGAACTCTGAATCTCAAATCAAACTCTCTAAGTCGTCTTTTGGTGGAACAGAGTAGACCTAACAAAACTAGTCTTCTTTGTTTTTTCTCGACGTCTTTTGTACTTGCGAGAAGCTCTCACCAATCAATGCAATAACTGCAGCACATTCTTCAAAGGTAAGATTATGATTTTGGTAAATGTTGGGACACAGCAACTTTAATACAATAACTTTGTTTTAGATAAAAATATTGGGCGACAGTAAAATCAATTTAAAGTGTGCGACAAAAATGTCAGTCTTTTGGTATTTCAGTTTACTCAACTTATCTAATGCCAAATTTTTTGACAACCATATTCACCTGAATGTTGAACATGTTGTTCAAATCATGTATGACCACATGTCTATCTTCCATTCGTCTGCGTGTGTTTTTTATCGCATAGACACTAGTGATGCAATAAGGCGTCCCTGTATCCGGAGAGGGCAGTGAGCATAACATACTATTATCCAGGTACCTCAGACAAACTTCATTCGTTTTAGCAATCACAGTCTGCATTAATTTGAGAGGTTCATACGCTGGAACAAAAACATTATTAGAACATTATTAAGACCAAGCGATAATTTTATTTTCTACAGAAACTACCCCAATAACACAATTTAATTAAGTAACCTTGCAATAATTGCTAACAACTGGTTCACAATTTATTTAAGAATGGAACTAATGAACTTTTAATTTCTATCATGTTACAAATACAATTTTCGATGTTTCAAGTGAAAAATAAGTGCTGAATTGTGCCCAATGAGTATTACTAACAGCCAGAAGAATTAACCAAAAAGTTACAAATTATCCAGAGAGGTGCTTAATACTCAAAATAACAGCGTTATTCCGATTTCTGGTAAACGGAAGGCCTTATGCCATAATGTGTTATCAAGTGCAAAAAATATGAAATAATGAACATAGAGACAATATTCATCATCAAATTCGAGGGTTGTCTGAAAAGTTTCCGGTATCAACCAGAAGATATTAGTACATATCAGAATAAGTTGGGAAATATAGTTGCCCATGCGTTGATATATTCTCACTAAGATTTCAGCCATTTTGAATGCTTAGACAATCGTATAAGTGAGTATTTTTTGTTCCAAATGCGATACATTTACACAAATATAGAGACTCTACTCTGCACCATTATTTACGACCATAAAATATTGAGCAGCTGAATTCAAACGTAGCCTTATCTTCTTGACTGTTGATGAGGGTTGGAGATGGCCTCATACTTCATAACCAGTGATATAATAGAAAAAGTTGACCAAATTAGGGTAATGAGATATAGGTATATGAAAAAAACGCATTTGCCTCATACTAACTGAATTATACATGCGTAAGCTGCCTGCGCGTTGGGTAGTTTCTTTTCGAGTACTTTCTTTGCTCAGTTTGGACGACAATCGCATTCGAATGAACATTGCTCAAGCCTTATTGATGCGGTTTAAGTGAATTGAGTCGGATTTTTAGAGCTGATTCATAACTTGTTGAAACCCCTACATCGTTGAAATGAAAAAACTGTAAAAACCAAGAATTGTAAAGGCTAAGCCTACCCCGCAAAGACGATTTCATCGGCCCCAAAAGTGATAGCAACCGTTTTTTTGATAGCCATGGGATTATCTTCATCCCTTATCCTCAAAAAGGAGAAACTATAACGGGAGAGTATTACGCATTATTGATTGATAGGGTAATGGGAGAAATTACAAAAGAGGCAATATTTGAGGAAAAAGGCAATGCTTTTCCATCAGAATCACAAATTGCACTTCGAATTGCTTGACCACCCACCTAATTCACCAGATTTGTCCATCTGAGACTTTTTCTATTTCCTAACATTAAAGTTATCGCTTACGTAAACACCTCTTTTGAGAAGAAAGAGGGCAACTATTATTTGAAAGGCTTAAAAGGTTGGATTATCGCTGAGAATAGTTTATAGACTTAAAAGGAAACTAACAAATGTCTTATTTTTGGTTGAGATGGAAACTTTTAAGGCAACCTTCATGTAAAATGCAATGTTGTGATAAAATCCATTTTTTTTTATTGAAGTGATCCTCTCTTCAAATAATCAAATATAAAAATAACCGTCTATTGTACATGAGAACAGCATATTATTAAATATCGCCGCCGCACTAAAAAGGTCCCTCAAAAAGTTACCCATAATGGTCACGGTTTTCTTCGAATGTGAAGGCATAGAGAAACAACTGAAAACTCCAAATTTCACAAGAAGGTAAAAACATCGATATTTTTTTGATATAATATATTAGTGTACTCTCGATAATTTACTTATATATCGTAGAAATGTATCGATATCTAATTAGTTATTTATTACCCAAAGGAAATGTACTAAATTTTAGCTTGAAGATGTATCGACAAAAAACCGAAAGCTAAAATATTATTAGTGGTATTTTTTCCTTGTATAATACACAATTTTTTTCTGTAACAGGAAATACGAGTTTTTGGCCACTGCCGGTCGAGATTAAGCACCATTCCTAATAATGATAGAGACAATGCAGATGAAAGCCATTTCAAAAAACGCCTCTCAGAAATTTTTCAAATACATTGCCAGAAAAAATTAGTAATTTCTAGAAGGTTAATTCAAATTTTATCTTTCCTTCTGTTTTTTTTATCACACCTCGTATTATTAACGATATATTTATTTAAAACAAACTTTTGAAACACCTGGTTTTGAAGCTAACAAGCTGCAGTGGCGTATTAATAAAAATCTTACCGTGATCTGTTGGATTAAATCCACAATTAACTGGTTGTTTTTTGCAGACCTTTCTGGTTTCTTCTATTATAATCTTGATGAGAGGCGAAAATAAATTTGACGGGCATTTTCTAAAAATAAAACGTGCACCATTAAAATTAGAGATTATAGTATATTGTGTTTTATTATTATATATTTTTTTTACATAAAACGGAGATCTACGGGCGAAACAGGAAGCAGAAATCTCACATTACGTTGTTTTTTATTTAGACTATCACCGCAACTGACATTAACAGTCATTATTTTTAGAAAAGGTTTTGTTTACTGTATTCAATTTGAAGAGAACATCTCCTAAAACATTTTACAGTTTTTGTTTTCGATACAAACATCCATCCAATTTAGGGTTTAAAAAATTAAGTACATGAATTTGTAGTTAGCTACAGCCGCTTAAAAGTATTACGAAGGTTGTGTAAAAATTTTTCGACCTGAACCTCAAGATGTCAACACTTGTCAATATAACTTGTGAAGCATATTTGCGCAATAAGTAAATACGAATAATTTAAATGTTACATTTTTTCTTTAACAAAAGTTGTTGTTGATGACGGAAAAAATTCTACCTAAGAACTCTAAATAATTCCATTCATTTATAACCAAAACGAGTTGTGGACAAGAAAACATTTTTTTTAATTTACACAGTAATTTTTAACAACCTTGAAAGTTAGTTATTATAATAACATTTTTTCAACTCGTATCCCACTGTAACATTCTTTATTATGAATCAGAATTTTTTCGACATCCTCGAATATGTAATATTGATTTCTATAAGTATATAATATTTTATTTAAATGCATATTATAAATTTTCAGCTTCTTAATAGTAACAAACATTTTTGTCCTCCACTTTTCTTTCCAGTTTGTATATTTTCTTTCATTTTCTCTTCACCGTTATTTGTTTCTAGAAGATAAAAACAAAAATTAAATGTCAAAACTGATTTTTAACTTATGTTTTATAACTTAATCTCCATCTAATTCGTCATAGTATTGCTTTTTTGTTCGGAATTTTGATCATTACGAAATACCCACAATACAAATCAAGTTACCTGAAAAAGCAAGGGATTCTCTGTCTGAAGCACCGGTGATCACTCGAAATAAACAATATACTTCTTGAATATGGTATCGACATTTTTGTGACAATTGTGACACCCGGAATCGAAGGGGATTCAATTGTGAGTACAGTGGCTTCATAGAGAATCAGCCGATTTTGGGTTAAACATGGCAGGCACTCTCATGGGTCACTATCTCAATGAAGCCACTATAATTGGAAGCAGTGTCCTTGTATTGGAAAGTCTGAACACAAGCTATACCGTCCATGTATAAAATCCTATGTCCTATTTTATTCAAGAAATCAATGGCGACCGCGCTTGCGCGCGGCCTCGATTTTTCCTGTCATTTACATTCTCGCGAATGTAAACAAAACAGTCCAGACTTGCATTTGCTTGAGTTGTTTTGGATAGTATTTCGAAGATATGGAAATCGAATAATCGTTTATTTGTTAAATGTCTTTAAATGCAGCTATCCTGCATGATACCAATCATCGAAGAATATGGTATATGACATTATTTCCCTCGGTTGAGAAAAGACGGGAGAAATGGGTAAAAAACGTCGGAATTTGAATATATACATGGATTTGATCCTGTATTTTTGTGGGCCGTCCCACATTTTATCACTACTTGATTACAGCTAATCACATGTTTTTGAAGCCTCGACTATTGTTCTCCAGTGTTTTCTGTCCTGTATCTGTTTGTTCTAATCACGTACTCCTAGATTTTGTATATCTTGTAAGATCTTCCTATCAATTTTTTGGTCTGCCTGGCGTTCTTTTTTCGTTCGGTCTCCATTCTGTAATTTTCCTGGTACCCTGCCGTTTTTCCATTCTTTTAATGTGTTCATATCATTGTATTTTTTGTTGTAATTGTATTAACTGTACCTTCATTTTCTAATATATCCTTAATTTCATAGTTCATAATATATTCTAGTATTTTCCAACTTCTACTGGTCCATGAATTTTCCTAATAATTCTGCTCTCATATAATTATCCTTAGTTGTTCTTTGTCTACCTTTGTTAGTCTCATAGTTCTAGAGGCTTATGAAACTACTGCTTTTACCGCTGTCTTGTAGACTCTTAATTTGGTTGCTCGCTTATTCTTTTGCTTTGCATTATAATTTTGTATACACCCTATGTCAATAAAATTTTTATTCTATGAATACAATTAATAATTATAAAAAGGACGAAATATTGGAAATCATGAATTATACAAAAACTTTCAAATCTGGCATTGTACTATCTGCCACTCGTTCAGTATCACGAAATAGTGTAGATGTTACGGGCGAAGCCTAATATTAGCAAAAACTGGATCTAACTGGCTAAACTCACAGTAGAGCGTCGATTTATCCCAATCCGATTTATCCAAAGCATCTGTCAACCAAGAGGAAAAAAGAAACCAAAATAACCGAAGGAACATGAAGTTATTGAAAGCTATAATTGGAACCTACTAGAAAAAAATATTTCCACATCTGGTCGTTCTTGAGTAACAAATGTCCAACTGAGAATTGAAGAGCCCCCGAACCATTTCTCCCCCGAACTGGTTGAAATTATAATTCTGTCTCAAGGATTTGAGAATTTTGATTATGAAACGAAGGGCTTGCATATGCTGAAGTGGATGAAGACGATGGCATCATAGTTCACATCCAAGAAAACTATGATGATGAAGAAGAAAGGATTATAATATCGAGCTGGTTGATAAAAAACAGGTTAGAATATGATATATCCAGGAAAGGCACCGCTACGTGCAGGTACATTCTGGCTGATTCTTCATTGCATCCAACATAAGTTGGCCAGTTTCCATTTCCTGGTACATTTTCCACTTAACATCGATAGATAAAATAAGGAAAGGACTTGAGGATGTAGCTGTTCCCAACGGTTATGATAAGTGAATTGTAGATAGGTTAGTTAACCATAGAGATAAATTTGAGAAATCTCTATATGAAGCCACCTTTTTTTCAAACTCAGAATGAAAAACAAGAAAAATTTGCTCTGGTACCCTTCAATCCTGTTTATACAAATGGATTGGGAGGAATATTTAACAGAGTGGATTTGAAATTGGTTTATAAATCTAGCAATACATTCTAACAGTTGTTAGATAATCATAAAGATAAAATTCCAGATTTGTAACAGTGGTATCCATGAAATTATCTGAAATGATTGTGACAGGAAATATGTTAGGCAGACTGAGAGATTTGTTAAAGAGCACATAGCTCATTTAAAATATGGACGGAACGAAAAATCGAGTATTGCCGATCAAAATATATCCAATAATAAATTATTAGATGCATTTGAAAGCATTGAGATTGTTAAATGTAAGAGCAGTTTGAATAGAGACAAAGTACAAATATTCCTTACAGCCAACTCTAGAGTTTACTAATTAAGGAAAGAATGGGAAATTTCCCACCAAAGAGATTTTTTCGCTGTATCTATTTTCCGCGGGAAGGAATTCAATGATGGGAAAATTTAGTATAAAATAGGTTGTCCAATTAACATGTTAAAGTTTCTTTCATTCCATGAAGTCGTTAACTTGGTTATCGAAACGCGCTTCAAACAGTGAAATTGTGATTGTTGATATAGTGGTAGTGTAAACATTGTTTTTTATTTGTAAAAGAAATGGCAACCTTACTTTTGGTACAAAAAAGTTTGACAATGTAACAACTCCGATTACTGCAATTTGATGTACCTAGGGTAATCCCTTTGCTCCTCCCCTGATCCAACTATATCTAAACAATTACTTTCTGTATCTATGGTCGATTTAATAGCTTATGTACAATAGTTGCGGAACAAAGCGAGCATAGAGCGATTTGTATCACGTGATCATAGGTTGTACAGATTGATAAACAGTAAACGAATAACAAAAAATACGTAACCTAAAATAATTGAAGTCAGTGGGTTAGAACAATAAAGAGTGGTGTAAGGAGCCTTCTGATACTATAGGGTTTTCCAATAAGAGGTGTTATTTCGGTCAATGTCACTTTTGAAGCTGTCATTTTTTTACTTTTGATAAGTAGAAACTACACTATTGATGAAAATGGAACGATACACGCTTCAACAACGCATTGAAATTATTAAAATCCACTTTAAAAATGGTGAAAGTTATACAGAGACGTTTCGTAAAACTAAAACATTTTTGAATCGACGTGAAGCACCTTCTCGGACCGCAATACAGAAATTGGTGGAAAAATTTGAGCTGTTGGGAAGTTAGTGATGTGAAGAATAAAACTCGTGCACGTCGCTCAAGAACAACTGAGAATATTGCTGCTGTAGCCCAAAGTGTTGAAGAAAACCCAGGTTTGTCCATTCCTCGTCGTTCTTTGAGATTAGCCATTCCACAAACGTCATTACACCGTATTTTGCATAAAGACTTGGGCCTTAAGGCCTATAAAGTTCAGTTAACACAAGAACTCAAGCCGGCCGATCATCAACAACGTCGTGTCTTTGCTGACTGGGTCCTTGAAATGCAAGAAAATTATCCGGAATTTCATCGAAACTCATCTTAACTGATGAGGCCCTTTTCCACCTTGGTGGTTACGTCAATAAACAAAATTGTCGAATCTGGGGCTCAGAAAACTTAGGAGTTATTGTTGAAAATCCTCTCCATCCTCAACGCGTGACTGTTTGGTGCGGTTTATGGTCTGACGGTGTCATTGGACCTTACTTTTTCGAAAATGAGGCTGGAGCAACAGTTACGGTGAATGGATTGCGCTATCGAGAGATGATTAATGATTTTTTATGGCCGGAATTGGATGGTATTAATTTGGACAACGTTTACTTTCAACAAGACAGCGCTACGTGCCACACAAGCAACGAAACCATCGATATTTTACGGGATAAATTTCCGGACCGTGTTATCTCTCGAACAGGTGATCACAATTGGCCACCGAGATCTTGTGATTTAACACCTTGCGCCTTTTTTCTTTGGGGCCACGTGAAAGATAAGGTCTACGCCAACAGTCCAGCATCGATTCAAGACCTCAAAGATGGAATCGTGAGGCTATCGAGGACATAGGGTAGCCGCTTTGCAATTTGGTTACGGAAAATTTCATGAAAAGGATACGGTCCTGTAAGCGCAGTCGTGGCTGCCATTTGGCTGATGTTGTGTTCCATTATTAACGGCATACATTCCTCTTTATAATGAAATAAACATCCGATCATTTATCTCAAAAAATGGCATTTTTCTTTGAATATCAAAATAACACATCTTATTGGAAAACCCTATAAATTGATTTTTAAATGCTTTTTTGCTATATAGCAATGGAGAAGCAATTCTGAAGAAGCTGGCTATCAATTAGTGACATCTGGAGGTGGTATTATACTTATTCATTTTCATTACGAATAATACTATTTATTTTAATTATACAAAAACAACACATAAGTACAAACAACCATCGAATAAAATTGTTAATTGATAAGCATCGAAACGACAAAAGTCAAAACAAATCTGACAGTAGTTTTTATATCTTTTGACGCAAGGTCAGATGATTTGAAAAAAAGTGAAATAATAAGAAAGTCACTACAAACTGCGCAGGTACGCTATCATCTGTTTCTAATTTTACGATGATCCTGCTTTCACCATGACAGTCACAACACATACGTCATTCCAACTCATCTGCTTCAATTTATCTACCAACCCCATTTGAAAATGTTTCCAGTTCCAGTATCCTGATTCATTTTGTTATGTTTGTGGTAAATACATACTGAAAGATGAGCGTAAAACGATTTCAAATACGGTATTGAAATTAAACGCCAAGATAAAGTATGGGTGCTCAGAGCGTTAAAATTTGCGACCTTGGGGGAAAGAAACACTTAAGTTTTTGAAGATTGGAATGCCTGTGATAAGGCGAGAATCAAAAAAATTATTATAAACTAATGGAGATATTCCCACATCTCAAAAACCTATTCCTTATTAAGAAAATGTTCCAATACCAGATCAAGCTTGAACATCTATTTCTTCCCAAGTATAACGACGAATACTGCGGGAAATTATCAAATCCTATGCCATTTTTGCAGAATGAGTTTGATGACACCATCAGTGACTTAGTTCTTTTTGAGATTTGAGTAAAGATTAATAGATTAATAGAAAAAAATTGCAATTCCAATACTTTTAGAGAATATGAAATATACTAAACATAACCGAATGATCTGCGTCGATTTGATGATGGTTAAGTTTTGATTGGTACAACCGAGTGCTTATACTAAATACCGATGCTTCTTCTCGTTGGGGAAATAAATATTTTAAACTATTACAATGGTCATTGTTTTCGGTTTATTTCATAGTTTCCTGGTTTAAGTACTGAAAAAATAAAGGCACATATCTTTGATGGACCATCAATAAATAAAAGACACCACTAAACTTAAAACTTCTATTTATGATGTGAAATGGCTTGCGTGGAAATCTGTTGTAGTAGTTGCACAGAATTTCCTTGGGGAATATAAGACTGACGACTATGTAGAATTAGTACCAGATATGAGTATAACATATAATATCTCACCAGTCACCTATATCAATTCAAACACAGAAAGTTCTCATCTAGACCTGAAAACAATGTAAGTTAGATACCAAAAAAGATGGGACATTCATATGATGGCTGACTACTGCTGGGAAATCATGCCAAAAGACAATTTTTTGATGTTTAATGTCAACATAATAATATATATATAAATTGGAACGATGTCTTTGCCAACTAGTTTATGAACGTTTTTGTTGTGGGATTGTGGAAATTCACTCTAAAGCTCGAAATTATATTGAAAAGAGAGCAAAGTTTTATTGCCACAAGCGAAGGGACAAACCCTCGTATTTATCGTTAGAGGAATTGTTGCCACTTTTGAGCAGCAAAAAATTCATTGCATCAAAAATCACTACGCAGTCCTTATAAAAACGAGGATATATTGGAAAATTCTTAGCCTACTATAGAACCAAACAAAATTTCAATGTCAAAATATCTTATTACTCAACATATCCTTTTAATTGGATACATTTATTACAGCGAACCTGCAACGTCTCTAGACCTTTCAAAAAAATGTTTCTTCTTGCTCTGCCAACCAGACCTCCACAACTTTTATTACCTCCTCGTTGGAAGAAAATTTACGACCTTTTAAACTTTATTTCAGTTGAGGAAAGAGATGATAGTCGGACGGAGCCAAATCTGGTGAATAAGGAGGGTGTTTTTTACATGGTAACATGAGATTTCTGTGCAGGGTCGTTGTCTTGTAAAACAAAACACCTTTGGATAGCTTTTCGCGTGTTTTTTCTTTAATGTTTTCCCGTAGAGTGGTCAGTAATGCCGAATAGTAATCTCCAGCTATTGTTCTACCCTTATACAAAAAATCAATCATGATTACTCCATGGCAATCCCAAAAAACTGAAGCAAGAGCTTTTCCTGCAGATTTTTGGACACGAAACTTCTTAGGTCTAGGAGAAGCAGAGTGTCACCATTCCATCTATTGTTGCTTTGTTTCTGGATCGTAGAAATGTACTCAAGTCTCATCCATAGTAACAATTTGGTCTACATCGTTTCAAAATAGAGCACAGATCGAACGCGATGCTTCTACCCTTGCACGCTTTTGGTCAACATTCAAACATTTGGGGATCCATTTTGCAGTAATTTTTCTCATGTCCAAATTGACGTGAACTATATGACTTCAATGGAAAATTTACCTCATTTGAAGCTTGCAGTCCAATTTTTCACGGTCGCATACGAAGGACATTGATCACCAAGGAACGCAATATTTTGTTTATGCACGGAACTGGTCTAGGCTAACTAGATATCAATACATCCTCGTAGTGCGAGTTTCCAAATATTGAAGTGTAATAAAGCTATACACATTATTGTAACCACAACTTGACAAATGATGAAGCCACGGCCCACACGAGTATGGAGAGATCACGTGATTTTACGTTTTAGTGATGTCAATTACACTGTACTCTCGTCAAAATCTTCTTCATGAAGTTACATGAAATTCAAAGTTTATTGTCGTAAAGCTGCAAGAAATAAGGAAATTGCTGCTGTATCGAAGAAGTAATTCTCAAATTTAGTTGTTTTCTGATTGTTTCTGTTATTAATTAATGATACTTTCATGAACTACCGATAGCTATACATGTCTAACGGCAGATTCCATAATACATTTAAAGGAGGCTCTAAATTTGAGGCTACCATTAAATTGAGTCTCACGTTTCATAATTGCCATTCAACCTAAATGTTCTTTCAATTTGAACTTTAGGGTAAAGTCTCCTTTAGGGGCAAACGTCAAATGTAAACATGGGTTATATTTGAATTCTAGGCTGACCCAGGCTTCTTTTTAATAAGTTTTAAAAAATAAAAGTTTTATGTCCCAATGGCTAGATATCATGCTACATCAAGTTCGAGGTCAAGCTTATGCAAAGAAAAAAATATTATTACCCGAAGACAAAAAATATATCGGCTTAGAGAAAAATATTTGAAAATATATGACAAATTAGATTTTTTCCAAAGATTTCGAATAACTTTACAACATCCACGGCATTATTGAATCAAATTCAGGATTAAATAGAATTACCTACAAATAGGTAAAATACCAAATATGCTCCCCACAATTAAAAAATAATTTTATGTATGGAACGCCTCAATGATCTCCGAACCGGCTTGTATGATTTTTATAAATTTTTGTGTAAAAGGGACTTTTGATACGGCCGGTATTATGCTAGTATTTACAAGTACAAATATTTACAGAAAACCTACAACAAATGAAGACAAATCTTTAAATTTTTGTGTCATGTTAGAAGTAGATCCACATTTGTGAAGTAGAAAAATTACGAATTTTAGAAAACATACAGTAAAGACGATTACAGCAGATGCTCAAAATAGTGTCCATTTTTTTTTTTTCAATACAACAAGCCAAGCTTTTTTTAAATCTTGGCAATACATTTTGCAGCATACTTGACTGCACAATTCTTATATCGGTGGCAATCCTATCTTTTAATTCCTGAATATTTGCAGGTTTCTCTATTATATACAATTTTAAGTGACTCCATAGAAAATAGTCGGGTGATCGCAGGGGGACCATTCGATAAAACCACGCCTTTCAATCCATCTTCTGGGAAACACATTATTTAGGTATCTGCCTCACCACACACGCATAGTGAGGTGGGCCACCATCTTGTTGTAGCCAAATATTGTTGTTTGGGATATTGTTCTTGTCTAAAAATGTCTAATAATCAATTTATTTTAAAAGTAATTGAAAATTCTTACTTTGCTTTGGAAATATCCAAGCCAACTCAAGTATAATACTATTTTCCAATAAATATAAATACGTCCGACCATTTAAGTTACCCTTGGAAAAGGGACCAATTATTACCATACATTACTTGAAAAATTTGGATCGTCTATCAAAATCATCTGACAACTTTTGAACCAACGTTACTTTGTATGAATGGAATTTATTATCACGTAAAATTTTCATTACGGATGTTTGCGAAATATCAAGTTCCCTAAATATTTGTCTACGACTCAAGTGTGGATCGTCTTCAAACAGGACACAAACATCTAAAGATTTGTTTTCAGTTGATGCAGTTTTTCTGCGCTGGGATTTGGATAAATCGTTTACTGAACCAGTTTCGTTAAACTGTTTTACTAATTTACTGACAGTAGATCTTGTTATATATAAGGGTGATACATATGAAATAACAATGTTCATTATTTTTCCGGAAAAAGGAAAGATCTGACAACAATGTAAATACCACCATAATAACGGCCGTATCCCAAGACCCTTATACACAAAAATTTATAAAAATCGTACAAGCCGTTTCCGAAATAAAACTCACTCTGTACGTAATTTTAGGGGTGGAGGTATTCACAACCTACTATACAACTTATCGTATTTAGCTTGTTGCTGAACACTTCTCTCTCTCATTTTCAGTGAGATCTTTCTATTTCTTTATCTCCTCAATCAATATAAGTTGTTCCAAAAATTATGAACTATGAACCCTTTTTGCAATTCATTGTCTAGAGCAGGGATGGGGAAACTTTTTTCTTCGCGTGCCAATTTTTGTTAACGAAATATATAGCGGGCCTAGTTGTAGCATTACATTATTTACTAAAATAAAAGTATTACTTCAATTTTTCTGAAAAACTAATTTATTATGCAATATTGAAAAATAACATTTTCAATTGCAATTAATTGAACTCGAGTTAGCCGCGAAGTAAAAGGTTGGGTAGCGCTGGTCTTTGTGGGAACATGTGACATGTGGAACTGTTTTTGTTTCTGCATGACTTCATCACAAGTCGGCTCCATTTGTGATGCTGAATTGCTAATAATGCCTATTGCGAAGACAATTTTTTCTTAGTTTCATTATTGAAAACGTTTGTCCGCACAAATAGCTTGTACCAAACATAGCCATTATTTTCTGGACGTGGGCAACTATATGTGGGTATTGGGTCCTAGATAAGGACTTATAAAATTCCAATTTGAGGGTGTTCAGAAAAAGTTGCTTCAAATGGGTAGTGCGTTCGACAACAGACGGACCTTCTCGAGCTTCATTTTCGGTTTTCGCTCATATCCCCGTCCGCGCTCGCACATGTTTTATGTGCAACGTGCACTGCCATTACTGCCTATTGATAATAATGTAATTTCTGATAATAAGAAAGCTGTACGTGATTTTTGTTTGATCGGTCGCGGGCTGGATTTCAACGATTCGCGGGCCGGATTTCAACGCTTTGCGGGCCGGAGACAGCCCTCCGGCCGTAGTTTCCCCATCCCTAGTCTAGAGCAAATCTGAATAAAAAAAATTATTACAATTGAAAATAGAAATTGTCCATCATTCAAGTAAAACCTTTAATCCCTAAGATTAAAAATCAAAACAATAATTTAGGAATAGAATAATGGAAATGAAAAATGGAATTGGCATACAACCACACGCCACCAAAGATCAAGAGAAAATAATTATGTTACCGACAATATAACACTCATTTCTTAGTTTCATTTTGTTTCTTTTTCTAACGACAAACATTGGAAAAAGGTAGTAGTAGTAACTGTTGAAAACTAACAATACAACCTGGCTTCCGGAGCTTTTACTTGCTAGACCGTTATGGAACCACTTCACATTAACAATTAAGTTAAAGGACCCTTTAGTTAAAGTGCCAGTTAGGGTGTGATTATGAAACCGGCTGTAAATCAAACAAATTCTCGTTATTACTTATGATAAATCATTATTAAGAGCAGTTGTACTGAATAAGTGCACAAAACTTTCGGAAATAATAACATTAATAATAACAATAATAAAGAACGATAATAATAATAAGAATAACGAACACATACTTACTGCGCTGTAACAAAAAGGTAATAGAAATAAAACAAAAAATTAAAATAAAAAAAATTTATTATGTGCATTACCTACAGAAATAAAAATTTTGCGTCAATTTAAAACTAAAAGTTAATACAGTTCTTTTAAAATTTTTTGCAAAATAATTACAGCAATTTTTGAATCACAAAAGCTTGTAAATTTACAAAATTAGGCATGCAAAAACTTTCACAGGAACTGCAAAATTAACAAAATTAAGAAACTGTACAAACAAAAACATTCTCTGAATTTCTATTGCAGGTCTTTTTGCTGATAAATTAACTGATAATTCAAGTTCAGTTTGCATTAGTATTTACATACTATTTCTTATTTGATAAAACTATTATGGTTATTCATTAATAATAAAAGAAAATAAATTTATCCCCGTATGCTTACTTGGTACATATTTTGCTTTTATTTCTTCTCTAAATATTGATATCAGAACATAATACTTATTCTACTATAAAACACCTAACCACAAAATGCGTTATGTCATACATGATAGAATTTTCTTGTAGATATAAGGAGTGGAAGGAATCACACATAACTGATAATTGAATAGGTAATTGATATTCAATCAACAGCAGACGTTATTAAAAAAAAAGAAAAATACTTCTCATAATGGAAACATGTAAATAACAAAATAGAAGCAAATGGAGAAAAAAAACGTTCAAATAGAAAGGGTAAAGTCGTCCAACATTTATTTTTTACACTTAATAAGCTCAGAGTTGTTGAAATATTTACTATTTTTCGAAACCATACAGGACTGTAAATTCGATAAACTTAACATGATATTTATCGGGTTTTATGTTGAGGATTATTTACGCTTTTTTACCGTATTCTAAAGTTTTGATACTTGGTTTTATCGTATTGAAAAACGCAGTTATAGTACATCTCATTTTGAATAACTTTCAAATTGGATCCACGATTATACATACACCGGTATGCCGACTTGACACGCCTCGCGCATGACGTCACGATGGAATCAGAATGTTTTCTTGGCTATTAAGATTAGGTTGGTTTTTTTTGTGTGTTTAAAACAATTTTTTTTTTGTTTAGCGGCTACAGTTGACCTAATTGTTATTATTTTCTTTTAAATGATTGTACTTTGTATTATGAGATCATAATTCCGTCGCTAAATGCCAAAATATCAAAGAAACATCGAGAGATAAAATTAATTTAAAATATGGTAAATGAATGTCATGAATCACAAAATAACACACACAATTACTATTTTTTTCCAATAATTATATTTGTTTTATGTTGTCGATTTACTTGTGGAATTATAAACAAAAACGATTTCAGTCTGGTCGGAAATATTTAGATAAGATAACCCTTATTAATGTTATTTATTTTAGTGCGTGTTTGTTCCATTCATTTCGAAGAGGGTAGTTCCATATAATGGAAAATGTCTAGGTTTAAAACATTGTTTATATACCTATATTTTATTTAAAGAAATAAATAAATAAAGAATATGAAATGTACCAGTAACAATATTATTCAATTGATTAATTTCATAATTTTGCTATCATATTTCAAACAGGCAGGAAATTATAATCCTTGTAAGCCGCACGCGACCTAGAACGTGAAATTTAACTGGTAAATTCAATAACCTTTTACATACTACATATATAGATATGTCGTTGCATCAAATATTACTCTTGGAATGAAAATAAAATTTTATAACAGGTATACAGCACACAATACATTATACTTCACAGTTTGATTCCAACGTGACGTCACATTGTGCGAGAGATATCGCGCGTGCCTGCGCATAGGCATACCGATCTATTTGTATCGTACTTGGATCAAATGAATTTGTTTATTGCAAACTCAACAGAACTATTCATATGCTGCAGGATATTATGAGACAACTTTTTGCTGCAAATGTTCGATGTTAGTAGTAAACTGAATCTGAAAACAGTCTTGGAATGGAAGTCCAAGGTCTACTATAAAAAAATCCATTTATTACTATCACGGCATGAATAAATGCAACCATGTCAGTCTCGGTCATAACTGCTAATTTACCAAGAGCTAACGATCTTTGAATCACACCCAACGGTTGTTTTGGCTACAATGCACGGAAACCATCACTTAGCTTGGTGTCGTGTCAGATTCGCGTCTAGTGAGAGTTTGGGAAAACCTGGCGGACGAATTCAGCCGGGTCGACATCAAGAAGTGTATCTTTATGGAGGTGACAATATCTATTGGGCCAATCTGTATTTATGCAATGGTACTATGTCATATCAAAATAATAACATAAATGGCATTGTAGACTTCATCACTGTCGCCAATGATATATTCGTATTGCGTCTCATTTGAGATTTTGTACGAATCTTATGTTTCTTAAAAAGACCAAATTCAATTCAGATTATTATTACTCCTAAATAATATAATTTTTGAAAAGTATCAGTACAGGTTTTTCTCGTTTGTGTATTTTTTCTTCACGAGAACTTACTATGCTTTTAAACGTTTAAACGCTACATGCGCTACGGCGAAATACAAAAATTTAGCATTGAAGTATTCCCTGTGACATTTAAGAACTTTGAAAAATAATGAGACACGTCGCAGATAGTAATGAAACACCTGGATGAAGTAACATCTGTCATCTTGGATCCGATAATCTAGTGCAATGTTGGTTGGTAAAATTGTAATATTCCAATAACAAACGAACTTTCATTTCAGTGTTTAGATACAGCTCCTGCATAATTAAGAAAAATTTCAGGTTGAGAATCAAATTAGACCCAGAGCCGGTCTAAAAACATTGAGAACTCCAAGATCGTCACGTTATTGAACAAGTCGTTGAGAACCTAGCTAGAATCACCAGTACAAATTAAAAGGAATAATTTCAGGTCCAACTACTCGTAGAAGACTTGCAGTAGCGAAGTTTCATAACGCAGAAGATAAATCAAACTTGAAGTGAGTGAGTCAATCTAATGTCGTAATAACATACGGTTTGTAAACCAAATTGTTCTTATGAGTGGGCCGCATTAACTCTACGAGGATGTACTAGGATTTACGTTGATCAATGACGATTTTTTGGCGATACCACCATGGTATATTCCAGCAGTTCATTGACTTAAATTTGCCCGTACTATGGCATGATTACAAGAAAATAAGTAGCAGAACTTTACTCCATAGAACAACAATAAAGGAGAGCTGAAATATTATCTACCCTTAGAATGAAAAGCAATTACTGCTGAAGATCGTGAAAATCTAAAATCTATAACAAAAAGAGAAGAATTTTCGGGTGGAGCCACAAAATATTGAGATTTTAATTATTAAAAAGTAATATAAAACTATATAGAGTTTTTTGAACAAATGCTATAAAATTTTTTACTTTTCACATCGCTTCCAGACATTCAATGAGAAATATTAGCTATTGTAGTGAGAAATAATTTTCACTGCTATAACCGTAATTGGTGTCAAACATGAATTGTTGAATGTCAAATTGGACGGCAAGTTTTACTTGTCCATAAAAACATTTGCCAGCGTTTCCAATATATTCAATACTAAGTTCCTGCAGAAATTCAGCAATGCCAAAAATATGCACCTGATGAAGACTGATGTTTTGTTTTAGTTTCAGTCTGCTTTAGCTATTGGTGACGAGCGTCAACAACAGAAAATTAAAATTTAGAGAAATATATAATTTCTGTCACTTGTTGTACAATACATTATATTTTGATTTGATACTCATCAAAAAAGTACTCAAACTTTTGACCAAGATTTATTTTCTTCTAGAAATTCAAGAAAGGGGGAAGTTTGATTTGTTAGGAGTCCGGATATATAAAAATTGACACCAGGGTATTAAATCTAGTTATGAATGGGTGGTGGATTTACTTTCCCAAATTGTCCTACTTCGCACAATGGTAGAAATGGAGAAAACTAATTTCACTTCACGGGAGTATGAAATATCTTATGTGATGCCAGAATTTGAAACAATCAATAAATTCCATCACCTGATTATTAAAAGTAATATAATAACAACAAAAAAATAAATAGATCACAGAACGTTGAGACAATTAGATGTTTGTTCCTAAATAAATAGTTCTTGCTCTCCACTGCTAATTTATTTTGTAATGAATAAAATTGCATCCATACATCGTGAGTTATTAGTGACGAGATTCGCTGCTCGATCTATAATGGATCCGAAACATTAACATGCTTTTCTACAGTTGCATCGCATTTTTTTTCACTAGTGTCTTTTTTTATCGAATATTCTTATTTCTACTAAATGTAAAACACAAATATAGTTTATATTCTTTTACTGGTGGTGAATGTTGCTAAAAATTAGCGATGAACATGCCGAAGAAGTGAAACTGTTGCCAAAACAATCACAGGACTTTATGAAAAGAAGAGAAAGAGAAAATATCTTCATGACGCCAAGAAATAAAGATTCAACTTTGGGATATAAATATGTGATATGCTTAACATTAGCCAAAAAAGAATCATGTTCAAATATGACATAACGAAATTTATTTTGGAAGCAAGAAATTAATTATGTCTTGTGATCTAGTTCTAATTAAGCAGGCTCTGTATTTTCCACGGGTATTAATGAAAAAGCCAGTTATGAAAAAAAACCACTCAAATATATTAAATATTATTGAATGCTTTGCAAAAATATTAGCAAAGTCTCAAATAAATGACAATATTTTGAGAACAAATAAAAGTTAATTGTAAACATACCAGGTTGCTACAAAGACAAATCAGTATTTCCAACAATATGGAAATTTGTTAATATATTTTAAGAAATTATTAATGAATATTAAAAAAAATCAACATTGAAAATACTCAAATTTCGATATAGTTAATTTGGGCAAATGAAGTAATTTTTTTCTTATAAGTAATCCCTCGGTTACTAAATCGCGACCTAACTACATAAACAAAAGAATCTTTTGTGAAACGCGTGACTCTATTCTTTTTATTTAAAAACGCCCCTCCCTCGCGGACGATGTACGGAAAAATATACGCTAAGATTCATGTTATGTCAGATCAACTGATTCATACATCTTATATATTTCTAAAAGTCTTGAGAGTTAATTTGAAATAACAAAGTGCAACTAAATAATATTTTCCATGTCGAATAATCGGAATCATTTTTCCTAAAAGAAAGAATTAAAGAAAAAGATATGTTAAGGGTGCATTCCACTAAGCATTCAAGACTATCACGACCACGATCTGCCCCGTTCCACTTAGTCCAGAGCGTTGTAATCGTTAACCCAAGTGGAACGGCAAAACAGTAAAATAAAACGAAAGCTTTAAGAAGTTAGGTTATAATTTCTACGTTATTGAGTTTTTTACTGGAGTGCTTAACTGATTTACATTAGTAAAAGTAAAATCAAAATATCTTCTGCGTTGGAAGTAAAATATTTGGAGGTGCTCCAAAAGTACTTATAATATTCCATAGCGCATCTAATAATGAGATATTATCTCATGGTTGCAATCTGCGTTGCTTCAGTTTTGAAAATTCTTTCAACACTCACTTCGACCCTCTTCTTCACAAGGGTCTTCGTGAGTATCTCAGGCGCCGTGAACGCTTAGTGGAATGCACCGTAAAAAAGACATTAAGTTTCAATGAGATTAGTAACCCTCAATTTATCTTCTCTACATCAATTAGGTTGGAACATATGTATATTTTTTAATGAAAAAAACTTTGTTATAAAGATTCAATATAACCTACGAGTATTTTTGATATTATGTCATATAAACCATACATTTACACCTGCCAATTCAAATTTTAATGTGTTCAAATCAACGTTTCTGTTTTGGTATTCCAATATAATTTTCGATTCAATACTGTTTCTTAAAAATACAGTTTATGTATAAATCAATCGAAAGTCTCACTGACAGAGTATGACAAAGTAATATTAATAATATTTCAAAGTTATAGGAAAATATATGGTGGCGTGAAAGTTGGAGATGATGAATGAAGAATCAGATATAATTTCTTTAGAGCACGAAGAATTGGACATATGGAAGACTCCCAATTGCCAAAAAAGGTTCTGATTATCAAAGTATACAATAGGAGGAAAGTAGGAAGGTTATAATGAGATGGTTGGATAATGTCACGGATGGTTTCCGAACTACAGGGTGATGCTCCAAGTCAAGAAACAGAATGCTTTGGAAATCTATTGTTGAAAAAGCTCACACAGAGCTGTAGTGCCGCATGTAAAAGCAAAGTAAAAAATTGTCCCATTTCATAATCGTTCTCAATACGTGAGTAATCATGAATCGTTCAGATTAAAAATGTTTTTTTTTTTGATGATAAATAACACAAACTTTTCTACCTATATGGTGAACATTCAAGATCTGATTACGTAAAGAGAAAACTGTGATAGGTCATAGTGCTGGTAAGTGTCAAATGATTTGTTTTACAAAATATCTTGTATTTTCCAATACGCACCAGTCAATCACCATACCCTGGTTCCAAATAACGCCTAAATACACATACAAATTTAAAATGTATGTTGAGGACGAATTGGCAACTCTACATATTATATCGGTACTTTGACTGCCTCTACCGACTAGTGTGGACTAAATCCATTGAATATCATTAAAAATATTGTTCCAATGCTCCATCAGTGACATGAAAAGCGACAACTGGAAGAAATTCATCGAACATGACCCCACAGAAGAATCCTCTTCCTACAGCAGTAGGTTGTGGTATCTGATCAAAATTGCCAGTACTAGTCTAGTTCAGCCGTATCCTTGAGATGAAGCAGGTTAGTATCCATCAAGACCAACACCTCACCGAAAGACTTTCGCTCCACGTTTATAATCACACTCATTCCGGCGACAGTTCAACGGTATCGCACTAAGCATGGCAGTATCTCTGGTGGGGATCCAGGTGCATTGGGAATTTTTATACTAATACAGGAAGATTTAACAATATCTTGAGGACCGCTATTAGAAAGCAAGATTGGAGAATAACACTATGAATGAGAAAGTGGTATAGCGGTCACGTCAATCTACCCGCAAGGGGACGCAATGTAGTACAGTCTTTTGATTATATGTGGTCCTACATCGGATGTCGGTAAACTAGTGTTAACTTTTCGCTAACATCGTTAAATGTGTTGATAATGAATCATTTTACTCCCAGATTAGATTCTATGGCATCCAAATTGTTTTGTTAGAAAATTTCACATTTTTGTTCACTTCCACAATATTCCGGAAGAAATATTTAAAGTCAACCAAACGGTTCGAGTCATAACAAAGACATATGCTACTATTATTAATAGAAACAAGATTAACATAAAATAAATAATAGAAAGAAGACAAAATATGGGTTTATTTCTTTAAAACGTACAGAATCCTCAGATTTGAAAACATTAATAATTTCATTTGCAGACCATACACAAATATAATTTCAGTACCAACTTTACACACTAAATGTAAACAGAGTGAGGTAAATATCGATTATTTACGAAAATCCATTTATAGGGAGCATACGTCGATTCTTAAGAGGTCTGTACTTTATCATCAATTCTTCCAAAAATATATCTAATAAATTTTGTTGAAAATATCTCAAGATCTAGCTATGTACATAGAAAACTCAATCATAAAAACAAGAGAAGTATCCAAATGTATATCCTCTCAAAAATTTAATTATTATTTGTGATTGGTAAAGTAAAACCACTGGCAGCCTTTTAGACAAGTCTTTCAGATAGAATGACGATCTGGTTTGATTTAAACAAGTTAAAAACGGTACGAAAAATCAAGTACTTGGTACAAAAATTAAACAAAAGCATAGTATATGTGGAGAAATGTTTATGTTGGCATGAACAAAACATCGACCCGACAATGCGACAGTTTATCATTCCATTTCTGTTTTGCTTCATGGATTAAAATCTTGAACCTTAACAGAAGATGCTTTGAAGAGTTTTGTTGAAGTTTGTTCCATATACGCACTCTATGAATTAGATGGACGTACATGGTGAGGTAAAAGTAAATAATTAGAGAGCTGTATCTTTCATCATCTAGGGAAGATTTGATGGAAGGAGAGGATTTGGTAGAGCATCCTCATGGAAAACACTAAGGCAATAATTAGTACAGACAATGAATTTTTCACAACAACTGAAAATAGTGATACACAACATTATTGTCAATATTTTTGATAAATAAATTTGGCACATCTAGAAGAAGCGTATGAAACCAAATACTAATTTATAAAAAAGAAATATGATAATTTGTGGGCTGGACAAGAACATTGTATTATTCTATCAATCCTTTCAAAAATAGTGATAATATTTATCAATTACATATACAACAGCGCCAGCGTGATTTTGGATGTTGAAAGATTATTTGATATCAGATTTATATGATATAGAAATTCTTGAAAAATACTACTAGATTTAAGATCATTGATGATCTCCAACATATACTTGTTGGATCTTCAACTAACAACTCCATCAAATTATCCTGTTGTAATAAAACCCAACTGAGATCAATGACATTTCCGCCAGCTTCAGATTAATTAATTAATACTAAAATTTCTAAAAATTAACGGCGCAAAGCACTTCAGCTTGTTGCCAGTATAATCAGCAATCTTGCTTCAATGCTTTCTTCATGAATTACTAAGAAGATACCTGAAAACAAGAATTCGGGTAACACGATGATGATTTTCTATGATGACGATGGAGGTGAATTTTTCAGCAAAGTTCCTAAGTGACTGTATTACTATCTCAAAAAGTTTACCGTAAGGAAGAATGTTTAGACGAAAATATAAGGGTGAGATGGTGAATGGCTCTTATTTTGCTAAAAATAAACAGATCGCGCAGTTTGTGATAAGAATGGTTTCCTTGCAATATCCAAGTGGAGTCTTCGCTTCAAATATTTTTCGCAGTTATTTTTTATGCGGTCATAATACATACACACAATTACTATAACTTAATTACTATAAAAAGAATTTCAAAATATCTTCATGTAGCGCCTAAATCATTAACCATCAACCTCATATAACAGAACAGTTGGAATTTCAATTTTTGTGCTTTCTTTTTGATTTACAAGTGTAAGAAGAGCGGTAGCTAACCTTGCTCTTTAAATGCGATTCCATTAACATTACTATTGACAATTTGCGTAATTTTTGTAACTGGATCCACAAATTTCGAGAAAAGTACTGCAAAAGCCTTACGGATTCATATAAAATAGCAGTTGAGAGATTCCAATGACTTTTAAAGAGAAAAGGCTTCGCAAAAAAATATTTAATTATGAAGCTGTAGGTAGATGAGCCTCTTGATTCCGCTGAAAATAGTTTCAGAATTGTTTCATTACAATGGTTGATGCCGTGATACAAGACATTAACACAAGATTTACTGCACTCAATGAATATTTGATTTTTGTATGACGTACATAATTTTAAATTTTTGCCAAATATCGAGCATTTGAAGCAATATAATAATTTACGCCTAGTACTTAAAGATGGATAGCAAAGACATAGAATCTTATGAGTTTTACGAAGATTTTTAGATTAACCATTCAAGACGCCAATCAGAGGTTTCAATACAAAATTAGAAAAGAACTGGAAGATATTTATCCTAATGTTTACGTTACTATTAGAATTATGTTGTCTATGCCTGTGGTACAGAAAGATTTTTTCCAAGTTGAAAATTATCAAAAACAATATGAAGCAGGACCGACTATCTGGTTTACCAGTACTCTCAATCAAAGCAAATTTAGCAGCAAAAATTAATTACAAATCCCTATTAGAAGACTTCAGTAAAGCAAAAAATCGAAGAACATTACTTTTGTGAAAAATTAAATCATTCAAGTGATAAAATAAAACATTTTTTTCTAATCTATATGTTTTTTAATGTTTTCCCACCACCTATTTACATTTTTCACTATCATGAGTAGGCAGGTCATATCAAAGCATGTTTGGTACGATAAAATTAGGTAGATCTTGATAACTAAAAGAAAGTGGCCTTGCCCACGCCTAAGTTATCCCACACTACGCCACTGAAGAAGAGTTAAACTTGAGTTAGTTGGACCGAAGAATGCGATGAGAGCAGTACTATCTACCAAGCACATTTTCTTGGACTAGACTCAAAGCTAAGAATAATATCTAAAAGCTGAGTTAATAAGAAACGAATGGGATCAACTTCTGTATTAGAAGACGAGAACGAAAAGAAGTTAACTGCATTAATTAGGAGACAAGAGGTATGCGTGATATTGCAACAAGCCATCTGAGCGATTGAAGCTACGTCGTAACTTCAACAGGAATCAAATAGAAGCTGTTCTAAATTAGCTGAAAAGCCGGAGGAACTCCGCAAGCTCGTTCTCGTGGTTTGAATAAAGACAGCATTGCCAAATATTTTAATTTAATGCAAGATACGCTCAAAGAATATACATCTTGGCAGTCTTGAAGAATATAGGGAGCTTTGTAATCCATAAACTACAGATGAAACCGATGAGTGATCCGCCGGGAAAATAATAGATAAAATTTCACCGATGCCAACTGTTATCCAGTTACATAAAGTCAGAAAAAAGATTCACAATTTAGTAGTCGCAATTAACTGCGATGAATATTGAGTAGGGAATGCAATCTCGTTCTCGCGAGATCTCGTTCTCGTGAGATCTCGGCCTTTTTTAGCGAGATTGATCTCGGACGAAAAAAGGGCGAGATCTCGCGAGTTTAACGAGATTGCACTCGAGCATAAAACCGTCTTATTCTTATTCGAAGCGCGGACTGACACGGACGAAGTTGCGATCTGTCGGTTTCGTTCGGTGCGCGGGAGGCGGCGGCCTGCCTGAGGTTGGTCGAAAATTGAGCCGGCGTGCAGCGCGCATTTGTTTTGTTTACTAATAGTTGTTGCTAGCTAACGTGATTGAGTTTGATTGCATTCGAGTATTTTTTTGGTTATTTATGCAAAAAAAAGTTTCTTATGTGATTTCCGAGTGGAATAACGAACGATGTCGGTGAATATAGTTTATAAAGACTATGAGAGTGTGTCGGAAGTATGGAAATACTTTTTGAGAGCGGAAAATAGATTGAGTGCTAAGTGCAAACTTTGTAAGAAGATTCTTAAAACCAAAGATCGATCTCCGCGTGGCTTACATGTGCATTTAAAATCGATTTATAAAATTGACACGAAAACGAAGAATGTCATATCACCTCCGCCGTTGCCGTTGCCGCCACCATCATCAAATACTGGGGCTACTAATCAAAACATGGAATTAGTAACAGCATCCGCATCGACGTCGAATGTTAGTCCAGAATCACCAGGATCGTCGGCACCAGTGCCACCAGTAAGGAAGAAGAGGCAAAAAATTACTGATCATTTCCTCCCGGTTGAAGATACTTCTATGGAGAAAAAAGTATCAAGAATGGTAGCCAAAGATGGACTACCTTTCCGTGTTTTCTGTACTTCAAAAGATATGAGAGATCTCTTCAATTCTTCGGGACACAAACTGCCTATGTCCCCAAACACAATTAAACTTATAGTTATGAATTATGGCATGACATTGAAAATGAAAATAATGCGTGAATTGGCACAACTGAAGGAGAATAATCACAGATTTACGCTAACATTTGATGAGTGGACTTCTTCTATGAACAAGCGATACATGAATGTAAACGTACACACATTTTTGAACGGCAATGCTCTGTTTTGGAACTTGGGGCTGATTCGCGTCTTTGGAAGTGTGCCTGCTGAAAGTGGTGTCAGTATTTTAAAAACAAAGTTAATCGAATTTGGCCTTATTTTGGAAAAAGATATTATCAATATTACTACAGATGGGGCAAGTGTGATGAAAAAGTTGGGTCGATTGATATCACCTTCACATCAGCTCTGCTATGCCCATGGAGTACAACTTGGCATAATAGATACTATTTATAAAAAACAAACTGATGCTGAGGAACCTGTGATAGAATCTGAAAATGAGAAAAACGACGATGAGATTCCTTTGGAAATGGACGAAATTTCTAGCACAGGCTCAGACTCAGAAGATGATATTTTTCATTGCTCTATGCCCAGAATAGAAGTAGACCTAAATGCAGAATATGCGGGTATTATTGAGAAAGTTAGGAAATTGGTGAAACTTTTTAAAAGATCACCTACTGAAAATGATACTCTGCAAATATACGTAAAGCAAGAATTTGGAAAAGAAATTAAGTTACAACTTGATTGTAAAACTCGATGGTCAAGCCTAGCAGACATGATTTCTACATTTATTAGAATCAAGCTGTGTGTCAGCAAAGCTTTGATCGACCTCAGCCTGGAAACTGATCCGAACTACTCTTTGAATGCGGAAGAACATGAGGTTTTAGCGAACTTAGACAAGGCATTTCAACCTGTAAAACTGGCTGTGGAGGTGTTATGTCGTCAAGATACAGACTTGGCTATCGCAGAAACAACACTTAGGTTTATGATTCGCAAACTGGAAGAGCTAAAAACTCCATTGGCAGAAAAACTAGCTGGCTCCTTGAGAAAGCGCTTTGTTGAGCGTCGGACGAATTTGACAGCATGCTTGTTGTATATTAGAGATCCAGCTAAATACCAAGCAGATAAAGAAGAGTTTGCGAAAGACGAAACATTTAAATTACCTCCGAAAAACGTGATTCGAACTGAAATTAAATCACTTATAGAGCGTTTGCATCCGCAACACAGTCTGACTAATTCACAGACACAGACAAATTCAGATCCATCTTGGTCGATCGCATCAACATCAGCTGCTACCGCTAATGATATAACTGAATTTGATTATGGCGATAATGAACCGCTTTCATCTCTTTTTGAGACACGCAAGAGTATTTCATTGCAAGAAGAACTTCAGGAAACATTGACTGCTGCGTTCAAAGAACCTAGAGACAGAAAACTAACTACGAATTCTCTGGAGGCATTAATCAAAAAGGAAATGAATTTATACGAGTCCGGGGAGTCAAAAAGCGAACTTTTACAGTTCGTGGATAACTGCCTGAGATCTGTGGTTCCAACTAGCGTTGAATCCGAAAGGGCCTTCTCAGCGGCTGGTTATCTGGCCAACAAAATAAGAAGCCGTTTAGCAGACGATTCTTTGGACATTTTGTGCTTCTTAAGGAGCTACTTTCAAAATAATTCGTAATAATAGCTTGTGATTTAAACTGAACAAATATTTCATTTGATTGGTATATTTTGTTAATTAATCTGTAATATCTAATGGATCTACTGAGTAGATATAGTTTTATTTAATTGATAATAATATCTCAGTTTAATAGTCAACTCAACTTAGATAATAAGTTTCATTTTTTTGACTTCTCGTTGTTTTGTTTGTTATAAAAGAACTGTTTTATTAATAAAAGATTTTTGTTTGATATTAGAAGAGAAGACTGGTTGTTTCTTTCATTTGTTATTTGATAGATACGTACGTCAAAGTTTACTACTTAGAAGTTTATTAAAAAATTATGGACAGATACGTCAATCAATGTTTGATGCATAAAAGTCTATTGAAAAAATTCGTGAAAATAAATGTTTATCTTATAATACCTATAGTTTTTATTATTTTTTTCCTAATTTATTCAAATATTGTGATTATTTGCAAAAATACACACAACACTGCCAATCTCGCGAGATCTCGAAATTGGCGAGATCTCGCAGTATTGTTATTCATAAACTCGCGGGATCTCGCTTGAGCCCCGATCTCGCGAGATTTGCATTCCCTAATATTGAGCAGTTGAAAGAAAAAAAGCTAGAAGAGTAAAACAGACTAAGAAAACAAAAATTAAAAATGAATCAACCGAGAGTAATAAAATCAGTACAAAAAATAAAACTAAACGAGAAAGGATACTCTGCTTAACAAATACACTGAAGAGATGCACTTCCGAAGAGATAATATTCCAAGAACAAAGATAGTCGGGCAGAGAAGTAAACTGCAGTGGCTGGAATATAACGAAACCATAAAAACTATCGACTGAATGCAATGCACTAAATACGGAAACTACTAATACAGGTTCCAGCCATGCATGAAGCAGAAATATACCCTTACCGACAATAATGTCACGCACCCTTATAGCCGGGTGAGATGGTGAATGTTCTTTTTAAATGAAAAATTTGTTTTTTTTTTAATTTATGAGGAATTTAAATGTTATAATTCAAATTATTACAGAAGTTATTCTATATTTTATTATTCTATCCCGGAGGTTACTATATAGAAAATTTTACGCCCCACTTTTTTGTAACAGATGTTAAATAAATGTTAAATGTATAATTTACGACGCAAGCACGAGATTATATGAGATAACTTTTAGAATGCGAAAATTGAAGTATAAACGTGTTTATTATTTCTCATTTCGTTTCTGACCCCTTTCTTCTGTATCCGTTAATATACTGTTAATTTTTATCGAGAAAACAGACTGTTTCTGATGATTCCTTGACGTTGTTATATAGAGGTCCTCAAACACTTTAAAATTTTTAAGTCTGAAAACTGGAATAGAGATAAGATGGTACGACAAATTCGATCAAGAAACTAAGATTCTAGGAAAAATGATTCCTTAATCTGTATCTGTTAATATAAAAAAAACCAACGAACTCTTTTGAAATAAGACAAATCACACTGGAAAGCACACAAATTAATAGTAACAGCAAGTAATCTTGCTCTTGCAATCCTACTTTATGCCATATTTTTTTGTTTCACACAATATTCCTCGAATGTTAAACTTTAATGTACTATTCAGTTCAATACATAGATTTAACTGTGTCGTCAAAAATCGTAAAACATTTGACAAATATTCACTCATTCACTATTCCACCGTACGTTCTTCAGCATAGTGCAGAGGGTAATAGATCAACAAGTCTTGTATCCAATAACTTATGGAAAATTTTAAGCAAACATCTTGATTCGCGTGATTATAGAATTCAGCTTGGAATTGAAACCAAACAATAATCGGCGTTAAGTAAACATTGATCCACAATATCCTACCAAAATTAGGTTGAAGCATACTTATGGTTGAATGTCAATGTCTACGTGAATAAACAGAATTCACGGATCGAAATACCATTACCAGTATAAAGACTAAGAATTTGGTCAGCTTCAAGGGCCAGTGGCATTATTGACCCTAATAATAATGAAGAGTGATACAGACATGATTGTAAACAATTTTGTGTCTCAGTTGAAAACAGGGTTTTTTTATTTGAACAAAATTTGACAAAACAAACACAATTGGACAAAATTGAATTTTCGTTGATTTAATTTGAGGTTAAGATATTTAGTCTATAGAATATGAAGCACAACATTAAAACCAAGAAGTAAGTGCTGGTTCTAAATTTAATTAACTTAACAACTCCTAGTTTCCAGTACCTAATTACTACTTGCTCCAAAGTAAATTGTACAGCTGATTTTAATTTTGATTTTATTTGACTCGGTTTGTTCTAATCCCGATAGATCTTGGTTGGATCAGGAGTACAATGCCTGACTGAGCTGCGAAATTATGAGAAATCCACAGGTCCAAACTTACTGAAACTTTTTAAAAGATATTCAATTAACAATGAGGAATTTTTTTATTATTTAGGTGGTTCATAGGCAGGCGCAACAAGAGAAACTGACAACATGAAATAAAAAAAACGGGAATCACAAGCCAGTATCTGAGAAGAATCTGCTGAGTCTCGATCGGAACTAGATTGCCATGATGATGATATAGTTGGAAACAATAAAGAAAATTAAGAAGATTCAATTCAGAAAACACCATCATCATCAAAATATCCAAAACTGCTAACGAGTAAAACGGTTCAGGAAATTTATTCTGAAATGGTTCCTACCTCAATGATATGAACGAAACAACTTAAGATAGATCCATTTTTATGTAAAACTACGACTGAAGATAGGGATAAAATTGATTATGTAATTGCAGTCATTGCGAAAGAGTCTATTTTATAAAAATTTATCAAGACCGAGAAAAATTTAGGTGGTGAATTATTGGATTAGAGTTACGCCCTACATGTACAATAAATGCAAATTTTCGATATTTAATTATTGTTGATGGCATAATTGGAAGGTAGCTACTCGAAAAAAAAATGTGGACAGGTTTCAAGTGGTTTATCATTCATTCTCATTCCCTAATCTACTAGCAATTTACTAATGTTATGAAGTGTTCTGAATACCATTTGAGTTCAATTGATTTTATACAATTTTGTCCAGAACAATTATTGATTTTGTCTAGTCGGGCATAATTGGACAAAACAGTCCAATTATATCAATCTAGTCGAAATCAACCAACCCTAGTTGAAAGGCTTTGGTGTTGCAGATGGCGTTACATTTCTACACGGATAAACCAGAAAAATTTGAGTTAGTAACTACAGAAATATAGGTTGCATCACTGAAGAAAATGTGTGATAGTTGTGAAAGTGGAAAATACACATTTTGTGATAGTATATTTAAACTAGAAAAATTCACAAATTTGCAAGGAAAAAGGGAAGAATTATTGAATTCATACCATACGCCTAAACATAGTGGAGAGTAAAAATGGAAAGATAGTAGAGGATCAAAAACAAATTAAAGAAGTATGGATGGAACACTATTAACAGCAATGGAAAAAATCAAGAAGTGCAAGAGACAACAAACGAGAAGGGAGAAAAGAAGAAAATTAAGTACCAACAATTAAATATGAAAAATGGAAAAGCACCAGCAATGGATAAAGTTATTGCAGAATTATTAGAATGAAGAATAGAAGAGCTGCATGAAGAGAAGAATAGAATATGGAAAAAAAGTAAAACTACCTAACCTAAAAATAGCAAAAAAAGACATCTGAAAAAGTGCATGAACCACAGAACACAGTTGAATGTAGCATACAAACAACAATACAATATGGTGACACAAAAAAATTTATAATCATTAATATGGTCAGACATGGAGTTGTACTAACATCATTATTTATAAACATTAAATGTTGGAAGAATTAATGAAAGTAGGGTCTGAAAATTGATGCTCAGGAGACCAAATGAACAAGAATAACAAGCAAGACCGAGAAAAAGTGAAAATTGGAAGTTGTGAATATAATATAATATAATAATAATAAGATGTGAATATTGAACTACGGAGAAGAAAAGTAAAAGAAAATATACAGCAGTGAATATAAAAATGCTGAAGAGCAAACTGGCCGCTTAACTGCCCAGCTCGATAATGCAATTTCACGCCATGTGATGTTTTTTTCGGATTTGTACAGTTACATGTCTACACGGATAAACTAGAAAAATTTGAGCTAGTAACTACAGAAATTTAGGCTGCATCACTGCAGAGAAAGTGTAATAGTTGTGAAAGTGAAAAAAGTAATAGTATATTTCAACTGAAAAAGTTACTAATTTTCAAGTAAAAAATGAAGATTGATGAATTCATAATTTTTTGAAATTATTCACAATATACTCCCATAGTTAGAATCGCGGAAATATGATACAAATTATTATTCTCACTCCGTATGTCTCAAAAAAATTTGATTAAAATGTATTAAAATAAAATAAAGCCTGCGCTGGAAAATATAACAGATTGAGAATCATATTCAAATAAAAAATATCAAATCTCGATTTGTTATACGGGATAAGTATTTTATCAAATAAAAATTAATAAACATTAATTTCAGATTATACAATACATTAAAACACAATTTACTACAAAACGAACTGTTATAAGCTAATTTTAAGATGACTCTGTTAATGACAATTGCCCTCCATAAACTAATATTTACAGCAGCTCGGCATTGTTGCATATAATAAATCTTTCAACTATATCCCTGCATTGGGCTAAATCTGCTATAGTTTTGTAAACAAATTCCAAGTGAAAATTTTTTTTACTCTCAATTTCTCTCAAGTTATCAAGCAGGTTTACTCATCCTACCTACGCAATATTTAAATTTTCCCACACACCAACCAAACCATTTGAGAGAAATCATCCGAAAAAGTCGATGAAATTACATAAGAATAAAATTATACTGTAGAATTTATAAGCTAATTCAACCGATTATGATAAAAAATAAGCCACCACCATTGTGTTTGATTCTAGAAAAATAGTAGAATAGAAATAGACAGCCTTGCTTTTTTTTGAATAACTTATGTTAGACTGTACTTTATCATTTGTCACGTGATACTGGTCACATTGACCAAACTTTAGAAGCAAGAAGTGCGTGATTTTTATTAAAGCTATTAGTTGTGGGATAATTTTAAATGTAGTGCAGAAATGAACATTTTCGGCATATTTAACTTTTTTATTTCCCATGCGGCTAACAAAGAAATATGTGAGGTTCGTGGTGCTGATTGTTTAACAGAGCCCACGTGTTAGAATTGGTATAAAAAATTCCGTTCTGGAGATTTTTCCCTCAAAGATGAACAACGTTCAACTGAAGTTGATAATGACCAAATCAAAATTGTAATTGTAGAGGGTCGTCATATAACTGTTCGAGGGGTTGCGAAGAGACTACATGTAACGCACACAACAATTTAAAAACACTTAAAATGTCTTGGGCTAGTTAAGAAGCTTGATATTTGGATACCTCACGAGTTTCAAAGAAATTCATTCAACACAAGAATCAACATTTGGGATATGCACCTTAAACGAAATAAAACCGACCTTTTCTTGAAAATAATCATCCCTGGTGATAAAAAATGGGTCGTTTACAGTAAAGTAGTTTGGAAACTATCATAGAGAAAAAACGATGGACCAGCACAAACCACATCGAAAGCTAAAAATCAACAAAAAAAAGCTTATGCTGTTAGTTTGGTGGGATTACAAAGGTGTGCTGTTTTTTGAGCTGATTCCAAGGAACCAAATAATCAATTCTGATGTTTACAGCCAACAATTACTGAAACTGGATGAAGCAATCAAAGAAAAACGGACAGAGTTGTCAAATCGGAAAGGTTCACAAGTATTTCACCATGATAATACAAGGCCTCACACATCTTCGGCAACTCTTGGAGCTTGGTTGGGAAGTTATGCCACATCCTCCTTACAGCCCTGATCTGGAACCATCTGATTACCATTTATTTGTAATTTGTAAAGTTTGTAGAATTCTTTGAATGGTCAAACTTTCACAAATGACTTTCAATCGCACCTGGTTCAGTTTTTTGCTGATAAGGACCAGAAATTTGATGAGCGCGAAATCATTATGCCGAAAGAAAGATGGCAAAAGGTCATTAAGCAAAATGGAAAATATATAATTGATTAAAAACTATTCTTTGTTTAAAAAAGGGGGTTTTATTTTATATTACAAAACCGAAATAACTTTGTCGACAACCCAATGTTATTCACTTAAATTTATTAAAATTGCCGAATACTGCCGGAATAGAAGTAAACCTCTATTAGCTTAATTAAATCGTTCAAATCAGAAGTTCAGTAATTCGTCATGTGCTATAAACCAAATAAAAACTTCAGTGATGTTGTTTCACCTTCAGTATTGTTTACATAATAGTTTATTAGAATCGTCTTTTCAATGACTCCGACTGATGCCTAGTGTTTGCTTATCCGCACTAACCTTGCATCGTTATCGTTTTATGTGTATATAAAAAATCATTTCATTTTAAGAGCCGAATCGAATTATATTCGTTGCACTCAAATGGTCTTATCGGGAAAAATGAACAAAAATATTTTTACACATATCCAATATGAAATTAAAATAGTAAAATCCTTTTAGAATAATTATTAACTTATTATCGGTAATCTTAAATCGATACATTTCAAACCAAATTCTTTGAGTACCGCAGACGATTATTGAACGAAAGTTTTTTCAAAATGTATAGGAAACAGTTTTATGGCGGGCTATAATTACCATTAATACAGTCATTCTTCAGAATCATTAACCTGAAATAAGTGACGTTGTTAGATTTTGCCTAACATTTTCAGTTTTTTTTTGTTTATAAAAATCCTTCAAAGTAGCCACTATGGCACTTTGTCCGTAAATGTATCAAGTCCACCAGCGTGATTGGAGGAGTTAATATGAATATTGTCTTTGTACAGCCGCCATTGTCAGTTTAAGTCTAACAAGCGACAGATAAGGTAAATTAGGTAAAATCTAACGGCGCGGCCATTTATAAGTGTTTAATTTTCTAGTTTAATACACTTAATATAAATAATACACTTGAGGTAAGTTTAATATAATTTCGGTATTATCATCATTTCCATTGTTTTCATCATAATATTTTAGAGGATGACATAAGAATATAAAGAACATCTGTTCAAATGGTTTATGAAAATTACTTCGGGAGATGAAGTTGAATAGTTTTTTGATGATAGTATTAGTGACGCCGATTATGAGCACACTATGATGATGAAGAATCTCATGATTTTCGCGAAGCTCTTATCAACCCAGTGAGAAAAATTACTCCAGTCGAGATCCTGTTGTTGAGGGAAAAAATAAGAGTTCACAAGCATAAACTAGTTGCGTCTAGGAAAAATGCCCACAATTTGATTACTCAATCATGGTATGGAAAAACAACGAAATGAAGGTGGAGACATCACAAGGATTCAGATTTGTATAACCCGAAACGCCTAGAAAAAAAGAGTGGTAAATGAAAAAACAATAGCAAAGAAAACAAAATCAAGTGAAATATAAACAAGTGCGAAAAGCATGCAAAAGAAGAAAGTGGATAGACGAAAAAATGAATGAAATAGAAAAATAAAACAAAAAACTGAACACAATAGAATTTTGCGAATGAGAAAGCAACAAATATAAAAAAAAGCGCGCCTAAACATAGTGGAATATAAAAATAGTAAAGAATCAAAAACAAATTAAAGAAGCATGAATAGAGCACTATTAATTGCAATGGAAAAAATTAAGAAGTGCAAGACGAAACAACAATCGAGAGGGGAGAAAAGAAGAAAATTAGGTACCAACAATAAAATATGGAAAATAGAAAAGCACCAGCAGTGGATAAAGTTATTGCAGAATTATTAATAATAACAATATCAAAGGAAGAGACCTGAAAAAGTGCATGAACCACAGAACACAGTTGAATGTAGCATACAACAATAATACAACATGGTGAAACATAATTATTATAATTAATAGGGCCAGACATGGAGATGTACAATCGGCAAAATTATTTATCAATATAGATGTTTGAAAAATTAATGAAAGCAGGGTCTAAATATCGATGCTGAGAAGACGAAATAAACAAGAAGACAGAAGAATTAAGAGACAAAGTGAAAATTGGAAGATGTGAAATCGTAAAGAAATTCAAGTATCGAGATGTAATAATTTTGAACTACGGAGATAGAAGAAAAATAAAAGGAAAAAATACAGCAGTGAGGAGAAGCGCAAAATGAACATAAAACCAAAACTCAAAATATAAATAAGTGCTGACAAAAGAAAAAAAAATTATGCACACTACCATGAGTCAGAAATAAGAAAAGGCCGCATACAGATGAAGACATAACGAAATAAAAAAGTTCTGGATAGAGAAAATGTGATGAAGATAATAAAAAAGCAAGAGTAAGATGGCTGGACCGGAAACTGGAACAAAAATGATGATGAAAAAGAGACCTAGGGTGGGAGAGGAAAAGGAAGATCGAGACGATTGGATGAAGTGAAGATGGATCTGGAAAATATTGCTATGGATAGGCAGAAATGTTTATATTTGCCTTCAATACTCACTAAGTATGATACCTTGGATGATCTTGATAAAATATATGGATAACGTAAATTAAAAATAATAAAAATAGATATTTTTTTCGATTAAGGACAATTGTATATTCGACAAATTTAACTGAGTAAATATAGATGTTTATCTATATGTTAAGAGAGTTACAATACATGAAAACTTTACATTACGGCAAATTATAGTGAAGGTAATTGTTTATTCCTGTAGGAATATTTTTAATTGAAATATTGATGTCCCGCAAACATTAAATAGGGTTGAGGAAATTTTATTCGTGATACTTTTATGTATGTTGATATACTATTGAAATTAATCCAAACTGTCATCATTGTCGTTTCCAAAATTAGAAGAAGCGATATCATTTCGATCACATCATTGTAAACATAATTTAGGAAATTTATTTTATTTACATAAAGAAATTGAATAGAAAAAGACAGTTGAAATGTTCTAAATATTTGTTCGTATAGACCAGTGCTCCGCAACCGGTGTGCCGCCGCTGAAACACAGGTGTGCCACCGCTTGAAATTACACAACATATTTATTTTAATGCAATGTACTCTAATACAAATTTACAATTTATAAAAACGAATTGTATATACTTACTATATTTCAATGCAAAACCATAAATAAAATAACAATTGTTTAGCACTTGCTATAATGTATTCACACAATAGAAGAAATGGATGTCAATAGAAGTAAATAGAAGATGGACTCTGTAGTCTGGGTCGTACTGAAAACTTTACATTTTCAAGCATAAATACAATGTTAGAACAAGAGCTCAAACGCCGTAGCAACTAGATCGAACTTGTATTGTGGTAGATTAAATTTGCGAATACGGCTCTAGTTAAAAATGTCATCACAACCAATAGAAACGCTCCTAACCACCTGCACAATGTTTATATCGACTGTTCCTGAAAAATAGTGATTGCGCAGAATTCAATAGTCAGCAGACAGCGTTGTTTAGAATTTAGAACGAACCTAATATAATATTGTCAGTGTTAGATACGAATTTCTACTGAACACATACAACCAGATCACTTCTTACCCCTATAAATTAAATCGCAGAAGTTTATAAATTAACCATTCGTGTTTGTTATTAACGTGATTTATTTTTGTGCCCATTTCAATATGGATAAATTTTTATTTGGAAAACAATCTACTTCTCCGGCAGAAGACGATGAACCTTGCACAAGCAGTATTGCTAAGAAAAGAAAGATTGTGAATAGAAAATACTCCGAAGACTACATTCGTTATGGCTTTTATTGGTGCGGCGATGAAGCGGCTCCGAAACCATTATGTGTAATTTGCAACAAACAATTAACAAACGACTCAATGGTGCCCAGTAAACTAAATCGCCATCTAACTTCAAAACATCCGAATTGTGCTAAAATAGATATATCATATTTTCAAAGGCTTTTGGCTCAAAATTTAAAACAAAAAAAATTTATGATGTCGACCGTATCTGTTTCCGATAAAGCATTAGAAGCTAGCTATTACATTGCAAAATTAATAGCTCGTGAAAAGAAACCTCATACTATTGGAGAAAAACTTATTAAACCAGCATGTATGGAAATTATGCAAGTTATGCTTGGACCTAAAGAGGTTCAGGAAGTGAGTAAGGTTTCACTGTCAGCTGAAACTATTAAAAGACGTATTGGCGACATGTCAACAGATATTTTGCTCTTCAAATTGACGAGTCAACGGATATTAAAAATCAAGCACAATTAATTGCAATTGTACGTTTTGTTGACGAAGATTGCATAAAAGAAAATTTTTTATTTTGTAAAAAACTTTCCGAACGAACTACT
Organism: Diorhabda carinulata; assembly: GCF_026250575.1. Lineage (NCBI taxonomy): Eukaryota > Metazoa > Arthropoda > Insecta > Coleoptera > Chrysomelidae > Diorhabda > Diorhabda carinulata. Next base: position 46,144,217 of record NC_079472.1, on the reverse strand, counting down.
GGAGAGGATATTTTTCGAGTAACTGATGATTTCTTCAAAATACATAATCTACAATGGAGTAACTGCATGAGTATTTGTACTGATGGCGCCGCAGCAATGACTGGTAACATAAAGGGTTTTGTTGCCTATGTAAAACAACAAAATCCGGCAATACAATTTACACATTGCTGCATACATCGGGAAGTATTGATGGTGAAGAATTTACCAGAACAACTTTTAAAAACTATGAATGAATGCATAAAAATTATAAATTTTATTAAATCAAGAGCTTTAAATAAAAGAATTTTCGAAATGCTTTGTGAAGAAATGGGTTCAGAACATAAATCTTTATTATTTTATACTGAAGTACGTTGGTTATCCCGAGGAAAAGTGTTGGCTAGATTGTTTGAACTTCGCTGTGAAGTGCATCAGTTTTTACTAAATCAAAATATGCCCGAACTCGGCCAGCACTTCGAAGATAACAGTTGGATCGCCAAACTTGCATATATGGCTGACATTTTCGACCATCTTAATGAACTTAATAGAAAAATGCAAGGTCCGAATGAAAACTTATTAACCTGTTCCGACAAATAGCAAGGGTTCAAAAATAAACTGGAACTTTGGCAGAATGAACTAAGTAACAACTCTTTAGAAACGTTTCAAAGGGTTCATAATACAATAATTGAAAATAGGCAATTAATTATCGATCTGGCCCAATCCCATTTAACGACACTGGAAAATAAATTCGACTACTATTTTCATTCGATTAAAAGTGAAGAATGTGATTGGATTCGCAATCCTTTTGCAACTAATGCAAAAAAATCTGTTGATGCATTTTCTCTTAAATTTAAAGAAGAGTTTATTGAACTGAGTAACGACGGGACGTTAAAACTACATTTTGGAGAAGTTCCATTGGATGTTTTCTGGATTTCGGTTAAGAATGAATATCCTCAAATTTCAAAACAGGCTATTTCAATTTTAATCCCCTTTTCAACAACATATTCATGCGAACAAAGCTTTTCGACACTTGTTTTAATTCAAAATGATAAGCGGTCTTGCCTAAAAAATCTCGATCAAGAACTTCGACTTTTCTGATGTGTATACGTGTTGTTTTATTATATTTATACCTATTAAATTTGGTGTACCGTGAAAACCAGAAAAAGCTTTTGGTGTGCCACGAATAAAAAAACGTTGCGGAGCACTGGTATAGACAATTAAATACAGAAGTCGATATATTTTACTGCTAATTATACATTGTGTTCCTCAATGTAGTAAGTAACTCAATATTTAATTTTTCTGTTTACAAAATAACTGTTCAATAAAAGTTTTTCAAAATAATTCATAAACCAATTAGAAGTATTTGGTGGGCTGGAAGTTCTTAGGCTATCACATAAATTTCACTCTAATCTTTAAAAAACACGTTCGTAAATTTCACAGCTTTGTGAGTGAAGACTGAAGCAACTTTTGTGTGATAAGGCATTGCTTTTTGGCAAAAAAATACTGTACAATACGGACTTTGCCTCCAGAAAATCAATCCTTAAAAGTTTAAAGGAGGCGAAAAGAGCACCGAGGACGATACACGCAGTAGACGCCCCCAAGTGGCTATTATTGACAAAAAACAGTGAAAAAAAAAAACAATAAAAACAACAATAATTTTGGATAATTGTAAAGTAAGCTGATTGTGATATCTGGACATATCGTGAATGAAAATAATGAACTGTATTTAGAGCTAATTAATAACAATAAACCCGAATTTTTTATCAGTAGGTGACAATGAATGAATCATTGCTCTATCACTTCACACAGAAGTACGATCGACAGCCGACTGGGCTGCACGCGATACACGGACTGTCATCGTGGGAAAACGCAAGTCTGCTAACAAAATTATTGCAGCAGTATTTTGCGATGCGCATGGTATAATATTCTTCGACTATCTTAAAAAAACCCAAAAAATAAATAGTAATATTGGAGCGTTTAAAGGACTAAATACGCGGAAAAACAGTCCCATTTGTAGAAGAAAGTTCTGCTTCATCAAGACAATTAAAACGATGGCACAATTGGATGAGTTGAACTTCGAATTGCTTGCTTGCATCCAGCGATTTTTTCTGCTACTGAATAATTTTATGACCACTATTATACCGTTGTATCGCCCTCGAAAGCAGTTATATTGAATAATAAAATAAAATTCTATCAAAATGAAGTGTACATTTCATGACCTCATAGTATGAAACAAAGTCGTTTCCTCCCAAGAACGGAAATAGTTATTTTCCTAACAAGTGCGGAAAGTGATACTTTCCCGCACGCGACTGCAGTTGTCCCGAACGACGCGGAGCGGAGTTCGGGCAAGCGGTCAAGTGCGGGAAAGACACTTTACGCATGAGTTAGGAACATTATTTTTTCTACGACCGTATATACAAAAAAAGTATACCAACCCATTTTTTAAAAATTATTTTATTCCTACAAACATAATAATATACAAAACTTTAACTAAAAACTACTAATTATTATAAATGTTAATATTGAAAACACAATTTGTTGTATTCTGTAGACTAGTAAGAATTGCCGGGCCAGTGGAGTTATTTGTTTTCAACTGTAAGGTAGATGACGTCGATGAGGATGGCATCAGTTGCAGGTCGCAGAAAGATGACGATGATGGCAACGGTTTTAAGTCATTTGGCAGGTAACAGCTCGGAATTAGTTTCATTTGCAGCCTTCAAAATGGCTTCGGGAAGTTCTTCGTCGGATGAATCCATTAATATTATTGTATCGGATTCGGTTTAATGTGGTTTAATTTAGAAGAAGATTCCACATATTCGGTCACTTTCAAGACATTTTGAACAACTTTGACGTTTTAGTAACAATTACATGGTTATATAAAAAATATCTGTATTATTTTATATTTTCAAAAAATTAAAAATGCTGCAAAAAGCTAGAAAAAGTTTAAATTTTATTTGATGGACTATTTCGTAAATATTTATTTACCTGTAGTAACAATAGTTATAATCTCAGAAGTAAAAAACTATCTAATAAGGTCAAAATTTGTATAATTTTACTTTCCCGCACTAGTGCGGGAAAGTGACATTCTTCAAAGGAGAAACAACTATCAACTTCTTCTAAATTAAACCACATTAAACCGAATCCGATACAATAATATTAATGGATTCATCCGACGAAAAGCTTCCTGAAGCCATTTGAAGGCTGCAAATGAAGCTAATTGCGAGCTGTTACCTGCCAAATCCAGACTAAGGTATGAGAAGCAATACGACCATTTTGTTACATGGTGTAAGGAGAAAGGGGCCAAAGCTTATAAGGAAGAGGTATTTCTGGCGTATTTTTCAGACCTAAGTAAGGTTTTGAAATCTAATACATTATGGTCCCGCCATTCGATGGTACAAAGTTTAGTAAAAATAAAACATCATTTGGATATAGGAAACTTCTATAAGCTAACGTCGTTTCTAAAACAAAAAAATATTGGTTTTCAAGCACAGAAAGTGCAAGTTTTTAGTTTTTACTAAAGAAGATATATCCAGGGTTATGCTAGCTCCCGATGAGGTATACCTGATGATTAAAGTGAGTACCAATTTTGCACTGGTTAGCGCTCTCCGCAGATCCGAGCTTGTAAATATCACTGTCAACGACATTCAAGATAAAGGCAACCTAATTGTTGTGAAAATTTCTGATTCCAAAAATCATTCGTCAAGATCATTTGTTTTATCTGAAGAAATGAATGATGGAACCTATTTGAAAGTACGCAAATTTAAGACCACCTACCACTCCACACCGCCGATTTTTTATTCATTATAAGAAAAGAAAATGTTCAGTTCAATGCGTTGGCGTAAACACTTTTGCTAAGATGCCAGTAGAGATTGCTGCATATTTACGCCTACCTAATCCGGAACGTTATACAGGACACAGTTTCAGACGTTCTTCGGCAATGTTCCTAGCAGACTCCGGCGAAGAAATAACCAACCTAAAGCGTCTCGGTGTCTGGAAGTCTACTACTGTCGCTGAGGGCTATTTGGAGGACTCCGAGAATAAGAAGAAAAAAATATCAAATAAAATTCTCTGTACTACAAATGACTTAAAACTGTTGCCGTCACCGTCATCGTCATCTTTATGCGACCTGCAACCGATGCCATCCTCACCGACGTCATCTACCTTCCAGTTGAAACCAAATAACTCCTTTGGGCCGGCAATTCTTACTAGTCCACAAAATGCAACAAATTGTGTTTTCAATATTAATATTTATAATAATTAGTAGTTTTTAGTTAAAATTTCGTATATTATTATGTTTGTTGGAATAAAACAATTTTAGAAAAATAGATTGCTATACTTTTTTGTATATACGGTCGTAGAAAAAATAATGTTCCTAACTCATGCGTAAAGTATCTTTCCCGCACTTGACCGCTTCGCGTCGTTCGGGATTGCTGCATTCGCGTGCGGGTAAGTATCACTTTCCGCACTTGTTAGGAAAATAACTATTTCCACCCTAGGGAGGAAAAGTAAAAGTGACTTCATGAAATGGCTCTAATTATATTATGTATAGAAAAAATATATCGCTATACTCTAATACAGATCAGATACGTTTATTTGTCTGCTATAGAGCAGGAAAAGGTATCAAGCATATGGTTGGAAAAAATACTTTTGCTAGAAAAGCACTTTTTCCAGCATACTTTCAGAAGAATCTCAGAAAGTTTACTTGCAAATTCTAGAAGAAACTTTTTGCTTAAGAGCAACAAGGATGATGAAAGTCTAGGAATCTGTGCAGCAATCTCTTGCAACAAACGAAAAATTTCAAACCAAATTATGGGAATAACTGAAATTAAAGTAATTAATTGGACTCAGCCAAGTGCGAGTACTTTCGGGGTATACCAGCTGAATAATAATGTTGTTAATGAAAATATCACAAAAACTGCATTGGTAACAGCTCTCACTTCTAGTGTTATTCAAATAACCACTGCTGAAAATTGCACGTTTAGTATTAGTACCAAAAATTACTCTATTACAACTTAAACATATGTGGAATGCAAGATTGAAAATATACCGTGCCTATTTCTTAGTTTTATAAATAATTTAAAAATGACTCGTTATTCAAAGGAGGCGAAAAAATCATATGTAAAGTGCCCTTTCTTCCCTTGATTGATGATTACTACCCTCAGATACGCGACGGGAAGTAAACTTCATCTTCGGGAAGTGAAGTATCACTTCCCTTGTTATTGATAATGAATACAACTATCAAAGCCGAATCATTCTGAATTTAGTAATTCCAAAATTACTGTTTGAAATTAGAATTATTAAAATTTGAATTATTTTTCACTATTATAAGTGAAAGGTTGTTGTTGTAATTAGGTACTTTCAAAATACAACAATGTTTATCCACAATTATCGCATAGATTACAAAAAGGATGTTTGCAATATAGACAATTCTTATTAATGTGTATGTGGTGGAATTACATTAGTTTTTACAAACATTAATAGTGAATTTCTATCTAAGTTCTGTTTGTTTCGTATACAAGATAATTACTACAAGTACAAGTGCTCTGATGACGTCAAAATGCAGATTCCATCTTACATATTGGAGCCACGAGCACAACAGAAAATCTGCTACCTACAAACTCAAAGGAAAAGTATAAAGCCGAATATAAAAATTTTATTGATTGACAATCAACGCAAAAAACCACCTCTTTTTCTGAAAATGTGTTACTCAAGTATTTTGCTGAATTAAAAATATAGTACAAATCGTCCGTAACATCCTTCTGGAAAATTAGAACCCCAGTTGGAAAACCATCGACCGAAAAAAGACGAGACTTTACATCATAGGAGCTGAATAAATTTTTATTCAAGATGACCCAGATCATCCATTTCTTTTGACCAAAGAAGATCACAGTGGATACATCAGATAAAAATTTGGCATAAGTTTGTTGGTATGGGCAAACAAATTGGATCTTTAAAACTGAAAGATCCTGGACAAGAGCAACAATAATTGTACCACACAAAATGTTAATATTGAAAGTACAACTACCACAAAAAGTTACCGACAATATAACTGGTAAAGAAAATCTACCCGTAAATTTTAATAACTGTATTAATATTACTATTAATAATAACTAGTTTTTACCCGCGGCTTCGCTCGCATGGAATCCATTAAATAAGTATCAGAAATCATTATAATAGAAAAGAACGAACTCGGTAGCTATATTAGAACCTGAGATATAGATCTTTGATTGTAGAAAAATTGCGAAAAACCTACAAAAATCCATAACTCCACATTGAATGTCCGCGCCTAGCTCCTCTCCAACTCAACCGATTTAACTGTTCAAAAACTCAAAAGAAAGAAGGTGTTTCAGCGAGTGTTCTTAAACCAAAACATAGTCTCTATCTTGAATAGAACCTGAGATATTGAGGATAGAGCGTGTGTATGTGAAAAACTCCCATAAGTAATGTGCAGGGCAAAATCGCATTTGAGTATAACTTGAGAATGGAAAAAATTAGATGAAATCCGATGGTTGATGGCTGATCTGTGCATCAATACCTTTCATTGAAAAAAAAATTAAGCAAATCGGTTGGGTAGAACTCCTGAACGGAATCGGAATGGAAATCATCAATTTTTTTAATATATAAGATTACTATGTTGACCAAAACTAATATTGTGTTTTTTTTCCTGATAGTTGTAGATCAAGTAAATTATCCTCATAAGTAATAGCAATTACTCGCTCATTGAATAATACACTATTATATATCAGAAAATAATAAGAAGTTACAATGAAGTTACAGCTCTGCAGCTTTAGAGAAATTTCAGTAGAAGATTAATTTTGACAATTAAACAAAATTTAAAAATGAGTAATATTGGAAATGATAGTGATGAAGAATTTGTTGGGACCTCACCAGAAGTTAGTGAAATAGCAAATACAGCGTCATTAAACTTATTACTTGGTAAATCAAGAAAACTAGATGAAATTCGTTATAATAGTTTTAAAGAGCGGTGCTTCGATAAAAATTGTAAATCTTACAGAAAATGTGCTTCATGCATATTATTCAAAAAGATCGAAAAATATTAAACCCTCATCACTTTGGTCTGAGTACTCAATGGTGAGAGCTTCCCTTTCTACAAAAGAAGATATTGATATTAAAAAAGCTGTGAGCAGCAGAGCTCCATCACGAAAGTCGAATTTTTCGTCGAATGAAGAATTTAACTAATACACAAACAAATCTTTCCATAAAATGAATTTCTTGGAAATGATATCAATTTTCAATCTTATTTCTTTATATGATAAATTTGCTATTACTTTTCATTTCACAAGTTAACTCTCTCTCTCTCTCGAATGAAAATTCATAATTTCAATAGACCCGGTGGTCTCGAACCCTCTTGTTCAATTCCAACTGACAACAAAGAAAAAATTGTCATAATGACAAGAAATTTCGAAAATGGGAAGTAAAAAAAATCACCCTAGCAACGATCATACTCGTATTATTCATTAAATAGGAGGCGGTCCAGTTCAACAATTACAACGATCAAAATGATTTCGGGCGTTTTGTGCTAGAAGAACTGAAGAAGAAAACTTTAAACTATCATCCCTACTTGCATGCGAAGTTCGAACCCTCTAGTTAAACTTTTTCTGGCCAAAAAATAAGAAAATATAACAAAAATGACCATAAAATGGAGAGGGGTGGAGATGGAAAGTTTCGACCTTAGACAGGAAATCATCTCGCAACTAATTGAACCTACATGTGAAATTTCATTTTTCAGTCGCTTTTCGTTTGACCTGCAGAGGTGAGCAAAGGTCAGAAACCACTTTTTTGCACTGCGACCCCTCGAAATATTCATTTATTTTCAACCAAACTCTAATAACATCAATCCGCCGCCAAAAAAGCCATGTATGCTAATTTTGAACCAAATCGGACCCATAGCAATTGCTCGAAAGACGAAAATAAGAATTGTAGCTTAAACAGATATATAGATATATATATATATATATATATATATATATATATATATATATATATATATATATATATATATATATATATATATATATATATAACTACAGACATTCGAAAAACCATCATAATCGTGTTCTGGAGGTCTCAAAACATGGAAAAAATTATGTGCCCCCCATTTTTCTTCTAGTCATGCCTACCGTAATAGTCTAATTTTTCCTTTAAAAATTCGACTAAAAATTACAAAAAAATAATGACATTTATAAAGTAGAACTCTGTAGGATTTCGGTAAAAGAAGTCAAAAGTATTTAATAGGGGACACATTTATCAATTTCTAAAAGAAGCTCCGAATTTCCAGTATTTGATGAAAAAAATAAGTAAGTAATTATTGTTCAGCTTTTGTAAGACATTTTAAAATTACTCCTAAAATTGAATATTGAAGACATAGAAGTTCAATATTAATAGTAAAAGTGTTACGTTCAAAAACTGACAAGGATTAAATTTGATCGATATATACCGTAAATACACGAAATTACGCCCCAGTCGTATTGCACATAAACGTTTTTTTATAAATTACCAAAATGAAAAATGCACTGTCCAAGCTATTGATGTAAACATGTTTGTCAAAATCCCGTATGAAATTGCAAAATCTATGAATTTGGAGAATCCAGAGCCATACACAAATCACTGCTTCAGGAGATCATCCGCAACACTTCTTGCAGATACTAGAGCTCAAACAACACGGCGGATGGAAATCATCAAGAGTAGCGGAAGGATACGTAGAGCAATCACTTGCAAATAAACTCAATATTGCAAAACAAATATTTCAAGCTGAAGAATATGACAATGTACAGATACCGAGTCTAGTACATTTAGAGAATTCACAAATCAAAAAATAGAATTAAAAATAATTCAGTAAGAAATATTAATATTGAAACTTCCAAAAATTGTACATTCACTTTACATTATCAATAAAAATAAGTTTCATCTTCATAAAGCTAATATAAGAATTTTGACCACAGTTTGGAATTTTATGGAATCATTATAGAAAAGGTAGATGCAGATAGTCATTGACACAAGCAGGATAATCCTTTCTGAATGAAGCTAGGCTCATAAATGGTACAGTTATTCGCCATAAAAGTAGATATTGGAATAATACTAATCCAAAATATAGGTGGGAACATAATCTCAGAAATTGTCTTTAGACAATTTTTTCTGCAAAAGGTTTTGTACAAAAAATCCTGATAATCGAGAGGAACTGAAAAATAGAATACTAATCACAGCCATTCAAATCAGAAACAGATCATAAATGGCTAATTCCATATCAGCTGTCGAATAATGTTCCAGTTAATTATCTTTGTCAATAACTGTAGAATAAATAAACTTATGCGATGCTAACAGTTGTATTTGTAATTTATTTTAAAAACTGAAAATATCTTGAAAGTACTATTTACAAAAATATGTTAGGCACTAACGATGCATATCCATAATCGACATGTAGATGGCCTGAATTATTCCAAAAAAAAACTCTATTCAACATAACAGATATCAAAATATTAATAACTTACTTTAGTATAAAAATACACTGTAGGCAAACATATGAATCAGTAAAATTAGTCTTCTATACAAACTCAAAAAGTTCAGAACACTCTTCCAAATATGATGGAACTCACAAATATACATTAGAGAGAAGTTGGAAATTTAAGTTTTTCAATATAAACATTTCTTTGGGCGACAGTTGTAAGTGTATATCCAACTTGGAACATAGTTTGTTTGAATAGAATAACGATATGCAGCCTAGAGAAAAGATGTATGAGAATCTAATAAAAATCGATATTTTATTTTACCTCCATTTAACTTAATGAGCTTATTGGCATTTAATAAGATGATTGTCTTTAATATTCTATTAAAATTCATTAGAGAGTGCAAGTTAAAACTGTAATCTAACTGGTTTCGTCTCCTTTGTTACTCAACCTAAAATACCGGTTCCTATCTGTACCTTGATCTACCTTGCCTTTGAGTTAGACAACCTGAACGACCCCTGGATGTGAAACATATACCCTTAACCCATCCAATTTGATACTGACAACAAGCATGGTTGGCTAGATTCGGTTCACTTGTGATACCCTAATGGCTAAATGGATGATGTCCTTCGGCCAAAAAAAAAAACAAAACATTTCCTGCACAATAGAAACTATAATAATTATTATGGAACAAATTGTCAGGAAAGTAACTTGCTGATAAGTTATTGTCTGAGATGATCATTAATATTTCTGGCAAACCAATGACTCCAGTGATTACACAAAACATCAATAAATAATATGAATTCAAGTGTCATAAATGTAGATGTTGGCAAGGATTGAGTTTTACACTAATCACTAATTGTCTGGATGCCAGAAGAAAAAACTGGAAGTAAAGTACGTCGAAAATTTTTTTGCGGTTTTAGGTCACTAAGTAGGTCTATTTTAAGAATCCGATTAATTCCACTATATCACCCTTGAGCATTTTGATAAATTCAAGATGGCGCCCAACAATGTCTGCAAAAAATACAAAAATTAAATTTTTAAAAAAAACGGGCATGTGGCACATCGATTTTAGGGTTTTTAAGCCTTCTGAATTTAAATTTTGATTTAAAAATAATGTTGGGGGCTTTTTGGAGGAGTGGGGGTGTTTTATGGGGTTGGTTTTTATATTTTTTCAATATTAACGTGTCGTACATCGATTTATATGTTTTTATGGATAAGGATCCCGAATTTCAGATCAAAATGTAGAACAACGCCGACAGGCGGCCCGAAAATGGCAGCGCTGCATAACGACATCATTTTAATAAAAAGATAATAATTATAACAAATGAGATACATCTTTTTATAGGTTTTTTGGGCTGGAAATTACAATTTTGATTTCAAAACATGATTTTGATTAATCCTCAAAGGTTAAACCAAGATGGCGTAAACTTTGAGAGTTAAAAATATTTTTTTAAGATTATATTCAGTAATGTGATGTTCTTTTATAGGTTTTTCGGGGTAAAGATTACAATTTTGATGTCAAAATATGATTTTTGAATAAATCCTAAGAAGATATACAAGATAGCCTCAAAATTTAGAGTTAAAAAGTTTACCATTTACTCCAATACCCTTACCTAAATATCCCCATCCCACATATCCCAATGAGTAATTGTGCAAATAACTACTAATATCAAAGCAAAAATTTTGGTTAGTAGTAATTTTTACAGTTAGAATATTAACTTTTTTTCAGCATTTATTTTTTCAGGAACGGATTTTTTTATTTCTGAAATTATTTTATATTGAAATAATTTTGAAAACAAAAACATATTTTTCTTTTTGCAGAACTATCAACGCCAGGATGGAAACTAATGGTGAACATAAAAAAAGTGCATATTTCAGTATGAGAAATCCGAACAGTTATTGACAATCTGTGAACAAAAACTTCAAACAATAATTAGTGCGTGCTACCAACGTGAAGACGAAACCCTGAGAAATTGGATTGGGGACCAGCAGAGACTAGAGATCCATGAATTTTATTGTGTCTTGCCAGATTGTTCAAAAAAAGTAGGAAACAAGAAGGACCCAAACCAACAGAAGTGCGTAATCTGTGATCATTTACTGAGTTCGATTTTAGAGAAGACTTCTTTTGTGCACCGAAAAATGTGAAAAAGATCCTAAAAATCCAAGCCGATTTAACGAATTTTGTATATTGAACGAACATTGGACATAAATCAAAACATTCTGAAAGCCTGAGAAAAACGCCAAGACAAATGAGCAGAAGAAGTAAGATCTAGGATCGTTCAAGCGCAAAGTGACCTCTATGCAGCAGATGCAAGATACCTTTCAAATTGTTTAAAAAAATTTATTGGTCACAAAAATATCACTGCTGTCCAAAATAAAACTACTTTTCAAGATAACGAAGATATTCCTTTTCAAAAACTAACAGACTATGTTTCAGAACATTTTTCAATCTTGGAATAATACTAGTTTACATAATTTGTATGTTTTGTACGGAGGAGAGTTAAGCAGAAAATCCCTTCTGAAAGAGCTCGAAAAATATTATAGAGAGGAGATACTTATTTTGTCATTGCCTGGTATTGCCCGTCTAATTTTACGGCAATGTACAATGACATTACTCAAAACCGAAGACGACACTAGTACTACAGAAAGCATAATAACTTTGATGAGTACCATTTAAGAGTTACTAAAGACTCGATTAAAAGTGAATGCAGTCCAACAATTGTTGCGTTATTGGAAGAACTCAACCAAAACGATGACAAAAATATTTTTAACTGCAAATTTGAATTTTGAAGGTTAGAAAACCCTATAATCTATGTGCTATATGTCCATATTTTTTAAAACTATTATTTTTGTATATTTTTGCTGACTTTTTTGGTCGCCATCCTGAATTTGTCAAAATGCTCAAGGGCGTCATCCTTACGAACTAAAAACCGTCAAAAAACTTTCGCCATACTTCACTCACCAGGTTAAGCCAAAAATCCCAGTTTGGCATCCAGAGTATAAATGTCTGACAATGCTTTGTACATTTCTTTTATATGAAATAGTGATATTACTTTAGTTATTGTTTTGTGGAGAATTATATTTACCATAAAGCTTTTTAGAAAATTTTTAACTATAGAAAAACCGAAAATTGAAAAAGAATTTTTTTGGACAGTTAAGAAAATTGTGAATTTACTTCATTTATTTACAAGTGAAAAGTATTCAGGTTTTTCTCGAGGTTACCTTGATTTTATTTGTCCCAAAGCTGTAGTTTAAATAGTTCTTTTATGCAAAATATTCCGATTTTATTTAATGCACATTATTGAATGATTTACCTCAAAATTCAATTTTTATATTAAATAAAAACTATATTTCAGTGATGATTTGCATATACTACAAGTTACGTACATATTTCATATTAAAATATACATTTGGAGTTAAAAATCATTGGTCGTTACTAATACTAATAGTAACTTCTACAATTGCTACTTAAATAAATAAATTTCAACACAAACTCATTTCGTCAACTTGTTTTTCCTTCTAATTTGAGATTCTCAATTTAAGTATTAATTTAAAAAAAAATAACAAAAAGTCCTTCATATTCACAACAGCTTGTAAAATTTAGATACTAGAACATTATACAGTTATAAAATAAATGGAAAATAATTTTACAATCCTCATACAACATCACTGAAACTTATGAAATGTATCATCCAAATATTTTTGCTGTTGAATAATCTGGTATAAATATTGTTATCAAATTAATATCACCAACACAGCCACACCACAATAAGTGCTAGTTGTGTTCACCTTATTAGCATATTCTAGATAGATATACCAACGTTTCCAGAACTACATTTAAATAATTGCTTAAATAACAGCTGACATTGAAAAATATGTTTGATTTTTAATGAGATATTATTTGAACATTTCATTTCAGTAAAATATCTACATTAACACTTTAATAATAGTATATCAGTTTTTAAAAGCCAATATTTGTATTAACGTGGTAAAAAAATCCCAACACTGAAGAAAAATAAAAACAATTGCCTGGGCTGAAATTTCAAAATGATTGCATTTTGGTAACAAAATAATTTAACTGAACTAATAGTTTCAACATACCACGCCAAGCAACCCACTGTCAGAAAATATCATTTTCACTAAATAGAAAATTTTAAATATTTTACAATAATCACATACATATGAGAATTTAGTTATCCAATGAAGTAAAATAGGGCATAGAAATCTGATCTGATAAAAAAGAATTTAGAATTACGTGTAAGCCATAAATTATAGTATCAATGCACAATAGGCAATCAAATTCGGAAAATATATAGTTACAATTACCAACAAAGCTACTTTTAGCAATTTAATGAAAATGAGACAAAATTGGAAATACATGTTATCACTTTAAACCTGAAGATGTATGCAGATTGTGTTGCACAGAAGACGAAATCTCTATCCACATTCTCTCAAAGTATGAAACACTATGAAGTTCCAGAGCACCACACCTGAGACTTTCTAAAATGAATGGGATTAGCAAATCAGCTACAAACACTGGGTTCCCCAGTATTGCAGCAAGAATGGGGGACACAGAAGATCCCAATATCTACATACATATATAAATAACACTTCAAAATAACGGTCTGGAAATATTTAGAAGCATGTTAAAGAAAAATTGCTGTGGAAGATACTAATTTTTCAGTTTTCCTACAGCTATATAAAAATACCAGCTGTATGTAAAAAACCTTAGCAAAATCATGAACAACTATCAATACCCATAGAAATAAAATACTTTAGAAGCAGCATTAAAAATTATATAAAATTAATAGAAACCTAAATAGACGATATACAAAAATGTATATATTCTATATACATATATATAAAAAATTTTTCATATGTATCACTACCATTCAACTGGAAAGGCTTAACAATTAGGCATCACAGACTGGCAATCTGAAAATAAGAAAACGGACAAAAAGGCATATCGTAACAATTAAAAAGAACAATAAACTAATAACAGAAGTTATATTTTGTGAAACAGGAAAACAAAAATCCAATAAGAAAATTTATATTTACAAAAACTTGAGATGAAAAAGAGAACTAAACATTTAACATTCTAATGCTAAAATTTGTATTTTGTGTATTTAAAGTGGGAAAAGACAAAGGTTTAATGAGATTAAAATTAGAAACAATTTAGATCAAGTTGAGAAAATATCGACTCAACATGATACAATTGTAATGAATACACCTGACTAAAATTTCATATTTGGGTTTCAAAGATATTTCATGAAATGTTTTCGCAACTGACTGTTTACATGGTAAATCCTTCTAATTTATTTGTATACTCAATCAATAATAATAATAATTTCCATATAGCTAAAGTTATTTAAACAATTTTTCAAATTTGTTAAAAAATTTATTTTACAAAAATAGTCCTATAGAGTTTAACCGTAGATAATACTTAATAAAATTAGTTTTCAAAGTAATTACAATCATTGATGTACAATTTATTATAAGAGATATATAACAGTTTTGATAATTAGTTGATCTGACACAAAATAACCCAAAAACAAAATAATGAATCTCTAAAAAAATCCATCTTGATTTTTTTAAAACGCGTGACTCTAAGTTACCGGCAGACGCCCCTCCCTCGCGGACGATATTAAAATACTATTTCGCGATAAACTTAAGGCAGGTGCACTCAAGCTTTCCCACCCATTTGTCGAATTCCCCATTTAACGATGAACATTTACTTCATACCCCATATAACTCTTGAAGTTTTAATTTTAAAGCTTCAGGAAACTGACAATAAAATTGTCGCCAGTTCTCCTCTCCACATTGTTGTTTGAATGACAATAATACATTCCGTATCATTTGTTTCAAATCTATACGAATATTAATCCAAGAAGCTGCTGCATCACAAAAAAATATGAAATAATTTTTGTTAAATTCAGGATGTCTCACAATCACCTCACACAAACCTCGGAATGCTAAATCTTTTTCATCAGAGTCTCGAACATTTCTAACCAACATACAACAATTTTTAACAATTACGTCCATTTCTGGGACCGTCACATCGGGACATACATAAAAAACAATACATAAAGATATTGCTACAGTTTTATGCATAGTGCGAGCTACTGCAGGGGTTCTCAATATATGAACAAATGCATTGAGAATTTCGGTAAGAAAAGGTTGAATAGTGTTACCCATAACTGAACATAATTTTCCTATAACCCAAGCAGCATTATTACAAACACCATCAGTGTGTTCATCCAAATTCTTAATTATCAGGGGAATGTACTCATTCACACTAGATGCTAAAAAAGGATAACACAAGCCTATAAGCTCTCCATATAAAGCTATGGACGTTTGTCGAATAAGATTTGAGCTATCCTGCATTGTAGTATACAATAAATAAATCAGATTACTATTTGTAACATATTTAACAAAGTAAGTTTTTAGACCAAGAGCCATACTATACAAAACATCATGAGCTACATTCATCGGCTCCTTGTCAGGTGGATCATATTCATTGGGGTTCTGCTGATAATTGACTGATGCAATTAGTGTGTCATTGATAAGCTGTAGACAGTGCCAATAAACAATTTCCGAGTAAGGTACAAAAGATGCTTCTAACGCTGGAATGACATTAGCAAGACATTCCAACACGGCGATAAAATGATCATCATAAAAGTTTTTAAGTTCAGTAAATTTGTTCATCAGAGGAGGTAACAATTTACTAACATACTCATCCTTACTTAAATGATTACCTACAGATTGTGCAAGTACACCAATAGCATCATAAAGTAAATATAAACTTCGACAATGAAACTGTTCAAAGCCATATTTGAAGCCTTCTAAGATAAAATCAATATAAGGAATAAGTTTCAATTGAGCCTCTTCCTGAAAAATGCAGAAAGCTGAAATTGCAGCTCTTTGCACCCTTTTATTCTCATCAACAAAATGTTTCAACAAAATAGTCATTACTGGAACAAAATATTCTTCAGGATTATCGGCACGAACATTCACAATCCACGATACATACCTACTCAATGTCCAACAGGTAATCACTCTTACAACAGAATGTTCATCATTCATACAGTGAATCAAAAACTGAACAAGTTCCGGTAACTCAGATTTTAACCCATTAAAACAACCTTCTGCAATTGCACCTAAAGCTAATATGGCAGATTCTTTTACTAAATGATCAGGATTTTGTAACATTTCACTAATGAGTGGTATAAGCAATGGAAGAATTTCATCACCAAACTTTACCGCTATGGAGTCCAATGAAGCAGCACTACACTTTCTCAAAGTCCACCCAACATAAAAATCATCAAAGTCATCGCTTTGATCCTCTCCTTCTTCATCACTGTAGTATTCTTCACCTTCTGTATTGTTTCGATCTCTAAAATGGAATGGGGAAATATCTTTTGATAAATCTTTTTTATTAGCATCAGAACCCAAACTATCCTTTATCATATTGAGTTCACTATCAGAATATCTCATATTTTTCAACAAAGTTGGTAGAAGCTTCTCCACGTAAGGCGATAAAATATCTTTACAAGTATTTATTTTAGTTGAAGCTAACCAAAATTCACAAGCTTGTAAGGCTACATCTTGGTCTTCATGATGACATTTTTCTAATAAATAGCAAATAATATCATGCAAGTGAGGCAATAATGTCTCCTCATGATTATCAATATAAATAACAAAAGTATGGCACACACATTTTTGTAGATCCAAATCATCTGTGTTGGCAAGTTGCATTACATTTCTCAGGTAAAGTCCCAAGTCAATAGATTGTTTCATAACCACAAAATAATCTTGTAGAAACTGATTTGTAAGTCTAACTATATTCTGACGCACTGTACATTTTTCTGCACAAACATATTCGATAAATTTTGGAAAAACTTCTTTGGTTACTTTATAAATTTCTTCCTGCGGTTTTTGACTATTTATCAACTCTTCACATACTTTAAACAATGTTGTTAATGCTACCTCACTATATTCATCTTGCGCCACAAACCCTTTAATTAGGTAAGGTACTAATTCGGGCCAAGTTTTCAGATTATCTTTAGCTATTATCACAGTAACATTACTGATGCTGATTCTTACATCTCTAGAAGGATCCTTTAATAAACGAAGACATTCATTTTTAATTTTCTGTAAGTTGTCGGGGCTAAGAGTATTTTGAGTAGTTTGAATATTATTCTTCAGTAATATTCCGCTAAGAGATCTTATATCTTCTGAAAAGCCTGGATTTCCCAATATAAATAAAAGATAATTTGGAAAATCTGTCAAATTTTTCATAAGAATAAGTCTATCCTGAACAGTTTTCTGAGCATCGCTATTCGGTACCAATGCTAATTGTAGAGTTTCTTCGATGTTTTTTATTATGCTTTCTTGTGGTCTCCATTCGCTCAAATTCATCATGAGGTCATAAGAATCTAAAAAATCAAAGGTTATGTTGGACTAGCATTTACACACCTTTCGCATACTTATACGTTACGACATACCGTTGGTTAAATAGAAAAAAATAATTACTTACTACTTATAATATACCGACGATATTCCAGATGTTAAGAAAATAAGGATTAATATGCCACCTAGCACTGACAAATTATTGACGAAGATCGAATGATGGAAGTCGACAACCGGCATTCGTTAACAAACAGGACAAAATGTGCGCTGTTGTCTACAGCACATCGGTTTCTACGCAAACGCAAGTCGATGAATCCCGGATCGACAAAGTTCGCTATGATGTTTGGTTGCCACATTTAATACCTATTACGAGGGTACCGTTAAAAATACGGAATTTACCGTTCAATTTCTCACTACCACTTAAGAAATGCATTTTAAAACAATCAATGATCATTAAAATACAAATAAACTATTTTGTATTTGTTTATCAGCTCATAGAAATAAAAGTTTTAATATTAATTAGGATAGTATTGAGTTCAACAGCATATAGATAATTGATTGGACGTGGGAAATGAAATAAAACTTCAAATGTTAGTACTGTCCTTAATATATGTGTTAAAAAAAGAAGAAAAGTCAAAAAAGTTTCCAGCTGTAAACGATAGACAACATAATGGCGCTGGTGTAGACAAAAAGTATAGTATGAGTTCAGCAATTGTATATGAATTGAAATATGCATAGTTAAAAAATTCAATATCATAGTTCATTATTAAAAATTTTAAGAACTTCCATTATACAAAAGTGTGAAAAGTTGTCCAGGGCGTAAATAATTTTTTGGCACTCCATTTAAAATTTACTCAGATGCTAATGTGACGCGACCCTTATTTAAAACAATCCGACGGCCACTTTTTCAAATACTTGAATTGTTCTCCTTACCTTTAACCTCCAAATTGATTATTTGAAAATTAAAGTTTTATAATGTAGACGCAATTAACAAATTTAAAGTATTCGTTCATACCGGGAGTATATAAATTACGCTTAAATTGATTAAGTAACTTTTATTACATTTGTCGACTGCAACTTGCAGTCTGCAAGTAGGAATATAAACAATTTTTAAAAATTCTCTTTAGTTTGTATTTAATTCTGATTCAAATATATTTGTTTTGTTTTAATTAAATGTATAGTTTATACTATTTCATGGTTTTCTTATACTGTTTTGTTTATCATATTCATGATTCCTTAGTTTATTTCCTTAATATTGGAATATCTGTCCTATGTTAACAACATCACATTTATCACAAGAAACTTTTTTGTTTTTCAGTGTTTTTATTATATCTTTTATGACTCACTCTAATTCTATATTTATTAAAATTATTCTACAATTAGAGATACAGTCCCTGAAAATATGATAAAGATAGATGTTTAGGGAATGTTTTTTATTTATTTCTAAATTTACTAAAACCTTTACTTAATAATTTTTGCTTTACGTCAAAATTCAGGATCTGGTAGTTAAAAACAGCACTAACCTAACCAAATTAACAATTACTGATTTTTTGTGGAAAAGAGGAGATAGAAAGATATGAATTGAAGTTTTCATATCTTGAGAGCCAAGTTGGTTTTGTAAACCATGTTTTTGTTGACTTTATAGTGTAAAATATTTAGTACAATCGATTCTGAATTTATCTTTTTAAATGAACTAAATATTTGGCTTGGATTCAATTTCATTTTTTGGCACTGCAGTGCTTAATGCAATCATCTACATAATAAAAAAAGATTGATTGTATGTTTACTTAGGGATCTGCCTGGAAACACTAATAGCAGTAATGGAAGAACAGATACTGAAATCCAGTAATGTATAAGTAAAGAAAAGAAAGAAGTAAGAGATTTTTATATAATTTTCAAGAAAGATAGATTTCTATTTTCAAGAATGAATTTATGGAGGACATCAGTAGGGAGTGTCCAAAAAATGCAAGTAAATAGAAACAAATAAATTAGGGTGCAAAAAAGACAATTATAGACAACATACAAATAGGACAACTTCATAATGTCAGATGAACAAATTGCTAGACTGATGTTAAATTAGTTATCCCCTGAAAGGCCACAAGAAATTTGATTATCACACATAACATTTTTCAATCGATGTTTTCAGTAAACGAGGTTAATTTATCAAATTGTACGAATATATTTACAAGGATCTCCTATAACAAATTCGAATATGATTCTGATTACTTGAGAAGTTTGTTAAAATATTACAGAAACAGGAAAATCAATAAATCTATTTATTCACAAAAATATAAAAAAAATTTAATATAGAAGGTATTACAAATTCTCTATTTTTACATAGTAACAAAATTTGTTAAAATATTACAGAAAAATCAATCTTTTATTTTCACATAGTATATAGAGTAATTCTGTTGAATTTCTCCTAATGTCAAGTTTATTAACAATGATTTACATGTTTAAACAATAAAATAAAAAATATTACCAAATTTAAGAATAGTGGTGTTTCATTATAAATTCATCCTACAATTACAAATTTCGCCACGTCTTTTGTTTTTAGATATTTTCACAAAGTATTTCCTATTAACACATATTTATTTATATATAAAACATTTATATGTTGAATTTGACCAATATATCAAGTGTTAGATATTCATTGGACTCTAAAATGAAAACTAGCCAAGCAAATAATGTGGAAAAAATCTTTTTGTTAAAAAATATGCTCATATTATTTTTCTACTTGAAAATTAAAGTATATACAACAACACTATTTCTTTATAAGATTATATAAGTAGAACTTATTTTTATATTGGTGTACCATGCCAGATTGAGTAAGCTTCGATTTGTACAATAGATTGAATGTAAATATACCAGTTCTAATTACTGATGGAATCTTTCTTATTATTTAAAAAGACACTGTTTTAAAGTACAGAGTATATATTTATTATTTAAGTGTTACAAAATTTATGCAATCAATTAATTTTCAAGATACTCTAACCTATAACAATATTAATCATAAAAGAACCTTAAAAATTTTGCTATAAGCAAACAGTATTAGAATGTGATATAAAATCAAATGTAGAGGTTGCATGAAGATTCCCAAAATAATCCTCATGGAACTACATTTGTCTAAAGCTTTACCACTAATCTGAGAAAAAGCAATAGTACCAAACTCAATGAATTTGGAAGCATAGACCTTAAAAATTTAATATATGTGGTATAAGACAGTAGCTATCTGAGATAAGTCGTTAATTCCAAAGACAAGAGTTACCAGTATTTGGATATTATAGTTATTTTTTTAAACTGAAACTTTGTCAACAAACGTTTTGATCGCACTGTATATATAGATATCCTGTTACATGCAAATATAATCACAGCTGTAGATGTAATATTAATTTTAATGTTTTGATATTTGTTATTAGTTCATTTTAAATTTTTGCTTGCATTTGACACACATCTAAAATACATTTCAAATATTTCAATGAAAATACATAGCAGTTACACAAATAGACCCACAACACTCTAATAACAAGATTTATTGGTACATTTGAACTACTCCTTTTACCAGTTACAAGTTCATTTAACCTAAACACAATGATGAAATTTTGTGAAATTGTTTTAAACACATAAAAGAAATTTTAAATTTACAGGGCTTTCTATAACTCTACATTTCTTGTTTTTTTTTAATATAAAACATTTTATATTAAATGCATGATCTTCTTCTATTCTAAACTACAAAGATATAAAATAATAATTTATACATACAGAGTAATATTTTATACAAGGTATATAAAAAGTTATGTCTATTTGATTCATAACAAGTTCAACACTAAGTGTAATTAAAATGGTGTAGAAAATAAATCATTCCTTGTGGTCATATTTTCTAATAATTATGAAAATAACCGATTTTGTTTATATTAGGTAAGTCTAATATAGTATTATTCAAAAAATAGTACAAGAGTACCTATTTGTAACTTCACTTAGCCTGTATTATATTTAATGAATAACAACAAAATTAATAATTTTTATGAATTTTAATGATAATTGGAAAATATGGCTATAATAGATTAAGTCTTTTGCATGTCGTTCTAATTATATAGGGCGTTAAACTTTTTACAATTTAACTCAACTACCCTGTATGATATATTGCAGTTTTAGATTGTAACGGAAAATTGAAATGTGGAATTTAATGTGAAATACAGAGTGTTTTATTGAAAAAATATGAATTTTGATGTTGTACTTTAATATAGTTGTAATTTGACTAGCCCTGTATTAGAATCAACTAAAATTGAGAAAATCAAAATTTTTAACGTAGTTATAAAAAAAGACAAAGCAAATTAGCAATAGTGAATAAGTTTGCTAACAAATAATAATTATCTCAAAATTTAATCCTTAGAATTTTTATTTAGATTCTACCAGCTAAATCATTTCCATTCAACATTGTTTGATTTCACAACATTGATATGTATACAAATTCTCTGCTATCAAGATTATAATTTCTTCACCTGTTTGGCAATTACTTATGCCTGTGTTTTATAAATAGAATAATAGAATTTCTAATAAATATTCCTATCTTCAAATCATTAATAACTTGAACAAATTTGAAAAGTAATTAACAGTCTGTGTTACATAAATATATATTAAAAATTTAGTGTCAACTATAAACTAAATAAAATTATGCAACAGTATATAAATAAACAATAAATATGTCAACCTAGTAAACACAAATGAAATAGAAAATATGTCAATCTAGTAAACAGTTAAGTTGAAAATACTTAAAATTCTGATTTTAAAACCGGAACTCAAAAAGGAAAACTAAAAATAACACATTAATAATCAAATTGGCCTTGTAAGCAGAGTTGTTTTGTTTTCGTTTTCATTCGGTAGTTGTCATCACGCACAAGCAAGTAGCTGTATTATTCTGTTTCGCCCGGAAGGAAGTGGGAAGTGTAAAGAATATAACAGTAAGTTAAAATAATATTAGAATATATATTTTACTCACTTTTGAGATAAATACTGCGTAGTCCAGTCGATAATTCCTCCCACAACTTCTGCATTCACTAACTTATAACTTGCCAATTTAACAGGTAGCGGATCATTCGGATTAATAGTTTGAGCAAAGTTTTCAAAAAACTCACGGTAATAAGTAAGATGATCATCTTTATTTGCCATATTGTCACGGTTTTTATCAACTTGTATTATTTTTTATCACAGTATTTCATCAAAGCAAACAAATTTATAAGAACACTCACAAACAAACACACACAAAATTGATGTTTACTGCAGTGATATGTATATTTGTACTATGATAACAGGGTTTTCCGTATTCCTCAATCAGTATAGTTTGTAAATTATAGTTATTTATTGTTACTTTTTTAACTACCCTGTAGTATCCACTTGCAAAACTCTGGATTGACCTGAGTGAGTCAACCTATCAAATTAGAAAAACAGAAAACTGACAAGAGTGAAGAAGTTTTACTCGATCGTTAAGTTTACTATCCACCGTGTCTAGACAGTTATGTTGTCATCGTGTCATCTGTCGTATCACAAACTACCCATGTTGCCGATAGCTCAAAATAATCTTCAAACTATGAAATAAATATAAATGTATCTGAAATCCAAAAATAATAGGTAATAATCAACTTTCTACAATGGCATAGATTTTAAACATACCTATTATTTCAAGTTACCAGAAAAAATTTTTTCAGTATGCTGGCAATTTATTGATTTTTGCAGTCAATTTAATGTTAAAAAATCGAAATCTTTTTTATCATTTCGAAGCGTTGTTTCCTAAGATTAGGACCGATAAGCTGAGTAGTAAACAAGTTCGATATAATTAAGCCCACAACAATCGTGTTTATCACACAGTGATGAGTAAATATACCTAGTGTTGCATAAGTTATAAATATTTATATATAAAGCCGATGAGTTTTGCAAAGTTGGGAATATTTAAATATTTTATAAAGTGGTCCCAATGTAGATTAATGCTTAGTATGTGCGAATAAAACAGTTCGTACATTATTGAATTAGGTAATTTTTACTATTAATTTCAGTTTTCCCTATTTATTTTAACTATTTTTCAATTATTTAGTTTTTGTGACAAACAAAAAGGGTAAAACCCTCTATGAAGGAACGTAGCCAAAAATGACATAAATTTGTTTTCAGTATGTTGTGTGTATTTGTTGCTAAGAAACCAATTGACTCCAAACAAAAAGATATTGGTCATTTTAATTAATTGAAAAAATAAATATACTTCACATAAGAATAATACGTATATCTATTTCTACTAGTATGGCTCCTACTGATGATATTTCGTTAGATAATAAAAACACAATAATATTCAACTCTACAAAGCAAGAAATCTTTACATTAAATGAAAACTTTAAAATATTTCAACGAAAACTGAAACTTCAAGCAAAAGTTATTATTAACAAAGAAGAAATAACTGAAAACACTTTACGAAACTGTTTGGTATTTATTTTAGCAGCACCTCAAATAACTTTTGAAGAATCTGAAATTAATATAATGCAAAATTATATAGAATCAGGTGGAAGAATGTTGATTTTACTAACAGAAGGAAATCCCGCAGACACTTGTAATATAAACATATTACTTGAACATTTTGGTATAATTCCAAACATAGACTGTATTATACGTACCCATTACTTCAAATATTTCCATCCGAAAGAATGTTACATAAGTGATAGTCAAATAACTACAGTATTAAATAAGGGAAAACTGGATATACGTTTTGTTTATCCATTTGGTTGTACTCTAAGTGTCAGTAAACCAAGTATATCTGCATTTACCAGTGGTTTGGCGTCGTTTCCTATCGATAGACCTATTGGAGCCTTATATTATAATGAAAAATCAGGAGGTAGGTTAGTAGCAGTAGGTTCCAGTCACATTTTTTCAGACAAATACCTCGATCATGAAAATAACGACAAATTAAGAGAACTCATCATGGATTTCTTGATGGGCCAAGAAAAAGTCCCGATTCCTTCAACAGATTACGACGATATAGATATAATAGATCATCATATTGTGCCTGAAACAGCAATGCTTGCAGAAAAGCCGAAACTCTGTTTAAGTGATGCCGTAAGCCATACTGTGGTGGATTATTCCAAATTATTTGACCATAAAATGTACTCTATCAATACAATGCTGGTTCCTGATTCCATAAAATTGTATGAAGACTTGGGTATTAAACACGAACCTCTGAAAATTATTACTCCAAAATTTGAAGCTCCTTATCCTCAATTACAACCTGCTGTATTTCCTCCTTCTTTCAAGGATCTACCGCAACCACCCTTGGAACTTTTTGATCTAGATGACGCGTTTAGTTCCGTATTTACAAATTTGGCACAATTCACAAACAATTTTATGATGAACGAAGATGAATCTGATGAAAAAATAGAGATGTACATAGTAGAGTGTTCTAAGATTTTAAATTTAGAAGATAGAAATGGTGCATTAGGTATATTGTATAAAATAGGATCTGAAATAACTGATTTTAAAAGCATTGAAACTATAAAATAGCTTTATACATTAACTTTCTTTGTATTATCAATAAATGATACTACCCAAACTTATTGTTAATTCCAATCCTCATGTTGAGAGTATTAATAAAATGAGAGTCATATTGAGTTCTCTCAGTTCTATGGCTGGGAAAAGATTGTTCCATTTATTTTTTGAAGATATAAAATTATGCCTTTATAAAACCTAAAATTAGATATAGAGCTGTTGAAAAGGCAGCGTTTCAAATAATTTCATTGAATAAAACAATAATTTTCCTAATTTTTACAATAAATCCATTGATGAATGAATACAACAGTAATTTTGAAAAAACTCAAATCTTTTGCAGATATGAGTGAAGTAATTTAATGATTTCAACTTATTACAAGGATTATAATATGGTTTATTATTTTTTCAAAATTCTTCCAACAAATTGGTATTGGATTCATGTGTCGAAAATTCTTTCAAATGGCAAGCCTATTTGTTTTTCCAACATTACTGGATCTATACTAGAAAATAGGGAGACTATTTCCTCATGATTATTATTTATCTGAATTATCATTTGACGTTTTTGTAAGAATTGAACTGAAAAATGGCACCCTGGATGATGTTTTGAATGAAAAAGCATTTTTGTGACTCGCCTCCTGTATATCTTTAACTCATTTTAATTCAAATGACCTAAAACCTTACTAATAGTACCTATTATACAAGTTAGCTTATCATTGTATTCCATGTGCCTAATTTCCATCCAATCTTTATCCTGATTTATAATAATTTCATTTAAAAATTCAGTTTTGTACCTTTTAAAAACACTGATAACAAATAAAATTTTTCAATGAGAAACAACTACTTCCCTATATCTTACAGGCATTAAATTACACATTATCAGAAAATTTAACCTTGAATTCGATTAAATGAGGCAAGGTTATTGATGATAAACTTTGCAAAAAGGAACTTGAGGAAATGAGTTGAATAGTGAAAATATCCAATCTCTATTAAATAGTACATTTACTTCTATTAACTAATAAATTTAATAGAAATCACATTATACTACACTTAAAGTTTGTATCAAATGAAGGTGGTATTTCTCCTTTCATTTCTTTAGATTTAATATTGAGGTAACTTTGATCGTAATCCTTTTTTATATAATCTGGCAGTGGGGCATTCCAATTATCTGGAGGTGACTGTCTTCTTTTCCAAACATCATTGCTATAATGTGATAAGA
The DNA here is from genome assembly GCF_026250575.1 of Diorhabda carinulata. NCBI lineage: Eukaryota > Metazoa > Arthropoda > Insecta > Coleoptera > Chrysomelidae > Diorhabda > Diorhabda carinulata. The sequence continues at coordinate 46,117,628 of NC_079472.1, read as the reverse complement.
GCCTTTCTTTTCTTCTTTGTTTTTCACTTTGTACTAGCTCATTCTATAAATAATAATAGTTAATTAGCAGTAATGAACAAGTATATGTACGTTAGTTTAAAATAAAAAAGCTATTTGTATTCAAACCAATATGGATACAATATTTTTAAACCCCTTTAATGCAAATTTATGCTCAATGAAGTAAAAAATCAGACAAAAATATATTCTTATATACTAAATAAAGATAAAGAAAGTCATAATATAAATTGTATGCCTTCCACACAAAACTATAAAACTACCAACTCTGTCGCAGCATAGTTTTACAGTAATTAATTACTTAAGATCAAAATTATAAGAGAACAATAACTATCGACTATCATATTCAACTAAAAATAAGAAATTGTAAAGTACTTACAGCTGCATTGATATCTTTATTGTTTTCCCATTTATAACAATTAACAGAATCTCTTTTCCATTGGGAACAGTCTAATGTTTTACCAAAAATGAAATACTGGTTAAATCTAGCTCTCAATGAAGTACAATCACTATATTCTTCATCATAAATAAAACATCTTCTAATCTAAAAAGCAAACTGTTCATCAAGTACTTGTAAGTGTCATTACCACATACCATCCATTGATTTTGTATTGTTTCAACTTCTTTGGGTTTTTCTTCTTTACAATCTTTAGCATTTTCATTTTCCATGATAATAATTTTAAAATTTTTAAGGTTACATTTTAATCACATAATTCTTCTTCTCACAGATTAGAAAGGGTTATTACAATTACTAACATCTTGAAATGATATAAAACTTCAGAGAATGATGTGTTTTTATATTAATTATGTTATTTGGATGGTATACCACGTTAAAACGTCGCTAATGTGGGCCTAACTTTTGTATGAGCTAAATTATGGGATAAATTCTACATTATACTATACAGTGTTGCCAACTCTAAAAGTTTCGTACAATTCTACCGATTTTTTTTAAACTAGTTTTAATAGTATAGCTAACACCGCTCAAATCGAAAATTGTAGTGACAGCGAGTAAGTAGGTTGCCCTCCCAAAGTTCCCAACTTAGGGGTTTTCTTCCCAAATTTAGAAGGAACAATGTGGGATGTTCTTTAGGGCACTTTTATAACTTATAACTATAACAAATATATATTTTTTTAATTCCAAATTAAGTAAAATAGAGGTGTAATAGTATATGGGAAATTATTTAATGCCAATATGTATAAATTTAAAAAATCAGAATCTGAGGTAAATGATTTGTTTCTTGAAGTTTCCTATAATTTATGATTAAATAATTTAAAAAAATGATGTTACTGTATGAAATTATTTGTTTATGATATTTTGAATGTATTATTTATTTTATAAAAACTAAAAGTTTTTTAGGGGGAGTCTATAGTAATTATGGGGATTTTAGGGCTTTTTGATTAGAGCGTCAGGGAGATGAATTTTTGATAGTTGGGAATACTGTGGCTTCCCAACACCGCACAAGTCGTTAGTCTGTCATACTTTCGGAAAAAGAAAGATACTGACAAAACTATTGATCAGTCCGGAGGATGTGGTTGATCTATGGTCTGAAAAAAATGGCACGCTTGAAGTCTCTGTTTTTGTTTCATGCTTAGTAGACCATCTAGAGAAGATTTTGAGTCAAAAATTATTGCCTAAGGTTTTACATTACGTTTAGCAAAAGAAAAAATATTGTGATTACTCAAAATTACGTGGAGAAAGGTTACACCCACGTGGAATGTGATTCCGTACACAGTGCAATAGAATGTAAACTAAAAAGCAAAGAAATTTACCTTCCATAACAATATATGACTTTAACTAAAACTGCTAGGAGTGATCCTATGCCTTACGAAGTTCGTTATTTGGTCTATATCTTTATTAATGACTTTTCGAAAAAATAAATTTATAAATTTATACGGCCTGGTAAAAAAACAGGTGGCCTAGTCCTCACAGATTTACGTATGCTAGAATATAGACCAAATGGCACAGTTTGATATAAAATTGGTTTTGATGACGAGCTACAATCGTTACCCACGCCACCTAACAGCATTAAACAGATAAATTACCAACAGAAATTGTTTTCAGTTAGAATACCAATTACAAAGCGGAAGTATGAAGTTTGAAGAAGACCTAAAAAGTGTATTACCATCTAGTTGCCATTCTTATAATAATGACCTTCCGCCCAGTAATCGCCGAGGACTCCAACTAACTATTAGAAGAGAGATTTTAAGTTATTATTCTTATCTCGTGTAAAGTTGCAAAAATTACTTATGCGGTGTTAGCTAATAGTACGGCGCAGTATTAGAACGTTTTCCTATGTTTTTTGATGCGTTCAATCAATTTTTCGAGGGTGCCGAGCCTAAATACGGTCGAGTAGTTTGTTATAAACAATTTAATTGTTTATAAAGCTAAAACTCTCAAACAATGAGAGATACGAAAAATATTACAAATAAAAAATATTTGTTTTAAATAGATCTACAAAAAAGTTTTTCACAATTTTTTGGAAAAAATCAATATTTAAAAATTTATTGTCAATATTATGCAAAATTAAAATGAGATGTAATGACTAAACTAGAAAGTTTAAGCTTCAAAATGAGATGTTCCAATTATGTTTTCGACCCTTAGTTATAAAGTTATGCAGGTTTTAAACTGTGCGATCGCGATGACTTTTTCAGTAACTTGAGATTAATTTTTTATGGTCTTAAAAATATATTAATATTAAAATATATTTATTATTTCATTGTTTCGACGAAAAATACGACAAACGTTCAAGTACCATTATGTATTTTCAATCTATTTTTAGATCATGTTCCTTTTTACACGATAATTTAGACTCTTTACATATTCATTATATTTCATGCAATTATAATGGCAATTCATGAGCTGTTGTATACAGCGAAGCTAATTTTTTTGGAACTTAAATAAGGGTTTTCCAATAAGAGGTGTTATTTTGAACAGCCCGCTATTTCGGTAAATGTCACTTTTGAAGCTGTCATTTTTTGACATTTGACAAGTAGAAACTACGCCATTAATGAAAATGGAACGATACACGCTTCAACAACGCATTGAAATTATTAAAATTCACCATAAAAATGGTGAAAGTTTGGCAGAGATGGTTCGTAAAACTAAAAAATTTTTGGATTTGGGACAAGTTAGTGATGTGAAGAATAAAACCCGTGCACGTCGCTCAAGAACAACTGAGAATATTGCTGCTGTAGCCCAAAGTGTTGAAGAAAACCCAGGTTTGTCCATTCCTCGTAGTTCTTTGAGATTAGCCATTCCACAAACGTCATTACACCGTATTTTGCATAAAACTTGGGTCTTAAGGCCTATAAAGTTCAGTTAACACAAGAACTCAAGCCGGCCGATCATCAACAACGTCGTGTATTTGCTGATTTGGGTCCTTGAAATGCATGAAAATGATCCGGAATTTCATCGAAAAATCATCTTAGCTGATGAGGCCCATTTTCACCTTGGTGGTTACGCCAATAAACAAAAATGTCGAATCTGGGGCTCGGAAAACCCAAGAGTTATTGTTGAAAATCCTCTCCATCCTCAACGCGTGACTGTTTGGTTCGGTTTACGGTGTCATTGGACCTTACTTTTTCGAAAATGAGGCTGGAGCAACAGTTACGGTGAATGGATTGCGCTATCGAGAGATGATTAATGATTTTTTATGACAACAAGACGGCGCTACGTGCCACATAATCAACGAAACCATCGATCTTTACGGGAAAAATTTCCGGACCGTGTTATCTCTCGAAGAGGCGATCACAATTGGCCACCGAGATCTTGTGATTTAACACCTTGTGACTTTTTCCTTTGGGGCCACGTGAAAGATAAGGTCTACGCCAACAGTCCAAAATCGATTCAAGACCTCAAAGATGGAATCGTGAGGCTATCGAGGACATAGGGTAGCCGCTTTGCAATTTGGTTACGGAAAATTTCATGAAAAGGATATGGTCCTGTAAGCGCAGTCGTGGCTGCCATTTGGCTGATGTTGTGTTCCATTATTAACGGCATACCTTCCTCTTTATAATGAAATAAACATCCGATCATTTATCTCAAAAAATGGCATTTTTCTTTGAATATCAAAATAACACCTCTTATTGGAAAACCCCTTATTTCATCTATCTCAAATCCAAAATCTTTTGGGTTTATTTTTTTACGTTCTAATTTTGAAATGTTAATTTGCTCGTAAGTAGCATAGAAACTTCTTATAATATGGCATCTGATAGAATTTGACGTAGGTGGCAATTCCATTATAGTTTTACTTTCAAAAAAGTATTGCTAACACGTACATATAAGTAATAATTGGATATGTTTTAACATTTTGCCCAGTATAGAAGTTGATATATTTCATAAAATTGTAACGGTTATAAGTAAAAATAAAGTTGTAAATTAAAATATACCATTATTCTTCTAAAATAATACTCGCAAGTATAATTCTGATACAACAAACGATTAAAATTATCAAATTTATTAATTTGTCTTATAAATTAAAAAATAGATATATGTAAGGTACAATAAAACAATGAAATATATTTTAATATTAATATATTTTTGAGACTATAAAAAATTAACTTCAATTAAGTTACTGCAAAGAAGTAATAAAAGTGGTCAAAATGTTCGTTGATTGATTAGCACTTTAAGCTATTCTAAGGTGCATCTCGTTTTTTAATAATTTATATACCTTTAAAACACTTATAAACAAATTACGGTGCTTTTTTTCAAGAAAATTTGTACATTCAAACTTCTGTAACTTTTTAACAGAATATTTGAAAGGTCTACCACCACATCTCATTTTGAAGCTTATAGTTTAACGTTTAAAATGAGCTGCTCGAAATCTTTCCAACCAAGTAATTTTTCATTATTTCGACAATAACTTGATTGATTTTTAGCAAAAAATCTACGAAGACCTTTTTGTAGATCTGTTTTTAATAAACCAACAAATTTGAAACTGTTTTCAATATATATCTTTGTTTAAGAGTTATATATATATATATATTATAATCTTTTAAACAATTAAATTGTTTATAAAAAATTACTTGATCAGATTTGGGCTCGGCCCTAGATAAATCAAATCTACGCATCAAAAAATATAGGAGAAACCGCTCTAAAACTGAGGGGAGTATGAAACGACTACAGGACCCCCTTAGCTGCCGTACTATAATGGATATAAATTTGAGCGGTCTTATGCTTTCAACTGTTTTATTGAATTTAAGGAGCTAATTAGTGACAGAAAAAAAAACGGTATTCAAAAATGCATTATATTTTATAACAAATTATATCAATTAACAATTAGTATATTCATTATTAAAATTCAAATTGTGTTATTGCATAGTCCTTTTTTAAAGTTTGTTCAAATTAGAAAGTTATAAATCTAAGATGACCCATATCCTAAATCAAATTGTGATTAAAATCAGAGTTTAGGTATTATATTGTAATTCCTTACTATGAATTTGATTATTATTTATAAAACATAAATTTTTCGATTTTCTTGTTATGTTTTTTTCATTTGCCAATTGGTTAATTTTGTAATACAACATATTTTATTGTAAAAACATCAGAAACTATAAGAACCGTAATTTTATGGGCCGCCTTTCTACGGTCGACCCGCCACGCTGCCAAGGTAACCATACACGATTGTCGTGGAGGGGGCTTAAATTATGGATAGCAAATCTTCAAAACCGTTCTTGGTACTAAAATATTATGGTGGATAGAGGTAAGGAGGAGTATCTTATATGGGAGAAATGTGTCCAATTGTATACAATACGCTGGTGTAGTCAAAGGATAGAGTGTGAATGAAGAATTAATGGACTATATTGCGAGTCGTTGACGATAGTATGTTTCAACAATAATTTTATTCAATATTTTCTTGCAATTTCGGTTCAGAATTTATCTGTCTTAGAAAATAGAATGATACATCGTGAGATGACTATGAATAGTTCAAAGGTATTAATAATAACTTTTTGATTGACATGATAAACTTGAGAGAATGGAGAAAATTTTATATTCAATAAGCATGATAGAGTATCTGAACAATGATGATATATGTTGAGAATTTAAAAATAATATACTTTTCTCTCGTATATGCAAATTTCCCGCCACTCCAACCGCTGCGCTGTTTGAAATCCGTAAACTAAACCTCTTATCATTATGAACACATAATAAATATGATGCAACCAATCTCTTACTCATTCTACATAAAAATGATAAAACAAATTTTCTCTAGAATTGTTCACATATCACTTTCTAATCTATATTATTTATTACGGTTATAAATAATTATTGTAGTTATAGAATTTGTAAAGTTCACATCCAATTAATCAATTTGTCTGCTTTTTTTATAAGAACAATTTCTTTCGCAGTTCAAAATAGTAGTTAATCATGGTCAAATTCGAAGGAAAATACACTTTTGAAAGAGGTGAAAATTTGGATGCATACTTTAAAGACATAGGTAAGTTGTTTACACATTTGTTTTCAACAAGTTTTTGTATTAGATACTTAGTGTAGATGATATTTCCTCAAAATCGTATAAAATTTTATTAATACTGAATAATTACCTTTTAATACTAAATAATTACTTTTTTATGATTCTTACATGCAAATGCATTATTTATAATAGAGTTTTCATATATTATTTTATCTGTTTTCAAGATAAAATTTGTCAAAAAATGTGTTGAAAATTATGAATTAACTCCCTAAAACAAAAAGTTTGAATATTAGTATATTCTTGCATCTCTCTTTCCTTTAGTAACTCGTATCATATATCATCAATAACTATAATTAAATGAAAATTTCTTATTTTAGGTGTACCTTACATTCCAAGGAAAATGATGTGCTCCTCAAGCCCTACCTTGGAAATTGCAAAGGAAAACGATGAATGGTGTATCACAGTTGTTACATTATTTCGAACTGTAACCTCAAAATTTAAATTGGGAGAAAGTTATGAAGAAAATATGCCTGGAGGCACACTTAAAGTAAGCAACCACTCACAAAAATGGGTCCACCGTATTTTTAACTGTTTTTAGAAAGATTTTTTAATGACATTTTCATATTGAGTACAAATTTTTTCGTACGGTTTCATTTGGAATATTTTATTTTTAAGAACGTCACCACATTAGAAGGAGATAAATTGATAACCGATTCTGTAGGTCCTGAAGATATTAAGACAAAACGGGAATACGAATTTTCTGAAGACGGATGTGTAATTGTAAGTTTAAACATATTATTTTACAGATTTCATTATCACTTAGATGTTAGTACACTCAATCCAATCTAAATTGGTCGTGGCTCATACGGCCCATTGTCTTACCCTTTATTTTCCACAACTTGGAAATTCTGTTAATTTTCCTAACTGTCTTTTCCTTTTTATAACTCATTTTTAAGCATTTCCAATTCAGAATTAATTTTTCACTTTTTATCTGCCATTTTTTTGAAACAATCTATTGTCTATATATATATATAATGTCTGTATATCTATAATCAAACTCAGTCAAAAGCCTTGGATATGTCCAGTGCGGTTGCTGGGGTTTCCTCATATTTCTCTATAGTTTCAGTCCATATGCTGGTGATATAGGCCATGAAAGTTTACAAGTTAACGACTTTCTCCATGACCTTGGCAAAGGCTGGATTAAAGCAATTGGACGGTAGTTGTTGTGAACCATATTTTCTTCTTTTTTGGTATGGATTGAACCCGAGCAATTTTCCAATCTGCAGGCAGGCCTGAGTCGTAGTTTTTCCGCGAATCAAGAGTTGAATTTCAAGCAGATAAGTCTGCTATCTCTTCTGCGTTCATTGCGATCTCCTCCTGCCAATGGTGGACTATTTGAGCCTTTATTATGATAAAATTTCATTTCCTGTCAATCAATTCAATAATTTTAAATTATTTGTAAACATATTTTGCTGCATATAATATTTTAAATTTTTCCTTTTTATGGAGTTGAAGAGTGGAGTGCGAATTCAGATTTTCCACAAAATATTTTTTATACTATGCAGTACGAACTAGACAGAATTATATATTTCTACTTTACAATTGTCATTTGATGTTTGATCAAATTTTCAAAGTAATTCCAATGCTAAATAATCTTTTAATTATCTCAAGTTTTCTTATAAATTGTTTCAAAGTGGTACGTGCGTAGATAAAAACGTTACGCAACAAATTTCATCGTTTGAAACAAAATTATTCACAGCTGGTGGCAAATGAACCTTTCAGACACGATTTTTATTAATTTGTGAATTTTTTTTTCTTCTTTCCGAGTGTTTTTTAACCCATCCAAGAATGGTACTGTGACAAAAAAAATTATCAATTAAATATTATGGTGGGTACATTATACAGACCATTGGGACTCAACAGGTGCCGATCAAAAGGTCAGAAAACAATTTTTTACTTTTGATAAAACTTTACTTTCTACGGAAATTGGAAATTTACGAAACAATTGCAATTTTTTACAAGTCAAAGGTGGACTTTTGACAAAAAAATGACTACGCTGTTTGTAATGTGCCATTTTGCATCTATATTTTATTTCAGAAAGGTATAGAGCAATAAAAGCTCATCAGATATGCAAAGGGACCACAGAGTGACCCAACGAATATTTAAGCCACTTTCATAGGATACTCGTAAAAAGGAAAGAATTTTATTTTAACAGAATAAAAATTAGGCATTATGTACTTAGTATTAGCTATACTTATTTTTATACATAAAATACATTATACAGAAATTAAATTATAAAAAATCAAAATATTCTTCGCCATCTGAGGAACTGTCATCTCCTCTTCACGTTATAATTAACGGGTCGACGACGGTCCGATCGATCAAGTAGTCAAGATCCCACATTTTCTCCTCTTCTTTAATGACATGCTGGACTGCTTTTCGTCAGTTCACTGGTGTTACCTCTTTAATGACCTGATCAAACAGTATCTTAACGTCTTCCACTTGCGCCCATACAAGTTCTATAGGATTTAGTTCGCAATGATATAGCGGTGGTGCGCGGCACAGTTACACTATGTTTTTCTGCTATATCTTCCAAGGCGTATTTCGTAAAACGATGTTTGTGTAAATGTGCTACAGCTAATAGTTCTTTTTTCATTAAATTATCTTCAAATTCAATACATTTGGTAGTTAACTAGTCAATAATTTCTTGTTTTCTCCAAGGTGAAGTTGGAGTCTTCTCTATGCGTCGAGAATTAGGCTGAGGCACTAATAGAAGGTTAAACGCAAAACGTAACTGTATAATCTACTACCTAAGTAATCCCTACGCAATATTTCAAGACCTACACCCATGGCCGACGCCGAACTGGACGAAATTCCCCATTTTATTGCTCTATACCTTTCTGAAATAGACTATAGTGGGTTCCTTGTTATTGTCCTAGAGGGGCACATGATCAACATTATCAAACTGTACTTCAGCAATGGGTCTTTTCTTACATTCTCAATAGGCCTACCTGCCATTATGAGACCATTGGTTACATCAAAGCAAAAGTGAAGAAAATCAAATACTTTAATTTTGGGAATATTTCTTGACAGTTTCTTTTATATTCCAGCCATGAATTAATCGCAAAGTCCATTTTCGTGAATTTATGAAAATTCTATGGGTGCTAATATTTTGATCTAAGTTAACACCTCCCTTTGAGTGGTTGTATTTTGCAATTACTTCAGACTTCGGTATAGGTATTCAAACCTAACTTAAATGCAATAAAACAATGGAGTAATAAATATATTTCATTATTATTATTTTTTTGAGACCATAAAAAATTAACCTCAACTTACTGTAAAGATGTGATCGCGGGCGCGCACTTTAACCTCTGATCGTGCAGTTTAAAACCTGCATAACTTTACATCTAAGGGTCGAAAACATAGTTGGAAGTGATCAAAATGTTCGTATTGATTAGCATTTCAAGTTAATATAAGGTGCATCTCGTTTTTTTCTTTTTAATTTATATACCCTTAAAACATTTCTGTAACTTTTTAATAGATAATATTTAAAAGGTCTACCAGATCTCATTTTGAAGTTTTTACTTTATTGTTTAATATGATTGATTGACCGATAAAGTGAGAAAAAACCACAATTTTGTAATAATTTTCATTATATTGTCAATAACTCTTTAAATATTTATTTTTTGGAAAAATTGTAGAGACCTTTTTTGAAATTTTTTTAAATAAATCTTTTTATTTGCAACTTTTTTCATATCTCTCTTCGTTCAAGAATTATAGCTTTATAATCAATTAAATTGCTTATAACAACTTACTTGAATAGATTTATGCTTGGCACCCTCGAAAAATCGATTCTACAGATTCTACACATCAAAAAAAAACATAGGAAAACGCTCTAAAACTGAGAGGAGTACGGACGGTTATGGGACTTCCTCTCGTAGCTTCCGTACTATTTAAAATTTTTGTTTTAACGTTGAAATGCATCATCCTTTATAATTATTAAAAATAAAACGAATAGAATGCGAATTACCTCAGTATGAAGTATGCAATTACAAGTTACATCAATGGAAAATGTTGGAAATATAAAAAATATAATTTTATTATAAAAATAATGGTGAATTGGATATGTTTTTAAGGAGTTTTAAGGCTCTACAAACAAAAAAAATACTGGAATCGAAAATAGTCGGGATATTTAATTTATAATTAAATTAAATACATTGTTATAACCTTCTCATTAATTTTTACCGTATTAGCACAAATCCCTTATATGGAATTTTCTGAAAATATTTCAACAAGTTTTGGAGTTAGTTGAGGTTTTACATTCTCATTCTGTATAAATGTAAATTTGTATATTTATAAAAAAATTAATACATATTCATTACAGATATATTATTATGTTACAGATTTACTCGAATGAAAAGAGCTCCCATGTGGCTAAAAGATATTTCACGAGAGCTTAAGATATTTTAAGTAATATATGTTATTATCATTCGCCAAACATTTTATTTACAGACCTCAACATTTCTTTAAAACAAAGTTCATGTTTAACTTTTATTATTCACACGTTTCCAAAAATAAAATAACCCAAAAAATTATATTAACACGCCTATATTAGCTACACCTGTATGTGATCTTGTTTGTTTGTAACCACTTTTTGTGGCTTATTACTGATAGTATATCCCACTACTTTAATTGCGTCAACCTCTAAAGTTGCCGGATGGTTCAAATCCCGTTCACACTGTAAGAAAAAATTTTTTTCTGCAATTTTTTTTAGAAATTATCACTGCAAATTTTCTTTTTTCATCCAAACTAAATTTACAACTGTCTGCCCTCTATTGGAGATTTACCATACTATCTGCATCAGTATTAATTCAGAATTTAACATCTTAAATTTTATAATGTGTTTCGAGAATTGTACATCCGTGCCCTGTGTCTGGATTTACAATAGTAATGACTAGAACTTGAAGAAAAACTTTATTTTTGACAATAAATCGAAATAAAAAGTGGAAAATAAATATATTTTAAAAGAAAACAAAAAAACACGATTTTATAGCATATGAAACTAAAAAGTGGAATAGTTATTTATGTAACAAGTGTGTGAAGTTTTTGACGAATATGAATAGCATGAACCGCAGGGCTAATGCGACAATCACGTGAGTCGAAAAAAGGACTTTACACACGAATTACATACAATGTTTTTTCTACAAGCGAAAATTTTATCAAAATACAGAAGTTTAATGGTAATTTTCTTCATGCACTAATGCGTAAAGTAAGTTTAATTTTTTATTAGAAGAAACTATAACGCTTTTATTGATTCCTTATAAAATATATGTTTATTAATATTTTGAGCATGTTAATAAAGATCGGAAAAAAATTAACAAAACAACAGACGAATTCAATTAGTAACAGTACTAATATTAAAAGTGCACTTTATGCAGTTATTAAATTTATCAACTCTTCTCTCCGGCATCCATAAATATCACTTAAAAATAATAATTATTACTACATAAGTAGAAAAAAAATTGGAATAAGTGAAACTCGAACCTGGGGCCTCCCGCATGTGAATTTTGTACTCTAGCCACTAGCTTCGGAGACCTTGATAATAATTTTCTTTACGGACTACTGCTTAAAGTATGTTTATTTGCACACTAGTGCATAAAGTGAAGTTTTACGCACGGTAGTAGAAAATTTTTTTTAAAAATATATTTAAAACAAAAATGAATGAAAAATACCTACTAGTATTATTGTGAGAAAAGCGTGTGTGCACTTTGTTTAATATTTCTCGTACATCGAGCGCCCGATTTTTCATTCATTATTAATAAAAAAATAACACTTTTCAGTTTGATGTGCTTTAACACGCTTATATTAGCCTCACCTGTATGTGAATTTGTTTGCTTTTAACTCTCCTTTGGACTAAGAGTAAGTAGCTTATTTAATAAAAATTAAGCACTTCGACAACCTTACCAACTAGAACGTTAATATTCGATACAAGTTTCTACGAGATGAAGGTATATAAGCAGCGAACTCAATATACGAGGGTGGTATTATATAAAAATCAAAAAACACGCTTTCATAGCATATGAAACTGAAAAGTGAAAAATAAATATATTAAAAAAAACTAAAGAAACATGCTTTTATAGCACACGAAACTAAAAAATTCAAATAATTTTTAAAATAAGCTTAAGGGAGGGTACGAGCAGCTGCAATTTTCTTTATTTTCCCGAATCCCTTTCTCCGTCAGTGTGTTGCTGGCATTGATGGCTGGTAAGTATAAAAGTTCATATTCTTTTATAGTTTATTTAAAATTGTCACGTCTAAAAAACTTTAAATCGATTTTCCCGAAAACATCATTTTTGAATTTTAGAACTCAGAATCTACTGATCCGATTCTTTTGAAAATCTGAACATTACTTCTAAAGGGTTGGCCATGTATTAGGTAACACTTTAATGGGGAGCAAGGAGTCTCACTAAAATGTGATAATGTGTGACAAGGGGTCAAAAGTGTTATATTATTACTAATTGAATTAGTCTTCTATTGGTTTTACACTTGTAGTTTGTTTTTTGATATCTGAAAAATAGGACTTAAAAAAGCACATAAGTTTTTTTTGTTTCAATTTATCCGGTAACGAGTTATAATGTTTACCGCAAAATCACTTTTTTCTTAACCTTATTTATCAATATTTTTCATTGAAAATTTTTTCTGGCATACCTCAGAAATTGTACAATAATATGTAATAAAATTTTATTACTCACGTCGCCGCAAAAAAATCACAAAAATATGCTTTTTTCACTTTTAAAACAATAACGAATGAATATTTGTAAAAAAACGAGGGGTGCTTTGCTCTGTATTTCTCGTACATCAAGTGCTTTTTTCATAATAATACCTATATCTTTCATTCATTATTGTTTTAGATTTATTTCAAAAATTATTTTCATCTTTTTAGTTCGATGTGCTTTAAAATCGCGTTTTTAGTTTATAAAAACACTTATATTAGCTTGAACTGTATGTGGATTTATTTGTTTTCAACTCTACTTTGGACTAAGAGCAAGTGGCTTATTTAATAAAAATTTCGGTCGACAAAGGATCCAAACCTACGATCTCCGTGTTGGAAATCAAGCACTTCGACAACCTTACCAACAACAGCTTTAATGCTCGATACAAGTTGAGTCTTATAGGGGCTAAAATACGATTTGAAGTATGAAATAAACCAATAGTTTATTAACACTTAATTAATAATCGATTCAACCTTATTACTTATGGCTCACTTTAAATAGGGCCGTATTGCTTGTGTGCGTTGTACGCAGACGTCCCTGGATGAATTAGTTTTAGGCGTGTGCCCCAGCAATAAAACGTCGACAGTAACCATTTAAACGTTATAGATAATTCGTTGATTGTCTGTTATCATAAACATAATAATTCTAGACTGCTCAATATCTGTAATTTCTATATTGAAAAATTGTGCCAATTTTTAGAAAGAAACAGCCTCTAATTTAAGGTAGAGCTATATTTCCTCCACTGATCGGTGATTGGTGAAACAAGATAAAGAAGCACTTGACAAAGATAGCTTTACTGTGACTTCCTTTATATCTCACTCTATATTGAAACACGAATTTTATTGAAAAATCAGTCTAGTATTACTTTGTTTATAGTTATTATTATAGCAACTATTTTTGTGAAATAAGTAAAAAACTATGAGCGCAACGAGATTAAAAATGAGCGTGACAATTACACCAAATGGCTACTTTCGGAATTAATTATAATGCACACGTTTTAGGAAACAAAAATGTGATACCTATTAAAAATAATTCAATATTATACTAAATGCATCGGCGCCTTTTCATATATGGAATATAAAAAATTGGGGAGATGATAGTGACAGAATCACAGTTCTCTACTCATAATATTTGAAAGAGATCGAGAATATTCGATTGGGATATTCGTGTTTGTGATGTTTTATATTCATAAAAAATTAGCAATAATCACAACTTTGAATATACAAGGTAATAATAAACATCGCAAAAATAAACGTTTTCGCCGACGTCAAATTTCAGTATTCCAAAATGATCCAGCGCTTTGGCCAACATTCGAATGTGACGTTTCAAGTATGTTATCAATTTGATATGAAAGGCATTATAGAACCAGTGAAAAGTATCATAGGGAATGGCTGCTGCATTCAGTTTCTAAAAATAACAAATTTTATATACTAATAATCGGCAACACTTATATTTAAATAATAATAAAAAATGGATAAGCAGAATCCGAACAAATCTACTATCGACAGCGATACTACTTGTATTATTGAAAATATAACTTTGACATAATAAGCGAGCAAGGTTATGATAATTGTTCAAATATACGCGGTAAAATAGTATATTATTCACTAGTGTATAATGTAGGTTATTATTCACGAGGTGAAGTTTACTGCCACGAGCATAAATCACGAGTGAATAATAATTCAATATAGGCGACTCCTAAAGTATTTTGTTGGAAAATTTTATAACATTATTAAACACTATTTTATTGTAACAAATATTTCAAACAATACATTATTGTTCATTTACACATAGTACATCGTTTTTGAAAATTATAATAATTGTAATCTCAATAATAATCAACACAAAAGTCTATCTATTAGTTTAACATTAACAAATAAGTAACGTTACTAGATGGTATTTCTTTAGTTATTATAAATCCGTTACCAGTTCAAAATTCATATGCCATATTATTCTTTTTTCCGGTAATAAATTACAGTACCTCTAATTTGTGGTGGTTTTAGATAGAAGTCACTTTTATTTTCTCTATCCATTTTTAGTTGATTTTTAATACTATTTGTCGTAAAATATAAAATTTATATTGTTACAAAAAGGTACTTCAGACTGGAGGTCCCAATTTAGAATCTGGTATTAGAAAATTTACTTTTATAAATTTTTTATGTGTCGTAAAAGATTTATTAGTATTTTAAATGATAAATTCATAAAAACCGATTATTCATTAAGAAAACAATATAATATAGCAGTGATTAATGATTCATTAATCACTGCTGTGATTAATGGGTACATATTATTAAGGTCGAGCAAGATTCTATATTAGTTAATGCTATTGAAAATCAAAGAGTACTTTTAAAAATTTTATTCTTTTTAGACAGGGAACACTAAAAAAACACAGCAAAAACTTTTAAGTTTATTAAACATAAAATCCGTAAACATAATTACACACAATTTGAAGTTGAATAAAACAAAAACTACACTATATCATTGTTATGTATTAACAAAAAATTACTTTTCAGAATAAGCCATACCTGTAGCAAATAAAACTTGTTTGGTTTTTTTCTTCTTTTTACCGGGCTGACGAGAGTCTAGAAAAACAAATTCACATTGAATTATTAATGCAACAATAAAATATGGCAGCATATTTTTTGAAAATTTTGTGAATCTTAATAAACACTAGTGGTTTTTGTTAGACCTAATCACATCAGGGGCTTTCTGAGGCAGTTTCCTGTAAAGTGTAACTTGATTTTTCTTAGATACAAATACATTTTGGATCTAATGATATTAAAGCTCCTCAGGAATTCTTTGAAGTGATCTAGCCTAGGAAGTCACCACCAGAGTGCTTTGAATCCGTTCTTATTTCTAACCTTTCCTTCAAGATAGAGACGCTCTGAGACCTCTAGGCCTTATATTCTAAGAACTTTCTCAAAATTATCAACTATTACATGCAAGATTGCGAAGAAGTACTAATAGTTGAATCTGTTACTTGCAAATACCAACACATTTATGGCCAGTACTCAGTAAATAAAACATTTATTGGAACTCACATTCAATGTCTCCTTTTTCTTTTAGTTCGAGAGCCTGAGCTATTGCATCACCAAAACTTCTATTGAAGGATGGAACTGGTTCATAATCATCCGGATCTTCTTCACTTAAACTTGGTCTACGTACATTAGAAAGCATTTTCATTTTTGAGCCAGTAACATTGATTAATTTTGGCGAATTAGATGTGGATGATGTAGATTTTAAATCAGACCAAGATGGTACTGATGGTTTTTTCTCAGTAGCCAACATCTATGAAGAAAGAGATATGTTATAAGATATGAAAATTTTTGCTATCATTGACTAGAAACCTACGAGATGTATAAAACTATATGCAGACAAAAAACTTAATAGTTTAATTTTTTCCAGCTCTATTATAATAATAAGAAAGTTTTTAAACATGATTTAAACAGAGTAAAATAATTTTGCAGCATATCGTTATTGAGGTGTTTCTCTTAGTCCTGCTTTTCAACTAAGAATTGATCAATGTATTTCACCACAAATTTAAATGTAGTAGAGGGGACTGACCATAATTAATTATAGATTATCAATTATGGTTAATTAACCTCACTTTAATCTAGCACTAAAATGTTATAAAATGACTACTAAGCAAGTCACTTATTTACAATTTAGTGCATCAAGTCAAGATTCCATTTAACAGTTCTGAATTTAAGTTTAGTTAGGTAGATCTAAACTTATACATTATTTAATTGTACATATCACACACTGTTTGTTTTAAAAAGCTTTGCTAACTAAAGAATGAAATATTACTTACTTTGGCAAATGAAGGTCCCGCATAACTGCTTTCCACTGAAAAGCTAGGTGTAGGTCCACCTAAATCAGAAGAAGTGTTTTGTTCACTTGGTAAAGTACTTTCAGACTCAGTTCGAAGCCTTGCTTCAAAACCAAATTCGGGAAATTGAATGTTGGACTCTAAATGCAAATTTGGATGAGCATATTTTTTCATTTTACGATTTTCCTCAATTTCAATCCGTTTCTCACGACGTTTTTCTTCTTTCGCTCTTTTTCGTCGCATTTGTTTACGACTTTCAATCTTATCTAGAATTGAACAGAATAATAAGTTTTACTAACATATCGGTATTGTTATTAATTTCATTGTCCAGTCTCAAGAAATGAACACTGTAATGGATCTTATAATCTGCGATACTATAGAAATTTGAACAAATTGATGCTTGTATACATAGGGAATTCTATAGTTTAAAGTTTTTTGATAGTCATTTGAAAATTTACTGTTTGTAGTGCTCTTTATTTAGGCCTCTTTCAAATTTGATTCAATTTCATTCAAATATAAAGATCATCTAATGGAAGTGTTCATTGTTTGTTTCAAAGAAAAATAAGAGCAATGTTTATTTGAAAACAATTTGGCGACGAACTCGATAGAAAAAAAAACTGGATTTTAAAATTGGACCTGGCATTATTTATATAATGTTAAATTACATATATAAAATTCACAATCATATGTTTTTAGCGGCAAACGTCAAATGCAAACATATGTTATGTTTGAATTCCAACCTGATCCAGGCCTCTTTTTGATAAGTTTCAAAATATAAAAGGTTTATGACACAATGTCCAAGCTCCTTGTGAAGATGAAAAATATATCGACATAGAAAAAACCGCTTTGGTTTCGTAAAATTGCACCTCGTTGAACAGGTTCCGTTCACGACCAGACAATATTCAATAACAGTGCTTTGAACAGGCAGTTTGAGGAACGACACTTACCTTTAATACTTCTGATTAACAATAATAAAAATAATTATTGAATAGAATAATTGAAATGAAAAATTCAATTGGCAAATATAAAGCACAACAGTACGCCTATAACGACCAAGCAAAAAGAACAAAGTGTTCGTTTCATTTTGTTTTTTATTCAAATGACATATTGGAAAAGGACAGATAACAGTCAACCTACTTTTAACGCCTTAAAGGAGCCTTTACTTGAGAAACCTTTACAAATCGATTATGGGACCACTTCATCTTTAGTTAAAGTGCCAGTTAATGTGGTATTATGAAACCGGCGGTAATTAACCAAAAAGTGTATTGAGAACCATTAAACCACTATAACTTACCATGAAATTTCTCAAGAGTTTCTTTTGTGACTATAGGAGTTTTTAATTCAATCTCTGCAATTTCAAACTGACAAGTAAGTGGTAAGTGCTGAAGGTATCTCATTCTCTTACGCAAATCTTCAGTCATAGAGTGACACACTTTCTCAACAATTTTACCCGTTAATATCTTTGGACATAATTCTAATGAATTATAACTGTGTTCCAACATATTTGCATTGATAGAATTGAGGTATATGTGTTGACCATCAAACGCTGTAACAAATTTTAAAAACTATACTGAAACTAAAATGATTATGTATAGATTTTAGAATGAATTTATTATTAAATGAGGGGCATTATCTCTAATGAAATGAACATGTTGACTCAACAAGTATAAGAGACATGGAAGTTTCAACACCTACATAGAGATTATAGAATTAATTAAATTTGATACCCAAAACCATTCAGAATATAATAACCAAATCAATATGATATATTTAAAAACCCATTTTGCACATTAAAAACTACATGTTTGTTCTTGAAACTTTCTTTAAAGCATATTAAGTACTTCAAAGATGTTTTCGGAAACTTGATAATTTTCCAAAGTTTAAATTTCACAATGTTCACTATAAAAAACATCCTGTACTCAACACTTTGGAATAAAATAAAAAAATCAAGGTTCATTAACATGGGAAAATATCAAATTTTTTTAGTATCAATTAATAAAAAGTAAAGTAGAAAAGGCAAAAATGCTTAAAGCAGTCGACTTTGATATTGAAATTATTGTATACCAAAAAATTCCCTAATACGCTTACCTTGATAAAAATAATGGATCTTAACAGGTTGATTCTGACTGCAACTTTCTAAATTATTGTCAATAGTTTTATCAAAATGTTTGATATTGTCACTTATTTCCAAATCATGAAAAATTGCTTCAAGGTTTACTTTTGCACAAGCTCCATGATGATCTTTAACATACTCAACATTTTCACACACAGAATCTTCTCTTTCTTTTAACAAAGCCATGGCTTGTTCAATAAAACCTTTTTCGGGACCATCTTCCTCTTCAAATTGATTTTTCAACTCTCTTTTCTCCCTATCTATAATGGCAAGAATATCATCTACTGTTGCGAGAAGCAGTTTTGAATAAACATCTTTGGAGCCATTTTCAGAAAAATTGAACATATAATTTACATCCTTTATTTCAGCATCTGCTGGATATGCTATTAAGCAATCTTTAGGCCTTTTCATTAACCTGAATGTTATGGTATCAGCATTGTTGAGGGTTGTAAAAGGAATTACAACTACACTGTAAAGAAAATGAAAATTTTTAAATTCAGATTCAAACAGATAGTTTTTTCTTTATTCCAACAAAACAGAAATATGATTACTCATTATTCAAGGAGTATAAATACAAGTTTCAATACATAATTTGGTGAGTTCGACATTTTTTATTTTATGTTTTGACATATTATGGTAAGAACTGTAAGTATTCAATAAAAGCAAACTTTTTACATACCTCCTAAGATCCTGTTTATAAATGGTATCAAAACAAATAGGACATTTTCTCGATGGGTTGTCGGACAAAGATAAATAGTGAAGAACACAGGACCAACAGTAGATATGACCACAACGTGTAATTTTGGCTGCCATAGGTGGATAAAGACAGATCGGACATATTGAATATTCCGATACTTGTAAGTTCTATAACAGGTATTACATATAATTAAAATAATTAAAAAAAAATAATTTTTTATTTCTCATAATTTCATTGCTCCGAACAATTTAACAGTTTTAAAAATCATATTGTTTATTAAAAATTGAGAATATTGGAATAAAACACTGGAATATTATGTTCTAATGATGATTTATCTTTATTTCAGGTCTATTTCATATAAAATCAATCAAATAACAGGTATAAATATTTGATGTTTCAACTTACTTCAGTCTTTATCAAAATATAACATATAATCTTAACATTTTATGTACACCTTTGCAATATATTTGTTATCACATAAATAATTGTCCAGCTTTAAT
The DNA here is from genome assembly GCF_026250575.1 of Diorhabda carinulata. Lineage (NCBI taxonomy): Eukaryota > Metazoa > Arthropoda > Insecta > Coleoptera > Chrysomelidae > Diorhabda > Diorhabda carinulata. The sequence continues at coordinate 46,097,288 of NC_079472.1, read as the reverse complement.
TTAATTTTTTTTAATTAAACTTCATAAATGATCCGAGATTAATGTTTTTTAATTTATAGTTAATGCTTATGAATCTTACATTATGCCTCAGTGACTGTTAAGGTATTGACACATTTTGACTTAGACCAATTGACTTGAAATTTTGAATATATCTTGGAAAATACATTATATTTGAAAGTAAATGGGATTTTTTCTTTATATTGCATAGTTCATTTGTTATTATTATTGCTCTGACGATTTTTTAGACAAGTTTTTTATTTTCCACTTAAGAGGAGCCGTCACTAAGATGTACAATAAAATCACGTTTCTGTTACCACGATTTATTTTGTGGTATTTCTGGAAATAAAACCTTAAAAATGTATATTTTTCATCATTTAAGTTGACCAAAGACCTTAATACCAGTTCATTTATACATCTTGATTAAATACTGTTTACACTACCACTTCACCAACACTCACAATTGCACTGTCTGACGCGAGTTCAACTTCAGTCTCTGAGGATAAACTTGGTTATCGAAACGCGCATCAGACAATGTAATTGCGAGTGTTGGTGTAGTTTTAGTGTAAACAGTGTATTTAGTATGAATATCATGAAATTCTAACTTAATTATATTGATGACTTTATTTTTTATCGTTTTAATTACTTTCTAGGAATTTTACAAATTTGGAAATGTTTGTCATATATAAAAATCGCGAAATTACAAGGAATAGTAAATATCTCTTTTATTTTTTGTGGTTAGGTTCTATTAATAAAAAATCAAAGAACACTTACTACTTGTTCAATTAAATTCCAGTCTACTAAAGCATCTGGATTATCCAAGTATTTTTTATAATCACCATTACTATTAACAATGAATTGACAACTAGAACAGAACTTGCAGTTAGAACAAAATTGATATTTTAAGAAAATACTTTGAGGTAAAAGAAAATTACATATCGAACTTCATAATATTTTTTCCCTTCTTCACTTTGTATGTGACGAACAAACGAAACAAATAAAAAGTGGGATAGCTGTCGAATATTATTAAATAGAAATCACATCGCCATATGAGGAAGGTGAAAATGGCGTAAAATTAGTTTCCACAATATCAGGACAATGATTTTAAAAAACAAGTTACCACTACAAGAACGAAACTTACACATGTTTATTCTTGGTAGAAAGACAAAATCGATTTGGAAAGTAACTAGAGGATTAGACAGTAAAAATGAAAAGAAAGATTAAAAATGTGGGGTATCATATACCCTAGTTAACTTTAAAATGCTATAACAATTAGCTAACATACACAAGCTTCGCGAATCCTCGTATATCTTCATTTTATACTTGTTAACGTGCAGCAACGTGCTTATTTCAGTATATAGTGGACTGTCATAGAAGATATATGCATGTTTATTACCGCGTCTTCCTCATTCCCCACCGTACTTCTATTTTTCATCTATTAGGCCATTATTTTTCAAAGTAAGTTTTTTTATCCAGTATGTCCTATGAAGAGGAACAAAAACATCTATTGAAGTTAAGGAAGGAAGCAGAACATTGTTCAAACATAGAATCGGGCAGAAGACCATGTAAGTAAAAGATCTGCAAAATAACTGAAAATATGGATATAACTGAATATGAGGAACATGTTAATGATTTTATTGACATAGATGACTCTATGATGTGGCTTAAGAAATATAAAAACTTAAAAGTAAAGCCAAGATCTGAAAATATGATGACTCATTTGCCAGATGTGAAACTTCTTTTTCAAGATCTCAAAGAACCACTTGAATGTTGGCAACTCCTTTTTAATGGTAGCCATACTATCAGATATTGTAAAATACACCAACCAAAAACTGAGGCAAAAGCTCTAAACTACAGTCATGCAGACTCTCAACATTTCTTAGAGGATATGGCCTTAGATGAACTGAAAGCTCTCATTGACAGTATTTTTCTCACTTCAGCTTCAATAAATGCCTTTGTAGTTGTCAATTCCAATTCTAATACTTTGAACTGACGCAAATTTGTGATAAAATTGGGAAGAGACTTCAACAATTTAAACTTTGACAAATTAAACTGAGGTTTCTTGTAATTTTAAAAAGAAAAATCTGTAAAGACACTAGAATACTCAACTCTGGGCATGAAAAACAGAAGACAGACCTGAAAAAAAGCAAAAAAATATCTGGCAGTTTCTTAATTTGAAAGTGTAACAAAAAATGAACAATAAAAATTTTCGAATATCTAATCAGGATATTTACTTATTTATTTCCACTTTCTATATCCTAAAGTTATCATTTTTGCTACATAATCGCATCCGCACGTACCCATATAATAAAAAAAATGTCACTGTACTAATGCTGGGTTAAGCATAGTTTAAATGATTAGAATATATAACCCAAAAATGATAATAATTATTATTTTATTAATAATGAGTATATTAAAAAAACAAAATTGATGGTAATTACCATCAATTGAGCAATACAAGAATATTCAAATTTACATTGCCAAATTAAAGAATTAAAAAACTTACTTAGCTTGCAAAAATTGTTCTTTATTGTATTTATGCTTTATGGTGCCCATCCTCCGATTACCATTACCACGTCTTCCAGCAGGATAATTAAAACTTCCTCTTGGAGGATAAGAGAAATTTATCAAATTATTATGGCTCTGCTTCTTACTGCCTGGTGAAAAAACTGAACCCAATTCCACATGGTGGATATTGTTATCCTCTTCTAAGCCGGTCGTCTCATTTCGAGTTGTGGCACCTGAATAGTAACCAGTACCACGGGATCGGGGTCTTTTATCAATGGTCTTGACACGTTGAGTCTGTGGTTTTCTAGATACCTCCAATTTTGGGGTAAGACTTGCACCCGTAACTTCGCGGCGACGACTGCCGCGAGGCCACGGTTTTGTACTGACACCATCTAAAATAAAACAATTGATTTTCAGCACATGCAACAAAGTGACAATGAAGATTGGTCAGAATATGATGATCCTCCAATATTGAACAATTTTTAGGGTATACTGGCATTATTGTAGTGCCAAATAATTTGGAGAGTGTGGTTAAAATAGTTCAATTTTCATAGGGACTGGTTTGTTTGACTACATGGCAGAAGAAACTAATCGATATTACTCACAAAATGTTGATAGGTTTTAAGACGTGTCTAGAATAGAATTGAAAAAATTGGGACTACTACTATGCACAAAGTTCGTTAAGATAGTAGGGATAAATATTGGTCTACAGAGGTAACAATTTTTTTGCAAGTGATGAGTATAGATCGTTTCTGATAAATATGGTATTCGTATCATTTTTTAAATAATGAAACTGTATTTTACTTTACAACAAATTTTGGACACATCAAGAGTTGTCATTAGATGAAAGGACCATGCCCTGAAGAGGTTGATTATCACTCAAATTAAAAGATCATCAAATTTGGAGTTATTATTGGGATGGTTTGTGAATCAAAAACGTGATATATATTTTCAACATATGTAAAAAATCTCAGCAGTTGATATGAATGACGAACATTCCTTTCTCATATAAAATTGCACATATTTACACTACTGAATAAATTATTTCAGCACATAATTGATTTTATCAACTTAAGATTTAGATACCATGTTTAATTAATGATCTGAATACCTCAATTATTTTTTAAAGTTCAGCAAATGGGGCGGAAAAAATTTTTACTTCATGTTTTCTCCTCAGATATACTTATGACGAAGTAATGAACTAATTACTCTATATTATATATAAGATAATGGTTTAGTTTTAACTGAGTAACCTGTTGGTTTCCGACTTGTTGACCAATACGCAAATACGTGTACCCCGACCTTGAGACAATCACTAGATATATATACCTTTTTTGGAATCAGTAGTCGAGCCCCTTGCAAGTGACAAATTGCGATTTCCTTTCTTCTCCATCCCTCTGTCCTTCGGTAGTACTTGTAGTTGATTTATTGGAGTTGATAGCTCCTCCACAAGGAGTGGTTACGCACAATTTGAAGGCAGACATTTTAAAAAGCCATGTTTATTAATTCCCAAACAAGAAATAACCGTAAAATAACAAATTTGTCTAAAACTGTAATGACAAAATAGATGGTCAGAAAAATAGGCGAAAACGGTTGGGAGCAGGAAACTCCCCTCGTCGAAAACGACGGTTTACTTGTCGCAAAACACCCTCGCGATTTCGTCGCAAATATGGCGACGGGAAATGATGATTTAACTTTTTTCTTGACAAAAGAATGAATTGTCAAATTATCGACTTGCGCAGAAGAAAATCTGATGTTGCCACATCAATTGGAAAATATTTATTTTGAACGTGACTAATGTCCCATGATATGATATTCAAATGTAAAAAAGTACCTGGAGTTTATGAGCGTCATGATATCTCACGCTCAATTCTGGTAATAAGGTTTATACGGAGCAAGTTTACAAAAGTATTAACCTTCACATTAGGAATTGATAATACCTCTCCGTAATTTGTTATTAAACGTTGGAAAATTAGAATGAGGACAAAGAGTGCAAATAAGTTTTCTCTAAAAATACAATGTAAATTGTCCTGTTAACAGTTCAAAAGGTTTCGGAGCTTTTAAAACATTTATAATATAGTAAACATGAAACATGTCAGTTAAATTTTAACATCAGCATAACCAATTAGGCTTAAATTGAATAAGAGAACATACGCAAGTCGTTTGACCTTTTATTAGTTATTAATATTTTATGTTCCTTTACGGATTACTTAGGTTCTAGTTTCAGTTAAAAATTAATAAGGTATTAAGGAAACCCAAATATGCAAATGGAAAACCCAAATACACCTATCATTTTGTCAAAATATACACAAAAATGTTGAAAATACGCAAAACCATTCTCATACATCAATTTATTGACTATTCAAAAATAAACAGATATTTTAATTTTTTCATAGGTACTATAATATATATATATATATATATATATATATATATATATATATATATATATATATATATATATATATATATACATATATATATACATAAAAATAGTAAACCACTAAATGTTTTCCGAAGTTCTCAATTAAAAAATATTATCACCTGTCTGAATATAAAAATTTATTAATGGAAAATCTTTTTTCCGCATCAACTGATGTAATAGGGGCGTTTTTATGATTGCTGATTATTGCAGGAACAAAATCAATGGATTCAGTATATTAATAAACAAGTGAAAATATTAGCTACTTGGCTAAGAAATTGAATTCCCGATTTATTTTAATCACATTTTTGAATATTACGCCCCCCGTTTTTCCTGTGACATTTTGAAAAGCTGCCTCAGATTGTTTCATAAGTTTTACACCTCGGGTTAATGGCAAATCGGATTCCTCTGTTTGTGTTCTAGAAAGCGAAAGTTGTTTTATTTCTGTTTTAATCTTAACAACAATAGGGGATTGGGAAGATTCGTCAGATAATTCTAAATTAAATGTTTTAGTTAACAAAAATTTTCGCGAATATAAAAAGTGGCTTCCAGCCAAGTGTTCGAAAATGACTTTGATTTGCTATTTTTAATTCTGATGTAGCTGATTGAATAATTGTTTGACATTGAAGATGATGGAATTTTTTATCAGATCTTAGGTGGGTATTGTTAATGTCCAAATGTGTTCTCCTAGTTGGTTAACAATGAATGTATTATGTATTTTTCAAAATAGAATTCGCAATGCTTTCTACTTTTTAAGCCATAAATGCAACGAATAGTTATTTTTTGTAATTTAAAGATAGATTCGAAGAGGTGTAAACTACAATACCCTCATACAACCCAACAACGAGTAATGAGTTGTTAAAGCAGTATGAATATCGAGCTGTTTAGGCACAGATTAAATGGCAAAACAAGCAGAGGATAATTTTTTCCATTGAAGGGCACCATTAATATGTAGACCAAGAAACTTGATCGAATTTGAGGATCATATTAAGTCATTGTCGAGTTTTAAAGGTTGTAAAACTCTTTTGTAGGATAAAACTAAAGTTTTCTCAGTGTTTAAACAGTGCTGTTCGCGTCAGCCAGGACTTAATATTAATGAAATCTTTGCTCCCAGAATTTCATGATCAACACAATTGAAGTCTTCAGCGAAATTACAGAAAACCGAAGCTGTAGAAAATTTATTACTAAGTGAGGTATATATTTAATTAAGAAAAGAAAGCAAAGCGTAATAGCGCATTTATTAGGTAGGAAACCAAATTTCAGCTTTCAAAATTTTATGTTTACAAAAGGCAATAGACGGCAATAGAACATTTTCTATTTTCTTCACCGTGCATATTACATGTGGTAAATCATTTTCAAATTTTGTCCAGCTTTTTTCATGTATGATGCTGTATCCGATAGAATGAGCAAAATAACAAATTTATAAAATTATTTTTGTCTTGAAACGCGTGCCAAACCTAAACATCTTTCAAAATTTGTTTAATTATTCACGATATGTTATTTATTACAAATATATGCAAATATTTGAAAAATGCATATAATATGCAAAATATGCGCCTTGGATATTTGGGTTTCCTAATTACTATCACTATTCTCTGCAATGTAGATTTATATAATTAAAACAACTTTGTAAACATGAAATAAATATATTGTATTATGTTTTTTATATAAATGAATTCAAAAATCATATTGATCACAATATTTTTACATTTTACAACCATTATAATACTATACAATTCCTATTTACATTATTAATTGGAAATAACCTTTGAAAAGAAAATTTCCAGTCGCTATAAATAAGAAACTGCAAACATAAACTAGCGGAATAACTAAAAAAAATATTAAAAATAAAATGCAGTGATTAATAGAGGAAGAATTAGTATAACTATATTGAAGTGATATATAATTATAGAAGAAATGATTTTTAATTAAAATTCTCTTCTATATTGCCCACTGTGTTGTGACAAAGGTTGCTTAATAGGTTATTCTTCCAATCTTTGTCTATATGATTATGCAGCGTGTTAAATTGTTAGTATTAGTCCATGATACCTGGCTTATTTTTACTATCAAGCCGAATCTTCGTGAATAGGTTCGTTTCTATGTGACGCCCAACTTTCTCCTGTGCGATAATTCTCGATTGTGATAGGTAATAAGGATAGCAGGGGGTAAAATATGTTGATTTGAAATTCTCAAAAATTTATTACTAACTGGACTTTTTTTCTTAGATCTGATAATTATCTAAATTATTCGAAAAAATGTTTGTCTTACAAAAGAGTCCTCCTCCTTCTAACATGTATCGATAACGAGGCCATCAAAAATGACTACTAAGCAGCTAACTTTTTTTATTTAGTTAATATTTATATAATTTAACGCATGCGCAAACATATTAGGTATCCCATGTTAGTGTCGAATCGTTATAATCCTGCTATTTTAAAAATAAATATTAATTGTTAAGAGGCTTTTATTCAACTCTACGAACTGAAAATACAGCATTAACCTCAATTCCTCATCGACTTTAAAACAAAAAACCAAGTTAGTTAATCAGAGTTTAGGGGGGGGGGTCATGACCCCCCCCCCGATCCGCGCTTGCCTACTATGTAATATTTTTGTCCTACAGTGAGTAATTAGAAAAATGGTCTTGTGGTAATAACCATTTCCGAGCGTTAAATTATATAGATATTATATAATTTATATATAATTATATAGATATTAACTAAGTAAAAAAATCAGCTGGCTAGTAAGTTACATGTAGAAAATTCTTGAAGGACATTTTATAAAAACGCAATTGTATCAAATATCGTAAACATGTATCAGCATTTATTTTATTATAAATAAGACTTTTGTAAACAACTTAATAATTAGTTCGCTCTTGAGATTAATTGTATTCATTCAAATATTGTAAAATAAATTTTTCAAAAATAAATTTCGAAAACCGAAATTTATAATTGGCGCAGTCAGTAGGATTAGTGCGGTCGCGATTTTTCACGCAAAGTACGATAAAAAATTCCGACTACGTACTTCAGTACAGCAGCACTAGAGGAACTTCAGGACTTCAGATAGCTGTAAGTGCCAAGTTTCCTTATTATTTTTATTCCTTTTTATTATCCATCCTTATCAAAACTTTGAGTAAGGAAGAGATAATTTAATAATTTTGAATATTAATTTTATGAACGATTTAGATACGTTATTGAATACATTTAGTTATCTAAACTTAAAAGAGAATCCAGATTATATAAGAATGACGACTTCAAATCCGAAAACCATAAATTGGGAACTATTTAAACTTAAATTATAAAATATTAAACCATATGATGGAAATAAAAATACATTAAATAAATTCATAAATAGATGTGAGAACTTAATAGAGACATACTCGGTTTATAATGATCAAGATATTAATAACCACGTATTAGAATGTATACAAGAAAAATTAATCGATAAAGCTGAATTAATGGTAGGAAATGGGATAGAATTAAATACTTGGTTTAAATTAAAAGAAGCGTTGATACAATGTTTGAAAATTTTGAAAAACTTTACGGCCAATTTTATGAGCCCAGAGTTAAAAATAACAATAATAATAACAATGTCCAAACGAACAAAATAAGAAATAATAACCAACATAGTAATTATAATGCTTTTTACCGACCATCTTACAATAATAATTATAACAGATATAATAACAATAATAATTATAATAATGATTTTCCTAGTCAACCAATAAATGCAGTAGGTAAATTAGATAAATGGCTTTTTGGAACTTTAGATTCAGATGATGAAGAAAGATATAATAATGCTATAAATGTTTTACAACAAAATCAAAAACAAATAATTCATGAAGTTAATTTACAAATATCATTACATAAAAAATTAATTGATCATTATAATAAATCGATTACGACTCTATGGATTAATCAACAAAAACTTTCTGATAATTTAGAGAAATTTCACATTTCAATTGAAAATAAAATAATAACTTCGAATAATTTTATAACATTTCAAAGTACAATATCACAAATTAATCTGGATTGTCAAAGTTTAATTACACTGATTGATAATATTGAAAATGCAGTAACATTTTCTAAATTAAATACAATTCACAGTTCAGTCATATAAAGTCAAGAAATTTTGGAAATGATAAAATATTCAAGTACTATTTACAATAAAGAACAAATCCCAAAATTTAATAATATTTTGACATATTATCTCTTTCTTGGTTCACAAGTAACCTTTTCCAAATCCAAAATAATATTTGCTACCCATGTTCCTATCCTTAAACCTATGAATTTTTTCATTTATATCCTGTAATTCAAAATCATACGATATTTATCCCTCCTCAACCTTACTTGGCCAGAAGTCAAGAAGTTAATTTTATTAAAGAAGAATGCCCAGAGTTAGAAGAAAAATATTATTGCAAAGAGACTTTCAAGTTAAAAGATAATTGTACTATTAAACTGTTAAACGGACATTCTGGTAAAAATTGTGTTATTAATGAAATGGATCTTCAAGAAACTATATTAGAACAAGTAACAAATAATGAACTTTTAGTGATTGCAAATTCAGAAACTGAAGTGATTTCTAAATGTGTTTCGGACCGTTATTTTAAAATAATTTATCCATCGATTATAAAAATTCCAAAGAACTGTAGCATTCAAATAGAAAGTGAAATATTTTCAACTAACATACAAATAAAAAAGGAAAAATCAATAATATTACCGAAATTGAACTTAAAATTTTTAAATAATCAAATTTATAAATCTCCTAATTTAACCAATATAGATTTTGATAAATTATATGAAATTAATAAAATTGCTAAAAACATAAAACCAATTCATGAAATTTACAATTCAATTCAAGTCATGTATCAATTGGATTATTTACTATAATAATAATAATTTGTATAATTTTAACAATATTTTGGTTAATTCGTAAATATAAATATAAATTTGTAAGAAAACAGAAAATCGAAGAAACGAAGAAAGAAGACGTCGAGTTAGAAGAAAGAAGAAAACAAGAGATGAAAAATACCTCCGTCATTTTTCATTCTTAGGGATGGAGGAGTTACATGTAGAAAATTCTTGAAGGACATTTTATAAAAACGCAATTGTATCAAATATCGCAAACATGTATCAGCATTTATTTTATTATAAATAAGACTTTTGTAAACAACTTAATAATTAGTTCGCTCTTGAGATTAATTGTATTCATTCAAATATTGTAAAATAAATTTCGAAAACCGAAATTTATAATTAGTAATCTTTTTTTATGATACATGTTGGAAGGAGGAGGAATATTTGATTAAACCATACATTTTGTAGGACAAACAATAATAATTCAGATAATTATCATCAGATTTGACAAAAAGTCCAGTTGGTGATAAATTTTTGAGAATTATTAAATCAACATATTTTATCCATGCTATCCCTATTACCTACCACAAACGAGAATTTTCGCACAGAAGAAAGTTGGGCGTCTCATAGAAATGAACCTATTCACGAAGATTCGGCTTGATAGTAATCAAGTATAAAAATAAACCAGTGATCCTGGACTAAAATGTTCACTACAAAAAACTAATCGAATCGTTTATACCTACTAGGGCATAAGTCACTTTTCACCATTTCAAGATAATGAGAAAAATGTTAGATTTGAAAATTTTACAATATATAAATTTTTTAATTGGTGCCTTCGCTTTTTCATCTACCAACGTTGAAAAACCCTTGAAAAATCCTTATCCCTCAAACCTCTTAAAAATATTTTTTATTAAGGGAAAAATTTAATAATAGACTACAAAAACTATTTTTTTTTAATAATATATAAAAAATTATAATATATATCCTTTCCGATAATGCATTGTCTCTGCTTTACACCCTCCAGTTATTTATAATGTGATATTCCTCTGGAACCTATTGGACCAGCTCTCGACAACGTTATATTTTGATTCCAGACTTGGAACCTTTCTATGATATATATGATATGCTGCATTCTAGGACATTTCCATAACGTTATTAGCCTTTTTGGATAAACCAAGCTTGAAATGTGCAAACGTGAATCCTTTTATAAACTCACATACTGCTACGTATTTTCCTCAACCACCTCCTTTTCTGTAGAGCTGTTCTCATTTTCGCCCCTTTAGCAAATCAAACATTTTAGATTAGAATTATGTTTGAACAGAACTATCAGGCCAGCCGTCTGTTAAGTGTAGAAAGGAAGCTAAGTCGGTTGATTTGCGACATTTATATACTAAACATCAAATTCAACTCGCATATAAATGTATAAAGAGATAACTTACTTTGTTCCTTTCTGCACTTAACAATATGACTTGCACAAATAAATAACTTTCAATGTTTAACAAAAACTATCAAAATATAACTTACGCCCTTTCAGAAATAAACACGATTCACTTTTATAGCGGTAAATTATACAAGGAAATGTTTTATTCGGTATTCTTTATAGGTTTACTAAATACATCAATAACTTTGCTACACAGTTAGTTCTACACCTAAAATTGTGACAAAATTATGCTGTTAGCAAATTTCTTTCAATTTACCAGCAGAACGTTATTAACATAGTTTTTTATCTATAAAATTGTAACGTTTATAAAATAATCTTTTTATCTCCTTTCTGACAGGCAAAATTGTTTTTTGGGGTATATGTACTGTATGACATGGTACAGATTCTAATTTAAATATTATTTTTTCTCAGTCAACAGAGTCGTGCTGCTAAAAATCACATTGCATCAAAATGGAATCTATGTGATTCAGATAGTCTTTCTTTTTTATCTTCTTGTCTTTCCTTCCAGTGCAAAATACCTATTATCACAGTAATCAAACCACAAACTGTAGTCAAAGCAGCAACAGACATCAGAATCAATTTACTTGGTGTTACAAATAATTGCGCCTTCCATTTAGATGGTTCATTTGTTGGCCAAGGTATTACTAACATCTGAGAATTAGGAATAATTTGAGTCCAGTGTTTCGAGTAATTTGAAAGACCAACTGTTACTTTATCTACGAAATTTGGAGTTCGGCCAAGACCAAATATAGAATAAGGTAAATTTAAACTGAAGTGTGCTGATTGAGGCAATTGACTGGAAATACCATGTCTAGTTTTGCCTTCTTGGGTCGTTGTTTTGTAGGATATCGACGGACCTAAAAAAATTAGATAAAAATATAATTGGTATATTAGACAAAAACTTTTCATAGTAATAATAAAGTGTATACATGAAATTTTATACTTCTAATCATCACACTGTATAACATTTTTGTTGATAAAATCGGTTTAAATATGTGATTTATCAATTTGAGATTGTTGAACGCAAATAGGAGAGATGGGGGTAAAGACCAGCAAAGGGCAAAGACACGCATGAGGTTTTTAGAGGAGTTTTGTCGGCCACCAGGTAGCAGATCCGTTTTAGTAAACCTCAATCGCACAACAAAATTCTTGAAAATAGTTTTAACCTTGGCTGAGAAAATGCGGGGAGTATATATTTTCTCTGTTTTCATAATCGTTCTTCCTGTCAATTATTTCAAAGATGATTTGAAGTATTTCCAAAATCTAGCTTCCTTGTTTAGTACGAATAAAGGTCTAAATAGCTTGTATATTACTCAACTCCTTTAGATATTACATTGCGTAAGGTATCTACCTACTTACGAGAGAAGTGGTGTTTATTTTGGATACTAACTGAGACATCTTATTTGTTCAACAGAAACTATAAGAGGAAACCGACTTAATAGCCTATTACTGCCAATTAAATGCAGCTCGCCGTTTGATGCATACAAGCAACTTTTGACAGAGGTTTTCATGAATCCACTTTGGGAGCAAGATTGAAGATCAATTGTGCTGATGAAAAGGTACCAGGGAGTCTTGGAGGTGTTAAACCTACATTTCCTCCCTAGCAGGAACAAGAACTGGTAAACCATTGTGTTGAACCGGACAAAAAGTATTTTGGAGTAACTTTGAAATCCCTCTAATTCCTCATTCGTCGAAAGAACAATATTCCCAATTGATTTCATGAAAACATGAAACTTGCTAGGAAATACTTCACACGCCATTTCAAGTGCAAACACATACTATCAGTGAGCGTGTCAAGAAAACGAGTGTCGCTCGTACAATGGGATTCAATAGCACCCAAGTTTCCCTTTATTCTGAAAATTTGCAGAATTCTAGTTTTCTCCTTTGTAAAAATACAATATGGACAAATAGTGCCAAATAAACTGCCAAAACATGTGGCCCCAACTAGCAAAGGGGATGTCTCTAAAGTTGTTGCTGCTGAACAAAGCCAGGTAGTCACGTCAGTATGTGCAATAAGCACTGTTGGCCATTATGTCCTCATGAAAGTTACAGTATGGCTGTAACTGACAAGGTATCATTACTTGGCTTTAACACTTAGTCTAAGTCTTGTGCCTCACACCAGTTTGGAGGCTATCACATTTGGGAAGGAAAACCATATTCACTTCTCACATTGCCTCCCCATAGTAGCCATAGGGTTCAGTCACTTGACCGGACCTTTTTTGGTGCATTGAAAGAATATTACGACGCCGCAGTTGCTGCTTGGAATGTTTCGCACCCGCGTGAGGTATTTAACTCATAAAAAGTAGCAGAAACGGTTGAGGTGGCCTTCGAAAAGGCAGTTACAATTGAGCATGCTATTAATGTTTTAACCGACGTGGATTTGTTGCCTGTTGAGATGACTGATCAAGACCCGCCAACCAGCGCTGGGGAAGAAACAAATGTTGACGACAAAATAATTAGGTTCGATTTCATCCAATACGAACAAACTTCTTCTATCGAAGCTTCAGAAGGAAGCCATCCCCAACTTTCTCCTACTGATAATGAAAAGCAATTAACTTCCCAAGTTGTCCCTACTTGCAATCCAGATAATGAACAGCCCTCTTCTTCATTAGTTCATCCCGATAACTTACATAAAACTCCAGATGCTGGGCATGCAATGAAGCTAATCTGACGTATCAAGATGTACATCAATGTATGACATCCCCTGAAGAGATAATTCCACTTCCAATAACTCTTATCAAGAGAATAAGGAGTAGGAAACGATTAAAATCCGTGTTGCTTACATCCACATCAAACAAACAGAAGGTGCAGCAAGAAGTTATTGAAAAACGAATACAAGCTGCAAAGAAGGAAATGTGACTGACGGAAAAAAAATCTCGTAACAACTGTTCCCAACATCGAATCCAAAAAAAAGCAGAAAAAGGTGGAATCTAGTTTTTCTGATTCAGAATGTGAAATTTCCTTACATAACAGTAGTTCCGATTTTGACTCTCGATGAAGTAACCAGGCTGTTGTTAAAGTCTCTGGTAAAGCAAAAAATTTGTTTCGTCGTTACGTTGTCAGAATAATTGAGGTTTACCCTAATGGATATAAAAGTTGTTTTTAAAAATGACTACAGAATATTTTAAAATTTCCAGACACAAATGAGGATGCTTTTATTAATAATCAAATTATTATGATGAAATTATCTAAAACAACAAAAAGAAATAGCACTGGGTTCCCAAAATGATATTTTTCTCAGAAAATATGTCAGCATCTACAGATATTCATAAAACCTACATACAACTCCATTTTCTGATCGGTATTTAAAAAAAAATGTTTCTACTGTGATTTCATAAAATATACTTGACTTGAGTAGTTCACTGATATATTTTATTATTTTCCCACAAAATCTTATATTGGGGCAAAGCCACGCAATGCAGGAGTTTGCCATTATTTTATGTTTAGCTTCAATCTAGTGGTTAGTATCAAGAGTGTTTAGCTAACAGCCAGATATAATTAAACCATGCTTAAGCGTTCCTCTTTTCTCAAGAATTAAAAAACTGAAAATGCGAATTTTTATAAATATTTTTTCTACACTATACCAATTTGAAGTTATTATGTATTAGCAATAAAAACTGTTCAGAATATTTTTTCGATGAATAAGTGAATAATAAAGAAGCAATTATAAGGACAGAGACAGCATATTTAATATTGTCTGCTTCCCCTTCACCAACTAACTCAATTTCAATTTCTGGCACGAGATTCTATAATCAAGTCAACATATTCAAGAGACTGGAGGTTAATAAATAGTTCACATTTGATTTCTGAAGATGGTAACTCAATCATAGAATCTAGTACCTAAATTTTTAATTAACAATGTTAATGTACTCATTTTAATTACTTATTATCGTTGATATTATTGTCCTTCCTAGTATGTAATTTCGAATGTTGTTGCGGGTTGAGGACTCAAAATAAAACTATTTTGACTGACGTCTATTAATTTGAAAAGGTATGTTGTTTTCACAGTATTTTACTTAAATGTGTATGTCTTGGTTCTTATTCTTTTATGTTATATAGTTTATCTTAGATGCAGTGTGTCCCATTCATATACATGTATAGATATTTATATTCTTACACTATCTGTCTATTGTTTTACTTCGAATTTCACAATTTTTTGTTTACTTGTTACTTGATAAAGATAGAAACGTTGGCATTTCAAAAAACTCTTGGACAGTTTTATTTTAAATCCTCAACCCGCAACACCATTTTTCTCCTTTCTTTAATGTTAGCAAAATGCTTGTTTTTTCTCGTATCCTCTGCCGTTTAATTATTAGTTGTCGCTCCATCTTTTGCGGGGTCTTTCAACGTTTCGGTGCCCCAAGGGCGACTTATCTCTAGCTATTTTGGCCATTATGTCGTCATTCATTCGATCTATGTATTCGTTTCACTCTTTTTCTTCCCAATATCTATTCGTTTACGTTGTCAATCTTACATGTTCTTCTAATGTCCTCACTTCTCTCAAAAAAGTCAAAAAGTGTCCACCCATCCAGCGATTCTGCGCACATTTTCATTTCGGTGGTTTCTAATATTCTCTTTGTGTTTGATGCGTCTAGTCTGGTTTCTGCTGTGTATGTTAATATAAGACGGATGTCACCCTTGTATATTCGGGATTTGGTCTCGATTCCGTTCAGGTAAACTGAGGTTCGTGTTGCTTTTGCCGCTTGGTTTCTCACCTCCGCTTCGATATCAACGTATCCTGATATTTCAATGCCTAGATATTTAAATTTCATTTCTTGTTATCTAATTTCATCATCTACAACCAGTTTGCATCTGATAGGTGTTTTTGAGGTGGTCATGCATTTCGTTTTTGCTGTATGATATCTTCATTTTTAAACTTTTTGCCGTTGTGTTGAATTTAAGTAGTTATCTCTGTAGGTCACCTTCGTTTTCTCCAATCAGAATAGCACTATCGACATAGTATAGGATCTTGACGTCTTTTTTCCCCATTTTATACCCTTTCAGGTTAAGAGTGCTTTTTTTTACTTCGTCCATAACGATGTTGAACCATACGGGACTAAGAGAATCTCCTGGTCGAATACCATTGTTTACAGGAACTTCTTCGGTAGTTCTGCCATTGTTTTTGGCCTGAATTTTGTTTCTCTGGTAAATGTTTTCGATGTTTTTTATGATGTTATATGGGATTTGCCTGTTTTATTCGGTCAAACGCCTTTTCCAGGTCTATAAAACACATGAACGCCGGTTTGCTATACTTGATGGATTTTTCATTTATTTGTCACAGGACTAATATCGCATCTGTACAAAATCTTCCTGATCTGAATCTTTACTGTTCATCGATCAATATGGTGAGTTCATTTATTTTGTTTGTCACGATCTTTGTTACTAGCTATAAGGTTGTATTTAGAAGGTTTATGCCTCGGTAGTTTCGGGTATCTTTTTGTCTTCTTTTTTGAACAGTAACATTGTGGTACTTAGGCGCCATTCATCCGAAATTTTTTGATGTAATAGGATTTTGCGAGTTATAGTTGTTAGATGCTGTTTCAGGCTTCTCCCGCTGTATTTAAGAAGTTCACCATTCGAAATTAATTATTTATTATACAATAAAAATTTTACTATCTCAGCTCTTTTAAATTCGAGGAAATTAACTTTAAAATTATTATTTAATAAACCCTGATATACAAGATACCAAAAATGAATTTTTGTTTTATCAATAACAAAATTTTGTTTCACAATACAATTTTCTAACATTAAATAATTTTTTTTCTTTTTTAATAATAAAATAAACTTCATTTAAATTGAAAATTTTCAACTGAAAAAAAATAAAATTCTTATTTTCAAATAAAATTGAATTTCACAATTAACTTTTTAATGTAACTAAAATACTTTTTAATAAAGATCTAATTTGTATTCTAGACTCACTTTCCAGTAAATCTACTTTGTTACGACTTATTTCAAATTATATACGAATATGTACATATTTTAGAGATAAAATCAAATTAATTAAATCATTAAAATTACTATAAATCCAAATTCAAATTTCTAATAATAAAAATTATCCAAAAATATGTTTAGTGTAACCCATTATACTAATTAACCAGTGGTTTCAGAAATTCCAGCTCACTAAATATACTCAAACACTGAACAAACGAAAATTTTCATTGGGTACCACTTAAAAATTTGGTAGCTTATAAAGATATAGTGGGTTCCCTTATTTCAGTCAAATGCACGTTTCTGAAATAAAAACAACAATTACCTGGTAAATTTGTTCCGTAAGTTCTACGTTTTTTACCAACTCGCCCCATTATCATAGGATTATTCTTATTTGTTAGTCCAGTAAGAACCATTACTTTAATAAAATTGGCATCATAATCCAAACTATTCTTGAAAGCGGCAGATTTATATTGTTTACCATCAAAGGTAACCATAACACAATCTAAAATACCATCTTGGTAAAAATCAAAGAAAGCTGCCATAACCGTTCCGTTTTTAAAAGGATTTAGGGAATTCCATTTGATAGCATAAGTCCGATTGAGGATACCGCAAGTTTGACATGGAACATTTTCTAGAAGAAATGCTTGAGGATTACCACCTTGTACTGGACATAACGTAGCTAATATATCGGGATAACCGTCCATGTTAAAATCGCCGCTTCTTAATGTTATAACATTAGTATATGTGGTATCCTCGTGGTGATAAAACTTCCACAAATTTGTGTTATCATCTTTAAAATTTACCTGAAAAGACCAATAAATATTTTTTCAATTCACTTAATATCAACCTATTCAGATTAAAAACATGAATGTTTAGAACAGACTACTATACTTAACAGTGTCACGACTAGTTAAGTAGACTAGACAATGACATCAATAACAATACTGATCCTTTTAGAATTTTAGTTTCCGTTTAAAGGTAGTCACGCACTTGTCGTCATCGGACGGAGTTCACGCACGCATTTGACAGATTTTCCGAGTGTGATAAAAAACATTAATTCAATTCAATTCGCATCGTACGTATCGGAGATCAGCAATGCCGACGAGAATCCGAGAAGGGTTATTCATTCCGAATCGGAGTCTTAACGGAATAAGGAATTTCTGGATTATGCATTCGGAGCCGATTGTAGTATTCAGTCCGACGTTTAGCACTTGTTGGATCCCGTCTATCTATACTCGTATATTATTTATTATAACTCCATTGTCACTTGAGATGGACGGAGCTCAGTTAATTTTGATCGTGCAGAGTTAGATTATCTGAGTAGGAGATTATCTGATTATCTTCAATACTCAAATTAACAACGCAGGGATAATATTTGGGAAGACATAGGAAGAAGGATGAACCATCCCAGTAAGTCACAATGCATTTATTTCAATGATTTCATTCATTTCATTTATATGTTTACACTTTATGTAATTCCTAAAATGTAATAATAATAATAATAATAATAAAAATTATTTAAATTACTTTCATCAATGAATTGAAGTAGTAAATGTTATTGGATTAAGATCTCAAGGTTATTTTTAGATCACATGTCAACCTTTACATCCTAACTAAAATAGAAGATTCTCTACAATTGTTGGTTGGTAAAGTTGACTATTTTTTTATTTCTCTTATTTTGTGCTAGCCAATCTTGTTATGTAAATAAACAATTTCCTTCTTTTTTCTAAATTGTTTTATCCTTTTAGCCTATGTAAATGTGGTCCCAATATGTTCAACAGTTCAAAAAACTTGACACTGGTCATGCGGAAGTATTGAAAAAATCTGTAGTCATCATCAATCAGATCAGGGAATAATGTGTGATATTCTCCATACTCCTGTCTCTTCTGATTGATTTGATGTAAACAAATTAAATGCTTTCTGGCCAGCTTACGCTCTTTCTCTTATTATTCTGCCAGAAAGCCAGAAACTATTATAATTTCATCAATATCCATATTATACATTTCAAAAAAATCAAAATTTTTATAATAAACGAAGTCAACAACCAAACGCACAAGACTTCCACAGCGACAGGATGCCACTCAAACTCACGAGAGACCTCGGAAATTGGTAATTTACGTATCTGTGTGCACAGTCGTCGAAATAAATCGATGACGACAAGTACGTGACTACCTTAAGAATCAGGTGTAAGTATTTTTAGTGATTATGTTATATGCATATTGCTAGTCACTATTATTGTGAGTATTTATATTTGATAATATATCATTTCATTTATTTAGTTTGTACTTAAACAGTTGAAAGTATACAAAATTTGTTTTTTTGTAATGCAGTAATATGTCAATCGGTCTGTTACACTTTTCGTCAAAATATATTTATTATTTCATTATTGTGGTTCGGTAATAACTTCTACGATATAACCGCTTCAAAAGACTAATTTGTTCATTCCTCACTAGTATTTGTGGGTTTTGGTAACAAAATTTCATTACCTCCTTGAGGCAACATTATAATCAACCGAGGAGCAGAATTTTTATAATAGTCTGCAACAAATATTCATAAAATACAATCTATTTATTTCAAGAGTGAGTGAGAAGCAAACACGACGCGGGGGTTGTTTACTAGCGCGTTCCTTAAATTTTTAGTTGTCATCATGCCGTACACGCGAGAGCCACGCTCGCATTGCGTGCGCGCGTATTTCGAGAACAAACGATCACTTATTCGAGTTCGACGGTTGTATCGGTAACATTATCGACTGTGCAACCTTGCGGAAGCTCAAAGCAATGCAATAATTCTAGCTTGGATCCAGACATTCAATACTACGGGCGAAATTCGTCAAGGACAGCAAGAACGCCTGGAAACATTCAGTCAGTAGCAGATTCTGTAAGCCGACAGCCTCGACTCAGCGTCATAAATTGTGAGTCTCAACTGGGATTACCATGAGCGACAATTAACCGCATAATGCGATCTGATTTACATCTTAAGGCCTATAAAATTCATATTGTACAAGCTCTACATGAAAATGATTACGTTATATTGAATTTTGTGAATGTAATGTTAGAGAGATTTGAGAATTTCACAACATGTTCTTCAGGGATGAGGCACATTTTCATTTGGATGGATACGTAGATTTCCAAAATTGTCGTTTTGGGGAAAAAAGAATTCAAAGAACTTACATAAACGCCTGTTACAAATCCGAAAAGTCACCGTTTGGGTCGCTATGTCGGCGAACTTCATTATTGGGCCCTACTTTTATGCAGATAACAGAAGACATGCAGTGACTGTAACTTCTGCACGCTTTGTCGACATGATACGCAATTTTTCCGGGCCTCGACTATAAGAATGTGAGCATTATAACCGACTAACATGGTTCCAACAAGATGGAGCCACATCGCACACCACTAAAAACTCTTTAGCTGCATTGCACGATTTGTTCCCAGAAAAGGGCACCTCAGAGCCCTGACTTGACTCCACCTGATTTTTTTGTGGAGTCTACGAGAATAATCCACGAAATTTGACAGATTTAAGAAACAATTTTAAAGATCAGGAGAATCGTTCGACCAATTCTTCAAAAAGTTTTTGAAAATGTACGCAAACGGTTTGAGGCCGGTACCGTCAACTTGATGGCCCGCATTTAAACAATGTCGTTTTTAAAATGTAAAATTTTGTTTCTCATCTTTTAATTTATACCAATAAATAAATACATACAAAAATAAGTGTAATTTTTTTTTCTAACTTGAGTAGTTGGGTCGTTATGAGACATCCTATATATGCAAAAAAGGTCAAAATTGTCATGTATAAAATTTGATATTTTAGCTATAAATTTAGATCTCTAGATCACTGATGGTGCTGAAGTATATTTGAAATGATTGTGATAAGAAATACCATACTTTTCAATCAATGCAGCTTTTAAATATTTTTTGACATTTTTATAACCTGATTGTGGATCATTAAGCCTTATAAATACCCTAAAGTAAACAAATCGCCGCTATGATAAAAAGATGTAAATTAAAACAAAATCAAAGGCGCCGCAAACCGGCATATTCCCCCAAATTATAGATTTCCATTACAACCGAACAGGACCGGCTTCACGGTTCATGTCGTGGACGAGTTTGTAACATTACCCCATCCTTAAAAGGAGGTTTTTCCTGGAACTCATGCACAGCCAGGACTAGGTGGATCTTTGTCATAGTCAGTCTCTTCACATTGACTTCCGCGGAGGCTTTGTGGCGTTTCCTACACATCGCGGTACGTGGATGGATCTTGAAATTGATTTTTGATTAACAGATAGAAGATGTACTACAAATTGGGTTCGATTATCAGCGTCTTGCTGGGGGCTGGGATTTGCTTTTCAAGTTTTTCTAATTGACCAAACTTATTTCAGAAAACGGTTGCCAACCCACGTAGGTTCTTAATATGGGCAATGTTGATGCAGGCTAGCAAATTGTTTTCAGATCTAGCGAACAAATCTCGTTGATGTTTTGTAGCGACTCCATATCTAGCTTTGCCGGCACCTCCGTCCGCACCTATAAATTTATCGAATGCAGGGCATGTCCTACTTCGAACGGCGATTTTAGTTGATTACTTTCGGTACTGGAAACTACTTTGGGCAGATAAGTATCTCCCAATAGTCCTGTTGATTCTGTCGACCATTCCGCTAAAAGTTGATGATCTGGATCTTCATTCACAGCTGATCAAAGATATACTGGAACACATGACTATCGAATTATCTTGATCGCTGTGGGCTTCCAAAGGTACATCATATTGGTTGATAAATTCCTTCACCAATACTTCTGCGATAGTTGTGGCTTCTTGATTCGGGTCGCGTAAATTTCCACCCACGTTGTGAAATAATCCATCATGATTAGGATGTATTTACCACTACTGGCTGTCGTCGGAAATGCTCCAGAGATATCTATAGCAGGGGTGGCCAGCCTGTGGCCACATGCGGCTCTTTGAAGGATTATTTGTGGCTCTCGATAAATATACCCGAGTTCCCTTTTCATTTTTGTGTTATTACATTAAAAAAAATATCGTTCCGTATGTGTTTCAAAATGTTTTAAATTACTGACAAAAAATAGGAATGACTAAGTGCAACGATGTAACAAATTTCATTTTCGTCGAAATTAAGAATATGACTCAAGGAAAACGCACGACCGAATATCAACAATGGCGTAATCGACTGACTCCAGGTCAGTGAAGGCGCTGCAGTCGTTCAATGGAGTTCTTGAAATCAGCAGAAAACACGGACTTTTAAGGTTCAAAACAAGGGAAAGTTGATCAAGAACACTGGCAACCCTGCTCCAGTCCGAACAGTAGGTTGTAGCACACACCTCACACCCACAAAAGTAAAAGTAAAGACGGTTGACATTGTGCTTTGGAGGAAAAATTTTGTATCACGCTTGCTAACGATGTAATTTGTAATTTGGAATTCTTAATAAGTTAAAAATAATTTGTTTAGTATGTAGGGCGTGTAGTTATTGTTTTGATAACACAAAACTTATATTTTCTAACTTTCTTTATTTCCAGTTCTTTTACAAACATGACGATAGAGAACGAAAATAAAAAAAAAGGAAATACTAGCAAGAAAATATAATTTTTAATGAGTGGGAGGAGAATTTCTTTTTAAAATGCCACTAACGGAGAAGCATTATGTGTTATTTGTAATTCTACGGTCAAAAATTATAAAGCTTGCAATTTACGTCGACATTATGAAACCAATCATCCTCAGTTTTCTAATCAGAATCCACCAAATTCTAAATTAAGATTTGACAAACTTGCTTCTTTAAAATCAAATGTGAATAAACAACAGTCAATTTTGACGACCTTTAGCAATCAAGCTAATAATGTGGATGAAGCCAGTTTTGTTATTGCCTGGCATATTGCTCGTGCAAAACGCCCGTATGGAGAGGAAGAGTTTATTAAAAAAAAACTTAGATGATGTAACTACAGTTTAAGATCCAAATAATGCAGCATTGCACAAAGTTATTTCGCAGATTCTTCTTAGCCACCCCTGATCTAGAGCGATCCTTTCTAAAGGACTTCTAACATTTTACTGATTCATGGTTGCCTTTCACTTGCGAAATGAACCATTACTTGTAGCACATTACATTTCTTACATCAGTCAATCACATTGTCGTAGCTGTTTATTCACGAAGTCTCCATACCAGTTATCATCTGTTCGAAAAGGTTATGGGAATTGTCAGTTGATGTTTTGTGGACTATAGACATTACTGGTATACAGGATCCAATTTGGTTTCCTTTTTGATGATAATCAGGTAATCGTTTATGTTTATTACACATAGTCGGTTCTTCTTTGTCGACTTAACTGATCCTTTTCCAATTAGTACTCCTTTCCAAAATCTCCGTCATGATTCCATGGCTTCATCATAACAGGTGTTCCTTCTTTTCCACTAGCCGCACTACTATCATGGCTTTGGTTCGTGAAGGTAGAACACAGCTGTCAACACCTCTCAGATGGATGAAGAAATACTTGGGAACCCACTTTAATGTTTCTGTTTCTAAAGTCCAATTGGAAACCATGAAGATTCAGTACGTCCATTCCCAGAATCACGTCTTCTTCAATGTCAGCTACGATTACCTTATGTGTAAATTTTTCTACACCAATTCTCAATTGGATTTGTGTTACTCCGAGTATGTTGGCACTATCACCTGTGTCGGTCCGTAGTCGAATCCTGGCTGATAGAAGCTTTTTCTTGAAGCTTATTATATCGGGTCTTATAATGGTTCTAGTTGCTCCAATGGCTACCAGCAGAGAATATTACTTCCCATTCACATATATACTGTAATTACGACATCTGAGAGTGTCTTTGGAATGATCTTGGCTTGGTGCTGCCCCTCATAATCAACTCGTTCTAGTTTTCCTTTCCTTCATGCTCCTCAACTCTAGCATATTAGCTTCTTTGGCTTCCTCTGAACCAAACCTTCTATCATGTTGACGATCTGATGAAGTTTGCTTCCGCCACCTTCTTGTATGGTTCTGACCTTGTTATATGGCTGCTTCATATTCAAGAGCAGCAGTTAAGGCATCTGTTAAAGTTTTCAGTTAGGTTGATCAAAGCGTTCTCTGTATATCATGGTTGTGCAGGCCATCAATGAATGATCGGATGACTAAACATTCCATCATAACCTCTGCTGCTGATTGATAAGCGAATCGGACAAGTCGGACTTCATCTCTTGAAGAGTTTCGTTGAGCTTCTGCCTTTGGTTATTCAGCTGCAATTGGTACAGATGTTCTAGATGTTTGTGATCACATGTCCAACCTCTTTTTAAGTTGTTTGAAGTCAACAGTTTTTTCAAGATGTATTGTCTGGAGTATATCTCAGGCGTCTCCTTGCAATGCAATGGTTAAGTTCTCTGCTTTTCTTTAGAAAACCTGATTTAAGGAATGAAATTTTATTTTCGACGACAGTGAAAATGTCAATTTTCAATCATAAAATATGGGAGACATCAACGAGATCGTGGTGGAAGACATGTCTTTGAATAGATAAGTTTCTGGATCAAATAAGTCACTTACCAGTGTCACTTTGAGTCTTTATAATAATTGGCTCGTCTTACCGGACGTTTCCAACTCGCGATTCTGCAGTTCAGTTTTCAATGACACCAATGTTTTCCTTATTTCCTAATTTATGTTTCCTAATGGTGCGGTAGATTTATATACACTGTCTTTTACTTAGTATTGGCCAAATTATGGACTTCCATTACAACCGAACAGGACCAGTATCACAGTCCATGTTGTAGAAGGGATCATAATAATACTAACTTCAAAAATTGAGAAAATATGTTTTAAAACATAATAATATATGTACTTCAATTGCAGAAAAATGGTGGCAACTCTAGTCACAAGTTTATAGTAAAGTGAGATTATCCATTAAAGAATACTAAAAATGAAAAATACTCATATAAACTGTTAATAAATCAAAATAAAAACTGACTTTGAACACTCACTATTATTAGTCATAAATAGGAACAAATTACTTATTTTTTGTATATTCAAAATCATGTCCTTTCAATAATTCACATACCTGCATACTGATCCAATCTTGTTTCTCCTTAGAATATAAAAGTAAAGCACTATTTTTACAGTCCCAATCATAACAAACTGGAGTTACTAAATCAACTTTGCCTTTCAATTCTACATCAATGAAGATTGATTGACCTATAACTTGTGCTTCATTTTTACTAGTTGTTGGCAGTTGAATATAAGAGCTGAATACAAATTTTGGTTCTGCTTCTTCTCTACCATACCAAATCTCAAAATGTTGTTTTGTCGTTATAAACAAATCTGCCATATAATCATCATTCAAATCTGAAAGAATTAAATAAACAATAATTAAAGTGAATTGTTCTAATATTAAAAAATGATTATGATTACATTGTACAAATTAACGAAATTTTAAAAAATGGGGTTTGCAAATTGGACTGAAAATAGAACATCAATAAAAGCCAGAATAACATTTACTGCATATGCAATGCAATGAAGGAAACAGCATTGTAAAGAATCAATAATTAGCCAAACCACTACTAAGGAGTAGATTTACTTACAATGTAATAGAACAAAAAATAATATGTTGGTGTCAGAAATTACTTGGATGTGATGTGTAGAAGAGAATGAGGAATGAAAAACCACATTAGAATTGTCTGAAGGTAGATGTAGATTAGGGATTATACTGCATTATAGCCTTAAAATTTATTGTGTCCCCTAATCTGTGTTCAAAACCTATAACTTCTCTTCTAGTACCATAGTTGAGCTCCCATATCTATGATAGCCTCAAGCAGATTTGGGTGAACTTCAGAGTTCTTTTCTCCTCTTCATAGTATCTACATTTATTTCTGGTTAATCCTGGCACAGTGTGTGTGTATTGGTCTTTTTATTTCCTTTAATTCCTATATGTGCAGAAACCAAACCAAACTTAAGTAAGTCTTTAAATTTCTTTAAGTTTTCTTTGGCACTCTCATGTCAGTTTTGACTTGATATGGCTTGGATAGCTGCTTGACTGTCATACATCTTTTTAACTGTAAGATGCTCAGACACAAGCTTATTGGTGGTGAGTATTTGATAGTAGTCTTAAATAATCCAGCAGCAGCTCTTGTGGAGGTTCATGAACTATCATTTCTTATTCTCACCCTTCTTTCCTACTTAGTATTGTAATAACATTCTTTTCAATGCTTAGTTTCTTAATTAAGTGAAGTGAAAATTCTTAGTTGAGGGGAGCCAAATTCCATGATTTTTGTGTATTTGGCTGACAACTGTATAATAACAAAATGAGATAATGTTCAACATTTAAAGTTAGACAGATCATTGAATGTAATGTTCAACAGGTTGGCAACGCTGTTTCTCTGGAAACGTGTCAGCAATTATAAATAATAATTTTTATAAAAAAACCACTGGTTGACTCACCCAAAGTTACTATCACTTGAAATAACTATAAACTACAACTAATGAAGATAACTAATAAGATACTACACTATTTGTAAGGAAATAGAAATTTTGCTTTAGAAGCTTGCAAGATCTTCAGCCATACCAGACCTGAAGACGTATTGGAACGAACAATCATAAATTTGAAGTTGTTCAAAATGTAAAATGATTTTCACAACAAGCAATCTTGTTAAATTATTTACAATTACAAAATTATGTTGTTAAGTTATTATTTATTAAATTGAATATAGAATCTCGATAATTTCTTCACTAAAATCTATTCTAGTTATATAAGATATTTCTGAAATGATTCTATCGCTTTACCTAAAAATGCATGGGCATGTGGTCTTCTCAGTTCCACAGTTGGACTTTTATTATTTCTATCCATTAGAATCTTGGTTGGTTCATTTCTACTTTTATTAAATATCCAAAATGCTCTCCTTCCATCAGTATCCTCTCCAAACAAATCAATTATCATATCTTGGTTATAGTCAATAGCCAGTGGTTGACCCATCATAGTTATTAGAGGGCGTTTTTCATCAACATCTGAACAATTTAATATAGCTCCTCCCCAGCATATAAAAATGTTTGTTTTTGCGTTGTTTATTGGTACTTCTGTTTTTATAGTTGTAAGTAAGACATCCATTAACGCATCACCATCAAAATCACCTGAAAATACAAATATTAACATACAAATTTTGAACGTAAATATTCATAAAATACCTGGTACAACACTCGTAATTTTGTGTTTATGAAAAGTACAATTCAAATTTCTCCCCGAACGTAGTAGAGGTTCTTCTTCGTTGGCAAGAAGAATATCAACTGTACGATCATTGTCGCTTAAAACAAACACGTCTGTAAGCTCATCTGAATTGAAATCTCCAAATGCTGCTGGTAAACCATTTGTGAAGTCTCCAAATACCAATCTTGTAATATCACTACATTTTGCGCTAGATAATATTGCCAATATTGTTATTTCGATTACATTAAGCTTTCCCATATTATAAAAACTTTTCTAAGAGACAAATAAATTTACATTCTTTTTGTTTTTCGACAGATTAATCATCTGAATTTTGACACAATAATATGACAATTGACAAACATATACGATTTTTAATCACATCGAACCTTTGAGACTAGGAGAGTAACACTTCTAGGTTACAGAGTACTTCTAACTGATGGTTTAATCATAGAAATAAATTGAGCATAATTTTGCTGTTTTAATATAAGTAATTTAGATTCAATGTACTTATTTCATTTTAAATTTCAATATCAGTGAGCATTATTGAAAGAGAAGGATGCTCTCAAATCTGCTATAATCAAATAAAATAAATGTCATTTATTAGCAATATTCTATTGCATATATAATCATATAGTTTGTTATTAATTCAAATTATTCTTCAAGTGATGTGAATGTGTGTGACTGTGGATAAAGTTAAAAATAAAACATGGGAATGGGTAAATATTTTCACAATTTATGCTTGACATTTCCGTTGTCCTTAACTTTCAATTCTGTGTATTCGTATAAACAAACAAAACTATGCGTCATAAACGAGCTCATTGAAATTTCAAATTTAAATTATTCTCTTATCTCGGAACCTTTATTTGGAGTTGTATGACTGATGGATATGTTTACTTTCGTTATAATTTAAAAATTAATAATCATTTGTTTTTATCAAAAAAAATTGTTTGTATTGCAAAACAAAATATTGCATATAAACAGGTATGTTGCATCAAAATGTTTCGAAAGGTTTTTATTTTGATTGTAATTAGGATTTTTAGACCTGGTAATTGTTTGCTATGAAATAAAATCATTTTATTTACTTCACTTTTTTCAGATTATGTACAATAATTCAGGTTTAATACCTACCAGATTTTTAATTTTGATAGTACATTTTGTCATTTGTGTTACTTTATTATGGAACAAGGAGGAGTCAGTGAACGCCTGTTTAATAAAGAAATCATCCCTTCAATCAGAAAACGTTCTTGGCAGTTACCTTACTCAGTAAGTTATATACAAAATTCATTATGTCTTTGTGGAACTTTACTTTGGTGATTATATCATTTTTCAGTAATTCTTTTTCCTTTAATTGAAATATATTTCTTTTTTGGACACAAGTTTTCATAGAAATATGTATGATAAAGTCTCAAAAAAATTATTAATAGTCTATGAGTAGGTAGGTTGTATGTTTATGTGATTTGGAAATGTGTAAATGTTTTATTAACAAATTTTAATTGCCATAATATTTTAAAAATATTTACTGTCCGAGTATTCATGTAAAAAATAAAACAATTAGAATAAAATATCAACAAACCTCATTGGTGAACATTTGATAGGAATCAAATTTATTGTTTCTCCTTATAATTTATGAAAAAATGGCTTTTGGACTTTTATAATTTCGTCTTAATCTTATTATAGAGTTCCATAATTTGATATTTGTATTTTTTATGTGAGCATCTTCTTATATAACTTAACTCTTAATTCTTATTGTCTCCATTTATTTAATATTCACAGTATCCTCCTAGTATTATTACATATAACACTAATAGCCAAATTAGTGATGCAACCAAAAACAAAAAATATAAACCAAATACACGGCAGCAAGTATATCTTTAAATAATTTTTTAAACTAAGCAAAAACTTTTTAGCTAATTACTTCAGTTGATAATCGTCCCATATCATTAATGAGAATCAACTATCATTGTGATATTCAAGAGCTGTTAGTTAGAAAGAAAATCAGTTTTTTGTGTGGAACTGCTTGATACAATTTCTATTCAAATTAGATTTAAATGAATGTACTAATATTGCACAGTTAATATTTAAGACTCCAGTTTCTATTATACCTCCATGTTTCTATATCACATATTTGACTAGCACCAGAAAACAAAACGACAATGTATTTCTCTATTACTATACAAAATAATAATTTTAAGCAAAATTATAGGTAAGTAGTAATCATTTCATTACCGGGCGGGCATATAAGAAGATTCGGAAAATAATAACAAAAGTGGCCCCGAAAATCACAGGGAAATTATTTTCAGAACTTTAGGTCCCATGCTACTCAGCCGATTTTTTATACTTGTTCTATCTATCCTAGAGGCGAGATCACCTTTTTTGTAAAACTATATTTTCAAATACCCCCTCTAGTTGTGAACCACTTTTATTATAGTTTTTTTTGTAATATAATCCATTGCTGAATTATGGCCAACGGTTTTCGTAGTTCCCCACCCGGTATATTCACAGGATTAAAATTGTTATAAAAAATAGCTTCCAATAAAGAAATTACAATCAAAAGTATATCAGTCTTAATAGAAATGAATAAAATATATGACAAAAATAACAGCAAAGTGGGTGGTAGTAATAAATAGCTCTCCCTAACAAACTAATCAGTCAAATATGAAATATTTAAAATTGTCTTGTACATGCATTTTAAAACATTTACAAAATTATTTATTTTATTATTTTAGATGGGTAACTGGACTTAGCTTAATGACAACATTTTTATGTTGCGAAATGCTTGCTTTTGTATTTGGATTAACAATGTTTAACAGCAATTCTGCTTTATGTTGTATCCTTTACTACTAACAACCTAACTACTTCATTATATTAGTTAAATAATGAATAATTGAAATGTTATAAGTACACAAAGGGCTACTTCAAATTGCTTCAACTAACATTGCCTTAATACCCTTTAATAAAATATTCGCAGAATTCCATTTTCTACGAAATAATTTAGTTTAGAAAGCAGACATATCAAATCATTCAATGTAAAGTTGAGTTGAGCCCCAGTGCGGTCCATAGCCCAGAGCGGACCTATGGACCACTCGGCGTATTTTATTTCAAACCTCCTCCAGGGCCCAAGAAAAAACATGAGTTTTACAGTTTAGTTGGACAGTCCTGGGTCTTTGAAACATTACCCTACACTTGGTCCACATCTGTTGCGAAGGCTATCCAAAATTCAGATGGATCATAAATGAAACTAGTCTTACCAAAAGCAAATAAGTAAATATGATTTCACTTAAAGCATTATTTTGATCTCATATAATATTTTTGAAAACACATTGTACATTCTACTGCAGGTAGAGTGTGCATTCAAAGAAACAATGAAAGATTTATCTAGAATTAAAAGTGTAAAAACTTATGTTCGAGGCGCTGGTGAAAGTTTTACTAGTAAACTTTTCTTCGGGCCCAGAATGGACCGTACAACAAAAATATCATTTTTTCGCACTCTCTATTTCAAATAAATTCACACACCATATGAAATGTGAAAACACAAAAAAAATTTGGACCCAGGGAAAAGTTTACAATTTTGGTTAGGGCTCAACGTATTAATAAGCCGCAAATTTGAGGCGAGACAAAAATAAGTTTGCTGCTTTGGCATTTTTTTTGTTTGCCCATTTCAAAACCTATCGTTAAAGTAAAGGAATCGACGTTGAGTTTGATGAAGCAAATCACATAGGATTATTTAGATTTATCTAGTACCATCGTTTTTGTATTTCCTTCCATGGTCTACATATTTTTGCACATTTCTATTCATTAGATATAAGTTTTTAGAATTGTTTAAATGTTATTTAATTTATAAATAGCAGTATTATCGTCTATTTTACCTTTCACTGAGCTCATATCGGTTTGGTAGATAAGGTTGGCAGTTAAAGTAAAATTATCTATTTTTTTGCTGTGTTTGTTATTGACGATATTCATTTTCAGTGACACATTTTAGACGACCTTGATTCATAACACTAATATTGTATTTGCTTTCCTTCACATCGACCATTAAGCATTTTCATATTCATACTAAATGTGAAACTAAATTTTTATAAATTTAATATGAAAAAATTAGAAATATCATATTTTTGAAATTGAACTAAAAAATTTAAGTATTTGCATGTCAATTTCAATTCTGTTATTTATTATATTTGAATTTTAGTGCATTTTTGTTTATTGTGATATTGTGTCTAGTGATAATTGGCTTCAACTATATTTTAAACGTTTTTCAAATACAACTAAATCCATTTCTTAATTTATCAAATTTTGATTTAAAAATAAGTCTACTACTTCTACTGAAACCAATTACAATATTATTGTTTATATGTATACACTGGTTGCTCTTCATTCTAGAAGGTATATTAACTTATTAATAGTATTGCTTGATTCAAATTTACCGATTTTTGCTTTATATTAAACTCATCATTAATTTTTCCTGCGAAATTTTCAACTATTTCAGTTAGATAAATTCTGAAATCCAAATAAACGTTTATATCAATAAAAAACTATCAATGCCATTTCCCCAATATTTTTCTATTTCTAAAAATATTTAATTTGAAATTGCCTTTTTTTTTTAAATTTTCCTTTACACTTTAGCATAATGTCTTATCCGATCTCACTATATATTTTATTAGTTTTTCAAATTATATTTTATGAAGGAAATTGCTTACTAACATACAAAGTGTTTCTAAATTCGAGGTGATTGCTCGTATGAAATTAAGATGGTTCTTTATTACAATAAAATTTCCTCAGCTCACCCCTTACCGAGATATCACCCTTAAAAGCTGGTGACTAAAATTGAGTTCTTATCGTTTTTTTAAATTTCAGTAATGCTAAACACTTGAAATTCTGAAATTTTCGTGCACTCGCAAAGGACTTACTACAGTTTTATGAAATAATATAACCTGAAGTCCTTGTTTTATGTAATAATATTTTTTTTTATTTTTTGTTCTCAAAACCAATAGTGCAGAGAAAAAAATGAACATCATAATTTATAATTTTTTCAATAAATTGAGTGAAAAACAATCCGGCAATACGGCAATCCATGACATGTAGACTAAATTAATATTTTTTGGTTAGAGGTGGTTACTACCAGCATTTATTATGAATAGGGTACTTGCATTTTTTAAAAAGTATTCAGTTTTTGTTTATTTTATAAGTTCTTGAAATGAAATAATGTCCGAAAGTAAAATATTTAATTAAAAGGGAAAAGGTAATATCTTTTTAATTGGAAATCGCAAAAAAATTTAACTACATAAAAAAACGATTCTCATTGGTTTTCAGTTGTGACGACATAGGTTTAATAAAAACATTGACCAGTTGTCTGCTTGATGATCGCGAGGAAATTTTTCTATATATAAGAATAAAGTGAATAAATCTTCTTGCGTCATTACATAATCACTTCAAAAATTAAAAGTATAATATACTTAGTTCCTTTGAAATATTGAAATAATTCAAATTTGAATCTTACTTGCATTAAAATAATCCCAGTAACAAAAATAATTACATATCGCAGGATAGTCAAAATGACCAACACTTTCAAACTATTCTTGTTGTATATTCGAATTACTTGGCATCATAAAAAAACTTTATAAGGTATTTTTGTTTATTCAAAGTTGGAATAAATTGTCTTATTTACTTTGAATCATATGTTCAGTATTTATTTTATACCTATGACGTCACACAATATAGCGGCCTTACTGAAATGTTGGAACTACCTATAAAATTTTTGAACATCCAATATTTTTTTCTCTATTAATATTGACCAAAGAATTAAATAACATTGTATATAAACTATCCATAACAATTATTTTTCAATCATGCAAGTACCCTATTGTAATAAATTTTACATTTTTTTTGTTTTGTGTCAAATTTATTAAATAAATTATAAATTATGGTGTTTATTATGTTTCTCTAGTGGTTTTGGAAAAAATTTAGGAATGAGAAATATTTTTTAAATAAAACAAGGATTTCTTATTATTATTTTATTTCATAAAACATATGGAAAAAAGTTTTGATATGAAATAAAGTAATGGCTGCTAATTCTACCCCCGTATAATATAACAGGAATATGCTAAATAAGCTTACTCAACTTCGCGGGATAACTAAGGTTTCTTTTTGTGTATTTGCTCTTGCCAAATACGAATATAAAAATTTTTTTTTTTCATACAAAAAATTTCTTTCAATTATTATAAATAATTTTATTATTTAAATTGTACCCCGGTGAGCAACGGACAGAAAGACCACGCCTTTGAATAAGTTATTAAATAATAATAAAAATATGTATATAATGTACAGGGTGTCAAACATAAGGTGACCCATATACTTTCCCATAACCTGTAAGAGTTACCAAAAAACTTTTATAACAAAAGTTCTTTGTATTTAAAAAAATTTTTAGTGACTTTTAGATTATACTTATATACTCTTAATTCTTCAGTATCGACATCATCTTTGGAATAATCATCATTTGCAAAATTAATTTTTAAACACAAAACCCACGTTTATTGAATTTTCATGATTTCACAGCCTAGAATCATACTTTACGGCTTTTTTTACTGTATGAGTTTCGATTTTTGTATATAACAAAATCTCATTTTTTTTTTAATTTAAATTTAAAATGACCTATACCCTATACCTTTAATAGAACGCTCATAAAAATCATTTCATATATTTAAGTGGCTATGACTGCTACAAAAATAAATTTAAAGTTTCAATAAATTATTATTGTGGAAGTTTATTCAAAGTCAAAATTAAAGGGTTTCGAGCGTTAGAATCGACAAAGAGCAGAGGAGTGTGGGAGACTAAAATATGACGAACTTGGTATAGAGGTATAGGGGTAAATTTCCCTCAACGGTCATATTTTAGGTCCTGATATACGGCTCTGCTCTGTGTAATTAATTAATTATTGTATTTTCAATTAATTTTTAAAAATAAAAATTGAATGCAATTTGATTGGATGTTTGTATTATCGTTTTAACAAATCTGGCAACAACGTGCTTCATTCCGTATGTTTACATGAAAATATGTGACATTTTACGACATTAAAATATGTCTGTTATTTCTAGAGCTGTAGGTTGTATTTCATGTTTCATCAGAATGACAATATTTGTAATTATAAAACTTTCAATATTAATTTGTAGAGATTTAAAATATCGTTTATACTACATATATACAGGGAGTTTTGTTTACGGAAAGAACCATCTTAATTTCATATTCCTGAGTTTTGTCGGATGAGTTTAGTAACACTCTATATAATACTCGTTCTTAAGTTTAACAGTTTTAACGAATTATATACGGTATTTAAAAAGATATAAACAAATAAAGAAATCCAAATAAACAATATGTATACGAATAATTTGTTTATATTAATTTTGCATAGTAGTAAGTTAACGAGAAAAGGCTGCATAAATCTTTGTTTCTAGTTCCGCGATCTGTTAATGAAATTTCGAAGTTTGGTTTACAAGTTCTATATCATATAGACATTAACTCATTTACTTCACGCGATATTATTAAATATTTTATCAATGTTTTTATTGAAACTAGTATTGTCATCAAACACGAGAAAGTATGCGGAATTTCAATTTAATAGTTTGATGAAAACTAAATGAAAATTTAATTATAAAATTTTATCTAAAGAGAAAAACAAACTAGCAGAGTGAGTTATTTATATGAAATATTTCTATTATAATATGGTATTATCTATATGTATATCCACTCTATATGTATCGCCATATTTTATAGAGGTCGTTTCCTACTATTTTTATTTATAATTTCCTTAATAACGAAATTCACCTTGTATATAATCGAATGAATACAAACGTTGCCTCTCATCATGATATAGACTACAAAATGTGCTATTGCGCACCAGCTGGGAAGCAGCCAATGAGAATTCGCTCCCAAAACGATGTGCCAATTTGGGAGCGAAATCTCATTGACTCTTGAGAGATGCGCAGAACGAGTCGAAAATTAGCCCTCGGGAAGAACACACCTTGTAGTCTTTACATCCTGGCCTCTCATAAACTAACCACGTTGGAGCGCGATGTTGCCGAGAATCTTGGCCGTGTATCAGAAATCAGTACCAAATTTTTAGGCAACGAGCCAGCTTAAACTTGTATCATATTCGATTTTAGTCCTTCAAGGTTCTATTTATAGCCCGCGGTATTAATTTTTTTATAAACATTATTTAATGAAATTTTCATCCAGGGTCAGAGGTTGATATTGTTGATATTAGCACATAATTATTATCACGCTTGGAAAACTACTTTATATGTGTTTGAGCGATTGCTATAGTTACAAAGCTGTTAACTCATTATCATAGTTGTCCTTGCGACGTATATACAAGATTTGTCACGAGTTTTAATAATATACGGGTATTTTCAAGTGGAAATGGTTAATATTAATGGTCCGAAGGTTTTTTTTTCGATTTCATGCTAATAAAATTTATTTCTCTCTTTCACTCATAAAGATGATAGGAACATTACGTGATTTCTACTATTAGAGACCCCTTACCCTGCAGAATAACTGTGATCTCATAGGCGGGGAGCCTAGTATTTTCAAGTGGAAATGGTTAATATTAATGTTCCGAAGTTTTTTTTTTCGATTTCATGTAATGAAATTTATTTCTCTCTTTCAGTCATAAAGATGATAGAAATATTACGTGATTTCCACTATTAGAGACCCCTTACCCTGCAGAATAACTGTGATCTCATAGGCGGGGAGCTGGTAACACTGAAAGTCCCGTCATGGCGGAATCGAAAAATTTTTATTTAAATAAATAGAACATGAGTATAGAAATAAATTAAGATGGGTATTGCTGAAACAATGTGAAAAAAAAATTATTAAAAAAATGGAAAAATGTTTTACCGTTATCCCGGATATTTATTTTTTTTAATGTATTCGACAGTAAATTTCATTGGCTTTTATAAAAAATCACGCAAACCACTTTTTTTGCCGGAAGGGTCTGGCATACCAATTTGAAGTGTGTGATGAGGGCTAAAATTTCTCCATCATGCCGGAAACTATTTTTTTTATTTTATTCATTTTTATGTAATTTTTAAAAATAGCTTGGTATGCACGCTCAAAAACTGCCGGAAAAATCCCGCACACCATCTTGAAGTGCATAAACTATATTAGTATCTACTCCAAAATGTACGATGTTCAATACATTTATTTTTTGAGTAAATGCTTTTTGTCGAATTACCGTTGCTGTATAATTATTATGATCTAATATATTACATCAATAATAATTATGTTTCTTGTAAAATTATTTTTGTTGAAGAATGTTTTTTACATACGTAATATAGTTTGATACAGGAGAATAGACTATATAGTCTCCATGGTTTCGTTGTATACATTTATTACTTTTCTCTAGTTTAGGTAAGGTTGTCTTTGGGCATTTTAGAAGGTACAAGCTATTCTGTTCCTTCAGTTTGCTTTACCTTCAAGTGTCGAATGTTTCGTCATTTCGTTTTCTATTTTGGATAGAAGTGTTGCATCTTTATATTTTTGATTATTATCAACTCATATTGTTTTTTCTGTACTGTGTCGTAGTGACAATTAATTCAGTGTGTTGTAGTTTGTGGTGTAACATTTATATATCTGTGTCAAATTTTTCTATTTCCTATTGTAATTGCAAAATGAGGGGTTTTATTTGCAATACATCTACTAGGGAAAATATTACTCCGTTCTCTTCGGAAGAAGAATCTTTTAAAAAATGTGAAAGTGTGCTACGCTTCAGACGTAGACTATGGGTAACAAATAAATTAGGTAGAAAATTAATTATATAAGTTGTACAAATCTTGCACTAGAATTAGGTTCATCACTTTGTCGAGTTCTTACGGGCTTCCATGCCTTCATAGGCTCTGATTATACAGCAGCTTTTGTTTGCAAATGAAAAATCAAACCATTCAACATTTTAATACAGAATGAAGAATACCAAAAGTATGTTTGAAAATTTGACGGATCCAGAAGACATCAGTGACAAAGAGAAAACATCTTATCCAAAGATTTACTAACGAAATGTATAATATAGACAAAAATAATGTTGATGGTGCAAGATTTGAATTATTTTTGAAATTTTTTGCAAGCACCAGTGACAAAGAAGAATTTATAAAGGTCTTATAAATTTCAATTCAATTAAAATTCTAGCAATATTCCGCTGGAAAACTCTGTCACAAAAAGTTTTACGCACCATATTTATAAATGCAATGTGGCAAAATGCAATTTGTCTTTCATTTGAACCAACAGAATGTGGATGGAAACTGAATCAAGAAAATAAGTTGGAACCATTGTGGTATAAAGGCCCAGCAGCATCTTCAAAAGTTGAAGAAATTCTTAATGGCCAATTAAATGAAGAAGAAAGTGAAGAATCAGAAAAGAAAACCGTTATGATATAGATGAAATTGATTTCGATGATTATCAATAAATATACTAAGTTTGAGAATAAACTCTTGTCAATTATTTCGATATTATTTCATTGTTTCAATTATCTAAAATAAAAATTCTCCTATTATTCCTTAAATCATATTAATCCTCATATTCTTTTAAATATAAGAAGAGAAAAAGACATCTTCCATTCCACAAAAAGGATTTACTCCAAAATAAATGTATCGAACATCGTACATTTTGGAGTAGATACTAATATAGTTTATGCACTTCAAGATAGTATGCGGGATTTTTTCGGGCAATTTTTGAGCGCGCATATCAAGCTATTTTTAAAAATTACATAAAAATAAATAAAATGAAAAAAATAGTTTCCGGTATGATGGAGAAATTTTAGCCCTCATCACACACTTCAAATAGGTATGCCAGACCCTTCCGGGCAAGAAAAAGTGGCTTACGTGATTTTTTTTAAAAGCCAATAAAATTTACTGTCGAATATATTAAAAAAAAATAAATATCCGCGATGACGGTAAAACATTTTTCCATTTTTTTAATAATTTTTTTTTCACATTGTTTCAGCAATACCCATCTTAATTTATTTCTATACTCATATTCTACTTATTTAAATAAAAATTTTTTGATTCCGTCACAACGGAACTTTCAGTGTTACCGGCTCCCCGCCTATGAGATCACAGTTATTCTGCAGGGTAAGGGGTCTCTAATAGTAGAAATCACGTAATGTTCCTATCATCTTTATGAGTGAAAGAGAGAAATAAATTTTATTAGCATGAAATCGAAAAAAAAACCTTCGGGCCATTAATATTAACCATTTCCACTTGAAAATACCCGTATATTATTAAAACTCGTGACAAATCTTGTATATACGTCGCAAGGACAACTATGATAATGAGTTAACAGCTTTGTAACTATAGCAATCGCTCAAACACATATAAAGTAGTTTTCCAAGCGTGATAATAATTATGTGCTAATATCAACAATATCAACCTCTGACCCTGGATGAAAATTTCATTAAATAATGTTTATAAAAAAATTAATACCGCGGGCTATAAATAGAACCTTGAAGGACTAAAATCGAATATGATACAAGTTTAAGCTGGCTCGTTGCCTAAAAATTTGGTACTGATTTCTGATACACGGCCAAGATTCTCGGCAACATCGCGCTCCAACGTAGTTAGTTTATGAGAGGCCAGGATGTAAAGACTACAAGGTGTGTTCTTCCCGAGGGCTAATTTTCGACTCGTTCTGCGCATCTCTCAAGAGTCAATGAGATTTCGCTCCCAAATTGGCACATCGTTTTGGGAGCGAATTCTCATTGGCTGCTTCCCAGCTGGTGCGCAATAGCACATTTTGTAGTCTATATCATGATGAGAGGCAACGTTTGTATTCATTCGATTATATACAAGGTGAATTTCGTTATTAAGGAAATTATAAATAAAAATAGTAGGAAACGACCTCTATTTCCATTTTTTTAATAATTTTTTTTTCACATTGTTACGGCATTAGGAATCCACGCATACCGAGCCTAATTTATTCCTATACTTATGTTCTAATTATTTGAATGAAAATTTTTTGATTCCGCCTTGACGGGACTTTCAGTGTTACCGGCTCCTGGACTATCAGTTATTTAACAATATTGAAGTACTCACACATGAATCTGGATAAGTTGTCATGTGTTTATACTTTGTTCCATTTACAAACTGTTCATTATAATATTTTTATCTGATTCATTTTGTTATATTTGTGGTGTTTATGAAGAAAACAACAAAGAAATAACACAGCATTTATGAAGAAGATTTATGTTGAATATTTCGGTATTAAAATGAGCTAACTAG
Organism: Diorhabda carinulata; assembly: GCF_026250575.1. Classification (NCBI taxonomy): domain Eukaryota; kingdom Metazoa; phylum Arthropoda; class Insecta; order Coleoptera; family Chrysomelidae; genus Diorhabda; species Diorhabda carinulata. The sequence continues at coordinate 46,057,710 of NC_079472.1, read as the reverse complement.
ATAAACCAAAAGTTCCTTTTATTTTGTCAGTTTTTTACAGTTATGGAGAAAAGCAGAACGTCCTCGATTAGACTTTGATATATCTATGATGTGGATGTAGCTTAAGAATCATTTTAATGATCACGTTTAATTTTAATCAAAATTAAACGTGAAGACGCAATGTCTTGTTTTACACATAAAATATTTGCTAGACCTATTTACGTTTCAAAAGGGTATTAAAAATGTGTATAGCTACCAAAGAAAGTGAATATGAGTTATTTATCTACTCCGGAGCTATTTTTTCAAAATGAACTCTGTGATTCGCTACGTAATCTCAAAAAAAGGATATGAACTTTTACTGATGAGGTTGGCTTAATCGCGGGGTATTACAAATGTGCATAACTGTCATGAGTATATTGTCAAATTCACAGCAATCGCTAGTCTATCAGTGAAACTGCATGTGATCTTAAAAGCAAGAATTTGAACTTTAACTGAAGAGGCTGGCTTAACTCGTATTCAGATGAAAAGCCAAGTAATTCCCATACCCTCAGAATCGATGTTATTGGCAAATTCACAGAAATCGGTAGCCTACATGATTCCTAAATTCCAAAATCAAGTATTAGAACTGTCAATAGTGAAAGAAAAAAATTATTGGCAGCAACGTTAACAATTACAGAACGCGAAAAAGTAAGCTATTACCATTTTTTAGTAAAAATAAAAAAACTCGTGTACATATTCTAATGATATCGCAAAGCTGCTTCTGAACATGAGTTTAAAAGAATGCAAACCTTAATGGCGCCTTTTTATTGGCAGTTATAAATTAAGTTTAAAATGCGTCTTAGTGTATGATGGAAATACATTTGCATCAAAAAAATATGTACATAGTTTTAAAAAAAATTAATTGCTTTGAGCACCAATGGCCTGTCTCTGAGGATTTGGAAATGGTTCATTTTTTACTTTGCCGACACAGTTTCTATACGAAAAACTTTTGCTTCATTTGTATGTGGGATAGTAGAGTTAAGCAGTTTCATTGGGTAAAAAATGTTTGGCCCGCAAGAAATTCTTCAACTGGCGGTAAAACCAATGCAATAAAGGACCCGTTTGTAATTAAAGACTTCCATTATTAAACAGATTTGGATTGATAAAGCAACTTCACAAAGTTTTGGACAAAGAAGGAGATTATTCTAATCACATTTGTAGAAAATTTCCGAAATTCAGGATGGAAAAGTTGAAAAGTCTAATATTTGATAGTCCGTGAATAGTAAAATTGATGAAAGATACAGAGTTTTCCATAGTTTATAAAAGTAAGTTTTATTAAAGTTTTTTGTTGGTAGTAGAAAATTTCTAAAGTAAAGTACAATATTATTAAAAAGTTATGGAAAATATGCTTTTAAATTTTGGGAGTAAATATGAGGTAGGAATCAAGTTACGCTATCTCCACAATAATAAAATAAATTTCGGGATAATTTAGGAAATTATAGTGTGAAGCAAGGGAAGCACTTCCACCGGGATTTAAAAGTGGTGGAGAAAAGATATCAGGGTCGGTAGGATCGTTTCATGATGACAGAAAATCTAATAAATGGCTTTTTATTGAACTATAAATATATTCTCGACATTTTCTTCTCTATTTAGTTCGATGTATCTTAATTTTTCAAAACTTTTTATTTTTTACTTCTTGTTTTTCTTGATAAATCTCAATTTTTACCTGTGTTTTTAAACTAATTTTTTATCAAAAGTTACGTAAAATCAAGAAGATTTGTCAAGAAAAACATATGTGTTATTTTATCTAATGTTTTTTGATGTTTTATAGATTATAACCTTTTATATGTCAAGATCAAGATTAACAAAACCTCTGTTGACCAATGTTACTTATTGCATAGCTCGATTTCGATGAATAGTTTTCAAAGTATTTTCCTTAAATAGTATTTTAGCTATTACAGGACATGCTTTGTCTTGCTTATTTTTGACAGGAATAATATTAAATGGTTGGCAATGTGGTTTGTTTTGGTGGATATTTTGTCTCGGAAGTGCCTTGCCGTTTACTTATGATGCGATTTTTGTGATTAAAATAGTGATCGCAAGAAAATATTGAGATAACCGTGCATATCAAATGTAGATAGTTCAGTTTTCAAGAAACTCTTAAAAGATGCTAGGTGTGATCAAAAATATTATTAAAAATAAAGTGAAAAGGTAACATAAAAATTTAAATTAATCTCATTCAAAGTACCGTTATTGGCAACAAGAACGTTGTCAAAAGTTTTTCCTATTGGTACGTTTTATATTTTAGGAAAGGGTCAGAAGTTTTATGATCTAAATCTGGCAATTAAAACAAATGTGGATAGACAACAAATCCCGAAAAAAATTCCGAATGCTTTCTTGCTTTTAATGAAAATACATGAATTAAAAATCAGTAGTAATAACCCGAGAACATTTTTTAACAGATTTCGAAAGGTTGTCTACGGCGGCGGTCTGTTGCCTATAAGCGACAAGCATTTTTAAGCATTTATCAATTTTCATATAGCAAAAGCAATTTATTTAAAGGTGCAATTAACAAAAGAATAATTGGAAAAGTTAAGTGAAGATCCAGACGTGTAAGTTTCATAACTGATGATGATTCATTTCCAATACGCATGCTCTTAATAATTTGATTATGATGTTCTTCGTCAATATTCAAGAAGGGTTTTATTGAGTTGGCATTGTTGTGTCCCGTAATTTTTATAAGCTATTGCTCTTGTACGCCACTTTTGGCCAACCGACTAACCGCGGTTGATCTATTGGAGTGATTAGTAATTTTCTTTTTATTGGTATTCAAGGCGATCGCTTTGCAGACAATTTTGACCAATTTGAATCATATTTCTTCCAATGAGCATATTATCATACCAGTGATTATTCTTGAATTTCCAGTGACGATATTCTTAGAAATAATCAGTTGTTATGAAATGTGTGAGCCTCTTTTTGACATCAATTTTTTAAATAATCTGATAAGACAACATTGCTGTCATTTTTTATTAAAAATTTGTTTTCATTACATATTCTTGACCTTGACAAGTCCTGCTGAATACAGTGTTATATTAAACTCGATTTGTTACAGAACTATCGTTGCTTAATTCGATACAAAAAAAGTCAATCAATTGTACCGCGGCTATGTTCGGTATTTCTACGGAACTTAATGATATCGAACTTTGTTTCCTTTTACAGGAATCTGATTGCAACAGTTTGAATGCGTTAATAATAACTTCATTACATTTTTCTTGTAAAAGCTTACTTGTTAGATTCCATATGGTTTTGACCGCAGTTTCTCTAAACTCTGTACCATCTTTTCTTCACAGCCTAATTCTTTAAAGTCAACGCCAATTCTTCCGACGTCCAATTTCCATCTAATTGATACTTTATAACATTGCAAAAGTCCATAAATGCTTTCTATATCTCATTAATACTCTCGTCAGTATTACAACCAAATCGTTGTAATTTTGAAATATTAAATATTTTAATCGTCAAAATCGAAATAAATTAGTATGTATCCATGGCAACGTGATAAAGTGAAAACAGCCCAATGAGATCTTATTCAATGTTATTCTAGGTGTTTATGTTATTCCATAATAGTATTTTCAATTAAATTAACTTAATTTCACAACTGCCATAACGATTTTTTGCAAAATTTATATGAGTCTTTTGCTTAAAGTGTTTTCAAATGTAAAATAGCTTCGAGATCTCAATGGTTTGCCACGGCTTATAAACCTATATTCATTAGAGTCGTGAATGAAAAAAAAATAGAAAAATTAATTTCTCTTGTAAATTTTGACTATAAAGCTATTTTTAGTCTTATAAAAAAATTAAGTAAAAATTTTCTTAACCACATTTTATTTAGAATGCCCAACAAAAGAAAATGTTTGGTACAATTAAGTACAAGCTCCTTAGGGTTTCATACTTTGAGAAAATGTCTTTGCATATCTCTGTAATTATCCCATAAATGGGTTTTGTTCCTATCTACCTATCCAGTGCTTTTTCCATTGTTCTGTAGCTTATGCCACAGAAGGGTTCGGCTCCTATGAAAGGGTTTGTCTGTCCCCGCTTTAGCGTGCTTATCAGTTATTCCTTTTCCATTCGCTCCGGCTCGTAAGAACTTGGAAGTACTCATTACTAACAGAGGACAGTAGACGGCGTAGACTCTAAGCCCTCAATGCTAAGCAATGGAGCCATCTGCTATAACATGGCTCCAAGGTGAATGACTTGACCGACGCAGGCTTCTGCAGAGGACACCCAAAAAGAAGAAAAGACCAATTGTACCAATAGTTATAATATTTTGATTTAATTTTTTAGTGCATTTCAATTGAAATGGAGTTTTAACACGTTGAGCACCAACCAAATTGAAAAAACTTTCCTCTGGAGAATTTTAAATTTATTTGAAATAATAAATGGGAAAAAATGATGTTTTTGTGTGTGGTCCATAGGCCCACTCTGGGCTCCTCGAGGGAAAGTTTACCTAGGGTCCAGGGCGGTCCAATGGGCCGTATACAAAATACATATTTTGCACTTTTTATTGGAAATAAATCTATTCTTTAAATTGTACAAAGTTTTCTTTAAAGTGTACAAAAATCTGCGATGTGTTGTGAAAAAGAAAAATGTGAGATGAAGGTAACGTAAAGGTAGCACAAATAAAAATGTTTCACCAAATATTATTTCAATTATGTAGATGAAAACATACAAACAAAAATATGAAAAGCAAGGTTTTTTCTTTTATAATGGAGTTTAAGATCATGAAAAAAATCAATTGGACCAAATGTAGGGTTATGTTTCAAGGACCCTGGACGGTCCAACCAAACCGTAAAGCACATTTAAATACGGACCCTCGGGTCGTGGATAAATTTTGGAATAAAATACGTCGTGCAGTTCATAGGCCCACTCCGAGCTGTGGGGAAAGTTCAGTTGCGGGCCTACGGACCGCACCGTTGTTCAACATATTAAAAGAATTTTCTTGCAATTAATTTTTCTAAATCGGGCATGGTATTTTAATAAAATTAAGTGTATTGAGTATACAATGACAATGTTTATGTCTTTATTTTTGTTGTTACTATTACAATCAAATGATCGGAGTGTATGAAATATATTTATTAAAAGATTTGTAAGGAATATAAAGTCCGAACAGTATTTTTTGATCACACCTCGCATACTATTTTCCAATCCGGTTCTGAATAATATTGTGCAAACCATTTTTTACTCAACCTCCATTCTAACAAGACATATGGAATATAATTTGAATGTGATAATTTTATTTAACAATTATAGGTTATCGGAGGCAAATAATAACAAAACTTTATACTAACGTGGCCAGTTAGCGCTAATAAAATTTGCGTTTTCGGAAATATATAAGTGGTTGTAGTATTTACTGTAAAAATCATGATACAGAAGGTAATACATTTCTTTTACGATGAAATTGTTTTTTTTGCAATTTTACTATCACACCTAGAGAATATTGTGCCTTTAAAGTATTTCTTCGGAAATTCTTTTAACCTTTAGTTAGATTTGTGATAATTAATTTGATCACCAGTATTAAATGTTATTCAAATGATATTGAATATTTTAATACTTTAACTGAGATAATATAACAAGAAAAGATAATAAAAAATTGTTTTACAAAATCAGATATTGCTTTATTTAAATTTGAGTTACTTCTTTTCCCTTTACCAGTAAAATATAGTGAATAATAAACACATCATCTTGTATTTATCAAATACTTTGAATTACTTTCAGAGGAAAATGATTGAGTTTTGAAATAAAACCAGGTAAGCTGAATATAGTTTACTGTCGATTTCTCCCAAAAAACTGATTTCGTTATTATTGTTTAGTTCTTTTAGTTTTGTTTCATTGTTTATTAGTGCTCGATAAAGACATAATAACAACACGCCAAGAGCCCTAATATAAACTGAGTATCGTCAGCACCTTTCGATCAGATTATTGTTCAACTTGGGCAAGATATTTTCTCAAATAAAATAGCTTATCGTTTGAATAGGAAATATAGCTCTGGCTTGTTCCATTGACTCAATTAGAAGACTCTATTAGCACCTATTGCTCATAATTAATCATTTAACTCTAGATGTGGGTAGAGCTAAATCACCAGCACATTAATATTTTGTACAGAAATTCCAAATAAACAAATTTTTGTTCAACTTTACAATTTTTTGCACGGCAAAGAGAAGAAGATCTAATAGACTCAAAAGTTTACTAATCCAAGCATAAGTTAACTAACAATGCGCTGAATAAATCAAAAAATTTGTTCTTTTGATCTATAATCTCACGTCTGCGTTGAGTATATTGAATAATTTGCTCTTTTGGTCTATAAGCTTCCTTCAATAATGGTGCATTAAATGATCGAATGGGATAGGTTCTATTTTTGTTTATGGGCCCCGCAATTACATCCCATTATATTCTAAGCCTTAATTTGTTTTGAAGGATATCTCTATCGAACGCCCAGGATGGTCGAAACTTTTGATACTAGCTGGGGCTTCAACCACCATAGGATTATCCCAAACTGTAGGTTATAACCTAGGAGTGGTTAATACACCCGCAGAGGTAAGTGGTAGATATTTATTTATTAATCAAAAATTATTATTGACGTGACTTTTTTTATAATAATGATTGTACATTGTGATTAAATTTTACTCAGGCAGACCATAGAAAACAATACTTTCACGTATTTTAATACAAATATATATAATCACCTTTTGAACCAATACAATAATGCTTGATCTAATTTTCCATACACTTCTTGTTTTTATGGCTATAATGGACTCAAGGCGCGTTCTCCGAACCGTAGTTTGAGTTTCAAAAAGAGAAAAAAGTCACAAGGAGTATAATCTGGCGAATATCCTGACTATGTGATAACTCTCGTTTCATATTACTATGTACAGGGATCATATTTTTATTCTATTTCTTTTAGTTTTTTTCTATTAAAATTATTTTTCTTTATTGTTATTTCTTTCATTTCTATTCTTATTATTATATTTTTCAATATATTTTTTTCAAATTTAACAAAGGTATCAATATTATTTGTTTCTTCTATTAATTTAAGTTTCTTCACATGTTCATTTCATCTCCAAAAAAAAATCAATCTATTTTGTTTTTTTTATTTGGTAACTTTTCAAATCCACTTTGAATCTTTTTTTATGTTTTTGTTGTTCCAATTTATATATTCTTCTGTTGTCAGTGCTTGAAATTTGACTCTGATCTGTGAAAATTCCTACGTGTCAATTCAAACATGTCGTAACTTGTTAAGACTAGCCTCTAATTCTATGAATAGTACAATTGCTTTACTTTCTTTTAATCATCATCTCTTTGTTTATTGACGACGCAATGCGTTTTCATACATTAATACATTAGTTCAACAAAAGTTCAAAGCAATCATGTGAAAATGAAGGGGAAGTCAGTTTGCAAAAGCAAAAGGCACGGCGTTAGTTTGATCGTTATAATAGTGGAAGTTTGACTCTTGAAGATGTTCGCGTTCAAGCTCTTCACCTGTGTGGAGTATTGAAGGGAAGTAGTAGAAAACCAATGAAGTACCAGCACTCGCCAATTATCAGACTCCCTTGAACCCTCAGCAGATTCTGCGAAAGTTACGAGAAATAAGATTGAAGAACTATAGGTGGTATTGAACTCCTACAACATCTAACATTTAGTGCGGACATTGCACCGACAGATTACTATTTTTTCAGATTCATGGAGTAATTTTTGCGTGGGAAAATCTAAGCTCAAAGAATAGTTTTACCAAGGTTTCAATGACCTTGCTGAATGTTCATTTAAAACCATAGAATACGATGGGCTACACTTCGAATAACAACGCTTTCTTTTTGTATTATGTAATAAACAAAGTAAACATTAGAAAACGACATTATTTGTGAGTGAGACACGCTCTATATCTTATAATACTAAGTATCTATATTTATTTCAGTTTTGACTTGAGCTGTTTTCTTCTTTAATTTTCCTAATTTTTTTTTATTGTTCTGTATTTATTTTATTTGTATTGCTTCCGCTGCGAAACGAAATTAATTATTACATCTAATTTTTTCATTTTTTTATTTTTTCTCTGACGTTTCATTGTTTCCATCCTATCAATTTTTCTTCCTCTTATAAATACTTATCCGAATCCAATGAGAAATTTTTAATGCTGACTTAATCGTGTCCAAATGTCACTTCATAATAAAAATCTGAGTTTTTTCGGATCGGAAATCAATTTTAATACAAACATGTAATTGGAATTTGTTTTATAGGTTATAAAAAAATTCTGCAATGACACTATTTTCAATCGTTACGGACAATATCCAGGAAAATATCAACTTGATTTAATATGGTCATTTATTGTATCAATGTTTCTGGTTGGAGGTGCTGTTGGTTCCTTGGGTGGTTCCTATCTTGCTGACAAAATTGGACGCAAAGGTGTTCTTATACTTTGTACGGTATTTCAAATTTTGTCAGCGATACTTTTTTTGGTATCTAAACCTAGCGGCTTAATGGAATTATTATTTATCGGAAGACTGCTTTCAGGATTCGCTTCAGGTGAGAATTAACACTGAATTTTATTTTTTTCCTGACAAAAAGTTGATATCAGTCAGTAAATTTTGGATATGTATTAATAATTTTCTCAAATAGTTTGCCAATTTGATTGGTTAACGAAAAAACTTTCAATTTATTAAAATATATTTCAATTTATTATTTTATCCATTTATTTATATATACAACAGCTTCTTGTATTTTTCAGGTCTTACAACTACTGTTGTTCCTATGTATTTGATTGAATTGGCCCCACTGCACCTTCGAGGAGCAATAGGAGTATTATGTCCTCTTGGATTGACAATAGGAGTATTAGCAGGACAAATTTTATCAATGCATAACATTTTAGGTAAATTTCCTGTTTTTGGTATCTAAAAGTTAATGAATATGAAAAGAAATATCATTGTTGGTGATATTAAATGTTTATTAAGATGAAAATAAAATTTTTATAAAAATTGCAAAATGTAAATTTCAACCACTTTAACATCTATGTTATTTTTGATGTATTTAAGTCAACCAAAATATTTAATTCTTTAATTTGGACTAAAGCATAGAAATGGAATGAGCATGTGCCATGATCTCTCTTCCAAAGGAGAAGGAAATCGAAAAAGAAGTACTCTGGGGGTTCCTTTTCCACCCGAAATTAAAACAAATACAAACTACACCTCCTGATTGGCTTCATTACAGGAAATTTTTTCCTCGGGAAATACTTGATTAGAGTCTAGCAGATTCTGTCTGGATGATGATGATACTTTACTTCATCCAGTTCCTAAAATCCTCACTATTGTAAAGTTGTGTGAATAAATCTGTAGGAACAAGGTTCCATTCTCCTTGATCCAGCAAGGTTGCTGTAGATGACAAAAACAGCTTTGATTTAAGGCTGCTGTGCAGTACCCCTAATTATTTATCTAATGCGACATCTACAAAAATGTCCTTGTAAGAAAATAAGACAATTTTAGGTGAATAACCGGTCGATGAATATTGGATTTTGAAGAAACGTTTTGGTATTAAAAATTATGATAACTACTCAATTCAAAATTAAATTTGGTTTTATAGGAGTTTCTCCTCCTGAAGAAACTTATACTCCAGAAGTTTTTCTCTCAATTGATACTACCTATGGAAGTCTTCGTTTTTTTCAAGAGATATTTTTTTAGGTAATACCAATTACTGGCCTCACTGTTTGGCCGTCTACGCTGTGCCTGTCATTTTAACTGCCTTAATATTGCCTATATTGCCAGAGAGTCCTAAGTATTTGTTTGTAATAAAAAAGCAACATCATCTAGCCTTCCAACGTAAGTAATTGACTTTAAAAATACTGATATCATTGATTTCTCCATATATTGTGAAAAAAGTTTTAATTATGTAAAATACACATAGGAAAAACGAGTTTTTCTAAAAATGGCGCTTTTGTTTTGGTACACATCTCAATATAGGAAATAAGAAAATAAAAAAAAAATTTTTAATCAAACTTTTGATGGTTTTCAAAATTTCAAATTACATTTATGTCGTGCGTTATTTTTATTGCCAATTCGATTCTCGTTATTATTCCAAGCACATTAAAAACCGGAATTTTCGATAACGGCGTAATCATATAGACAGAGGCCAAGTAACAGGGAGAAGAAGATTAATCTTTTCAATTTTGTTGCTGTATTTTTTGATTTCAATAAGTTAGTTAATGATTAATTCTTATTTCAGAACGAACTAGAACTAAAATGTTTGATAACTGCATAATCATAAAGTCAGAGATCAAGATACATAAGAAAGACGATTCATCTTTCTAACCTTATTACAGTATTTTAAGGTTACAAATAAGTCATATATGTAATTAGAATATGTATTATATATCTATAAGTGGAAGGTGTTCCGACTAAGTAAAACAAATAGTGTATCGTCCTCTCTCTTCTCCGAGCGCTACTGGCAAATTTAAAATTTATTAATGGCGCGTAATTTAAATTATTGGAAGATAGTTCATTCTGCTACCTGAGAACTAATAAATTTTTGGAATATTTTTTGTTTATAATATTTTTGAAATTGGCATATTTTCAATATACCGTATCACAAAAGATGAAATTTTGAGAACATTCATGAATTTATTAATTGTAATATTACTTATTATTTCCTCTACTTCTATTTTCGATGGCGTTTCCTTTACCGACACTGATTCATTCACCGTCTCCTCTTCTTCTCTTATAGTCCTTAGTTAATTTCTTCTTCATAGATGTTCTTGAATGTTTTTCCATCGAAAACCTATTTCGTTGAAAAGTTCCCATAGTGTTCTTTGGCTAAGTTCAAGTTAATCCTTATCATCTCGAATACCAAGTGTACTACTAACTAATTCCAGTGTGTCTATAATAACAATAAAAAAACGAGGAAAAATTACGTAAATAGTATATTGAAAGTGCTCCGTCCCACTTGTTAAGTGATTCACTTTCTTCAAGAAAGGCCATAACAACACACAAAAGAAGACGCTGAACATCTGGGACTGTCATTTAATGCAACTACTCCAGAAATGGTTAATCAAATCCGTCCCATTTTATTTAGCGAATGCCGAATAAAAGTATGTGTGGACATGGATATTTCATATGAAAGGCACATGGAAAAGATAACTGTAAGGTGTATGCTACGATGGCTTAATGCTGATCAAAAGTTCGCTCGTATGAAACATTCATCTGAATCTTCAAACGTAATCCAAGTGAATTTTTTCAGTATTTCAGACGAATGAATAAGTGCTGGGAGAGACAAACGTGTATTTAGCGCTACTTCAAAAAGATTATTTTTTGGAGGGTTTGAAAAATGTAGACCTAAAAAGAAATTATGTTGCAGCATCAAAATTACAGTATTGCTATACGAGTAGTTTAAAATTTTTTTTATATATCGTTTTCACTTTACGTTTTAATGCACTTCAAGTCTTAAAATAGATCGTTCCAATATATTTTTAGAATTAAAGAGAATAAGAAAGACAGGAGAGAATTCTATTAGGCTAGAAATAGAGGAATTGAAAAAAGAACAAGTAAACAACGAAAAATCTACTGCAGATAATTGGAATTTACGAAGAGTTCTTACTGATCGTAGCCTTTTGTTACCTCTTTTATTAGTGTGTAGTTTACAAAGTGGACAACAACTTAGCGGAATAAATGCGGTAAGTTGTGTTATAATTCATTTGGAAAGTAGGTACGTGAGTTAATAAATAATAATCGCGCAGATTGGAACGAACTTGTTTCAACCAGTTTTAGACCCCTAAAGACCCCTAAGTAACCGTTAGGCACAAACCGGATTACTCGATATTAAAAGTGTTTACCGTCTTGTGCGTGTGCTTGCAAATAAACTGTTATATATAATATTAACATTTTTCTTCATGCAGACCGTGAAGCTTTTATCATTTTTTATATCAATCAAATATTTTCTACTAACCTCTCGTTGACCTTTCCACTTTCTTTGCCTTCTTCTCCCCCTTGGATAAAAAATATTCCCATAGTAGAAACCTCACTAACCATCTACAATAAACACGAATACCCTAGCGTTCTTGTAGAGAAAGCATTCTTGGAAACTGCATAAAAAATCCTTCGACCTAATTCTCTATACGGATGCCTCCAAAGCTGAATCCGGTGTGGGTTGCGCAGTCACTACAAACCACGAACTCATAAGCTCTTTCCGCTTACCTCCGACGTGTGGTGTTTACACTGGTGAACTATACAGTATCCTTCAAGTTTTCAAATATATTTCTCCTCTCCATAAACATATCGCCATATGTACTGACTCTCATTCATCCATACAGTCAATCACAACCTTGTTCACCGACCATCCAATAGTCCAAAACATTCATGACATCTACCAAACTCTCATTGCTCCACCCATCTACTTCTCATAATTCTCTAAATTTTTTGAATAGGAGAGAAGACTTCGCATCAACCACATGAAACTTTCTCACGGCTATTTGATGTTTTCAGAATGTCGTTCCTGTCTGCCGAACTTGTCAAGTTCCTGTGACTGTTAAGCACGGAAATAAGGAAAATCGTGGAGTCTTTTAAAGCCACCAAGCTGTATAAGAAAATATAATTTAATTTATGCATTGTAATAGATTTTGTAACAGTCCTGTATTTAACTTATGATTGCTTTTGTATGCCATTGACCAGCGCTGTCGAGGCACGTTAAAATGAAATAAAAAAAATATTTTCTATTAAATTCAACAATAAATTGACATTTAAGAGTCACTTATCTTTTGTAGGTATTTTTTTATTCAAACAGGATTTTCATAGCTGCAGGATTATCGGTCGAAGAACGAGAAATGGCAACAATCGGTACAGGGATATGTAACTGTTTAATGGCAATATTGTCGATTTGGACGATGTCTCGTTTTACTAGGAGATTATGTATACAAGTTAGTCTTTTAACATCGGCGGTTTGCCTTATAACACTGGGCGTTTCTATTATGTATATTGTAAGTATAATTCCTCACATTTATATCTCAATACTGTTTATAAAATTAATAATGACGGCGTCGTTTTTTGACGTAACGAGACTTTATCGCAAATCACCGATTTTGTAGACGGTTTTTGCAAAGGTTTAAGTTAATTTTATGTTTTCAGTTTAAATCCCTAAATAAGTCTATCAAAGTGGTATTCCGCCTCAGTTAAAGTATACAAGTAAAGTTAATTCTTTTAAATATACATGGTATTTCAATATTAAATTATTGCAATTAATGAATAGTATAAAATAAATATAAATTTCAAAGTCAAATGTCAATTAACATAACCTAAAACAGGAATCGGACTTTCTTCGATCCTTTCCAACTATCAGAAATTTGACAGATTTGTTATACTGAATACACTGTTTACACCACCACTACACCAACACTCACGATTACACTGTCTGACACGCGTTTTGATAAACAAGTTATCATATTCAGAGACTGAAGGTAAACAGAATATCGGCAACGGTCCAGAAATTAGAACTTAGATTTGTTATAGAATAAGGCATTAATTTGTAATTTTAAAGAAAATAATTAGAAAGAGTTTGTTCAAAAGAAGTAGAGTTTAATGTAAAAAAATATAAATAAGAAGGGTTACGTATGATAAATTTAGAATTCAGGTTGTATGAGTGTATGAGTCAATAAAAATAATAAATTGTGTATCAAAGGAACATTTAGAATATGAACTAATTTTGTGATTGTATATGTGAACTATTGAAATATCCAGAGATTCAAAAATTCTTATATTTACATCAAAAAAATTTGAAATTTTGTGATTGTGTAAATTTCGATGGTTTTCATGACATATGAGAAAATTACAAAAGGGTGATTGACAGGAACCTATAAATACGAGAAATAAGCCAAAAATGCTTTCTTACGCTCCTATTCTCTGAAGCTCTATTATGTTGTTTGGTGGAAGGAGAAACAGGGGATTTACAAATTCTATAAGTACCTTAAAATGTACCTAATTAGATTGAACTATTATGCACTTTATATCATTTCAATGTAAAAATTTAATTTATTATTGTTAGTTTATAGCATATAAGTCGTATATAAGTATATAGTTGAGTCATTGGTAAATATGTAACTCTTCACATCTAACTAATTCAATCAAAATTAGTATAACAATAATATTTATTCAGATTTAGGAAATTTCTTTATAACAAGTCTAATCCAAATGTATTAATAAAATGCAGTTAATTTATTTATAAAAAATAACAATTGTTAACTCCAAAACTCAAAGGAAAACAGATTTTCTCTTGCTACCAACTGAACGAATGGAGCTAGACTTAGTTACAATTTTATTATAAATAATTAAGAAATGTTTTTGTATACAAGTGTTGAATGAAAATTTATTTTAATTTATTTAATTCATAGAAAATCTTTACAGTAAAAATGACGCCCAAAATTGAAAATTAAATATATAAAAAACGAAAGAAGCTCATTATTATATCAATAATAATCATTACAATATAAATAACTGGTACTTACATGGGGTGAACAATCAATATTAAGTTGCACTTCATCAGCTTTTTAACGAATGCAGTTAAAAGTAAAGAAGAAAGGTAACAGAGTTTAAAAAATCTTTCTAATTACATTAATAAAAACTGAATAAATTGTTTCATACCGTGAGATTGAGGCATACTTCAGCATTAGTTCCAATCGCGTGTATTAAATATTACATGAACATTTGACTGCCAAAAAGATTTATTCGCGTTGGATACAGCATAATTTGGCAATCGCTTAAAAAAGCTCTTATCTATTGGTGCAAAAAAATGCCGAACAAATTCAATCGCGGTGCTTCAAAGGCTTAACAACAATCGATCATTCAGTCTTCTAACAAAAGTTACTCGCGCACATCAAAACAAATGGTCGCCTATTTTTTAGGAATAATTGGACGTGTAGTCTCCGTTCCATTAGGGCAACGTAAAACGGTCCACTAAATGGTACACAAATATTTGTTTTCCACAAGTGTTTAAAAAAATCAGGGAAACCAAACGCAAAAGACAACGTGAGCTTTCACACATCAGTTAAAAAAAATCAGTTTTTTAATAGTCAAAATATCGAATGGATCGGCAATACGCCGTATGTTGTTTGGCACCCAATGATTTCTTCTTTTTGTTTTCGAGGTACCTCAATCGAAATGGAAAAAATACTACGCCCATTGGTTCAAACGCATGCAAAAGTGTATTGATCTTAATAGAGAAAATTTTGAGAAACAATAAAGCCATAACCATTCATAAATATTTGTTTTTATTCGTCTCTCTCATAACTTAAGTAGCAATTCTCGTAAATAAGTAAATTATAAAAATAAAAACATATATAGTATACTCATCTAATATTTTTTCAGGAATTATACCCATGGGTGGCATTTTTAAGTATTGTGGGCGTTCTGGGATTTGTATTATGCTATGGAATTGGATTGGGTCCTATTCCATACTTTGTCGGCTCTGAATTGTTTGAAGTTGGACCCAGACCTACCGCCATGGCTTTGGGAAGTATGTGTAATTGGGGTGGAAATTTAATCGTTGGATTAACATTTCCTACTTTGCAATTAACTATAGGATCAGCGTCGTTTTTCATTTTTGTCGCCGTAGTTTTAGGATTGTTTGTATTTTTAAGGTGAGTTATATTTCTTCACACACCGTGTAATCTATTATTTTAGTCTATAAAATCCTCTGAATCAAATGGTCTTACATTGAAACAACCAAATAAATTGGATTTATTTATTCAGTAGTAATCCATAAGTTTAATATTTTATGTCATAATTACATTGAGTGTGTATATAAGTAATTTTTAGGAAATATAATTATCGTTCCACAACATTTGTATATACATATTTATTTTTGTCTCCACTTTTTTTGTATATCCACTTAGTTATCTCAATTAATATTAGTTATGTCTTTTGCAAATCGCTAATTATTTTTTGTCACAGTACACGAAAATTCACAATTTTTTAAAACTCCTTTCAAATATATCAGCTGCTACTACTTCTAGCTCTATTATCATTACATATCATAGAAGTCAAAAACAACTACACGGTTTTTAATGTCATTTTCACCAATAAAAAAAGTTTTGTGATTGTTAAGGTGCATGGTTAATCAAACAATCACGTAAATAGAGGACTTTATTGCGTATTAATGAGAATAACAAAATATACAGAATTTCTCACATAGAACTGACGTGTTAAGGTACAAGTCGTGCACATGAGCTCTTCCACACATATAAGATATCATGCGTTTTCCGCATAACAGTACACAGGCGTACAGTCATAAATGTAATACTCTTCACAGTGATAATTAGTTAAGATGTGACAAGTCACTTGAGAGTTTTTAGCTAAAATGCTGTCTAAACCTTTTGGGTTATATATTAAAAATTCCACAATTCCACATTCCGCTTCATCACTCATCACTAACTTAACATCATCAGTATCATCATAAATCTTCTGTACGATCATAATTTTGTAAGGATGAAATTTTAAATCATAGTTCAGGATGCGCTGCAGCGAGCCAGACAAGTTCAGAGTTAGAGAGCGCCGCCTAGCGGAGTGGTGAGGACTTTGAAGAACCAATGCCCTAACTCTAACTAAAGACGACAAGACGATTTCTGCTTCAAAACTGGTCCAGTTGTGCGAAAAGAAGCAACCGAACGAAGTATTGTGTAGCGATCAGGTATCGAACCATTTCGTGAAACATAGAACTTTGTGCGCAACAGCTGTTGAACAGTAATTACATATTCATTACTTTTGAAGAAATGGTCAACTGCGAAAACGCTATACGGCACGGTTCACTGCGCCATTACTACTAAAACTGAACGCTCCAACTTACAAAACAACCATCCTCCAACCCACCACTCCTCCCACTACTCAACTCAAATTCATGCGTTCTTTTTGCGGCTCCCGTTATAATACAAAAGGTGATCTCGTCTCTAGGATAGATAAAAATTCAAAAATAATTGGAGTTTGCTTTGTAAATATTTTCGTGCGTGCAAATAAATTCTACCGCAATTCTCACCTCTTAGTAGTAGTAGCAAGTAATCAGGCAAATATTAGCAATATTGTACATAAATAAATATTATTTTTCTTTTTATAATATTTATTTAATAAAATACATTAGAATACTTTAAGAAGTATAAATATTATATGGAAGCATATTACACTCTACTACCCGTGCGAAGCAGGGTGTGACCTCTAGTAGTTAATAAGAAAAATCTATTAAATTTTAAATATTTAATTTTTATTTTTAGAGCTTACCTTCCCGAAACAAAAGGTAAAGATATCTCCGAAATTGTCCAATTATGTAGCCCCGGCTTAGCATTGTCAACGTTAGAAACTAACGCCGAAGAGTCTTCTCAGGATATTGAAAAATTGAATAAAGTTGATGCTTGATCAGCTTACGTCTGTTTATAAGTGTACTTAATATTTGTGCTTCCATTTTAACATAGTATCGGTAATGAAATGTCGGATAACTATTATGAGAAGTGTCTACATTTTGTAAATTCAAATTCAATTCAATTAATGAATAGTTGAACGATAAGTGACATTTACTTTAAAACATAACGTTAAATAGGTGGTTTCATAGGTTTTCATAAAAGCAATATACGTTTTTGAGATTTTCAAATTTCAGGCACCTACATTGATATCTAATCCGGCAATAATTGTTTTCCTACCTATATATACGGTTGGTACTAATATTGTTGAGTGTTCAGGGAGGGTTTTTTTAGGATTAAAAAAATTTATTAAAAATGTATTGCCAAAGAACATTCTGCCTTTTTTTAACCTAATTTAATTTTTGTTTGAGCAATATTGCTGTCAATTCATAATTTACAATAATCCGTCCCCTAGTCACATATGGATACTATGACAAGTGAGCAGATTTTGAACTGCTGGGGACGTAAGATCATACACAAGATTTTTGGCCCTGTTTGCGATAACGGTGCGTTGAGGATTCGTAGGAATGCTGAACTGAGATAGATGAATGGCGAATTAGATTTAGTGGCGTTCATTCGGAGGGCGCGTCTGGGGTGGCTGAGACATGAGGAGAGGATGCATTCTGATCGATACCCGCGTAGAGCGATGTATGAAGTTCCCGGAGGACGTCAACTTAGAGGAAGACCGTGCAAAAATATTGCAGTCAAATTAGCAATCAACCTCGGAATGATAGATAATAAACTGAATTTTCTTGATATATAATTTAATCGAGGTGAAAAGTAAAAAAAAACAGTTGTTTTCAATAATCTCTTCGTATTTTTTTCAATAAATTTGAATTGATTATAAAAATGGTGTAAAATTTGTAACCAATTTCATAAGGAACATTCTTTGTAAAGATTAAAAATTGTTAACGCGATAAATCAGTAGATTGCTAGTTACTCCACAATTAAAATTTAATTATTGGTATTCATTACCACTGTTATATTTTATGTAAGGGAATATTGTAATTAATGCCAAACGGCGAGTTGTTGCCCATCCCCACTGTTAACAGGAAAACGGTCGACCGCATTCATGTTTAATGAATATCGATCTATGCTCTTTAATACCTAATAAAACGAAATGTCGTATATTTATTGTTTCATTTGTAAATGAATATCAATAGTTAACGTAATTCAAGCAAAGACAAAAAATTAAGTTGAATACAGTCCTCTTATCGAATAAACCATAAACCAAGTAAATTGCTACAGGTCTCAATTAATACTTTTTTCTACTGGAACGTTCTAATCTAGAACTTATTATATTTTGTACATTTTACCATGGAAGTGACAACATTGCTTCGTCATAGTGTTTCTAAAAACTAAAAAAGCTTTGTTTAGATGTTATGCGTTTATTCACGTGTTTTCTTTTGTGTTATATTAGTTTTATTGGTGATTTGAATGTTTATAAATACGATCAAAAGATAATCATATTTTGATGCAGAGGCAAGTTTAATTATCAATTATCATTTTTCGAGTTGTTCAGCTTGTTATATCATTGTTAAATTAATAAAATATTGCCAGCATGTGCATTTATATCTGGGTTTGAATCGTTTTGAAGCTGGCAACTTTTAAGATGTCATAATGGGGTCCATGGAGACTCCATAAAAATAAAATTTTAATGAAAAACATTAGAAGTATTACACATTGAGCAAATGCTGAAGTTAGACATCAGTATAGTTTTTATAATTTCTGGAATTACATAATGTATTGGTGATTGTATTGGTAGGCATGCGCAATAGTTCCAAATGTTAACTGTCTAACACATGGATTTGTAATCTTTCTTTCTTCGTGATTAGATATGTTTATATACTTTTATGCACAAGTCTATGATCCCAAGAGTGCGAAGGAACCCCAACATGCCGACTGGAAGTTCTTTCGTTCGTTATTTTTCCTATTTTTTTTTGGACACTGACACAATATGAACGCATATTAAGTATAATAAAAAATTTGTTAATGGTTTGCTCAAGACAAATCGTCTTCTGTTAATTCTGTGATTAATAATATGTACATGGAATTTTTATTATTCACTTCACATTATCACCTCTATATGATAATTATTATCATGCGAAAGACTTATGCACTACTCAGCTTAGAGCCGGTATTATTTATTTATCCCGGATAGAAAGTATCAAAAGGATTAGGTTTACATAATGAACTTGAGCTCTATGTGGCAAGTATTCAATATTTCAACCTTTTGGATCTCGGCGAAGATGTTTTTTGGTAATCCCTGTTTGGCGATGCTATCGTGCAGGATCTTAGACACGACGCCAGTTGCTCTGTTTAATCTTATTTGCGAGATCCGCGTATTTGGCCAGTTTCTTCTGGTGTTTGTATAGTTACATCGACAAGAAGGACTGAATTGATCCTTCTATCAACCACCTTCTGCGGCTTGTACTTGTAATACTATGTATTGAGAAGACTGAACTTGTTGGCCAGTTTCTGGAGGATGATATTGCACACTTGGTTATGCTGGTGTAGATAGTCGGGATTAGCTAACACACTATAAGCAGATGCTATATATTAAATGGTCTCTGATGTTTGTTGGCACTTTCTGCATTTGTCAGATTGAGTGTTCGGATCCTTAATAATATTTTTCTTGTAGTTATTCGTGTTAATAACTTGTGCCTGGATAGCCATTATGAAGCCTTCGGTCTCTGGAAAGAGATTAGCGCTAGTAAGCCATCTGTGTGAAGCTCCTTTGTCAACATGCGAATGGTTGAGGTCGTGATGATGTCTACCGTGTAATGCTTTTCGTGACCATTGTTCCTTATCCGCCTTGGATATAATCCGATGCAGAGTTGAGACTTCAGATTTAGTATAAAAGAATTCACGTAGTTTCATTACTTATCGAGAGTGCAGGTTAAGAAGGTCAATCAAGCCCCTACCACCCTCTTTTCGGAGTAAAGTTGTTCTAATAGTGGATGATTTCGGTTGGTTGTTGTTGTTCTTCGTCGTCATTATTCATGTCAACCTCTGAGTAGCCTATAGCTCTGTTTTCGTCCACTTCTGGATTCCAAAAAAGTGTTTAAAACAGGTGTGGCATAGATATTGATTGCCTGGACTAAGTTGCCTGCATTTAATTCGGATTGCATAAGTGATTTCACTTTTTTCGTGTATTGATCCTGGATTCTAGCTTGTGCCAGCTTGTGGTCCAGTAACTTAGCCTGCTGAAATCCTAAGTATTTATAGGTTTCTCTTCTTCAACCTTTTTGTTCCTCTGCTAAGATGTTATTTTCCTCTACGTACCTATAAATTCTGTTAGTTATACAAGCTGTAAGTATCTTATATAAAGTGAGTAGGCACGTGATAGGTCTGTACTGAGTGGGGTCATCCGCCTGGGAGCTCTTTAAAAGTAAATCAGGGAATCCAGTGCTACAAATGTTGGAATATCTCTTATAATAATTATTATTATTCTGAGAATAATAATAATTATTATTAATTTTAATCGTGACTTAATTTTTAAAAAAATAAACTATTATTGTTTAATAACGTTAGGTATTTCCATTTCCAGATATATTACAATATCGTAGGTAGAAATAGCTAAAACAGTATTTATCTGTCAGTAATTTAACAGTATATACAGTTATGTCAATAAGAATCAAAATATTATGATAAAAAAATTCACACATATTTTACTGAGAAAAATCATATTAATACATTAAAAAAAAGATTTAATATTACGTTGGACCTTCTTCCGATCCGCTGAGACGCATTTCACTGAAGCTTTTCTTCATGGAACTAAAACAAAAAAAGTAAATTTTTGAAGATTTCCCATATAATTAAGGTTCTAAAGAGAAGGATTTATAAAAGAAAGATGTATATATTTCTTCTAATGACAAGTATCATTTTACATAGATATTGTTTCTAAGAAAGTTAATCTTTTCTTCTAATTGTAAAACCACCCAACTCATTTTTTCCAAATTTTACCAGAGGCATAAAAACCAACTTTGTTTATTTCAATACCGCATATACTATTTTGCGAAACTTATTTCAAGTAATTTTACACTTTTAACAATTATTTAAAGAAAAAGACCGACTCATATAACTGGGTCCAATAAATTTGTGCTTTGTAATGGTGTTTAGATCATTTTATTTTGGCTAAAGATGAATCTTTATGAAATCTCTTTTTAATTCATAAACTTAGGTTGTTAATGAAAGATAAAATGTATTGGGAACATTTATTTTATTATTTTTATAAGATTTTAAATATTGTGTACAAAGTTTGGATTTTTGAAACTAAAAAATATTTTTAAACTAATGAGATGTTGACATCAAAATGATGTCAACATCTCAGGAACAATAATTGATAGTAGCTGCATGAAATTGTTTGTGGAAAAAATTTTTCAGGAAAAACTAATAGTAGGATAAAAAATAGTTCAATTTAATATCGAACAAATATAAACCAATAATAAACCTAGCAGTAAAAAAATTCGGGGGTATTCTGGATGATCTTTTCGTGGCATTTTCAATCTATCTTCGAGTACAATTTCGGGAAATTACATTTTTCTTTATTTTTATTTGCATTATTTCAATTTTTATTTTTTGATCTTCTAGAACTTCTTAATTGACGAGCTTCGCGAGGAGAGGAAGCACTTTATATTGTTCTCAGTAATCTAGCTTGTAATAAATTTTTCCATTAGCAGAATAATGAAGACGCCAATGTCTGTCACTTTGGTATCCCCAATCTTTACTTCTGGTTTTATCGACTTTTTATTACCTTACTGTAATCCTTAAAAAAAGTGTGGATCAAATATTTTTTAAATGCCTTTTGATAACAGAGAGCTTGGAGTTACACTCTATGAAGGTTGTAGACCTATTTTGGTAACTACAACATCACTGTGGATTATGTAGAGTACTTTGCTCCAGTACAAACAGTTTCAGATTAAAAAAAAACAAACATGATACTCGAGAATTCATTTGCAGTAAGCCTCTCCTCAGTCTTGTTCTATATATAACAAAATCCATTCTTAGTTTTTAGATACTGAAGATGTAAAAGTTATGAACTACTAATTTTCGCCTGTAATATAATACAGATGCATTAGATTTTGAACATAATCACAAAGCTTGAAAGTTTAATTGTAAACATTTTTTGTCTTTTTTTATCTGGGCATATTCTTTTATTTATGGTGGTTTTTGTACTCAGCTTCCATTACACCATATCAATGATGTAAGATATAAGCTCAGCATAGGTGACATTGGTCCTTTCTGGGCTTAAACTAGGCTAAATTTGAATCTACGAAAGGCTTATTTAAACTACACATCAGCAATGCAGTAACATTTTTTTTGCACCAGATTGCAGAGTAGTGCATATCATTTGTGTTTTATTCCATATAAGCCCTAAATAAAGTTGCCTACAGTAACGGGACTGAAGTGTTGGCAAAGACATGCTGAAATTTTTGTTCAGCTGCTCTTGCCTTGAAGCTAACCCTCTTTTTTGTTCCAATATTACGTTGCTCTAAATTAGATCTCCATTATCATCAGTATCCATTATAACATTTCTAGATCTGTCTGTTTCTTCTTTGAGTCATTAGCACTCCAACCCTTTAAATCGTATATATCAAGAAATGTTTTCGTACAAACTTTTAACTTTTTATTATTAATTTTTAAATAAAACAAAACCATTTGCTTCTTCTCACAAACACACCTATGGACTAACTGAAGATAGAAGGTTTGTTAGAGTTAGGTGATTTGAATTTTTTTTTATTCTAAAGATATAATTTTTTAGGAGCCATAGGTTTTCGAACATAGATATGGCATAAAATAAATTGCTCTAATAGCAAAAAAAGCAAAAACTTCCTACCAATATGCTGAAAACTCTTATGATATTTCAACTGAAAGAGCAGCGACGCTTCACGAAAAATCTTCTAATGCTGCAACATCCGCAAACATTGAAAGCAATACTGAATTTATTGCTTTAAAATTAGATTTTGAGAATTGTCAGAACCTTGTTAGAATTAAGATCAAATTATAATAAATAGATAGTACATATATAATATACAGGGTGCTCCAGGACTTGATGCAAAACATTCGGGGTGAATATTCAGAAGAACAACACTATATGTGCGAAAGGAGCCCCAATCCTTAATATTTACCAAATTCGTTCGTTAATTTAGTTCTATTTTTTTTATCGTATTGATGACCTCTTAGTCTATTTAGAAAATAGACTTAATAGATAAATTTTAACGATTGAAAAATTTATTTTCTGAATAATTATTTCAACATAATTCAATGTCAGAATCTTACTTCTAAATATCTTCTGTAGGTTCATTATTTGGTTTGTTTTTATTGGGAATCAAACCGTAATGTCTTATGTATGTTCCTAGTGGTATACTCGCTTTTTATCTTGTTTTTTGTAGGAATCAAACCACAATCGTTCTTTTGAAGCTTTATTTCTGATTTTCGAATACTTGAAAATTGATTATTTTCGATTAATCGATTATTTTCGATTGATCGATTATTTTCGATAAATCGATTATTTTTGATTATTTTCGATTAATAGATTAGTCGAAAATAATCGATTATTTTATATAATCGATACTCGATTATATTTTTTGATAATTGGCCAGCCCTATTGTACATATGGTAAGGACAAATGTTTTATGGTTTGATGTTTCGTTTTAAATTGATTGTAGTATCTGTTTATCCTTTTCTTTAATAGGATCTGATGGGACAAAATTAAAGAATATACAGAAATACCTCAAAATGAATATATATATATATATATATATATATATATATATATATATATATATATATATATAATTAGGTAGTTAGTTAGTTACAGTGTAATTCTTATGAGTTGTATGCCAAGGGAATTTAAAAAAAAAATCGATTTAAAGAGTTTTTGGCTCAATAAGTACTTGGAGATACAGGATTTAACTGAAATTTTGACTTTTTGCCACGTTTTACCGTATTGATGACACCGCTATTCTTATGCAGAGTTAAAGTCTTTAGTTTCCGCTTTGTACTCTTGTTGTTAGTTAAAAGGCAAATAAGTACTGCCGAACAAGACAAACACAATAGATTAAAAATATTCATTTTGGTTTTTATTGCTATTATTTGGGAGAATTCCATCTCATTGATTTCACTAACTCACGGTGTCTACTTTTTAAAATTCCATAGAGTATAAAGATGTATCATCAATACTTCATAGGGGAATAATATTTGATTCGAGTTACAAAATTTAAATCATTCGAGATAACGTATATTTAGGGTTCAGGGTGAGGGAATGGCACTTCGACTTAACCAGGATCGAGTTCTAGATATTTCATTGCAGAATGTTTCAATATAAAATTTTATCAGTGTCAATGTTACTTTACTGTTATGATTTTAACTTGAATAAGCATCGCTGTAAGTTATTACGTGTTTTTGATTAGTTATAACCTCCATATGCCCTAAAATCTAGATGTTACTTTCTGTGCACATCAAGAAGCTGTGGTATCATCCCATACGTACATTTTCACATTGTCAACATGGAAATTATAAGAACCCAAGTTGTAAACGTACATATCGTGAATTCCAAGATCTTTGACTTCATTTTTCGGTACGAGGGATTGATTGTTTAAAATGGACAAAAATCGTTCTTTACGATGAAAGTTATAGACATACTTTTTATTTTAATTTGTTAATTTATTTTCGCGGTGAAAGAGACTTATCAAAGGAATATATCATCTGCTAGACTCTATACACTTGATTCAGCGGAATTGAAGTACGGTAGTGTCTTCACGACTCAATATACTTATAATAGGCTAACGAAACAAACTGCTTGGTTTACGGAAGTGCTTCGTGCAAATAAAACGAGTATACCTAATATTTCTTGGAATTTTCTTGTGATCCCTTCTGGTTCTCTGCAAGGCAGCTACAAGTTCGTTAGCGACTTTTATTAACAGGGCCGGAATAAGATTTATAAGACCCGGGGCTAAAATAATGACGGGGCACCCTTAGGGAATTCGGAAACCCGGAAAAATTCACAAAATAATATCAATACGTTAGATTTGTGGTATCAACACATCAAAAAATACAGAATGATTTCCAAATGATGGGGCCCTCTTGGACCTAGAGCCCGGGGCTATAGCCCCCCAAGCCCCTAGCTTAATGTAAAGATTATTTTTGTTAAATTTAAAAATTCAAACCCAAGCTATGTGCAAATTTTTTTTTCATTTTTCAAATCAACTGACAGTTGAAAGCTGTATAATTACAATTAATTAACCCTCCAGAATAGATCGATCATTGCCTAATCTTACTTGATGCCCTTAAAAGTCTCATATAGTGAACCAAATTTGGTATTTTCAAGTTAGGAATTGAAACGATATTTTTTTTTTATAAAATTTTGGGTCGGGGATGCAACTTGGTATAGAGCTAAATTGCTCCCTATCGTCCAATTTTGGGCTCCCTTATACGCTTCTACTTTGAGTCAATTCTTGTGTGGAATACCTTGAATATATATTGTAACGAACATGTCTCCGCGCTAGGCCGGTCTTGCCTAGATGTATTGAAATTCTAAGATTCAGCGAAAGCGTACCTTTGACTTACTTTTTTAAACCACAGAACCCGTTTAATGTTTTTTTATCCGTTTATATAGCAAGCGGATTATTTGTATTGTTTCTTCTGAGTAATTTGTAGGAAAATCTATTTTTTATTTGTTTTATTTCTTTATTTTTCTAGAATTCTCAAGAACATCGTTTGTTTATATAAACGGGTTCGCTTAGAGCAGTTTAGTTTATAATAGTCGTAGTGAACAGAACGAATCAGCGAAGTAAGTTTTCAAATAAATTATTTAAGTTAGTTACATGATAGTGATAAGTGAATTATTATAAACTAGTTAAGTATAGTGTACGGTATTTAAATAAATTAAAAATAAATAAGAAAAACATTACAATATCAAATATTTTCCTGTATGTAATGTTCGGGTTATGTTTATATTTTTTTCAAGTTTTTGCCTATAAAGTTGAGAGTATAACTACTATCTGAAGGTTTAATTTTGATATTACTCTGAATAAATTTAGTTTACAATAATACGTTATGGAATAATAGATAAATTCATATTATTAAAGTCTCAACTTAGACCATTTTAATAATTCTGTTCACAT
This sequence comes from Diorhabda carinulata, assembly GCF_026250575.1. Classification (NCBI taxonomy): domain Eukaryota; kingdom Metazoa; phylum Arthropoda; class Insecta; order Coleoptera; family Chrysomelidae; genus Diorhabda; species Diorhabda carinulata. The sequence goes on along the minus strand of NC_079472.1, from coordinate 46,031,163 downwards.
ATACATTGCATATAATCGTTAAGGAATTATTCTTGATTAGGAAGCACCTATTACAGGATGTGGAAAAGGACCATCTAACACCTAAATATTTCGGATTTAACTATTGTCAACACAAAATTTGAGAAGGTATATGATATGATGATAATAAGAAATATAGTTGGACTCTTTCTTTTTTCCAGGCTTACAATGGAACTATCGCATTTAAAAGATTTTCATTCTATCAGACAACAGAGCTGCCCTCTAAGCTCTTGGATCTTGTAAAATTGAGTCAAAGCTATTTTGGACATATACGCAGCCTCCGAATTCACTGGGAATAAAAAAATATTATGATGTATGTATCACTCTGGACGGCACGGCAATGAAGAACCTGGTTACCCAAAAAGTCATCAAAATAATATGGGAAAACAATAGGAACTTAGAAACACATAGAGTATGACCCCGTTTTAAACAGTCGAAGAAATGTATTTATTATTCTACTAATTAAACTCAATAGGAGGGCAAAACCAAGCTAAGGAGCTAAAGTTATACAATGTACATAAGAGTGTTAAGCACTGTAAAACATTTCTCTATGCATAGAGTTAGTTTTCAATCCTGCATTAGTATTTATGTCGACTAACATTAAGAATAGATTTCGAATGGCTGAATACTGAAAATTAAACTGTCTCAAGTGTTTTTTAAAATGCTAATGTTCCGATTTTTTATTTGATCTTTATGAATCTTGATGTATCAACGTATGATTTATAATGTACCATAAATTTTTAGCCTCGATAAAGATTAAATAAAAGATCGAAACGTTGCCATTTTAAAAAATACTTGGATAGTTTTATTCTGAGTTATAAACCCGCAACACCATTCGAAATTACATACAAGGAAGGACAATAATATTAACCATGACATTAAGGATAGAGAATTAACCTCCTTGAAGCGGTCCTCAATAATAGCATTCATCAATACTCTGAGATTGTGTGGCATAATTCTTTCGAGTCCATAAATAAATGTATTTATTAATTTTATTAGACGAAATAAAATTGTCAAAAAACGTAAATAAAGTACCTGGAATCTGTTTTTCTTGATTTGATTGGCGGACTAGGGGGGAGTGGTGGAAGTTTTTTACTAAAAGTATGTCTTATGACAGGTTGTCCCATTAAACGATCTACACTTGAATCTCCAGAGTCTGCTGACGAAGGAGGAGAAAGTACACTTGCGTCGCTTCCACTTAAAGATGTCGGCATCCGCCTGAAAGTATTTCATGAGATATGAGAGGATTATAATAGATAAAAGAAAATTTATAGATACGTATACAAGTATGAAATAAAGAGCTCATTCGCTATTAGCCACATCTACAATAAAATATTGGAATTCAAAAAATAAACAAAAATGTGTCTGTTGAGTCAATTGTTAATACCAATAATTTGACTTAGTTTAGAAAGTTTTCTACTTATAATAACATTTGAAGATACTCATCATAGTTCTATATGCTGTAAAATTATCCAAAAACAATTATTTTCACATAGTAGTCCATAATGGACGTACAAAAGAATTTAAGGCAACAAAGAAAGTGGATTATTCATACATTAAAAAAGTCTGTATATTTGACAGTTGATATTTGAGAATTTACAGAAATTAAAACTAGGAAAGGCACCAGGAATAGACCAAATCACGCCAGACATGTTAAAAGCGGAGGAAAGGAAAATAATAGAGGAGCTAAAATCATGCTGAACAAAATATATGACACAGAAAAAGCGCCAAAAGATTGGCAAGTGGGTATAATTATACCAGTTAACAAAAAGTGAGACACAAGAAACTGTAACAATTATAAAAATTATATCACATTACTGCACTGATCAAAACAAATAACACATCACTAACTAAGAAGTACACATTTTTTTTACAAAAATCGATTTTATTCATCAATGTAATCGCCTTCAACAACAATATAATCTTTCCAACGTTTCTCTAACTGCTGGATCCCGTGATTATATGAGAATTTGTCTTTTGCATCAAAATAGGCTTCAGTTTCAGCAACTTCTTCCTCAAGTGATCTTACCGACGAACACTTTTTTGAGATCAGCGAATAGCTAGCAGTCACTAGGGTCCAAGTCTGGACTATACGGTGCATTAGGAAGCTATTCGAAGTGTAATTCTTTCAATTTAACCATCGTTGTTATCGACTTGTGATTGGGTGCATTGTCTTGGTAGATCAATGGTTTTTCTTCTACATATTAGGTCGTTTTTCCTTGATCTTTGCATCCAAACGATCCAAAATTTTCATGCAGTATTCACTATTGATTGTCTCTCCATTTTGGAGATAGTCGATGAACAATATTCCATGCGCATTCCAAAATACTGAGGCCATAACCTTCTCAGCTGACTGTTGTGGATTTCCACTTTTTGGACGTGGTTCGTCGGCTGCAGATGATAATCGTTTTGATTTCGGAGTGAAGTGATGGATCCATGATTCATCCATTGTCACATATCGACGTAAAAAATCTGGTCATCAATAGCAACGCATGGAGATTGATAATATGTTTCCTTTTGAATAGGGTATATTTAAAGATACTTTATTTGGTCGTTAACCCAATTGTAGTTAACAACTTCTTGAGCATAAATCTGAGTTTCGACTAAATATATTACAGTTCTGTTTGGATCACAGTATACACATTATTCTTATTATTACTTTATTACCAAATTTCTCATATTTAAATCCACATCTAAACAGAATGGAGATTCTAAACATTCTCCATTGTTGGTACTATACATATATTGTCCTGTTGTCGAATCCATCCGTTGGTTATAAACCATATTAAGTCTTTCACGTGGTCGTTTCCACTTTAACAAATGAACCGTAACAGAATCACTTAATGTAATTTCACTGATCCGAACTTCATTAATTTTCGCCATAAGCGTATTCTTAGAAATTTCAGATTCCATATTTTTCATAAGAATTTGAAATAACACGTGGATTTGGTGCAAAATCAAAAGATTTCCGCCATAGATGATGATCTTGAGCTAAAATTTCAAATGGTATCAAAAGGCGATATATAAATATAAATTTCTTATTTCTTAGACTTTGTGATATATCAATGCATCTAAATGTTTACGATTTTAGGTCTCTTCTGTTTTAAAATTAGTTTTTTTTTGATAATCTTTCCTTTAATATATATATATATATATATATATATATATATATATATATATATATATATATATATATATATATATAAACGATGTTTCAAAACTTTCGCATGCGGGTTATATCACTGCATTAAGCGAAAAAAATCGATCAAAAATCATCAAAAAATCACATGTCTATAACGCAAAGTTCAAAAATGCGGCAGCAGCTAAATACATTTATGGTTGTCTCGACCGCTCGATAGGGAGGAAATTAAACGTTCCACAAGCTTTGATTGGCTTAACCTTATTGTTAATTTGCGATTAATCTATGCGTTATAGACATGGATTGTTTGGTGGTTTTTAATCGATTTTTTTCGCTTAATGCAGTGATATAACCCGCATGCGAAAGTTTTGAAACACCCTGTATATATATATAAAAGCGGTTTCTTATTGGGAACGTGGCAATGAAACACCAGAGTAGACTAACTTTGATATATTTTCCTAGCTTTCGAATACTTATGTATTCATCGTCTGGGACTGAATAATAATAACTGAATAATAACCGCTCATAACATAGCTGGCATTAATTATTTTTCTCGTATCTCGAACGCATTAAAGCTAATCAATAAATTCGTTATATGTATTTTTTTGAATAAGAACGTCAGAAAATATATCTGACATCCTTGCTTTTTGTTTTTCAAATGACTTCTGTAACAGATAAAGGAAGAAACCACTTTAGTTAAGTAACCGATAAAATAATAATGAAGTAAAATGTCATTTAGAAATTGTTTTTCTTATGTGTATTTTTCCTATTATACTCACATTTTTCCTATCGGAGGTAAAATATCTGTTGGAGTATATGCCGGAGTTGTTTGAGGTATACTGAAATCCGTATAAGTGGATGCATGAATTTCTTGCTGGTAAAGATGATACAATTCTTGTAAATCTTGTGGTAGATGCATTTTCTTTTCTAAAATGTGATATCTAGTAAATACATACGAATGAACGAACATTGGTTATTGTAAACGGATGCAGAGCTAAACTTTTTTGAATTATGCTGTTCATTAGAAGTTGGCGGCGAATTATAACATTTTTGTACTTGGTACCTTGTGCAGTTACAGATAGAAATGGTAGAAGTATGATATTAAATTATAACAGAAATATATTTTTATAGAAAGATTGATTTTTTTTCACGAAAAACATATGTGTCAGTCAATGGGCTGTTTTATCACTGTAAATTCCTCCTACTAATATCTAATCGAAAAAAATATTAGTAACTTTAGGATCTTCATCCCTTTTTACTAGTAGTCGAGTATGGTATTCTTAGCGTACATTGACAAAATTTTTTGTACTTAAATATGGTTTTTCAAAGTAAAGTGAAGAAGTTTTGAGTGGCCACAGTTGCGTAATTTTAAGAGCGGTGGTACAATTTATGACTCGCATGTTGAGGTCCATTATTTCTTTAATTTACGGTAAGAATTAAATATTTAATAGATCAATTTTTAATTATGAACATGTAACAAGAATTACCTAATAACAGATAAATAATTGTTCATATAGTTTCTAGGTACTCGATCGTCTAGGTAGAGCTGGGTCAATAATTTTGAAAACAAAAAAAAGTAGGATGGAGACAAGGAGAATATGATAAAAATGGAACGAAAAATCATTTACGGGCGAACTGAGGTAAGGGTAAAAACCGGTTTATCTCGATTTTCGGCAAAACTACAAATCCTGTGAAAAAAAGTTAAACAGCAAAGTTGTAACTGATAAAAAGATCTACAAATTTTGTATAATAATAATTCAAATAACTTTCAAAAATTCTTTTACAAAAAACATTTTTTTTTCTCACGAAATATGGTGAAAACATACCTTTTTATGTCCCAAATACATTGTAATTTATTTGATTTGAAATATTTAGTTTTCAACATTATTTTGACTTAATATCGAAAAAGCATCCTAATTTTCAATAAAAAATTCTCCCCTCATAATATCAGTTTTTTCTTAAAACGCTGGTGAGTTCTTTGTTTGTTGAAATCTCCGATTTCTGATGGTGTAAAAAAATATTAACATCATCATGGTAAATTTCATCGGAATGTGCAAAAAAACGAAAAAAATCACATATATGTATAATTTTCAGTTATTTATCAAAATTTTACACTCTAATTACACGAAAAATATAAGATTTCATGTAATATTGATAAAGATAAGTAATAAGAGTGAAGATTTCAATAAATATCCAAAAACTGTACATAATGATTAAAAAATTTTAGGTTGCGAATCTTTTTCCATTTTTTTTGCCTTTTCTGAGAAAATTTATCATAGTGATTTTTTTTCACAACATCGCAAAGTAGAGATTTCAATGAACAAAATACTTTTTAAAAAAACTAATATGTTGACAGGATAGTTTCCGATAGATAAGAATGTATTCTCAATATTAAGTCAAAATAAAGTAAAAAAAATAATATTTCAAATCAAATAAATGGCATTGTATTTGGGACATAAAAAGGTGAGTATCTTGAAAAAAAATGTTATGTGTGAAAGCTAAAAATGAAAACCAAAAACTTCGTTATACCAATTTTTCACATAGATTTTGAGGTTATGAAAAAGAAGTGTCAATACAAAAGATGTAGGTCTGTTCATTATCTACCTACAGCTTTGCTATTAATTTTTTTCTCGTAGTTTCACCGGAAATCGTTTTTTACCCTTAAAAACTCACTCCTAAAACAACGCTAGATGTCTTGATTTGAGTCTGGCATAAATTTCCACGCATTCCTCAAAGTCGATGTTTTTAACCGCACCATTTTCAATGGCTTGTGTAGCTAAATGTGATGAACGTTATAGAACATAGAGTTTCTCATATAGTTTTTTATGCATTCCAAGACACTGAAAGATAGTAATGCCATTGGAGTGGATACAGGGATAGTCAAAAACAGTTGCAGAAGCTTGAACAAATTAGGAAATACGTTTTGGTTGTCAACATTTTCAGACTTGAATTGAGAAACCAAATTTGGCACAAGATATCGATCAATTTGGTCTGATCATGCTTCATTTATGAAAATACATTAATTTCTGAGGCTGAAATATAATTTTTCGAACAAAACGGGCAACTTAGAACAAAAATTGCTTCCTTGACGCGGTCTTGTTGCACGAGTAGAGCCAGCTGACTCATACTTGGAAAAGCATGTGTTTAATCCGAGCATCTCCATCAATTTTTAAGTCGGTTGCTTCAATATTTTCCACAGTGCGTCAAGTGCTATTGAACTTCTCGCAAGCATGTGTCTTCTACTTTTTTTTTTGGTGGTGATAAAGCCACAAGCTTCACAAAGACGCACTTTTGTCTATCTGGACAATTACCAACTATAACGATCTCTATCGTTTGAAAAAGATAGTCAGAATGAGTTCCGTCCCCACTATTCCTACCAGACTACGGTACACATCAAATCTTGCGGCTTTACTTATCCACACAAAGTGTACTTATACCAGGTGAAAAATATTCAGCTTGAGTGATTTCGAATGAAAAAATGCATATACCTTATTTTTTATGACAGTTCGTAATAAGTATGAACCTGAATGAGCTCTAGATAAAATACTTAATACTAAACTAAACTAAATATATTGCTTAATGGAAATTTCAATATTCCAGAGTTGTCCGAAAAGTTTCCGATCTTACAAAAAAATACATTGTTCCATTTTCATTTTTATTTTTCAGAACAGTTTCCTTCTAATTCTATACACTTTTTCCAACGATGCTCTAACCAAAGAATAGTTGCTGACTCAAAATAGGCTTTTTCCTCGATGAAAATCTGCAATTGAAACATTTAGATTGGGAAAAAGGAAAAAATCGCTGGATGCTATATTTGGTCTTTGGTGAGCAATTCGGGAATTTCAGCCATGACGATCACCGAAGTGTGAAAAGGTACGTTGGCCTGATTGAAAAGCACTTTTTCTTATTCAAATGTGGTGGCTTTTATGTGATATTTAGATGTATACTTTTGAAGATAGTCGATGTATACATCCCATGACTATCCCCAAAAACGGTCGCCATAACTTTTCATGCTGCTGAAACAGTCTTCGTCTTTATAGGAGCAAGTTCACCCTTTGCAATCCATCCATACAAACCAGTGGTGGATCCAGATTACAACAACAGTTATGAATCCACGTGAAATAAGGTCTGAGAAATATTCATTGGAATGCGTTTTAGGTTCCAAAGGAGCAAAGAGCGGATAGCTTGATAGCTTACGCATGCATATCTCTATATCTCTTAACCTTAATCCGCAGTTCCCAAACAGTCTCATACAGCCTCTTTTGAATTCAACTCCCCAAAATTTTAAGGTCGTAACTGATGGTGAAGTGTCCAACTTCTCTTTCATTTACGTAGGCGTATTGCTTTTTATAAACATATATTTAATGAATTATTTTTAATTCTCAGTAAAATCACGACTAATTTATAAACAGAAACTAAGTGCTGACATCTTCAGATTGAGGTCTGAAACGTCTCCGACAACCCGGGTACAGTAGAATGTTGACTTTTTAAATGAAAAATATATACCTTCCATTAACTGACGTTGCCTTGTTATGATTTCTTCACAAATTTGTCTTTGTCTATCATAACGTAGAATAAGTAGATCCCTACGTCTAAGCTCATGTTGTCTAACTAATCTTTCTGACTGTAAAGCCATTTTATCTGCTTCTAATTCGTGAACTCGACACATTAACGCTAAAATTTCTCTTTCGTCATCTGAAGATAATAATGTAGGAAGTTGCTGAAAATATTTTTATCAAACAAATTAATGATTATTCATTCAATGAGTTAGTAAAAGTGTGTACATAAACAAGGTTATAATATTTCGAAGTAAAGATATGGACATTAAATTTTCTTTCTGTAATAAAAATTGATGGTTTTTAAAATTATTCAAAATGGCCTCTATTTCTATAACCAATCGTTATCGTTCACAGATACCGTAAAAGGTAATAAGGTAAAAGGAAATTTACTTGATAAAAAACATAATATCTATTTACATCTATTATTTTGAATTTGATTCGAAATGTTGGCTTGCTGTTCATCAAACGAGAAAATAATTTCTTTCCTGGCTAATTCCACGAAGAATATTATATTACATCTTCTCCGAAGAACGTCTGACCAGTTGCGACTAGTTGCGACGTTGTTGTGTCTCTTCAGAGTGGAGTAACAACATTTCGTTTGGGGTCTCTAATGCGAACTGAAGACAAAGCAGCCTGCGCTGCTACTTTCTCAATGGACGCCTTCTGGCGACATCTTCACTTCCTCATATATCACCTAATAATTTAATTCACATATCTCTGTCGACGGCTAGAAATCTACTTGACTCATGGTTCGCAGTTGGAAGTGGAGTTGTCACCAGAAGACGTCTACAGAGGAATGTTTAGCTACATGAATCAAGTAGCAGCGTTTGCTGGCTGTATCTTCAGTTGGTATTAGAGATTCCGAATGAGAGACTGTTATGCTACCCCGAAGAGACGCAACAACGTCGAAACTATTCAGTGGGTAGGTTACAATCCTCTCCTTGTAATTGGGAGCCATTAGGTATGCCAATATCGGCGGATTGTCAATGACATCACGTTCTTCGGAGAAGATGTAATTCAATGTTCTTCGTGGTATCAGCAAGAAAAGTAATTTATTTATATTAACATACGGCATAGAAATAAGAGCTGAAAACAAAAGAACGTAAACATTCTTCAGGTAACCAGGATAGAAGTGCTTAGAAACTTCACAAGATAGAATCTGAGAGATAAAAAGTGCAAGGCAAATTAAATTAGGAAATTAATACATAAATAGAAAAGAGCTTGAAATGAGCATGTGACTTTATATAGACTAGGAAGTGTTCTAGAAAAGGTGAATAGAGTCATAGATTTGAATATCCTAATAGAGGACAATACAGGCCTACAGCTTATAAGAGAAAGTATATATTAGTAACATACCCAATAGTTTGAAGTTCTTGAGAAAATTGATACGAATAGAACTTTTTAAACTAACTTACGTCTTCTAATGTAACACCTCTTTGCCTGCAGACCTCCAACTTTTGTTCGATATGAGTACGTAATTCTGACCACCTTTCTTGTTCTCTTTCAATATCTGCTAGTTCACTCCAAGCTTGTTGAACAGCTACTTCCCCTTCATGATCAGTGTCCATATCGCTCGTATCATCTTTTTCATATCCAGCTGATCTAAAGCCACCAGCCGTATAATTTTTCCTTCTAAAAATTGCATAGTTCTAACAACCAATTGTTAAAAAAAAACGAATTACCGTAAAAGATTAGATACATTACCATTTTATATGCAATCTACATTTCCTAATTAAAGAAAGCCTCCTCCTTTTTTAGCATATCTTCTACTTATTAAGGGCATTGTTAAATTTTTCTCAAGCCAAGAACTGTATGGAGTTATAAGCACAGAATTCGAAGAGTTCGAAGAGTGTTAATAGGGGTGAAATTCGACTAGAAACCGGAAATAGTCGTCTAAGACGCCATCTTTGTACTATGCGCGTAATGGACCATTCGGTACTCCACTGCTGGAGCATGGAAGAGAAAGAAACTACAGATCACATCATCTCTGATTACCCAGTAGTCACACGGGAGCAGTTCAAACACTCACAACTCACCTAACGACGTCAAAAGGTTCAGGCCAAAGCCCCTCATCAGCTTTTCAAAGGATATAGGCCTGTCATAACGTCAAAAGAAGCAAGACGAGCCTATCAGAAGACCTATACGCTTAACGGCCCTTGGTTCTCCCATTATTGTACTACTACTACAACTACTATGGGCAGTAATGTGAAATATCTGCGGTTAACGAAAACTAGTCCTGAGCATACGAAGCTGGATATCTTAGAACTTTTTTCAAAAAGGTGTATTCAGATGAAATCTATCAGTTATATCCCTAATTTTAATATTTTTGATAGTAATACTCATTATCATTTGGAAAATATCTTTACCAAAAAAATTGAATTAGCTGTGTGTGGAAAAACTTATTGAATAAGATCGTCACGTGATAAATTATCATTTCGAACCATATTAAAATTAAAAAAATGCTTTAGACCGTTGAAGAAGTGAAATAATCGAAAATTGTAACTGTGTTGCATCCAAAATTATACAAGCATCGTCACTGGTGATGACTCGTTGGTCCAAGTACTAATAAAACGCAAATATCAGTAGTTTTAGAAGCGTAATAATTAGCGTCTAAATATATAAATCAAAGTACCATTAACATTTACTCACCTAACACTTTGTTGTGTTCTTGCTCTAGATTCATTTAAACTATTTTTATATAATTTATTATTTCTAGATTCCCAGTGTGATATTATCATATGTTGTCTCTCCGATTCCATTCCCAAACTCAAAAGGTGTGTATCAATTTCCATTAATTTCCTCCTTAATTTCATCTGTGTTTTAAATGTTTCTACAATTTGCTCTCGTAACTGTTGTACCTTGAAATAAAATCAAAACCATGAAATAAACATGCTCAAAGAACATTGAAGTGTTGATATTTCTATTGAATAGGGATGATGAATACGTACCATTATTAGCATTTACTTTATAAATTTCATAATTCGAGTCTAAAAGGTGCCGAAGAGTGAGAGCTTTGTAACGAATTTTTTGTAGTCAAGACGCAATTTTATTTATGGGACATGTAGGGGGGTCAATACAAATCTAACCCCAAGTTTTTGAGGTTGCTGCACTTGTCCGCCGGCCGCCATTTTGGAAAAAAGGGTGAAAATACGTTTTTCAAGATATCTCAGAAACTATCAATTTTACAAAAAATTTGTTAAGACATATTTTGTAGCAATTTATTTTGACTACAAATATGTTCATGTCACTTTCGTCATAAATTCAAAATTTAAAAAGTTATGAGCAAAAAAGTGAAAAAATTTCATCAAAAATGTCCTTTTTTGCGTAATAACATTTTTTATTGATTTCACCCCAAAATTTTGTCAAAACAATTTTATAAAGAATTTCTTATTTTCCTCTATTATTTTTATGAATTTCATTCATTAAAAACCCTGTTATAACGCTTCAAAGTTGACCGGGTTCGCCAATGCACCTGGTCAAAACAACATCTTTACTTTACTTTTATTTTTTCATTGTAAACCTATTTTCGAAAATTTTTTTCAATCAAAAAAAAAATAGAGGAAACTCATGATCATGTTCGTCCACACACTGTTAGTGCAACCTCAAATAATTTCAATGGGACAAAGACGTCCATTTGAGTTGTCGGCAAGTAGATGATATTAGAAAACTTGTCCACAGATATGATGTTTTTCATATCAACTTGTCGTTTATTCATAACTCCTCGGATAGAAATGAGTTTGATTAAGTTTTTTTATTGTGTAAGATAGATGGTTGTCCACGAATTTTTACTTCCAGTTGGTCACAAAGACTACAATAGTACCACGGTTCTATCACGGTGCAAATTTATTTTACCAATCGGCGTCATTTTGCATCGTGTGTAGTAAGTTTGACTGTTTGTTTTGTAAAGGTATGGACGTGTTTTGTTATAAAATTAAAAATTCAGTTAAAGGTAAGCTAAAAGTGATTTATACCAATGAATATATTAATTACTATACATTTACTATTGTATCTCATGTGCTTGTTACATTTTGTAAAACAAAAGAAACTGTTTTCATATTTTGGGGTTATGATCAATATGGGGAGTGGCAGGTAGATGTCGCGAAAAACGGAAAGAACCATAACGGAAGGAAAATGGACAAAAGAGGAGTTAAAAAAAGCCTTTTTTTTGTACCTATGAAATCAGCTCGTGAAATATAAAAATATTACAATTTCCCACACTAAACCTCAATGTCAAAGACATAATCAAACGAATTGTTGATATTAGTATTAAAAATTCCTTAGGTAATAAAAATAACAATTATCGACAATGACAATCACTATGAATATTTATGTCCTTGGTAAAGTCATCAATAATGCAAGATCAATTCAATACAATTTTTGTATTTGAAATATATCGTATAACTTCATGTCAAAGAAGACCATAGTGGCTGTAAAGAATATTTACAAACCTCGTTTCTTCTTTCTTCTGCATTTAATTTATTCACATCAGCGGATCTGGGTCTTTCCTCTTTCATTTTATGTTGCAGTCGAGAAATTTCATCCCTTAGTTCATTTATCACAGTTTGATATTGAGTAACGTGGTAAGATACATCTAGAACGTTCCTTTCTATTTTCGTAGTAATGTTATTTGCTCTGTCGGCATATATTAAAGTATTTCTAGACTCTTCTTTTTGCGCTGGGCTTGGAGATACATGAGCAATCATAACTGTCCTACAATTACCACTTAGAGCGTCCTTCAAAAGTCTGGTGAGTTTAGAATCTCTGTAATTTACGTATCTGTGAAAATTACAAAATATTTATTTTTAGTTCACTTCAAGAAGTGATTATTCATTTTTTCTTCTATAATTTTATTTATGTAATTATGAATATAATATTGAGCCCTTAACTAATTCTGAACGTGGAGTAGGTAGGTAAAGGTCGTGCTCCGCGCTCCTCAGTGTATAGCCGTGCTTTCTGAAATTTGAGAAGTGTCCTTACGAATTAGGCAAACGGATTCAAAGATGAATAAGAAAGGAAGAGTCAGAATTTTTAATCTTTTATAGAAATCCCGGCTGTAAGCACTGCTGTTTAGTCCGAGTAAATATCAGCTCTCTTTTGTAGTTTGAAGATTCAATCAAATTGAGTCGCACCACACGCATTCCAGAAGGGAAGGGCATATCGGAGATACGACTCAATAAGGGCATAATAGACTGTTAAGTAGGTGGATAAGTTTAGTTGTTTGGGAAATGATTTCAGCGCAAAGCAGGAAGAACTTAATTTTTCAGATAAGACAGCAATATGTAATTCCCATTTCAAGGAATTGTCCACAACAAGCCCTAAGAATCACAGAATGACAGAGTCAACGACATCAATGGTGGTTTTATTTAATAAAAAGGCTGCTATGTATTTTTATACGATGAAACTTTGGTTTTAGGTCACTTGATATGATCCTATGAAGTGCCGTGAGATCAGGGTTGCTCCAAGAGAAACTAGTGTCGTCTACAAGTGGACATATTTTACCACTGATGTCTAGATAGGCGATGTCGTTAATAAACAGAAGAAACAAAATAGTGCCTAGTACTGAGCCTTGGGGCACTCCACATTCTATTGGCTTGTAAGATGACATCGTTGTATCAACCATTACAACGATGCCGACTTCTGTTTGTAAGGTATGACTTGAACCATGCGAGAGTTTTTTCTCTGAAACCGTAGTACTGCAATTTGTTGATAAAATGTTATGATTAGCACAATCGAAATTCTTGAAAAAACACAAAAAGTTTTTGCAGTGGAGGGATGGCTGTTTAGGCTAGAGTACACATTATTAAGGAGGGTAGTTAGTATTTTATATTTAAACAAAAATGATAAAAGCATCTTTTTGATCAATATTTCTATGATCTTAGATAACGTGGGTTAGGTTAGGAGTGGAATTGGGCAATAATTCGATTTTTATCTCCTTCTTTATGTAGAGCTATAATTATAGCCGTCTTAAAGCAATTGGAAAAAGTGCAACTTTGAAATGCTAAAACTACGGGCATACAGAAGAAACTGTGTAAGTTAGCTTTAGCATCAGAGAGATATGAAAGCGGATCACGAGAAGGAGTTATTGAATTTGATAAATTTTTGACTACATTCACAAAGTAATTATTGAGGTTATCAGGTGAAGTAGAGATTATGCTCGATGAAGAAGCCTTATTTCTTAGATCATTCACAATGGACCAAGTTTCTTTAGAAACATTACGAGAATTGGTGAGTCTCCTATTATAATCAATATCTTTAGTAGCTTTTGTTGTAATGTATATTAAAAAAAGTTCAAATTAGACGCAGTTACAATGTAAAGATTGGATTAGATGTCTATTCGAAGCAATTAGTTTGAGATACAAGAAAGAAAAATGCGTCAACTAACTAGAGAGATTCAACCATGAAGGCTACAACAGACACCGGTTTTGAGAATGTGTTCAATGTTGACTGTGGTCAGTAATAAATTGAAAACTTAGTTTTAAAAATGTGTCTCAAAGTATTGTAAATAATCAGTATCCTTAATTTACATCTTTCTAATTGACATATTAATTTTATTATGAAGGGCAAAGGGAAAAAAACCATAATGATATTTTTATAAGTTGCTTAGAAAATTACGGTTATCTTATATATTAAAAAAATTGATAATTTCCATTCCGAGTCCGTTCAGGCTTTCTACCCAACCGATTTGCTTAATTTTTTTTTTCAATTAAAGGTATTGATGCACAGATCAACCATCGGATTTCATCTAATTTTCACCATTCTCAAGTTATACTCAAATGCGATTTCCCCCTATACATTACTTATGGGAGTTTTTCACATACACACGTTCCTATCTTCAATATCTCATGTTCTATTCAAGATAGAGACTTCGTTTTTATTTAAGAACACTCGCTGAAACACCCTCTTTCTTTTGACTTTTCGAACACTTAAATCGGTTGAGTTGGAGAGGAGCTAGGCGCGGACATTCAATGTGGAGTTATGGATTTTTGTAGGTTTTTGGAAATTTTTCTACATTCAAAGATCTATATCTCAGGTTCTAATATAGCTACAGAGTTCGTTCTTTTCTATTATAATGATTTCTGATACTTATTTAACGGATTCGATGCGAGCGAAGCCGCGGGTAAAAGCTAGTAAATATAAAGTTACTTAACTAAATCATGGAAATACAGTGTTTATACTTACCGAGCACCGCCACTTAATGCATTTATACAATTTCCAAGTGCCAATAAGGATCTATTAATATGTGCTCCTTCTTGTAATCTTTTACCACTATTTTTAGTTTTATTTGCTCTTTCTGAACCCGCTAAGTCGATCATAAACAATCGACCTTGTTTTATTCTTATTTTTAGATGATCCGTTTTGTTTACAGGGATTGTATGTCGTACAGTGACACTGAGAAGAGCGTGACTTCTGGAGGATGTTTGATTCATTGCTGTAGGTTCAATTGTTCTAGCTTTGTTCCCCTTGTGAAGCAGTTGCATGACCTATTAATATATTCGATAATCATTGAATAATTAACCAAAAACATGTAAAATGAATTTATTAGTAGTTATTGATATTTTTTCAGGAGAGAAATGTTTTAACGTGGCGTGTAGCCAATAAAATGCGTAAGTATATTACGGAAGCTATGAAATAGTTTCAAACCACTTTCAAACTAATTTCACTGGAGAATTAATTGTATCAAACATATAGATTAATGCGTGAAAGTTGCTTTCACTTAGCATTATTTTTTAATTTGATAAGCATCTCAAGATTACAGAACATTCATTTATAAACATGATTCCAAAACACTGCACTTAAAATATATGAAAATTAACGATCTCCTAACTTCAAAATAATTCAAGATTTTTAGTCGAATTTTTCAAGGAAAAATTAGACTATTACGGTAGGCATGACTAGAAGAAAAATGAGGGGTACATCATTTTTCCCATGTTTTGAGACCTTCTGAACACTATTATGATGGTTTTTCGAATGTCTGTAGTTTATATATCTATCTATATATTATCTGTTTAAGCTACAATTCTTATTTTCGTCTCTCGAGCAATTGCTATGGGTCCGATTTGGTTCAAAATTAACATACATGGCTTTTTTGGCGGCGGATTGATGTTATTAGAGTTTGGTTGAAAACAAATGAATATTTCGAGGGGTCGCAGTGCAAAAAAAGTGGTTTTTGACCTTTGCTCACCTCTGCAGGTCAAACGAAAAGCGACTAAAAAATGAAATTTCACATGTAGGTTCAAATAGTTGCGAGATGATTTCCTGTCTAAAGTCGAAACTTTCCATCTGCACCCCTCTCCATTTTATGGTCATTTTTGTTATATTTTCTTATTTTTTGGCCAGAAAAAGTTTAACTAGAGGGTTCGAACTTCGCATGCAAGTAAGGGTGATGTTGAAGAATTGTCTTTCTCAAGTTCAAAGTTTTCTTCTTCAGTTCTTCTAGCACAAAAGCCCGAAATCGTTTTGATCGTTGTAATTGTTGAACTGGACCGCCTCCTATTTAATGAATAATACGAGTATGATCGTTGCTAGGGTGATTTTTTTTACTTCCCATTTTCGAAATTTCTTGTCATTATGACAATTTTTTCTTTGTTATCAATTGGAATTGAACAAGAGGGCTCGAGACCACCGGGTCTATTGAAATTATGAATTTTCATTCGAGAGAGAGAGAGAGAGTTAACTTGTGAAATGAAAAGTAATAGCAAAGAAATAGCAAATTTTCCATAAAAAGAAATAAGATTGAAAATTGATATCATTTCCAAGAAATTCATTTTATGGAAAGATTTGTTTGTGTATTAGTTAAATTCTTCATTCGACGAAAAATTCGACTTTCGTGATGGAGCTCTGCTGCTCACGGCTTTTTTTATCATTTTTACATACAATAATGTGAAGTAAGCGTAGGAAGTTTAGTGAATAAGGTATCAAAAGTAATGTCGGATTTCATGTGTAAAAGTTCCTACGCCTCAATTTGAACATGTCATAACTTGTCTAATCCTATGAAGAGTACAATTTTCATTATTCTCACTTTATTTATTGACGGCGCAATACGTTTTCATAACAAATAGTAATAAAACGCAGTGGATAGAAATCGTAGAATACGATCATAACATGAAGGCTAGTGCCTCCGTTAGGTAATCACCATAAATTGAACTCGAATTATGCAGTTAAGAAAATGGAGGTGGACAGTACACTTTGCAAAACATTTCCTGAAACCTGACTTACTCAAAATAAAAATGGATTGATATTGGTCCTCAGTTCACTGGTTTTTTTAAAATTCTTAGCTTGCATAGACTAGACAAACGGAATCAAATATAGCTTGTGGTCGCTGTAAATCCTAAAATCTCAAGTGAATATTTTGAAAATGTTCAATGTTTTTTTTTATACGTAATGTGAAGAATTTACTATCTAGCTGACCTTCAGTTCTTTAATAACAAGTCTTTCCAGTAATAACAACATCAAAGAATACATTTTAGGTGAGCAACCACTTGTTGTTGAGAGAGAGAGAGAGAGAGAGAGAGAGAAAATTCTTCACTAGTTGTATTACTTGATTTAACTTTTTATTGTTACCACAAAAACTTTCATTCTACAATGTAACGAACGGAAGTGAGCCACAGGAACTGTGCCCAAATAAGAGCAAGACAAATACATTTACTATACTTCGGCTCTTGGATATATGAAAATGTGGAGGGCAATACTGCTGGCTGGACAAATTGTTTTATTGGGATAATAAAATTGAAATTATACAAAAAATAAGAAGAAATTACTTCATCTGTACAAGTAGTTGATATTTCTGATAGACCTGCCACTTGAATGTTCTTTCCCTTAGAGTCTTCTCGCAATTCTAGGAATCCAGATGTAGGATTGAGTAAATCTCTGATTTGCTCATTGTAGATTTCTAAATATGACATAGTAACCTGAAAGTAAATGAATAATGAGCTAAAATATATTATGATCTAATCAAATTTTATTATTATATGTTGTATAAGACACACTTTACGACTCATTTTCGTATTGAGTCGAGATTTTCCAAAGATACCTCAACTTACTAAAAGGATTTTATAAGTCATTTTAGCTTTGAAAAAGGGGAACTTTCGTAAACAATATGTGGTTTCCTCACGCAAACAGCATGAGATGATATGTATTATTATATATAAAAATTGTCTACAATCTTACACGGTGTTCAAAAATGCTGTGCCATATCGAAGTTACATACAATTGTCTGTTGGCTATGATTTTTTTGTCAAAACGGACATTTTATCATTTCTGTTTGGTACTGTAGAGGTTTAATTGCAAATACAAAGAAAAAAACGAGTGTATTATAAATAAATTACAGGAACGTAGCAAAAAAAAACAATCTTATTCACTATATGTACGCGTCTTGATTATCACAGTAGGTTTTATCGAAATGACCTCAAAAGACATCTATACATGCTTGAAAGTGATAATGTTACATTACGAACCATTTCTATAGAAACATTCCGAAATTCATTCGATATTTTCTTCATCATGTCAACCCTTGTTGTTGGTGGTATTTTGTACACTTCATTTTTACTTACATTAATATGTTATTATAATTAATATATAAGTTCACGATTATTAGGATGAATAGGCGCACCGTCATGCATAAACCACATCCTTTGACGTGTACGAAGTGCGAATTCTTCCAATAAAAGAGGTAATTGATTTACTAGAAAATCTAATACATACATTTCAGCATTCAAATGTTCTTCAAAAATATATGGTCCTACTACATATTCACCAACAATATCTCCCCACACATTCAACGACCATTTAGTTTGAATATGTGTAACTTATTATATGGATTAGTTGATAAATAAGAGTGAATGTTTTGGCTTTTAACATAACCATTTTTATTAAACGTGCCTTCTTCTTCAAATACAACATAGTCGAAAAAGTCTCTACTCTTTTAAACAGTGAATTCCTCTTGCAAGTCAATGTGGTAAGGTAAAGATGCATTTTATTTTTGTCAAGTATTCTTTACATACCGTAGTAGCAATATTCTTGTTTGCTATAAATAATCCTATGGGTTTTCAGTAACTGCCTGAAAAACATTAAATTAATTTTCTTCTGTCACAGAAGTTTTTAATCGTTCATGCTTTTCATAACTAACTTAAACCGGTCCATCAATTTCTCCAAGCTTGCTTTTGTAAGTTGCCGTCTTTCAGGAAAATGTTGGTTTACTCTTGCTGGTAGTAAAGCGTTTTTATTGCATTCCCCCAATGTAAAATATGTATTATTATTTTGATCCACTCTGTATCAGATTAAATGAATATTAACGAAATGAATAATTTTCACAAGTTTTTACTACTAATCCAATGCTTGGGCCGCAACAGATCTCCACTCTTGCATTTCTCCTATTGTACAGGATAAGATTGTGAATAATTTTTAAATTTAAAGACAAATGATGGTTATAATCCTTCAATGTTTCAAATTGACACCTCAAAGGACAAAGTAGGCAATTAACTGTATTACACTAATCATTCACTCTGTATATTGTCTATAGACGGTGTATTTAAAGTAATCTAAAAGATTGCTGAGGGCTATTCAATTTTAAGACGAAAATATTTATAAACATTTAAGTGTTGTCGGTAATAGGTTACAGAACTGTTACTTGTTTGTAATAAATGAACCTGCAGATAAAATTAATTTAAATAAAAGCAATCACATTGTTATACACATAAATAAAAAACGTTCCTTTTAGAGCAGATGTCGAAAACGTGCGTCGTTAGCTAAAATAAAAGTGTTGTTCAACTCATTAACGACAAGACTCATCACACGTTTATACATGAAATTTTTCGTTTTCAACCTGAATAGCGAGTTGGTCACAGTTTTCAGATCACTTAGGAAATACCTTGTATACATCAAAATGAGAAAGATAATAACGATTAAAAAGTCATTTGAATCAAATACAGTGTGATTATAAAGTAACGTGATAAGATTGACAATATCACACCTTTGCATGTTTCAAAAACTGAATTTCTCATATCAACACACACATACAAAAACAAATATGTCTTTCTATGTATTATTTATCAATGATTTACTTTAAACGGATATTTAATAGATCCAGTATATTACTATATACAGTAGTGATTTGGAAATTACAGATATCACTATATATTTTGAGATATCACGAAAGTAGAAGAGTAAGAGTCACTGCTCACACCGAGTACATGGTGTACAAACAATTGCCATAGATTTTGCCACAATGTGCGCCCTTTGATCTGCTTTGATTTCAAGGTCGGCTTGACTAATCTAATCAAAAGAAACTCATTTTTGAAACAAATCACTAAACAGTTTGCAATGAGTAATTGAATAGGGAACTACACAAGGGGCAACTGGTTGCCAACCAGCCGGCAACGCGCTGGCAACCGACTGAGGCAAGACAAGAAACTCGACTTGTTGATTCGCTAGCATCTTGAATCATCCGCTTCTCAAAGGTTTCAAGGGACGAATATTATTTTGTTTACAATATAATCACGACAATACGAGTTTTTCACAGGTTAGTAATTTGTCTTCATTCAATATATTTATTTCTTTTTTGTTTCTTGGAAGTATATTTGTGTATTGATCTCGAACTTTTGTAGGTTGTAGTGTTCGGGAAACACGTGTCTTGGTAGCTGATTCCACAGGCTTGCACTTCTCCAGAGAAAGGTGTTCAGATAAATTAAAATTTTGGGCGTCTGCAGGCGGTGTTCATGAGCCCCTCTAGGCTGTCACGTAGGTCTTGGTGAGATTTGCTGTATTAGTATCGATATAGCAGAGTAAAGTTGGCGATCTTTCTTCTATGCTCTCTTCTTTATTGAGTTGGACATAATCAGGGTATGCTTAGGGAACGTGCTCCAAATGTGCGAGCAATATTCCAAAGATGGAGGAATAGGATAGTTTGTACATTTACAAAAGAATTTTGTACTGGATTGTTTAGTTCGATGAAATAATTTATTTCTAATTAAACTTGAAAAGTTAAAATGTGGGAATTAAATATGTTGTTCTAATACAATTGTTTATTATTTAACTGAAAAAAGTCTGGAAAGCTCAAATTTATTGAATTACTTTCAATTTCAATTACATAATGAATTATTGTTTACTTTTGAATCAGTCAGGCTTCGGACACAATTGAGACTGTTGTGCGTCTAGAGACATGTCTGTTGCCAACTCTTGGTGAGTTCAGTTACTTTTGAGTTTAGTTTTTTTCAGTTGCTTTGTTTGTATTAAGCCTAAGGCCGACCGGCCAGGATGGAACTGTTTTTAAACAAAGGCAGCAAATCAGTTGATCTTGCAAAAAGTTTTGCAATCAAAATAAAATTTTTGAGCGCACACGGACTTATAATCAGAATAAAATCAGTGAAACGTAATTTTTCAATGTATTCAGACTCAGATGAGTAAGACGGTTTTGATTATTATCAATACCGCAGACAACGCAGGGTACAGAGAGAATATTGGATCCATCCATACTTAAGTCAAAATGTGAACTCTAGACTGTTCGTAGCAGTACAAGAACTGTCTCAGACAGATAGAACGTTTATAGTTTTCTATCGAATGTCGATAAAAGCTGCTTTTCCACTTCTCCCACAAATTTGAGGATAACCAAATGAAACCACACCTGCAATGCAACTACGACCGCGGAATCATGGTCACGTACAACTGATAGCAACTAGTGTTATTCGAGTCACCTCGTGTGCGGTTCCCCGCTGTTATACGTTGCTGAGGTTGCCAAACCGTTGCAATATCAACTGGTTTGCAACATTTCTTTGTCAGTGGCATCTTGGGCGGTCGGCATAAGTCTTGAACGACTGCAATACTCGTTTGGTGATGAAAGTGTTAACGAGCATTTGTATTACTGAAAGCAATTAAGATTAAAGATCTATCGATATTAAGCATAAAACACCATAAATTTGTTACTTGCAGCTCTTGAGTCAGTTAATATCCGAATTTTTATCTATTCGCCTGAATCGGCCATGTGATTTCTGGCACATTTACGTTATCAATGGAAGATGACACGCTTTTAAGTATTAGAAACTACGAATCATTTTCCTAACAAAATTTGTAGTTTTTTCTCCCAAAATACACTACAAATAAAGTATCTCACCATCTATAAATATGGCAACATTGCTTACAAAATATGCGTTAGTGGAATTTTATCATTGTTACACTACTAGAAACTAACAAAAATATAAAAACGAGGGAATAGAAATATCGATAATTTTAATTTCCAAAAAACAGTTAAAAATAAATTTTATTTGATTTTGCTTCTTATCGGTTTTTGTTCGGCACAAATCGAGATTACATAGTCGAGTTTCAATGGTCATTTTTCTCATTCATTCTTTTCTTTAATTACTAGTTTTTTTACTTTAATCCCCCCTCCATTTTCTGGGTAAAGATCGATGGCTACACGTTTGTTGTCGTCTTTCTCTCGACTTTACCTCCATATATGCCTCTGCTCCATATATATTTGTTATTTGAGCGTTGTGTTATGTCCTTGTTATCCGGCAAATTTCACGGTAACAGCATTGTTTCATAATTTCTAATGTTTTGCTCCATTTTTTGATTTTAACTATAAATTGTCTCTTTTTGTTTGTTTAAATTTCTCGTATTCTGTAGCATTCTACTTAATCCGTTTCCAGATCGACTTCAACCTCTATTTTCCTCATTATGAATTGCACTTTTTCCTTTATTTTTTGTTGACTGTCACCTTCCTCATCTTCGATTCCTTAAATTATTATATTATGGCGCTTCATTTATTTTTCCAGTCATTCTTCTTGTTCAGCTATAATTTAATGAAGCCTATGATTTGCTTGTTTTAATTCACCTATAATATATGCATTTCTGTCTATTGTTTCTTCCATGCTCTTGAGACTATTTTTATCTGTGAGAAAACTCCTTTTATTGTTTTCATATCGTCCTTTCCATTTTTATCATTCATTTCTTTTGCTTAACGCTAGGCACCTACCCAGTTCAGCCCCTAGCACTTAGCCCGGGCTGGCAAAATTCGTCTAGCTACGTTATTATAGCTTAATTTTGCTATTCTTTTTGGATTCAGTCCGGGTCTGTATTGTTATCAGTTTCAACGATATTTGTTTATCGCTTTTTTTGTTAATTTCTATTACTTTGAATTATCGATATTGATAATCCTTATTTGTTTTATATTAAGTTTTCCCCTTATATTTGTTACGAAATTTTTGCGTTTTAAGTGTTCCATGTAGTGAAAGTGACAGTTCCGTACTGCAAAACACTTTCGGAATGCTCTGGAGCAGATAACTTTAACTTCTTTAAATGTGACTCTAGCCACTTCAATGTTGACAGTTGACAGTTTCACTTCGATGATTTGCATGACCTTAAATTTTTAATTTTCTGAAATTATTTGTTTTATCGGTATATTTTGTCTAAATTAATGAATAACAATGAATGATGATGAAATGATGAAAAAGAAAACATCAGTGATGAAGAGTTACTCGAATTCACGCCACCTGATCTCATCGAAGAAAGCAAAGAGACTGTTCTTAACTCTACGGATAAATCTCGTGCAAGGTACAAAAAACAGTATGAGATCTTTATGAAGTGGTGTCACCATAAAAAGGCGAAAAACTCAACGGAAAATGTAGTGCTCGCTTATTTTGCAGAAAAATCTAAAATCTGGAAAAATTCTACTTTACGTCTACATTCTCGATGATTAAAAGTACTCTTCCAATAAAACAAGATGTTCACATCAACAAATATCCAAAACTCATCAATTTCCTGAAGAAACAAAACAAAAGGTACACTGCAAAAAAATCAAAAACTTTAAACACAGAAAATAAAATAGAATTCTAGTTACATACTTATGCGTCGTCTAAAAAATGTTGAGTACGCAGCGGATGAAATACTACTTTGTTGGACTCGTCTGTTGTTTGCCTCGCATCGCTCGGATCGCAATTTTCAGACTCGTTCAACAAAGTAGCACTTTCAGTCCTTGGCATACAAATAACTAAATACTTTTATCGTTACAGTGGGCTGAAATTAAAATAATTGAATAATTTTTTATGTTAACATATTGTATTAGGTTTTTCTGTCATTAATTGTGTAAGTGTATACATATTGAGAATCAATTCTTATTGTCATTAGTAAGAAGTGTTGAAGTAATGAAAGGTTACAGTGATCGTAAAAGTGCCATAAAAATGACCGACTAACCATCGTAACTAATTATAATAAATAATAATAAGACTTTATAAAAAGTTTTGTAGAAAATCCTCTTATATCTATGTGGAAAACTGCATCACAATATGATGTTAGTGTAGGATCTTTCTCTATTATTATGATTGGGATAATGCAAAAGGTAGATGCTTATCTCCATTTTACAAGTAAAAGTCTTTACCATGAAATCTCGTTTATGTCAAATAGTACAGTGAATCCTCATAATTGTAGATATTGGAATTATAGTTGACCTTCAAAGATGTTTGAAAATTAATTATCTACACCACTGTTATTGGAACATTCTTCGTAAAGACAATATGAATGAATGAAAATATTTATATTTCTTGTGTTCCTATAATAATAAATGAGGTTTGTTACTGTTTTGATAGCATTCAGTTTCAGCGAAATTACTTAAATGTGCTTTTTCAAGACACGTGATAAGTGGGATAAATTGAGAAATAGATAAATGATAACAGTTATTAGATAACTAAACACCAGTCACTTGATTTCATATCGGCTTTTTAGAATATATGTGGATACTGTTTTGTTATCGAAGTGAATAAAATTAATTATTTATCAGTTTCTGTTAATTATTTTTCCGAGAAAAACGTTCAATTATTCTTTTCAATATTCTCAGAACAGAAAATTTTAATGCAATACTGTATATTTCTAGTCATACACTATATGTTGAATCTCTATTAGATAGGTAATGTTAATACTATTTGGTACAAAAATAGAAATCATTCGATTTTATGTGTAATTACCTAATGTCGATATGAAAGATTCACTTTTTTTAATCATGCAATGGCATAAGTATCGTTGATCTAATCATATTTTTCCATGATTAGCGGAACATTTTGATACTGTAATTCGTTCAGAAATTTATCGATAACAACTTCATTTATAAATCATATCAATTCTAGAAGCTATAATAACTAAACGGAAACATAGAGTTAATCTTAACGATAGAGGGCGCAGCATATGAGGGGAATGGATTTACTACTCTATATCTCTCTCTACTGACCATTGAAATGAAAGCCTATTATTCTCCTTCTTTGCGGCTCTCACTAGTCGAGGTCATGGCGATCCAATTAGAATAGAGTATAGAGAGATAGCAGCAATTCGGGCTCACTTAAACTAACTCTCCATGAGAGTCTATCTCTGATATAAACTCTATGAACAAAATATATAAAGACGAACAAATAATAATATATAACATATAGACTTGAAAAATACAAGATGTCGATGTTCTGGAAAGAATGGTTTTTACAATATACAATATGACAGATTAATTTTAGATCGTTATATAAAAAACTACACAATATATTTTAGTGAGGCATCTCTTGCCAAAGCTACCCACTTACTTTGCAGACTATATTTGTAATTTCTCTATTTTATGCTTGCTGTATTTATTCATAACCTTATCCATAAACTAGTAGGAGTTTAGAATCGTGGAATCAACTCCCTGAACGGCTTTCAAACGGTAATTGTAGCAGAATGGTAACAACTATTTAAAAATTGAATATGTTTATGAAATTCAATTTTAAAAGCAAAAACAATAGATTTTATAGTGTTCTTCAAAAGATTATATGTTTGTCAACTTTTGAAGCCACAAATGGATCATAAAATATTTACTTCCTATCTTAGAATACTGAAAATTGGATAAAGTGATAATAGATAATAGAATAATCAAACAAAAAAGTTTATTGAAAAATTTAGAGAAAAGAATGTTGAACAACAGTTGATAAATATTCAGCGTGACCTCATTTAACCGTATCACAGCAATACATCTCGGCATGTTTTCAACAAAGTTGTCCAATAAATTTTATGCGACTTCTGCCCAAATATGTGAAGGAAAATACTCCTGCATAGTTTCTAGCTGCATAATTATCAATAAAAATGAACTATAACAACACCTTTTCGAAAAATGTGAAATTCTAGGACTTGTTGTTGATGTTATTAAGCCTGTGTTGATGTTCCAATCTCCAAGTTAAACTTTGTATATGCGCAGTTGTCAATGTCGCCTGGATCTTAAATTAACATTATGGAATCTTCTCCTTTTTTTTGAAATCCAAACAGAAACACTTCTAAAATTGAAAAGGCTTTTCCCTAGGAGTTTACAGGTATCACGATACCTTCAATATGACACTTTGGAACAAGTTAAGAGACGATTTAGAAATAAATTGGTGATTTTTGATTATATGTATATTTCAAGTTCATCATATATAATATTATTTGTCTTGATAACAAACTACTCGTAATTTGATTACCGTTGAAAACAAGATTATTCGTTTAATTAAGCGCTCTGAATACATCATTCAATAGTCGAGAAGAATATTTTTTTGACAAAAATCGATTTTATTCATTAACTTAATCTCCTTCAAGAGTAAACAATCATTCCAACGCTTCTCTAATATCTCGATGCCATGCTTGTCGAACGATTTGTCTTTTGCCTCAAAATAGGCTTCAGTTTCAGTAATTGCTTCTTCATTTGAGCTCAATTTTTTACCGGCGAGCATTTTTTACGAGATCAGCCAATAGCCAGTAGTTACTGGGGATCTGGACTATACGGTGGATGATAAAGCAATTAGAAGAGTAATTCTTTTAATTGAACCATCGTTGCCATCGACTTGTTAATCGGTGCATTGTTTTGGTGATTTTTTCTTGACATATGAGGCTGTTTTTCCTTGATTTTTACATTCAAATGATCCAACATCATTATGTAGTATTCGCTATTGATTGTCTTTCCCTTTTAGAGATAGTCGATGAACAATATTCCATGCACACTCCAAAATACTAAAGCCATAACCTTCTCAGCTGATTGCTGTGCCTTTGGACTCTTCGGACGTGGTTCATAGGCTCCAGTCCACTCAGATCATGATCGGTTTGATTCCGGAGTGTAGTGATGGATCCATGTTTCATCCATCGTCATCTAATTTATTACGGTAAACATGGCCTTACCCTGCTCTGAATCATCAACACGTTGTTTTTGATTCAAATGTTCATGCATAATTGTAAACACACTGTTTTCTGATATCTTTCCGTAATTTCGATTTACGATTAGATATAACCAATTTGTGAAATTTTCTGCGTTTTCTGGAGTAACCACCTCAATTAGACGACCAGAAAGTTCACTATCATCGGTGCATATACGACAATGTTTAAATTCAGCAAATCAATAACAAATAATTTTTGACGATGGAGCAGAGTCTGGTTAACACTTTTGAAGCCATTGCTGAGCTTGTACAGAATGAGAAATTAACACACGAAATTGTTTTGAATCCACTGTTTTGAAAATAACAAAAGTAACTTCACTTAAATGTCTGTCGATTTTTTTTGACTACTCGTAATGTCATGAAATTTTACACGTAGTCTTTTGAAAGTTGGTACTTAATAAACGTCAAATAGAACAGTGGCAGCGCCATCTGTGTGTCAGTCACACGACTTATTGAATAATGTAGTAGCATTATTTACCACATGTGTCCAAATTGGTTAGGTTAAATTTCAATACTATGAAGGCAGTTCCAATGCTGTATGTTTCACTATTTTACACATGAAATCACAGAAATACTTTTCAATATTAAATTCTACACTAATGTCTCAAAAATATCAATTTCATTGTAGCTTCCTTCAATACAACAAATATTATTAGATTCCTTTTTATTATTTGCTTTATTTACCTGTCGTGGTTTTTGATGGTAGTTAAGATATTAAAACGCAAAGGATTTAAAATTCTTTGAGTAATTTCCTCTTATCAAAAGCATATTGTCTCATCATATCATATATGTAGTCTTCGTTTTAATGCGCTTAGTTCCCTTTTAGTATCTTTCTTCAGAATTCTTAAGAATATTTTCTCTATTTGAGTTTCTGCTGTGATTGCTAACTAAGACTTCTTTATTGTATTTTTCAGTTTACAGTGTTTCATTACACCGACTAAAGAAATATTAACTAGATATGTAGATAGTTGGCAATTTGTCCAACTCTATGGTTTATTTCGAATTCTTTTCAGTTTTTCCATCCATCGCAATTCATTTAAGCTCTTTCACCATCGTTATTGCCAGATTTATTAATTTTTTAGGAAAAGTAACTTTGTAATGTTTTAGTTTTCAATAATTTCATTTAGAAATTGTATATCATCTTCTCGTCTCGACGGAGAGCCATTTATTAGATTTTATTTTTTTCGCTTTAGAGATATGAAAATGTATTCCGTAAAGTGCTTTTCAAGATCCTGTCTAGATTCTCAAGACTATGCCAAGGATCTCATATTTATATTTCTTATGTTTCCGATGCAACATACTAAATGGTTAAACTGTATGTATTCCATCATAATTCACTAGAATAAGTGATAAAATTCTATAAAATTCTCTAAAGTAAAAACGTGAAAAAAGTTCTTATCAACCACAATGCGAAAATATTTCCATTTAAAGAACAAGCTTTTAAATGGTTTGTTGTCTGCTACATATACATCAATCATTCATGATATTATGACAATAACTACCATCAATCATCAATATAAGAATCTAATATTT
The DNA here is from genome assembly GCF_026250575.1 of Diorhabda carinulata. NCBI lineage: Eukaryota > Metazoa > Arthropoda > Insecta > Coleoptera > Chrysomelidae > Diorhabda > Diorhabda carinulata. The sequence goes on along the minus strand of NC_079472.1, from coordinate 46,002,733 downwards.
ATATACCTACCTACTTTAACAACGAACTCAAGGAATTATCGGAAATTGATGATTCAAAAAGACTCTTAGAGAATTAAATCGACAAATTTAATATTTATCATTCTATCAGATCATATTTCTGCAAAGGACAAAGATATCGAACTAAAAAGTTGTTTTAAATTATGCAATAAATTTAAATTTAGTATGCAAAATCGGTAAAAATGTTACATGGGGCTAACACTAGTTGACTCTAACAAAAAACGTGCGTATAAAAGGTAAAGTGAAATATTTAACTGATTTAATTACCATTAAATTGCAGTTAAGTAAAATCGACGAAGTTTTGGACACGCACCGAATTACCGTTCGGTTAAGATCGAATTTTGTAACACGTAAAGGTCATTTAGGATATGGTAGAATCATTAAATTGTATAAAACACTTAATATGCTTTATATCAAAAAAAGATCAGTCAACACAATCAAATTCTAACAGTTAACACTATGTTATTTACTGAAGAATATTGGACATATTTTAAAAATGGAGTAATTCTTTTTAAGTTATAATATATCTATGTATACATAAAAATGAATATTCCTAATTTTTCTTCACTCCAGATTGATACGTTAGAAGTACTCCAGCAGATTATCCAGAATACAATTATACCAGTTTAGGAAAATTGCGTCGTTTTGTCAGCATGTGGTTTTAACATAAAAAACTGAATAAACGGATTGCAATAACCGAATCGTCAAGGATAGTTCGATGGCGACATGATTATTTTCGTCAGATAAAAGAATACCGAAGTTCTAATAGACGAATGGAGTACCCTGTTTCAACCAAACTCCCTTATAGGCAGATATATTTTAGTCATCTATTTACGTTTTATAATTTAATATTCAGTTGTACCAAGTTAACAAGATTGACCTTGTAAGAGGCAATCCAGTAAGCCTATGATGATATTGATATTCAAGAAATTCATATTGAGCCTCTCGTTTCAAATATTTTGACGGATGAAGTTTCGGGCGAAGAGGATGGTGGTTGATTACTGGACGACAATTATTGCCAAAGGCTGAGTTAGTGCTTGCATCTACCGTAACTGATGGAGATTTTAATGCCTCTTGATGACAGTTCCGATACAGAAACAGTTTTTCCTCGTCTGAGACTAAAAAATATAACACGGATAAACGGTGATTTTGAAAAAAAAAATTTCCTGCACCTGATTGTGGCAAATTTAAGTACTAGAATTATGTGGAAATATTTGAAAAATTCTTAGATGATAAAGATGTTATTGGACAGTTTCTTCAAGAATCCAACAAGTATATATGTATGTAACCAACCTAAGCCAAACATTTCCTAAGAGGAAATGAAATGCGCGATTGCAATTCCTATTGTTATAGGCTATAATGAGTTACCAGTACGAGATTTCTATTGGGATTCCAAAGGAGATATCAACAACTCCATGGTCAGTAATTCCAAAAGAATAGACAGATTTCATCAGATTATGAAATGCATGTACTATGCTGATAACTTGAAGTCTAATCCTGAAGATTAATTGTCGAGGTTCGCTTATGGCTACAATCTAAGTTACTCATCACATGAATAAACTTGAGGAAATTGAACAGTTAAATATAATTGTGTGGTATTGTTTGAATGGTGAGAGCTCTGGTAGCTTTCCAATTGGAATAAATTATAATTATACGCTCATATATTTAAAACGGTATTTACGTATGTCAGTAAATATTCGGTTATACCAAAAAAGCATTTGAGATGTCTAGAAACACTCTAGAAACATTCTAATATTAAGAAACCTTGCAGGTATACTTATTGGTATTTTCAGAACACGATCATTGCTGCGTTCTGTAGCTACAACACAGAAGTGAACATATCACGTCAAAAGCAGAGATTGAGATTGAGATAATATAGGTGTATTACCATTTTTAAAATGAATTAGTATAATAAACGAAAGTTCTCGATATACATGACTTATTGACCATTATATAGCCACATAGTACAATCTACTTGTTTTAATTCGATATCTACATGAAATTGAAGTGCTTAAATCATCTTACCGAGTATTCATCTTCTTTGTCTTTCACTGCTTCAAATAAATCATTTAGAGCTCTAATCATGATACCTGGTGCTGATCGCGTTCCTACCATTGTATGAGTTTTTCCGGCACCAGTTGCTCCGTAAGCGAATACAGTACAATTATATCTGAAATAAGAATAACTGATACCTCAGATCACTACTGTCAAATTACTCTGAAAATTCATCTCTAGTTTTTTTCCATTTAAAAGAAATCACGATATAAAACATTGGTGGTCATGGTGGAATAGTGACAACACTCAAAAAGTAAAACGTTTTGAGTTATTTGCTAGTGTAGAGGTGAGAAATAATAGTAATAGCTATTACAGAGTAAAATTGAGATAATCCTAGTGGGTTAAACTCCGTGATGTCCATTTTATTTTTTATTATATACAGTATAAAAAATATATAACTAATATTTAATATTAATATTTAAATATGAAACCGATGTTTGCAAACCAAAATTTCAACACCTGTTTGGACAATAAAAATCCAGAAACTATAAATTCCCCGTTTTGTTTCCAAACACTGTTCATCAACACAGCATCGTTTGTTGTTCCAGAAAACATCGATGCTGTGCGTAAACTGACATAGCAAGATCATCATGTGACATACCATAAGATTGAGGCATATTTTGGCATTAGTTCAACACGCATAAATTAAATATTGCATGAACATTTGGCTGCCAAAAAGATATATTCGCGTTGAATACCGCATAACTTGACAATCTGTCAAAAAAAAAAGATCCTTTTGGTGCAAAGAATTGCTGAAAAAATTCAATCACAGTGCTTCAAAAGGCGTCTATAAGATTACGACAGGCGACGAATCATGGATCTATGTATATTAGCCCGAAACTAAACAACAACCGACTGTATTGATCTTTCAAGAGGAGCTGTATCCAGTAAAGTTGTTCGCCTGTTTTTTCGGAATAAGTGGACGTGTCACCACCGTTCCATTAAAGTATCGTAAAACGGTCAATTCTGAATGGTACACCATAATTTGTTTGCCAAAATTGTTCGAAAAAATCAGGAAAACCAATCGCAGAAGACGAATCGACGACAATGCGGGCTCTCACCCGTCTCATCAGTTCAAGCAAAAACCTTTTTGGAACAATCAAAACTTCGAAGGGATCATACGCCGTGCAGTCGTTGTTTGGCACCCAATCATTTCTTCTCATTTCCGCAGAATCAAATAAATTGCGGTGTCAACATTATTCTACACCTGAAGAAGCGGTTGATGCGTTCAAATCACATGTTTTGGAGGTACCTCAATCGGAATTGAAAAATGCTTCGACAACTCGTTTACAGGCATACAAAAGTGTATTTATCGTAATGGAGAATACTTTGAAAACAATAAAGCCCTATCCAATCATAAATATTTGTTTTTATTTGCCTATCTTAAAACTTAGGCAGCAACCCTAGTATTAAGTTCGTGCAATCACACAACGTGTACAGTCTCTTGAAAGTTTCACTTTTTCAAATAAATTTTACCAGCAATCAATTATTAATATGTAAATTTACATCAGTTAATAATTAGTGTCATTGTTCTTATTTATTTTGTTTCCTTGTAGTTATGAACTAGTTCAATTAAATAATAATATTTACACTTACATTACGTTCTGTATAATTAACGAATGGATTAATTAATATGCCTACTTCTAGTTATAAAACCGCTAAACTATAATCAATAATACGCAAATAACAGAATTACATAGTAAATGACATTTTCCATGTTTACCTTCATGGTCGATTGGAAGCTGTAAATAGCTCCATTTAATTATTTGATTGCCTCCTAATATTGATAGAATATTGTATGTGAATGTTTATATTATATTCCAAATGGGACAACTTAGAGAATGTATTTGAGCACTTGATAAATTTTATTCAATTACTCGCAAACTTATTCTGTCTTGAAGTAATAACAAAAAAAAAAAGCAGAAAGATCATTATGAGGTGAGTGTGAGGAATCAAATTATTGGAAACTTTCAATTATTCTGAAACTTTCTCGATTCAAAACAAAATCGATCAACGATATTATATAAATGCCAATAGAACATTCTTTGACACACTGCATTTCTTATCTCATAACATTATGTCAGAAGTTTAATTTCCTATTGAAAAAGGGTGCTAAAGAAGCACAAGAAATTGCAATCTGTCTATTGTGGTGATGTAATGACCTGAGTTAGTTAGGACAAACAGCCGCTGGGATATCTTTTGATTTCAAAACTAGATAAAAATAAAATAAAAATAGACAAACTTGTTCATTTAAACACGTGATAGACTATGATAGAGTAAGTAAAATCTCGTACGGTTCCGTGCAAAGCATTTCAACAGATTTGGAAAGATAAGGAGTGACTGCTCAATTGATTCCGAGAATTTTGAGTTTGAATAAAAGAATTAGTATTTCAATTAAATTAAAATTACATCGTCATTCATAAATAAAAGGCTCTTCACTATTACACTGTCTGACGCACGTTTCTATAACCAAGATATCGTCTTCAGAGTTTAACTTCAGTCTCCGAAGACAATAACTTGGTTATCTAAACGCGCGTCAAACAGTATAATTGTGAGTGTTGGATTTTGATAGAGTAAACAGTGTGTTCAGTCTGATAAGTGCCATTTCTATTAAAAATCTTCTAGTTTCACTTTTTTGTTAATAAAATAATTCACATTGAAAGACTATTTCAGGTATCAAGTGGACAAAAAAATCATTAGGACTGACTTATTTGACATTAGCAGAAACAAGAATTCTAACTAAATAACTATATTAGCACTTTGAATTTTGGAAATGTTTGAAAGATTAATTAAAATGATAGTCACACGGGCAAGAATTCAGTGCAAAATGTACATATTAAAAGTATTTACTAGAAAATATGAAAACCTATGTAAATGGTGAATGTACGTATGTTTGTATCTTTCCTGATTTCATATACACTGCGACCCAAAAGATCTATTTTGTCCCCCTTTATTGCTGTGATACTCGGAATAACACACTGTTTAGAGCGCTCATCTATTAATCTATTAATGGTAAATATATATAATGTACATATTTCTTTACTCACCCCTTAAGAATATCAGTGATTAAACTTTTTGTAGTGACTTTATAGACTTCTTCTTGGGTAGAGTCTTCTCCGAAAACCACATCAAATGAATATTGTTTTTCTAAGCCCTTTCTCTGCCGAATGGCATCTGATTTATCAGTATCTTCTAAAATGATATTCTGCAAATTGAAAAAAATGAATTTTAGAGGTATTAACTTAAACAATATCTCTCAAATAAAACATGAATGGAGCTTATAGCATTTCATAATAGATCAATATTTTTATTCCATGAATAAGGAACGGAAATTGATTTGAAAACTAATATCGTTTTTTGTTAGTGAATTGAAAGAAGCTTTTCACCAATGAAATATTATTTACTCGTATTCCGGTTTGAAACAAAATATTATGCTTTTGATTGTACGTTTGGTCACTATTGGTAGAAAATTATTAGTTTAGTATAAATAATAGAGACACTTCTGAAATAATAAGTTTTGATGTTGATTCCTTGATAAGTTTCCTCTATTTTAGTTAGTTGATTCATCCTCTAAAAAAATTTTTTGCAAACCTTTCATTACTAGATATACATATTCATTAAAGGTAGAGAATGGAAATCATTTTTTGTTCCAAAATTACGTTGGTATTACTATAAATTTTCTCTAAATTATGTTAGAATTAGGAAGGAAGATAATAGTTTCAATAAAATATGGTTCGCTTGCCTTTTAAGCAATCATTTACAACATATTCCTGACAGTTGTTGTTCATTTATTCAAATAACAACCACTTATCAATGTTATCGATATATTTATTTATACTTAATTGAGTGAATTCTTATAATAAGGTTTTGATAGACTGGAGGTTTGATCATTACTTCTATTATACTTATCTGGATAGTTGAATTGACTAAGAGATTTGTTTTTGTTATAGTTGTGGTAAGCCTGATCTGGGCTCTTAGACTACCCGGCTGCTATAAGATTATTTACAACCACGGTTTCTTGGTACAGCTCTTCCAATATCGATTGCAGATTATAAAAACCCTTGCCGACAATTTTGTTTCAACTACCATAGGCGTAGATACCACATGTTATAACTTTATTATTTTTATGAAGATTTGTAAAAGTATAAGAAACTGTGTACATACAGCTTCGGCCAATAGAAATGTATTTATGTTTACGATTCGATGTTTTGATTGGTAGGCAGGGTAAACAGCGGAGATGATGAGTCCCTGTTGATTGACGGTCTGTTAGATGTTTACCGAATTGTATACGGGGAGTAACATCATTTCTTAATTTGGTATGAGTGCTGTACGTATTTATGAAATATTGATTGATCCTCGCATAACTATCTTCTGCAATAGATATTGGAAGAGCTATACTTATGTAGATATTGTCTATTTTCACCAAGGGCAAGCCATAGAGCCTTAGACCCTGACGTTTAATAATACCATACATTTCACTATCAATACCAATCGTTTCTGCATATTGTCATTTTTATTAGTGTAGAACTATTACATGATATATCCATTGAAATCATGAAAAATGCAAACAAGAATTGACTTTAATCCTGGAAAACATCACAGGTTATTCTCAACCACATTAATAGTTTATGCAGTGGACATAAACGCGATTACTTGTCGTGCTAGGTAGTGATCAATTATAGATATTTATGAAATAAAGTGAATTTTTTCTAAAAGTTTATTATTCCGAAGAATGAAGAAAACTTTTTACATAGTTAGGTACAATAGAGTTGTCAATAATATTTTGTTCATTACTATGAATAAGTTTTTTAAGAGACAAATTTGAAAAGAGTAACTGTTCATCGACTATTAGTTTTCCAAAACTATGATCGATAATGTAAAAATAATAAAAAATGTAAACAGTCAACTTCGATATGAAAAAGTGCCTATTAGTCACCAGAGCCAATAAAATATTAATTACAGAAATATGGCGACTAATGTTAGTAGAATGCTCAATACAGAGCACTGCAAGGGTATAATCCCGTACAAAGACTACCGAAGCACGGGTGGATAGAATAGGAGCCTCTAGAGGACTGAAATAAAAAGAAACTGAGGATAAAAAGAACGGTGAACGGGTATGGGAATGTGAAAAGAAGAAGAAAAACAATAATGATTTGTTCGATATTTTTATTTAAATACAATAATTTTATTTCATATTTTTGTCGTTTCGTATTTCATTGATTTGATACAGTATCATGAGAACCGAATTTCAATTGTTCCAAGTGAGTCCTCTACGTAGATACCATATGCCCAAGACACACTTGAAACAATCTCAAACTCATTTCAATAACAATTCTATCGTTTTCAAAAACCGATATTTATTTATTTTAGAGTTGGTAAATCAATATCTGGTGGTAGATACAAAATACAAAAGTGCCTAAATGTAGCTGAATTTCAAAGCAATTATACCTAGAGGACGTTTGGTACAGTTCTCAGAATGACATAAATGTCTATCTGGGTACCTACTACTCCAGTTGTTTGCATGATTCTATACATTAGGGAAACTCATAAAAAAAAATAATCAATGTCGGCTAATTATAATAAAGAATAAAAGTAACTTGATGTGATTGACTATAATGAGAGAAAATTTTCGCAGAAAAATATTGTAACGTAAATAGAACTCAACTCAACTTGTCAAATCATAGAAGTCAAATTTCGATAATTTATATGTTAACATAAAATCATTATTTGAACCAAAATATCATCTCCTAAGTACAAATTGAGGGTAGTAGATAGTACAAATCAAATTGTCACTTTATAGTAGAATTGGATCACTTTTATTTTATCTTGTCTACCAGGAATGTAAAGGGAATACTCCATCAAAAAGCATACTCCAATTAGTTCGTATTTAATAATAAAAAGTTAATTTACTATCTATTTAACGTTTACTAAACGTTGTTTTAGTATAATAATATGCTTGTAGTCGTAAGTAAAGTAGTAAAGTTGAAACAAATTAATCCTCGTCAGTTTTATCATTTTATATTATTACACAGTGGATGGAAATAGGTTGTACGATGTAATTGTTATGTATGCACTAAAAAACATTATTCTGGATTGAAAATTCTAACAATATATTGAAAAATTTTCTAATTAGTTGGAGTGAATTCAATTGAGAAGGTTTTCAAAGAAAAGTATGAAGTAACTTCGTAGCATTTGTTAGAATAATGGTGCGATCTTTGTAATTGTATATCTATTAGGTCTTGATGTTAACTATGCTAATTCGAACTACCAATTGTTTAAAAGAAGAAAATATGAGTTAAGTTAGTTACTGAACAACAACAAGTTTGATGACACATGTGTTTTGGTGAGATGTAGCAAAAGGAGATTACATTTTTGCACTTTTGTCCTTGTCATACATTGAAATTATAGTAGGAATTTGAATTTTAACAGAAATATAATTTCATTGTGTATTGTTTTCTTAAATTTTCTGACGTTAAATATATTTTATATTGAAGCTATTCAAAGAAATCAAAATGTGAAATATAGAGTGTTGAGCCCATTATTATAAATGTTTGACGATAGTGGTAGCTCAAAGTCATGTGATGGGGGATAGAAAAATGTGTTTATTGGCGTAAAAATTGAAGATTTTATTTTAATGTTTCAATACACATATTTTCAAATGAATGTGTTCCATATTTTGGCCGTTCACTTTGTATCTATTCCAAACGCTTACATTGTATATTTTTGTTAAAATAATTGTGCATAATTATTTATAATTTATATTAATAATCTGTTGTATGAAACCTTAAAGAGGGCGGTCTATTTACTAATTTACTATTTTTCTTCGATAAATAGACTTGGTATTTACTGTAAATTTAATAATATTTAAGCAATAATTTTAGAATCTTCCTCTATCAGAGTGTCCGATTATGTTTGAAAAAATAGTATCTAAGGGTAGAGAGATCATTAATGACCATTTTGGTGGATAAATATTGGGTTTATATGGAATTGTATGTATATTTTATGGATAGTCAACAATAAAGTTGAGAAAAGTTATTCTTTATATTATTGTCCATCGAAACTTTGGATTGGTGTATATTTTTCATCCTGACCTGCTCAAACTGACCAACTTTCAATAAAATCTGTTCTACGTCTGAGACTATGATGTTATTGAAATTGTTGAGGTAGAGAAGAGAATATAGTAGCAGCTAGGCAGCTTTCATTAGTTTCTATTCGGCTATTTAACAGCAGACTTTTACCAACTATTACAAACTGTTTTCAGACTTGCTTCAAAATTTCTTTTTAAGAACCCTACTAATTTTATATGAATTTCACATAAATTGGTAAATACCGCAAAGAAATTGGTCATTTATTATTATTACTAGATATTCTTATACCTTTTTCTTAATAAAAATTTGAAGAAATTTATTCTTATACCTTGAGTCAAATATTGTAGGAAATATGTTTCAAATAACCTTTGCACCTCAGTGTTCTAATTATATATTTCCATTCACCCTTGAGTGCTACTTTCTGAATATTTTAATCCATCCGTGCTAAGGATATTGATTATTTTTAAGTTCATGTTGTTAATTAATGGAAAGTTTTGGTCCTTAATTGAATCAAGTCATATAGTAATTGCAGTGGTTGTCTCTTCCTATACTAGACTACATAAAATGAAGATTCAATATTAAAAAAAAAACAATTGCCTTAAACACATGATTTCCACGAGAAATTATTCCAGTCAGTAGATAGTAGCTCTAAAAAGCGTTAAAATCAGTTCATAAGAATGTTCTTTGTCCTTTATTTAAAATTAATAGGTGTCAAGTTAGCACTGTGAGGCGGATGACCCATCTATTCGATGTCTTGGGTCTCCAAAGACACGACTGATTTATATAACTGGTTCTCTATTGATTTCTCTTAATCTATCCAAAACTGGCAAACTAATAATCTTAAGTTTTGGAAATGGGAAGATATATACCATTGGGTTTTGTAAAAAAATATATAATCGTTTGTTTTTTATACTTCAAGAAAGCAAAAGTATTGTTTTCGAAACTGCCGAATGGCATTTTTTAAGACATATGTAAAATCCATGCTCAGCCAAACTTGTATTTTTCAATAATTTCACCGCAGTAATATACTTTAACGGGGAGTATCTGATAACATGTGAAGTCCCACACGCACATAACTAACGAATACATGAAATCGTTAATATTATAAAACTATATTCTCCAATTATTTTTAGCTATATCAAGATATTCCAGAAACTTACATTTGAATTATTCTTGAGCTAGTAAACAAAAATTATTCAGCTATATTAATTTTATTGAGACTTTAGTTGCATTTTCGGTAAACCTCATACAATTTAAAGCTTATAATATTTTACAAAATTTTCTATTCATTCCTGATTTCCTAATAAGCACTATGGTTTGTTAAGCATTTTTTGTGTAGATTAATGAATTATTTTTACAAGAGTTCTTTTCAAGAATTCATACATTCACTTAATCTATATTCACTAGCAATATATCAAACCATTCGGATGATAAATTCTTTTCTAATATCAAATAAAAGATGTCGATTTTGTAAATAATCATGAATGTTTAAGAACGAGCGATACCATGATATCTCAAACTATTTTGATCGATAAGAAATTATGATATCTAGCAATTGAAAACACGTCTAAACTGGGTAAATCGACGAAAACATGAATTATAAATTGTCTGTTTTTAAAACGCTTTTAAGATTAGATGTCATTTATTATTTGAGAGAATGCAACTGCTTTGTCAAAATCTTAGTGACCTTATTTAGATCTGAAGTTTCAGCATCTTTTACCTCGAAGATTTATTTTTTAACTCCCAATAATTAAGAAACCTCACGACTAGTACGACTTAATGCATTCCAAATCTATGGTGTTTGGTCGCACTCCAGGTAATAGACCAGGAGTTTAACACACGATCACAGAAAATTAATGCCACAACTTTACCGCCAGAGAGTGTAACTTCAAATTTGTTTGTCCTTGATGATGTAGCCATGTTTTGTATTTCGCATAGTCTCCTCCCTTCATATTGCGGTGTTGGACATCCTATTTGACTAATTCAATTTTATTTCGCTATATTATGCCTGCTCATTACTTCGTCACTTTGAAGATTCATAATTTGACTGCCAATATTAGATTCCGACATAGTCCTTGTTTATAAATAAATAGGTCACACTTAATTACGAGACAACGTCTTCGTCGTCGTGAATCATCTGTAAAATTCCAATACCTACCCGCATCTGTTCATAAATCCTTTTGTTTTAATATTTTGGAACAAAATGAAGCTTTGGAACCCGGTCTAGACTTTTAAATTGAATTCATTCAATACAGTTAAATGAAACAAGGTAAATCAATAGATAAAAACCGAACAATAGGAACATCACTCGCAATTAGTCCTCCTACACTCATAATTTGAACTAGTCAAATTCAGCTTACCATCAATTAATAGCAAGAAAAGCAATTAAGGTCAATTTATAAACCTTTACGCTCGCGCCCGCGCTGGAAGTTGAACGTAACGTCGAGAGCGTCAGCGTGGGCGCGAACGTCAGAGTTTACAAACCACCTGCGAACTAGAGGAATAAATTACGTATGGGCTTCTGTGAAAATCACTCCTCTGACAATTATTTCAACCAACCCAACTTCAACATGTAGTTGTTGTTGTTATGTAGTTATGTAAATAAATATTTCGAAAAGAACATGCTATATATTATTTATTATAATGTTTTTCGTTACAGTATTGATCAGCGTCTCTACTTCCAACAGGTATCAATGACCCGACTCTATTCATCAAATCTACAATGTAGAAAACTAACACAGGACCTGACTTACTGTTATCATCTTCTAATAAGGCTACTTCATTCCAATAAATGTGATTTTCTCCTTGGACCAATGAACATGGTATACATATTCTATCAGCTATTGCCTTAAAAACAATATAAGACATATCTTTTATTATGTATATTATTGATTTGAGAGGCATGAGATAATGTACAAAAATAATAAAAATGTGATAGAAGAAAAAACGAAGCATCAAAGGAATTTACCACAAAGATAGGTAATAACAAAGGACTTAACTAAGCTCGCTACTCTTCTCAACAGAAATAGATGAAATAATAAAAAGAGCAGACTTAGTACAGAATTAATATTGGCAAATAAATTGATATTTTTGTTGAATCAGAACAAGATCTACAACATAACCTGGAAATATCAAATACTTAAATAAATAATATGTATATGAAACTATTATTATACAAATAAAACTGAAAACATACTGCAAGAGAAGACATAATATTCGTATTTAGAGAAACCAATTGAGCAAGTAACAAACTATAAATATCTTAGGTATATGTAATTGGTGAATTATTCAATAAAATGAAAGTATCATATTTTGGAGAAAAAGTTTCAAATTGATTCGGAATAAAATAAATGAAACGGAAAATAAATAAATAAATAAATATATATATATATATATATATATATACACGAAAAAAAAACTAAATATGGAACCAGATAAAATATATGAGGAATAATTAATATGGTTTGAGCATATAAGCCCGAAAACAGAAAAGCAACAAAATCGTTAAAATTCAAAATAGTACGTATAAATTATAGAGGATAAACATGAATTAAAAATCTCATAGGAGCAGCATTGAAAAGGATCAAAAGGGAAGAAATAAATACCAAACGAAGGATACAAAATGAATGAAAAAAGTAGAGATTAATCCCTAATAAAATAGTCACGTAATCTGGTCTACAATTAAATAAAAAAAGGAACAGCCGGGAGTCAAATGTAGCCATAGTTGGTGATTGAGGTGGATGTACTTAGTTCTTATTTTGATTAATTGATTTTCGTGTTTATGTGTGAAGGAGCGTTATCTAAATGTAAATGGATCTTATCTTCTAAAAACTAGGTATGTAGTAGCGGTTATTCTAAACATTGGTAGAAAAGTGAATATCAACATTACGCCGGTTGTGGATATATCAAACATTTATATACTTACAGTGACTCACACTAAATATATTTATTTACACTGGAACCTCTGTAAATCGAGCTAAGTAAAATAGTAGGTTTAGGATACTTTCAACGAATAAGGAAAAAACTGTAATACTAAAGTGGGTATATTCTATTAAAAAAAATCATTCACAGGCAAGCAGATAAATTCTTTGATATATACCTTGTACCAAAAAGAATTGTATGATACTGGTAGCTAAACAAATAAGTTTCCAGAAATAATTCTCATTATGGAAATCTGATAAACATAAAATAGCCGATTTCTAATAAAAACTTGTAAGTACAAAATATTTTCAGTATAGTCTATATAGTTCTATCGATCCAAGCAAACAAGATACTAAAAAATTTGCTTCTACTAAAATTTATACACCATACATTATAATAGATAAAGAGGTTTAATGAAGGTGTGTATTCATGAAAATATTATATTATAATATATATAAAATCTCATTAGGTATGCAAAGGGACCACAGTGTGACCCAACGAATATTTAAGCCCCTTTCTTAGTTTGTCATTGATTTCATTATAATTTTTTTTATCAAGCGTAGTTAGTACCACCCGGGTTGGGGTCAATATATGGATTTATCCTATTGTTATCCATCCACAAACATTGAAAATACTGTGCCAAAGGCGTGCCGGTAGGATACTCGTAAAAAGGAAAGAATTTTATTTTAACAGAATAAAAATTAGTACATAGTATTAGGTATACTTATTTTTTATTGAACATTATACATAAAATACATTATACAGAAATTAAATTATAAAAAATTATAACATTCTCCGTCATCTGAAGAACTGTCATCTCTTGACGTTATAATTAACGGGTCGACGACGGTCCGATCGATCAAGTAGTCAAGATCCCACACTGCTTGTCGCCAGTTCTCTGGTGTCACCTCCTTAATGGCTTGATCAAATAGTAGCTTAACGTCCTTCATTATGAATGTCGTGTTGTGTCTTGCTACGGTTTGCGCAGCAGAGTTACACTATGTTTTTCTGCTATATCTTCCACGGCGTATTTCATAAAACGTTCTTTTTAATCAAATTATCTTCAAATTCAATAATTTTGGTGGTTAACCAGTCAATAATTTCTTGTTTTCTCCAATATTAAGTTGGAGTCTTCTCTAGGCATCGAGAATGATAACTTGCGTTATTCATAACTACTACTGAATCAGCTCGAAAATATTTTATTATTTCACCAAAATAGTCTTCAAAAACAACCGAATCTATGTCCTCGTGGTAGGTTAGCAAACCTTCTTTTAAAAATCTCTCTTCGCTTCCGATATGGACGATTATTAGTCTTTTCCCTTTACCTGAAGGCACCTTAATCCCTTTGACAGGCCTTCAATGAAAGCTTGGTTATATTTTTGTCTTGCCACATTTTTGGTACTGTATAACCTTCATTAATCCACGTCTCATCAAGATAAAAGATTTTCTTCTGCTCTGTTCTGTACTGCTTTATACTTCTTAACTATTTTCTTCGCCAGCAAACAATTTCATCGCGATTACAGTAAATTTCGAGTAATCGTATTTTATGCAATCGTGTACATTTAAAATAATAAGTTTTTCATTCACTGATAGTGGAGAATTATTGGAGCATCTTTTCGTTGGTGTAAATGTCGCCATTTTATTACTAATCTTATAATACTTCGAACACTATTTACGGTTTAACAGCAAATACTGATGCGTTAAACTAAAGAAATATACTTATAAAGGTCTAAAATTTTTGGGCAAAGCACCATTTGAATCTGAAATAGGGTTGGAAATAGGCAGAGGCACTAATAGAAGGTTAAATGGTACCTGTTAAACGCAAAACGTAACTGTATAATCTACTAAGTAAGTAATCCCAGCACAATATTTCAAGACCTACCCCTATAGCCGACACCGAAATTGAGCCGAACTGGATGGAATTCCCCATTTTATTGCTCTCTAAATTTCTGAAATAGACTATACCAACGCAATTACTTGAAATAGAACTCGATTTTTAGAATAATGAATAAGAAATGTACAAGTTAATGAGAAAGTACTGACATAAAGGAAACAGAAGGATATGAAAACTATTACTACTTTCATATATTTATTTTGGAAAAAGTCATGAGACTGAGTCTGAGTGAAGTTTTAACTTAAGAAACAGGAGACGGAAATGGTCTTGACTAATATTCTATTATAAATTACCTTAAATAGAAGAGATCTTTCGCAATGGAATCCAATTCTAAGGTACCCAATTGGAATCATATTTGTGCCCAATTTCAGTTTCAAACTTTGAATATGTAAGAGGAATGTGTGATACTTTTGAGGAACCTTCAAACTTTCATCCGGTCCACACATCATTGTATCAACATATATAGATAACATTCTTATTTTGTCAATTAAAGATTTTTCTTTTCCTTCTTCAAACAATTTATTGATGTGGTAGATATATTTTGGTAGATAGGGGTCAGGAGATAGGTCACCTATCAAAACAACGTCTATAAATAAAGATTATGGAAAATATGTCCAGTAAAAATAACTGGTGCTTCATATATTAAACATCAACAAAAAATTGAAATACTAACCGTAATGAATACTATGAGCTGATTCCCGATGGAAGAATGTATTCAAACTTCGTTTTAAAATCATTGAATCTACCATAAAATCTAATTTACTTTCTTCAAACAATGAGCTTGAGGTATTAGATAACTTTTCATAGGGTTCTTTGACTTCGTATGTATAATCCACAACGTAAATTGATACAATAGGCGCTACTTTTTCGTATCTGAGTATATCCAAAAACGGAAACTACATTTGTTTAAGAAAATAAATGTTATTTGCGTATTGAAATAAATATTGAATTTGAAAATGAAAGACGAAGCTAAGGTGAACATAAAGTGAATAAAAGGTAGACTAAGAAAAAAGTGGATATACCAAATAAAGGAAATATGAGATGAGGAAGAAAAAAACATTACTGAAATGAGAAGATCACTAGGAGACAGGGAAGAATAGAAACTTTGGGACAAGCGGAATCGGGCTTCTTCTCTGACATCTGAAAAGGTACAAAGAAAGAGCTCCGGTCCAAATGAATCAATTAAAAATTGTTAATGAACAGTAATGGAAGATAAGAATGATGTAACGTCACTTTTTATATAGAAACCCTTATTAATTCAGCTTTACTCAAATTTTTTTGGTACCTATATAATTTATTTTCGATAAAATACTCCACCGTACCTCAGCTCGTATTTTCTCAAACCTTTTTTTATTTGTATTGAATTTTTAACCTTTAGGTGGAGTAGAATCAGCTCAGCAGTTTTGAGGAATAATAAAAAAAGGAAAAAAGTCGTCGCACTCTCAGCGTGAGAGACTATAGCCCATTTTTTACCGAAAGCAGTGAATATTAACAAAAATCTTAACAATAACTTCATTTATTTAATAATTTTGACCCCATTATTGTCCTTATTAATTCTCATAATAACACATTACTCAATAAGTTGTGTGACTAAATGAGAAAAACATTTTTTGCCATAAATCGATTTTATTCATCAATGTAATCTCCTTCAAGAGTAATACATTCATTCCAATGTTTCTCTAACTTCTGGATGCCATGCTTGTCTTTTGCCTCAAAATATGATTCAGTTTCAGCAATTGCTTCTCCATTTGAGCTGAATTTCTCACCAGCAAGCATTTTTTAGAGAACAGCAAATAGCCAGTAGTCACTTGGAGCCAGATTTGGACTATACGGTAGATGAGGAAGCAATTCGAAGTGTAATTCGTTCAATTTAGCCATCGTTGCCATCGACTTGTGAATCGGTGCATTGTCTTGGTAAAACTATGGTTTGTTTCTTCGACATATGAAGCCGTGATTCATTGATTTTTGAATTCAGACGGTCCAACAAAAACTTGTATTCGTTATTGTCGATTGTCTCTCCCTTTTTGGAGATAGTCGATTAACAATATTCCATGCGCATCCCAAAATACTGGAGCCATAACCTTCCCAGCTGACTGTTGTGACAAAAGCGATCCACAGAAAACGAAATCAGGTAACCGCACAGGCCATTCCACATCATTCCTCAAAGAGACGAGAAGTTCCTACCTCGCAAACTACCAAGAGAAAATCTAGTTGTTGCAACTGAGTCCTGTTGGAATTTGACGGCCTCGAATGTTGGCCCATAAAAAAATTTAGAAAATTTAGTACACGTAGACATATATATATATATATATATATATATATATATATATATATATATATATATATATATATATATATATATATATATATATAGTGAGTCAGGAGGAACGCACCACTCTCTATGAGTGTATTATATACGTGAAAATAATGTAAAAAAACTCATATGTTCTTATCCGATTTTCATTTGTTTTCAAGTTATAGTATATTAACAAATTATCAAATTATCACATAAAAATTTTCTCAATCATAGCGTTCTTTCAATAAATGTTCAAAAATACCGCTATTGACATTTAAACATTTTCTGCTTCGTCTACGAAGAGCGTTTGTTGCTCTCCCAATTGATTCATTTCTTTCTTCTTTAATATGGGCTGTAGTATTCTCAATTCGTCTAATTAGTGCATCCCGTGTGTCCACTTTTATTTTGTAGACTTCATTTCTCATCCAGCCCCATAAACAAAAATCTAGTTGTGTGAGGTCTGGAGATCTTGCAGGCCAATTAATGGGACCTCCACGATCTATCCAATGTCCTGGAAAACGTTCGTCCAAATATTGCTTGTCCTGACGAGCGACATGTGCGGAAGCTCCATCGTGCTTCATTCTAATATTTATAGGAACATCCTCTAGTAGCCCTTGTAATTCATTTTGTAAAAAAATTAGGTAGTTGTCTCCTTTGAGACGATTCTCCAAAATGAAAGGGCCAATTAAATAACTGTCAACCATACCACACCACACGTTTACAGAAAACCGATGTTGAAAATTGCTTTCGACTGTTGCGTGGGGATTTTCGTCCGACCATACATGATAGTTACGAGTATTATTAATGCCATCACGGGTAAATATAGCTTCATCCGTAAAGAGTATACTCGTTACCACACGATGATTATTATTTATCCACCGACAAAACTCCATACGGTTAGCGTAATCCTCTGGTTGTATGTGCTGTACTCTCTGTACGTGATAAGGATAGAAGCCTTGTTCGTGGAGTGTGTTTATCATCCTTTTTTGTGGAATTCCCAATTGAGTGGCAATTCTCTGTAAGCTATAAGTTGCATCTTCTTCTACTAGATGCAGAATATTTTTTACTTCTACCAAACCTTGTCGAGTAGCGCGTTCAGATGAAATGTTAGCACTGGAAAGCTTACCAATCTCACAAAATTTGTTAATAACTCTAATAGATACGTTTTTATCAGGATATATTTGGTGTGGAAAACGTCGACGATATTCTTCAGCAGCAGCTGTAGCATTTCCATTACAGAAACTATAAACAAACACCATATTTGCATATTCAAAATTTGAATAAGTATTTGGCATTTTGCAACACTAACAATCACATAAATTCGAAATTAAACGTTCAGTTACTGTTCACTGTACACTGACATTTCATCAAAACATCAGAATATCTGAATTAAAATTCAGATATAAGTGGAAAGCTAGATGAAAATTTTTAATTACTCCATAACTTGAAAACAAATGAAAATCGGATAAGAACATATTTTTTACATTATTTTCACGTGTATAATACACTCTTAAATATATATATATATATATATATATATATATATATATATATATATATGAAGAAAATAAATCTAATACTTACACTACCTCTCCAAACTCCATTAATCAAATAAAATTGATTGTTCAATTTATCAGTGATATGGAGACGATGTGTTTCATAAAACTTCAATGGTAAATAAGCGTTAAAAATCAAATCCAAAACAGTTTTGATTAACGGCGATCTAACTTTTATATGTTCTGGAAAGTCTTTTAAAACTTTAATCAGTCCTGCTTTTATAAACTCCACTGTCACTGCTTCGTTATACAACATACAGTGTATTAAAACTAATAAACTTTTTTGTAATTTCAAACTATTTGTTCCATTCAACGTCTCCACTACAATTTCAGGTCCATTCTGATTTAGAAAAAGATCTACAAAATCTGGATTGGCTAAACAGTATGTAATCATTTCTGTTGATAAATTAGAGACGTTTTCGTGATTGCTTTGTATTGCTTTCAAAAGTTCTTTAAATAATCTGGAATTCACTACAGTATGTTGGTAATTAGGGTGAACTACGAAATGATATAATATTTCTGTTACATTCGAAAAACTTTCATCAGACATAACCGTTAGACCTTTACTGAATAAATCAATGAATTTCGCTTGAGCACCCAATTGGTTTAAAATAGACATAGCCTTAAAAGACCTTTTCGTAAGATTTGCTAAAGTTCTATAGGCAATATCATTTTGTGGATCCTCTTCATCGTCTGTTCGATCCAACATATTAAAAATAGTTCCAACAACGGTGGTTGTCAACATGTGTTCACAACAATATTTGTGTTCACTCATATATGAAATAGCTTCACAAGTTTTATTGAGAATACACTTCTCATTGCTCCTCAGAAAATAAAGAATAGATTCTTCAACTGAAAGATCGAATAGTATTTGTCTTATGCTCGGTATAGCGGATAGCTTCAAAAATATATCAACGGATTGGTAAAGATATTCATTATCACATGTTTTCACCCAACAGCAAAATTCTAAGAACTGTACAGATTCTATGAAGTACGTTGAAGTTATATCAGAATTTAAACAATTCGATATTATTTGCATCGCTAATGCATGATTCACTTTAAGTTCTGGATTCATTACCACCTCCATCATTTTTTCAACTAATTTTTGATTTTTAAACATAGTTTGGTAATTATCTAACGCAAACAACGTAAGCTTCGAAATTATCTTGAAGGCCAACATTTTTACTTCTTTGTCGGTGTGTTTTAAATAGTTTACTATAACAGATGCATCAAAATTTTTCAATTCGGGTAGGACACTTAACGCTGCAGGAGCAGTAAGGAGTGCGTCGAATAATGCCATAGTGTTTTGCAATAAACCTAAATTCTTGAGCGACTTAAGGGTAGCTAATATGGGATTTAATAAATCAACCGAGAAAATCAAGCTCGTTATTCTACAACTATTAGCTAATTTCATTAATATGGTGACGGAGAATTCTTTAACGTACGAATCTTTGTGGGTAATATAAAATTCTGTAATTCTTTTAATATAGTTGTCATATATTCCTTGATCGAATTCGAAAACTACATCTTCTATAGTTAAAAGGGTACTTAGAAGTCTCAGTGACAATCTCAGCACGCATATATTTCGATCAAATAAATCCAATACTTTTTTCAACAACCCTTTCTGTTGTAAATAGTTCAAATTTATTAAGCAAATATCCGCATATTTCGATAGAAATAGTAAAGCTTCTAATACTATATCGTCTTCTGGACTATTCAAGATTGCTATCGATGTGTCCACATTTCTGGTTAAATACGATTTTTCTTTAATATCATCTGGTAATTTCGCGTTTAATTTTTTTACTCGTGTTTTACGTTGGTCTTTTTCCATATGCAGAAAAATTAACTAATGACTTTCTATTGACATTTACGTGCATTAGGTGACAGAATAGAAAGTTGAAATAGAGTTGTTTCTAGATAATAAGACTAAATTCAAAATTTGTGGTACTCATAATTTAGTGAAAACTCCACAATTATTCTTTCATATATTAAATTTCACGAATATATTTCTTGATTATAGTATTTTTAACCACTATTTTTTGCAAGTTGTTTGAATAATATCATAATATATGAATACACAAATGGGTTAGGAAATTGTCATGTCGGACTGGATGACAACTGACAATTATTCACTATTAAGGT
The DNA here is from genome assembly GCF_026250575.1 of Diorhabda carinulata. Taxonomy (NCBI): domain Eukaryota; kingdom Metazoa; phylum Arthropoda; class Insecta; order Coleoptera; family Chrysomelidae; genus Diorhabda; species Diorhabda carinulata. The sequence goes on along the minus strand of NC_079472.1, from coordinate 45,981,763 downwards.
AATACAATATTGTATAAATCAATAGTACAGACGATTCGGCTCTTATCGCACACAATATTGAAGAATTTCGAAGCCTTTTTGTTCCAGTGGGCAGCTCATGTCGATATCGATATCCAACTAAACACTATAAAGAACCAAACTCGTAGTTGGAAGTGAGCAATCGGATTGTTTCAAACAAACTAAAAAATATGATATATATGTATATAATATTTACTAAACGGATATTAAATTATTAATTCAATAGAGATTACGTGAAGGGTTCTATTTTTTGTGGTCATCTCGTATTTATATATAACTGAAAAAATAAGTAGAGGAGATTGTTATACTAATTTTTGTCCATTCATATATCAATTTCGCAAATTAAATTTTAAAAAAAGTTTTGCTTTAAGAGTGCAAAAGTACAAACTTTGTAATGCTTACATGTAGTTATGTACCTTGGAACAACCGTTTTGTACCTAAAAATGGACAGTGAAAAAAATAACAAATTCAAAACACGAGTTTATTAAGAACTTGTAAAAACTTGAAACAACACAAATCTTTTTTGTATAAAAATCCGCATCTAAATAATAAAAATCTCATTTTTTTTAAAACAAAATTCACAATCATAGGTCTGTCACTTTTTGTCATCACTATCAGAAAATTTTGGAGTTGAATTTTTTCATGAATTTAGATCTTTTGTTACCGATTTTACTTTTTTGCTCTTGTTTCTTCTGATTTCATCCTTCTCTGGGGTGTTGGTTGCTATCATTGTTTTTCTAGTCTTTCTCCTTTTCTTTGTGTTTTTTCGAGGGTTTCTACATTTAAATTTAAAGGTATTAATGGTGGGATTTTCACTTTATTTTTATTTTTTTTATTTTATTTTTTCTTTATTTGAAGTTAAAGACTGAGTCTGTTTATCAGTAGTAGGAAAGTTGGGCCGTGGTACGTTTTTTTCCAAATCGTGATCCGTTACGAGGTAACCCATAAAATCTTGATCTGAAAATATTTCGCTTCCCAGTGGGTATATTTGGAAGTTCTAAAACCACTTAAAATATGCTGGGCGTGAAAGTTCGAGGAAAAGCAGCTCCCAGAACCTCTCCTACTGAGTAAATGTCAGGGGACTCTACACCTCTATACTACCTACCTAGTTGCTTAATTCCTTTTGGCAAAACTATTTTTGACTGCGATTGAACAGTGCTTAGATTCGTCTCATCTAAATTCCAAATCTGATTCGGAGGAATTGTTCCAAATCGGTTTCTTAGTTAAGCCATATATTGCATTAAAGCAATTTTTTTAATATATTTTGCTAAGCAATTTTCCTTTTACTCAATAAACACTTGCTTGATAGCCAAATTTACTGCATATTCATAAGTTCCTCTTTTATCATTAATTTTTTTGACTTTGAGTGTGGTGAGGCTAGCTTTAAACACTTTAGAAGCCTTCCTAAAGCTCATTTTTTTGCTGGATCTTCACGCGTTCCAAGGTACATGAGGTGATTTGGTTTCAAGGTACAAGAGGATGCATTTTTCCAATCAATTAATTTTATAGATTAGAGGTTAAGTTCAAAACAAATAACAACACTACGTAATTACTTACCCATAGTCACAAGATGTAACTAATAACACCACTTATCCACAATCATTTGTCGTTAACAGAAAATCTCAATCATATGTTTTAAAAATATTAAGTTTAATTATTTTTTTTCGTATTACTGCTAAAAAGAGCAGTCGATTCACTGCAGACTAGAATAAAGCTTTGAAGAGTAAATAGATTTGCCAAGATCATTTATGGATTGATATATGGAGACACTGGCTTTAAATTCAAATCGTTTCAACTTACATTATGTCCAAGGTACAACAGTCTCACATAAAGTTATTTTATTTGAGACACATGAGCAATCGAAACAATTAACTAATAAAAAAGACTATATTAAAGAAGGAAACACTGCTAGTATTATGCAAATGTTTCAGCGATAGATTAATCGAAACGGTCCCTTTTGACTAAGATTAAGTGTAGTTTATTCAAGATAATCCACGTTCACGAAACGGTAAATGCAATGTCCAAAGTTCCATGTTGTCAATTAGCTCGATTTATTTCCCTCGGACTATTTTTTGTCATTGAGAAACTTGCTCAGTTTTATCAAAAACAATACTTAGTGATCTAAGAACAACATATGTTTGCAGGTCATGGCTATTTTTAGCTCTTAAATAATAAAGTATTTAGAGTTTAAAGATTGAGTTGAAAAAATATAGCATTTTCTGAACTTTTTGTGTTTTTCACACAATCTGTGATTTATAACTAGATTGATTACATCCTACTTTTTATTATTGGGAATACACAAACACTTTTTAAAACCTATTAATTAGGTCATACCAAATATCATTTATAGTTAGGCTGGTTGTATTTTGAGGTTAGATACAAATCCATTTGGATGAATGTTTAACTCATTCTTATAACTTATTAATGCGATTTTTATTGTCGTTTTAATCCAAGTTGATTTGAAGTCATGAGTTAATGGGTTTAGTAATAATTAATGTCGTTTTTTAGGGTACGTTTAAATTGGTTAGAAATCCTCGCATAACGCAATGCAAGAGCTGGTGACAGCTTAAACCGCTCGCAAAAAATGATTTACCATCAATTATCGTCTCTTCAATAGGTTCAAAAGGTTTTGAAGATTCCGCATGAATTATATCAGAAACAGAGATATAATAGACAAACAATCCACTCTTCCCTCTTCACAATAGCCCTCGCTAGTGTCTGCCTTGGTGATACTAAATGGAACTTTAAACTTACGGAACTTTAAAGGAATTCTGTATTGTGAATTCTTAACCAACCAAAGCGTTACGAGTGAAATGTAGAGTGCACAATTGGAAATTTTGAGAGAAAAAAACGCGCGTTGAGATGGGATGTTCGTCCACTATCTGCACTTTCTCAGATATTGCCCCATCGGATTATCATTTGTTTCGTTTCATGCAATATATTTTTAGGGGGATTATGATGCTATCTGAGAGTAAAACACAAATAGTTGATAACAATAGTGACGAAATTGTTATATTGATTTGTTCAAAACTAGTTACAAATTGTATATTACTAATGATAACTAGACCTGAAATGGGCTTAGAAATTATCTTGTAAATGATATTCTATCAAATAATTAAGATTTTATACTAACCGTATTAGCTATATTAACCGTATACTACCGTATTTGGTAGAAATGTTCTTCGTTCAGGTATATCTATATATTTAACATCACTTAGTTGTGATGATGCTTGATTTATTAGAAAGCCTTCTCAGTTTTTGCCTTTGCAGTTGAACGTTGAACCCATACGTAATTTCTCTACCATTTTTTGGCTTTGTATCTATGCAGTTATACTATTTTTACTGCTATTATATAATTTGCGGTTGTGTATGTGTTAGTGTAAAACACCGAAATCTGGAGAGTGTTGACTTTCAACAGTGAATGTCAACTTTCACATAGTCGCTTGATGTATATCTGAAATATTTTCTATATACCTTTATTTATGACTTAAACCGGTGAGAAGTTGAAGTTAAAAACTTCCCTAATTATACAGTAAATTCTAAATGAGAGAATAATATAATAGTAAGAAATAATCTTATATATTGCAACAACTTAAACTATTATAACACTTCTGTTTCTCACAGCAAAATTTCTTGAAAATAAATTCCATCTATAGAAAGTAGCTTTTCTTCATAAATTACAAACTGTAAAGCTGCTTGAGGCTGCATTTGCAAGTTCATAGAAGTCGTAGTTTTCTGTTCCAACAACACATTTCGGTTATTTGTACGACTACGCTCAATCAGAGACTTGTATTCGTACAGCATCGTCAATTTAAGCAGGAGCCAATTGTTTTTGTGTTTCATTTGACACTGTCTGCATATATTTAAATACTCTATTAGTATACTGAACAATTCCTCATTGGTAACATAAGAATGTATTTTCGTTTCTCCTGAGTTTGATGTTACAATTAATTCAAAGGTGATTTGCACTTACACAGAATTAAGAAAACGTTGCAAAAGATTGACAAAGCTGACTGACGCCAAGTAGAACAAAATATTTGGCAGAAAACAATCAGTCAACTCTTTGTTGGTTCCTCTCTTTTCGACCTCCACCAGAGCATATCTGTGATTGTCGACATACACCGGTGAAGGTCGGATAAGAATGTGAGAAAATATTCAATAATTCACTGACGTATTTGGTCTTTGTTGATATACAACGATGAAAGTCAACATTCTCCAATTTCGGTCTTTTACAGTAACATAGGCATTGACTTGAAGAGCCTCTGTATTCATTTTCAATAGAGGTGTTTGTTTCTTAAGAGTTTCTTGGAAAAAGGATTCACATAAGGAATTTTAAATAAGAGGCCATCATAGCAAACCTTGTGGAAATTTTGTTGCCTAAATATTTGTTTATTCTTCTAGTAAAACTCTAATATTATGTACTTATGATAGAATTCAAAATTGTTGATTTGGTAGTGAATTTTTTTGATAATGATTGGTTGTATTTTTCTAATAATTATATTTTTATTTATTATATTATAATAATATTTTTATGAATTGACAACTAAGTACTTTCGCTTTTTACTGATACTGAGTCTTGCATAATTTTTTGTTAGTGCTGGACTTTGCCGATTGCCACGTGATACTGGTCACATTGACGTAACTTTATAAGCAAGTAGTGCGTGATTTTTATTAAAGCTATTGTTGTGGGTTAATTTTAAATGGAGTAAAAAAAAATAATATTTTCTGTAAAGAAAAGAGAGCTTCAAAGGTTCACAAAGAAATATGTGAAGTTATTGGTGCTGATTGCTTAACAAAGCGCACGTAATATGAAAAATTCCGTTCTGGAGATTTTTCCCTCAAAATTGAGCAGCGTTTTGTTCGGACTACTGAAGTTGATGATGACCAAATCAAAGTCATAATTGAAGGGGATCGTCATATAACTGTTCGAGAGATTGCGAAGAGGTTACATGTATCGCACACAACAATTGAAAACCACTTAAAATGTCTTGGACTAGTTAAGAAGCTTGATATGTGAGTACCAAACGATTTGAAATAGTTTGAGCAAACACGATGAATCAGCACAAACATTGAAAACAACAAAAAAAGCTCATGCTGTCAGTTTGGTGGAATTACAAAGGTGTAGTGTTTTTTGAGCTGCTTCTAGGAAACCAACGATCAATGCTGATGCCTACAATTAATGATGAAGCCATCAAAGAAAAGCAGCCAGAATTTTAGTGTTCCACCATGATATTGCAGGTCGTCACACATCTTTGGCAACTCATGGAAAACTATTGCAGCGTGGCTGGAAAGTAAAGCCCTAATCTGCCACCATCTGATTACCATTTATTTCGAAGTTTGCAGAATTCTCCGAATATTCAAACTTTCACAAATGACGATGACTTTCAATCGTACCTGGCTTAGTTCTTTACTGATAAGGAGCAGAAAAAAAGATATTTTATTTTGAATTACAAAACTTAAATTACTTTGACGCCAACCAATAATTTATCCCATTTGAAACCGTCCTTATGGTAACATAATAAAACAATTCTTCTAGTATTCTAGCTAAGATTGTACCGTGGTGGTTTACGTTGATGTAAATGACCCTATCGTTAACTGATTGAATTCTGTCATAAACACAAGTAATAATTGGGATCACTAAGAAGGTTGTTTCGATACCTTCGAACTCTCAACTAAGTATTCGATAGAATAGCATCTGTGACAAAACATTACCTCATATCACAGACAACTTCTATATAGTTCTTTATAATCTTTATACCGTTTCAATGACACGAGGGAGAATGGGATTTTTGATAAGCAATATAAGCATATATTTAGGTTGGTTATTTTAATGATATAATAGTTATTTATGCAACAAACGAGTAAATACTTTTTTTCACGAGTAGGACGGTTTGATAATGATAATGAGAGATAATGATCGTCTGGAGCTTGCAACAGAAACTCATTAATTTCTTCCTGAACAGATGTTTTAGATTATTTAGATCTATAGCCAACTGATTCATTTTTCAAATATTCAATGAGTTCCGAATATTTACTAATATCTACGTCGTTATTTACTATTAGGGTGCCTTTCAGTTTTGAATAAGTCGACGTGTGTTGAAAACTTCCACATTTTGGATTTTGTTTCAAAGTAAGCTAGTTACACTCTTTCTGTGAAGTTGTTTATGCCTTTTTTAGTACTTTAGTTCATAAAAGAATTATTTTCCTTTAAATACTGTTCCCTCAATTTTGTCAGGGAGAAGATTCATAGACACTGCAGTTGCCAATTCAACAACATCTTCTCGTGTACAGTTTAAACTTTTTTCACTATTACTCTCCATCACTAATAATAATACTACACTCCTTTTAATTAGACATAAAACAGATTTTCTTGAACGAATATCAATAAATAAAATTGTGAAAGTTTATCGAAGAAACGAATTGACATGAGAAAGAAACGTTCACATCGCACTATTTTGAAAAAACAGTTTTATAATTGCTTTAAAAAATGACACGTTACGGCACTTTTCTAACACAAAAGCGTGAATTAATGAGCCGCTACGGTACTTTTTTCACGCTTTTTGACCGATTCAAAAATTACATTCTTTATGAATGCTAATGAATGAAAAAAAACGTGAATATTATAAAGGACATAAAAAATATATATTTATATCCCACATTTCAGGAGAGTAGTTATATTTCATCTGAAAAATATAACTTACTAGTCTCGGTACGTAGGAGGAGTACATACAAAAATTGGTGTGTTGTTGATTTTAATACTTTATTCATATTCCAAAAATGTTTTCTACGAATAATATTTAAGCTTGATTTAATGTTCGACATAATGTTAGTGATTTAACAATTATTTTATACTTTTATAAATGAAGCGATAAACAAAATTTTTTACCTTTTTATTTAGTGCATATAAAACTCTTGTAGATTCATCTAATTTAAGAGGTCGAATTCTGACGGCTACCATTAACCGTTCTTCAGATTTGCAACTAGTCTTTGGTGTGTCACTTCCTGAACTTGACGGTGTTTCTGGAGTCATTTTTTCACACATACTCATATATTAAACTCTTTCAAAAGCTATTCTAGATCTGAAAATATAACTAGCATCATGATGCATTCAAAAAGAATGTATGTATATGCGTTATCTGCGCATCAAAATTTCATAACGACTACGTTGGGGGATATGTGGTATAAGTAAATTTTCACTAACTCGTAAGTATGCACAATTGAAAACTGGACATACCAGATCGTGTACGACATAAGTTTGTTTACCGGCTATTTTCTTGTCCATTGCATTCGGTTATTGTAAAAAATTGGATCAAGGAATTTGCATCACGTTTTCCTTTAATCTTCGGCTAATTATGGGCTTATGACTAGATTACAGAAACAAATATTCCAAATGATCTAAATCAAATCAAAGTGAAGACAATCTCTAAAAACTACTACGGTGTAGTATTTAAAAGATTGTGTAACGCAGATAGAAGAAAACTGCTGCAGCAATGGACAAGCCGAGATTGGCTATTTCTTTACAAAACATCAAGAGAGTCTCTTTACAGTTCTGACATATTTTTCTCTTTTGAATCCCTTTTAGATGAAAAATATCGCTAGAAGGGTACCGACTGGTTACCAGAGAGACCCTGGAAACTAATGCGATGAATATTTTAAAGGTAATTCTGAAACTAGACTTCCAGAACTACTTAAGGAAGTGAAATCATAATTGGGAATGTGCTATTAAATCGAATGGGAGGAACCATGAGTTCTTTCAGTTATCGAATGCTGGAGAATAATACCAATGTTGAGATATGAAGAAAGGCTAAATATTTTTGGGACATATCTGGTATTTATCGTCTGAAAAATGATAGTTACTTAACAGCGATTGCTGCAAATTTTATGGTACAGTAGTATTTCCAATAAATTTTAAAAGTTCGAATAATTGTCTTCAAATTGAAAATTGAAGCATGTGTTTATCATTTTTAGTTCGAGTAATACAGCCTGAAAACAACAAAAATACTTCAACTGCTCAAGATCACAATTCTAGATAGGTAATATTCATAGATGGCGTCTCAACTTTGTAGTGACTCTTTGACTCGCGTACCAAAATGTTTTTCATGACATAAATCACCATTCCCACCTAATGAGCATTGTGGACCGAAAATAACAAAATATCAGATGTTTAAACGGTAGAAAGAGAAATTCTGGGCATGTTTTGATGCTTAACAAAAGATGAATTGTTATCCTGACCTTGTCCTAGTTTGGGTTATTAATTGGTAATGACAGTTTTTTTGTTATTAAAATAAAATAGAGCTGACACAACATTAGACCATGAATCAAAGTAAATATATGACACTTGATAAATATATTAATTAAAGTATATTAATCACATTGCACCAAAATATAGAAAGCTGCTGAGAGATATAAAATTCTCTAAAGAAACATTAGAAAACAATCTGCTCAAAGGTATTTTTCACACACACTTATATATTAAACTCTTAAGATCTAAAAGCTATTTTAGATCTTAAAATATAACGAGCATCATGATGCATTCAACAAGATGCAAATGTGTATGCGTTAGGAAAGAATTATTTTATAACTATATATTATCATATATGTAGATGAGGTAGAGCATACAAGATTTGAACCAGAACTATTCTACCTCCATATCTCCGCGTGGAAAACCCATATACAGAACACTTGGTCGAAAGTGGTCAGTGGTGGCACTATCGTGAAAAAATTTATAAGATAGAAGATCTATCACCAACAGACTATTTTAGAAAAGCAACGATCTAAAATACTGCACACGCGAAGTGTAACCATTCGATATTTGATGGGGCAGCTTGATACTTAGATCTTTCTTGATCATAAAATTGTTTTAAACCAAAACACACGCATGAACTTCAACCTCCCAACTAAACGGTCTAAAGATGATTTAAAGTTTTAACATTTATGGAATCAAAACATAACCATAGAATGATAAGATTTAATAGGTATTATTCTCTTAAATACCTGGAGGATGATCATCTACAGAGTAGAAAAAGAGAGGTATATATCCAGGGATAAGGCAATGTAATAAATGTGTCAACTAGATTCATTAGGAGTTTGAGAGCAGATGATATCAAAACATTCGAGTATTCCTATGACTTTTAATTAAATGAATGTATAATCAAAATTTTGTGATTATTCATCTTAGCGCCTATTATGAGTAATTAAATAATCAGGTTTCATTATACGATTATCGTATAGGAAGGATTTTATAGAATGTTTTGTGTATACCCCATGGAAATATTCTTAATTAGCTAGGTTTTATCAGCCGATCCTACATTAATTGAAAGAAATGTAGCTTATATATTGGAAGCTACATCAAACTAGTTTGACGATTACCTCTATTTTTTCACAAATACTTCTATCCTCTTAAAAGTATATTTTTTACACCACGCATTAGATAAGGTTGAATGCTGACGAAACTTTTTTCACTAAAACTAAACGCGGTTCCGTTTGGGTCAAAGAATAAAAACTGCTAGGATTTTCATTGCATGCTTCCACCACGCGATTTTACCTCGGTTACTGTTGGCAACAGAGGTTCAATAAAATTCAAACAATATACTCTACGTATAGGGGTTGTCTTAAACACAATTCGATCAAAGTCGAGCTTTTAAGGAAACTAAGATGAACGAATAAGATAAAAAGTAATTTACTTTTATGGCAATTTTTCATTTTATCACAAACCACATCGCAAGTACTAAGAATTTCTTCGTTAATTAGAGCGATCTATCTTTTTGCTGGAACTTGACTGCAATAAATTTAACTAATTTAACTAGAATTATTGTGGTTTTGCAGTTTACACAAACACTCTACGTATATAAATGAATTATAAATTTGTGGCCTTGTTTCTGTTTTTATATTTGAATGAACTATACTATATAGGGCCATTGCACCACATCATTCATCTCTGAAATAATGGAATTCATGTCGACCAGTACATTTGAATTAAAAGATTCATTACAGTTTGTTGTTCCTAGAATCAGATCTGTGAACTCCATTAATTGTTCGATAATTTTGTTGACAGCATTCAGCATACAAGATTCGGTAAGATTATTATTAATTCTAACGTAAATTTGATCCGCTTCGTTTATGTTATTTGTTTATGAAGCTGTCGTTCGTAAACGGGATGTAAATTCTCGAGTTGAACGCTACAAAGGTATACATAACATAGAAATACGGTTTGTTATATCTGATCTAATGACAAAATCCGATCTTCCGGTCCTGAACCTTTGTTGTTTGTTATTAGTTTTTTTCGTTCTGATATTGGAGTTCCTTTTCAACGTAATATTAAGAAGGTTTATACGTCCGTAGTTACTTGAAAGCTTTTATTACATTTTTAGAAATAAGAATATCAATACTCATGTACCTATCTATTGAAGATAACCATACGTATCAAGCTAATTCATTTAAGTTTAATAGGAAAGTAACTTGGTTCTTTTACATATAAATAAAATTAAAAAATTGAGGAAATCATAAGTAATTAAGTTTTAAATACATTCAAACCCGCGTTTAGTTGTCTATACAATCAGTTATAAGCAATTTCAACAGATTAAATAAAAGACGTATATCGTACTTTTTTATATATCGTTTTTTGACTTCATAGAATCCAACATTTCACGTAATAGATATACCTACACCCGATAAAAAATATTTCCTAGAAAATGTTGAGAATATTATTGATTTATCGTATCGTAGTTTACTGCATTATACTATAAAAATGTGCTACAAATATTTACGGGAAACAACATGACGATTTTATAATATTTAAATTTATCATGTCGATAACGTTCTCAATCAAATATTCACACTTGAAATGTTTTTAAAAGGAAAAAGAATTCAAAATAACCTTGTAGAATTTGAGAGTTGGGGTTATCAGTATAATTCTTCATGTAACAAAAAATATCAAAATTAAAATTGTTTTATATAAAAGCAAGTATTATTTTTCATGCCGAGTTTGCTATAGGCTGGCGGTTCTATGAGCATATGAGTTTTTTTGACCTCAGGCAGGGTGCTAACCTAACCTGAGAACCCTCTTCCTCTATCCGGGCTTGGGACCGGCTGTATGACTATTGAGCTACTCATTCCATCCAGCAACCATGCAAAACATAAGTATTGAGGCCAAGTCAAGAACCTACAAAACTGTAATCAGACCCATAATGACCTACACAGCAGAAACTCGGCCTGATATAGCAAAAACAAAAAAGCTCCAGGAAACAAGCGAAATGGGAACCCTACATAAAATTACTAGAAAAACGCTCCTAGACAGGAGTAGGAAGAAGTAGAAGAGTTTGCTGTAGGATATAAGATAAGATTATAACACGCGAGTGAGTTAATATCCATTACATAAAAGGTGCATACCTGTACATCATTTTTTCTACCGCATACCGCAGTGAATTAGTATTTGTTGATTAATAATATCCTCCACAATAAAAAATAAGAAACAAGGGCTGATCCCTTTGATTTACTTCGCTGACGAGGATATTTCTATTTTCAATATAATCTCCGTTTTTCTATCGATATTCAAGCAGTTATAATGCGTCTCGAATGACGCAAACCATTTACTGATAGGGAGTATCTGATAAGTATTGAATGTTTTTATACGAGATCCTACGCCTCAATTTAAACATGTCGTAACTTGGACTCTTAGATCTATGAAGAGTACAATAAGGCGTTTAATCACGTGACTTTAAATACCAATCAGAGAAGCACATGGAAGCGTGACGACACACCTCGCGAAACACTATGTTGTAGCTATGTTGTCATTTTCGTATAAACTCACCAGGTTATTTCGAGTTTTCAGCAATTATTGTTAAATTAATTTTAATTTAATCTTGACAGACAGGCATGAAATCAGGACTCAACAAAGCAAATTGCAGTAATTTGCCCAAAATTGACGTCGTTATGCTTGTGTGCCTTCACAAAATGTTTAATGAGCTCCAATTTGTTCTTACATAATGATGTTGTTTCGCCCTAGTATCCCACAAACAAAGGAAATAACAGTATTTTGTATAAAAACCCTGCAATTCCAATAGCATACCGATGACCTTGAGGTCGCTGCACACTTTTTATTGATGCTTTTTATACTTTATTAAATTAATTAAAATACGAATTTTTCAAGAATCCATATAGAAGAAGCTGACGACACTATAAAATTTCGCTTATCATAACATCCACATTATGTATAAATTAAAAAGACATGTTAGTCAGCCAATCAGTCAGTTAGTTGTCACATAATTAAACGTAAATTTTATTGTCGGTAATTTTCTAAGTGTAAAGTAGTGGTAAATAAATTTTTAAAAAGTGTTTTTCCACCTTCGGTGATTTCTTTTACGCATCGCTTCATAACTCTCTTTACAATTCACTGTGTGTGTCTATTGCTTTATACGGTTTTTTATTGCCTTTGTGTCATTAAACAGCTTTTAGACTATATCTCGAGGAGTATGAATAAGCGCCTTTCTGTTTTATTATAGTTTTGATTCATTGATTCAAAAAGTCCCAGAATATTAGTACAATAACAATACTCACCTTCTCTTTTGAATCTCTACTGAATCAGTGTTTTCATCAACACTCACAATAACACTGTCTGACGCGCGTTTCGATAACCAAGTTGTCGTCTTCAGAGACTGATGGTAAACTCTAAATATCTTATAAGATCATTCAATTCGGGTTGGTTAATCGAATGTGGAGTATTTTCTTGAATGTATCCAATGTCTTTGCCAACACAAAATCAACAATCATTTCTATGATAATCAGGCTTTCTCCATAGGATTGGTGGACCAAATGGAAGGTGAACGTTTTCTCCTATGTAAGACAATTCTACAGCTTTCGCAAAACACATGTGGCACCCACTTTTTATCTTGATTTGCAATAGGAAATCCAAAATAATGAAGATATGCACTTTTTAACGAATGTACAATTTATCTTCTCTTTTTTGAAAATATAAACTATCCACAAACTATCAGAGCTCTGTTTACACTTTCTACTCGACATTTTAAATCAATTCCAAACAAAATAATTGTCGTTTGAAGCGAACGAATAAACCATAACTGTCGTTACCACCTTGGGTAGTTAAAAAAACTGCACGAAGAAATTGTGACGTGAAATATTTCTTTTTTCTTTTAGGTATACGGAAGGTAGATTAACATACAAATGAAAGGAATAATAAATTCATTATTTGGCAAACTGACGACTTTAAGTAAAAATCCTGAAACCTGTCGATTTTTATTTTTGAACAGGCTATTCGTAAGGATACGTTTTTATTTTTGACGTCATCTATGTGAGCGTCATGACGTCATCACTCAAATTTCAAAATAGATTTTTTTAATACCTATTCAGCCATATCAATATGTTTGAGAAATTGATGCTTGTATTTGTCTAATAAATTAATAAACTTTTATTATCACAATAAATTGTATTATCCATTAAATACAACGAAGCCCAAATTAAGTGCTCAAATTATAAACTTTCTTGAACAATATCTATCTCAATCTGTATATAATTCGAAGAGGAACAATAGAACGGCCGTCTAAGTCATCTGATTTGACTCCTTTTGATTTCTTTTCATGGAGATACTTGAAAAAAAATCCAATATAGACCAGAAAATATTATAGTAATAATAAAGGTTTATTAATTTTTTAGACAAGTACAAACATCAATTACTCAGACATATATATATATATATATATATATATATATATATATATATATATATATATATATATATATATTCAACGATTAGCCTGTTTAAAAATAAAAATCGATGGGTTCTAGAATTTTTCCTTCAAGTCGCCTGTTTAGGAAATAATGAATTTATTCCTTTCATTTGCACCATGCTGTATACATTTATTTTGGGGTATAAAAAAAGTTCAATTTTGGAAACTAGTGTTATCAGTTTATTGTAATGTCATATGTTTTTATTGTAACTTATATGACTACTACTATGGATAATGATCAGTAAAAAAATAATAAACCAGATTTCTAATTGGTGTTGTGTTGTTTTCCTCACTGTAATACCCGAAGCTGGTAATAACGCGATCCGACTGGTGAAAATTCTCATTTGATGCTCTATTTTACATTGTGAAATTTAAAATTAGAATGAATTGGGAAATTAATAAAAATAGTGAGAAATCATACCGAAATCGACAATTTAGTCGTGAACTTTTATTTGTGTAAAACTATGTATTTAATATGAAACACATTACGCGATTTAATACATTTTGATATTGAATACTCCTATCAATCAGATAACATTTGTTCAGTATAAATTCTTCAAATCATTAGGCGCGACCTTCCTTGCTAGTATATATGATATATAGAGATATCGATAAACCGTACAATTTCGCGATAAAAACAAAACAGTTTTCAATAAACTTGGTGTAGCACATACATCTTACTAAATGTCTTTATGACATGACCTATAGAAATAAAATGAATAGCAGACCAGTATTAGTAATATTTTTATGCGCGATGTTATGTATGATGTTATACCATGCAACTAATGGAAGCAGTGTTGTTCAAAACAAAATTGTTTTTAAGTCAAAAACTTTCGAAAGTGGATATTTTCGGCATATCTACGTCATCACACCTACGTTCAAAAGACCGGAACAAATACCTGAATTGGTTAGATTATCGCAAACATTAATGTTGGTACCCAATCTAACATGGCTGGTTATAGAAGATGGTTATGAAAGGAACGAATTAGTTGAAAATATCCTTAAAAAGTTTGGATCAAGATATCAGTATTTATTAGCACCAATGCCTGAAAAATATAAAAGTAGATCTAATCGTCCCAGAGGAGTATCCAATAGAAACAAAGGATTGGAGTGGATAAGAAACTATACAAAAACAGGTGTAGTTTATTTTGCTGATGATGATAATACGTATGACATCGAATTATTCAGGGAAATCAGAAAAACACAGACAGTGTCCATGTTTCCTGTTGGTTTGGTTACTGAATTAGGATTAAGCTCTCCGATTGTACAAAACTGCACTTTCACGGGTTTTTATGATGGTTGGATTGCCGGCAGAAAGTTTCCAGTGGATATGGCTGGTTTTGCAGTTTCTGTAGAATTTCTTTTATCACGTCCGAATGCTGAGATACCTTATGAGGTTGGATATGAAGAAGATGGATTTTTGAAGAGTTTGTCACCTCTCGAACCCAGCGACATACAGTTGTTAGCTTCGTGTTGTTCTAAAATATTAGTTTGGCATACTCAAACTGTAAAGAATAAACCAGCAAAGATTTCTCATTCATATGACAATACAAATATCGAAATATTAACAAAATTGATTGTTTAGTGATATATAAAACTTGTAAAATATTAGTGAACGTGAATGTACTTTATAAATGACTCATGAAATTACGAAGTGTTCGCTGCTTGCAATGCAGTTTTTTGTCTATTCGTGAGAGTCCAGGTTTCACAGCCGTAAGTCAATATTTGTCAATAAATTGCATTGTTAACATTCATTTTTGAATTTCTTGAAACCTCTTTTTTATCAATTGAGTAGCCATAATATCACAAAGCCATTAGAGCTTATATAAAGATATGAATTCTGTAGTAAAAATCGGAAATAAAGTAACGGAATCCTTAACCGTCAACAAAGTCCTAAGACAATGGTGTTGTTTCTCACCAAAAATTGCAAAATATATGTACCAAAAGCTCTAACAACTTTGAAGAAGAAATGCAAGGGAATGGGGAACTAAATCGACGATGACACTTGTTTATATAGCTAAAGGAAGAATACGGAAAATGGAGACTGCAGATACAACCGGCATACAACTAGAAAACAACAAAATTATAATGAGATGTGAGAACTATGAATACCTAAGGGTTATTTTTGACAAAGATGGTACAGATGATACAGAAATAGAATATATAATAAATTGACAAGAAAAATAGTTATATAATTAAATAAAATTCTGTGGATTACTGAAATAGAAAAAAAGCGAAAACTGTGGAGTACGTTGGTATAAGGATCGGAAACGTGGAAAATAAAAGAACAACAAAAGAAAAAAAAATAGGAGCCACGAATATGGACGCCCTAAGAAATGCAAATAGAACGTCAAAGCTAGATCGAATCAGGAACGACACAATAAAAGAGCAAATGAGAATGAAATGAACAAATATAGAATATATTGATGAAAAGTAATTGATTTGGTACCGGCACGTGCAGAAGGTGAGGGAGGAGAGATTGCAAGAAAAAATAATGGATACCACGGAAGAACAGAAAGAGAGGAAGACCAAGATTATTATGGATGCATGGAATAAGAAAGGCGGCAGGAAGGAGTGACAATTAGGTATCGGACGTCGTAGAACGTTTTAAACCCGAATTGATATATAGGTTGTCATATGAATCGGCTTGCATTGGAACCGTATTAGAAAACAGAAACAACAATAGTACTATTATTACACATTTAATGTCTTCATTCGTTTATAAATATTTTTCTTACTGAAATTCCTTCGTTATAATTCTATTACGCCGCATTAGAATTATACCTAATGCTTCTCAATTATACTACAGTTTCACCAACACCATTTGAAATACTAGTGTGGTTAATTTCACTCTCGTTTATACTAGTAGCAACGTCTGCAACCGGAACTGAACTGCTACTTTCATCAACTCTACCACCTCTTACTTCTTCTGCTAAATTCATATTTACAACTCTAGCTGTACCAGGTGGTATATATCTTACGTTGCATGTTCTTTGCCACCAATTATACCATCTCCGGGCATGCATCCTTATAGTAGAATACACCCACATATAATATCCTATTAGCATAATTCCAATCATAATCAATAAAGATACTGATGTCCATCTAGCAGCAGGAACACTAGAAAATTTTACTTGGTTATAATACTCAGAGGAAAAAAGACAGACGTAAGTGATAATTATAGTCAAAGGAGTTATGATAGCGCAAGCCACTACATCACTGCGAACATCTTGAGCAGATCCGTTGGAACGCCAGCACCAATACCATACAGATTTCGCAGATGTGTATCTTGGTACTCTTTCGGTATTGAATATTTGATGGCATAGTTCGCAAGTTGTAGTATTAGATTCTCCCAACCACGTTTCTAGACATGATCTGTGAACGAAAGCCACAGTTCCCTAAAAATAAAATCACTTTGTATAAATCTTTGATACAAAAGTAGTTTTTATATTGGCTGCGCGTCATTTGTTATAATTTAATAATATCTGATTGTATTGTCACAATACATTACTTTGGGCTCATAAAAGAACTTGATGATTACGAGGGTTGCTACTTAAGTTTTGAAATATGGCAATACTCATATGAAAATGTCAAATGTGACATTACCATCATTAAGTTTGCCGTTTTTAATGGCGAACTTACTCAGAACGTGTTGTCATAAGAGTGCTATTCGAGTTATTTACAGATACTTGAAATATTTATCTTGGTCAAAGAATGAAATAAAATCGCTAACATTTTCGTGCGATGAACTAATATTGCAAGAACGTCATGTGACATACCGTTAGATTAAGGTATACTTAGGCACCAGTTTAACTTGCATACATTCAATATTGTGTGAACATTTGGCTGTCCAAAAGATTTGTTCGCGTTGGATACCGCATAATTTGACAATCGATCAAAAATTGTGTCGATTGGTGCAAAGATATGCTAGAAAATTCAATTTCGGTGCTTAGAAGACGTCTTTAGGATCCTGACAGCTAAAGAATCATGGATCTATGCATATTAATTCGAAACTAAACAACATTCGTCTTTATAGGTCAAGATGAGCCGAACCCAACAAAAGTTGTTCACGCACCAGGTAATCCGAAGAAAATGATCGCTCTTTCGGAATAACTAGACATGTCGCCACCGTTTCCTTAGAGCAACGAAAAACGATTAATTACAAATGGTACACCAGCATTTGTTTGCTAGATGGGTTTAAATAAATCGGGAAAACCAATCATGAGCTCTAACACATCAGTTCAAACAAAAACGTTTTTGAACAGTGAAAACATCGAATCCGCGGTACAGTCCTTGTTTGGCACCCAATAATTTCTTTTTATTCCCGCAGATCAAAAATAAATTGCGATGTCAAAGTTTTTTTACATCTGAAGAAGCGGTTAATGCGTACAAATCACATATTTTTGAGGTACCTCTATTGGAATGGAAAAAATGCTTCAACAATTGGTTCAAAAGTATGCAAAAGTGTATTAATCTTAAAGGAGTATATTTTGAAAAATAATAAAGCCATATCCAATTATAAATATAGGTTTTTATTTCTTTATCTCACAGTAGCAACCCTTGTATACTAGGGTAAAGAGATAAATAGGAATTAACTGATTTTTACTTGTGAATAAAACAAAAATTAATAACAATAACGTACGTATTTTAACAAATAACGTTATAATATTGTAATAAATGAAGCAAGATAGATCAATAAAAAGTTTAAAAATTAAGTATTACATTTGATTCGGTGACAGAGAGAGAATGAAAATCCGATATCATATGGGCCAGGCAAAGAAAAACAATAGGGTGTTTCCAGAGTGAAATGAATGCATCAAATTTCAAAAAGCACTTGATAAGATTAGTAATCAGTTATCAAGTAGTAAGCTGTGATAAATCAACAAACTGCGTGACACACGCTTGAAATTTTATGAAAGTATTTATTTACAACTATTTCATAATCTATGGATAACTGAGAGATTATTGAAAAGCAATAACAGTTCTTATTCTTGTTGTTTGGATAATATTGCACCAGATCACCATCCATTTCTTCTGACTAAAATTTATGCATCCAAAACAAAATATTTTATTATTGTTTTGTATATATTGCAATATTCATATTCATTATTTAGAATTTTTTGATAGTCTGGCGCACGAAAATCCTATATTTCATGAAAATGTCGAAGATTACAACAGAGCTCTTATAGTCAATCTACCAGTCACAAAAACAAAGACATCTAAGTCGTTTCCTAGTCAAGTGACTTCGTCGATCATCAGCAACAATTTCTGTGAGCGACCTGGTAACATCACAACTGTGAAAAACTAGGAGGAAAATCAACCATAATTGCCGAAGATTTCGTCGACGACAACATAAATAAGTTGAATCGAAGAAGAAAAATTGTGATAGTTTGTCGAAGTATCTTTTTTCATTTCGGTCAGTGTGTCTAACGTGTTTAATAAATAACAAACTCTTACAAAATTTGTTGGATCAGTTGTTTACAATAATTGTTTTAGCTCGTCAAATAACGTTATAGTTTTATAATTGAACCATTTTAAATTTTCATTCCTTTTTTTCCGATGATCTTTCGTAGGTCCGTGTTAATTATAAATGATTGGAAGAAAGTAAATCTATTGTAGAATTAGAAACTAGTGTGAATAAGTCACGATCTGTTAAAAATGAGACGTAGGAATTATCACATATAAAAACCGACATTGCTTATGAGATACCCTCTGTAATTATCATATAGTTGTAAATAAAGTATAGTATTCTATTCGCGTGTAATGGTTACTAAGTTCAACCTTATTTTATTGAATATATCTACAAAATTTTCATAAAATTGTTTCAGAAACTCCGAGAAATAGATTAGAAGATACATCACGTGTACTTGAAATAAGTTATTAGTGTTAAAAAAAGAGAACCAGAATAGGCTATTCAAATTATTACGAGCACATCACACAAAAAACTAAAAGCGGCAATGCTTCGAATTCTATCAATAGAGCTGTGTAGACTGTAGAATGACTAATTTATTCAGTTTTTATAAATTGGCCAAATAAATAATCTTTAACTTAGCTAATCCAAATAGCTAATCAATTTGAGAAAACGATATATGAGTTCTTTATATTAAATAAGTGCCCGTTGTGATGTAGTCAGTACTAAAATGATGCTTTGTTAACCAACAACAACGAAAAATGTCAGTTTAGCGTGACACTTGTCGGTTGGCAAAGGCATAAAGACACTACCTAGAATAGCTTTTCAGAATTAACGTTTTTTTTATTTGGGGCAAGTGGCGAACATACACGGGTTAAAATGAGAGACAGCCTTCGTCCGATCATGGCTCAAGAAAATATTAAATAATCGTGGCCATTCCTAATAATTTTCTCAGTTGATACTTATTTTTTTTTGTATTCCCTATTTGCATTAAAAGCGGTACTTCTCATAATAAGAAAGACAGACCGACATATATGTTCGAGAACAAGAGAAATATTTATAATGGGATACCAATACTAAAAAATAATCAATTTTAAAAATAACTTTGCAATTGCAGGGCGTAATAAGTTCTTCGTCCTTTTCACTGTCGTAGCAAATGCGGCATACTATGGATATAATTGAAGACATTTGTCCCATGTAAAGCACAGGCTGCGAGGGTACGGTCATATCTGAAAATAGATGAAATATGTGTATATAAGATTTCCGTAGAAATAAACTGCCTACGCTCTGATATCAATTCACTTGGGGTTATCAAGATTAAAAAGTAGTGCTTAATATTTTTGAGATTTTAGTGAAATTCGATTTGTAAAGGGAAGCACCAAATAACGGGTTCCAAATTACCATCAACATTCGCGAGATTAAATTAACAATTAATGTTTGTGTAAATATTTCGTTACAAGAAAATTTGGTTGATTTATTTGATTGATTTCATGGTTGATTTCACACGCTGATATTCTCAAAAGGAGGAATGTACGAGATGAGATTTATCTAAAAAATATGACGTCCAGATTCTTTACAAAATATATCTGAAAAGGAAGCAAGGAAGATAGATATATAAAAGAAAAGATTTCGTCAAAAGTTTTCAGAGAGCTATTTGCTGCGCTACATTTTCCTGTACCTCTGATTCCACTGATTCTAATGTAAAATCGGAATTAACCTTACTGTGGCATTTATAAATCATTCTATTCATTATCATTCATTCAACATTACAAATCACAAACATTCGAATTTAATGTAGATAAAAAATCCAATTAATTATATTTATTTGATAGCCCAAGCTGCAAATATTTGATATCTAAAAATTTCGTGTTATCATTTATTTTGTGAATTGAATCGATAATCTTCTGTCACAAAGGTTGTTACTGGAAGTTTGAGTCTGAATAAGCATTTTGGGGAATTGAATTTTTATTGGAGACCAATTTCCTGCATAGTAAATTATTCAGTCCAGCCAATATATTATACATTTTTGATGATTTATGTTATTTTTGAACTATTCTAGGATGGAAAATTATTCCAAAATCTTTTATCTTATCTGGTTTTTAAATAGTTTTCACAATATTATATAATATACAGTTTGTCCACGTAAGTTGGCGGCATATGGGAAACTTTTTTATTATTAATTTAACGAAAAAAATTTATTCTTTATAAAAAGTTCAGCATGGTCCAAAAGTTAAAGCGCAACCATCATATATCAATTTTTTCAGTCGTATACGAGGTTTGTTAAAAAATGTGATGTAAAGTACCTTTCTTTTTGACTATATCGAAAAGTGTTATGAAGAAAATATGTTTAGAATTGAAAATAGCTTTCAAATATTCAACATTGTTTATTTACATTAAAAAAAATATTTTTTTTTTACATTTTTTCTCCGATTACGTTGGAAATGTACTGGCATTTATTAAAACTGGTAATTTAAGTAGGCTTTGCGAACTGTCTAAATATCGAACATTCGAAAAAACGTCAAGAATCGTATTTCAAAAAGTGCCACGGTATAAACACTTTTTTTAGGCAGTCTAACAGTATTTTTCATATGAAAAGTTAGACATGCCACCAACATTAAGTCTGGAAAAGAAAATTGACATTGTGCTAATAATGGGTGATATGATAAAAATATTCACAATGAAACTGTTAGAAAGATAATTAATGAATTTAAGACTTATGGAGATGTACATAATAAATTTAGCAAAAAACGCCAAAGCATGGTAGAAAATAATGACGTTGCATTGCAAGTAATGTTCTCTGCAGCTGAGTATCCTAAATATCCTTTGCGAAAAAGGGCACCTTCATTGTCAATGGATATAAAAAAGGTAAATTTTCAAAGATTCTAAATAAATACAAATATCACCCTTACTAACCTCAAAAAACTCATACTTTAAGACCAGGATATAATGATAGACGATTTGAATTCTGTTGTGACATACAGGAAATCTTAGTAGATAATTCATTTATATCAAGGTGTATTATTTTTACGGATGAAGCAACATTGTCATCAAATGGGTCAGTTTCTAGTCAAAACTGTCGTTGGTGGAGTGATACAAATCCTCATTTTACGTTGAGAACTCGGGAACAATAATCGTTCAAAACAAACGTGTGGTGCGGAATGTATAAAGTAAATCAAATAATCGGACCTTTTTTTATCCGAAAAACCTTGAATGCTGATCGTTATTTGTCCTTTTTAAGGAATAAAATAAATGATTTTCTTGACAAACTTCCCTTACTTGAACGTCAGCAGATATGGTTCCATCAGGATGGTGCTCCATGTCACAGCAGATTAGATATACGTCGATACATTGAAAATATTTTCAATGGAAGGGTTTTTCATCGTTTTTCGGAAATTCTTTGGCCTCCG
Organism: Diorhabda carinulata; assembly: GCF_026250575.1. NCBI lineage: Eukaryota > Metazoa > Arthropoda > Insecta > Coleoptera > Chrysomelidae > Diorhabda > Diorhabda carinulata. The sequence continues at coordinate 45,959,186 of NC_079472.1, read as the reverse complement.
TGGTCTCCAGATTTAACCCCACTCAATTTTTTCTTCTGGGGTTACTTAAAGCAATAAGTTTACCTTCAAAAGCCATTTCAAGATGTTGAGCATTTAGAGAGAATGTTTTAGAACAATGTTTTATCAGATCTTACAACATCTTGCTAGTGCGATAAGAAATTTAGTATTTTGGCCAGATATTGACGCAGTGCAAGAAACTATGCCTGTTTGTTTCCTACCTGATTATAATAACACCAAAGTCATAATTGATTGCACTGAATTTTGAAGAGATATTCCCGCAAATGTTGATAATCGTGTTTTTACGTAATCACAATACAAAAAGAATTTCACGGCCAAAGTTCTAATTGGCATAACTCCTGGAGGTTTTATATCCTTAAGATCTGACGTAGCTGGAGGACGGAAATCAGATTCCCAGCTTACAATAGAGTCAGGGTTGTTGGATTTATTGGAAGATGGGGACATTGTTTTGGTTGACAAAGGCTTTCCAGAAATTAGAACTTAGAACTTGACGCAAGTTGCAGGAAAGTGCAGATGGTTACGCCACCTTTTCTGGAGAAGAAAAGTGAATTTTTAAGTGAAAAAACTCAACAGACATACAGTGTTGCAAGGGTTAGGATTCACGTTGAAAGAATTATGCAGCGGTTAAGGACTTATCATATACTGCATAAAATTCCACAACATTTGTTCCACTGCTTTGACGATATTTTGCATATTTGTTGTGTTTTTGTAAATTTACAGCCAATTTACAGCCTCCAATTATTTCTGATAAAAAAGATCCTGAAAATGAGGGATGAAAAATATATTATAACTCATGAAATTTGTGATAATATAAACGAAAATTTGTAAGAAATTTTAAATTTATTGTAAGCTTTTAATGAAATTAATAATTAAACTCATTGTAATAAACAATTATATTCTTTAAAACTTGTTTATAACTAACAAATTAGTAACGAATAATAAAATTCTTTTAAATAGACATTATTGTAACACACAATAACACTTTAGTTTTTACTCACACCTTTATACATCAAAGAAAATAAATTATTATATTAAAATATTTGCAAGATCATTTCCAGTAAAGCTTCGTTTTTCAGATGTACTTTCATCTTTGTTACTAGTATCTAAATTATCAGAATTTATTTAAAAGCTAAAAAGTTTCGTCGATGTTCCTCAACTTCTCTCACATGCCCAGCAAGAACAAGATTTTTACCCTTGGTCATAGTTTCTGGTTGAAATTTTATTTGATGACTGATGGACTGAAATCCTGTTTTCATAATAGGTCTTTGGTTTAACTAAAAATAATGAAAAAATTAATTAATTAAGCAAATATTTACTTATTCCATTGAAGAAACAGTTTAAAGCAACTTAACCTCATTTATATTTACTGCATTCTGTTATATATTTTATCATTATACTTACTTGTGTTTTTGGCTTGTTCAAGATAATTATAAAATTGAAGTAAGTATTAAATTGTCACATTTATTTTTGAAGACTAATTTATTACTATTTATTATACTTTTATTCCAAAATTTTTCGGTTTACTATTGAAAAACATAATAAAACATGCTCTGACAGCCTCCCGTAGTTCATATTCACTGGGGTGCTGCAGTCACACTCGGAGCCAATAGAGTTAATGTGGGCAAACGTAAAATCCAGAACTGAGTAAAGAGTTTGTAGAGCTCGTCAAGAAAGTTCTAGCAGCAGACCGCCAAGAGATTTGGAAAAACTGTATTGAACATGTTATCAAAGAAGAAGATTATGTGGTATCACCCTCTTTACAACCCTTCATAATTCATTCAAATGATGTCTCTAGTTCATACGATTCTGACTACCATTATTATTTATAAAGATATTGTGGAATTGAAATATTTTTTTCTTTTGTTTTATTTGCAGTGTATTTATTTTCCTTTTTGGCTTTTGCTTTTAAATTTAGTTTTCCAGAAAAATAAAAACAAATGGGGTACAAAAAGGGCTCAGTTCACGTCTGGTACCCTGCTAAAGCCAAACTCCCTTGCAGGCAGGTACATTTTAGTCCTCTATTTACATTTTAAAATTTAATATTCAGTTGTAGCAAGTACGAGGTATAATAATGATTTTTTTCTAAGTCCAAGTAGGACCACAATTAAGTGCATATGCCTAAATAACAGGGCGTATAATGCCGTCAAATTTATAGTGCGATTGCCTTCTAACGAATACTTTCTAGCATAAGATATACATATTTTTAAAAGTATTTAGAAAAATAATAAATTTATAAAATGAGGTATCTACGAGTCCCTGCTAACTAAAGATGCTAGAGATGAACGTGGGTAGGGTAGTTTACATGTAAGATCGTGGGATAGGGCAGATATGAAAATTTTAACAGGATTATTACAACAATTATTATTTCTTCTTATTTAACTACTTTTCTATAATTATGTTACAAATTAATGCGAAAACTAAGCAGGGTATTTATCCACTCATATTGAGCTTGTTAAGTCATTATGACTAATAGAAAGAGTTGTGGACATGATTTTACGGACTATAGTTTTCAGATTTTGAATTTGCACAACTCGAAGACAGTTACGCTTGGGCCGTTAAAAGTTTGATCCTGTTCAATCCTTAATTCTGATATATAAGCAGCGATTCGTAATATATGTGTACTTTATGTGTTTAAAAAAATCCGTTAAAAGATGTTGCCAACGAAATATGGTTTGCCAACGCTCAACTGCAACCTTATTGGCTTTGTATCTTGATTCGAATAAACTATTATGAAGCCGTCGGGATAACTTTAAAAATGATACAAAAGAACCGACATAATTATTGTTGATTATTCTGATTGTTGATTGTGGTCCTAACAAAATTATCTAGATCGATAATTTTGGACAAGTACAAGTGAATACACAAGAGGCAGCATAGCATGTCTTACTACAGGCAGGCAGCATACTTAATATGTTTAGGATAGTCCTAGTGATACAATTTTTGTAGTTGTACATCCGAGAGATGGCGAAAAAAAACATCCTGTAGGTTTTACTAGGCACTTAAAATCACACTGCCGATGTGAATACAATAATTCAAGTGCGAACGGTCATATTATTCACAATGAATGAATCATAGAGATGATAATAATCGTTTTGCTCGTTAATTGAAATATATCAATCAAGTTTAAGGTTTATTTTTTATTTATAATACTTAACTAACAAATTGTGAAAGTATTTTGGAATTTAGCTTGTTTATTATAGTGATTTTTTTATAACTTATACTATAACTTATAATAGTATAAATCAAAATCTGTTTTCAACAAATCAATGATATACACCCTAAATTTAAATAAAATATTAGAACTAGCATATGATTACTAAATATTAATAAATGCAATTCATACCTTGTCACAAGGAGATTTTTAGGTAATAAACAAATATCACTACTCTTTTTTCACAATAGGTACACTTTCGAAGAAATGTTTATTCCAATATTCATAAGTTTTGGTTATAATTAACTAGCACGGCTAGAAAATATCGTTATATTTTCAATTTTGACTTATTCGTTTTGAGGTATACACTCCAATTTAAATGTCATGGATAGGCATATGAATTTTTTTGACAAATGTGAAATATAGTCATTGAAAAATATATTTTTTGTATCAATGACTTGTATTTAAAACGAACTTATATCTATAAAAGGGCGGTATAATACTAGTGTTGGGAAATAATTGTTTGAAGAATGCAGTAAATAAAATATGCAAAGGCAAAATTTCGAATAGCACGACTTCAAGATAGATGCCGACATTTTGCGACGTTGTAAAATATAGTACCTAGATGAGAGAAAATAACCAATCGGAGAAAGTTACATATAACGAGATTGAAGTAATTGTTTGTTGGTCTATTAATACTCACTTCTCCTTATTAATCTACAAATAACATTAGTTCCGAACTATCTGAAACAATAAAGGTTATTGAGCAGCAGATACGTTACGAAGAAGCTAGAATGAATGAAGAGTTAATAAGAAGCTTGCGAATATATTAAGATGAGTACTCTATAGTGTAAAACAGTGCACAGAATGAACGCGAACATGACGCGCTGTAGACGTTCATAAATGTCAAAAATACACCCCGAATTCAAAGCTACACAGAATGAACGCGAACATGACACTGGTTCGCTAGTAAACATAACCTTAAAAGAGCATGTATGAAAAGGTCTTTTCCTATTGTAGTACTGTAAAGTGGACTTTACAGTACTAATTTAAATGCCGAAAATGGCACTTTACGGTATCCTTGTACTTTACAGTACTCTCAAATTCTTCCAATTCCATTTGAAATAACTAGAAATAAGAAATACATCAATAACTGAACTTTTATTATAATTTTCGAATGTTAACAGTAATAGTGCCACTACTGTTACCAGAAACATTTATTGTAGGAATCACTAGATGTACTTCTGTATTTTCAATAATGCTGGAAGATGTGTAGTTTTGATTTAATACATGTACAGAAGTTTTTTAATAGTATATTACACCACAAGGGCCTCGCCTCGGGCATCATGACGAGCAGGGCCGAGATTTTAACTTTCAGCCCGTGTAGTGTATATGATTTTTCTTCATAGCCGCTCGAAAGAATGTTATTAATTTCACTTTTTATGACATTGATAATTATTTATAAAGGTTTGAGGTAGCAATACTAATGACAGCAACTAACAATTTGCCATAGCAACAGAATAAATAGTCCCTAGTTACAAGTATAAATACGCATGAGAAATTTTTTCCTCCTGTTGTTATGCAGGACTTAGGTGTACTTTCTACTGGGAGTAAATGTTGAACTTTCATCCCTGCTAATAGGGACGAAAGAACGTACTTTCGACCGAAGTATGAAGAAAATAATATTTTAATTATTTTGTTAGATAACAAGACAATAATCAAAAGAGCTATTTACAGTAAATTTGTCAAATATGACATTCATATTTTAATATAATTGTGCTTTTTATTTAAAACCGTAAACAGCATATAAAAATATTACGATATATGTCCGTGAAGTTATTATTACAGTACTCGTCCTCCTTCGTCGCCTTGTCCATAAACATCTGTTTCGTACCGTACTAAATTACTTCCCGGACTCATAATTTAAATAACTATAAACAGTCATGGACAATTTTCAATTGTATTATAAACTTTCTTTACTATATGAAATGTGTAGAGAAATATATACAGAGTGACACTTGACACGGCGTTGGTAAATGAGACCAATTTGTATAAAAATATATGCAGTTACTTTATTAAAACATATCTTAAAATTCGAAGAGGGGTAAACAGAACATTCAATTAGAAAGCCTGTACATTTTGAGTGTCGATTAGCTTTAACTCTGTTATAAGTACCATTTTATCTTCGAAGCAAAAACAAATTCTATCAGCCTTTTGCCCAGAGAAGACATTTTTCGAGTTATTTTATCTATAATTTTGTCTACCGCTTACCATTTGCAACTACAAACTACACTAGAAAAGTAAGGTTATGTTTTGACATGCTGCGTCGTTCAGCACTTTAATCCTTTAACGGACAGCACTCCTGTTAAGTTATATTAACTAAGATAGTAATTGTGAAGCAAAATATATCAATGAAATATCAATGTGACATTTTTACATTATAGGTCTTTGTACCAGAGACTTTCTCAACTTTATCAATGAATACGATTATAAAAACTGTAAATAAAAATAAATTTACTTACAAAAATTCAAAATAATGAACATAACTATCTTAAGAAAACTAAATTAAAATATTTCCATAACTCTTAAGAGTTATAATAATAAAATGATTAAGATTTAAGAAAAGGTATAAAACATTTTAAGCACAAGCCAACATTACATTCTTTACAAACTATATTTGATAGTTTTTGTTTCTGTGCAGTACTACAATAGCAGCATCGTCTTCTTGTACCTTCAGTAGGTAAATATTTGCCAACATTATTTAGCCTGGTAGTATTATAAACAGTACAGTACTTCTTCCATCAGGATGGTTCCTTTTTCTGCCATGTCCTAATCCAGCACTTGGTCCTGGTTTTATTCTTCCTGAATATGTTCCTATGGGCTCTGAAGCTAAAACTGATCTGAATTTCAGATGAATCATAGGTTTTTTGTTTTGAGAAATTTGTTGAATTGTTGTCTTGTGTAATATGTATCTATTCACGATGCAAGAATCTAAGTAGTAATAAAAAATTCTCAACCACCAACATCTAGAAAGAAATTGATCAAAGTGATTTACACCACCCATATATTTATTATATTCCGCAACAGTTTCTGGACTGCTAACAAGTTTTCGACTACCATCCTTTTGAGTTCTTAATACTTCTGTAGTTTTTTGTGGATCATGTATAGTGCTTATTACACAAACAGATTTTTTGCCTCTATCCTTCCATTTTGATATAGACATATTTTCATGAATAACTCCATCGTACTCTCCTATTTGCATGACTGGATCGCTCTTCAGTATATGGTTTGTTGAATAGTAGCGCAACAAAACAATTTCTTACCTAGTAATTTTTTTGCCAATGGTATAGTCGGAAAGAAATTATCAAAGAATAGACAGAAGCCCGAACCTTGAAATACACTTGATAAGGTGTTAACAACTTTCTCTCCAAGTGTTGTCGACTTATCTGAATGGATTACAGCACCTTCATAAAGAGACATGTCTAAACAATACCCAGCCACAGCACATGCGATAATCCAAACTTTAAAACCTCTCTTGATGAGTTTCATCGGCATATACTGCTTGATGGTACTGCGTCCTTTATATTTTATCATTGATTCATCAATTGACAAATAACGGGACGGATCGAACAGCATTCTAAACCTTTTAGAAACATAATCTAAGAAAGGGTGAATTTTATATAATTTATCGTATCCGTTTTCCCTTTTTTTTTGGCATAATACTATTATCGTTAAGATGCAAGAATCGGGCTATTTTTAAAAAACGTTTGACTGGTATAACATTTTGAATTCGTAAAATAGTAAAATCAATGTCAGCACTCCAGTAAAAACGCATACTAAGCAGTGAATGAAAGCCCTTTAGTATCAATATACCTATATAAGCTTTTAGTTCTGGCAGTGTTAGGTTTAAAATTTGACCACATTGAGTGGCATATACATTTGACTTATCCACAATATATTGAAGGAAGATAGTTGTTAGGACGTTTAAAAAAACTGATAATTTCGCAAAATATGAATTTTTGCGAATCTTGTTATTCCAAATCGCCGGTCAAAATTTGTTTCAGCAAATTGTTTAGGAACTGTGGATCTTCGATCTCATATTTCTTCACTGTCGCTGCTATTTTTTTCGGCGGAGCTATCTGATTCACCTTCATCAATATTGTCTATAGTGAGATTTTCAGAAACTTGTTCATTGAAATGATTCATAGCCTCAAAAACTTCTTCATTCACGATGTCGTCTGGTGTTTCGTGGCCCATTGAAGAATCGACTAAAAAATTATTACTTGACAATTTAGAGAGCCGATCATCGGCATCATCAGCGTCGTCATCTCCTTCAGCATCTGAGTTTACGGCCATGTTGTCAGTAATTGTGTTGAGTAGATATTCAATGTGTTTCTCATTATTCAAATCATACAGTGAAACCTTATCCATCTGAAATAGAAAATATTTTTATAACCCAATGAAGTCATATTATTATTGCTATAAAATGTATAATTTATACATTGTGAGAACTCAATTTGATAAGAATATCTAGTATAGTATATAAACGTCGGTATCTAACAATTATCTTCTCCATTTTTATGCAAAACACAACCTGATTGTCGATTGGATTAGGAAGTTAATCACCAGTTTTTGTCATGGTATAAATGGGAATATGATTTCCTATATTCTGCCAAAATTTAATTTTCTTATACATAGCCAACTGTTTGTTATATAAACAATCATGGGCACGTAACAATTCTATCAGAAAAAAATATCTAACTCTTGGACGTCAAAATACACAGCTCATACTAAACATGGAACATCGAACAACGTGAGTTAGTAGTAAAGTTAGATGTAAAAATAATGGTGAAGGGTAAAAGAGAGAAGGGAAAATTAAAATGCAATTGTTCCACAAAATGTGAAGTTTTCCAAAATATCCACAAAAATCCTTTTTGGAAGTTAACATTGAATTTAAATGTAGATATGTAAACGTACAAAAACGTATTGATTGTTGATCTTTTAAAATAAATAAATAAGTTCCGTAAGAGAGCTGATCCTTACTTCAAACACTTCAATGCTGCAGATGCATATACAGGGAAAACAACATTTGGAAACACTACTGGAAATTGCTAACATCCATGTTTCCAATTGATTACAAACTAGCACGGAAATATTTCTTTACTCTTTTGAATAATATTTAGTATTCCGCATTCCGTTTCTGTTATAATTTGTATCATTAGAAAATGTGTAATAAGAAAATTTATTTGTAAAAAAAATCATAAAAGCAAAATATTTGCTGTATAATCGTATAATATACTAAATTCTACATTTATATCATATTGGTTATCAAAACATTTATCATAGAGCCAGCTGTAAGAGCAGATGCTGAAACCAGTGGTACAAATATCATAGCTGCCTTTCTTTCATCACCTTCGAATAATCTGAAAAAACAAAATATCATCATTTCAATTTGTGATACATCAGTGTTTATAAACTCAACTAACAAATGTCATTTGGCGTGCTGAAACTATTATAGTTAAAATGTGCCCTATAAAATACTAGTACAATATAGCCCGTAATAAATAAGACTGACATCATATCAATGTGTCAAAATTCTCGTCATGTAATGGAATAACGGTTGTCACAGGTCCTTGAAGAAGGCTCTAGTGGTATTTTTTAATTCATCGATGGTTTGTAGTGCCCTTTTAAAAACGGCAGTTTTAGCCATTTCCAAATGTATGTGTCTGGAGAAGTGAGCTTCTGAAGAATATGAGGGATAAGAAAAATTAGTAAGTCGTGAAATGTTCTCGAAAAAATTTACGAACAGCAGCAGCAGTATGGTAATTTGCCCCTTTCTGCTGGAAAAATTGGTTTCGACATACCAAATTACGTGCACGACAGAATTGACGTAATAAGGGATAAAACGTGTTAAAATTTGAAATTAACTTTGTTGATTAAGTAACTAATTGCATACCAGACACTTACTTTTGAGATGTATGAACTTTTTGAACCTCATCTGGCAAAGCCCAGAAATCGATTTGTGCGACGATTTACATGGCCCCACAAATGAAAATATGCTTCGTCTAAATACCATACATTTTTCACGAATTAAGGACTTTCGTACAATAATTGCAAGAATTCTGGCGCAATATTTCACTTTGCTGCGATAATTTCGAAGATGTACGAAAATGCACACAGCTTCTTCAGGATTCTTCGCAAGGAAGTTCTTTTCAAGCCAAGATGCAATGCTGTCCTTGTCTGACTGGCTTTCGGATTTTCGCTCAAAAACACGTTCATGGGTATTATTTTTGTTAACTGTCCTGAGTCGCCACGAGTTTCCTTTTTGTTAACATAATACATTTCGTACTCGTATTTCTGAACTTTTCAATAACCTTCAAAATTACATTATTACTTAGAGAACATTTATTGAATCTTTGTGTGGATTGATAATGCACGTATCGCAGACTTGTACCATTACGTTGGCCTATTTCGTATGAGGGAAAATAATGCTCTACCAGTACCACTCTCTCCTCTGTACTTAACTCCATTTTTAACAATTAGACCCTACTTATTAATTGTTTAAGGTTAAGGTATGACACTGCGCACATAGAGACACCTATGTTTCAGTTACACTACTGCTTATCTCGGGCTATACTGTATTAGAGTCAATACAATGCAAATTGTGAGGGCCAGGCATACAAACTCATTAGTAATTAATAGCTATTACATATGTTGCTATATTTAACTTAGCACTATTCTTACCAGGACCGGTCAAATGGCCGTTTTTACATTTTCAATTGGAAAAAACGACGACATGGCACTTTTCTCAACAATTGTATGTTGATAGTTAGATAAAGCCAAATCAAAAAAGAAAGTTATAATTCTCAGTTCAATGCACTAATCCGTATAAGTCGAAGGAAATGCCACCCGAACACCGGAGTATATATAGCACCAAATTTGGCATAGATGTGACTGACGAAATGGCCAGAAATTATTCGATAAAATCTAAATCCCGGAGATGGCCTTTGCATGTATTCTTTAATATTTGAAAAATACATAGGACGACAAAATCTGTAAAATGTAAAAAGTACTTATGCGGAAAATTTACAATTGGGAAGCCGAACGAAAAAGAATAAAATGTTGACTATGTACTCTTGAATAAAAAAAAAATATTTTTATACGGCCATTTGGCCGACCGCGGTACGAATAGGTAAAAATTAAGTGTCGGTAGGAGTAGTGATAAAAATTGAGGATCGCGATGGTAATTACAGAAGTGTGCGACCAAACAAACAATATGATATCATTTCAGCCTTATACATTTTTAACAGAGATATTCAATTAGTTTTTTTCATGTAAGGATCTATATTGTTCTTATAAATATCTTTCAACTCCCGAAAACTAACTTCTACATGGTTGGAAAATGTTTGTCAAGTTAGGAAAACGAAAATAACCACACAAGTAGCTAAATCTGACAAAAGAGATGCATGAAATATCATTTGAAACTCTGTACGATTTACTCATTTATGAACAAAATCCAAAAATTGACATTTGTTTCTTGCCCGCTCCGCGTGGAAAACTCAATTCACATTAAAACCTAACATGAATGCAATGATCAATGCTGCAATTGAAATACAATTTCGCTATTATAATATAGATTGCGGAAAAGTGTGACAAACCAGAAATAGTGAAAAATATCATTCATTTCAGTGGCAGTGGAAATAACAAGAAGTAGCAGTAGCGTGGAAAAGGAATCACAAATCGAACGAGGTCTCAAAAAGCGAAAAATGGATTAAAAATATTTTCATCAAAGTCGTATCTGATGTAGATGAAATAAAATCGACAAAATACCAATAAGAGTAACATATTATCCTTGCTCTCTATAATAACATTCCAAAAAGTAGATTATATTTTAAAAAAAGCCAGTACAATGGGATAGCGTCTACAAATAGAATATCCAATAAATTTAAGATAAGTACAAGATCTTATAGTTTGAGGATACTTACGGTAACATGGCTAGTAATGACTTGATTACTAATATACCCTCCGTGATACCAAACACAGCCATGATTATAATATAGTCGTTGTCCTCGAAATAAACTGGAAGACCTTTTCTTGGACGAGCATTGCAAAATATAAACAGTGGAACGAAAATTATTCGTAGCACAGAAAATATAAAAAGTATTAACCCATTTTTTGGCTGAAACAACATTTTTTCTATATTAGTTGGTAGAAGCATTAAATCTTGTTGAACTGAAAATCACAAATAGCTTAAATCAGTGAGGCTACTTTTTAGAACAATTAAATGAAATTAATAGTTTATAATCGATTGTGGATATAACATTTAGCAATCTGAATAACCTGTAGAAAAGTATCTATAAGAATTTATTTTCAAGTGTTGTACTAGACATCGTGAACAAGTCACCCATCACCTAACAAACCAATAGAGACCAAGTAGTTATTTATCGGGGAAATTTGGAATACTCTCCTAAAATTTCCAGAATGTTTTGTACTACTGGTTTACACGAAGAAACATCACGTTTCCGACCTTATTCAGTAAATGTCTTCCGTCATTTTTTTTTAACATTGAGTCAGTTAAATTCGTTCTATTATTACTTTGAGAAGCAAGAAATTCGATTGAAGATAAAAATAACAAAGAAGGCCTTCTTCAGCTGCTTCCCATAGTTTAAATAACGTAATAATAGACAATAATTTATACCAGAGTAAATACATGTGTTTTGTCACCATTGGAAAAAATCTTGTTTTCATATTTTGAGAAACTAAAAAAATAGTGTATATTTCGTAGCACATTAAATTCAAATTCAAATTCAAATCAGTATATACAATATTGGTCAGAGGTAAACCATCATAAGTGCATTTTTTCACTTTTGAGATTTTTACCTTAAATCACTCATTTTTGATGGATCTTTGTTAAGGAGGAAAACTACATGCAAAATAATATACAACTATATTTCACCTACCATCTTATTTAGCATGTAAGATAATTTTCCCCGTTGAAAATCAATCAAAAATGATACACTTGAGATAAAAATCTCGAATGTGGAAATGTACTTATGATAGTTTACCTCTGACTTACAGACATGTTAGAGGAATGGTACCACATTTAATTCGATTGAAAGGCTACACTCAAGAGTTGTAAAGAGGGATTGTAAAGAGTTTTACATTAAGGCAGTAGCCCAAATCAAACAAAGGTTTCCTTTTGATGCTTAAGTGATACACTGAAATGTTTACAGATGTTGAACCCACAAGTAGAGAATTCGATTCCGGTCGATTTTTCTAGTCCCGGGATTTCGGGATTATCAACAGTTAATACCGGGATTCCGGGATAGTCCCGGGATTATATTGGTAATGGAAAGTGGTAGCAAAAAGAAAGTAAAACAATATCAAAATCAACCTTTTATTTTAAATATTTACTTAAATTTTCAAAAACAAAACAAAATTATAATTTCTTCTAATAAAATTAACAAACTAGGCCCTTATAAAATATTTTAATAAATTATTGCTTAGTTTGTTTATTTTATTTTACAATAAACTTAGAAAAATCAACTTCTTAAAATTTGTCAAAAGAGATCAATGTTAATAGGACTCATATTTTAAATCAAATAGACCAGAAACTATAATTTACTTATTTAAGCCACGAAAATAAAATCTAAGAAATAACAACGCACCCAACGTCTCATCCGAAAACATACCTCTTAATTTGTTACACAAATATGGAGCAGCGGAAAACGCGCGTTCAGGTGTGATGGAGGTTGGAGGAATCGTCAATAAATTTATATAAGCCTTCTCCAAATTATAACCTCGTATGGAACTATCCTCATAAACATTCATTTCTTGCTTAATGATCTTAGAAAGATCAGTTTCTTTATATGCTTCAGGATTTATAGTTTTCATACTGTTTTTTATTTGGTTCTGAAACTTTTATTTTAATGTTAAATCAGTTTTACTAGTTGTCTGCGTGGGTTCAATGTCCAGGTCATTTTTTTCATTATCACTATTTTCAATTTTCCCAGTTAACAAAATAAACTGTTTTTTATACTCATCTTGTTTGGACATGAAAATAACTCCTTTACATCATTATCAGTCTCCAACTAAGTCCTCTCAGTATGAGGATTTTGTAGATAGTTTAATACTCCACTTAACTCACTTCGTCGAGGATCTTTCAAGCGGTTCAATAAATGTGTCTTCAATTTAGAAGCCAAAATTGAGTTATTGTCACGCAATTCATGAAAAAGGAAGTTGCATCCGTCGTGCACAAATTGGCATCAGTGCTTCTACAGATAATTTAACTGGCGCCAATACCTTGATTATCTCACTAATGAGTTGAAAATCTGACTCTTCAAATGGTACAGGATTATTAAGATCAATAAGTATCTTTTTAACGCTAGTTTTTAAAAGATCAAATTGCTCCAGCATAGTAAAGAGACTGTTCCAACGCATTTTACAGTCGAGTAGTAAATTAAGCTCTCTTCCATGTTCTTTTTTAACATATTTTTGAAGTATTGTATCATTTTTCAAGGATGCTCTTTTGAAAATAAGAACCACTTTAAAAACTTCATTCACAAATTCATTAATATTTCGATCGTCATAAGTCAAATCCCGAACATTTCCAGTTTCAGTGACTAATCCTGAGTCTAGTCCTTCATTATCATCATCCGAGTCATCAATATCATCACTGGTAGTCTCATTTACAGGTGTCTTTTTACACAATAAATCACAAACAGCTAAATGAATACCATGTCCAAAACAAACTTGGTGTTCTGTATTAACAAGTTTTCCAAACCTTCCACATTACATTTGGACCATCAATCATTATTGCCACAATATCTGTATTTGATGAGATATGAAACTCCAAAAGCTGCTTTTTTAAAGTATGAACACAAGTTTCGGAGGTCGGCCATTTATCAATTCGAATAAGTCCCAAATTCCATTTTTTGTTTACTGAATGAATATTTAAATTCATATATCTCTTATTAGAGGTAGGAGTCGATTCGTCAAAATAGTTGTCCTTTTTTCAATGTAGATAGTTCAGCTGTTATTTATTTTTTTTTATCTTTACACTATAGTCTAGTACTCTGTTGCGGATTGTTGAAGCAGATTTAGGTAAGTCTGAATACCCTTTTGCTAACAGTAACGATCTTAAATCGTTTGATGTCACAAATACGGGCCAAAACATCGTCAAGAGTATCAGATTTCACAAAATAGTCGGCGACTGACATCATTTTTCTTTTCGAAGGCGGTCCTTCATAATTTTGGATCGTTGAGGAATGTTTTGAAAATAAATGAGTATGTACGTCTTTGGTTGATCCTCCTAAGGTTTTTAAAATAGCTAAATAACGCTTACATTGTACTGAACTACCCGTTTTGTCGACTAAAAAATGATTCCACACTGACGTAACGTCTTCATCTTTTTTATGTTTGACATAAAAATTTTCCTTGGAGAGTAACATTGTTTACTTCTTAAACCTAAACAAAAAAGAAAAGAACATTTAAATCTATGTACAACATAAACATAACCTCTTAGATCAACAGAAAAAACATTCGCTGTTTTTCATCTATATTTACTCATACTAATGCATTGTTGTTTTTTTAATAAATTAATTGTTTATCACCAATTAACAATATAAATATCGATACTTACACGATTTGAAGCGTAACTTTTACACTATTTTACACACATACTTAATCCGACACCGGTCGTTAGCAGAAACAAACGCAACCAGTTGTGTAACAAGATGGCCGGCAAATTTTGACGTTCAAAGTCAAATAAAAATAAGTGCGTTTCGTTTCACGCACATTTTATTGATTTATATAAAAAATATATTAGTCCTGAAAATTCCGGAATTCGGGATTCTTTGAATTTAATCCCGAAAATTTCGGGGCTAAAATATGATAGGGACCGAATCCTCTACCCACAAGCAATTTTAGGTCATGATTTGAGCAAAAAACTTATGAGTACAATTTCTGAGCCATTATATTATTTCCCAGGTATTTGTCCAGAAAATTTAACAGAATTAGATAGAGAATGGAGAAGTTTTCTTCGCAATACCAATTTCAATTTGGATGAGACTAATATACCAAGTGTCAAAGAATTTTGGTGGCACGTTTCCAAATTAAATTCAGACGGTGACGGCTCAGCAATGTTTCCACTATTATCGTCTTTAACCAAACAGCTTCTATATTTACCGCACAGTTTGAAAACGAAACTAAGAAATAAACTTTCTACGGCCACAATAAAAGGTATCTTGCACACCGAGTCAGTTATTAAAAATGACCATATTAAAAAATTCAATAAAAATATGTAGGATTTCAACAAAAGTAAAGATGAAACGGGAAATCAAGAAAACTCTACGGGTTTTTAAGCATATCTACAGTTCTCGATGCCACTTGCTCTTTTTGGGGTATTGTTCCCAATAAATTCGTCAATTTCAAATATGTTCATTAGCGAACATTAGTGATAGAATTTATTTCATAAGAAATGTTGATTCATTTCAATCCGATCCTGTCGTCATATTTTACGGAAATAGTATTAATCTAATCGATTTTTTATCACAAAAAGAATTTGTTTATACTGCATATACCTTCCAATTAACTTTTCAGTAACAAGTGACACCTACTACAATCGTTTATTAAATATATTATATCAATAAAGTGATATAGACATAATTATCAACAATAAATAAAATAAAATTCATTTGGTGCCTTATGTATTCGCTAGTTTTTCTCGTGATATGAACAGCTCGAAAAAGTTAATTAGTAAATATACATTGATAATATTTATTTGTACTCTATTGTTAACTATAGAGTATTCAATAATTTGGAATATAATGAATGATGAAGACTGCGTGAGAAGATCAGAGTTGGTTCACATTTCGAAAACAATTAAAACATCGAATTTGCCACATCTCTACATAATCACACCTACATATAAAAGACCAGAACAAATACCTGAGCTAGTAAGATTATCTCAAACATTACTGTTGGTACCAAAATTAACATGGCTTGTTATAGAAGATGGTTACGAGAAAAACGAAATAATTGAAAATATTCTCGAAAAGTTTGGTTTGAAACATGAATACCTATTAGCACCAATGCCTGAAAAATATAGAAGTGAACCTTCTAAACCTAAAGGAGTATCCAACAGAAACAAAGGATTGGAGTGGATAAGAAACAATACAAAATCTGGTGTAGTGTATTTTGCAGACGATGACAATACATACGACATTGAATTATTCATGGAAATCAGAAAAACCCAGACGGTATCCATGTTTCCTGTTGGTTTAGTCACTGAACTCGGCTTAAGTTCACCAATTGTAGAAAATTGTACTTTCAAAGGTTTTTATGATGGATGGATTGGCAATAGAAAGTTTCCAGTGGACATGGCTGGTTTTGCAGTTTCTGTAGAATTTCTTTTATCCCGTCCCAATGCTTCGATGCCTTACTTAGCAGGTTATGAAGAAGATGGTTTTTTGAAAAGTTTATCACCTTTCGAACCCAAAGACGCACAATTGTTAGCTTCGTGTTGTTCGAAAATATTGGTTTGGCATACTCGCACTCTCAAAAATGAGCCTGCAAAAACCACCCAGTTATTTAACAATACGAATATCGAGTTATTACTGAAGATAATTTTGTAATATTGTGCTTCTTAAAAGTGAGAAATTTTATATTTTATTGGATAATTTTGAAGAAGTAAACAGCAAATTATTTCATATATTTTTCCACAATAATTTTCATAGCAACTGGACTACAATAAAGTAAGTAATATGAACATAAACTTATTTGAAATGAGGAAACAATTATTACCCATATAAAAAATTTCATTAAGCAAACAGATGATCTCTGATAAAAGAACTATATAATTACAAGCAATTTTTTAAGTTGAAATATTCTAATAAAACAAATGTTTTTCTATTAAAGCTTGTTGAAACCACTCCCAACTAACCTCTGGTAGATATCATACTTGAATAACCATTTATTTCTACTAACACTCTTTTGATGCCATATGTTAACTCCCTGTTTCTACTCACTTTAAAAAATAAATTTGTGTCACATAATTCCATCTTATCTCATTATCTTGGTTGTCTATGACATTTTGGTGATCTCCTAAAAAAATATCTGGATTTTTTCAATGATGATCAACGTTCTAGATCCTATGGTAGGTCAGACTATCTTATGTACTCTCAACAACCCCCTTTAGGGTATCTGAATTATCTCTACATTACTTGAAAAATCTCATTCCCGTAAATTTATGACACACGTATTTAAATATTTGACAGTATGATAGTAGATGGCTTCGACCAGAGATTTTATTGTTAATAATAATATTATTTTATTTGTCTCATTTCCTAGAATACCGCTGCAGCTGTACCTGCCCTTACACGCCCTATAAACTCTTTGGTTCATCATAGCATTTCATTTGATTTAATTTTATTCCATTCTAAAACTCCTACATTTAATTCCTCCACTCTATAGTTGAAAGATACACACAAAATAACCGATGCTACCCCAAATAAAAACCAACATCAAAAAAAGCAGAAGAGAAGTTTTTCTATATCAGGGTAATTCTTAAAACAAAACATATCCCAATTAAGAATTCCCCTATCTCTCCGAAAAACCAAATCACAACAAACTTCTCGCTCTTTCATTTACTAGTTTAGTGTGGCTTTATGTTAAAGTTGTACGTTGTAGTTTAATGTGTCATAGGAGCCATTTTTGTGTATCATACAAGAACCAGATACTGCACAGCGAAAGATCTTATCTAATAGCCGATAAGGGTGTTATTATACCTATCTGTAATAATAATAATTTCCTTCAAATTTGGATCAATACCGTCAAGTCTCATCTCGGTAAAAGGATAAGCGGTGGTAGCTTCCCACCATCATCAGCAAAAAAATTTTTAATTTGTAATTAACCCAATATTTCGAAGAAAAAAACGAACCAGCTGATTATAACATAGTGACGTTAAGTGGCGCCTCGAACATGTAAAAATAATTTTTTTATACTCCCATAGATCTGCACTCAAAAAAAATTCATCAGTTGATAGCTTATATGCAACTGTAGATAAATATATAGGTCAACTGGCTGCATCTTGGTTTTCATCTTGGATTTTCAAATCTGATATTTTATCTTTGTGCTTACCCAACAATTGTTTTAATGTGTTGCTGGATTTATGAACTAATTTGAAATACACTATGTTAAAAATACCTTCCAATCCCTTTGTATAAACAGGATTGGGAAGTACCACAGAAAATTTTTCTTGTTTTCCATTTTGATATCAGAAAAAGTGATATATAGATTTCTGAAACTTATGATGATCTTAATCTATCTATAATCTTATTATGACCGTTAAGTACAGCCACTTCCTCAATAAAAATTCTATTATTGTATCTTTCGATTTTAAGTGGAAAATGAATCGAACGATGTACCATGAAATGGAGACTGGCCATCTTATGCTGTATGTTATGGAAAGAATCTTGCCGGGATGTACCTGCACGTAGCGGTGTTTTCCCTAAATACATCAATTTCTACCATATTACTATTCTTAATTAATGAAGTATCTGAAAATGGACAATTACCTCAGGAAGTAGTTCATTGGTAGAAAAATTTAGTATAAATAGGTATTTCAAGTTAATAGGTTTTAGTTTACCTTCAGTCTCTGAAGATGATAACTTGGTTATCGAAACGCGCGTTAGACAGAGTAGTTATGAGTGTTAGTGTAGTGGTAATGTGGACAGTGTATACAGTATGAATATCACTAACGTTTCCAGAAATTCCAACTATGTACGTAGGAGTTAGACGGAAGCTTCTATTGCCTATTTAAATGCATCTTCTGATCAGATTTCCCTCGACTTACTATTAACTGATTTTTTTATTATCTCAGCAGTATTTTAACAATCAGCTTACAAATGTTTATCAGTGAGAAAATCTCTTATCTTTAATTATTCTCTTTATTTTGAAAAATTCAAGCTAGCACAGCATTTAGATTAATAGCTAGTAATATGGTATACTTGGAGGAGGTAAACTGTATGCATAATCGGGATACTAAAGGGAATGAAGAGCGTCCAGAATAGACGGTGAAAACATAATGGCAGACAGCTCAGGCAGCGAAAACGAAAATGAATAATTTATTATTGTAATTGTATTACTTTCTTATAATAAATGTTATTTATTTAATAGTTATTTGAATATTTCTGAAATTATTTTATAAAATTATAAAGATATGAGGATGTATTGATATCTAGTTAGCCTAGACCAGTTTCATGCATAAACAAAATATTGCGTTACCATAACAACGAACAATTACTTATTACAAGTGTCATTGTAAAGTTTGACGTCAAAAAAGTAAACCAGAGCTACGCAATAAATTAAAAGAAAAAAGATGTCCACCGAAATTGTGAAAATCGAAAAATTGGAGTATCGAACCATCATCAAGTACCTGTATTTGGAAGCATTAAGAGGTAAGCAGATTTACGAAGATATGCTTATCATGATTGATTTTTTGGATAAGGGTAGAACAATAACTGGAGATTACTATTCGACATTACTGACCACTCTACGGGAAAAAATTAAAGAGAAAAGACGCGGAAAGCTATCCAAAGGTGTTTTGTTTTTGCAGAACAACGCCCCTGCACACAAATCTCATGTTGCCATGCAAAAAATTCGTGATTCGTTTGAATTACTAGAACACCCCCATTATTTACCAGATTTGGCTCCGTCCGACTATCATCTCTATCCTCAACTGAAGAAAAGTTTAGAAGATCGTGAATTTTCTTCCAACGAGGAGGTAATAAAAGCTGTGGAGGTCAGGTTTGCAGAGCAAGAAGAAACATTTTTTTTAAAGGTTTAGAGACGTTGCAGATTCGCTGTAATAAATGTATCCAATTAAGAGGAGAATATGTTGAGTAATAAAATATTTTGATATTGAAATTTTGTTTGGTTTTATAGTAGGCTAAGAATTTTTTAATATATCCTTGTACGTCAGAAACTTTTGAAATATCAGATGACAGTTTTTCCACCAAGATACAACCAGCTGACCTATATATTTATCCACAGTTGCGTATATAGTATCAACTTGACAGCGGATCTATGGGAGTATAAATTATTTTTTCATGCTGGTTCGTTTATATTTTTGCTCCTAAATAAATTTGTGTGTATGTGTGTATTTTTTTTCCACCTTTTTTTATAGAGGTGCGGAAAATACTTTTTACTATAATCAGGACAAGATGTTATGCGAAAATCCACATAAAATCCATGCTGAGGATCATTACACTAGCGCAAAATGGGCACTCGGAAGACGAGTCGTGCTTAAAACGATACAAGTATTCCCGGAAATTCTAAAATTCGGCAAAGGCACGGCAAGGTTGATATACGTTTGGTATACCCAGAATTCGTTTGATGTTTGTTTTTTCAATAAGTTTTTATCATAGCAGGCGAACTAATTTCTAGGAAACTATGATTATTTGTTTTGTTTTTTTATTTTCTAGAATTTCTTAGAACTTCAATTGGATATATAAACGAGTTAGCTTAGTGTAGTTTGTTAGTTTATATTTATTATAAACTAACAAACTAAGTCATAGTGAACAGAACGAAATAGAAAAGTAACAGAAGAATTTAAATGAATTATGTAAGTTAGTTGAGTGTTAGAGATAAGTTAATTATTATAAGTTAGTCAAGTGTAGTGTAAAGTATTTGAATAAATTAAGAACGTGAGAGTCAGTGTTTATAAATTCACCCCACGAATAGAAAGAGTGTAAATAAAGAAGCTTTTTTTGTAACGTAATTGTTCTCAAATTTGGTATTTTGAAGCTCATATACATTTTATGAAATTTTTTCTCTAACTAAAATGTCAAATTATAGCTTCACATAGGGTTTTGAAGAGTCCGTTTTACTTCCATTTCTTCTTTAGCTAATATAGTTATTAGATTTGCTGGTTGTATCAGTTATTTGAATAACTGGTTTTAAAAGAGCTTTGAGCTGCTTCATCAATTCATCCTAAGAGATAATGTTCCAGCGTTTCAATTTCTCCACATCTATAGGTTTCGTTTTTGTTAGTTTAAAAATATTTACACATGTGATTGAGACGATTTGAACTTTACTTAGAGTTAATACGTTCTGTTCATATATCACCGTTGCAAATAATGCTTGAAACGAATACTTTGGAACAAAATATTTTAATTATTTATTATTAAATAACTCTACCGTATAAGTATACGTCCAGTTTTGGACAAACTTACAGTTTTAATTAACCTAGATAATTCACGTCCCAGAAGAAGAAATCCATGAAAACCCAGTAATGTTATAACAGGAACGAAGTAAATTTCTGAAACAATATTTCTGAGTGAGTAGAATCCACAAAGGAAATGATAAGATATAAATAATAAAAACAAGTTCATTCGAAGCACAAATAATACCGTGTTTTCAATTAACAAACTAGTCAATTGATTTGGTCTAGTTGATATAGTTAGAACAAAAACCAATATATTGGAGTTTGTAGCAAATTTTTGAAATTGAGAACTC
This sequence comes from Diorhabda carinulata, assembly GCF_026250575.1. NCBI lineage: Eukaryota > Metazoa > Arthropoda > Insecta > Coleoptera > Chrysomelidae > Diorhabda > Diorhabda carinulata. The sequence continues at coordinate 45,937,501 of NC_079472.1, read as the reverse complement.
GTTATTATACTAAAGATCAAACCTTTCGAGAAGTGTTCTTCCCATCATCACGAAAACTACAATATAAATGGAGAAGTAAAAAACAATTCAAACCATGTATATAACATGTGTGTTAAATATATAATATTAAATTAAGGATGAATTCCTAGGTGTCTACTTAACGAAGTTAAGTCATAGCAAAAGATTAAGAAGTTGGGATTCACATTGACTATGCATGTTGTAATTAATATTAGGTTAAAAATGATTGAATACGTAAAAATATTCAAAATATGTGATTGAAATTGATTCAATCATCGAGTAATGCACATATTTTCACAAAATGTATTAGTTGACAATAGAACATCTATTGTGTGATTTATGATAACTAATTTGAGTCAAATTAGCTTGAATTTTTAGTTTAATAAACAGTTCTCAATTTCAAAAATTTGCTTCAAGCTCAAATATATTGGTTTTTATTATATATAAGCCTCACAGCTTTCCTAAGGACATCAAAGGGATCAAGCCAAAGCGCCTGATCGGCTTCTCTAAGTGGGTCACAACAGGCCTATCTAAAGGTTCATGTACACAACACCCCCTTTGCCGCCCACAATGCTACCTTAAACTATGAACTAAATAAAAATCTTAATGTAGTAGTATTATGTGAGCAGTGAAAAACAAATTTGATTTTCCCTTCCTACTTGTTAAGTCTCTACGAACGAAAGTTGGTTGATGTAGAACGCAAGCTTTGCTGTGAAACATTGTGGCAACGGTATTACTGAAAGCCTCTACGCCTTTCAATGATTCTAAATGAGAAAGAACGATGAAAGTCATGTTAACGAATCAGTAGTAAGAGGTGGTATACATATATTGCTTATAGATACGCTTATGGTACTTAGTATAATCTATTCCATTTCACTAAGTTTTCAGTGATTGAATCTTAGTATTTTTCTTCAAACTCGATAAAGTTTTAAAGTTCCAGTATTTGTATGAATTCTTATTCGCAGTGCTATATTTTCGGAAGGTTAGGGATAAAAATATCTCCTAAATCATTAATTTTGCTCTGTTTGACTACAACAGTTTGGTTGCCTCTATGTTGAATTACAATTATGGTATCAGTAATTCATAGAAAACTAAATGAGTTGATTAAACATCGAGTATATCTTACATTTCAGAGTGTTTGTAACATAGGATATTAAATCTTTTTGGTACCAGACAAAATTGTAAACTGCTGTCTTTATTGTAAAAAATGTTTCTATTTTAGTTCATTTGTTGTTAGACTATAACGACCATCACTGAAACTTCAGGACTTGGAATTATCACAATCCGATGCCATAGAGGAAAATTATTTCCATAGTTTTTAAGCATTTCAGCATGATCTGTTTAATTATCTTCGAACCTAATCGGTTTTTTCTAGGTAATTTTTATAGATAAAGGATAAACAACTTTAGGACCATAGGACTATGTAAGATTATCAAAGTTCACAGGTTCATCAAGAAACTCGGTACGGTACGTTAGATAATTGTATTAGATGTTCATTTGAAGCTTCATCATCAAACTATCTATAAATGACATGTAGATATTGAGACCTTGAACTTTTTAATCAATGTATGGTTCTACTACTGAAGTATCGAAGCCCGCGTCAGATAGTATGAGTGTAGAGTAGTGGTAATGTTCTTATTGATGATAACTTATAAAATGTTTGAGATTATTATTGATAAAAATTGTTAAATAACTCACTTTTCCAATAGCTATCTGCAATTGTCGGAAGAACTAGTATCAATAACCCTGGATTCACTGCGTGAGTAGTACCATATGCGAAGAATATTGCAGCATAAAACCATTTTCCCTTGTTTAATACTTTTTTTAATTTGACTCGTTTGAGTAGTCTCTCATCCTGTTGCTCACCCATTTGACTAATACTAGAAAAAACATGGATTAATGTCGTAAAAAATTAGGTTCGCGATCCTGAAAAGTAGGTATTTTCCATGTATTCAAATAAATAAATAACTTTCAAAGAAATTATTGTACCCTTGTTCCTATTTATCACTTTGAAATTCACGTTCCTCATACGCTAGTTACTCAACGTCAATTGTGACATTAACTCACTCACAATTAATGTCACTATTCTAAAAGCGTGAGGTGTACGATACTTTTCTAAATCAAATCTGATTAAAACTAGTAAGAGATTATAGATATGTTGCACCGCAATCTTTTGAGTGCAGTGAAATTAATTGCCTTGTCATTTTATTTTCATTTCAATAGCTATGTTTTAATTCAATTAACAAAATTTTTTGATGATGAAAAAAAAAATAAGAGCTACATCTAGAAAAATCCAGACGATTTTAAAATTTAATATTTCTTAAATACTACTTACTCAGCATTTATATCAATATAAATAGAAGTTTTTGTAAATACCATTTTAATTAATTTTGTTAATTCAATTGTTGAGATTCATTAAGTTCATTCAACATTGTAACGTATTTTTGTGTATAAAGTTTTTTTAAAAATCAAGTTTTGGGAGTAAAACCCTTAATTGGCACAGTCACTGTAGGATTCGTGTGGTCGTGAATTTTTCATGCTTTACCGCGAAAAAAAACTCGACTCTGTATTTTAATACGTAGTGCGGAGACCTACAATCTACGAGGAACAAGAAATAGGTTTCAGCCTTCAGATCGCCTGCAAGTGCCAAGATTCTTTCTTTTATTTTATTTTTAACTTTATCCTTATCTGTTATTGAAGTAAAAAATTTATTAATTTTAAATATATTTTTTCATGAACTAATAAGAAAACTCATTAACTAAGTTCATTCAACATTGTAACGTATTTTTGTGAATGAAGTTTTATTTAAAATAAAGTTTCGGGTGTTAAATTCTCAATTTGAGAAGCAATATAGACTTATAACTTTGAGTGATTTATTTATTTCGGCGAACAACAAAGAGAACAACAAACAAAAACGTCGAATGGTTTATTGTTATTCTGATAACTTGAAAAATTGATATTAAGCTGATATTGAATCATATTCATTAGTTTACTATAATATTTTTTTATATCTTGCATGTATTGTAATGATAAGTCATCATCATCATCATCATCAATCGCAGAAGGCTCTCCAGAATGAATGCAAATGTTTTATTTTCGATAGCATCCGAATTTCAATTATGGAAAATTGTTTTTTAGACATCGTATCTTATAATTTTTATATTCGGATTATCATCCTACCTGGAAACAAAGCTGTTGGATTTGTAATATAAATTTTTAATTAGCACAAACAAGAAAAAACTCATAAGCATATCCTCACCAATATCGCCTGCTTTTTATTTGAATTTTGAGGTACTTAAACACCTAAAACTTAATACACTCACTTAAAATGGATTTATGTTTTAGTACCAACAGTCTATTTTGATTAAAAAACTCCCAGTATCCACAATCATTAATCAAAACGAGCACTATAATTTTGAAATGAAAATTAATATGTTTTGCATACTATCGAAGCTTGATATTGAGCCTTCTACAGTCATTATATATTATATTTTTAGGATTAATATTAAATTTGTATTTTTTTACTTAAACTACGAAAATAATATTTTAGAATAAATACCATTCAAAGAATCGTTTTTATGTCATATCATGTCATGTCACTTTTAGATGTCAAATTTGTGTATATTTGTAAATATGTAGATTGTTTGGGAAATCGTTTTGGTTTTTCAGCCATTCTGCACCTATATATATATATATATATATATATATTTGTACAAGATACAATACAAAACAGGTAGCCTCCCACTTTCCAAGGTATTGGTACTACTTCTTCGAGGTACTTAAGTCTTAATGAAATTGTCAAGACATTCGCAGGTGGTGGTGGTATTTGAAGGGGTAGTAGCCTGTCAGAAGATCGACCACTAGTTTAATGTCGTTTTTTGTCTTAACAAGAATATCCTCAAACTTCTTGGTTGATACGGTTATGAATCTTTTTGATTATCTTACACCTGGAATGTTTCTCCAGAGAGACAGCCATCCGTTAATGTTTTCGAATAGTTTGATTTCTGTTTCCAGTGAACAAAAACTAAAGTAAACTGAATTTTCTCAATTCAGTTTATAGTTTAAACAACAACTAGAGGTAAATATCTGTGTGCATTATTAAAAATTATTGAAAATTTCTGCGCTTTCAATAATACTGAAGCACAAAAATTTAAGAAAAAATGTAAAAGGCGAATTCAATTCATTTAACTGACATGACGTGTTGAAAAAATAATGTTGTGTAATTAAGTTTTATGTGAAGTTATTTAACCACTTAAAAACCATTAATGTGTGTCAAATTGATGTTTCAAACGCCTATCATGTCATTTTTGTTGTCTGACCTTAATAAATTATTTATTTTGTTACAGTTAATTACTAATAAATCAAAATAAGGGTAGTAAATTCGATTTTTCTGTGAATTTAACCTTTGTTAATAAGACGAAAAGAAAGCTTTCGTTTATTTTGAATTTTGAAATTTGAATTAATCTTCTTGGAAGTACTGCCCATTGCTCAAAATGCACTTCTCCCAAGGTTTCATCACTGCACATCTTTCAAAATAGTCTTCATCTTCTTTGTCATGGCCTTCTCAATATCATGAATTGTGTCAAAAAGTTTCCGTATTATCCTATTTTTTTTTTTGTATCTTCAGGATATTGAATTGAATATAGTTAGTGAGATGGATAGAACTTTCAATAACCAAAAACTCAATTCAAAAGCAAATTGAGACACGGCGCGTTGTCATGATGAACAAAAAGCCTCATTTTTTTCAGAGCTATCGTTTTTCAAAAGTTGTAATAACTGTGTAACCTAGCAAGTTTGTTCATTTTTAGCTCTCACTGTTACAGTGGAGATAATGCAGATATTCTGTATGTCTATCTGTCCACAACATAATCACAGCCTAAGATATGGTTATTGTCTTAACTTATTTGCTTTCATGTTCATTCAATGTTCAAAGTCAAGAGAATCCAAAATTACTTTTAAAACTTACTACTGTAAATTTTTATCTCTTTTTTTCCAACTCCAAAGATGTCCCGACTATTCTTCGACCTTCCGACACATTTCCACTTTTAAACAGTTTTCAAACTAACTATATTATCACCATAAATAGTTTTTAATATTCAATGAGTTGCTGGCAGTCTGATAAGCCGAGGCGGATTTAAACTTTATACTGATGGTTTCAGCGTACGAGGGTACGAAACCTATCAATTGAAATGTAAATCAAACTCTGCTAAAAAATTCAATCCCCGTATTTTTATCACATCTCGTATACTTGATTCAAGTGAATAATTTCATCTTCTTACTATATCTCACCTGTAAATAAAAAATTTTGAAGTCTTCACCACATAACAATAATAAATTGTTACAGAAATCATGATAAAAGATCCAAAAGAAAAATAAATAGCTGTAATCTGATCTTGCCTCATACATGTGGGTATAAGAGCTATCCGTAAAATTCCAGCCAATATTCCGCAAATACATTGACCGCACTGGAGGTAGATTAAACACTTTGTAGGGAACTCAGTTATTAATTCATAGAGGGTAGCCATCGCAGTTCCAGATAGACCTGAAAATTATTGCTAGCTCAATTTTTATATACTATTTAGCTAGGTTTTATCAAGGGAAAATAGTACATTAGTACGAGAGTGATAAATATATCGTGCTCGATCAAAATTTGAAATTTGATTATTCTAACTAAAGTGTGTTTAAAAACAAGCACTACACATAGAGTAGAGCACTCCCAAAAAGTTGGTTAAGAAATAAATAACGGATCAAACTCGTCCTCATCCCTGCGGAAACTCTTCAAATCAACTTCACTATTCTTTTCCTTCCTCATATATTGACTGTAAATTGTCAGTTTGAAAATAAAAACTCACTATTTTTTCACTATAGTACATAATAACACCAAAATTGAATTTATTCTATACATTGGACCGCATTGTATTTTATCGTTAATATAAGTTATTCCATATTTAAGGAATTTAATTTTATAAAAACTACTTGTTAAAAAGTAACAGAATAGTGCAGTGTAAACAAACTGATTTACAAAAGATACAAGATTATAATACATATGTGTATTTAACGGAAATGACATTTGTAATAAATTACATACTTACAATTCAAAATAGTTGTAACGACCATCGTTATTGAAAAAAGCACTGGAGGCCCTAAAACAATCAACTTGTTTTTATTTGGTACTATTGAGAATTTGAACAACGTGGAGTGAACCGTTTATACCTATTTTGAAAGAAGATACAAATATCCCAGTTTTATCTCAGGACAAACATCACATTTCTTTCGATGCGCGTTTTTATCTATAGGAATATATCGGACAAAACGCAATTAAATGGTACGGACCGGTTTTTCTCGTTCCGTTAGTCTAAAGCGTTATAATCGTAAACCTAAGTGAAATATATTATGAAATGTTTTGAGGGTGAGGTAAAAACAATGGCAAAACAGAAAGAATATAGCAAGAGCTTCAAGACTTTATGTTACAATTTTTAAATCATTAAATTTTTTAGTAGAGTGTTTAGCTTTCTCGTCGCGACCAACGATCGTATTCTCCATTTGGAACTCCGAAATGAGTATTTTAGGCGCTGTGAATGCTTAGTGGAACGCACCATATATTACACATTATTTTCCAAAATTTAGAAACCCAGAGTTCATTTCTGGTATTCTGAGCTGTCTCCCAGCATTTGACATAATTTTTCCACCAAGGCAGGACACCAACAGAGTAGATGCTCAATCATCTCTTCTTCACCGATACACTTTTTTGCAATGGTTATCCGTTGTTACTTTCCTGTGCCAACAGTAAAATGTCCAGTGATCCCTCAAATAGTCTTCGAGATTGTGTATTACATGAATCTTTTTTGAATTCTCTTCATTGATCCTTCGTCAAATCACTATGGATATCGTGCAATCACTTCTGTTTGACCATACATTCTGATTTTTGACTTTTATACCTGTGTCAATAGCAACTTTAACCAATTTGATCAGTAACAACACTGTGACTGTCTCATCAGCATTCTCTCCCCTATACCTCCTTTTTGAAAACCTATATGCTTAAGAGCTCGTGTCCATTTTAGAACAGTATGTAGACGAATCGATTTATTGGATCTCATCAGTATAATGAAAGTACATGAATCCTCATTCTAATCTGAACTGAAGAAGACACAGTGTGAATATGGCCCTGTCTATTTATTGGATGAAATGTGATTGATTAATTGAGATTATTGATCATGTATTTTCATAATTGAAGTGAAAAAATTATTATTTGGTAGGATAACTTGCAAGAGCTTCAGTATATTAGGCCTAATTGATTAGCTAACAAGCTTTAACATATATCTAATATAACGTGTATCTAAAACATCGATTTAAATACAGTGTTTTACTTATTATAACTATTCTGAAAGAAAATAAAGAAGCATTTAATAAAATTGAAAAACATAGCTTACTACTCGTGGCTCGGATCTGCGTAATGATGATAGAAAAAGAAAAAATTATTGATATAGAACACAGACAGCAGGTTAGTCTTCTCTCGGGAGGAGGTAGCTTTTTACAATACATAAGAAAGAATATCAGACAAAGCAGCATCAAAGTCTGAAAATTGAGAGATAATGCTGACGTAACGTTCACTTGGAATCTATTTCGATCTGTTGATCCAGTATCTGAGTTGACTTTAATATCTTCTTCAAACGAGCGAAAAAGAATTATTTTTGCTGGTCTAAGAACAATATCCTGAAATAATATTTCAAAATTAATAAGTGTCAAATAGTTAACATATTAAATAGCAAACGATAATAAGCCGTATTGAGGGTAATGTTACATAAGTTTTCTCTGGTTCAAAACAAAACAACTAATTACGTCTATAATTTAATTCTTGATAGATATTTTAGATTCATAAATTCGCCGTTGCCGACTGCATTTATCGTTCTTACCATTTTAAGTTAATTGAAATGCTTGAAAGCTTACAAAAATATAGATCACAGACCACTTGTTTTATAGACGTTTCACATATATGACCCAAAGTTAAATCAAAAATCAATGAAAATTTAGGGTCAAAGAGGGCTCAGTCGCTATAAGTGGATTTCAAGTTGATAAATTTGACACAAAACTGAATAATTTAATATAAGGGCATGGGGACAAGAAATGAACTGTTTGTTTTAATTTATTCACTTTACTTCATGCAACAATGGTTAATACACTATAATAAATAACATTTATATAACTGAATCGGCATCCAGTGGGCTTGCTTTCCTAATTTTTGGTTTTAAATATTGAATCAGGAGTTTGCTCATTTTTTTCAATTTTTCGTATATAGTAGCTTAAGAATATACATTTCGTTCCAAATATTTCCAAAACCGTTCACTTGGCCTCAGTTGAGTCACATTAGGACCGCTCCTAGACCTCTCAATAAACGGAATATTGAACTGCGCAAAAGCTCCTACAACGTCCTTTGCATAATGAACAGTTGCCATTTCTGGCCAAAGCAAAAAATTTCCTCCAGGATGCTTTTTCTTTATGAACTGTATCAATCTAGATGTAACATACTCTTATTTATATATTTTGGCCGTTACAGAATTTCCAGGAGGAGAAATGTATGCTACGGAGTGACCCAGGAAGATATTACCAACACTTTCGAGTTGAACTCTTTGTATCTTTTGAAATACATTTATCAATTTATTTCTTCGTCTCTCTGGCGATAATAAATGTTATTATTTTCAGTTTCACTCCCTTCAAAAGTAAAATATGTACTAAGTTTTAGTTTTTGGTTCCATTTGTTGCTTTTCAGAATATTTGGGTGCAGATTTTCTTGATTGTTGAACTAAATTTTGTTTCTTTAGAAGTTTGCTTACATATTTCTTATCGATTTTGAATTTTCTACCCAATTTTCTCAAACTGACTGACTATCAGTTTTTTCTTTCAATCGAATCAACAGATTTCGTAAATTGTTTGTCTGGCTATGCCCATTCTTGCAAAGTGATTAACCGTGAACAATTTTCCAGATCTCGATTTTGTTCATAAAACTTGGCAATTATTTCACGTTATACGTTTTCTTTGAGATTTTTCATTCCTGAAAGTGAACGTCTAAAAAAGATGTAAAGTTTATAAGTACTTCGAACATTTGACAACTGCCAAAATAACATTCTCAGTCAACGCATACTTGACAAGCTGTCTCAAAAACCTACGGATGTTTTTGTCCCCACACCATTATTGTTCAGTTTATTTTAAAGTCTCATTATCGTAGTGTTGTGCTCGTGTTTTCGTGTTTATCTCATAACTTTAATCGTTTGTAAGCTTTCAATTTTTCATTTTAATACTAAACAGGAATAAAACAGGAAAAATCGGGTATCGAGCTGTCATTGAATAGGCTATAGGTAGGCTTACACAAATGAAAGAAGAGTTATAAATTGTGAATGGAGACTCTTCATCCTTATATTTGGGACCGTAAAATATTGGGCAGCTGATTTCAAAAGTCAGCTTATCTGACGACAAGCAAAACTTGCGACAGCCAGATGAAATGTAGATGAAACTTTTATCCACCACTACACTCTTGAAACAAAAAAACAATCAAGACATTGAATTGCATATATAAGGATTAATATTCTTAGGTCGGAAATTGTTCAAACAATCCTCGAAGATGGTTACTGTATATAATGTAATTTTTAATTGTTTTTATAAGATTTGATATTGATGTATGTAAATCTTCCTATTATAATGGAGTTAATAATTATTAACAGAATATCTACTGATTTAGAATCTTACAACTCAATAATCCCTATTGAATTGTGCTACGCCTGTAAAGGCATATTAAAAAAAAACAAGAAAAATAGAAAAGACTATACCTGGGTAAAATTCTAGACTTATGCTATAGAAAATTGTATAATTCTTTCAATTAAGTTATATTTTATCCATTCTTACTTGAAGGGCTATAAAAGTATCAAAGATTTTCGATCGCAAAACTAATATTTTCATTCGCATGACAAAAGTAGTGAATCTTAGTAGTTGCATATTCTTAGTACCCCCAGTGAAATCAATATGTCGCCAGGTCAAAAAAGCCAGCTAAATATTTCAAAGGAGCCGCCCTATTATTATTTTCTAAAAGTTAGACGGTATGTAATGTTGTATTTAATGCATGTAATAAATATTTTAATTTGCTTTCAGGATTTCAGTTCAATTTGCGACTTTTTTATTTAATTTCGGGGTTTTGTTATGATCATTATTATCTATTGAGGGTGTTGGCTTTTCGCGACCATTTGAATGTAGACAGGGTCCTTTGCTATTTTTGCTTTTGACGTATTTTCTACTTCTTCAAGTAAGATTAGAATTACTATCCAAATACTACACAAGCTCACATACCTTATTGAACGGTGTCATTGAGAATTTGTTTCCCAGTGTAATTAACGACGAATTCATATTCTTACGGTTATTAATACGGTTTTCATCAAATCTGTACATCCAAAACTGAAACGTAAAAAACTCAATTATACGGCTTTAACACGTTACCGCTTTGTCGTCTTGAAATTAGAATTACGTTATTTTTGTTTTGTTATTCGCCTGTGCAGGTGTCGTACATGTAAAATTGTCATTTAGAATTAGAACAGCCAATATGATGCCCTATTCCCTCAAACTGTTATACAAAGTTGCTACATAATAATTGTTAGTAAGCTCTATAGTCAACTAGTGTGTCTAATTTCTATTTTGAAAATGTACTATATCAAAACTAATGGAATATCCCTTGAATATTATAGGTTAGGTTGAAGTTCCATAACAAATAAGGGAAATATGTACAGCATGAAATGGTAGAAACTGGAGAGAAATACGAGAAACATTTAAAAATTAGATGTACATAATCCTCATAAAAAGAACATTTTAACACGAACATAGTCTAAAGAGGAGTAAAACAGAAAACATCGTGTATCGAGCTGTCATTAAATAGACAATAGGTACACCTACGCAAATAAAAGAAGAGTTATAAATTGTGTACAGCGAATCTGCACCCTTATTTGGGACCGTAAAATATTGTGCAGCTGATTTCAAACGTGCGGTCTCTGCTGAACTGACGACGAACTTTCGGAACGGCCAAAACCTGCGACAACCAGCGATATCATCGAAAAAGTTCACCAAATAATACTAAACGACCATCGGTTTACGGTTAGATAGAAGAGGCTATCGGCATATCAAAAGAACGCAATAGTCATATACTAACTGGAGAATTATGCATGCATAAGCTTACCGTGCGTTGAGTTCCACGTTTGCCTAAGCCCTATTAACGCGGTTAAAGCAAAATGGTAGAAACTGGAGATAAATACGAAAATTAGTACATGCTGTTGTAAGAAACCAGCGGCAAAGAAAAATTGGAAACTAGCAAAAAAACTAATTATTGAAACTTGTCCTTTTATTTCTCATAGAAAGTTTCCTTATTATTTTAGAGTGTATTTCTATATGTGTAGCGAATAAAAATATATCCTCCGTTTTTATCACTGTTTTTCCCTTCCGATGGGTTTGCCAAACAAATGTATGGTACATCTTTATTTGCACGCCTATATAGTAATCCTCCTATAAAACGGTAAGTGACTTTGGCGTTATTAACTAATAAAATTTTTAATAAAAAACTCATACGAGGGTTGCCTTTCAAGGTTTACCAATCGAATAATAGGTGGCGTTGATAAGTTATGGCACCACTGTATTTATGATCACTGAAGTTTGTTAATCCAAAGCCAGTGGTAATTTAGAAATTGACTGAGTAAGTTATTGATAGTGAATGTTTGAAAGAAGCAAGTTTGTACAATCATCCGTGAAGGATAACGTTGTATGATTTTTTAGATTTTAAAAAAGGACTTATACAAAACAATGCATAAAATCGCTTCGCGTAACTTTTGTTGTTCCAGATTGATTCCTCATGTCAGTTCCCATAAGCACCTCAAACAACGAGATATTTAAAGAAGAACAACTACAAATCAATATCTTTTGTTTCTTGTACCTCACTGTCAAACAAAAGATACGCGGACAACGACTTTCATCACCTCAAAAAGCTGTTGAAGAATTCCAAAACCATACTGCTACGATATCAACTTTAGAGTGGGAAAAATGTTTCAAGAATTAGTTTGCTCATATGCAAAAATGTAGGCCTTAATGGCGAATATTTCGAAAAGCAACAAAACACTCAAACTTGTTCGTTTCACTTTTTATAGAAACAGTTCCTTCCAGATTCACAATCTTAAATAACGTTCCAATACTTTTTTTTATAAGAATGTTCTAATTAATCAATCTTTTTACTTAAGAGAGTATCTTTTTATTTGTCTATAGTTATAAAAATTTCATCCTATCCATTTAATGATTCTTTGTTCTCTATTTTATGTTTTACCAGCATTCTACATATTATAAGGCATGACAATATTGAAAATTTATTTTACATTCAGATATTTCAGCTATACGCTATACTTGAAATATCTAACAAACTTTGTTGTAAAAAGATTCCAATCGATTAATGTCGGAGAGAGATGGACAAAGACGCATTTCATCTTGAGCAAATAGAAACATTAACACCACAGATTTTAAAATAGAAAGATCTTTCCAATATTTCATATCTGGTTTGCATTGGAATTTTCCTAATTGATACAATATGTAAACGCGAAATTATTGTTAACTATCAAATTATAAATTTTATAGTACAGAATTATATCGTGAGGAAATCCCTCGTTACATAGGAAATCACTTTGTATGAAAACGCTAAATAAAACTACCGTGTTATGGAGGGGTCTCAATAGTATACCTACGGTCAAAATGGCAGGATAATGTTAAAACCAATTGGTCCTCGGGTAGCTGTTGTACAAAGTATCAATTTCACCATAGTTAATAATTCCATTCGGTATTTATGAAACATCAACTATCATATTTATGAAACATAATATTGTGATTGAAACAAATGTGGCACATCAATTATTAGAATTATTGTATGTGTACATTGTAAATGTTGGTAATTTAATGTTGCAGAAGCTCTAAGTGTATTCTGATTTTTATATATTTATTTAACATGCATACTGTCGCTTAAGTTCTGCGTAAGTCCAAAAAATGCCTTTTTTATTTTTGCATGTCATTCGATAGAAATCAAATCAATCTGTGTTAATAAATTTTCAAAAAAAATATATGTATTATGGTCGCGATATATAGAGAAGTACAGTGTTCTTGGCTCTCCTCAAAAGTCATTTTTGACTTACGTGGTGTTAGAACTTAAGTTATATTATTAAAAGTGCTTTTTGTAGGAACGATAAAATGACATATTTTATCAAAATATTCTAGTACTGATTATCTACTCACATCAAATGCATTCAAATAAAAAAAGTGAGGTACTACAAGCATTATTCCTAAAAGGTAAAAAACTCCATAACTCATTACGTAAGTATCTTTTGGTACAACTGTGCTCATGATAACTTTCCTTCCTAAAATGAAAAAGAATTTCAACTATTTTCACAGTAATAAAAAATTAGGGAACGAAGAAAAGGTAAGGCAAAATAAATTTCAAACGTTTGATCGCATTTATATGATTATATTTTCACGTGTAATGTGGTTTTTAGTTTTTGTAGAATTCGACTACGTGGTGAGGTCGTTCTTCGAATGAGAAAACAATTATAATTGAATTACATAAAAACTCGTCAATCGATTCTCGAAATTTTATAAAGTACCAGTCAGCTGCTGCTATTTGATTCGTGTAACTAAACATGTTCACTCAAATTGCTATCAATCGTAATCACAGATAATATGCAATAATATTTAGTAGAGTTTTCGACAATCTAAAAACCCTGTAATCGCTTTCATAAGTAAATGTCGACACTTGCATGTATTCACGGTGAATGTTGCAAAAGAAGTATTTTTAATTAGAAAAAAATATTTACACAACTATTTGTTCGTACAGTATCTCCCATATTAGGAGAAAATTCGTTACATTTACGTTACTTGGAGAAACAGATTCTCTTTTTGGGATACTAGATATTCTTGCAGAGATTAACGATTACTCGTAATGTGCTCAATAATTATTAAAATTTATGGAGCGCTAGGTTGCAACAGGTCTTTCGGCTATCCACATTATTTGTAAAGAAACTATCCTAACAGTATAAAACACCTCAACCTTAGTCCTACACAGCCACACCCAATATAAACCATACCCCGCGTGAAATGTTCCCCAATGAAACTATCGCAACCAGTTTCTTTTTTCTCTAACAGAATTAAATTCTTGGGAAAATAATAGCAATTATTTCTTCGACTACTCCTAATTGATATAAGAACATTTTAAACTTGATACGAAAGACATAGTTCGATAACAAAAAATGTCGTTATCTAGCACGCCCGTTTAAAACTGTCGTTTTCATCACTCACCAGAACCATTTATACTTGTCAACATCTACCGACAGAAAGTATATTATTCAATTATTCAGATATATTCCATCTTTCACCGACGAGTTTGATACATGTAGATGTCGTGGAAGTAGAAACCTTTCCTACTTCCATGATCGACATTCATAATTGATATTCAGCAAATAAATGGCAAACAACATTAGTTAGTACGGACTACAATGTCAAGATGGAAGTGGCTTAAGCAAATATGGACATAAATCGAATCCGGAATAGTTACAGTTAGGGTTGCCAACATTTTTTTTAGCGGAACTCAGTATTTTTCAAAATAAGCTATAAAAACTATAATACACTTCTAAAAAATATAGTATTTAATGGAAAAATATAGAAATATATATATATTTATTACTAAATTATTTTTATAAAAATTATATTTCTTTGTACTTCTTGCATTGTTCTAGCAATTTAATATGAAATATGGCTTAGAAAATGCAAAAATATTTTAGAATTCCCATTGATTTCAATCATCATCAAAATATTATGAGTGTCGTATACATTAATATGTATACGACACTCTTCTTTGAAACTGAAAAAAATAATCACTCAATACCTTTCACTCAATAGTATGTTGTCCATACAAGAGAGCAATAAAAGTCACCTAGTACATGTTTCAGCTCATGTCACATCTTCAAAAGCCGCAACTAATTTTTTAAGCTCTTCTATACGGGCTGTAGAAACAGAGAAACGGCTGTAGATTTTTAAAATTATATTTCCAAGAGATAGTGACCACCAAAATTGCATTAGTATTGTCTGCACTCAGACCTGCCACTTAAAGAAAAGGTTGTGGAGGTTTAGTTAACTATTAATAGTAACAAACATTGCATTTGCATATTATCCACAATTTAATAATTTAAATATAGTATTTTTGCGTAATATATATTTCTTCAACAGTATGTACGAAAGGTTTACCCAAAATATTCTATATATTATAGTACAGTTGGCAACCCTAGTTACAGTATATAAATCTTAAAGTTATATATTTTCAAAAATAACTACTTCCATCACTTCAATAAATGTAAGAGTGAATAAACAAACAATAACTATACTAACCAACTTTGAATCTGATATGCCTATGTAAACTGAAATTTTCGTCCAAATATAGCGAATTAGAGAGATATGTAACTTCTCAGATACAATTGTTTCCGTATAACTGTCAAATAATTGTGTAGAATTTGCAGCATGGAATTTTTCATAATTGATTATCTTAAGCTGATAAAGATAAGAAAGGAATTCGTGTGATTCAAGTAAAAATAAGTTGGCACTGGCATTCTAACGCTATGTAATCTTTGTAAATTGTATGTTCGTCTTAGTAGTTGTTTCATGAAGGTATATTTGTTTATTGATGTATAATTATGTTAGAATATTTTATTGCTTATTACAATTTTTTATTAGCAGATTCATTTCATTAAGAATTTTTTCAAAAGCATTGTTTTTATGTACCTGCAATTAATGAATTTTGGAAGGGAGTATATAAATAGAATATAATATCTTTGTAATTGTTCATTTATTATTGACTTTGAATATTTTTTAATAAATTTTAAATTCTAAATTAAGAAATATTATACGACATAATATGTAACTATATAACTAATGTATATATATATATATATATATATATATATATATATATATATATATATATATATATATATATATATATTAATTGTTGTAATTCAACTGTTTCAAATGATGTACTATGTATAGTAATGAGGTCAACAAACCATCTTATCAGTAATCCACTTCTACCAAGCAACTACGATAAAAAATGTCAAGAATTCTAAGATTTGTAACAATCCACTTCTTAATACTTTAATAAAAAATAAAAGAAGTGATAATTTGACGGAGGCACATAAATAATGGTGAATTTAAAAACAAGCTGAATAGGATAGCGTATTTCAAGGGGTGGCAAATTTTGTTCAAATTATTTTTATTCCAATTTATAAAATTTGAAAAAAATATTCTTTACCCGGAGAACACAAGTTTTTACATTTTCACTTAAATAACAATAACTTAACAAAAATAGAAATCTAGTATTTTATAAACAGTATACTAAATACTTGAACGTATTTACATAAATAATTGCTAAATGCTTTGACAAATATTTTTTACGCAAAACCTTAGCTCCATTGACCTCAATCATGGATTTTAGGTCCTTTTTGTTTTTTCTCATACTGTACACTAGACAGGAATTCAAGTGAATACGAGTTACTTCGTGCTCTTTTATTTTTTTTGTTAATTCCCTGCCAGTCCTCTATTTTACCTGTAGTCCAAGTGTCCTTGAAGTTTGGGTCGCAAACAAACAACACGGGTCGCAGTATGCACTATCCATCAAAGGCGAATAAAACAACCAGAAACGTTCAAGTTTTTGTCTAGTTTTTGTTTCTAAGTAATAATAATAAGAGTTAAACGATCTATTTTTGCCGTCTTTTAGAAAGAGACCTTTAGGTCGGCACGGTTCTAAAAGAAATATTGAAGATTTCTCTTCTTCATTCAAGAGAGCACTGTAGTGTGCAATATCGCTGGATGCTAAGAATAACTGCCCTTCTACGTTATCATCGGAATCTTCCCCTTCCTCTTTGGCTTTTGATGAATTTGATATAATATTTAACTTCTACAGTTAGGTTCGTTGGATTGGAAATAGTCGGGGCAACTATCGATTCAATCTCTCAATCACTAATGTCCTCATTGTCTTCTTTAGTCTCAGATGTAGGAAGTTTAAAACAAGAATCAATTTTTGGCAGTTTTCTTACTTTTTCTTTCTTTTCTTTTTTTCTTTTTCTATATTACGCGCCACTAAGTTTTTTCGACATTATCAGTTGATACTTTATCACTTCCAAAAGTTAGCCAGAAGAAGCCGCAGAAACAACCGCAGTAAAAGTAACCGTACTATAACAGACTTCAGACACTAATACAAGAAAACGTAGGTAGAAAATACACAACAGCAGAAAAACATTAACTGTCCGAGAGACACCGAGACACGTGAAAACTGAACTGAATATAATTTTAAGAGATTTTTTACCATTTTATTTACAAAAGTGAACAACTACCGGTCGGTTCCAAGAAGAAAACTTTAATTGGATAATTAGATTTTTCTACCGAACTTCAACGTTTTTAAATGAGAAAAGTCAAGGAGTCAAGGTTACTATCTTACAAATATTTGAAACCATTCTAATACGATTTCACATTTTACTTTTTTTATTTATCATACAATTATTCATTTAATAAACAAGCAGAATGTTTGAGAAAAAATTGTGAACCATAAAAAAATTATTTATCAAAATAAATTTTTCCCTTTTGTTTTTCCAAATGTTCCAGATTACTATGGATCTACTAGACCCTTTCTGCACTTATCAATCTGCAACTCACCTACAGGAGAGTTATGATAAATAGAAAATTAATTATGGAACAGTTGTTCTGGAGGCCTCTGTAGTTTTATGCGCGGTTGTTCCAAATTACAATAACGTAACTAATTAGGTGTTACTTTAATTTTTTATATACGAGTATAATTTTTAGTGACTAGTTTTTTATTGCCTACATAAGTTTAATTTCTAGCCTTTTGTCGGCGCCCTTAAGGCCTCCGCGCCCCTCGTGCCGCGAAGGTGTACCTTACGCCACTGTTAAGTACCTATGTTACTTTTCAAAGGACCAATTGATGGCACCAAATAGAAAATATATTGAAGTGTTTAAAAGCATCACTGACTAGCCATGTCGGCATTTTTAGGCTGAAATACGAGTTTTTTGTAATCGATACATTTGTTGACAGTTTTTATATCTACTGGTTTAGTTTTTCGTTTATGTGTATGTTTTGCTAACGATAAGAATGACGCTCTGTTCTTGTTTAAAGAGGTCTAAAAAGTGTATCGTATTTTTACTAGAGTCAGTCGGTTATTTGCTTTTCTTGTAAACGTTCGAGTTACGAGTTTTAATTAAAGCATTCAGTTTTCACGAGTTTATTATTTACTTCATCTGATCCACAAAAATTCTACAACAGGTTATGGGCCCAGGTGTATAGTGGAAGTAAATAATTGTTCGGTTTTTTTCGGTGTAACGGAATAGTGAAGTGCGGGTGCGACTGTGTAAAAACTAAGTGCATTCGGCTATCGTTCGCCGGTCAAGTTTGCCATAATGGAAATTGACAAACCGAAAATAGATAAACTGCGTGATGCTGACAACTGGTCGCAGTGGCGGTTTGTGATGCATACGCTATTGGACAGTGACGACTCGTTAGAAATTTGTGAAGGGACAGAACAACGGCCAACTGAAGGAGTTACGGACTACTAGAATATACTTAGAAAATGGATCAAAAGAGAGAAACTTGCCCGTAAGTTGATTGTCACAACAATTGAAACAAAACCCTTGCAGTTAATTATGAATTGTACAACGGCTCATGAAATGTGGTCAAAACTGCACAGTGTTTACGATCTTAAATCCGAAGAGAGCCTTGCGTTGGTACAAAAGCAATTTTTTGAATTTAAGTGGAGTCATGATGGTGGTATTGCGCATCACATATCAAGTCTTGAGCAGCTGGCAAACAAGATGGATAAGTTGGGTGGTAAGATACCGAAATCTATGTTGATAACGAGAATACTCTCCACATTACCAACTAAATTCAACTTCTTTCACAGTGCTTGGGATTCCACAGAACAAAGCAAACGTACTTTAGAAAATTTGACAACAAGACTACTAACTGAAGAACTAAGATTTGGCAGTCAAGAAAATGTTGAAGATGAGTCTAAAGTAGCGTTAGTTTCAGGAAAGTTTGCTGGAAAGAAAAATCGTTTCGGGAAGTCATCTTCAGCTGATTCTGTGACGCGTTGTTCGTTATGCCGCAAAAACAACCACACGTTTAAAGACTGGACAGAAAACTGGACAAAAAGGCATTGAGAGGCATATTTGTCGGATATCTTGAACATCGTGATGGGTATCGTGTTTAGGTTTCGGAAAAACATGATGTGGTATTAAGTCATGATGTGATTTTTAAGGAGGAGAAAATAGTTTTAAAATCAACTCAATTTGAGAATACATCAGAAGAAAATCAATGCCTGTAGCGTGGGTTGCTCAGAGTGAGCCAGAAAGCTTCGAGAAGGCGGTTTCATCAGAACATTCGACTGAATGGTTATGTGCTATGCAAGAAGAAATGAGCTCCCTGCAACAAAATGACACGTGGTTTTTAGTTGAAAGACCTCCTGACAAAAAGGTAATTGGAAATCGTTGGGTTTTTCGTATCAAGTATAAAGACAATGGTGAAATTGAGCGGTTTAATGCGCGTCTTGTCGTAAAAGGTTGTGCGCAGAAAACCGGGATAGACTTTAATGAAACTTTCAGTCCCGTGGCTCGTTTTGAGACTATTCGTGTTGTGTTAAGTTTTGCTGCTATGGAGAAGCTTCATCTACGACAGTTCGATATCAAGACAGCTTTCCTGTATGGAGATCTTGAGGAGGAAATTTCCATGGAACAGCCCAAAGGTTTCGAGAATGGCTCCTCTCAAGTTTGTTTACCTAAGAAAAGTCTGTATGGTCTTAAACATGCACCAAGATGTTGGAATAGAAAGTTCACTGATTTCTTGGATGTTTATGGATTCAAGGAACATCTTAAGGTTTACTGTGATGTGGATTTCGCGAGTGACATAAATACGCGAAAGTCAACTTCGGGAGTAATTTGTAAGTTCGGGGGTGCGGCTGTAACGTGGTTCAGTAAAAAACAACAATGTATCGCGCAATCAACGACTGAATCCGAATACGTGAGTGCGGCTATGGCGGTAGATTCTAACAAATTAATTCCTACTAATTGATATATAAAATTGATTACCGATAAATTAACACTCCCAATTAGACTGTATGACGCGGGTTTTGAGAACCAAATTATTGTCGATAAGGAAACTCACATCGGACAGTGTAATTGAGGGTTTTGAAGTAATGGAAGTGAAAATTGCGTTTATTAAGAATACTTTTTAAGTCCGAGTAATGATTTGAAATGTCAGTAGAAGTAAAATGTGGTTGCTTTATATCCGGTAATACTGAAGAAACGAGTGATCATTCGTATTGCAATACCTTTCACACTAATTTAGTTCGATTTGATTCTAGAAGAAGTCGGATAGGAGTACAATAAAAAACTGATAATAGTCTCAATAGACATCAAAAAATAACACCACACTGAAAGGGGGATATGAAATGAAATACGTTATAATTATTTAAATATTTTTATTAGTAAGTACAGGTAGAAAGGAACTCAATTCTATGTGATTTAATTTTATTGAAAACAATTACAAAAACATAAATATTTCTTAAAGTAATAAACATTCATCCAATTTAACAACAAACCATATTATGTTTATTAGGAAGGAGATCAAGCCTTAAGTCCCAATAATTATATACAAGTATTTTGAAAAACAGAAATCAATGATATTCCTAAACATCATCTAATTGGATTGAATAATTAATATTGGAATGGCTCGTAACGTGTTTTGTTAAGTTTGTGATTTCTTACATTATTTTTTTTTTCAGTTACTTTCTCAAGTGGCCAAGTGGAATTATTTTATTTTTTTATTCAAATTTGATGAACATAAATGCAGATATTTTAATACGTAGGTCTTTTCTAATAGGTATCTTTTTATGAATAAATAATCTCGATTACATATAAAAAATGAATATTTTAATAAAATATGTTTCGCCCTTTTGGGCATAATTTCAGTCATTATCAGAATATAACCGCACTCTGATAAGTATATGAATTACCATATGTATATCAAAATACCATCTGTTTTAATCATACAAGGACTTTCTATTCTTAAATTTGAAATATGATGAATAGAGATCTTTGTATGGTTGAAACAGATTCTAGTTTGATATTCATGTAGTAAATTCATATAATTTCCAGAATTTTGCACGTCAGATTACATTTTAATAATGGCCAAAATTAGCATATTTTCTATTAAATCATTATCATATTAAGTAAATTATTTATTAAAATAGAACTATCTATAATTATAATAAATTTGAGAAAAAACTGTTTCCTTTGCTTATTCAATGTTTTAACTAGTTAATTTAGTTGCTAATATCATTGACAATTTACAAAACCTATTAAAATCAAATTTTAGTGTTTGAATGCATTTTACAAATAGAATGTGTAATTGAGTCAACATATAAAAATGAACACATGATGAGCTTATTTATTATATAGGATGAAAATGTTTCAGACTACTATTGGGGGAAAAGCCGTTGTTACAAAATTTGTTACGAACTTCGTTGGGTTGCATAATATTGCTTCGACCAATCAAAGTCGTAAAGTTTTATTCTTATATAACATACCTAAATGACAAATAGTTTCTAACTATGCTGCTTTATAAAGTTTTAGTACACATTCCAACAATATTCACAAAACTGGTGAACAATGGGATAAAATAATAAATTAATGAATTTTATGTAATTACAAACACATTCTCATTTAAATTGAGTTTTTTCTCTGACTTTTAATTTGTGTATTAGTGTGAAGCTATCTACTAATAGGTAGTTGAAAGGAGAACATTTTCCAATATTCAGTTCTATTATTTGGTACTAAGTTCTGTTATTCGACCTTTTTATTTTTCTCTGGATGAATCGTATTAATTTTAAATCTTGTTTGATACAGAAAATAAGTTTAGAATAACAGTTAAAAATTGATGTTTGACCTATTTCGGTCTATGTCAAAATATGGCAATTTTTTTTAATATTCTAATAATATTTAATCTCAATGATCGTCATGAAATAAAATAATTTAAGTTCTTTTCTTGTAAATTCACTTCCGACGTCAAAGATAAGTTTTATGATAAAAAATTCGGAATGTCTAGAAATTACATTCATCCGTCTTTCATTAATACGAACTATTTAAAAATCACAGATTCAAACATTAAAGGATCCTTTCTAACATAAATAGAAGAAATAACCAAAGTCACAATACCACCTATACATCTAGATAAAAAACTTCTGCCTGCTTTTATATTAACATTAATGAAAATTTTTTTGGAAAAAAAAACAAATTGTAAAAATGAAATCTATTTTAAAATTCAAGTTTTGTAAGCACCTGATGAAAAGTGGAACCTTCCATCTATTAGAATGCAAAAAATAATACTTTGATTGTATTCACACTAAGATATTTACTATTTAATATTGTCATTTTACTATATGGGCTATTGTATATTTGCATTTGCCCAATAAAATAAAATGACTTACTTTTTTTCCCAAACATTTTACTCAAACAAAAAGACAAATATAAAAACTGAACACAATAATTAATAATTGCTCGCATATACATGTATTGAATTAATGGATATAAAGTGCCATAAAGTAACGAAGTAAATTAGCTCAGTGCCGCCGAACCCAGGATTTATTAGTGAATAAAAACTAATCGCTGCGACCCCTTCCCTTCGGTTAGGCCTCATGTTTTTTATTGAACAAAACATACTTCTATTACAAAATTTCAACAGTTAAAAACCGGTACGATACGATGTTATGGTGCTTCTAAGCCGATGATATTTTTAATGCAATATGTTGCTGTAATAGAATAGCCGGCAACATTGCAAACAATAACAGCCAGACTATGCGATATAGAGGTTAATATTTTAGTATGTCCCTGTCACTAAAGTCATACGTGTTTGGTATCGCCGATGTAGTTTTACAAAATATTCAGCTTTTTTATAGAATTGGCAACAATGTTGTTATAAACTCTGCATTGGCAAACTCATCATATAATGAAGGTGAGATTGCCAAATTTTGAAAATAACAAAAGATACATATGCAAAGGGTATATATTAATGCAATTTTGAGTGCTATGGTTAACATTTGACGTATTTTAATGCGAAACCATTAGTGCAATCAAGTAAAACCTATGGAAAAGCTACTGTATTTTACAACGCAATATAACATTGTTTTGGTTATTACTTGATATGTTTTGTAAAGTTTTTGCGAAAAAAATCAGATGGTGAAGTGAGATAATTATTGATTTTATTAATAAGATACATTTATGTCCTGAAGTGTGGAAACGGGAATATATAAAAATAGAAATGTTAGAAAAAATTGATGACCTGTTATCGCTGAAAAATTTGGTATAAGAAATGTGCGGCTTGCAAAATATTCAAAAAATTGATAACTTACGCAAAAAAAAGAGAGAAAAAAGACTGAAACTGGATACTTAAAGTTTCGCACTTATTGAAATAAGGTGGAAACGACAATCTTTTTCTCATTAAATTTTTGTTTAAAGTAATATAAGCCGCCACGTCCATATTATTTCGTCAGCCATTGTTGGCTGATTATGTAACCCACTTATGAAACAAATTTAAAAGCCATACTGTTGCAGGATTTATTGTTGAGCCATATGCTGCGTTAAAAATTGGCAGTAGATAAGATCCGGCATTAAATTTACTGATTGATGTCCATCTCAATTTAATACTTTGCTAATTCATTAACTTACTAATTCTCGGTTCAGTCAGTTCTTTCTTCAATAATATATACAGTATTTATGATTAAAATTTAGAAATATAAAATGTTTGTAGAAAAAAATTTTGGCAGCGACACTTTAGATTCGAGTAAACCTTTTTATTCTCATTGGTACCATTTTAAAAGATCTTTGAGATTATTGAAATTTGAAGGAGCAAATCTCCATAGAATATTATAAGTGTTTTGTTATTAGCATTAGAATATGTACAAATATTCGACAACTGAATAATAAGGGAAATATAACCCTTTAAATGAGTTAGGGTAGTTCTAAGACATTAGGATCATTAATTTTATATCACCACCAACCTTATTACATATCAATACAGGGCAGTTTTGGAAAGATTAATGATGGTTATTAGTCTCATTTTACCGATTTTTTTTTGTAATATCATCACAAATAGTTAATAATGCAAATGTTATAGATAATAGTATCTAGAGTATATAAATATGAAATAATAGCTCTTACTTTCCTTCCAAAGTACCCAGTAGTCATATGAAATTATGTAGATGATTTCAAAATATATGAACTACATATTTAAACTGTTTGGTAGATATTTGTAGAAAAAGGGTTCCCAATTAATCCCTTTGAAGTTTTAGAAAAAAATGAACATTAGAAGTAATAACAGCTTTAAAAATATATGTACATAATTTTTGACCACCTTATATCATGTACGTGGAAGTTTTATAAAACTATCTTTCAATCAATAACTACATAACTGAGAAACAAATCTAACTATTTATGATTGCAATTAGTTTCAACATAATTTATTAAAGAATGTGGATACATATTTCAATGTTCAGCATATGAAAATTAAATTGAAGATAAGATATCTACGATGACATTAAAATATATCATTTTCCAACAGTTTATCATGTTCCAAAAACATCAATTACAAAATCACTTTTATCAAGATAAAGCAATAATTTGAATATACTGTATGTTATCAGTGAATTCGCTTTTAACACTGGAATTTTCAAATTGATCTTGAACCAAATTATTGTTGTGATCAAGACATAAAAAACGTAAATGGATTCTGGGACTATGTACGTATGACCATATGATAGTGAACATAGTTCATAATCAATCTCACGATATTACTATCTGATGGAAAGAAATGTTTATTATTTTTTAATATCATATCTTTAAACTTTGACTAATATCAAAGGTATGTGATCTTCCGCGCTGACTGATTTAACGTGATTTAACACCCTTAAAGAATCCTGAAATTTATTTCGCAATTTGGCATCTTTAACATATAAACTATTCAAAAATACTACAGTAAATTGAAAATGGTTGGTTGAAATTCCCATTTTTTATCTGCTTATAATATTAATTGATTATAAATTAACTATTTGCATATTTATATGTATATTTTAAACGAGTGGCGAAAATAGGTTAAAACATATTTTATATATACAGAGTTGAATATAAACTTTCAAAATGATACCAAATAAGTCACCTATTCTTTCTACAATTACCCTGCACTCTATTTTCTGTTTTTTATCGGATACTTTAAATAAAATTTCAAGAAACACACTCACGTTATTAAATATGTCTATCAATCGATTAAATATTCCTGGAAAAATATTTATTTACTTTCTATTGGGTGCAATTTGAACATTCTGCTTATCTTTAGTGGTTTTTTCAATGTGATAAATAATTTTGTTTAAATTTCTGATAATGATATTGGTATCTATTTCAATACTATTACACTGTCCAACACGTGTTTTGATAACCAAGTTATCATCTTCAGAGAGTTAAAAGTTTTAAAATCATCAGATATTTTAATTGTTAATGTATTTATGAGGGTAATAGATGTGTTGAATCAACAAATATTCTTATCCACACCCTGCTATATTTGTTCTACAATGAGTTTTATGGCAAAATTGAAATACGAGATATGTTTAAAAAAGTGTTTATAAGGTGATAACGGCCGACGAGTTGTACTTGATTTGTTAATATTGGCAGGTAGAGCATATTTTTTCGTTGATAATGGCATTAGGTGAGTAACCAAACAAGCGACATTAGGCCATTCACATATCTCCCACCCGGACCATTATCAACCCTTCCATTATTAACAAAACCCATATACCACGTACACCCCGTCGGCCGTTATCGCCTGACAAAACACTTTTATTTATTTAACACATCCCGTATTTCAATGTTGCCGTTATCGCCTCACCTGACTTTTTTTAACACACATCGTCAATTTTGCCGTTATCGCAATCTGTAGATATACGGAATATTTATATTTATGGAGTAAATACTTATGGAATGAGCTAACAATAGAAACAAGCTTCCTACTGTAGAACATAAAACTAAAAACCCTGAAAACATCTTTTCATCAATAT
The DNA here is from genome assembly GCF_026250575.1 of Diorhabda carinulata. NCBI lineage: Eukaryota > Metazoa > Arthropoda > Insecta > Coleoptera > Chrysomelidae > Diorhabda > Diorhabda carinulata. The sequence goes on along the minus strand of NC_079472.1, from coordinate 45,911,273 downwards.
CAACATATTTCCCTATTATCTGCTTGAAAAGAAAAATAAGGCAAATGTGAATATTATGATTTTTCTGACTGCTCTAATTTGAAAATGTGATTATTGTGTGTGAATGAATTTCGGTAACACAATTTTTATATTTGCCATTTTTAAAACTGTTGAAGCAAATTATCTGAAGGAAATTCTGTACCCGAATACAAAACTTTTTAGGTTATTTTTCATTTTTAAAATGCTTCTAAAAGATTTCTAAGAATAACTCCAAACAACTCAGGTTACATTTTGTTGTGACTTTGTGAAAAAAGTCTATAGAACTAATGATCCCCAGTCAATTTATTTATGAAGACTTTATATCGAAATTCAAATACAGCAGAGTGGGTATAACTGTTTCAATGTTCTTAATCATCTCAAATCACATGGTTGGGTGTTAAGTAACCAAAAAATAAATATTGACGCATTGGATTTAACAAATTTAAAATAAATATTAGAAATGTTGTCAAGACTACTCTGCTTTATGACGATTGAATGCCAAATATAATAATGTAAGTGTTTTTTTTAATACTCCTAAAAACTTTATCCAATATAATCTCAAAAATAGCAGCCCATCTTAATGGAAAAATAATTTATTTAAAACTTCTGGTTTACCTATAAAATAAATTTTCATCAATTTTCCACTTCTAAAATTTGTGAAAGTAATCGTTGTAGGCTATCCAATCCAGTTAAAAAACCCCCATCAGGTCCTTCATGAACAGTTTTCGCTACAACGTCGCTATTTCTTGTGAATGATGTATGTGCAAAATCTATTATCCTAACGTCAACGTCATTTACGGGACCAGAAATGGAAGAAGAATCTTCGACAAAAATTCTTTTAGGGACAGGTAGTAAATCTTCGTCATCCTCTTCAGTTCGATTTGCGCACTGTAACTTACAATCACGTTTACTCAATGGCAGTTCAGCATCTGATACTTCTTCGTTCGAACTACTACTATCTGATTGATCAGGTAAGGTATATTCACTGCTGCTACTGTTTGAATAGACCATCCAACTATCCAAAGGGCTTGAAGGGGTAATACTGGAAGGCGGGGAAGAATTTAAGAATACAGTTTCTTCAGATATTGGAAAAAACGATGACGAGTGAGCGCCTCGTGCTGCGGCTTCGCCGAAACCTCTGTGATGAGTATCTTGTGAAACTTCTTCGTGGAGCGAATTGAAGTCCACAGATGAATTGGAAGTATCTGCGTCATAACAGTAATGAATTTCTCTACTATTGTCTTCCGATGCTTGTGTACAGTCGTCGTCGCAGCAACTCTTTAATACTTTCGAATAAAATGGTTCTGTGGTTGTTAGTGAGTCATTAGAAATAGCACTATTACCTTCGTACACTATTAACAAAGAGCTGAAAAAAAATGGAAAAAAACTATAGTGATCAATATTCTCAAACTTAAAATGTTTATTAAATAAATTTATTCAGGACTTTATTGGCTTTTCATTTTTCTACAATCTTTTTTAGTGCAAGACCAGTACCTAGTCTTTATATTTAATAATATATAGTCAACAATTATTGATCTAAAGAGCCGTTTGTTTTGCACTAACTGAAAGACTACAAGTATTTGAGGTACTGATTATTAGAAATTAACCAGAGTATTTTAAAATAATGGATTTGAATATTTTGTTTGTAATGTTATTTCAGGTGGTTTATAGTCAAAATAGGATGAATTGGAGACAGAAATATTTTTTTATAATTTTTAAGCAGTAATATAAGCTTCAATCTACATTGATATATTTGAATTTCTCTATACATAAGAATACCAATCCTATTAGAGTTATAGCAGTACTACTGACGCAATTATAGGGTAACACGAAGAAAATCTTAAGTGTTATTATATTTTATGTAACACCTTTGACTCTCATTATGCAACAATTGTAATAATCAATCTACTAATAAACTATAAATTAATGTAATTTACGATTTACTCAGGTAGAAGAAAAAAATTGTTTATATTGTTTATTATTGTATATGTTTATATAATATTATACATTTAATTGTTTATATAAATTGTTCAGTAAAAAAACAATGCCACAAGTGATAAAAAAATATTGTTTATTACTCCATAGGAGGTTTATAAATTGTTTTCAGACGACAAAAATCAGAAACAATTGATAATTATAAATTGTGTGTAAGGAACTTTTTTCTACGTTCATGCAATAAACACAACTTTATTGAACTATATTTACTGGAAAAAGTGGATCTTTATTGTACTAGTGCAAAAAAAGAAGCTCCAACTTTTCAGTATTTGATGAAAAAAGTAAGTCAGTAACTATTGTTCACCATTTCTAAGACACTTTTAAATTACTTGTTGCGGGTCGCTGCAATATTTGGCGTATCGTAGAGATAAGCTCTCTTTTTAATTAAATATTGAAGACTTAGAAGAAGTAGGTTGAATATTAATTGTAAAAGTGCCACGTTCAAAAACTGACAAGGAACAAAGTTTTGTCATTAGAGATGAGGTTGAAGAAAGATTAAATTTGATACCGTAAATACACGATATTATATCCCAATCATATTCCACATAAATCTTTGTTTATCAATTAAAAAGTGCACTGTTCAAGTTATTGGACACGTTTGTTAAAATCATGAGCTATACATATATCACTGCTCTGTTTCGGTTTAGCGCTCTTTTATTTTAACCCGAGGATTCCCCGAAATTGTGCGCAGCGCTAGATTTCCAAATAACATATCCTAAATAGTGTATGTAGCTGTATTGGTTAGGAAGGTGCGGTGCTGTACAGACCATTAATACAGTGACAAATATTACAATATTTAGTTTTTATCATGGGTGATAATAAAAAACAAGAGAAGAAAGCAACCAGAAAAAGGATTTCACTGGAAAGTAAAATACACGTGATTAGAAGATTAGATTCTGGTAAACGACAATCTCAAATTAGTGCTGCACTGAATTTGGCCACTTCAACAATGACGACAATTCCTAAGAATAAAGAAAAAATACTGTCATCGGCAACTGCAACTACGTCAAAGTCTGCAACTAGAAATAACATTATACAGGAAATGGAAAAACGTCTGCCCTTATAGATTGATGACGAAATTGAACGCAATTTGCCATTAAGCCAATCTATCATAAAGGAAAAAGCTAGAAAAATTTTCAATTACATTCGGGCTGATGCAAGTGACATAAGTGAAACTTTCGTTGCTAGTCGAGAATTGTTTAATAGATTTAAACATCGAAATAATCTTCACAAAATAAAGATTACAGAAGAAACAGCAAGTTGTGATACAAAAGTGGCGGCTGAATTCCCAAAGAATAATTGAGCAAGGAAACTATACTCCAGAATTGGTTTTTAATGTTGATGAAACAGGCCTGTTTTGGAATAGAATGCGGAAATTAACAATTTCTATTTCATGAAGAGAAACGAGCATTAGGATTTAAAACTGCGAAAGATCGTTTAACAATTCTACTGGGTGGAAAAGCAAGCGGAGATTTCAAATTAAAACTATATCTAAATCAAATTTACCTGTAATTTAAGAGTCTGATAAAAAATCATGAAATGAAAATTCATGAAAATTTTCCAGGATTGTTTCAGTGAACATTTTTGCCCGTCTGTTAATCGTTAGTACGAAATTAAAAAACTTGAACAAAGATCACTACTATTAATTGATAATGCTCCAAGTCACCCAACAAATTTATAAGACTTAACAACTTACATTCCAGCCTTAATCCAACAAATGGACTAACGCGTTATTTTTGAAAAAAATACGGAGAATTTTGGAAAAACTACAATATCATGAATGCAGTAGAAAACATAAACCTTTCTTGGCATGAGATAACAGAAAGATATTTGAAAGGAATATGGAAGAACAGTTGATCAGATTTAAGTAAGAACGAAGATATTGGACACTCTGTCGGCATGGATGACGTAGTGGATTTGGCGGAACAAACCGGTTTAGATGAATTAAATGTAGAAGATATTGAAGAACTAGTTCAAGAAACAGAAGCTAGTCTTTCTAATGATGAGCTCAAGGATACAACTGAGCAAAAAGAAAACAAAAATATTGCTAGTTCTGATTTCGAACAAGAGCAAAAAGAACTTTCGATGGTGTTTGTATACGTCCAATACAGGTTATGTCTCCTTGAATATTCACATAATTCTTAATGATCTCTACCTTTTTGCAAATATTCTTCAGTTGTGCTGCTTCACGTCTGTTTCGAAGCGAAGCCCCCAAGAAACTTCAGCAGTTCATGAAAAGTCGCTCGGCGCTATGTCATATAATGAGTGTTCATACATGTTCTATGAAAATTTATCAAGGAATCGTGAGCTTCAGAATAATTGAAAAAGTTAGCATACCTCTTTGTCCGCTTTGAATAGTACGAGTGACAAAGTTTCACAATGAGAATCTGTGTTGAATGTTATTCCGGGCTGCATGAGCTTCCTAAGCAACACCACACCTTTTTGGTCCCAAAAACACAGTTGCTATAACCTTATGTTTGTTGAACATTTGAGTATGAGTTTTGTTGGACTCATTTGTTGTTTCAATTACAGTTTCGTTCGATATTGAAATTTGATCGATACATAACTACTCGATTCCTCTTAACTGCTTGGTAAACTCGTTAAAAAAGTCGCCTATAGCGAAAGATTTGCTTTTGACCCACCTTTCACATGTCCATACTGCCGGTAAAATCGAATAACAGCGCTATTCATACTTTGCGGAAGAATAAAAAACGATAATAATGTTAATCTGACTGCGACTCAACAAGATATATTGTATTGGACTCGCCAGTGCAGAGCTCAGGATGGGGAAAAGCGCAAATGGTTTCTACCAGCAATCATCTGCTGCATACCCAACAATCACATTCGGTTATCGGAGGTTGAGAAAAAAAATCCTTAAATAATAAATATCTATATATATTACACAGTTCTGGAATTTGAAACTTTCAGCCGGTGACTGCAATTTTTCGGACTTTTTGCATCTATTGTGTTGTACTGAATTCTAATATGTACTCGATGTCTCTCACCCACAAGTCTTAAGAGAAGAAAAATTAAAAAAATAAAAATAAAACAGAAGCACCTTTAGAAAACATACTTCTTATTGTATCAAAAAAGACAATTACAATCAAACAATTAATTTGGTCGTCGTTTTTCGCTTATAGGAGCGGTTTCCTGTTTAAGGGTCCAACAAAAATACGCTAGCATATTTGATGTTTATTTTCCACTGTAGCCCTTCTCCATTCGAGAAAATTGCTCTGTGTTCGTTTGAAAATGTACCCAAATTGGCGAGAATTCTAAATGGAAGTGTAAAAAATTCAGTTCAGTTGACATATTGCACCCTAAGGCATTATATGATTTAAGTTCTTCAACTAGATATTTGTAGTGGTCCGACTTCTTGTTACCTAAGAAGTTGCTATATACATAATCGTAATTTCAAAATTTTTGTCCTTAAAAAGTTCTAGTATTAGGTCCAACGGACATTCCTTCTTTAAGCTTTGTTACACGCAGGAATTTCATTTTCAAATGACAAACATTTTTTAAGCTTTAGTTTTATGTGCAGATGAAGTGAATAAACTTTCTGCTGATCTACTAAAGATCCATTAAGGATGTTTTTTTGGCCTGGCACAATATTTTGACGTTATATTTCTGATTCTGCTGTCCTATTCGCATAAAAACTACATTTTGAGGAGATATTGCCTTTATGATATTCTTATTGAATGCTTTGGAGTAATATGTGCATGCTCCTATGTTTGCATAACCACGAGGGCTAGGTAGCCTCCCTGAGCATAACCAATGGATCTAATGGCCGATGGAATGTCATTACAGTAAACCAAGGCATTCAACTCGATAAAAATATACGGCAGGATAGAATGCCTATTCAGAAATGTGGAACATCTTTTTGTAGAAGGTTTCAATGCTGCAAATGAGATCCAAGCAGTTATGCCTTTGTTTTGGAAAAATCTAAATCACCAACTAGATTATTGAGCTCTTCATGGGTGGTTGATGCTATTACATTCAAAAATGACTTCCTCTTCAAAATTTGGACCGGACTCTGGCTCCTCTATGCCATAATATATGTTTATGTATCATTGTCTGGAGGTTTAGGAACCGGTACACTAGAAGCGTCATAAATATTGCAGAAGTACATTCTATACCTGCTTGAAGTATATTGTTGGTACTTTCTGGACTCCTTCAAGTGAAACGAAAATTTAAAAATCGGTGTAACGATCAAATAGGTAGGTCTAATCGAAATAACGTATTTGTATTTCTTAGAATGAGCTTCACGTTCCAAATTAAATGTCTAAAGTATCTTTACGTGACAATAATAATTATTTAGTAATTAGGTTTTGACGAAAATATAATTATTTTTAGTAAAACTTGATTGATACTTACCAAGAATAAAACCTGTAACAACTCTGCTTTTCTATCACACTTCTAAGTTTCTGTAATTTTGAAATAACTTTTTTAATCACAGTTTTTCTAAGTCCGTAACCATTGTCAAAAAATCGACAGAGGGCATTTTTAAAGCCATCTTCATTTAGTCCTCGTCCCCAATATTTGTCTCTTTTATAATTTATATCCCTTTCTGTGTCATACACTTGCATACCACATAACCTAACACCTAAAAATGAAATAATATACTACATATGCACGAGAATGTAAACATTTTACTTTCTATCGAGTTGTGTACAATATTTTTTCGATCAAAACTAAAGAATAGAAACAATTTTGCAATAAATAAGTTGAATCTACTTTTCCTCACTAATTGTAAGTACTTTTCTACATGTGTGACAAAATGTTATGACACTCAATGGCATCTGTACAAACCAAAAACAACTTGTTGGCTCAAATTCAGCTTGAAATGTCCTTTATTTTTTTGACTTTTTGCGAACAAGTGAAATTTAATATTTTCTTAGTATGTTAATTGTATGAAAGACATCAATTTTATAGAGAAAATATTTTATTATTGGGAGAATATCCTAATTTACGTATTGCGGCAGTTTTGACGTATCAATCTTTACGACACACATTTTCATTAAATCTTCTAATGATATCACAAAATAAAGCATCTGAAACTAATTTTCCGTATAATTAAGTAGAAATTACCAACATTGTAAACCGCAAAATATGGTTTCGCCACCGCCAAATTTCGTCATAACGTCAGTTTTTAAAAGGGATATGTACAAATCGATGTATCAGAAGTGTAACAGTGTAATCGCTCCTTAGATTACAGGGTGTTTCACAAAAAAAGGTGATATCGTCCATAGGATAGATAGAAAACTGAAAAATATTTGGGGTTGGCTCAGTAAAAAATTTTCGTAACGCCATTCATATTCAAAGGGCGTTGAAAAAAAAATATACACATTTTTTACGATTTTGTCGCAACTACTGGCAACATTGTATTGAAATTTTATACGAATATGTTTTGGAAGCCGAATGAATTTGTTTTTATGTCAGACTCTCATAGAGGGCAATATTTACACGGTTCGTACCGAGTAGTATTGAGCATAACTTTTTCAATATTTATTGTTTGTCGCGTAAATCAGACCCCATTGATAAAAGGATACATTTAAAAAAATGGGACCGAAAACTTTCGTTTCTTGTAACGTTTCACAAAAATCCAGTCTAATCAGTATAGGATCTTGTTTTTGAAAGTTGAATAATTCTTTAACTTTGAATTTTACATTGCAATATCTTTTTCTCTTTTGCCATGGAAGTAAAAATACTAATAATAAATCCACTAATATTAAAAAAGTTTGATGAATATTGCTTGTTACGAATCGGGCAACTAGCGCACTCTATGAGAGTCGGACAAAAACAAATTCATTGGATGTATCAGCTTCCAAAACATATTCGTATAAAATTTCAATACAATGTTGCCAGTAGTTGCGCCAAAATTGAAAAAAAATGTGTATGTGTAATTTTTTTCTTCAATGTCCTTTATCTTTTTATACTTTTTTTGAAACGAATTTATTACCAGATTTAGTGGTTAATGGAGAATCATATGAGAATTTATTGATAATTTTCTTTGGTCGGTTTGTTTTGTGTATCATTGAAACCATCGCTTACGTCTTCACGCCTTAGAAAATGAATCAAATACATTTTGTAATAAAATGATTTATTCATATATTTTAGACTCACCTAAAGTTGCTGAAGTACTAGCAGCACATTTCGCTATTTGTTTTCTTCTCTTATCCGCTGACGCATCGTCTCCGTGTTGCCTGGTACCCATTTTCAAATCCAATATGCAAGGATGAGAGTATTTTGAGGTTATGTTTTCCAACATTAGAAAATATTGCTTATTGGTATTGTCCGCTTGTGAAATACTTTTGAGCACATCTTTAGGATTTCCCGTATGGTGAACCCTCATTCTAAAATATAATAACAAATATCTTTGTAGAAGATGATATTCGGGTATAGTCTTAACGTGTCGATCGTTAGGTTTCCTATTTGGTTACGTAAAGGAAATTATATGAGGGATGTGGAGTTGCTTTAAGGATGTCCCCGATGAAGGTATATTTTCCTCTACAGGGCTGGTGTTATTCGTGTCCTTATGCGCCTGCTACTTTTCGTGGATAAAATTAAGAATTAAATAAAATGAAAGAGAAATGACTGGTTGAAACCAAGCGTAAATCTTTAGTAGGACATGTTTTTCAAATCAATTTCAAGTCCACCTCAAACGATTATTATTGAAATATTAGCCTAAGCTATTATCTAAAATTTTATACTTATACTATACGAAAGGTCTTAAAACATGATACTGAGATCGTTTTAAAACGGTATAAGATAGGGACCTAAACATAACCGGAATAACATTACCGTATTAGGTAGAGTTTTAGTATTACGCAATTCTACTGGGATACATTCAACAGTAAACTTATTGTCAGTTCAGTGTCGTCTGTGATACCCTCGTTGCTTGTTCTGATCTTTGGCCGAGAACCTTTTCTTTTTAAGTGTTAAGATGCCTGCGCGAAATTACCTGATTTGTGACAGACAGGAGACTTCTTTCAACAGTTTTTGACAAATGATAACATTATTAGTCTGCTTCACCACAACTTATCTACCTGCATTCGTTCCGTCTGACGGTTTCTTATTTCTACGTCCGAAAAGAAGTCAATAAAACAACGAGGATAGTAATTTTTACACATGAGTACATAAAATGTTTTCAACAGAAAAGAAAAGAAAGTAGTTTAATGGGGATAACATTTTTTTAAATTTGAAAAATCAAATATTTTAAAAATAATTCTGGTTATTTCAGCGTCCTCCTCGTAGTCTGACACGATAAATAAAAGGATTGATCGCAATTCTAAGATTCCTAGTACTCTTATCTATTGTCAGGTCTGTTAAGTTTAAACCATGGTGTGGTTAATCAGTTACTTGCCATTTTAATACAAATTATAATGTGATTACCGACGTTAACAAATTCGTCGAACTAATTAACTATTGCGTTTCTAAATTTATTTAATTAGTATTAATCATTGGAAATTATGTGTTTATTTAACAAGATTGCATTTTAAGATTGGTTGGTAGTTACCTTGAGAAAAATTACATTATAAAATATAATGACTATATAACTATAAATATATAACGATAAATAAAAGTACAACAAATATTTCTTATCCCTATAATTGTAGCCAAGAAAATAGTTTAATATCGCGTGTATAAGAATTCATGATGTCTATAAAAATTTCGTGTTCCATAAATTATAAAATACACATAATGGATTTATTTATTTGTGAATATTTACATCAACGTGGACAATAGAAAATAAACAGTAATTGATCTAACATCTGCTGACATTTTTTTAGTTAATGCGACTTGTGTATAAAAATACAGTTTCCTATCCAAATTTTAGTTAGTATGAGACTAAGACAATAGGCTCCCAAACATTTGCATCTATAGAACGATTTGTCTTTGGTCTCAAAGAAGGCTTATTGCATCTCACTTGATTTATATTTCTTTTCTTGGAGCACTGGTGGGAGCAATTCGATGTACAAATTATCGAATTTGATCATCGTCTCAACTAGCTGCATGACATTATGCATTCTCTTGGTGACAGAAATTTTTTACTGCATGAGGAACCGTTTCTTTGCGATTTTCTGCTTCATTTTGTCAAAATATGTACAATAATAGTCACTGTTAATTTTTTTCTCTAATCGTTGAACAGTACGTTGTGTGTATTTCTAAATAGAGGCCAAAGCTTTACCAGTTGATTATTGCGTATTTGCTTGTTTATAACGGCTCTGGGCTGGTCCTTAGAAGCAATTCAATTATATAAACGCCAATTCTCAAAATATCCTAAGCCATTTCTTAAATTAATGCAGGAAATGAAGAGTGACTCTCAATTCTCAAGAAACCCCGTCTTTAAATACGTCAATACCATGAGTGGAAAGCACGAAATTTCCACTTAAGGCTTTGGGAAGAACAAGATCCACAAAGAAATCGTCGATTTGGGAATGCGATTTACTCACACTCTCAATTGGACAGTCGATATAAATAATTATCTGAACAGAGATAGGAGACGGAAACGATCGAAAAATTCGGACACACCCACCTTCTTACACTACTTCTCACGTACAAAACCTATACCCATCCCTAAATCGAATATATAGCAAACCCAATAATCAATTTAAAAGGGTCTTGTCTTGTGAGTGCTAAATTCTCAGGTACTGCTAATACAAGTGCCGATTCTGCCTCAGTAATACCGTTTATGTCGATATCGACATAATACAGAGCTCTCTAAATGAACTACAATTTCAATACGTGATTCACACCATCGAATCAAACAATTTCACTGCAAATAACACTCTCCTCACACCGTGAATCCCCACTAGACCGCCTGTTTTCCTTCAAACCCAAGAGAAAACTTCGCCATCGAGTGGAACACTTTCTCAAACCCCACCTCGTCGATCGGCGGTATTGTAGGTTTTCTACAGTATTACTGTAACCGGATGAACCTATTCATCAGCCAAATGGTCGAAGACAAGGAAAAATACAACCCGCAGTACCCGCACTCACTTGCAATGAAAAATAAAAACTATTACACTCTCCAAAAAAACTGTCCACTTTTTTTACCCCTACTATTTACATTTTTCTATATACTTCTCGCGATGGTAGGCTGACACAAGCGCAATGCAGCGATAACACACCAAAAGAAATCCTTCCTAAAAACCACCACAATCCTAGCCTTGCAAAAGAAAAGCTTTCCAATATCAGGGCCATTTTAGAAATGAAACGAATCCCTCACTAAATTGATCATATAAACAACCTAACGAGTCTCTCTCTTTCTGTGCCTTCCATTTGAATTCAGGTGTATAGTGATGATAGGCAACACTTGACAATGATGATTCAAGTTTTATACATGGTCACATATCGACGCCTAAATAGCTCCTAGTCACAAATTTCTCTCTGCATTATCAATTCGTTGATGTGTATTTCGTTACAATGTGTATTCCATGTATCTAATGTCAATTTCACTTTGCGGTTTTTCATCACATTTTCTGGACGTTTTTGATCTTTTAGACGTTCTGATCAAGGAGTTTGTGGTGCTTATAGAGCCACGTTTAAACTTTTCATACCAGACAATAATGGTTGTTTTTCCTGAAGAAGAGACACCATAACATTTGCCTCCAATGAATCTTTTTTCCGATTAAATAACAATGGATCTCTAAAATAAAAATTTGGAGGGAATGAGTTCAAAATTTGTTAGGTGACATTTAGAAGATATATTTTTGTAGATAAAACGTCTTGATCGCCTATAGTTCTCTTGATTGATTTAAGATTAGTTTTTAAAATAGGTAAAAATATTGATGTTTCGATGAGTTGGTCTTTATAAAAATGTTTCCATAAATATTTGATACATAAAATCATTTTTTCTAAAAAAACTTACTTGTATACTTCTTCTCGTTTCCTTTTTCTATCCTTCTTTCCTTTGGGATGTTCATCACGGAAACTGGGGCTGTACCTTTTTTCAATTTTTGATCCGCTACATAACGTGGCCTGCATCACCCCTGAAACAATTCGCCGACACATGTATTTTGCTGTACGTTTTTCATGAGAAAAGGAGATAATCATTTCACAATTATTTTTTGAGAAATTAATTAATAATTACACAAGACATAAACAAAAAATTGCAAAAAATGATTTGTGAAATCGAGTGGCACATTTTTGTAACGTGAAAAGAGGGTAGGCCTATGAATTGTTTTTACACATGTAGGATAGCAAATTTATTCCAAATAATGAAATGAAAAAAGTTGAAGCTGATGCCAATTTTTTATAAAATTCAAAAATCATTACCCAAAGTGACAAATTTTTATGAAATGAAAATAATCTGGAAAAAATTACCAGTTACTACATACCTGATGAGCTATAATAATTAAAAATTAAAAGCTTTGAAATTTTGAGAAGATGTATCTAAATCATAACATTGACAATTTCACGACGAAATACAATAACATTGATTAACTAAATATGAAACAATATTAAATAACATATTTTTTATAACTAAATAAATTTGAAATTTCGTTTAACAAACAAATAGAAAATTGTTATATTTGAATCAAAGATTTTTTTGGATTATTTACTTTCACAGCTTCAATTTTTTAATGCTTGCAGCAGCTTGTGTTGCATGAACTAGTTGTAATAATGTATTATTACTTACTTGAAACTCTAAATTCATTATATTTGTTATGGTAACAAAAAAAGGAAAATTTTGTTATACGTACCGTTCATTTATAATATTTTAATCAGTTTTTTAACGTACGAGTATACGAGATTGTCTGTAAAGTTTTCGAATTGGAAATGAAGATGAGAGAACTTCTTCTGAAGCTGGAATAAAGTCATATTATCTAAATAGCGTTTGTCATGCGAAAGAAAATACACGTCCAATAATTTAATTACTACGTGTTTGGAATAGATATATCAAAATATGTAAAGATAGAAAGAAAATTGTTTATTCTAACTTGAACACTAAATGAACTTTTTAGTGTTTATACAAATCGAATTATGAGTTACCAAAATATGTAGTAGTAGTTTCTGATGAATATCGCGAAATTTATGACATGTCCATAACCACAGATAACTCAATAAAAAAAAACTGCCATTCAATATAATAAGTCATCCAACCCTAGAGCTGTAACAGTCTAGATTTATGACAATCAAATTGTTTTATTCACGGGTGTTTGTTTAAGAAACGCAAATTTGCCCTAAAATAAGAGTATAGCAAATACCACTGCTCGAAAATAAGAAATTAAATTATTACGTCCTGAAATAAAACAGCACATTTGTAGTGAATTAGGCAATCTGTACAAAAATGAAGGAATTATGATTACACCAACAACCATAACGTGAACAGCTGACCATGTCAAATGTCATATTGTATATGGAGAATGCGAATTGTGACAAATCACTCATGCTTGCTTTTGAAAAGACGAAAAACTTTATTGAGAAGTCGAAATTTCTCTTTGTTAGGCAGTCAACCAAGATTAGTAATAGGAAACAATAAAAAAAGTATCAAACATTATCATGATTCCATGTATATTTTAAAACGCTTAGAAGAATCATTGTTAATTATTATATTTTATATCATACAAAATAATTGAAGAAAATTGACTGATTGCGAGGGAGGAAATTATATTTTGATAACCGGCTGAGTAATATGAAAGAATAGAATAGTATAAATATGAAAATAACATAATCTGTGCAAGATGTATACTCAAACGAAAGTTTAGGGCTATAATTACTATATTACGATTATCTGTTGAAGTCATAATGTCATAATGTTTTCCAACTGTAAAATTTGAATTGGAGAATAGAGATTATCACCGAACGAAGCAGTGAATGTCTACTTTGCAAAAAAAGTTTTGGAAGGTTGAGAAATAGACCTAAATTTTCAGAAAATATGATACGTCAAAAACTTTTCAGACAATCATTGTATATGTACTAAAGAGATGTGGGGATTAAAAACACATTTATACTACAAAAATTACTATTCAAAACATTTAAAATGTTTTATGATAATATTCAAATTACTTGAAGTTGCGATTAATTTCGAAATATTTCTCAGATGGGGCTTACAAACTCTTCGTTCAGCCAATTTTTCGTAAAATCTATATTAGTTAAATTTGTGAATTTCTTTTTGTATATTATTATCACCTTATGAAATAAATATATATTGATAAAACATAATAATCAGGTTGATAAGGTTAATAAATAAATATAATGAAATATATTTAGTTGACATTAAATTATAAGGTTCTGAAAACTAATCAATAATAATGGTAGATATTAAAGCTGTTTTTTATATAAACGTTGAATGGAATGAACAATATATTTTGCTTTTTTTAATGATTAACTTTATCTCTAAAAATAGTCACAACAATAATAAAAATTACCCATAGAGAAAAGTTCCAAGGGCACAAGCTTGGCCCAACTATGTAGAACCTTGGGCCAAGCTTGTAAGCCAGGCTTGGCCCAGTCTTGGTAAAACTCTGGAGTGATAACGATGGGCCAAGCTTGGTCGCCAAGACTGGGCCAAGCTTGGTCATCAAGACTGGGCCAAGCATAGATTAAACACCTACGATATAGTTCTAATCTGGCCTCATCTGTCTTTTTTGTGTTCGCAAAGCTGAAGGCTCGAGTTAAGGAGCAACAGATTTAATAGCGAGGATGGAATCAAACAAATGATGTACAAACATTTGGACTCTCCACATGCGTCATATTTTTATAGTGGCATAGAAGCTTTAGTTAGACGTTTTGAAATATGTGTGCAAATAAAAGTTTTTTTTATTTATATTACGTTTTCTTCGACAAATAAAGTAACAATCATTTATCCATGCATATGTCAGTCTGTCTCTTTTATTTAGAAAATTTCGAAAATACAAATCATAAGTTATCAAGTGGTAGGCTGGCAAATACAATTGATGTTCAATAAAATTGATTATACATTGCAGAGAGAGAAAAAGAAGCGTACAGTCTTAGGAAAGAAATCAAGAACTTGAAATTTTGTTTAATTTTTGGTTACTATAATAATGTTGAGAATTGATCTATTAGTTTGGTTGTGGTACAACCATTTGATGGCCATCTAACAGAATCAACATCTCAGCATCTAATATATTATCTACCCTACTTATGTTTTATTTTGTGTAATAATTTTTCAGAAAAGCAGTTGATTTCATTTTCATCTCTTCATGTAAAGAAGGTCAATTTATTGTGAAAACCCTGGTACAGGTCACCGAAATCAATAATTCAGTCATTTTTTAATAA
The DNA here is from genome assembly GCF_026250575.1 of Diorhabda carinulata. Taxonomy (NCBI): domain Eukaryota; kingdom Metazoa; phylum Arthropoda; class Insecta; order Coleoptera; family Chrysomelidae; genus Diorhabda; species Diorhabda carinulata. The sequence goes on along the minus strand of NC_079472.1, from coordinate 45,896,018 downwards.
AGGGAAAACTTTTTTAAAATTTTGTAAACTTCTACAATCAGTGATAATAGAGAAAACTATGAAAATATTGATTTTGATTCTAATAATAAAAAAAATAAGATATTTTCGAATAATCCCTGTTGCTGATAGCATTTTTAACGGCAACTTTTTTCTTAAAAATATTAAAGAAAGTGGAATATTTGGAATTTATTCGATAATTTGAACAGATAAAAATCAATTGCATGTAAAAAAATCGGCCTACGGTGAACTTTTGACTTTAACTATATATTTTTAGAAACTATCAGACAAATAGAAATAAATGCTGTTTGAAAGACAACTTAATCTAACAAAGATAACAAAATTATGTCAGATTGGATTGGATTTGCACATATTTTTCTTGTTATTGAGTATGACACGCTTAGCGATTCGGAGAGTATACCAACGTTATAATGAGATTCGATCATTTGGAACTAACACGAAAAGACATTCAGCGGATTAAGATGACTCCTGGTATGGATATGATCAAGAAATCGTCGTTTAAATGTACTTCAACTTCAACTGTAACAACAGCTCCGCGAAATACGAGGAGTGGGTATAACCAGTGAACAGTAAAGCGAAGACTGCAGGAAAATAACCTAATATGTAAATCACCTACGAATGGTCCAAAATTTACACCAGCTTATCATCAAGCAAAGGATCGTCTGAATTACACACTGTAACAATAGAGGTCTGCTTTGTTTCCATATAAGACAAGAATGTTGTATCTAAGAAAAGCATATGCTTTTGGCGGTGGTATTTAGGGTGCAAATTCTATGAGAGCACAAACCGACCATATTTTTATTAGTAGACATGGCTGTAGTCATAGGAGAGGATGTTTAGCGAGCGTTCAGTGAATCGAAGAGATTTGTGATAGCTTGGACAGATTTATTTTTATATATGACAGTGCGAGAGCGCATACCACAATATTATATTACCAAAGTGAGTTTTCGGGTTATTGAAGTGGCTAGCAAGCAATTCTAACTCAAACCCCAAAAAGCATTCATCCATTGAGGTAAAATGACTAATTGATACTAGATTTTGTTATACAACCTTGATCGAAGAACTAATTCTTGCAGTTGAAGAGGGAAGGCTAACATCCCAAAATAAATAATATAGAACTTGTTTAGATTAATACCTAATTATGTGAGAGGAGTTATAAGAGCAAGAGGAGGTCATACTTATTATTTGAAATCGAGTAAAATCCAGATATTTTTTCATGAACCATACTTCTCTCAACAAGTTAATTTGTAACGTGCAGTAGGTTAAACACAAGGATGCATGGTAAATATCTTTTAATTTAATATTATTATTTTTTAATCTGGAGGATAGTTTCAGAAAAATTTATAGTTAAATTTGAAAGTTGACAGTGTACCGATTTCTACACAAGCAATATTATTTTAATTAATTGTTCCCAAATTAACTTTTACGGGGTTGAAACAGTTATTATTTCATTAATGGAATAAATTATAGTAACTGGTTCTCGTGTACTAACTTTAAAATATATGTTTAATTTTGCCAGATACATTACGAAAACGCTTATAATTTAGCTGACAAAGTTTGAAAAAAAACTCACAATCACATATATTGTCCAATACTATCATCTTCTTAGTAAACATTTTGTTGAAAAACATGAAACAAAAAACTGCGCAAAGTTTAATTATTGAAAACAAATGAAATTAATCTTCTTCTTAATTAAAGAGTAATGGGAAGCATTAAGCGGCGAACCCTCTTTTCTAAGCAATATATGCCTTCCAACCCAAAAAATATGGAGAACGTCCATACAAACCCTGAGGAAGGTCGCCGAAACGTTTTTTCTCGGAACCAGGTAGGCAGCAGGCAGGCAGATTCTTCTCTGTCTGTCAGCCAATCCAATTGGAGATGATCATGTCCCTCAATAAAACAAACGGATATTTTTTTCGAAAAATATGACTTAATTCATTCATACAATCAATCATACATGGGTACCTATAAAACTGTTAATAAAAGAGTTGGCAAAATGTCAAATTGGAACGTTTATTAATTAGATCACTAAAATATCTAGTAGATTATTCAACACTCAACTGCCAATTTAATTATTTTTGCAATTTAATGTTCATTAGCAATTTTAATTTTGTACGGCAGCTTGAAAATATAGCTTATATAAACTTATTACGCCTTTTATATTTCAATGTTAATAATTGAATTTTATTGTTTCTGTCTCTCCAGATAGGTAAAACGACTCTTGTAAAAGATACAATATTCTTTATCAGTCCAGTCCTGATTAATTAATTAATCATTTTTAACATAATTTTAATTTTCAAAAATTAGTTCATATAACCTACACAGCCTTTTATGTGACAAATACAATAAAAGTTATTGAGATAAGTTGGTTAGAATCAACATTAAGATTAAGTTGGAATTTCTGGAACCGTTGGTGATATTCATACTGAACACACTCTTTACACAACCACTAAACCAACACTCACAATTAAACTGTCTGACGCGCGTTTCGATAATCAAGTTATCTTCATCTATTCATCTATTTATTTTGGAGCTCAGCTTAAAATATCCATCTATAAAGTTCACCTTTGAAATGGAAAATAATAGACAGTTGCCATTCTTAAAACTTTAAATATTTGGAATAGTAATAGGCTAGTATTTGATGTATTTAGGAAAAAACACCGCTACGTGCATCCCCGCTGATTCTTTTCATAGTATCCAACATAAGATGGTCAGCATCCATTTTCTGGTACATCAATATTTAACAGAGTGAGTTTAAAATTGGTTTATAAATTCAACAACACATTAAAACAATTGTTGGGCAATCCTAAGGATAAAATACCAAATTTGGAAATGAGTGGTATAAATGAAATCAGCTGTGGTGATTGTGACGGGAAGTATATTGGGCAGACTAAGAGATCCGTTATTCTCCGATTCAAAGAGCACATAGCTCATTTAAAATATGGAAGGTCCGGAAAATGGAGTATTGCCGATCACGTTGCAAGTCACAATCATGACATAAATATTAATAATGTTAAATTGTTAAAAAATATATCCAATAATAAATTGTTGGATGCATTTGAAAGCATTGAAATTACTAAATATAAGAGTAGCTTGAATAGGGACAAATGGCCAATTCCCTGCAGCCCACTTTATAAAAGGTTCATTAGTGGGAAAATTTAGTATAAAACAGGTAAATCAAGTCATTAGGTTTTAAGTTTACCTTCAGTTTCTGAAGACGATAACTTAGTTATCGAAACGTGTAATTGTTAGGTTTTGTGGTGGGGTGAACAGTGTATTCAGTTTTAAGGTCCCTATACCAAAATTCAACATCATCAGTCAACTACAGCTTCTAATTTTTTAAGTTTATTTCACAAATCTTTGTAACGAAGACTTTCATGGAAAAACATAGTTGTTTGCATAACAATATTAATCTGTAGAAATGAACAAGGCATTGATAGGAATTATAGGAAAAAGCTTATGTGATTCAGTGTTACGGAACCGCTGGAAAATCTATAAATGTGGTTAATGCTTTGTTTTGTGAGAGGTATCCAAATACTGCAGTGAAAGAAAGTACTATTTGGTATTTGATCAAGAGATTCATTGCAACAGAAAGCATTTATTATAAAAAGGAAGATACAAAAGCTTATGATGAAACTGATAAAGGTACTTTAGTTGCTTGAATTCAGTATACGGAAGGCGAGTACGGTTCTGTATCTAATTTGAGAAAACAGATATTTTCAAAAGAAATAGACCAAAAACAATATTTTGATTAAACGAGAATATTTATTATGAATTGGATAACATGATTGGCATTGTGTCGAAGAGTTTTGAAAAATCTAATGGCCACGCTGCAGGAATGCCGGTATTATAGAGACATGCAAACGAGGGATACCCAAATATTTTTTGAATATACAAATTATGTATTTGAAGAAGACAGAGGTAAATCAAGAAAATGAACGTAATAATTTCAGAGGAAAGGCTGGTTAGTTATAACTCTACGATAGAATATATATATACACTATAAACAGTTTTTAACCTATAATTCAGATAATTTTATATTTTATAAAAACAGAACAGAAACAATAATTATCGCCAGAGGTATTATACTATACTATTGTCTCTGCTCTCGTAAATAACAAGATATTCTATTCGTCCACTGAGTAAAAAAAATGAAGACTGGGAGCAGCAAAAACTGCAGAAGACATGTATGAAGATGATCTTGATTTCCTGGAGATTCTACGTATAGGATTTCCAAGGACAATATATCATAAAGCGGAACTTTTTACAAATATGGATATTTTCACCTCTTTTAAAAGATTCCAAACTCTTAATATTTTGAAGCAAATGGATATATGTATTGCCAATATATATGGATATATGTGTTAGGGTTACTTAGGCTGGATTTTAGCAGCAAAAAAAAAAGAATAAAATAACATAAAAATGGAAGATAGCAAAGCATTATTGCATTTTTTAATCAGTTGGTTCCCATTTATCCAGTTACTGGCCTGTATTTTCATTTTTTGCCTATAAAATACTATAAATCAAGCGTTACTTGACTTTGTTATTGGTTGTATACACAAAGCTAATAATTTGCTGCTGTCTACATTATGTTGTTCGTTTTTCCTTTTTCCTTTTATATTGGGAGAGCGAATTCTGCCATGGTATATAGATATCAAATGTTTAAAAAGTGAAGTCAGATTTATACAGCAACTAAAATGAAAAAAATAAAAAAATCTTATATAGGTTACCTAGCAGTGAGATGATAAGTTTGTAAAAAATAATTTAGTTTTAATAGGTTAAAACCTATTTTTATTTTATTTTTGCACTGTGCAAAACCAACTCAATTATTTAGGAACAACAGAATCTCGTCAATCAATCAGCTGGTGACAACTCTAGGATTTTACGCAAGTTGTCAGCAGTCGGTGATTTGATGTGCATGCACGCATCTACAGCAAGCAGATTAGTAGCACGAGTTTCTGCAGCTTAGGCAAGACTTTACCCTCATTTTGTGAAAATCCCAACTGCTGGAGAGTTTATTAGAAACTATACAGAATTTTATCATATTGCAAGGCACCTCAAGGTATTAGGAATAATTGTCTGCAATCAAATTCGATTTGCATCAACAGGTTACTACAATTCAACGTGATTGCCTATTTTATTCCAGTTTAGTCAAATTATAGAGCAAGACGTTGCTATGATTTTACTGGTGAGTCGACAACAGGAACGTCAAATTAATAAATAAAAAATAGTAGCAGATAACATATATAAAATTTTATTACAAGAAATTATTCTTGTTTGTTGAAAACTACTGAGATATCATATGCGCGATAAAATTTAATATTACTTAACGAAATATCAAAAATAAATGTGTTAATTGATATTTCCTCATATATTGTTATTCTTCGGTGAATTATCAATTTTGATATTATCAAAACATTTCGCCAAAACTTTTTTAAATAGTAAATTATGTACATAATGTATTATAAACATCACTTACCTCGGAAGTAAATTCTATTATATAAAGTGGTTACTTACTTAAACTGAAAGTACAGAAACTTTTAAATTTAGAAACCGAAAACTGTCTCATGACGATTAACAATATGCTGTGTCAATTAAAGAAACGCATATTTCAGTCTTTTGGCTGTAAGAACTGTTAGAAAATACATGACTTTTAATAAACACAGCTCTATTCATAAGTTCGATTGTTAGTGGAAAAAAATTGAAATTATATATCAGTTTTGTACCAAAGATTCTGAAGCGAATTCTATTTTATCATCATTATACAGATTTAAACAAAGAAAAAAACGAAGTAAGCTCTTTTTTATCAATAAAATCTAATTTCAAAATATATGGTGAGGCATCTTCGATATAAAATCTGTAATTTTTCAAATATACCAAGTAAATTCTTCTTCAATATTTCCTAAAATCTTGTAATGAAACTTTTATTTAATTGTAGGATATTTAAATAATTTAGAAATAGGCGACTCATGAAAAGTTTAAAGTAACTTGAAAGAGTAAGACTTCTCGTGTGAATTTGAGGGCTACTCTATATATTTTGAGATCCACGAAGCTAGAAGAGTTCAAATGGCAACAGTGCGGTTTTAAATACAACCATCCTCAAGTTCCTTAAGTAGTAACCTCTGACTGCAGTTAAGTCGCTGCTATCACAGAGTAAATAGGGGTACATATGATTTACCATCGAATTATGTCAAATAAAAAATGTGCTCGCGTGATTTAAAGATCAGTTTAAATAAATAACAAAGTCTCGAACAGTTGCAACGAGCTTTTGGTGAGTAAAGTACTTCACCAGTTTTGGTGGTATAACGAATTTAAAAGAGGTTAGTTACTGTTGGTAACACTGAGAAAGCGGAACGTATGATCAAAGTTTATCCAAGATGCACCTATCAAGCGATTTAGACAACTCCATCATAATTTTCAAGATATTTCCTGGCATAATCGTTAATTTTGACATCTTTATCGCTGAGCATCAACGGTATTTGAAAGCTCTATTCAAACTTTTCATAACAGGCAATGATGGTTGTTTTTCCTAAAGAAAATTCACTATGATACTTTTCAAGTATTATAGTTTTTGCTTCCACGGTATTTTTTCCATTTAAAAACAATGCTTGATTAAAGGTTTTATAACAAAAAACTAGTGGAGGGAATGAGTTCAAAATTTGCGAGGTAACATTTGAAGGAAATATATATGAAAATATATATATTATATATATATAATTATATATATATAATTAAATATATATATTTTGACATAAAACAATCTCTAGAAAAATTAGAGATGGCAATACTGCATTTTAAATATCATCATCTTTAAGTAATATTTGTCAAGAGAACATGTGCACATTTTGATCCACTATGATGTCAAGGTAAGTGAGCAACGAAGTCTTCAAAGAATCAACACGCATTTGATAATGAAAGTCACGAGCAACCCTGTTTCGCTGGTATATTTAAATTAAATGAGAACGGGTGTAGCTTTGTGATGAAGTACGTGCTGGTAGGCCCTGCTTTTTATTTACTGCTGGAAACAGTATTGAGAGGTATGAACGAAGATCCACAATACACATATCAGGCAGTTGAGGCAACTCCTAATGTTGGATCCGCAACACTATATCAATTTTATATGATTATCTTCCAGTGGTGCCTTTATATCGTGTCCACTATGTCTTGTATTCCAATATTCCAATCGTCATGTTCAGTTGGTATAAGAAAGAAACTGGAGACGAAAGAAAATTCGCTTTTAGTTCGCTTTATGTTATTTCGGGTTAGTTATATTAGGTTTTCTAGAAAACTACGTCTTCACTTATTCTTGCGTGATCCTCTTATCTCGTGCGTTTGAAATTGATATTGTTTGTGTCTAGTAAGTATTGTCATTTAAATCACGTGCGAAAAACCCACTCCAACAAGTTTATTCCGTTGCTTAATCTTTCAAGTTAATTTAGATCAATGGTATAAACCCGTTTTTTAGGTATTATAACGCTGCGAAATCAATAATGTTATGCGCTTCTATAAAAACTCATAAGTTTTAGTTGAGGTAACTTTTTCATTTAAAGCTATACTCACTTCTCTATAATTAGATTAGTACCTAAATGATACTTGTAAATAAACCTTTTCTATCTTAGTATATCAGTGGATAAAAGTGGATAAAGTTCTATAAACACAGAAAAACTAGAGATGTAACACCATAAAGTGTTGTTTTTCATACTGTTTTCGGTTTTAAATAGAAAGCAAAATTATATTAGAATATGAAATGTCATATTTGGCAATTTTACTGAAAAATAGCTTCTTTGATTATTCTTATTATAACAAAAAAATAAAAATTAATACAAGTCACTGAGGTAACATTGTAAACAAAGGCAGACATATAGACTTTTTGGAAATACAAAAAATATTTTTTTGAAGAATGGCTGATGATTCAAATGAAAATGCTGAGAAAAGTGCGGGAGTAGTAGGGCAAATTTGGTCATTAATTTCCATGTTAAGGATGTCAAAATATTTTTTTAAATAAATCTGGTGTCCAAAATTCAAATTTGAAAAAAGGTTGGGTAATCAACGTTTGAATCTATTATCAATAGTTTATTTTAGCGACCAAAACATATATATTCAACACTGCGGCAAGTGAACATGTTCTTTTAATAATAGCCGAGATACTATTTGTCTCATTCCTCATAACAGCTCATCCATGGTAGCTAGTTTATTGTTATAAAACCCAGATGAAAAATCCACAATAGTATACAAACTTCTTACTCCAACCATTATTGCGAAAAACTTAGGCTCGCAAGATAACTAATTCTGTTATTTGGATTTATTAAAAAATGTGAATTGAGCATTAAATTTCATTAAAATGTATAAAATGAGTTAGTATAGAGTAAGTATAAACTAAAGTAATACACCTAACTAAACGTCTTTTTTTCTCAACTCTGAAAACCTCACTAAATTATGTGAAAAGTACAATGCGTCTCGTTCTCGTCATCGTCAAGTCGGGGCGAGCGGAGGCGAGATGAGTGCTAGCCATCCAGATTCTCCATATAAGCTATATTCACGTCCCCACGCCCGAATAACCGACACGTACTGAAGTAACAGAGAGGCGAGGCAAGTGAAGGCGAAAGTATACAAAAGGATCATTCACATTCGCGTTTCCTCGTGCAGGGTCTGCATAGGACATATGAGGTTCAAGAGGTTCATAGAATATTGAGAATTGTGTAAAAAACAATTTGCGACAAAATAAAAAGATTTTTTTACATTTTAAATCGAGTTAGATCAAATTCATGTAAAAAAAGATTAATAATTTATGGCCCAATCATCGGAATGATTGTAGTTTGAAAATTAAGAAATAATTTAGTCCTTTGATGTATATTAGACTGGACCCAAAAAACGACTTTTTTTTAATGATACTGTGAAAATATCATTCATGATGATAAAAAAGCTATCGTGACAATTTGAGCCCTTAATAAAAATATTAGGGGCGTATTTTTACGACTATTGATTTTTTAAAAGTAATCGCATGTTTTACTCAAAACTTGTCAATTATTTATCTGAAAAATTTTAGCGATTCGTATTATTATAGGGAATTAAATTTTCTAGAAAAAAGCTTTGTTAGTAAATTAATGTAAAACAAACCGTTTTCTTGTAATAGTGCCTTAAACATTGGTTTAGTTTTTTAATCTTATCGAAACGCAAAATTGAAAAAATAAATCAATTTTTAGGGCACATAAATTTACTAAGAAATATAGTGTCGCTAAAATGTTTGATAACTGATAAGTTTTGAGTAAAAAAATGCGATTGCTGTTAAAAAATCAATAGTCGTAACGATACACCCTTCAATATTATTATTAAGGGCTCATAATTTCACGATATTTATTTTATTATCATGAATGATATTTTTACATTATCGTTTTTTGGCCTAGTATATACGATTATGTGCACTTTCAAAAACTCTTTTACGGTATCTCTGGCAAGCTCTTGTTGAATCAGTTGAGCATCCCCTCTATATTCTCAAGATTGGACTTCTAGCAATTACCCACTGTTTCTAAAACATATAGAACCCCATTATTTCATATAATGAAGTCATATGTGCGGTAAATCAGTGATTTGTAGAGGTTTAAAACTCTTTTAAAACGCATTATAAACGCTAGAAGGCCATAAATAAAGACTATATTGGGAAAAAAGAATATATTCGCCAATATTCTATTGCAATCAGCTCTAGTATAATGTACTATTTAACTAAAAGTTTATTATATAAGCGATAACATTTGAAGTTGTATTTTTATAATATATTGATCATTTCGGAGCCACGGTCACTTTTCCTAATCGAGCACTTAACAAACCCTAAAAGGGTACAGGGCAGCAGGGTGTTTTTCCAAGATTAGAGGGGCACATGAATAACAGAGAAAAAAATTCTTCTACCTATCTAACAACTTTCTCCATATTGTACATTATGTTGAAGACATTGTTGATATGTACATTATGGAACACATAGAAAAAGTTAGACGTTTTGCAAATAGATGTACAAAAAAAGGATTTTATGAAACGACGATTTGTGTGGACGAATCAAAATCTGTTATTTTGAAGTTAATAGTAGTCCTTTATTATAGTAATTTCAATATGGATTAAAATGGAAATTAACGGACCATATTCCAGAGTGACCAATGAAAATTAATAATCGCATACAAAATAGTTTGTCCGTCTTTATGTCAGTTTCATTAAAATGAAAAAAGAAATACTATGTCTGAACCTCCCAATAAGTGGAAAACCAAAAATGTTTGCCAGAGAAAGAAGGAAAAATTTGCTAGTGTGCAATTTCGACAATAGGGATATCCAGACTTTATGTGCGTCAAATAATGGGTAAACCTGTAGATTCTGAAAGGTATATTAACAATATTTTAGACGGACTTAGCGTCCCACCATTATACAAAAGTAACTAAAAATTGGCTACATCAAAATAACAAACCTTGCACCAAAACAAAGATAAACTCAGGCTCGTCCAATGAAAGATTTTTGGGCACTTAAATTTCGCAAATTGTATGACGGAGAGTGACTAGCTGAAAATGAGGAGCAATAACGGCGTAGAATTTTTAGATAAACACACGAAATAAATGTTCAAGTGGTCCAAGATGGAATAAGATATGTTCGCAGAAAATTACACCTAGTTTAGGAGCTCAGACCCCTACATTCAGTTTAAGTTATCAACTATGTTAGTAACCAAACCGTTAATTATCGCAAATAAAAAAAGTACAGTACAAAATCGTAAATCCAGAATCACTTGGAAAGGATTGGTCTTTAGATATTTCCGTATTTTAGGTTATACCAACATTTCAATGCATTTATGGTGGCGCCATCTATCACGCAAACGACAAATCAAATCGCATTACATAATAATAAAAACAGAGATATGCATAAAATATAATGAAATCGCGTTTAATACTGCACAAAATCTCATTTATAAAATAATAATAATAATGAAAAGATTAAATACTTTATAAACATATTCTTCATGCTATCGTTATGTATAGTTTCGCCATCTAGTGTCAAATACAGAAGCTAAAAATTTCGATACGAACGAATAAGTCCGGATTTTAGATATTCCGCGTCCGGATTTACGTTGTTCAACTGTACCATAATTACAAAATTATATGGTTAAATGTTTTGAGCCAAAACTATTCGGACATATGTTATTTTAAGGACAAAAGTGGAAACTATTATTTGGACATATGAAAATGGTTAGAGTAATGCAAGAAAAAATGCATAGACTTAAAAAGAGCCTATGTTGAATAATAAAAATGATTTTGGGAAAAATCTTTGTTAGGTAGGAAATTAAAGAGACAATCCTCGTATTATCTACAAAAATAAATGTATAAGTAGGTTGTATTTTGTGAAATCAATTACATATCGTTTACATGTCGTTTTATTTATATCTATGTTACTCCTGAAATTGAAATTGTTATCTAGTCTTATATTTTTGTAAATCTGGTCTCTACAATAAAACCTAATATTCTATGGGATTAAGACACTTGAAAGTTAAAAGTGACCGTTGCTCCAAAATGACCCATGCATATAACAGCTTTTACCTTTATTATCTTGGTAAATGATGAATACAAATGGCTATTTTCTAATGTGAGCTTATTAAAATTTTTTAGTTGAAGCTTATCAGAATCCATGGTACCTCAAATAATTCAATGATTTTCTAGAAAATTTCATTCGCTCAGTCGTTTACACAATAAAGAAACTAATAAAATAAAAACCATGAAATGATCTCGATCACTAATTTTATAACATTTCTAAAAATGAATACAGAAAACTTTTTGGTTTATAAAAAATAAAGCATGCAAAATGAGTTAAGAGTACGGATAAAGATTTATTTTGGTCTTACTTTTTTTACAAATATTACAATTTTACTAAACCTATTGTATTAAAAGCACCAATAATTCAAAACTGTTAAATAAAAATTATAAGTTTTCTTTTAAAATGGCACTTTAGAGTCTTTCCAAAAGGTCACTTTTTTCTTATAAGTTACTCAGCTTACCTTTATATTTCGGTACGAAATTTTTAATATCCTGTTCCTGTATATTTTGATAGAAATCCAACTCTCGATAATTTAGAGGCTTCACTATTGTACTGGAATTCAATACCATCAATCTCGTGTGACCACCAACCTGAAATTACAAAAAAATTTAATTATCATGTAAGTTTTAACTCAAAGAAGAAATATACAAGATATCTGTAAAAGGTCTTACAACGCCTATTAGTCCAGGAGGAATCGGTACATGAGTATCGAATACTATTCCACGTAAATTTTTTTATGCGAACCCCGTACCATATTGCTTAAACCGAAGTTGTTCAAGTGTTTTATAATCATTATTGAAATACAAATAGAACAGGTCCTATGACTTTCCATGAAAAATTTAATATTTTTAGAGATATGAATTTTTTATGGTTCGAAAAATTTCGAATTTTTATCCATGAAAAATATATTAATAAAATATATACAATGCGGTTCATATGTAATGTATGAATTCAATTCAAAACAGGTCGATTTTTGTACTTAAATTGACAATTTACAGTATGAAAGTATTATCCCCCTCCAGCACCCCCTCTGAATTATATAACAAAATTTTACTTCTTAAAAATTAATTTTCTGTTATGATTGCACCAAATATGAAAAATTCTATATTGCTAAAAATAGGAATAAAATCCTTTTCCAACAAGGTTCTGGAGTAGGATAATATTTTCACACTGTAAATTGTCAATTTAAGAATAAAAATCGACCTGTTTCAGGTTTTATCACATAGTACATAATAACACTAAAATTGAATTTATTCCATACATATGGACCTCATTGTATAATATTTTTTTCAAAACTTCATACGATAGAATAATATTCTTATATAGAAATTTAAAAAAATTTCATTGTTCATACCTGTGTCTAAATTATTAATTTCGCGCGCTCACAAGTATATGTCGCTTATCTTTAAGTATCGACGTCTCTGACTCATGCGCTGCATCGGCCTCTCTGTGTCTTGAATCATTATTTATCATTTATCTTAAAAACTTTCAGCTTGGTATACTGCTTTGAAAAATGGATACCTGATGGTTGTATTGTAACTTTTGGACCATGCAGAATTTTTTATCAGAAATAACTTTTTTTCATAAAACCAGTAATAAAAAAGTTTTTCATATGGTTCCAACTTAAGTAGACACACTGTATATAAATAATAAAATGTAAGCGACGTATACTTGAGAGCGCGGGTAATTAACAATTAAAAACAGGTATAAACAATAAAAATTTTTTAAATCTCTATTAGGAATATTATTAACAATTGTATGGAGAATTGAATGAAGAAATATTATTTGTATTTTATTTTGTTTAATATCAGAAGACAGTTATGCGAGAAACAATCAATATTTCATGAATAAGCAAAACACTTATACCAAATTAAGAAATGACAAATGTTTACTCCTCGTATAAAATTCGGTAAACATCTAACAAACCGTCAGTTCACATGGACTCATCACACTGTTAACCAATGAAAACATCCAATCGTAAACATAAATGCATTTCTATTGGCCGAAGCTGTATGTACACATTTTCTTCGAAATATTCCGTCAGACAGCCTACGGTAAGTAGTGACGTTGCTTGGTGAGAATTCATAAATTTCTTTACTAAATAAAAATATGGACGAATGAAGACAATGAATTTGCACAGTGTAGTGACAATAAAGATATGTATGAATTTAATAATAAAGATTTAGGTATGCAAACACATATTCAGCAATCTGATAATGCTAATAAATTTTCCATTTATAGTCCAGGCAATTTAGGAAAAATCGCTTAGTTTTCCACGATCAGTATGAAACTTTGTATTTAGATGGTGGAAAGTGTGTACAATGACATATCTTTATCCGTGGTCTGAAAAATTTTTTTGTCATTGTCAAAAGCACCGATATATGTCGAATTTTAAGGAAATTTCTCATTTTTTGCTTATAACTTCATTGCTAGTGGCTTTACCAAAAAAAAGTTAAATTCTTTTTTTTTGTCATTAAAAGACCTACAAAAGTAGACGTCACGCGTTGAAAAATATTAATTTGTTAAAGAGATACAGTAAAACACAATAATAATTATTATTTTTATATAAACAATGATAAAGTAGCTTAATAATTGTCATTGGTTCTTGTAATTGTGCAAAAATACTCTGAACTATCAATAAATGACGTGTGCAAAAGCTGGAGATTGTACGTTTAATGGTTCATGAGTTATGGCCTTATAAACAAATTAACAGCAATAACAAATAACTTGGTCTGTGCGTTGAATGTGGTTGTGCTGATTTTTTTATGAGTAGATTTCATTATTTTATGTAGGAAGTCGACGTTCATTTAAAAAAAAATTGAATTTTGCAATCAAGGGAATTTATTTTTGAAATCCCCTCTAAGGGGAGTATTTTTGCACAATTACAAGAACCAATGACAATTATTAAGCTACTTTATCATTGTTTATATAAAAATAATAATTATTATTGTGTTTTACTGTATCTCTTTAACAAATTAATATTTTTCAACGCGTGACATCTACTTTTGTAGGTCTTTTAATGACAAAAAAAAAAGAAAAAGAATTTTTTGGTAAAGCCACTAGCAATGAAGTTATAAGCAAAAAATGAGAAATTTCCTTAAAATTCGACATATATCGGTGCTTTTGACAATGACAAAAAAATTTCTCAGACCACGGATAAAGATATGTCATTGTACACGCTATCCACCACCTAAATACAAAGTTTCATACTGATCGTGGAAAACTACGCAAAATGATGATTTTTGGGCTATCTCGCCTGGACAATTATCGATTATTCACGAAAGAGGTTGCTGTGACACATTCACATTACCGAAAAACATGTAAAGAAAAAGTGAAATCAGTTGACAAAGCTACTCTAGATTTTTTACGTAGGACAATTTATAGTTTATATAAGAAGGGTTGCGACATTAGAAATAATACAAAAAAAGATAGCAAATTATCCAGAAACAATTATACCAGTTTAGAAACATTGCGTTAAGTTTTGTCAGCGTGTGGATTTAAACACAAAAAAAAATAAATAAATGGATGGCAATAACCGAATCGTCAAGGATCATTCGATGGCGACAAGATTATTTGCGTCAGATAAAAGACTACCGATATTCTAATAGACACATAATTTATCTAAATGAAACATTATTTGACAGTCACGATGTAGTAAATTTCGGTTGGGTTGACAATAGTAAAAATTGCTGTTTGAATGGGCCATATGTAAAGGGAAACGCATTATAATAATACACGATGGAAGAAGGTTTCCTGCCTAATGCTGTATTAATATCTGCTAAAAAAATAAAAGTCTCCGCAGCTGATTATCATGAAGATATGACAGCAGAATCATTTGAAAAGTGGTTTAATGAACAGCTTTTACCTAACATTCCACA
This sequence comes from Diorhabda carinulata, assembly GCF_026250575.1. Lineage (NCBI taxonomy): Eukaryota > Metazoa > Arthropoda > Insecta > Coleoptera > Chrysomelidae > Diorhabda > Diorhabda carinulata. The sequence goes on along the minus strand of NC_079472.1, from coordinate 45,880,563 downwards.
ACAGTCAGTAACCGTTATGGAAAACAAATCCTACCACTCGCTGCAACTCCTTAAGATACCAAATAGTAGTAGTAACAATGCTCAAATTTTAGCATTTATGTCTGAAAAAAATATTCCTATTCCTGTCAGCGATTGTAAAAAAGACCCAACAAACAGAGAATTGCGTACTGTTAATAAAGGTCTAAAGTTAGAGGAAATTTATTATATTGACAAGCTGTGCAAAGAACAGAGTTATACTCTTCTCAGACTACCCCCTCACTATTGCATAATTAACCCTATAGAGTTAATATGGGCACAAGTAAAATCAGAATTACGAAAATGTTATCAATCGCTAGAGCTTAGTAAAGAGGTTATAGCACTCGTAAAGAAAGTTTTAGCAGCAGAGAGGGTGAGAGAAGAAGATGAGTATGTGGTATGTGTTATCACCCTCTTTACAACCCATCATAATTCAATCAAATTATGACGTTTAGACGATTCTGACTACAATGATTACTTATAAAGAGACTTTGGAAATGAAATTTTTTTTCTTTTGTTTTATTTTAAAAAACATCATTTTTCTTTTATGGTTTTTGCTTTGAAATTTCGTTTACCAGTAAAAAACGAATGGGGTACAAAAAGGGCTCCGTTCACGTCTGGTGTTTAAACCAAAAACCCTTACAGGCAGATAAATTTTACTCGTCTATTTACGTTTTATAATTTAATATTCAGTTGTAGCAAGTTAACAAGGTATAATAATGATTTTTTTCCAAGTTCAAAGTAGAAATGCATCTGTCTAAATAACTGTGTATAATGCCGTTCAATGTATAATGACGAATACTTTCTTTCGCATAAGAATATATATTTTTAAAAATATTTATAAAAATAATAAATTTATAAAATAAAGTATCTGCAATTGATATTGGAAGAACTATACATAAGTTCGAGATTTTTCGAACGTTTAAAAATTCATATCTTAAAAATATTAACTTTATCGTAAAAAGTCAAGAAGAAAATTAAAAAAAAAATATCCGGTTGAAAACTAACAATTAACAGAATACGTTAATGTGCATGTTAACTAATAATATGCAGATTTCCTGATAGTATCGGTTAAAATTTCGATCAAAAAAGCTTCTATTTGCACTTTACCTACTTAGTTTGCATAGTAACTAATCGTTAAATTGCGGTAGATAGAGAATTAAATACTTTTGTTTCATTCCTTCGCTTGTTCTTACGTGTATCTTGGAGTGGGATTTGATAACGCGAAAATGGATGTGTCAAAAAATACACCTTTGCAGCCTTCATTAATTCAAAATATTAAAGAGTTTAATGTAGGGTCAGTACAAAATTATCAAGACAAAATCACTGAAACCCTTACAAATTTAAAACATCCAAATGAACTCGCTAAGGACACTAGTAATGTTACTGTTGTTCAAGATCCCTTTTTCCCAGATCACTTACCTACGGAAAATAAAGAACTCCCGAATGATCTTACCAAAGACAATAGTAATGTTACCGTTGGTCAAGATCCAGTTACCTCAAATCAATTAACCACATTAACATCAAGAACTATCTGGGGAGCGTATTAATTCTAATATAGCTCCAATACATAATGAAAAGGTTATCGAATCAGTCTTGTGTGTTGTTTGCTCTGAAGAATCATCAGGTGCTCATACCTGCATTGAATGTAATTTGTTCAATCATACAATTCACGATGATACGCAATATGAAGGAGAAGGTTACGGCAAAAAGATTTTATGTAAAAGTTTTGAAAATAATATGAAGCAAAAGAACAACGTAAAAACGCCAAGAAAAATTTAGAAAAACTAGCCATGAAAATGATATTCGTTTTTGATGCTAAGTATCCTATAGCCAAAAAATGAACCACAGTCAGAATAAAAATACCTGAAGTTGACACATCAAAAATTAATCCCCATTACATTTTAGCCGAAATTCTTAAAAGATTTGATGATAGGCTCTTCAAACTGGACACTAAAACTGGAATTCTTAAGCAATTGCAATTTGCATAGCGTTTGCCAGGAAAATTTGATAGCAGAAGTTTATGTTACTGATTTCGAAATTTCCTCAGGTCAAATCAATATCAATATCAATATTTATATTGCCCTATAAGTATTTCTATGACGTGGAATTTTGTAATTTTAAAGGAAACCAACATTAGACTCTTTTAACGATTTTCCTAGTTGATTTGATTTGCTATATTTTATCAGTAGAGTAACATTTTAGTTGATTCATTTTAATTATATTAAACAATTACCTAACACTAATTAAGATATTTAATTCAAGCAAGAACCTGTTTTAAGGAATTTACCGTATGCATGTTCGTTAGTCTGTAGATAATCTAGTTGATGTAAAGGTGCGTATTCACTTGCAACAAACACTCCGAACGAGCTTTACGCGCCACGCATTCCAAACAATCATGATCGCGAGCGGTCTGAATAACCTGCAACAAAACTCTCACCAGTAATCAGTCCGTGTTTGTTTGTGTTTTTTTAGCTGGTAATAGAAAAAAAGAAAAAAAAAAAAAGAAAAGAGCGAAAGATGCGGACAAGACGCCTTTTTTGCACCGTCAATATATGGCCTTATATATACATATAAAAAATTTTACAAGGATGACTACAGAATATTTCGAGAATCTAATATGTTTAGTAGGTCCTAGAATAACCAAGAATAGTACGATATTTCGAAAGGCAATTATTTGCTGTTACACTGCTCTTTTTAGCCACTGGGGCTCGTACAGTATCTACAATATGCTTTCACTCTTCTAAAACTCGATAGAAGACTTTTTTCACGTCCTATATTACTAGCAATTGCCACACAAGTATCATGCTTCTTTGCTTTGTTATAATATATTATAATATATATTTGTCGGAATTCATAGAATACATTGTCTTTCAAACTCATCAATTAACACTTGTTCCCGCGCACAGTTGAAAACCAAAAACGCAACGAACATTCAAAACCGAGCCCCCGGAAATGTTTTGTGAGTTTTATTCTGTTCGGCGCAACGTACTGACTAAACGAACTTGATATAGCGCTGTAAGTGAGTACCCACCATAAGAAGTGAATGAACTTTCTCCACTTAAACTGACTCAGCCAGATAATTTCCAGAATACCTTGATAATCTACACACTAACTGGTTTACGCAAATTAACCGTAATCTGTTATAATTCTTAGACCAACGTTTTCCAAAGTGAGGGTCACATCTCGGCACTGGGTGGCAATAAATATAGTTTACAAAGTACATCAAACTTAAAAGTTAAAAATAATCTTAAAACAATACTAATGGAAAATACTTGTGAAAAAGAAACATTTTTACAGCGTGAACGGGATTTGAACCCACGATCGGCGGATCCGGAATTTGATGCCTTAGCCCGCTCGGCTAACGAACGCAATTGAAGTGGTGGGATATACTAACTCTAATAAAACACAAAGGAGAGTTACAAACAAACAAGTTCACATTGATGACGTCGAAAATAAATAGGTACCTTTACGAATAGTCTGTTTAAAGATGAAAATCGACGGGTTTCAGGATTTTTTCTCAAAGTTGCCAGTTTACGAAATAGCTAATTTATTCCTTTCATTTGCACCTTACTATATATTTAAATTAGTTCAAATATGATATTATTACCTGATTATTCAAAGGAAACAAATCAACTTCGTTATTGTTAGCACCAATATTTTCTTGACGCCTAAAACTTGCTTGAACGGGTTCGGCACATTTTTTTTTACCTGTGTCATTTTCTCCCATGCCCCAATTAGCTAAAAGGTACACCATTCCCTCTTCTTCTTATTGTTGACAACAGTTTCTTTTCTGTAACCAAATAAAGATTATAAATATAACGTACTGAACTATCTCTGTTTATAATATTTTATTTTGGATTACCGCATATAATAATTCAATTATTATATGCGGTTATTTCAAATTGAACAAATTATACCAAATGAATTTAATGCCTTTAGTGTAAATGGAATATGAATATAGTTAATCACTTCTAATGAAAAACCATATTTTTACGGATACTATAAAATGCTCCACTTTTCTATTCGCTTTCAACGTTGAAAAATGTATTGAGAATAGTATGTACACTACAAGGAACGAAAGCTAAATTGATTTGAACTTTCGGCCCATGTGGTGTATACGATTTTTCTTCATAGCCGGTCGAAAGTACGTATTTAATTCTACTCTTCAAATGTTGATGAGCATATTTTTTATGCCTGCCCCGACCGGTTATTAAAAAAACTACACAGGCCGAAAGTTGAAATCTTCTCCCGATTTACAAGGAGTAAATGTTAAACTTTCGTCCCTGTTATTAGGGACAAAAGTACGTACTTTCAACCGAGGTATGAGGAAAATAATTTCTCACTGTTCTTATGATAACTCAAGTCAAACATGAATTGTTACATGTCAAGTTGAGATGTCACTTTTTCTATGTCTCCGATTAGTGCGCAGTGTCTACTTAAGCTATGAAAACTTTTATCGGTGTTTCCATAAAAACACGGACAAAAAACTACTATTTTTGCTGTAAACTTTTCAAGAAGAACAATATTTTATTGTTGTTCTTCGTATTAAAGCTGTCCAGATTAGTTAAATATTACTTATGAAAGGATACATTATATTATACTCGTAGTTTGAAAATACACCTGCAGATATTGTTCAAAAAGCATCGGACCGACGTTTGTAATAATTTGCTACCAAGAACTTTAAGAAAAACAATATGAAATTGCTTTATTTAAGAGTTATTAAAAAAAGTAGAGCCTTCAGCATTGTGATCCCAGTATTCGATGCTCAGGAGCTAATTATGCTAATTATTAAAACATTGCTGATTTATCAAAATATGTAGAAGTACGAGTATTTTTGAAAATAAAAATCGGAAAAATATGTGCCAAAACAGTCGAAAACCTTAACTCCTGAAGACATTCAACATATTCTAGAAGACACACCTGAGGTTAAGAATTTTTTGATAAAGATCTGTTTAAAAAAATTTCAGGCTGCTATATCAATTGACCGTACGTGAGAACATGACATGTTTCTCCTTCACTTGATTTGCGGCACTCGCTTTTAACTTGTGCCAACAAACTTCTGCTCTGGGAAAAATCATGTACTTAGTTCGGTTCATGCGTTCTAAAATTTACAAAAAAAGAAAGGTCATAAATAGAAAAACTCTGAAATCTTTGATCCCTTAACTCTGCCTAGCTTTGCGCGAGCAAAAAATAGTAAGCGCACACTGATTTGGCTGCGCCTTTTTCCGATAATTTTTTGAAGTAACTGTCTTCATAAAGCCCGTTACAATTCATTGGATTAATATCGCGCAATTTGTTGTACTAAATCCACTTTTAATCAAGAGGTGTTTATAGGGACAATCTGAATAACTTCAGAAACTCTTGTTTTTATACTTAGTCTGTTTTTTGGTATTGGCACGCTATGTCAACAACGCATATCGTATAAAATAAATCCAAATGAAGCGAATTTTTCATTTCCAAATTTGCATGTTGTTTGGATTACAAATTGCGATTACATATGAATAGAATAAATAAACGTGAAATGCACGTAGATTCACCAAAGAAGGTAAACGCTGTCTCGAATATTAGTTTTGTACAGTTGCCGTCTTTCTCTTCATAATAGGCGTTTACGTATGCGTTAGCGTTCTTATCTGATGAAAATCCCTCTCCTGAGATAAAAATTTGATGTCAAGAAACAGGAAAAAATCGTTGGGGTCAGATCAGATGAATTCGGTGGATGCACAACCAATTCGATCTGCGTTCATCAAAGTGTGACAAGGTGCGTTATTCTGTGAAAAAGTATCTTTTTCTTCAAATGCGCTTGTTTCTTTGGAATTTCTTTCTTTAACATATTAAACAATGATGCAGAATCCTCTCTTGTTATTGTTTTACTTTTTGAAGATAGCCGATTAACGTAATCCCATGACTATCCCAAAAAGAGGAGTGTAGTGATGGATTCAGTTATGAATTTTGCTTAAATGCAAAATGCAATAAAACTTTGGGAAACGTTCAACGCGCGGATAATGCTCGCATGCATGATTCTTCAGTCAGTATATAACAAATGCGTACTTTTGATATGCTAATAGCCACTTCTACCTTCTTAATCTTAATCTGATTGTTGTCCAGGGCCAATTGGTGAACTTTTCCGATGATATCGCTGGTTTTTGCCGTTTTTGGCCGTCCCGTACGCTCTTCGTCCGAGATCGAATTCTTATAAACAAATATCTAAAGACAGCTCTATACTATGTTTTTTCCATTTTCAGAAAAATCTTCACAATGATTCACTTATACCATTGTCAAACAGAAACTGAATGTCCAAAATAGGTGAAATTTGAGTGAAAATCTCTCAATGTATGCAGAAATATAGAATAATAAAGTTTTATTGATAAGTTGGGCTTACCCGTATTTAACAGTGACAACTGTTATTTAACTACATTATTAGTATATTATATTATAAGGATTAAATATTTTTTTACGAGCAATATTTGCAGTTGCGAGGCGGAGCGCAGCGCAAAATTGCAAAATTGCGAGTAGGATTAAAACTGTTGCTAAGCAACGAGCAAATTTTTGTACGGTAGGGGAATTGATGGCTTTTGCACCTGAAAGTGGTACAAAAATGTCAACATTTTTTGATGGTTGGAGAAAAAACATATTTTTTACATTGATTTGTAGTAACGTTCATTTAGGCTAAAACTATTGAACATTTATAACAAATTGTCAAAATCAGCTTCCACAGTGAAAACAAATGATATTGCCGTAAGTTTTTTTGTAGTTTCCGTAGTTTGTAAAGTTATTTGTTTGATTTTAGAACTTATTATTCCCAGTTTTATTGCGAAATTACTTCTTAAACAATTGCTACTAAAAGAAGTGCAAAATTTCCTCTTGGAAACGTGGCCTTTGGTGGTTTTTTTCCACTTTTTCCACATTTTTCCACTTTCCATTTTTACTCAGTGTAGGCAAGAGGTGAGTATAATATAAATCTCTAAAATATCGGAAACTTGTGGAAAGTGAGCAGAATTCTGTCTGAAGCTTCCCTTATCAAATGAAGAGGGGTAAACTGTTCTTGTGCCTTTCAACTGCCACTGGGTTATTACTTTGCAACCTATTCATGTTTGATAAACTTTAATACAACATTGGAAATTAATGTCTTAAAAACTTCCGTAATTTGAAGAAAAAATGAATACAAATGCCCTAAATTTTGTAAATTGCTTGAAAGCTTATTTAATGCAGACTTATTAAAATAACTGCAAGAATACTCAGTTTCAGTTGTATTAGTTTCACAGTGAAACAGATCTAAAAAGTATGTATGGAGTCGACTTAGCACATTAAACAAAAAACAATACAAAACAACTCTCAATACTCAACACGGGTACATACGAGAAAATCAATTGTTTACCTAACAGTCGTCTGTTTGACGCAGCTGTTTTCTTAGATTACCTAATTAGAAAATATCAAACAGTGTGTATAACAAGTAAGTTTTTAATTTTGATCGATCTTGACACATGCCTTTTTCGAAATTCATTTATGAGTGAGGCATGAAGAAAACAATCGCGACATTTTTCATTGGAGGAATCCGTAAGTGCATCGAGTCTTTTCAATGAAGGATATTCAAATTGATATATTGCTCCTAAGTTGAGGAGACATCACTTCAATTTTAGTCGAATGATGAAATGATATAATAAAACGAGATGGTACAATCGATGACCGGGTCAATATAAAACGTTGTATGAATTGAATTGATGTACGTTTCCTACAACAGCATGACCCCGGAGAAGTCACACAATCAATGTATGAATCAACAGATTTTCAATTTACATGAAACAGCATTAATCTAGAGAAGACCAGCTAAAAACCTTTAATAACCAGAAAATATGAAATTCTGAGATTGCATTTTGCTAGAATACATCAGAACTGGACTTAACCTTAAAACTTCAGATGCATGTGTGCATTTTAGTTATATGGCTCCTAAATGTTTTGGATATTTTCTTGGATGCTCATACAGAACTTGTTCGTACATGTACATAAATTACAAAAATTCCCGCATTTTCATCTAACGAATTTTTCCAATGCCAATTTTATTGGTTACAAGTTATAAATTTTGAACAAAAATACTGAAACTGTTGTTACCACTATATTTAATTATAAAAAATATTAACAAACCTTTCCGTCTACATTTTGATTAATCATGTTTTTCCTTGTTAACACATATTTTCATGTATATTGAGTGAAAACGACGACATCTAATTTTTTGTTTTAATGAAGGAAATATATTAAGAAACACTTTGGAATTTTGAATGAACGTGATAAAATGCAACACAATCACAAATGTATTTTTGTTTAAAGATTCAATCATTAACAGTAACGGTGATTATTGATAAATTGTAACATTGACGTCTCATATGTCACTAAATAAACCACATATATGATTTTTTCAATTCTTGGCTCCACTCTTACTTTCATTTTCATGTATAAACTTCAACTAAAGAGAATGAATTTTCGGTTTTTGAAAACAAAAATTTCATTTGCTGTTTCATAGGATGGAAGTGTGACTTTTAGAAATCGAAGTTTTCAGTACGTTATTATATTGTTGGTTTCCGCCATGTTTCTAATTTCATCAGTCAAAATTTTATAAGAATTTGAGAGGTAGATTACTTTTATTACCCACATAAAGAAAAGTGTGTTTGGATAAAAAACAACTCAAGAAACCAAGAAAAATTTACGTAAATATACTGAGGAGCTCCGTCTCATGGAATGATTTGTGAGTGGATCTTCGATTGTGAAAATGGCTAAATGCACACGAATAAACGTGAACGTTCGGGACCCACATTAAATATAACTATTACAGAAATTGTTAATAAAATCCATGTCCTTGTATATAGCGATCTTCGAATAAAACTACGTGAGATACCAAAGTACCAAAGAAATGAGTATTTAAATTGAACGTAAAAGAAGTGAATTTTTCCATAGAACTGGCCAATATTATGATGATATGCTGACACGTTTTTGTCTGATATTTTGCAAAAAAGTAAAAAAAAATTAATTTTGTTATTATCATCACCTATTTTCACTCGATTACCCTGTGCTACTAAACTCGTAAAATCGCAAAAATGTTTAAACCAAAACTCGTCCACAAAGGTTGTGTTTAAACTTAATGGAACGTTTTTCGTAGTTATTTACACTCCTTCTATTCGTGGGGTGGATTAAGAAATACTGTCTCTTAACTTCTTAATTTATTTACACACTATATGATACGCTTAACTTATAATAATTTACTTATAAATATCACTTAAATAATTTCTGCGATTATTTTTACTAATTCGTTATTTTCCTTATGACTATTTATTTAAAACTTAATTAAGTTCGTTACATAAACTTCTCTATATACCACAAATATAATTCTACAAAGTTCTAGAACAAAAAGAAACACAAGAAATAAATAAATAAACATCCCTAGAAATTATTTAAGAGAAACACTTAAATAGCATTTGTTCATTAGTAGAATATTATTATTATTGATGGATTAATTTCATGTCAATAAAATGTTCTTTCAAACTGTAAAAAATTTTCATGAAATTGAAATTTACTAATCTATTTTTTGCATATTATTTAGTTTGATTTTGATATTAATTAACAATAACATCCTTCGATTACAAGAAACTTCAAAAAATTGGATTTGAATTAGTTGGTGATTAGTTTTGTTTCATTAAAATGTTGATACCAAAAATTGATATTTGTTCAGAGAATTTTTTCGATAAAATTTGGATGGACTTTTTTCTATTCACTATTTTTTTCTAAAATCAATTCAAATTGGATTTATATGTCAAATTGTATATATTGTTACAACAAATAACTTTTCCTTAACGTAACTATTTCTTCAGACTACCATTAAAGTAGTATAGCCATTGAATGAAAATTTACATACAAAAATATTCGAATACTAAATATTTTCACATAACTCAACATTAACCAAGAAAATAGATTTGGAAAATGTGTATTTATTAATTAGATATTGAATTTGTAATTGTATCTACATAGAAATCTGTAATACATAAAAAAGTACGTATAACATTTAACTCAGGACAATTAAATAATCCAGTCTTCAATTCTTCTTCATTCTTACTTTCCATAATAAACTAGCTTTTACCCGCGGCTTCGCTGGCATCGAAACCATTAAATAAGTATCAGAAATCATTATAATAGAAAAGAACGAACTCTGTAGCTATATTAGAACCTGAGATATAGATCTTTGAATGTAGAAAAATTGCCAAAAACCTACAAAAATCCATAACTCCACATTGAATGTCCGCGCCTAGCTCCTCTCCAACTCAAACCGATTCAAGTGTTCAAAAACTCAAAAGAAAGAAGGTTTTTCAGCGAGTGTTCTTAAACCAAAACGAACTCTGTAGCTATATTAGAACCTGAGATATAGATCTTTGAATGTAGAAAAATTGCCAAAAACTCTGTAGCTATATTAGAACCTGAGATATAGATCTTTGAATGTAGAAAAATTGCCAAAAACCTACAAAAATCCATATTTACTACTCACAATTATCTCCATTGGCTTCTACAATTTATTTTCAAATACTAGCGGATCTTTATGAGCAATCTAGAGTCCAGCCTGCATAGGCCCCTTTCATACCAAACGAATCCGAATCAATCTGGATCACTCCGAATCAAGTTGAATCTGATTCGTCCTCTCCACTCTTTCACACCAGCTCAATCAACCTGAATCTATAAAAATCCTTTCATCTTCTTTTTGTTTTCCTTCTTTTAGTTGCTTTTGAGCTATCATCATGGACGCAGTTGTTTTAAATGCAATAGTGTTTCGTAGGAGGCAACAGCGGAAACAGAAAACAAGAAAAGTGTGGATACATCACATAAATAGGAAGAGGCCGGATTTTGGTATGTTTCATCTGTGATTTTTATCACTGGCGTCATAAATCGCACTATTTTCTTTAACTTTTAAAATTAATAACTCCACGTCCATCTCGTATGGTTGTTGATTCAAGACTGACCGCACGAGGAATCTGACAGTTTGAATCAAGTACGACCTCGAATCAAACCTGATTGAACCAGATTCGTCCGGTCTGAAGGCGGTAAAAGAGTCCCTTCACATTTAAACGGAGCGCTCGAAGCTGAATCTTGGTCAATCAGATTCAACTTGATTCGGAGTGATTCTGATTGATTCGGATTCGTTTGGTGTGAAAGGGCACATAGTCAGCTAATAAACACGTGTGGACTTTGAAAAGACGCAAAGTTAACAGAAAAATAATATAAATTTTAATGAATCTTCTCACTGGGGAAATTTTAATCATTCAGGTTTATATGTAAGCAATCGTCTTGCCTTACATCACTTTGTATAAAAAGTTCCTTTGAGTCTTATAAGAGTATTTGTAATTAGGGGGTATGTTTCATTCTTAACCCCTATCCAGACTCTCTGCGAGGGCAAGATTGTTAACGGTGCGCTCGTATCCTTTCATTTTTGTGTATCACGATGGAGTAAAGATTTTTGTATCACTTTTATAGAATGATACCAAACAGAATGTCTTCGTCGTTCTGTTGCGATGTCTTGACGTCATCCATCACCTTCTCTGTTCCAACTTTCTTTTCTTAGTTAGGTGATACAAACGAAAGACATTATATTATTGGTAGACACATAAAGTATCTAACGCAGTCACTTGATTCACGCCCATATTATAGTAGACGTAGCAGGCAACTGATAAACCGAAAGTGTGGATCCACTCGCCAAGACTTGCGTCGAGAGCCTTTAGTAGGTGCCTTGCAAGAGTCTGAGACGGGCATTAGATAGAAATAATGTTAACTAAAAGTTCAAGATAGACTAATACTTTCCAACATTTAGTTATTAAGCTTCAAAATTTTTACACTTTTAAAATTGCCGTAAAAAATACAATTATATTACGATTATATTAAAACAAATGTTTTTGTGAAACAAAGAACATAAAATGGAAATTGATTTCTCAATTATTACACAAAAACTGAATGAGAGTAATTTGTTACCTATATCAAAAACTTCATACTCGTACATTATGTATCGTTATATAATATACAGTACAGGCAAATTGAGTGATTTTCAGCTGAAACCTTGCATTAAGGTTTCAACTCAAAATTCCCCTCCCAAAACCTCCTGGATTCTGGGAGGTTGAGTCTAGCAAATCTCAACAAGATTACGGGAACAGACTTTTGAAATTTTGACTTGAAACTCAAAAAAAATTTATATGCGAATAACTCGAAAACTATGAGAAATTCAAAAAAAAATACTGCCACATAATATGTAGAGTACAAAATTTTCTACAAAAAAGTATCCCAGGTATTTGTTCCTAACCTCAAAATTTTCGCCTTAAAATGGGTTTATACACTAAAAAATGTTTTGAATCGCGTATAACTCGAAAACTACGAGGAATTTAAAAAAAAAGTGTTGTAGAAAAAAATATACTCAAACAAATTTTAAATTGCGGATAACTCGAAAACTATGAGGATTTCAACTCAAACTGCCGGGACAAAAAATGTGGAGTACAACATTATGTACAAAAAAGGTTTAAATTGTTTCCGAACCTCAACATTTTCATTACAAAATAAGTCTGAATGCTTAAAAATATTTTGAATCGCGAATAACTCGAAAACTACGTAGAATTAAAAAAAATGTGCCAGAGCCAAAACATTTTTATGGAAGAGAAACTAGTAGGAAATCTGTGATTATTGAAATAATCATCAACCGAGAACGAAGATAGTGTTCATGATCGCGTTTTTTAAAAGTTAGTTCATTTAAACGAGGAAGTAATTCATGTGTGTTATATACATGAAAATATTGTTAATAACACAACGAAAAATATCGCGTTGGATTTGCTTATTGTTATGGCGAATAATGAAATATATCAATTGAAACTTCAAGTGCTTATATGGCCAATATACCTCTCAATTTACTCAGATATAGTGGCTGGCTGGAGACGTTTTTGTAGAATATTTCGAAAAACCGTGCCCGTACTTTGTTAGTACTTGTTCAGTACCCGAAAGCAGTGGCGTCGATTGGTGAGATTCATTTATTTCATAAATTTCTTCAAAAAATAGAAACTGAAAAACATGAAAAGAAAAACTGAAATCAGTTGACAAAGCTATTCAAGATTTTACACGTAGGACAATTTATAGTTTATATAAGGAGAACAGGGTTGCGACATTAGAAGTAGTACAGCAAAAGGTAGCAAATTATCCAGAAACAATTATACCAGTTTAGAAACATTGCGTCAAGTTTAGTCAGCATGTGGTTTTAACACATGCTAATAGACACATAATTTATCTAAATGAAACATTATTTGACAGTCACGATGTAGTAAATTTCGGTTGAGTTGACAATAGTGAAAATTGCTATTTGAATGGGCCATGTTCTAAAGAGAAAAGCATTATAATAATACACGCTGGAAGCTGTATGGTTTTCTGCCTAATGCTTTATTAATATATGCTAAAAAAATAAAAGCCTGTGCAGCTGATTATCATGAAGATATGACAGCAGAATGATTTGAAAAGTGGTTTATTGCACAGCTTTTACCTTACATTCCACCACAGTCAGTAATCGTTATGGACAACGTATCCTACCATTCGCTGCAACTCCTTAAGATACCAAATAGTAGTAGTAACAAAGCTCCAATTTTAGTATTTATGTCTGAAAAAAATATTCCTATTCCTGTCAGCGACCGTAAAAAAGACCCAACAAACAAGAATTTCATATTGTTAGTGAACTCAGTCTACCTCCTTACTATTGCATATTTAACCCTATAGAGTTAATATGGGCACAAGTAAAACCAGAATTACGAAAATGTTATCAATCGCCAGAGCTTAGTAAAGAGGTTGTAGCACTCGTAAAGAAAGTTTTAGCAGCAGAGATGGTGAGAGAAGAAGATGAGTATGTGGTATGTGTTATCACCCTCTTTACAACTCTGCATAATTCAATCAAATGATGACTCTAGTTCAGACGATTCTGACTACCATGATTATTTATAGATACTTTTGAGTTTTTTTTCTTTTTTTTTATTTGTAAAGAATTTATTTTCCTTTATGGTTTTTGCTTTGAAATTTTGTTTACCAGAAAAAACGAATGTGGTACAAAAAGGGCTCAGTTCACGTCTGGTACCCTGTTTAAGCCAAACTCCCTTAGATATATTTTACTCGTTTATTCACGTTTTATAATTCAATATTCAGTTGTAGAAAGTTAATGAGGTATAATAATGATTCTTTTCGAAGTTCCAAGTAGGACTACAATTAAGTGCATAAGTCTAAAAACGGCGTATAATGCCGTCCAATTTATAATGATTCGATTGCCTTTTAAAGAATACTTTTTCGCATAAGATATACATATTTTTAAGAGTATTTATAAAAATAATAAATTTATAAAATGAGGTATTTACGGTAGATCAAACAAAATTGTTGGCAAGGATTTTTATAATCTGCAGTTGATATTGGAAGAACTATACTTATGGTGGATATTTTTGATTCGAACACCGTGTACAATACACAAACTAATATAAACAAAATATATTGTAGTTGTAAATTAACCTTCACCATGCATTGTCATTAAAAATTCGATAAAAAAAATGTTTAGTAAACAAACCACGACCTGATTCATGTCGTTGAAAGGCTAAATTTTTGTATGCAGAGATAAAAACTTTAATTTGCCAATTTACCGGTTCAATTTACAATTTTCACAATGCTTGAGTTAACATATCAAGGTATTTCAGAATGTCTTTTTTTGAAGGTAAATGGGTACAAGTTTTTCAGTTAAATCATGAATTATATACAGCGTGTCCTGTCATTATGAAATAACAACGTTTGTTAATTTAGTTAAGTACTTTTATAAAATTGTTTCAATAATATACTTTTTCAATTACAAAACGGTATGATGAATTTATACATACGGTATATCTTACTAACGTAATTTATCTATAATCCTAAAGTTTACATGGTTAACTATTCACTAATTTATTTAAATAAACTTTTTAGTTCACTTGTCTTTGTCCTGATATATTCACTATGACCTCAACTTATTTACTACTCACAGCTGCTAAGCATGCGCTTTATATATTAAAATCAAATTCTACATCTTTTAAATTCTTAAGGACTCTAAAATGGCGAAAACAGAGGAAAAGGACTTCTTAGAAATTGTCTCTATAAAAACATAATGTATATAGGTCACAAAAATATGCGCATCCGCTAAAGTTTAGCTTCGATAAAATTTGTTCAGGAGTAGTTTTAGCTAAATTGAGTACGTTGTCCTGCTTCTTAAATAAAATGGCAGCGCTGCGCCTATCGACAAGGATCTGTCAAAATTTGAGCAACATCAGTTCTCCTAAATATTGATAGTAAACTTTTCTTCGACATCAGTGTTAGTCTTTCATCTAAAAGCTACTTTCGCCAATTCCAAATTACTGTAACTGGTGTGCATACACTACTAACCTTTAGGGACAATACCAGTTTATTTTTCTTGCGAAGCATCTTGTCATTGTGACGAATAATCCCCTAAAGCAGATCCAGAATCGCCCCAGTCGTTCCACTCAAAAGACACTAATTATATATTTTCAAATATTTTTTCTGTCACTAAATCAATTCAATAAATGAAACTCGAATGGGTTATCAAGAAAAAAATCTTAGCTCTCGGGTCGAAACAATCTATTACCATAATTTGAATCCGTATGACATACAATTATGGGAATAAGCTAAATCGAGCAATGTAGAAATAAAATAGGGATAAATATTAAGAAGTGGGACTCCACCCCAAACTTACTTTGAAAATTTTATGCTGCAATTCAGATCCTTTTAGGGGGTAAAATATTTTATTTTTAACATAATTTTAGTTTACAGTTTCATGATTTCTTTATACATAAATAGAAAGTTATTTTATTTATTATATTATGAATTAACAACAATTACAAAATACTTAACAATTACATCTAATATAAAAATCACGAATCGATGTAACCAAACCATGCAAGCGATCAGTGTGGTCAGCATAACATCTGAACTGAAATTCCGCGATGTAACCATCCATTTTAGTACCACAGCGGCCATATTTTAGCATATTATTATGCACCGGAATCAGGGTCCACGAAATTATAAGTATGATTAACTGTCAACTGCTTGAAATCTATAATATTAAATAAAAGAAAAACATACATTTTTCACGATAAACTTTCAACGATTGACATAATGAGCTGATGAATGTTTAGATAAACTTTCGTGGAAGAAGAAAAGAGTTATAATCTACACTGGGGGGCTGTGCCAATTTTTTTAAGTGACTAGAAACGTGCAGATATAACATCAATTATATATTATTATTCTTCTTCTAATTACAGTGCCTGTCCGAGATGAATTTTGGCGATGATTGGGACAATCTTTATTCTGTCAGCAGCAATGCGAAAGAGTTGTATTGAATCAGGTTCTAAGGATCTTAAACCAAGATGTTCATCTTCTTCCTAAACCACTTTCTTCAAATATTTAACTTAACCGGATGGCTTGGAGCAATGCATTTCACATTTATGGCCGAAGTACTATAGTTTGTGAGTTATTATGCTTATAATTGCTCCTCGTTATTTTACAATTCTTCTGAGGACTTCTTCATTTGTTACCCTTGCAGACCAGGATATCTTGAGTCTATAAAGCCACATTTGGAATGCTACTAATTTTTTGCTCATATATATTCGTTTTAGGTGAAGGACTCAACTCCATAAAACAGGATATATAAAACTAGAGAGATAATGACACTTAAATAAGGCACCCATATGGTTAAACGAGCATCTTGCCATTTCGATGCGTGCCAGAATCATTCTGGTAATAGTACAAATAAAATTCTGTTCGAGGAATTAATCTCCTATCCAATCTAAAATATCAGGTAATGATAGTAATAACGAACAATTTTAGCAGTTTATGTAAAAAGTATCAGTCTGCTTCGTTATTGACGCCTGCTGAGGCATATATACAAAGCAGCTCGAGCGGATCAGTATTTTCAATGTTGGTTGTACAAGAGTGGAGCGAAATATGATGTTTACTAGAAACTAAATTTAAATTTGATATGACCCTCCAATATTTAAAGTGAAAGCAAAAACTGACAACATTTTTGATAGTCAGACACGAAAAAATTTCATTGTATGTTATTATTATAAAAATTATCTAAGTAAACCTAATTCTAAACATGTGATATACATGAAGTGTCAAATGAAAAAAGTAAAATTACATATTTGTGCAAAAAATATTGATGTTTCCGAACTCATAGTACTTATTTTAATTAATTTATGTGGCTATTGTGAACTTTTTCCATCAAAATAGTATATACTCGTAAGGAACAAAAAATACATCAATTTTAAATGTTTTAAAAGATTTGGAGGCGTTTAAGTTCCTCATAAACAAATCAAAATTGTGTCGCGAGATTGCGAAACAAAGAAGCAAAGCAGAAAAATGTTTATACATATAAATGTATTTAAATTTTCTAAGAGAGTCAACGGAGAAAGTTTTTTTTGGAACGTACTTGAAGCATGTCGAATGACCTAAGTATAAATAAATCTTCGTGACATGTAACAGAATCAGATCAAACTGCAAATTTCCAATGAATATCCGGTTTATTCAATTACACGAACACTTATACATTTTTAGAATACTTTCGTTTCAGCATTGAATTATGATGAGTATGTTCAACATATATTTAAGTAATAAAATAAATGAAATAATTTATTTCTATGGAAAATTTTACATAATTTATAGCCACAAATATCTGAAAGTAATTTTTTATTGGTCTCATTTAGAATAAAACTGCATTAATTGGTAGTACTTTTATGTTAGTTAATTTACAGAAATACGAGATTAGGTTAATATTTTTTCCATATCATTTTTATTTTTCAAAATGGATAATCGATTAACAGAAGTCCATGACCATCTGAAAAAAAACGGTCGCCATCACTTTTCCGGCTGATGAAACCGTTTCTGCCTTTTTCGGAACAGGTTCATGTACAGTTATGAAACTACGGACAAAGGCATAGGAAGTGTTTATACGAATGCACTTATAGTCCTAAGTGAGCAAACTCGACAAATAACAGACGGAGAGTTTACGCATGAATTATTCTCCAGTAAGTAAATGACAAATGCGTTCTTATACAACTGTCGTCCAGTCCATTCTGTAAACTTTTTAGATGGTGTCGCCTTTTCTGGTCCTCCCAAATGTTCATCATCAGTCAAGCTGATACGACTACGTTTTAATGCAGCGGCCCAATATTTTTGATCGTAGATGATGTTGCAGAGTCTTCGTACACAGTAACTAACTCTTCTTTCATTTGCAAAATCGTATTTCCTTTCACTCGACTCGATATTCGATTTCTTCCATTTACAAAATAATATTCATAACGACTTATACTATTAAACCAAAAGAAAATCTAAGCGTCAAAAAAATCTGAAATTCTAGTGAGGATCTTTCAAAGCGTGCGCAAATGTGTTTCTCAACATATATTGATGTGCCAACATTGAGATCGAAAAATTTCCCGCAAAATCAAAAATAATAATAAGAAAAGGTGTGTGTTTGTGTCTATTTGTAGTAATGGCATCAGGTCTCGCTATTTTTCACATACTGTATGGTAAAAATGTATATATAAGAAATTTCTAGCAGTCGTTAGTAACATCCTGGAATGGTACTATATTGATACTGACCATTATGCAAAAGTCCAAATAAGATATATTTACAAACTTTTGATATATACGTGAAAAATCAGTTTTTATATGGAAAATTGATTCATTTTTATTGATTTGCTGGTGAGTTTTCCAAAGACTCTAAACGTGGTACTGCACCAAAGAGAAAAATATTGTGCAGAATACACTATCTTTACGTGAGAAAAATGAATGCTCGTAATTTTTTAACTACTTTGGAATGACAGTATTAATACATTAATGCCCAAAACTTTTTCTGTTTTTCAATTGATATTGTTTCAAAATGTTCTTGAATAAATAAATCATCATCAATAAACTTACGTTCAAGCAACTAAAGATGCTTGTGATCAGTTATGGAGTTATTTCTATCAAGCAATTCAGGATTAAAATTAAGATCAAATAATTTTGAAATTATTTTTATGAATGGTCTATGTTAGAACAGAGAACAACATGAATCAGAGCCAAACATAAGGTCAAACGGAAATGACTGCATCTGCTCTGCCGGTACCCTGCCTTGGCGATAATAGGAAATCAAATTCTGGGGAATTACATAAAAAACTTCATTATAGGTTGGATGCTTAAAAATACGCTATGAAAAGGAAAAACACGCATGATGGTTATATAGTTAACTAAGTTTGCAAATTCTGGTAACACAATTACCCTAAAGCCTCCGGATAAACCACCACCTATCAAGATCGTGACGTTATGTTAAGAATGTGAAGGAGCACATGTTGTGTCTTGATTACTTCAACATACTACACAGTAATGCCTAAATGTATTTCACTTTTTTTTGTAAAAATAAACCTCTTATATTTTTAATTCTTGGTTTAATACAGACATAGAAATACTTTGGTAATAAGAACACGTGTTGCTTTTTTCTATGCTCTACCTCATTATGGATCACAACTATGCATCAATGAATATTGCCCAATAGTACATACTTCGAGACCCTGATGGTCCCTACGTCTGGACTACCAATGTTGTTGGTCTCATGGAATCGTCTTGGCTCTAAATATGTAAACCATAGCTTAGATCATTTATCTATGCATTAAATTTTTAAAGGTATTTCGGAAGATGTTTACACGTGGGCATTTGTGAAACATCACATAGCAGCTCTTCTCAAATATGCATTACATCAGTCATGTTAAAGATACGGCCCGCGGTCCGCTTCCGGCCCCTAGGCCGTATCAATAAGGCCCGCGATTGCAATGTGTCACAGAAAGGAGCTTTTAGACTTCATTCGATTGCTCATTTAAAATCATTTGGCACAGTGAACCAAAAAAAATGGATGAATATTCTCAACTCCTGCAAAATTTGATTACGGAGCTCAACAATCGTTTTGAAGACTTTCACAAAATGAATTAAATGGAATTCCCAATTTTCAACAATCCATTCAATTTTGAAGCTTCACAGGCAAATGGAGTTGATAGATCTTCAATCGGATAGTATTTTGAAAAAAAAAATTTAATGAGATTGACGCTATTACATTTTATACATAATGTTTCAAAAGTTTGGATATTGGATATGGAATTAAAAAGCATGCAGTACACATTTTCTGCATGTGTGGTAGCACCTATTTATGTGAGCAGATGTTTTCCGTCATGAAAATAAATAAGAGCAAACATCGCACAAGACTTACGAATGAATATCTCCAATCAATTCTTAAAATAACTACAACGACTATGATACCTGACATCAATGAGCTTGTCAAAAACAAGAGAAGTCAGGTATCTGGATCCTCGAGCTCAACATACATACCGTCTTTCATAACTGATATGATTTTTAATAACCGTATAATTTAATAAATGAAATGTTGAAACATTTCAGTTCATTTATTTTTATTTTCAATCTGGCCCACCTATGAATTCAAAATTTAATATATGGCCCTCTGCAAAATTGAGTTTGACACCTCTGTATTACATTGTTGAAAAATTTGTGTGAAAAGTTACATAAAAATAGAATTGAATGTATTTACTTAAAAAAATCAAGTTTTTTATAAATTCAGGTTTAAAAATATTCATTAAAAATAACAGAGTTGGCATTTACATGACATTTCAATATAAAATGAGTATTTTTAAATAGTTTAAATAGATATTTTGAAAGCGATAGTTAAATGTTAAAAACAACACGTTTGCAAAAACGCTTACTTTTCCTATAGTCTAGTCACCAGTGGTAAGAAACTGTAAGATTTAAGTTTTGAAAAACGACACCAATTTTCATAAAAATTTGGATTCACACTTTATGTACCCTCTTCTTCAAAACATACCTAAGCCGACAAGTACTTTCTATTTTGGATTGAAAAATACCTCTTATTAAAAACAAATAAAAAACCTTATATTTTACCATTATTTGGTTGAAATGTAAATCTCCGACACCCTCGAACAAGTTTATGATTAATTTCACAGATATAACCCCTTTTAATCATAACTTGAGAGCAACAAATTTCAAAATAAGCTTCAAACATCTTTTCAGTAACTTTAATCTCAGGCCAGAATGATCACAGTTTTCGAGCGTCACGTTTAATTTTCGGTGGAAAATTAAAATTTAAAACATGATCTACAAGAACTATTCCTTTTTTGTGCGTTAATTCTTCCTTGATGTCTATTTAGTCGTATAATAGATACTAGATTTTATAATTGTTAATGAGCAGTTATCAGTGATTCATCTCCTCACACGAATTTTGCGCTAAAGTTTAATACTAATGAGCTATTTTTATGCTGAAATACCGGAAAGTATAAAAACCGTGAACCTAAGTAACATATCAATTATGCTGCTCATAAGTAGACAGCCTTTTAAGGGCAATAAAAAGATCATTTTCATAGTTCAATTAACTGATTATATTTACCCACTGGTCTATCAGGATAGATAAAGACTCGATTAATACGAATGCGAACTTTAAACTGCCATAAGTCCTCAAATTATCACGCTGCAAAAATAGAAAAAAAATTCGGTAAAAAAAACGTACAACCAATTAATGGTGAAAACATTTTTCCATATCCCTAATAATTTTTTATTTATTTAAAAAAATCCGTTTTTTACAAAATTATGAAATAGTGGATTATGCCCTGCGATTTTTGTCACCATAGTGAGGAAGGATGCCAAAAAATATTTTTACTTGCTCATCATAAAGTGCTTTTCATTTACTTTGTAAATGGTTTTTCTCAGAAATTTTATCCTTTTCTAGATATTAGACCTTTGAAGGTTTTCTTTTTGGGAGAAAAATAGCTTTCCTTAACAGGCAATAACTCAATCCTTATTGAGTTTACAGGAGTCATTGAAAAAGAAATTTCTACGTTTTTTAAAACCTGACCTAACTTTTTGAGTTATTCATGAAAAGGTTAAAAAACATGATTTTTTCATTTTGAATCATTAATAATAATAAGAGAGTCTCAATTTTTAAATAAACTTTCAAACAAAGGTTCTTTAGAATTGGTCAATCTATCGATTTTCGAGTTAATATTGGTTATAAAATTTCAATCTCCTACAAAGGGTTGCTTTCACTGCCAGTGCATAGATTTTGAATACAATTATGAATATTTCCTAAATCCAAATTTTCAATGTTGTTTCTCAAAATTTCTAAGAAAAATTGGTGACTTTACCACTAGAATATAAATTTTAACTGTATCATCACTGTAATTTTATTACTGGCAAATACAATTACAATTATTTATTTGCTCTTTAACATGAAACTTGTTTTCAACAAACGTGTTTCAATATACCAAATGTAATCATTTATTTTGAATTACAGAGCATTGCTCATGACAAAAAACAAAGTTTATTTGAACAATTAACACCCTGTATAATAATATGGAAAATAAAAAATATCCGTGAAGGTCAACCGACGATTAGGCGAACATGTGTGTTTATCAATAATGACGTCATTAGATAATAAAAAGTATACATTTTATATATAAATATATATATATATATATATACATATATATATACATATATATATATATACATATATATATATACATATATATATATATACATATATATATGGGGTTTTTTTATTGGGAACGTGGCAAGGAAACACCAAAGTGGACTAACTTTTTCCGAGCTTTTTCGAATACTTATGTATTCATCGTTTGGGACTGAAGTCATGGTCAAATACAATATAAGAAATATGTATAAATGTATAACAATAATAAAATTTTACTTACAATAATTAATTGAGATATACTTACATTTATACATATTTCTTATATTGTATTTGACCATGACTTGAGTCCCAGTTTTATATATTTCTGTAGCCAACTTATTTTGATTTTAGGTCTCTTCTGTTAGTTTTTTCAACAAGTAAACAATTGAGGACTCGACCTATTTCAGTTTATTAAAATACGACTTGACATTGACAACTTGCTTAATTATTTAATCAACAGATTACCTATAACATGAATATCAAAATCAAAATATGTTTCAATTACAATAATTAATTTTTCCTTGGCTGGCCTTTATCAAAAATGAATAGGAACCATCATTTAAATAACTCAAGTACACTGAAATTTATAAAATAGAACTATAAATTTTACTCAAATTGTTTGGGTCTATTTATCAATGGTAGTTTACTCGTTCCTGTATATATAAACCATTTCTTCTTTTATTTGTATCTGTTTCAAGCATTTTTGAATTTGGTTTGGTTATTTCATGTTCAAGGTACTTGTAAATTACTTCTTTTGTTTTAGTGTTTCGAAATATATTATATCCTTTATGACTAGTTCTAATATAATATTTATTGTAATAAATTGGGAAGTCTTTTTTAATATGGTAAGGAAAGGTGTTTTACGTTTTGATGTTTTTCATGTTTTGTTCCTTAATTGATTATAGTATTTGTTTATTTTTTCAAACCTTCGAAAACTATGTATTCATCATTGGAGAATAAATTAATCAAGAATATATGAACTTTGTAATAAAATATTAAAATCATAAAATAACTTTCAAATTGACTGTAGACATGTAGACATGAATGAATTGAGTTCGTTGAATATGTGTGTAATTTTTTTTAAAATGTTAGAGCCCGTCGATTAATATTTCTATTTTTTTTTTCAAACAATAATGATGTACAGGGTGCGGCAGCATAACTTCCTTTTTTAAAAAGTTCGCCATTTAGTCGGTAGATGTCGTAACGGAGTGCTAGTGGTCTCGTTCGAGAGGGGGGACTATAAAGTTTTGTCCCGGCACAGTTCAGTCGCCATCATGCGTTGGAACAGTGAGGAGCGTGCGTTTGCCGTTGAGGTTTACTTTTCGAGCGGATGTTCTGTGATCGCAACCCAGCGCGCCTTTCGAAATCGCTTTAATTTAGCCCCCTTGGCCCCTGTCCCGGACCGGAAATCAATTGTTAAGTGGGTCACTGCGTTCAGACAAACTGCAAGTGTGACAAGACGAAGAACTGGAGTTCCTCGGCCCATTAGATCACCGGAGAACATTGAGTTAGTTAGAACTTCAGTGTTGCGATCACCACGGCGTTCTGCGCGCAAACATGCGTCTGCCCTTGGACTTTCCGATCGTTCTGTGAGGAGAATACTTCATGATGATCTTCATTTTCATCCATACAAGATGGCAATTGTGCAGGAACTTTCTGAACGTGACTTCAATTCTCGGAGGAACGCGTGTGAGGTTTTTCTGGAAGTCGTTCCTGAGGACGCTATTGTTTTTTTTAGTGATGAAGCCCATTTTCATTTGTGTGGATCCGTAAACAAACAAAACATGCGCTACTGGGCTGATACCAATCCTCGACAATTGCATCAACGGCCTTTGCATTCACCTAAAGTCACAGTGTGGTGTGCAATTTACTCACGTGGAATTATTGGTCCCTGGTTCTTTGAGGAAAATGAAGTCACAGTGACAGTGAATTCGCACCGGTATGTAAACATGTTACAGGAATTTTTTTTCCCACGGCTAGATGAGTTGGACTTAGGGGACACTTGGTTCCAACAAGACGGAGCAACGGCACACACTTCAAGAACATCGATGGCTGTTTTGAGGGAACACTTCCCAGAGCGCCTTATCTCAATTAGGGGCGATTTGGAGTGGCCAGCCCGCTCTCCCGATTTGACCCCTTGTGATTATTTCCTATGGGGTTTTTTGAAATCCCGTGTGTATGTGAACCGTCCAAGGACCCTACAAGATTTGAAGACGAACATCCAGGAAGAAATTGCCAACATAACGCCTGCTATGCTGGCAAGAGTCATGACAAACGCCAGAAATCGGTTTACTCAGTGTATGGAGAATGGGGGACGTCACCTAACTGATTTGATCTTCAAAACTCAGTAAAACAAAACTTTATGTATGTGCCTGTATTATAAAAAACGAATAAAAAATTTCTGATTCATACAATAAGTTTTATTAACTTTTGAAAAAAGGAAGTTATGCTGCCGCACCCTGTATATAGGATTTTCCAATTTATAGATATGACATCATTGTTGATTTTATTAAATGGCAACACTGTCATTTTGATGGTTATTTTTGCAAAAATTTTTACATAACTACCAGATATAAATTTCTAATCCTTGCCAATTGCAATCATAAAAGACATTGAATAAGTAAGGAAATATTTGATTTCAATTATATTAATAGGAGAAAAGCTTATTGACTTTTTGACAATATTCCGACCTAACAAATTATTAATTTGAAATATATTCTTCAGAAACTTTATTTTAGTCAGTTTAATATAAACTTATACGCTGTTCTGTTGAATGCGTCCTTTCGATGTTCACACGTTCACCCATTTAGTCAGCCTTACTAGGGATGGCGATCTGAAATCGATTAATCGTAGAATCGATCCTTCGGACCAAATAAATCGATTTTTTAAATCTATATGTTGTACTGAATCGATTCAGTAGATCGATATTTAACCCTTGAAAATCGACATTCGTTTTATTCTGTTTTGGTGAAAAAAATTAAACATTATTTATCACAGGCAGTTGTGCACCTTAAGTATGATCCTGTACTTTGGTGGCAAGACTAAAAAATATTCCTTTTTTCAATTGGCGACAACATCGCAAGTGACGAACGGAACCGCTTCGATCCCAGTAGACTTGACAGACTATTGTTTTTAAAAAGCTTAGATATTAAGCATTGGGAACTATAATCTATATTATCGATTTCCTCAACTTTTAACTTTTTATGGCACTTGCTTTTTTTTGATAAAATGGATTGTACATTGTAAATACAAACTTGAAAAAAATCGTTTTTTTAGAAATCGATTCATCGGGTTACAATTCGAATAGATTCAAAAATCGATCATTTTTGAAAGAATTGTCATCCCTAAGCTTCAAACACTCGTTCATCCGCGGAAGGTAAGTTCTTTTTGCTATGGTACTGATTGACGACGATGAAGCGATAGTATTATTAAGCCATAAGTTTATTTTGAAGATGAACAATAGAAAAACAGTGAAGAGGATGCGAAAAAAGTTGTGTAAGTATTGGTTATTAAAAAGGAAAACATATAGTCATGTTTATTTACTTAACGAATGGAAATTTAAATCCGAAGATTTCAAAAACTACCTCTGAATGCTCGAGAAAATCTACCTATTTACCCTCATGCATTTAGAAAAGTTATTCGTGAACCACGTGAAGCTTTTTATAAACCTACTAAATTCATTTTTTTTTATATGACTCAATTTTTCTATGTGTAATTAAATAGCAGCTTCTTTTTAGTCTCGATCATGGTATTTTTGTTCTATTTGTATTCGAGAGAATATAATGCGAGCAACAACACAACAGTCCGAGAAAACTCACACAATTTGCGCACAGACTAGAGAACAAAAACAGGTACATCGTACAGTGTTGCTCGAAAGAATGGATTGTCGATCTTGCGCCGGTTGCCTGCACACGCACAAAAAACTGCCCGCTTCGATCTCCGTAGATGCTTTGCTTTCAGGTGAACCGAAAAGTGTATGACAACCAATAGCTGACTATACGAATTTTCTCAAAACGCTACATTTCTAAAGATAATAAAGGGACCACCGTAATTTAGTAATAAGTCTTCACAGTCAAAGATAGGTTTTATTACTAAAATTTGTATTTGCAGGCAGTTACTAATCGAAATATCAATTTGTTCAATCTTACTAAACCTAATATCTATAACTAAAACCTAGAAGTCACCATAGTTATTAACCATCTGCGTGGATGTAAACAAAAGAAAGGAAAGCTATTTACGGAGGAATTTAATAAAATTCTTGAAGAAGCATCAGATGATCCATTTATTATGACCAAAGTAAGCCATCAGAAACGAAGTTTTGAGTATATTGAGTAAAAAGTGAGTCAGCCGAACGAATGTGTTAGATTCAATAAAAATTGAAGAAAGCTCCTATAGTCAAAATACATGTCACCAAAAAAATACATTTAGACTGTTTACAGTGTCAGGTAAATTTTACACAATTTGTAGACACCACAACCACCTCATGCCATATCAAAGTTGAAACGATGAAGAAAAATAGTGAAAGTAATTAAAGAGAATAACTGTACCATACAAAGTGTAAACAGTATTACAAGTACCCCAATTATATGACGTGTAAAAAAATCGCCCGGTAACTTTGAATAACTGACTAATCTTACTATTAATTATAATTATATGTTAAAAAAATGAATAATAAATTGTATTTTCCTGGTAGTTTTGATTTTGATAAAATATAAGATTCTATTTGCGAATAATGGCTAATTCTCATGAGTAATAGTCATGATGGCTTTCTCAATGAATAATACTATTTCCCCTATGAATACATGTTGATCCACGATAAGTATTATTATGACTAGACTGAATACTAGTAACAAAAAACTTCAAAAAAGTTCAATTTTTTGCCTTCATTCTTTCAACAAATCAAAAACTTTATCATCAAGTAAAAAAAATGTTTTCTACAAAACATAAATATACAGTATTATAGTATATTTCATCAGGAATCTGGAAATAGGATTGTCCGTGATTGTGCGTACCCATGTAGGAGCCCCCAGACTTGAAAGACGGGGCTTAGCTTGGGCCAAAGCTGGGAAACTCGCTTCTGGCAAACCAATAATGGCTCAAGCCTGGTTGAAGTCTGGGTAACTTAGCCCCGGACATTCTATAGTCACCCAAGCCTGGCTTTGTAACCTTACCTCGCAAATCCCATATTCACCTAAGCTTGGCTGAACTCTGAGTAACCCGACCTCGGCCATCCTATAGTTACCCAAGTCGGGCTGAACTCTGAGTAACCCGACCTCGGCCATTCAATAGTCAACCAGGCTTGGCAGAACTTTGAATAACTATATAAAGTTTTCTTCTAATATCTTATCCATAATAGATACCTTAACATTAAAAATAACAACAAAAAATGGAACAATAAAAAATAGTATCAGTTCTTTATATGTGTAATTATTTAACTAATATTTTTATGTAAGTTCATTAATTAGTAGAGTGCATTAATAAAAATTTTTCAAAAAACTATAATTTTATGAACAAAATATTAAAAAACTATTTTTACAAGCAACCAGCCTGGCCCAGGGTGACAGGCCAGTCTTGGGTTTATATAGGCAACCAGGCCTGGTCCAGGCATGCAAACCAAGCGAGGGACATTATTATCATCCCAGAGTCCCACCAAGTTATGGAAGCACGGAAAAATCCATTTCTGGGCGTGTAATGAACGATACTTTTTATTTTTTTTATACTTTTTATTATACTTATCTAAAAACAACGCAAAAAGGGATAGGAATTGAATTTAGAAAATTTTATTTTCAAAGTAATCATAATACATAGAAATAGTACCAAACATGATTAATATTCCCATAGCAACAATATATGTATTATCGGCATTGTTTATTTTCTGTTAATTTAATTGATATTAGTTTTAAAAAATGTACTTGGAAGAAAATCCAGATATTCCTAAAAACATATTAGACTCAGAAGCATAAGCCATTACTGATTTGTTATCGGCAAAATCCAGGTAGAGATATGAACACGAATATCAACTTTTTATGGAATGGCGAGATCTCAAAAAAGTTAAAACTGTAAATGATGATATTCTTCTAGTTTATTTTGTCATCGAAAAAGCCAAGAATATGTAATCTTCCATGTTATGGAGTCGGTTCTCAATGCTAAAAGGTTGTTTAGGTATAAAAGAAATTTTTGACAACACAAAATATCCAAAAACTATTGTTTTTTGAGGCTTCAAGGTATGGGCTATACACCAAAAATGTTCAGGTTACGGAGGACAAGTAACCACATTTTTATGCGAAGCTTCAGATGAATATCTACAAAATGCAAAAGTGATTTTAGGCTTTGAGGTCTTTGGCGCATGTCGAAGAGATCATTTATTATGTTTGAGTTTAGACGATGTGAAAGATAATGGGCGATTTATTGTTTTTCCGAGATTTAAAAAATCATATGCCAAGAAGTTTTACCATTAGCAATGAGGGATGTACATTCGAGCCCTGTGCACTTTATCGTAAATGCAGGTCTACGGCGTAAAAATATAAACCGCAGAAGATTATTTGTTGCATACCGAAATCATAGGTGTTACGCCCAACATGTTGGAAGCCATACCATCAGCGCTGCTCCGAAACTTGTTGCAAAATACCTGAAACTGGAAAATCCCGAAGAATATACCGTACATGTCCTTTTTTGGCAATCCTGTTAGTAGAAGGCGGCGCTGATTAGTTCACTCTGAAAAATAGGGAGGATGACGTTCTTCCCAATGTAGAAGAAAGATAATAGAATAATCAATACAAAGAATAATAGAAGTATCAGAAAAATTGTTTAACCCTTGTCACATACAATAATACAGAAAGCTTTGAGATATTTCAAGAGAACAATCAAATACCGAAGGGACTAAACTTCTGCAATAATACAAATTGTACAATAAACGTTACTATTAATACCAACGACCTAAATATACTAATTATGTTGGTTTCAGAAAAGTATTATAAATAAATAATTGTTTTTCCTTATAATTAATTTCAATTGTATTTTTTTATCTAGCGCACGGAAAAAAATCGACGATCGGAAAAAAATTTCCGTACGCTATTCTGAAAATGGCACCTTTACATCTTTGTGAAAACGGATAAAAACTGTGTGTTCTCAGATAAATAGTATAATAAAAAATAAATTACAGCATACCTGCTAAACAAAGATTTTTTTGAAAAAGTTAAGTGATCTTAAGAATGTTTGTAAACTGATGTGAAAATACACCGAGCACTCGAGAAAACTGTTAAAGGCTTTGTCGGGTTATATATAGTAAGACTATTCACTTTCCACTGATTTTATTTCAAGATTTGATTTCCGCGAAATCTCCGATTGTAGAATGTGCGTGGTTTGTCGTATTTTAGAAATACACTTCCGAAAGGTGCTAGTGAAAATAAAAAAGATGTAAATCAAGAGTGCGTCCTTCGAAAAAATGCGCACGTGTTGAAAATAGAAATAAAAATAGATTCAAAAATGTTTAGATTTACATCTCGATTATAAATGACAATAAATATTTGTTGATTAAAAAGACAAGACAATTCAATTTTTAGCCAACAAAAAAAGGATGTAGTTGAAGCAACCATTGTTCCACTTATGAATTACTTTTAATATAATATAATTAATAATAATATAATCTAATAAATTTTCTATTACTTATTTAAATGGAAATGTTTAATATTTCGCAGTCGCCTTGTAAAACCTTGCTAAATAACTGCAAGTAAGTTGTTTTCAACTAAAACATTTTGTGAATATTCATACAAAGGAAAAGTTCAAGAACTAAAATTGAAAGGCAAGCCATTACAAAATATTATTATAAATATATTATTATAATAAAGTTTACTCAAGATATTGTGAGGAACTCACCTACGGATACAGACTGTGAAGCCTATATGACTGTTTTTTAGAGACAATTTCTGAGAATGCCTTTTTGTTTGTGTACGGCAAACTATAGATTAACAGTAGTCGAAGGTTCTAGAAACGATTTTAATGTATAAAGCGAGATTCCAGCAGCCGTAAGTCAGTCAACAATTTGATGGCACAGTGAATACGTAGGAATAAAAACTTGAACTAAACTAAATGAGATGTTAATTATGTACATAAATTAAATATTAGTGAACAGTGAAGCGTCTAAGTGTTAGTGTATTAATAAATTACGTAAGTAGTGTGTGTATTAATTCATCCCACCCATTTTGTACTCAGATATTGTCTATATAATTAAGAATATTTATGCCGAATATCATTCGATTTGTGAGTGTAACCAATAAAAGAATTATAGTGATTAGTGGTGATAAAACTTGGACGGATATAGAGGTTTAGAGCGTTATTTGGATCAACCAATATTATGATTTAATTATAAACTGCTTATTGTTAAATATACAACTTCTTAATGAAAATGTATCGAACAATAGGTATAATTTTTTTCAATTTCTTATTTCTTAGACCTTTTGCAACAATAGGTATATATGGTCAAATAAAATTACTTGTACTAAATTTTCTGAGACATTTAAATTAGCTATCCGCTAATTTTATTTTCACATAATTATTGTAGTGACATTCAAAAATATGTCGTAAATCGGCTAATTTTCGCGTATATTTTCTATAAACTATTATAATGAAAACTTCGATTTCAGGAAAAAGTTCGTCCACTACTTTGATATACACGTTTGAATGATTTTGAGCTAACCCAACTGGACTATAAAAGACAAGTAAAATATTACAAACAATAGTGAAACTAAAATCAATACAAAATAGACGCTTGTAGGGTCCCCATGACAAGATCCCTGCAGATGATGAACAGGTGATACCATTCCTAATGGCTAAGGATCAACCCAAAGAAACCGAGCTTCTCCTTTTCACTACGAGGCACAGCAATGGCACGCTCCCAAATAGAACGTTGGGAGACGTGACTCTTACGTTCTGTAGAGCGTTAAAATATCTTGGAGTAACCCTGGATACAAAACTGTTCTGGCACGTACATAACAGAGTAAAAGAGGCCATGAGGACATGAGGTCTTTCGCATAAGAAAGTGAAATCAAAAATGCGACTGGACAGAGTCCAGCGCCTCGCGTGTCTCATTATCATAGGGTCCAGACGTACGACTCCAACTAGGGCCCTTAAAGTCCTACTGGGCCTCCCACCTTTGGATCTAGCGAAGCCATGAGGACAGCCTACAAGCTGAACATCCACCGCGAACTGCAGGCTGGATCAACTGGCCATACAAAAATCTGGATGCAGGTGGACGCTACCGTCTTCCAAGTCTACGTATTCGCTGTGATGGAATGCGGATGCACGATACTCAATCGACGCCACAGTAATCTCAAGCTGCTCAGACAGTAGAACTGCCATACAAGCCATAACAACTGAAAAGGAGTGCTCTAGGATAGTGCTGGAATGCAAGAGAGTCTTACAGAATCTGGTGAGTGATCACAAGATCACCAGACTGGAATCGGTGAGCTCAGCGATGGGCTCAGAGTGTGGCTAAAAGCATTGCTATCGCGTCTCTCAACAGTCTCCTCGCAAGGCGGGCTCGGCAGAGACACCTGGCATGAGACAAGCGAAGGTACATATAGATAGACCTCGTGTCTCACACCAAAAAACTGCTCCAACTAAACAGGCGCGAAATCCGACTAGTGACTAGACTTCGAATCGGACACTGCTATCTAAGATGCCATTTCCACACCATGGGCATCATAGACGATCCGGAGTGCCGTTGTTGCATGGAGGAGAACGAAACCGCAGACCATGTCAAGTAGAGCACGACAGGCCTCTCTGAACGCCTATATAGGCAACGGCCCTTTGGCCGCCCACAATTAACTATGAACTATAAATACAAAAAATGAGAACATTCGTCATGGAATAAGTAACATATTATGTACCAAATAATTTCTTATTTTATGTTTTTCATTTTAAATGAACATTTATTCGATTACAATTTTTTTCATCACAGCATATTTAAAAGTGTAAAAATGTATTTCTTACTCATGTAACTCGCCTGTGTCTTGTTTGGTATCCTACAACATGCTGGTGTATTAAAGGATATAATTACATAATGGTACATTATGCAACAATGGACGCTTTTTTTTAAGTCTTGGTTATCTTATTATTGTGCCGGATCGTCGCATTTGCGAACTATGCCTGCGCCCATCGTAGAAAAGTCGAATAATGTAAAAAATTGGTCGCGTCGTACACGTAATTTTCTACACGTAGAAAACGTTATTTTTTACATCTACTTTTTTACGTCCCATTAGTGCGCGTGGTAGGACAAGTGTTGTAGTTTACACTAATAATTTTTCTAGCTGAATTAACTTTACTTTGTAACGATTTCGCAATATATCTTTCTGCCACAGCAGTGGATTTCCAACCACTAAATCGGCTAACCCACATACTCAAAGTGCAAATAACATCAGTTAATTTTATTTTAGCCAGTATTCTATTATTTTGTGTTGTATGGCGTACGTGAATAAATACTATAATCAACTTTATTACTGTTCATAAAACATTTATAATAATCAGCCTAATATTGAGATATTTCCTCAAAGATCCAAGAAAAAACTTCGTTTTCAACATAACATTTAATTAAAAATATTAAATGAAATTTTATTATTTATCGTAAAAAGAACTATAAATTAACTTCAAGTGTTTTTGACACATGGTTTTTTTGCAAAAATTACAGTGACTCAAAGTTGTAATATCTTTAGAACGTGTACATATACAGCGCTGATTTTTTGTTGGTGACATTCCTTCGGCGCTTGATCCAGGAGCATTCACATCTTCTTGAGTGCTTTTGGTAACCTTAGTTGTGAAAATCTTTTTTTCAAGGTGAGCTTGTTTCATGTTACATTGCGATTGCGCCATATTACAATTATATTACAATTGTAGATAACATTAGCATTGATACCAAAAGTATCCAGCATATGAAAGAAAAATCTGGTGACCTTTTCGACTGACTAATGTACTTTTTGTCACAATTTTTCAAGTAGACAACAAGTTATTTATAATAAATTATTTCATAAAATTAAAAACAAACAAAAGAATAAACTTAATAATCTTATTAACAAAAAAATCAATTCAGTTCTTAAAACCCAAGATAATTGGGTTAAAAACATTTCAAATACAGAGATACCTAATGATATTTTACAGTTTCTATCGTTAGGACCTAAATTCAGTATTGAACCTATAATTACTAAATATATTTCAATCAAAAGAAAGAAAGAAAAATATCGTTATAGCGAAAGCAACCAACATTTTAACTAACCACATTCATGAATCGAAACAATCTTCTGTTTTTAGAGATATATTATATAAAACCAAAAATTTTCTGAAAGAAAATCCAAATTTAATAGTCATTCCATCTGACAAATGTAATGTCACAGTCATTATGGAGAAACAATAGTATTTAGATTTATCCAAAGAACTTATCTACAATAATACATCATACAAAGAACTTAATAATGATCCAGTTCTAAAAACAACTAATAATTGTAACAAATTAATAAAAAAAGTTTTAACAAAAAACAAATTGACAAAAAAACCCAGAAGAAATTAACAAACTATAACGGTATTTCTGCTAAATTCTACTGTTTTCATAAATTAACCAATCAATATTGAACATTATTCACTACAACTTATCCTTATCTAACCTATAAAAATTCAACGTCATTCAAAATGTAACCAATCAAAAAATTAATAAAAATTCCTATAGTAACAAGAATAAATATTTCAATTAATCAATATTTCTATCAAAGTCATGTTGAATATTGAATTTGGATTTCCATGAGTTTAAACATTTTTACAAGCTTTTAATAATATCAAAATCACCGGAAATCTTAATTAATTATTGGAAGTAAAATTTTATTATTGTTATACATTTATACATATTTTTTATATTGTATTTGACCATAATTTCAGTCCCAGATGATGAATACATAAGTATTCGAAAGCTCGGAAAATATATTGAAGTTAGTCCACTTTGGTGTTTCCATGCCACGTTTCCAATAAAAAACTACTCATAATATAGCTGGCAAAGGCTTCTTTACAATATATATATATATATATATATATATATATATATATATATATATATATATATATATATATATATATATAGATATATATATATATATATATATATATATATATATATATGCATCTTAATGTTGTCTTGATTTTAGGTCTCTTCTGTTTTAAAATTAGTTTTTTTTTATAGTTTTTAAAAGAAAGATAAATTTTAACGTCTCGACTTTTCTTTATCAAAATATGATATTGACACTGATAATTTGATTATTTATAAGATCTAAAATGAAGAACATTTAGGCGCATTAATAAATAAAAAGGTCTAAGAAATAAGAAATTGAAGAAATATATTTATATATATATATATATATATATATATATATATATATATATTTATTATATATTTATAGGTATTCCAGCGCTAGTAGTGTTCAAATTTGAAAAGCTTTCTGTTACTTGTATTGCAATATACTATTAAACTATTAACAATTTCAGACAAAAGCAGCTTTGAAACCCTCAAAAAATTTTCAATAAAAAAAATATCGGATTCAAATCACTGTTAATATTATTTCGGAACATGTTGACAAGAGCTTTTCGAATTGTAAAAATAAGTATTGTAAAATAAAACGCACAATTTCCGAATAGATAACTTGGAATAATAAATTATAATAGAAGATTTTTTGAGTTTTGTTAAATTATCCATTTGTATGTTTTTGCAGCTTTCTAAATAAATGTGAATAAAATGTATTTTTTTTTCAATAAAAAATGTGCATTTTTTGGATTTATGTACTTATTTTTAGCATATTTCGTAATTTTTTCAGTTCTTATATATACGCGATATTTTAGCAAAATTTTTCGTATACATATAAATCCGATCTTTTGACAGCATTTACAAGAATCGTGGGCAAATTTTGTTACAACTGCCCTTGTATTATTGTAAGTTAGATTCTACAATTGGTTTGGAGTACAATAAAAGAAAACTCTACGCAAATATAATCATTCGTTAGTGATTGAAAACATACCTTGTTATATTGGAATTTGACAATTACCACTTTCACTTTTGCTACCACTAACAATTTTTTCAATTCCAAAAGTATTTGAATTGGACTTTTAAATGAAATACTTAAAGTATTTAAGTATAAAATATTGAATTCAGAATTAGGTCTGGGTTGCGTTCGTGGGTATTAGTGCGCAATTCTCATTATCTCATTAGTTAAATTTAGTTCACGTTATTGGTTATCTTCAGCGACAACAATTACAACTACAAAGTTAGAGAATGGACTACTTGGGACTTTTCGGAAACTATGATCAGGTTAATCCGATCATGATCATATATTATAATCCTTTCTACCCTGGTAGATTGGTGGGTAAATGCGATCAGCTCAAAGGTTTTTTCATTTGTCTATAGTTTTTTGAACTTATTTATTCCCCTTAAATGGCTGTCTACTATCAATTCTCATGAGCAGCGTCATTAATAGGTTACTGAGATTTACGCTTTTTATACTTTTGGCATTTCAGCATAAAAATAGCTCATTAGACTTAAACTTTCCGTAATCCGTGATTTTGCATTTTAATATCTAGAATTTTTTATGCAACTAAATAAATATCATGGAAGAATTTACGCTCAAAAAAGGAACAAAAAGTTTCAAATTTGAAATTGCCACCGGGAATTGAATGTGACGTTCAGAAACTGTGATCTGAATCTCGTTCTGGGTTAAGATTTGCAATCAGCTGATAGATGATCTACCTGAACTCGGGTTACAGTTTCTGAAAAGTCATCTTGGCTACTACAATACAATACTACAATTCCGTAGTCTGTAACAGCGTCCATCGATTATCAATCAAAATATAATGTCGTTTTGTTGCGGAATGTTAATGATTTTTGAAATAAGAAAGGAAGAGTAGAATATCAATTGATAAATTAAAATGAAGTTTATCTAAAACACTTTTGCAAAGCAAATTTTCTTATTCAGAAATGTTTTAGTGAAACAAAGCTATGATTGCATTCTATTACAAAAATACAAATAGCTAATATATATTTGATCAAGGTAGAATATAAACTTACAAAACTCGAGTTCCGTCTAAACAATCAAAGTTCGCTAACCTCATCGAACGACAACATAGGTCCATAAATTTTATAAAGAAAAAATAACAGGCACTGAATTTCTGATTTCTCACTTTATAATTATGATGACGTATGTCACGACAGTTCTATTATTTTTATTTGACAAAATAACATGCTCTGTTTTTTTGATTCATATGGTAACTTCTGAAATTGGTGTTTCAATTTCCAATCAAATGTGGATGGAAACACTAAAATAATCCTCTTTTATTTATACTTTATTTAGCACAACTTTCATTATCCAGGAGGTAAACCCCAGTATAACTTCATAAATCAATGACAAATAATTCCTAAATTATAGCATATTACACTACAAGGGTCGGAAATTGAATTTTCGGCCCTTGTAGTGTAATACGCGCATGTACTTTTCACAAAGAGGGAATGTTAAATTTTCGTTCCTGCAATTAGAAACGCAAGTACATACTTTTTACCGAGCTATGGAGGAAATACGTTTTATTTATTATTCATAATAATATCAATTTATTTCAAATCTCATCTTTAA
The DNA here is from genome assembly GCF_026250575.1 of Diorhabda carinulata. Taxonomy (NCBI): domain Eukaryota; kingdom Metazoa; phylum Arthropoda; class Insecta; order Coleoptera; family Chrysomelidae; genus Diorhabda; species Diorhabda carinulata. The sequence goes on along the minus strand of NC_079472.1, from coordinate 45,843,300 downwards.
TTTTCTAGTAATTGAATTAAGTTTAGTATGTAATATTTACACTTACATACAACATATTTACAATCAAACATCAATTATAATAATCCTCAACTTTCTTAGAAATTACTAGAATCTATTATTAGTAGAATGAGTTATACAGATTGTAACTTGTTTTCATTAATATTTACATTTCTGGTTGTATGATCTCATGAATATGATCGGAGTAGGCGTAGCAACCTTTCATAAAATTTTTAAGTATTCAAATATGACCAAAAATGGAGAAACGTCTTTTCAAGGAGTGTTCAAATATGACCGAAACTAGAGAAGCAATCTTTGAAAGCCTTTCTAAGTGTTCAAATATAAGTGGACTTCAAACATTAACCTTTCACCGACTTCCTAAGCGTTCAAATTTGATCGAAGTTGGAAAACCAACCCTTTATAAACTTTCTTAATATTCAAATGTGACGAACTTAAAGAAGCGATCTTTTATAGACTTTTAAAATGTTCAGATATAACTGGAGTTGGGGAAGCAATATTTTAATGGCTTTCCAAGTGTTCAAACATGACCTATGTTAAAGAAGCAACCCTTTATAGACTTTCTAAGTGTTCAAATATGGCCGAAGTTGAGGAATCAACCATATATGAATTTCTAAGTATTAACTTGAGTTGCAAGACCAATAATTTTTGGCTTTTTAAATGTTCAAATATTCACCGAAAATGAAGAAGCAACACTTTATAGACTTTCTTGATGTTCAAATATGACAAAGTAGAAGAAGCAACGTTTTATAGACTTTATAACCGCCATTGAAGAAACAATATGTCATTAACTCTATATGTTTAAATATGACAGAATTTAAAAAACAATAACTCTCTATAGACTTTCTGAGTGTTCAAATATGACTTAAGTTGGAAAGGCAACCTTTTATAGACTTTCAAGTATATAGATATGATCGAAGTTGGAGAAGCAACCCTCTTTAAACTTTCTTTGTATTCAAATATGTTCAAATATGACAAAGTGAAACAAGCAACGTTTTATAGACGTTCTAACCGCATGTTATTAACTCTATATGTATAAATATGACAGAATTTAAAAAAAATAACTTTCTATAGATTTTCTGAGTGTTCAAATATACCTAAAGATGAAAATTCAACCTTTTATACACTTTGTAAGTGTTCAAATATGACCGAAAATGCAGAAGCAGCTTTTTTACAATTCTTACAATCTGCAGAAAAAAATTTGTAAAACCAAACATAAAAATAGCTAAATAAAGATACAAATAAAATAAAATTTCAATATAGAGATGAAAACCACAATGAGTAACAAAGAGAAGTCACAATTTTTAATCTTTTAAAGAAGTCCTTGCAGTGAGCCCTACTGTTTAGTCCTAGTAAATATCTAACAGCTCCTTCAAGGAATTGTCCACAACAAGCCATAAAAATTTTACAGATTCAACGACGTCAATGGTGGTGTTATTTGATAAAAAATTATTGCTTTTTATAGATTTATTACCGAACAATTCCGTTAGAGAATGGCTACCATAGATTAAACGTTCCGTTATCTAACGCTAAATAGAAAAGGCAAGAACTCAAAGATTGGCTGATAATCTAGAAACAGTGGTAGTAAATAGATTTGCTTATATAGAGGAAATAACTTGTTTACCAATTCCTGAAAGGTTTGCGTCGAACTACCAAGTACTGTATATTCACATATTTAATGTCTAATAATCAAAATAGAAAGCAGGAAATTTGTTTTTTGGTATATACGCCAAGAGCCGTGTTTTTTTGTAAAAAACGTACGGGAACAGCTATTTTTTTTAATATGTTCAGGGGTGTCCTCTGAATGTAAATCCAAGTGGGCGTCATGGGGGGGGCTTCACTTCAGCCGCCATCTTGAAAAACACGTTTTATTAAATGTTTGCCATCTTTTTTATTTGAAACTTTTTTTTGTATAACGCATAGGTTTCCAATGAAATTTATAGAAAATTTTATGCTCTACAATTCAGTTACCACCATTTTTAATTTATCATTGACCATTAACTAAATATTTAGCAAAAACCATATTGAAAAAAGTTTGGAGTGCTATAATTAAAAACCTATGCGTTATACAAAAAAAAGTAAAAGAGATGGCAAATATTATTATCTACAATAATGATTTCTAAAATTTTTGTCGTACTATGCGCGGTTCGCGAGATATTTGATAAAACGTGTTTTTCAAGATGGCGTCTTAATTGAAGCCCCCCTTGACGCCCACTCGGATATACTTGTTACAGTACCTTTTTTTCAGAACCTACTTTTTGGTTTTGGCTATTGTCTAATATTTAATACATCTCATAATATTTTTTTTAGAAAGTCGTTAACTTTTTTGTACGACCTTGTTATTTCTGATTGTTTACTATATTTAGTTGTAGGTTATGTTTACTAATTATGAACGAAAACGCGTTGGTGAGTAATAACTTGTTCTCGTTTTGACAGAAATGAACGGTGAATAAATGTTATTTGTTACGGAAACTTACAAAAACTACAATTATATACCAGAAGAATAATGAACAAAATGTTGTGGGCGTTATCCCACAACCTTGGAACCGCGATTAGGGCTAACTCTCACAGATAGCACTTAGTTAAGCCCTACACGACAGTTTCTCAAAAAAAGAAGTTTTAACTGAATCATAATTCAAAAATGTTACTGCCTTTCAGATTAGAACGGGGGTGTAAGAAAAATTCAGATCACAATTTCATAAAAGCAATCAATTTTTTAAATTATTTCATCGAGCACATCATTCTACGAGGTTCAATCGCATATATTTTTAAGATAAATAAATTTTTTATTAATATCAGTGAATATCTTATTCACACTCCACCCATACACGAATATAAATATTCTATTTCGATTTTGAGAACGACCGCCTCAACTAAAAATACTCAAGTGGTAGTGTCAAGAATCGATGTAAAAGGTTAACTTTGAACTGAAATAAATACGGATGTGAATGAAGGAAAATATATGATAGTTAGATAGTTTTCATTATACACATACAGAGTGCCTATAAACTTTCTTTCTAAATACGACGCGAGGAGCAATTAAAAAAAATATAATATAGATTATTTGAGAGTTTATAGCAAAATCTGTATACAAAATTGCAATCAGTAAATATGGATATCTTTTTATCCGAATTTTCGCTAGATTGCATGACTAGTCCGATGAAAATACCTCGAATACATCATAAAATAGCAAACCCTTATGGATTAACCAATAATTTAAATCCATTCACTACTGGTATTATAACTGAGATGTCTCTTAACCTACTTTACGCTATTTGCACTATTCGCAAATACTTGTAGACGGATGTTAATATTAAATGTGTTGTTTTAATTTATTCTGTACAAGAAATTATGCAACAGTTGTAACTTTCACGAAGAAGCTGTTTTTGTTAATTTCGTAAACGTAATGTGTTCGCAATTCACACGTGTTGCTGTTTGTAACAGTAATCCAATTATTGCAAAACAGTTGCAAAAAATACATTGTAACTTTCTCAGATAAGACAAATTTTCTAAAATACATACTTAGTGCGGTTCATGAGTTCTTGGCCTCATAGTAAATAGAATGCGTTCGCAAAAGCTATAAGCACACGTCAATGACAAGTATCAACAATATTTACACCACTAAGTTTCAACTTACTGCATGCATCTATTTTATTATAGTAGAACTCGAATGAACAAAAATTTCTCAGATTGAGTTTCGCACTGTTATAAAATTTTTGACTTTTTGAATTTTTGGAGGCTGTTTACGGTGACTTGTGTCCATCATTTTCAACAATTTACAAATGGTCTAAGTGGAAGAAAAATTGTTCTAAGTGACCAGCTTGACTGACCACGATCGTTCGAGAGGACCAAAAACTGCGATGACTAGAGATATCGAAAAAATTCATTAAATGAATTATTGGGCGATCACTTTAATATGGTTAGATAGCATGCGTCAACGATCCGCAAGACGCGTGCCGCGTTTTCTCACTTTGGGTCAGAAGCGCGTTGTACAAAAATTTGGATTTTAGGTATTGACATTCCAAAAATAGCTTTTTACTATTGAAAACAGTAGCGCCATAAATTGATTTGCTTCTCTAAATAAATCTTAAAAACTTTGTGTTACATTTTTTGTTAGAAGCCAATACAATGTCAATTGATATGGCAATTAAAACAGTCTTCAAAACATATAACATATAGGATTTATTTGACTTTAAATATCAGAAAATTTGAAAATCCACGAAAATTAACATATTTTAATATTTAAACAACATGAGTCGATTTTATTGCGTCAATTTATAACTGTACGTAGAATCTAGATCCACCAGTAAACTCATGAAACAATAAAACAGTCAAGACAGTTTATCGGCTAGAAATATGATGGCGACTGTGTTTTGGAATAGTAATGGGATTGTGGTCATCCTTAAAAAGGTAATATGTATGACTGCTTGATAAGGTAAAGGAAGAAATTGAAAGAAACGACATCATGTGATAAAAAAGTGCTTTTTAGTACATTTCGAATCGTTTGACCACCCACCGTATTCAATAGGTCTGGCGCCCAGTGACTTTTTCTCGTTTCCTATGAAAGAAGATTTTTGATATTTATATTACAGATGATCTATTGATTAATATAATTATGCAAAATGTAAAGTCATATCATGATTGAGACCGAAATAAGTCGAAACGTCAATTTTTACCTGTTTTTTTTAAACAAATTTTCTATTAAAAGAGACCTAAAATCGAGAAAAAGATTTTAATATGTTGACATTCCTATACCATTTTTTCACATTTGATATATCATATGATTTGTATAAACATTTTAGAAGACAATTTTCATATTGTCGCTAATAGATAGTAACAGAAAATGGTTCTTCTCCTTTTGTTTCTTGTTTAACATAGTTGATTGTTTAAATTCAATTAAAATTGATTTTATCTGTTTTTCTTGCAGTTAAAAAGCAAAATACTGAATTCTAGAAGCAGGGATCATAAATTTCGGAGTATAATGATTTAATGGGTGAATAACTAGATTATTTCTATTTGATATAAATAGAAGAATTAGAAAACTTGATAATTATATTTAGAAGTTTATCAATAGGTTGATAAAATGAAACAAATCAATCAAATTTAGAATAAAATGCATATAATATACAGTGTTTCTTAATTCATGCGACAAAATTCAGGAGGTGATTGCTAGTGACTAGAATTGAGTTTTTATTTTTTTTGTTTGCTTAATATCGTATACAACTAGAACTGAAAAAGGTAGTAAAACTAGAAATATAAAAATAAATAAAATAAATATATATAAAATAAAAATAAAAAAGCTATGAGTAAAACATTAATATATAAATGTTTTTCATCGAATTCAAACAAGCATTCGACAGTTTGAAAAGGAAGACAATTATAAAGGAAATGGAAAAACTACAAGTACCCAAAAAGTTAATTAGTGAGAATGACTATGCTACATTCTAGAACAATGGTAATAACAAAAAATTGACTATCTGAGGAATTTGAAATCAATGCTAGGGTAAAGCAGGGTGATGAACTCTCAGAGATATTGTTTAACATTGCAGTTGAAGGCATAATAAGGGACAAGACAAAGAATTCTTACTGGATATATGGCACATAAGTACAAAATTATAATGCAGAGCAAAAGAATGAACCGAGAAACCAAATTGAAAATCTATAAAACTACGATAAAACCAGTAATTACATATGCTCCTGAAACTATGAGATTAACAAATATGGAAGAAGAACAACTAAAGATATACGAGAGGAGAATAAGTAGGAAAATTTGGAAAAGTTGGAAATAATGAATATAGACGACTTATGAACTATAAAATTAAGAATATATTAGAAAATGAGGATATAGTAACTACAATAACAGCAAAAAGGATAAAATGATATTGACACATTAAAAGAATAAAAAAACAGAAGAATACAAAGAAATTAAAGAATGGAGACCCAATGAGAAAATATTTCCTAGTAGACCAAAAAATAAATGGGAAGATCAAATTGTGAAATATATGCAAAATCTGGCAGTAAGTGACTGTAACAAACTTATGCAGGACAAACAGAAATGGAGAACAATAGTCGACACTTCAAAAATATGTGATAAGCTGTAATTAATTAGGGATAAAATGTGGGCTGACAACAAAAATACAGGGTCAAAAGAGTTCAGTTTGGGCGGCTATAATTCTTCATAGAATGTATAACCTTGGCTAACCCTCAAAATATGTCAATTTATTTTGTCACCCTATCTTCTAAAGTTTGGCTAATAAAGCTGTACTTACTAATCGGAACATGAATTTAAATAGTAAAAAAATGACAAATAATAAATATTCAGAAAAGAAACACAAATGTTATTATCAAATGAAATCTTACATACCAAAACATAACTTCACTTCTTATCAAATTGTTTTAGTAAATATAAGATTAAAGTAAGTCACAAAGGGATTAAAACACTATCAAAACATTTAATCTAATATCAAAAACATAGAAAAACAAAACAGTAACACTCATAAAATCTATGTTTACATAGGACAAACATAATAATTCAAAAATAAATGAAAAAGCCATCAATCCAATGAAAACAATGAAGCAACCGTAACTATAGATATTTGTGTTTCAGCCTATTTTCGCCTCTTTCAAAATATATTTTTTTAATAAAAATAACAAAAAAAGATATCTTCTCGGCATATTTAAAAGTATATAATTATTACATGCATATATTTATAGGTGAAATCAATATTTCAAGTGAAGTTACACATTATGAAAGAACCAGTTATACAAAAAATGTAAAATAAGAAATAAATTTTATTCATCTAGTCTGATAAATCTGATAATTAAATGCTATTGCATTGAAGACACTTTGCTAGGTACACTGAAAATTATTTAATAATCAATAATAGCTTTTTTTAAATAAACTTTCCATCTACCATTTGAGGATTTTTATTTATGTGATTACAAAAATATATATTCCATTTTTGTATGTTTTAATTATATTGAAGGATATTGACTGAATCTTCAATATATGTTCCATTATGAGATAAATTGAGATAAAGTTGTGTTAGTTACAGGATATAAATAAAATAGAATATTTTATATTGTTCTTTTATAATAAATTAGAAGCAGTAGAATTATTAAACTTATAAATTATTCTACAAACCTAAGATAGACAAATATTAAATATTTTAATTGTATAATAATATATTTTATTGTACTCAATTTTTTAATAGATTCCTAAAACATATTTTGGTTATTAAATCATTTTTAGATTTACGTGTAGTTTACAAAATTTAAGAAATAACTCAATATATTAAATAAAATTCCAACTTCTGATTACATTGTAAACCTTATATTTGTTTTTTAATTACAATTCATAAAATTTTATATTTTGATTCAATTGAGACTATTTCATGTCAAAAAAATTGCTATTTACTTCTTCAAAACTTTTTTGGGGTTATTGTGATTTTCATCCTTTAAAGAATGGGCAATAAAGTCTGAATACCTAAATGTTATTATCTATCACCACATTGCAAATAATGCTATAGTTTATGTACTAAAAAATACTTACGAATTGTAGGTTAAATTGTTAGTAAGTAGTTCAATAGCCAGTCAGCTGTGCACAAGTAACGTCAGATGTTGGTAAAATTTGGCATCAGTGTATCATCAGCTATCGATTGGTACGTCTTTAAGAAATCACTAACTATTCCTAATAAGTCAACTTTTGATAAATCACACACAAATATCCAATAAGGACAAATAAATTACATACAACTTGAATTTATTTTTCACGTTTCAACCGAGATATCACTTAAAAACTGACAAGTGGTGAAAGTTATTGAGAAAGACTAACCTAACTTGCATGTATTGTATTTGCTTCCACAATTGTCATTTCAATTATTATAATTTTCTAATAACACATATGTTTTTTTCTGTAAATTACTCAGTCAAAAGCATTCAAAGACTTTTAAAAATCGTAAAGTCGCAAACGAGTGTATTGTCTTTATCAGTTTACGTAGTTGACTAACTCATTCTCAATTCTGCCATCAAATCCCAGACTTGCTGGTTGGGAAATAACCGTGCGCATTGCGCGATAGTAGTAGTAGATGCTCCGTTGCTCACAATGAATAAGTTAGACAATACATTTGTTTTGATCTTTTCGTTTTGTCGGCTGATAATAGTTATTTTAATTAATGTTTTGATATCCCAAAATGTGGCAAAACATTGAATAAGTATTTCTATAAAAAACATCTTATTCATTATTTTAAAAACATAATATACAATCACTTTATAAAGACTTTTGGGTTTTGTTTATTTGAATTTTTATATAAAAAAGCAATTATTCACTGATACATACATGGAATTTATGAAACAATATTATATACTTCGTTCAAATTGGTTAGGTAAAAATTGTATGTAGGGATTTATAGTTTTTGCTTCAACTTAATTTTCAGAAGAGTTATTATTAGTGATAATAAACATATTCTACTTGATAACTGAGAAAATATGACTTTGAAACATAATAAAAAATTATTTCATTTGTATAGATTACGCACAGAAAATATGTGGGCATATTACTCTATACTAGTCATATATACAACATTGTACTCTGGAAAATAGTGTGGAAACTCTTCAACACTACAGAATGCCGTAGTACGACTGTTGATGCCTCAGAATAAAAGACATGCGGGCACCTCAGTTAAGTCAGGAAGTATGGGATCTCTTGCTGCCTTGTGTATATATATTCTGAAGGGTCTTAGTAATCTCAATCTGCTCTGAGCTGCCATAAAGGCCTCATTAAACAACTGCTCCATTTAAATGTGCATGAAATAAGACTGGGGACTGAACTTTTAACCGAACGTTGACATCAAAGACGCCATCTCTACACTATGTGCATCACGGAGGACCCGAAGTACCGTTTGTGAATAGAGGAGGAAGAAAGTGCACACTACGTCATCTGTAAGTGCCCAATACTCACACGGACGCGGTCCATACACTTGGGCAAGCCTTATGTCGTTATCCATGAGAAGTGCAGTTATTGTCTTGTGAGACTTGTCATTTAAATCGTTTGAAGTTTGAATTTAATTTGATTTAAGGTTGCCATTTATCAATTTTTGAATGAGCTAATTTTGCTTACCAAAATTATAATCTAATATACGGGACAATAAGATCAGGTAATTTCCTATACCATAATATATTCTAATGACCGAAACATCCAACTAAGAACTAATTAAAAAAAGTAATTGGATATTTTAAAAGTAGTGGCAACAGCGCAATCGATATTCTAAACAAGGGATCATAAAACTAAAGAATTATTAGCCATGCCCAGTGACAATCAGTGTGGTGATTATTAAATAAACTATGGTAATGGTAAAAAATCTAACACACCTAGTTCTGTTTTCGGATTTAAATATAGTTTGAATCTAGCAAGGTCAAACCTCCGAGTTTAATAAGTTCAAATACAAAGCTTATTTTCACGAATGCGTGCTGTTTTTCCCATATATCATGGAAGATATAACATAACCCATGCGCTTTGAAGATATCAAGATACACATATTATACGGTATGCATATACGCAGGCACTTACGATCTCTCTCGCACAATGTGACGTCACGTTGGAATCATAATGTGAAGTATGATGTTTGCTGTATTCCTGTTATAAAGTTTTAAATTGATTCCGAAAGTAATATTTGATGCAGAAATATCTATATATTTATTATTTATATGGTTATTGAATCTATCAAGTTTTAAATAAGAGACTATTTGAAATATGATTAGCAAAATTATGAAATTATTCAATTGAATGATATTGTTTCTGATATATTATGGTTATATTTTACTTATGAATGGAATAAACACGCGCTAAAATTAATAACACATAAATAAGTCCATCTCAAGAAATTTTCGGAAAAGTGGAAAAAACTGTGACAAACAGACTAATCATAAGAAATTATTAGTTTTTTTTACCAAAACATCAATAATTTTTACTTTATAGCAGAGACAATGTATGATCGAGGACCCCAAAATAGTTTCATAAATGTTTAAAAAAATTTAAAATCAATATTTGGATTTTGATACTAAGATTGGGATTTGGCAGAATTTAGAACAGAAATAAGCTTAGGCTGCAAAGGAGTTGAGCTATACTAATTGTAATTTTCACTTTTTTACACTTTAATTACGTATAGGTTTAGTAAAACAAATCTGTAACAATTTCCTTATCAACAATAATGTTTTCATCTTCTTCATTGTTGAGATAGTCGGCTTCTTGTTTTTTCAAATCTCGATAAAATTTGAGCGTCTCGTGGTTTTTCCACCCTTGTCCCTTGCAGCTTTAACGCTTACCCCCTTGTTGATGGCTTTTGGGTTTATGTGAGACATATTAAACTTTGATTTTGTGCCAGATTTTGCTTGAAAAGTTTCAGTTCTATAAAAGACTCCACCATGGATCACAATGTTATTTTTCTTCTGGTCCTTTTTTAGCATCATCCTTTTTGAGGGATTGAACTTAAAGTGTAACAAGTTTCACAGAACTTCTTCATACTCTTTTGGCTTAAGAATAGTGTCCTTCTTTTTCAAATATTTCTCAATCAATCTAAACACTATGTGGAAAATAAAACATAAAGGGTAAGCAACTCGCACAGAGAATCATGGGTAATCACGTGACAAAACTAGGTGCTCCTATTGGCCGATTTGGATTTGGCGGATTTAGAAACTGAAAATTGCGTAACTGCCTTTGCACTTGGCGGATATTACTACTAAACCTCAACTCTGACCTCAAAATACACTAGGATGTGGCGGTATTTGCTACAAAATAACAGCTGTAGTCAATTCAGCATGGGTAACAAATTTGATCAGACTATTCAGCAGATATTTAGTCTTATTTTGGCATAGTACTTATGAAAAAGGTGGTGGTACCAAGTCAAATGCTATAGTATAACGTGTATTATGATGTAATATTGCAATTTTTCTTTGAATTAAATGTAGTTGATGTTTTAATAGTTTTTTAGGTATTGTTAATAAATAAATACATAGAATTTCTTTTTCGTTTATATCTTTATACTTGAGAGACCAATATGGTTCACAATAAAGCAAAAAAAAATTAATTTGATCATGACTGAAACTTAATTGTCACAAATTCCACATTTTTTAAGCTAACAATAGCCGCTGTCAAATCATTTTCGGAATAAAATACTCTTGCTTGAAAAAATGTTTTCAAATATAATTATAATAAATAAATATGATTAACTCGTATTCTTTTGGACTCATTAAGACTTTAATCTAATCATGTTGAAACACTTTCCATTATATATTTCTATAGGTATCATAAATACTAATTATTTATGAACCTGATATTAAAATTCCTACAAGCATAATTTTATGACTTCTCAGTATCTAATTATATGTCGGTACGCTCGGTATTGTTTCGATTATCACTATGAAAACTTTCCATTCTCAATATTTGATGACAAAAGATATGCTTTATAAATATCATTTATGTATTTGATTCAATTTTGCAACAACACCAGAAGAACGTACCTCAACGTATATAACCTGAAGAAGCTTACCTGGATGTTGTCAAATCCTCAACTAATTAAGTAAGAGAAATTTGCAAAAAATTAAAATGGACAAAAAATAATGATATCAAAACAAAATTCAAGAGATTGGTAACCTCTCGCTCTCAATACAATGCATTTCGCTAAAACGAGGTGAATACTTAGAGAATAAGATCCAAAGAGCAAATAGAGAACATCTAACAAAAAACACAATATATTAGGTTATTGAAACTACAAAAGGCACTAATAGCTGGAATACTCCACAAGTTTACAACATCACAAGCTGTTATTTACGTTATTATAAGAATAGAATCATTGAATTTTTTCTAGGTTTATCTAAATTCTAAATAGCATACATTCTCTTATATAGTTCCGAACTCCATTCTTGTTGCAAATGCTTTTCAATTCGGGTATGTGTATATAATCTTTGGGTATGGGTATTTTTTTGTTAGCAGCCAAGGAAATATAGAACCGTGCATAGTCGTGTGAGGTCGTTTTGACGTTCGTCCTTTTAGATGTTTTGCAATCAAAGTTGTAATCCATGGAACTGTAAGTTTATTTTATTTATGCAAGAATATTCGAAATTATTTATATGCGGCATCTTTTAATTTGAACCTAACCGGTAGAAAGTTCTTACTAAATTAGTACTTCATACAGATTTTTTTTATTGTCTATACCACGATCTTACATAAGTTATTGGTCAAAAGTAGCCGTCGAAACAGTTATGCAACTGTTGTACAACCCTAGCGGAATCGTTCGGTGACACATACGCTACAACATGTATGTAATACTTCTATATGGACAGTTGGTATGGGAAAAAACGTCCTTACGTTACGGCGTAGACAATATTCATTTTCTCTTTGGTTCGAGACACTTTATATATACTGCGCATGCTTAAAAATGCGCAGAACCTATCTGGAACCTCGGAGGATAGAGAAATCATTGCCATTATGACTTACTTGATAGGAATTGCTTCCCCTTATAGAAACTGTCTATATAGTAGTATTTCACATATGCGCTACAAACTCAACACATTCTGGAGCTGACGCCATGTTTCGGAGCGCTTTTAATTTATGCTAGGTAACTGTAGCGAAACTGAAACATGACAAAAGTTAACAAAAACTGAGACAGAACAAGACCAGAAATTTGTTAAATCATCTGTTTTCCATGATTAAACATTAAGTTGAAGCCTTCTTAGAAAAATGATAAAATTATATATATATATATATATATATATATATATATATATATATATATATATATATATATATATATATATATATATATAGGTATATAAAATTGAGTGTATGCTAGATACACATCATAATTCTTTAAAAAACTTCCACCACATAATGAAAACTTGTTAAGTTTAATAAAAATAATTTCGTTTGAACACACTAAACAAATAACAATATGTAGATGTAGAAAACACACCTGTCAAAAACTAACAATTTACATAAATAAAAAACGGTTTACCAGCGACGTTCAACATGTTCCAGACCTCTAGTTTAAACCAAGAATAAACAAGATTGCTATATTTTACAGGTCACAGTTAAACAGACATTGTCACAAATATAACCAAATTTTTCCCGATATTTGTTTTAAAGTTGAACTGTTTAAGAAAGTTTTATAAACAAAAATGAACAACTTTTTATTTTCTCGGTGTGTCGATAATGTTGACTATTTCCTTCGAAAAATTTAAGCCAACCAAAAAGCTGTAATATTTTATGTTTACCTAGCAACGATCAAATTTCAGCGATAATACTGCACTAGTGCAAATTATCGATAATTTGCACTAGTGCCAAATTTTCGTCTAGGATTAATAAACATCATTTTGTTTTAATTTTATATTTTAAGAAAAGGAACAATTATTGAAAATGCAATTAGAATATACAACTTTACTGGAGGCCGACGATGGTGTTTCTATGCTGCTTCCACCACTTGTTATTATAATTTAAAGAATAACAAATTTTAAACACAGAATTAAGTTTATTTTAAATTAAATTTTTCTCAGGAAATAGTCTGCCAAAATGCCCTCTCGTGCATGTCAAATTGTCTCATAATTTCCTCTCGTGCGCATTCGCGCACTCGAGAAAATTAAATTATCGACAATTTGACATGCACTCGGGACATTAATATTGACTATTTCCTTCGAAAAATTTAAGCCAACCAAAAAGCTGTAATATTTTATGTTTACCTAGCAACGATCAAATTTCAGCGATAATACTGCACTAGTGCAAATTATCGATAATTTGCACTAGTGCCAAATTTTCGTCTAGGATTAATAAACATCATTTGGTTTTAATTTTATATTTTAAGAAAAGGAACAATTATTGAAAATGCAATTAGAATATACAACTTTACTGGAGGCCGACGATGGTGTTTCTATGCTGCTTCCACCACTTCTTATTATAATTTAAAGAATAACAAATTTTAAACACAGAATTAAGTTTATTTTAAATTAAATTTTTCTCAGGAAATAGTCTGCCAAAATGCCCTCTCGTGCATGTCAAATTGTCTCATAATTTCCTCTCGTGCGCATTCGCGCACTCGAGAAAATTAAATTATCGACAATTTGACATGCAATCGGGACATTAATATTGATAATTTCTTCATCATCAATGTCAAAATAATCAAATATAAAGTGCAAATCTTTAATCATTCTGCTAAAACCCTGTATAATATTGTAAAAATATAAGCAATTTGAAAAAGTTAGGATCCGATACTCCTTTTAAACTCCGAGTTAAACTGAAGTAAACTACTCCCAGGCCGCCAGTAACGTTTAAACCGAAGTTTGCTGGTAAAAGCCATCTATAAAACGTGAAAAAAGCGGTATCTCTAGTTTAAATCGACGTTTGAAGTTTAAACTTCAGTTGTAAAATTAGGCCTAAGCGCTACGCCCGCTGAATGCAGCCATTTATAAATTACTATAAAATATTTAATTCGTAGTTCATTATACTTTTCAAAACATTACTAAAAAATTGATAATATAGGTTGATGTTTTTTGATGTAACACCCGATTTAGAAAGCTTAAGAATGTTTAGTTTCGACTCTGCATTGATTTAAGATGACGCTCCAGTCAAAATTCTTAACTTCAATCGACGCTCTAAGCCACCGCGAGCATCAACATGAAATTGCACCTTTATATTTATGTTTCTTGTTTGACAACCAATCTTAAGTTGACAAACGACAAGGTTTTCATATTGTCAAACAAAAGTCAGCTTTCCAGAAAAAAACATAACCTGAGGGATATTGGTGTATATAAATAATTTTTAATGTTTTTCATAATATAGCCAAATTTTAGTTTAAAAATGTATGGACTGAATTGATCTGCCATGGCAAATTTAAAACCTACTAACCAAAATACTCGAAAAAAGGTTCAAGTATGTAAATCTTTTTGTAAGTTATATATGTTTTTCCAAAACAACTATTTTGTAGGTTTCAATGGTAATATGTGAAGCTGAAGAAAAAAGACACAGATCAGGTGTGAATGCTTTACAATTAGATCCAGCATTAGATAGGCTATATTCGGCCGGCAGAGATTCGATAATTAGAGTATTTGAACATGAAAAGTATTTTCATGGAATGGAACACCACACTGATTGGGTTAATGACATTGTACTGTGCTGCGGCGGGAAACACTGTAAATAATTTAATTAATAAATCAGGGCAGATTCAAGAATATTCAATTATATTTTGTCATACAAGAGTTAATAATTTGTTTAACATCAAAATAAGAAATCAAACTTCACAACAAGAATGTATTAATGTATAAGTAGTGTATCAGTGGAGAGCTTTTTATATATCTTAAAAGCGACATCCAAACTAGATTTTAATTAAAAACATTGTTTCTAGTAATATCAGCTAGCTCAGACACAACTGTGAAAGTATGGAATGCTCACAAAGGATTCTGTATGTCAACCCTTAGAACCCACAAAGATTACGTGAAATCTTTGGCATATGCTAAAGATCGAGAACAAGTAGCTTCTGCAGGATTGGATAAATCTATTTACCTATGGGATATTAATACTTTAACGGCTCTTACAGCTAGTAATAACACTGTTACGAGTATGTACTCTATTTTCTCAAATTGCAATCTAAAACCTTTCCTAACTGATTAAAATTCATTTGTAAAGATTTATACAGTTGCTAATGGTATATACTTAAATTTTATAGTAAAATTTATTAAAAATTATTTTCATAAGACCTTGTAAGAATATCTACTCTACTGTAGTAGTCTATGTGTGTGCAACCCTTTGATTTTATTAATCTAATATACTTGGAAATAACTTACATCTAGTTAAACCATGTTTCAACTGTTACAGCCTCCAGTTTGATTGGGAGCAAAGAATCAATCTACAGTTTAGCTATGAATCCAACAGGTAGTATCATAGTTAGTGGATCTACAGAGAAAGCTTTAAGGCTATGGGATCCTAGAACATGTGCCAAATTGTTTAAATTAAAAGGTAAGTAAACAATATGTTTGTCCATGAATCATTATGTGTATAAAAACTCATAGCATTTAATAAAAAACAAGACTTTTCCATGTAGGATTACTTTTGTACTCTCCTGATATGAATTCCACATGGGGATCATTTCTGTTCATTTTAAAATCATGAACATTAATTACCTTTTTCATTCTAAAGACACAATAAACTAATGCTTCTATAATTTTAGAATACCGCTTATATAGTGATGTTTATAAGCACATTTTTATCAAAAACATTGTGTAACACTCTTCCAATTGGACATCAGGCCAACAAATCTAAGTTTTATAATCTAATATTGTATTCAAAAGCTTCACACGCTTTATAATCCACAAGATTGATCACTATTAGTTCAGCTACCTAATCGAATCATCCTGTTTATATTCATTGAGAGTTGATATATTATTGACTTAAAAAACTGAGTTAGATATTCATAAATAAATAATAATAGCCAAGTCGGTGAAGGCAATTTTTCACCAGAAAAATAAGTCATAAGCAAAAAAGTTTATTTTTTTACTAGTACTTCAAAGTATACTAATTGATTTAAGAAAAACCTCAGAGGTCTATCAATTTCCCAAATCCAAGACAAATTTCTAGAAACATTTTGATTATTTTGAAAAAATCAATACATATTTCTTCTTATTGTATAATATTTTATTGAAAATATATATAAATCATCTAGAATCTACATCTTCATCAATGTTGATATCAGAATCTGATTTTTCACTCTCAGATTCATCGCTACTTGACCCATTTGAGAGTTGAGGAAAATTTTTACAATTGTCAGGGTCAAAAGTTTTACATACTGAGGAACATAGCTGGTTATAGCAGACCCGAATTTTATAATAGAGTGATAATAGAGAACGAGTCTCAAATCGAGAAGAAAAACAGCTATTTCCTTTTTGTATTCAAAAAAATATTTGTACTGAAAAATTTCTCATAGCAAATGATCTTATACTTATGTATTCTTAAAGTGTATCATTTTCTCAACATTAAAAAAAATATTAAAATCAAGTTTAAGTAGGGTTATATATACTTATATATACATTTTAGTAAAAATTTAAGAAACCGAAAAAATTTAAAATCAAAACACTGATCCTGTTTTTTAACAAAGTTAAATTAATCTATTATTTTATTTAATTAAGTTATATTAATATTTCTTATATCAATTAGCCTGCTTCAAAGTACTTGTAAAAAAATTCAGCCTTTTTGCTTATAACGGCCTCCAGCAAATGGGCTATAAATTTGTGAAATTTATACATGAAAATAAAAAGTAAATAGAATATAGAATATAAATTTTGAAAATGTGCCTTAATTTATCCAAATTCATAGGTATATCTGCGCTTTCCCCTGTATTTTTCATACAGAATCAGATTAGCAGACATTTGTTGTTTCTGTTGCTATTATTTTTTTATTTGTATAGAAGAAAAAATATTGAAAAGATTCACAAAACATCAAATATCCTGTACCATTTATATCTGTGAATGACTAAAAGGTAGAGAAATATATAATAAGTATGATCCTCCATTGAAATAATGATCTGTTCTTGTTTTTATTATAAATGAGAAGTTTTAGAATAGTGAAGGTAAATTACGTTTAACAGTGTATATATGATTTATCTAAAGATCTATGCTGGATATTATTAAAAACTTTTTTTATATTGAAGGTCATTCTGACAATGTGAAGGCTTTGGTTGTCTCACGAGATGGCAATCAATGTTTATCAGGTAGTAGTGATGGATCAATAAAATTGTGGAATCTTGGATCCCAAAGGTAAAATTTTTAATTATTTTCTTTCATATAATGTGGTCCATAACTATATAAATTAATTTCTATAGCCAATGGAATATCTAAAATAACGGGTACTGCTTTTTGTATTCATTTTTATACTATTTAATAATCATTGGCGGAGCTAGCCGTGGGCGACCGTCGACGGCTCCGCCTGCCCCTGAGGAGGCCTCGCAAAAAACTTGATCTAATCTAGGTATTTGTATAGAAAAACGTACTCGAAAAATTTGTGTTTTAACTAAAAACTCTATGGAAAACAAACAACGCCATTATTCATAAGCAAGGGGAGAGTATTTAACAAATTTAATATTACAAGAACTGGAAAGTGTTGGACTAGATAGCCAAAACTGTCGATGTCAGGGATATGACAACGGCGCCAATATGGTCGGCAGCCAAAACATTTTTCACCTTCATCAATAAAATCTATATGCTGTTTTCAAAATCAAGTAAGCATTAGGATATTCTAAAAACTAAATTAAAATTGATATTAAAACCTCTATCCCAAATACGATAGGAGTGTAGAATCGTAGCAGTAAAAGCTATAATTTTGTTATTCAGTGATGTTCTCAAATGTGTGAATGACCTGAAAAATAAAACTGATGATTCCGAAATTCTAAGCGACTGTGAAGCAGTCTTTAATGCAGTTTCAACTTTGAGTTCGTTGCAATACACGTCTGGTACGAGATTTTACTACATGTAAACAATATAAGTAAACTATGGCAATTGGTTCAAAACGCTTTTTAATTCTTTATGTTCATTTTGTAGCTGGATTCAAGAATTCCGTAATACAGGATTTGGAAAAGCGATGCTGAGTCTCGATTGTTTGAGGAGAAAAGTAATTAAGTGTCAATTTAAGGAAAAAAAATAGCCAGGAAAAACATTAAACAATTAACTAAACATGAAACAACAAATTATATCCATAACAATACGATTGTTTCCATTAGTAAATAAAAAAATAATTTGTCTACAAAACTAATAAAAGATTAATAATATTTTTGGAAAATAAAATCAACAAAATGAGGCGTTTAATCACGTGACATTAAACACCAATCAGAAAAGGGTGACGTCACACCTCGCGAAACGCTATTTTGTAGCTGTCATTTTCGTATAAAGTGACCAGGTTATTTCGAGGTTTCAGCAATTAGTGTTAAATTAATAAAGTTCGTTTTTAGTTTAATCTTGAAATACAGATATAAATTGCCATGGAAAAAGGACAAACTGCAGTAATTTGCCCAAAATTGACGCCGTTATGCTTGACAAATTTTTTGCAATGAACACCTACATATGTTCATTGGAAGTTCGCAGTGTTAAAACTCATATAAGTATTATGTGACGAACAAACAAAATCTTATTTAATTAGCATTTACCAGTCAGAGAGTCGCATTTACCCACTGTGGAATGAAAATACTTAACTGATTTTGAGGTTAGCACTATACAATATTTATAATACGAGGAATTCATTATTTATTAAAAAACACAATGACTGTCATAAACAAATACATCTGTTTCGCGAGGTGTGTGACGTCATTATAGACGCCATGACAGTCTTGGCCTTTTTCGCGGTCAATTTCAAGTTCATTTCTAAAAACTCAAAATACTAAAGTCTCATAGTTAAAATTAATTAAGACCTACTTGAAAAGCACAATGAGCTAAGACATATTATCTGCATTATCCATTCAATCAATTGAAGCTGAAATAGCTGTTAATCTTAGCTATTACACAATCCTGAATAAAATTCAGAGAGGCTAAAAGCCGAAAGGTTCATCTGTTTTAATTTCCAGGTTACATCGCTCAATGGCGGTGTATTGGTAAAATTTCGATTAGTCAGAAAAAAGTGCCAGCCATTTAATTGAAGTTACTTGTGTTATTTTCAAAACAATGGATACAAAATAATTTCGTGTGTTAAATTATCATTGCTTCTTGATGAAAAAAATACTGTACAAGCTCAGCAATGACTTTAAAATGTTATCCGGACTCTGCTCCATGAAAAAAAAACCATTTGTTATTGGTTTGCTGAATGATGTGAACGTTCTGATCGTCCAATTGAAGTGGTTACTCCAGAAAACATAAATAAAGTCCACAAAATTTTTATATCTAATTGTAAATTGAAATTGTGTGATATAGCTGAGCCTATTAAGATATTAGAAGACAGTGTGTTTACAATTATGCATGACCACGAAAAAACTTTTTTCAAAGTGGGTGCCGCGTTTACTCACAGTCGAAAAAAATCAAAGTGTTGATGATTCAGAGCAGTGTTTGGCCATATTTACACGAAAAAAATCAGATTTTTTGCGTCGGTATGGGATAATAAATGAAACATGGATCCATCACTTCAATACGGAATCAAAACAATCAACATCTGCGTGGACTACAGCCAGTGAACTATCTCTGAAGCAACCTTAGGTGTAACAGTCAGCTGGGAAGATTATGGCTTCAGTATTTTGGTATGCGCATTGATTATTGTTCATTGACTATCTCCAAAAGAGAGACAATCAATAACGAATACTACATAGACTTGTTGGATCGTTTTGAATACAAAAATCAAGTAAAAAAGGTCTCAAGTGTAGAAGAAAAAACCACTGCTTCACCAAGACAATGCACTGATTCACAAGTGGATGGTTCAATTGAACGAATTACAATTCGAATTGTAATTATATATTATAGTCCAGATCTGGTCTACAGTTACTACTAGCTATTCGCTAATCTCAAAAAATGTTCGCCAGTAAGAAATTCAGCTCAAATGAAGAAGTAATTGCTGAAATTGAAGCTTATTTTGAAGCACAAAACAAATTCATCTACAAGCACGGCATCGAGAAGTTAGAGAAGCATTGGAATGATTGTATTGCTCTTGACGGAGATTACATTGATGAATAAAATCGAATTTTGGCAAAAAAATGTGTTTTTCTTAGTTAGCCACCTAACTTATTGAGTAATGTTTTATTTGTACATAATTTTTGTCATAATTTTATTAGCAATAATCTCTTCATCGTCCGGTAATTTTACATGTTTTTTACTGGGAAATAAAAGAGGCCTTGCAAACCTGTTATCTCCGACTTCCGCACGTGGTCCAACGCCGCCACTGTTAATAATAGGGATGATAAACTCCTTTGAAGCGTGATTTAACCCTTATTTTTTTAAATATCTCTAATTATTATTAAATCACATTTTTTTCTAATTTTTAATCGCTCAAAAACTTACCTTACGCTTTTCTAAGTAATAGGTTCTATTTTAATAATAACTTTACGAACAATTCAAACTAGATAATATATATGACTTAACCTTCCAAAACCAACCTGTACTCGTTTGGGATGAGATATGCGGTGACATGAAATAATTCTCCTTATAACCACTCCCAAAACATTTACCCAATAACCAAAAATCGTTTTTTAAATATATTGAAAAAATTTTTTTAACGTTTGCACCTCCATTGTTATTTACCTTTATTTCATCATTCGGATATTTTATTTACATATCTATTTCCCTTTCATCTAATCTCAAATTGTAGATTTTCAAACAATTGCTCTGATCTATATTATTTATTTTTTCAGATGTGTACAAACTATTTTAGTTCATACAGATTCCGTTTGGGCATTATTGGCAACAGAAAGCTTTAGTCATGTTATTTCAGGTGGACGAGATAAGAAGGTAATATTAATACATAGATTATTAACATTATTATTGTTTTTCTCCAACCATCAAAAAATGTTGACATTTTTGTACTATTTTCAGGTGCAAAAGCTATCAATTCGCTTACCGTACAAAAATTTGCTCGTTGCTTAGAAACACTTTTAATCCTAGAATTAAAAACGCTACTTGTAATCCTAGGAATAAAAGTAATTGCATTTGAGCTCTCTAATTGAAATTTGAAGAAAAAACAATGTCTCTTACAAACTTAGTAAAACAAACTAATTGGGTAACTATATAAATAGGTATTTATTTGTTATTTATAGTGATATTGAATGTACAATTGGAACAATTATTGCCAAAATTCAAAGCACCACTGAAATTATCACTAACAATTTTCGAACAATTCAAAAGATTTTCATTAATGTTAGAACAACTCAAAATATTCTCCGTAACTGTTGATGAAACATTCGAGGAAATATCTGAACGGGTACTTGTACCTTCTTAATTAGGTTGCAATATTTTTCTGGCAGTATTCTCTTTGTTGATACGTGATTCTTCAATATATCCTTTTGCTACCGTACTCGATTTCCAACTTCCATGTCTTTTAAGACTCTTTTAAGAAGTGTAGCAGATGTTCTTCTTAGCGAATGTCCAGGACCGAGTCCATATCCTCAATGTCATCAATTTTCAAATGAACTAGTTCGTCACAACGAATAGCCCCTCCAATTCCTAATACTAGAACAACCTTTATCATCAAATACATATAAATTATCAGGTGCCATATCCAGGAAACGATCCACTTCCTCCTCCTTTGTAAAAACCCTAGACTTTTTAACAATGCTCGTAATTTTGAATATTTACTAATATCAACACAATTTTTGATATCCAGTGTGGATCTCAACATTGAATACTGTGACCAAAGAGTGGATGGCTTGACGGTCCTCCTTAAATTTGAGAAATACACCATAAGAACACTCTCCGCATAGTTTTGCAATTTTTTTTCTTTACACCAATCAATGAATCGCTGATATGCAAGTTCATAAACTTGGCGAGATTTGGGTGGCAAAAAATTTAGATGTACTGCTTCGGCACTTTCCAATATATCCGCAGCTGTATTTTCATCGTGTTCGGGATTCATTTTGAAAGCAGCGTAAAAACTACTACAAAAATTATAGTACGTCTACTGACGTCTACTTGATAGTCAATATTTACCAACATTATCAGATATCCATAACTACCGACTTGCTATTGCTGTTATAATTAATAGGTGTTCAAATTTATCACCAAATTATTAACGATTTTTGAATAAAACAAACTTTATTTTAATTTTGACTTGGCTGGAGAAAAAATAGTATATATCATTCGGACTAAAAGTGCCTATTTTTACTCGTAATTTTGCATTCACTCGGCTGCGCTGGCATATAATATAATATACTATTTTCTGTTGTAGGTGATAATGACAGATCTGAAAAATACCGCAAACAGTATTACAGTTTGTATAGAAGATGCTCCAATTTTAAAAATGTGTTTCACAGCAGATCATCAGGCAGTGTGGGTGAGCTCATTTTTCTTTTGTTCGTTAATTGTTTATTGAGTATGATAAAAAGTTTAGTAAGGTAGTTTGCTTTATATAGGATATGATATTTTTTCAAAGGTTAGCCAAACTGACCAAATGGGTTGACAGGGACATTTGGTCTATTTCTGACACTAGAATCCCTTACAGTTTTCGGATTATGATTTTTCAAAATTTAATTTGAGTTTATTCAAAATTTGGTGTTTGGACTGAAATCAAATGTAACATTTGTTTTAGGTTTTATATTGAATAGAGCATATATCAGAGATAATTTTGATATCATTTGAAATTTCATATTGGTAAATGGTTAGTATATTATGACGGTTTTTTTTTGATCAAATGTCAAATTATGAAAAAATTCAAAATAAACCAAAAAGAAATCATAACTCAAAAACCACAATTAATTTCACTGTCGGAAATATACCAAATGTGTTCTAGATGGCGCTGTTTTTTCCTTTGAACTATTGATAACCCTGGATCCAGGGTTATCAGAAAAAAATTAGACACATCCAATAATTACTACAATTACAAATATGTGAGGAATTATAAAACAATCTAGCCAGTGCTCCGCATACTTTTTGTATTCAAGGTACACCTAGGAAAAGGTGAATTTTTAAAGGTACACCATAAACAAATAAAATTTTTTTTCAAGCGTATAATGCAACACAGATCGTAGAAATAAGCTATTCTACTAGTAAAATAATGAACGCTCATTATTGTACTAGTAACAAAATAATGAGAAACGGTAGCAACGTCTTATTATGGGCGTTGTAATAGGCAGGACCTGTCATTTAATTTGATGTTTGTCAGTTTTGAAAAGTGTATTGTAAAAATGTCTCAGGAAGAAGAATTTCAATATACATATTAGGAATTAGTCGAAATAGCTAAATAGCTATTGAAACACTAATTCCGACGAAGTCACGACAAGTGTATGATTTTGCTTATGAAAAATTTATAAAATGGTGCAAAGAAAATATTGTACGAAGGTACACAGATAATGTTATGCTTGCTTATTTTACGTATTTGTCAAGAAAACTTAAAAGTTCGACACTATGGGCACAATATTCAATGATTAAAACTCAATTAAACATCAAACATAATATTAAAATGGAAAATTATACCAAATTAGCTGCATTTTTAAAGCGACAAGGAGAAAATTATACCCAGTAAAAATTAAAAGTATTAACAAATAACTAATTTGATAAATTTCTTCAGAATACACCGAATAATGTTTATTTAGCAATAATGGTAGGTACTTTCTTATTTTTTTATTATCCTTTAGAAGATTTATATTTAAATTGACAACAATTAACGTATTTCGAACATAAAACGTTTATACTACGATAGCTCAGCGGTAGAGCTTTTGTGTTCAGTCTCGGAGGTATGCGGTTCGATTCTCAGTGCCGTTTTTAAGTTATATTAATATTTGGAGTCACAGGAGTCTGTATGCGATGAACTCGATCATTTGAAGTACAGCGAAATCCAAGTTATAAGAAATTTAATTTTAGTAAATACACAAAAAACAACGGTCGTTTATTATACTTGGCGATTTTTATTCGACAGACAGTATACGGCACTTGGTCCGGATTATATGGTTCTGCAGCGATTTTTTATTAATTATTAAAACAGTAAATGTCATCTGTGGTAGTGGGTATACATAAAATTTCAAACGTTTCAAAAGACGTTGCTGTGTTTTTGAAATTAACAAATCCTCATGAATATAAGGTACATTGCCTTCGTAGGACTTCGGCAACTGTTTTAGTTAACAACAGAGGGGACATTACCACTATAAAACGACATGGTGGATGGAAATCCACTAGTGTTACTGAAGGGTACTTAAAAGTTTCTGTTTCCTGCAAGAAACGAACTGCACAAAAAATACTTCATTCGGAAAATCAACCAAGTATGAGTTCCGGAATCAAAAGAGATTTACATTCAGGAAACCTTTCAAATGAAAATATTTCTAACATAATAAATATAGACAAACACCTTACTAATCATAACGTGTACACCAATGACAAGATTGTGAATGCCGAAGCCGAAATC
Organism: Diorhabda carinulata; assembly: GCF_026250575.1. NCBI lineage: Eukaryota > Metazoa > Arthropoda > Insecta > Coleoptera > Chrysomelidae > Diorhabda > Diorhabda carinulata. Next base: position 45,818,231 of record NC_079472.1, on the reverse strand, counting down.
GGTGGCAGTAGCCTAAATTTAAATAACTGCAGTATACAAAACTGCACCTTTAATATTACAATTAATAAATAAGTAATGCTTATGCAAGTTATAACTGTTTTTTTCATATTTGTATTAATAAATAGTTGAGATATAAACAATGTATTCAATTTTTTCCTAATTATAAATTGCATTATTTTTACGCTCGAAGAAAAAATATTATATCTTACTCCGAGCAGAATACCCATTATGTTTCGCCCAGTTTGCACAGTATCGGCTAACGCAGTGCAAGAATCTGGGCTCAACAATAATGATAACCTTCTACTTATAGTAACATAATGTACTTTTAAATAATATTAATCAACATTTATTCATTAATCATTGAAACAATTTTTATTATTAATCAACAAACGTAAAGTTTAAATTGTGAAAAAGGTATTTAAAGCAAAACATGAGCTTGTTTAATCGTCAATCGTTCTGAGGATATTCATTTTCACACATAGACAAAAATGTTCTAAATCTGTTTCTTAAAACTTTAATTTTAACGTGCGATCCGTTTTCATTTCCATCAGTGCTTCCTGCCATGACATTCGGGAACATTTCATTATTACCATTGGTAGCGAGACTGATCCATAGTTCCAATTTAGCGTGAAAGCTATTGAGTTCATTTAAGTGAGCAAATATATCCGCCAAATTTTGCAAGTTTCGAAAGCCATCCTTCTTTTTTAAACAGATACGCTTAATCTGAACCCTATGACTGCAAAAACGACTCAGTCTCATTTTTTAACTCATAAATTCGGGAAAGTTCTTTCCCGCGAGAAAGCTGACTGATGATCTGCCCTCATTTCTTGACATACTGCATTGAAAAAATGAGAGTTCAGCGGTCGCGACTATATGTAATTTACGATTTTGATAATTTCTTGAAGAACGCACAATATTTTCTCTGGCAGAGACCTTGTTCGCTTCCCCGTGAAATGAACAATGCTGTTTATCAATATTAGGATTTTTTCCAGCAAACTTGGTTAAAAAGCCTTTAACCTTTCTTGTCATAGCTGCTGCCCCGTCTGAGCAAACACTTATACAATTACCTCATTCCAAATTATGTTCATTAAAATATTCTTCACCAGTTGTATGGTTAGGCAGTTATAAACGAAATAGAAAGTCCTCTTTTAATTCACATCCATCAATGTATCTAACATTTGAGATGAGGTGTGCGTGACCACTGATATTAGTGGACTCATCAACTTTTAGCACAAAAACTCCAATTACTCTCAATCGATTTAATATCGTTAAATGTCATTTATTCGACGTGAAATAGTTTCTGCCGATGCAGGTGTGTTTTCAATTTCTTTAGCTGCTTCTTAGATAATCATTATCTTGAAATTTTTTTTGCAGACAGGTAAAACTAAAGTTTCAATTAGATAGTGCGGCTTTTTTGCTTGAACTAACATGTTAGCGATCACGTAGCTTGTTTTTTGTGTTTTGTCTGAGGTTTTGGAAGAAGAACTCGTGAGATTTACCTGCTTCTTCAATTGGTCCTTCAAACGTTGAAAATACGTTTTGTCTTTTTGGGCTACTGATGGGTGTTGACTTGGGCTTTATTTCGTTGACTCTTATTCTTCTTCACTACTTTCACTTGAAAAATTTACACTACGTTTAATTAATTTATACATTTGTTATAATATTTATTTTACGCTTACAATAATAAGCAACGAAACAAAAGCGCGTAGTGACTTACACGCTTACAGGTACTGATTCGATGGGAGTACGGGTAGCGGAGGTGGTAGGACTTCGTCGTTCGCGCCAACCGAAAACACGAAATGAAACAAAAACCTCTTGCTCGTTCGCTCGCGTGAATCTAATAATATGTAATGGTAAGAAAAATACTTAGATACCAGTGGTGTCATGGTGGCGGAACGCCGTTCCGGCACTGGTTTTTTGATATTTTAAAATATGCTTTATGTTTTGTTCCGGCCAGTAACGACAAAATTACTATTACATAAATTTAAAAATTAAACTAATTCATAATTTTTAGAGGAGTTAAAAAACCCCTTACTCTGTCTGTATTGAAATAGAATTTCTAATGTAAACGATCATCCTCTCCCTCCACTACCGCTGCGATCGTGAATATTTCTGCTATCATTATAAAAATGGCCGAATTGAGAATTGCGCGCGCAGTCACGTGCTACCACGGTGCCAATGACCTCCCTCCACACTACACAGTACGCACCTAATCTCAGTTCTCTCCTTGCTTTTCTCAATAACTTGTCACCGACCCACGCGTCAACCTTATTCGTTATATTTTTCTTGTGTTCGTTTAATTTATTTGTTATCAATCGAATCTATTTTTTTTTTGGCTCGTTTCCTATTGAGTTTGGTTAAGCAATATAATGGAACCTAATAGGAAAAAAAACTTTAACCTCATTTTTCATCCAAGGGAAAATAGAACTTGATTGTTCTTCTTCAAATGACGAGGCAATAGAACCTGATTATGATATTTCGCAACCCGATGATTTGCTTAATTTGGACGGACGTCTTTGTACAGAGGAAGTAACCATTACTGCCGGTTTAAAGTGGCCTATTGTTTGGACCCAAGAAATGTGGGTTGATTGCAAAGGTGGGAAACTTGGCAGTACCACATATAAAAATGTTTCACATTTAGGTACCTATAAGATAGAACAGTCAAGCATATCTAATGAATGGCGATCGTACTTAGTTACCTTTAATGGAAAAACTAAAACTGCTCAACTAACGTCACTGAGAAAAAAGATTTTTGACCATAAAACATCATACAGCCACAAAGCAGCAGAACTGAAGTAGCCAAATCTTAGTGAAATGAAAAAATAAGTGATTCAATGAATTCTACACACCTTAAGACAGCAAAAACTGTCTTCAGGACGGCTTATTATTTAGCCAAGAAAAATAGGCCCTATTCCAACCACTTTGATCCTTTAGAACTGCAAAAGCTTAATGGTCGATGAATATGGCAGCAGAAATTATTGACCACATTTCGGATGAAATGGAAAAGAAGATTACTAACAAATTTCTGTAAAAAGGTTCAAGCTCAACAAAACAAAAATTATAAACTTTAGAGATTATACTGAGGATAGCTCAAGAGTACCCAAGGACCTTACACCTTTATTAAACATCACGAAATTGATACCATGTAGTTCATCAGAATGTGAATAATGGTTCAGCCTCATGAATCAAATAATCAGTGGTTTGAGGTCAAGAATTTTGACAAAACACGTTTCGAGCCTTATGTTTATGAAACATCATGGGCCAAATATCAAAGATTGAAAAATGGAAACATGTCAAAAGTTGGATGAGAAGGCATCGTAGCACAGACGACACGAGAACACGCCAGGCGAAACCATCACTGGACGAGGAAAATGTTAATGCTTTATAAATGTCCTTTGTATGGTTCAAAATAATAAACCATGCTTAATGCAATATGAATTTAAAATGTATTTTACAGAACAGTAATAAATACAAAGTACATTGGCTTCATACGACTTAGTAACACAAAAGAATTTTCAGTTACGAATTGCGGTATTATTTAAATACGGGCTACATTATACAAAGCTCATTGTTGTCTCAAAAGAGCAGTATTAAATATAATATGTAATGAATTTATTATTAAAAAAAGGTTCAAAGAAGGTAGACTAAATATGCGCGAACTAGCTTTTGAGGCTAACGTTGCTGCGCAGCCGCCATGTCACCGGGCGGCGCCATCAAAGTCAGTATCAGCGTGCCGGCACTGCTAAATTTGTCATCTACACCAGTGTACACGGTACACGCTTTGCCGAACACTGCTGTAGCCAACAAAACATATTTTTAGGGACATTTCTTCTCAAATTTTGTGTCCTTTGCCCTTTGAAAAACGAGTACTTTGAAGAGATAACAATTTGCCATTACCATAGCAGAATACCAGTGTTTTGCTGAGTTTTTGATCAAAAATTCTATTGCAATGATGTCCTTTGAGAATTGGGCATTTTTGTGTATTTTTAATCCACAATGTTCATTACCACTAGACCAACACAAAATTATACTGTCTGCGAGCATTCTATAGTTTACAGTTTTACATTTACTCAATCTAAATGTAAAACATGATCTAAAAGGAAGCTCTATATTTTGATTTTTCTAGGTTTCTACTTCCGATTCTAGTATTAAGTGTTGGAAACTTCCAACAGATAAACATTTCAAAGAAGATCTTCGAATGCCCTCAACTCCAGTATCATTAATACAGGGTGGCGCTGCAATCAGGCAAGCAGTGATTTTAAATGATAAAAGACATATTTTAACAAAAGATACTCTAGAAAATGTTGCAGTATATGACGTTCTTAAGGTAAATTTATTATATGTAATAAACATTAAACAAATTTTAATACTCACATAATCCTGTAAACAAAACAACTCTCTTTTATTTCATTAATCTGTTATTAAAAGCATGTGTTAATCTAAATATAGTTTGGGATTGCTTAGAAATATTAAACGAGCTAGGCAAGAAAAATAAAGTTACCCTACAATGGATTCCGGGACACGGGAAGTGCAGACAAGCCCTTCATGGGACCCGAATCCGTCTGTGGTAACAGCTACAGAACAATGGAAAAAGCACTGGAAAAGAAGGTAGAAAGAAGCAAAACCAAGACAGGCAAATACTCTTCTGAGAAACTATAACATGTTCTGAGAACATCTGCTGAATATATCAATCTAAGTAAGAACAGCAGTCCTATTGGGGCACTGTCGCCTCAACAAATACCTGAAGATGCTAGACTTACACTACGCTAGCACTACACCTGGTAGCGGTTGAAATAGAAGACGAAGATCTCTGGAAATTAAAGCCATCTAATATTCTAAACTTTTTAAAAGGAGTGGGATTAATGGATCAGCTGTAAACACTGGGCTCTCTAATATCCCAGCAGGAAAGGGGAACACTATTTATCCTTTGGGTCATAGTGCATACGATACCCCATAATCCATACATACATCTGTATTGAACATTAAACAAATTTTAATACTCATAAAATCCTGAAAACCAAACGTCTTTATTTTTTCTTTTTTGCAGTTACTTGCAAAATCTGGATTTTTTCGTTAAGAGTGCTTATTTTCCTTTTTTTAGTTATAAATTTGTAGTTGAGTAGTGAGTTTTATCCAAATCAAAGTTCACTCATAATACTATAGTTTTGTATTTGATTTAGTTGATTTTTGATAACAATATTTTGAATTGATATTTATCCCTAAGGACCAAAAATTGTAATAATTACATAGACCTACTCATACGAGAAACACTGCAGTTGTTTATCACCAAATTAATAACATATAATAACTATGGAAGAATTTTAGGTCCTATGAATTTACACTGTTTTGATAGAGTAGTAAGGGTAAAAAAGTTTGGTAAAATGCAAACTTCCTTGATATTATCATGAGGTAATGTGTATTATCATTAGATTAATTCAAAAAATGTTTGCTGTTAATATATTCAATTGTAATATTTATTGTTATTGTTAAATACATTACAACGATACCGTTAAAAAATTAATTCATTTCTAACATTATGTACATTTCATAGGCTAGTAAAGTAGAAGAATTGGGTCAAGTTAATTTTCAAGAAGAAGAAAAAAATCGTTTTAAAATGATTTACGTTCCCAATTGGTTTAATATAGATTTAAAAACAGGGGTAAGTACATATTTTCATTATTCCGAGCTTAAATTCCTGCACATCAGTAAATCTCATTCCTTGGAATCAACGAAAATTTTACTAATTTGATCAAAAATTTGTAAAGACACTATATAATATATATTCTGCCCGTTTTAATACAGACCCTAATCTTGCTATATTTTACTGATATGATACTAATCAATATCTCATCATCCTCTCACTCTCTCTCTCTCTCTTGAGTAGAATCTGATTATCCTTTTTCATGTTAATACACTTCATACCTCTCAGTTACTCTGATCCCATTTTCAACTTGAACAATTTACTATTTCAGTCACACTTACAAGTTACGAAAGCTTAGAGCATTTATCTTTTATTTTAGGATCATTTAGTACCAAAATATCACAAAAACTAGGGGGAAAAATCTAGGTTTAAGGCTTTCGAGGAATAAGGTGGTTAGTAATGGTAATGGTTATTGGTACAAATAAAACTATAATGTGTGTTATAAATTAATATAATGTTTCATTAACATTCCCGCTGGTAAAACTATTGGAAAAATAATTTTTATTAAAATCTGAAAAACATGTATTCCACTGCTATATAGTACGGACTGGAGATACCTTAGTGCTATAATTACAGCATCTTCTTTAATTGATACTTTCAGGTTGATGACGATTGCATTCTAAACTAATTTTTTGGAGTATAGTCGGTTTGTGACGTTTAATAATTGCAGGGCCTGAAGTAGCCGCAGAACTACGGTTGTTAGTTGCTGATTCAGGCCTCTTTTTGACATATGTAGGCGCCATAGTCACTGGGTATATACTTCTTTGGAAATTGGAGTCAGCGTGCTTAGATCAGTGTGAGAAGAAGACTGCAGTTCCTAATAAATCAAAAAAGCATTGACAACAAAACAATAAAAAAAGTAGAAAAAAAACTACTCCTTTACTTGTTGCTTCCTTTTAGTTGATCAAATTTATCGACAAAAATCATAAAAGCATTGTAGCCTATGACAAGCTCTGGACAGAATATTTCAGTACTAGTACTATTGCCCTCAACTTTTAGGATCATGATAGTTTGACAAAATAAATTCTGATCTCTATTTTTATGTTATTCGGTAATTATGTTGATTCCTTCGTGAATGCTTCTCTTCTCTAGCGTCGGAAGTAACTTTTTGTTAGAATTTACCGTTCCCCAGGCTAACATACTAGCCTCACGTAATTTCACTTGCAAAGGGTAACTGTTGAAGTAAAAATTTTTCACAACTTTACCACCAGTTTCCTTCTTACAAATGAAAATATCAAAATTTAGGCAATAACCTGACTGTTACACGTCATCCAAATCTTGTACTTTCGCTTAGTGGGCTTTTTTGGCATATATTGTTTTAAATTTGATTCTGCTTTCATCTATAGCACCACTTTCCGATGGCTTGTAATCTTGTCTAAACTTTATTTGCAGAAATGTCAAGTAAAGGCCTAATAATTTTGTCATAATCTGGGCCATTTCTATTGGGAATTATACTAATATCATTTACTTAAAAGCCAAATGAAATCGGTTAAAGTTCATGAACTTTAAAATACAGCTATCATGTAAATTGGGTGGTGCTGAAGATCAGTAATATCTGATCTGTAGTTTGGCAATTTTTGTATACCCATCACTAAATTGAAGGCAATAAATTTCTTGTAAGTGCTTGGTCCAAAAAAAGGTGCAATAGTGAAAGAGGGCTAACATTCTCTACGTTTAGAATTTCATCTGTTATTCCCACACTTTCAATAACACTGGGTATGTCCATCCTTTAGAGTAAATAAAAGAGTCAAAGACTTTCTCTATGTATACTAACAGGAAAATACAGGTTGGAAAGTTGATAAACGAAAACAACAAGCTCATTATAGACAAGGAAGAGCAGTTGGAGATATGGAACACCTACATAAAAAATGTGTTTTCTGATGATCGGCATGCAATGAACACTCTTGATCTGGATGGACATCGTGTTAAACCTGTTTAATAAGATCTACGATACCGGTCAAATTCCATCCGACTGGTTGAAATCTACGCTTATAATACTCCCTAAAAAAGCAAACTTACACCCTGAAGGTATTCTTAAGAATTATTCATTCCAGAATACCAGAATAAGAACAAAATTAGAAGAGCCTATATTTCATACACAGTTTGTATTTAGATGCTTATCGTGGAAGGCAAGATAGCAGGTAGGAGATAATTAGATAGAAAGAAAAAATCCTGGATGAGAAACCTTCGTGAATAGTTCCAAATACTAGAAGTTTAGAATATAATTCGTGCGGTGCAAAATAGAGAAGTCTATCAAATGATGGTCCCCAACCGTAGGTAGAAGACGGTACTAAAAGAAGAAGAATGTCCGTCCTATAATCCTTCTTTAATTTTGGAGCTATTGTAGTTTGCATGTTCGAAGCTGGGCTATGTAAAATCGGGATATTAACCAACATAAATGCAGGTCATCATCGAAATCAAACTTTTCATTATAGTTTACTGGAACTGCAGTTGAATCACCTAACACCATGGGATTTGGCTGATCTTCTCTATTTTCTTCGCCATCCTCATCCCCTGAAATATTTTCGTTATCTGAAAGAATATCTTCCAACAAGTAATCTGCAATTTCTCTATCTTTTAGACTTTGCAAATGACGCAACTTACTGAAAACAAAACGAAAAAGATAACAGATACATTCAAAATCTTGTAAGCATGTAAAAACTAAAAACTAAGATTATTTTTAGATGTGAGGTTACTTACCCGTTTCACAGGTTTTTTTGTTAAACTCGCGAAAAAATTCCATTAGCACAATATAAACTTCAACGCAAATGACATGTCATTCATTCAATATACCGTCAATCGTTTGCAACTTGCGTACTCAAGAACGTTAATGATAATTCAATCGTTAGGCGCTAGATTTCATTGTAAAAATCAGAAATAGATGCTTAGTAACACTAACCACCAAGACTGGAAGAGTTAATATAAATAGTACATGGTTAAATACATAGGAATATATTAAGGTGTTCCGTAACCCCTTTTTCTTAATTTTGTGAAATTGAAATAGTATACCATATTGCTCTTATAAACAGAATAAATAGTTTATTCACCTAACTGGACTTGTAATATTAATAAAAAATTAATATAAAAATTCGTTGAACAATTCGATTAGTTCCTCATTTAAAGACATTTTTCTAGCTATATTTGGAGATAATATTTTCTATTATGTCAAAGTTCTATAGAAATGGTTATATTTTGAAAGGATACATTTTTTGGTGACTAGTTCTTTACTCTGAAATCTGTTAAGCTAGGTAAGTTGGAATTTCTGAAACCAAAAATAAAACGGCTTAACCTCCAACCCTTCAAGTCAATAAATATCTTTGTTATTGAAACATGTTAGTTCGTTTAATTGTGAGAGTTAGTGTAGCGCAGGGGAGGGCAAAAGCCTGTCCGTGGGCCGGATATCGCCCTTTTGCTTACTCTATACGTATATGAGAATAATAATACAGGGTACAAATTGTTCGTATGTAAGTAAGCAAGAAATTAGGTGCTCTGTGATTTTTACAACAACGGAATACTCAAAGTTGCGGTTATTACAATACATTAATTGTTGAGATATTGAATTGAAAAGAGGTGTTATGAAAGTAGAAGCCGTCCGAGGTGTAACATATAATGGTTGTATGAAAATAGTAAGGAAAAAAGGTATTATGAAAGTAGGAGCCGTAGGAGAAATAACATTAACGAAAAAGTGGTGGGTTAAGTTAGGCTGCGTTAGGTGTTATGAAAGTAGAAGCCGTCCGAGGTGTAATTGTAACATATAAATAGTATATTACATATATTACAAAAAAATAACTCGTTTATTAATTATCTGGGAACTTTCACGATATTTACTTTTCAGCACCTCATTTTATTACCTCAACAATCAATGTATTGTAATTATTTTCATTGCGTTGCTAGCATCACGTTTTCCTAGCACCCCACACTTTGAGTATTCCATTACTGTGAAAATTACAGAGTACCTAATTTTTGAACTTGACACCTAATTAGTACCTAAAAAGGACCTAATTTTGGCATTTTCTAAATGCAATTTCCCGACTTTGCGTTGTTGGCAAGACGGAGCTTTATAGTCTGCGCTTAGAAGTATTTGCCCACTCCTGGTGTATCGATAGTAAACTATGATTAATATGTAAAACTAGGAACAACATTTGAAGAATCATGTGATCAGCTATTCTTCCATATTGGTGTGAAATGTCTTTAAATAAAAAACACCCCATAAACCAAATTTTGAAGTTAAGAAGAAAGTTAATTCTAATTTCGTTTTTATGTGAATTATTGTTAATCAAAATCTGTTTTCGTTATTGTTGTTTCTCATCTTTTTTTTTCAGATGTTGACCATACATTTGGGACAAGATGAAGTGGATTGCTTTTCGGCTTGGGTATCCGCAAAAGATGTTGGAATCCAAGATTCGCCAGATCTTGATCAAAAAGTAAATTATGGTAAACTACTACTTCAATCCCTATTCGAACATTGGAAAGGAGCCGAGGTTGATTCAGAAAATAAACAAAAATTTTTTAGTATCCCTAAACATATTCCTCTTATTTTGAGGTAAAACGTTTGTTCTATATTGTCATAAAATTATAAATAGGTTTGTTATAACACATGGAGTAAAAATATACATTACAGAAAATGGAAAAAAACTTTGGTTCATGTTTTGAACTCAATTTTACGGTCTAAACAAAAACTGCATTATTGATTTCATCTATAAAACCAAGAATACGTCAGCATTATTCCGTAAAAATATCTATTTTTGCTTTATTTTTTAGTGAGGTTGGTGGACGAACACTATATCGTGTACTGGTAGGTGATACATCTGGTGAAACCGAAAATGCCTTACTAAACGAGACTGTACCTGGTTGGGTTGTATCCAACATAGAGGAAAATTCTCAAAATAAATTTATAAAAGTACAATTTTATCTTCATCCCCATTCCAGTGTACCTTCACATCTTTTAAAACAAGATCGCATGAAAAAGGTAAGCTGAAAATATGAACTGTACTAGATCAGAAAAACTTCTTCTGTACAAATAAACAATTAAAACTAGATAGTTTTAGATTATAGACTTTATTTAAAAATGTGTGTTGAGGATATTTACGAATTTATTCATACACTTCACCATCTACTCTAATGACACAACGAAAGTGTGTAGTAATAATGTTGAAAATGCATTGAATTTGTCATCAGTGTTCCTATATTCGGTACAATTAATAATATTAAAAATACATTGTTCTTGAGGAGTTTTCGATCAAATAGCACCACTTTATATCTCTTTTCAATCCAATATTTCATCAGTTAAACGGCATTAATGCATTTTAGCTGTAATATATTGATGGTGGTTTCACTCAATAATTGAAAAAGTACCTCCAAACTAAACAGATTCCAATATGAATCCTTAAAAAAATTAATGTAATTGCTAATGGTTAGTGCTGCTCCGATTTTTGGCTCTTTTAGTATTTTACAATGTCTATTCATTTTCCATGAGTGCTTTTTGTTCCAAGTGAATTAGAAGCATAATAAAGTTAGCTGCTGTCTTTTTGTTTTGTCATTTTCTCCTCACTTTATCTCACAGCTATATATTCTAGTTACTGGTTCATAATAAAAAATTATACTAATTTTTCACGCCCATTTTAGCACACCTGTCAGAAATTAATCTGATGCAGCAGACTGTTACTATCAATGGTTTGTGACTTTCAACAGATCATGTTTCTTTCATATTGAACAATTGTTGATGAATATAAATGCTGATATATTGTCACTAGTATCTACCTCATTATTTTATAACATCAATCCGCTTTCCCTTAGTTCTTTTTGATCTGAACAAATCCGACAATTATAAACAAAGTTAACTACCTACTAGTGCAAAATGATTTGTGGAATTGTCTCCAAATAGTTCATTGTACAGAGCTAAGTGATAAATATTATTAGGTCAGGAACCATCGGTAAAAAACGTTAAACTGTGGAATTTTGTTTATCAAAATCTACCCTGTGCTTTTCATTTTAAAACAATTATGAATAATCATATTTCATCACCACTAATATCATCTCCCTCTTCTCGTTCGTACCAGCTGTTGCTCGATTGTACACTCCACGTTTTTTTTTTTTTTTTCAGTGCTCCGAAATATAAAAAAGCGACAATAACTCATTCGATTTTCAAGTTAGAAACTTTTTTAAAAAAGGATTTTGTAGAGAATTTCAAGTACTTCAATGTCATATTAATTAAAACTTTTTTCAACCCTGTTTTCAAAAAGGGAAAACTGATGTATCTTCTTCAATTTTTATAATACACAGATTTAAAAGAGCTCAAAATTTTTGACAAGAAAAGCCATTTGAAACATTTTTTCATAACATCAGTAGTGTTTGGTTCAATTTTTTTTTCAAGATTACGGAATTGCAGTGTTCAATTTAATCAATTATTTATATTAAAATAAGCATTTAAAACCGGTCGAATCACATGTATCACATAAATAAAGTTGAAAGAAACCTTATTTTGGTTATAAATCAGTCAACTCTTATGTAAAAGTCTCTTGACAGTGCTCATTTCAAAGGTTTTTCTATATGCTTTGAAAAAGATCTAAGATCAATTTCAAGTTTTTGAGGTTAAAGGTTTTCAATTTCGGAGTTTCCCAAAAATAGTGATCCTTCAACGAGCAAGAGCTGAGTTTACAGAGATCCTTGAAAACGAATATCTTCGTTTTTTTAGTAGCTATATTTTTATTCTTAATTATTTTGCTGAGAAATTTTAAGTTATTCATGAAAAACGGCAAAAATGTGCATTTTTTTAATAAAAAATGAGCAGTTTCAATCTCTAATAACTCTAAAAGTACCAACTTTAGAAAAAACTTTGAAGAGTAAAAGTTGTTTGGAATTAATCAATCTATCGAACTACGAGATTATTTTGATGAAATAAATTTTCATCTCAAAGAAGGGGTCGCTTTCACCCCCAGGGCAAAAGCACTCTCGGCACAGAGCAAGATGTAGAGGAAGGCTATAAATACTACCTTCATACCAATTTTCAAGAAATTCTACCTTCATTATCAAAATTGCAAGGGAAATCAGCTGGTACCTGTCCTCTATTATCCAATATTACATTATTGAAATTATTTTGAATCCTGAATGAAATTTTGTCCTAGTTCATATAAAATGATTATTAATATTGTGTACAACTTTTTTTTTATTTCTAGCCAGATCGGCTTGTAGCAAATGATTTTATTCAATGTCGAAAAGTAGCTGAGCATATTTTAGAAAAACTATTGGGTGACGGAACTGCCAGTTCTCCCGGATGTGGAGATGCTGATACATCATCTCCATCAAATAATGGTTACAATGTAGATCAAATCGAATTAACATGTAATGAACAGGTTTGTATAAACCATCATTTTATTTTAAACAAAATTATTTATAATTTGGAATTCACTCTAGAAGGTGCAATCTACTTGCAGAAATCATAATTAAATATTAGTATATGTAGCAACTATAAATAATAATATTTTTTAAGATGATGATTAACAAAATAGGAAATCAATAAAATATCTTAGATTGTGAGCTTTGAGTCTGAAAGTATTGAGATTACCAGTTTTTGTCTCATGCTTTCATCAATTAACTACAAATGATTGAAAAATACATAATTCATGTAAAAACATTTTCAGACAATTGAATATTATGATTCTATTGTATATGATTATTGAGATGCTTTAAGTGTCTCAATTATTTGTAATGTGACAGGACTTTACTACCATTAAAGTTATTTGCTTTCAATTTGATAATTCATTTCATGTACTAAAATTGTGTTTGTAAAATATTAATTTGATTATTCTTATTACAGGTACTGGATCCTGCTATGGATCTGAGAACAGTTAAACATTTTATATGGAAGTCATCATCTGACTTAACATTGTACTATAAAATTATAAATAAATAATAGTCTGTTTTCAATTACTTTTACATAGTTGTAATATTTATTAAGCATTTAAACATTTTCTACGACCGTGTGCGTATCCCCACAATTCTTAAAAAATTTGTTTTAATGAGGGAATTTTTGTATTTTTACACTTTAGTCAAGTTGAAAAAGACTATTTGAAAATGAGAAAGTAACGACATATTTATAAAACGAAATATATTTGGTAAGAAGGTACTCGTAATATGAAATGCTGAAATTTTATAATAGAATAGAGGAAGGTCCGAAAACAGATGGCTATAGAAATCAAATATAATCTCAATCGTTTCTTAAGACAAATCATCATTAAGAAATCATATTATTTATCTTTGAATTGTGAATAAATGTCGATAGTAGTAAATGTAAATGTTAAAGATCAAGATGAAGTTATATCATTTAATAAACAATATATTATTAAGCAGTATATTAATAAAAGTAATCCACGATAATTATATATTTAACTTTCGAAACTTCATTTTTATAAATTTTATTCACAATAACAACACAAATCACAATTTTAGAAATTGTTGAATAAACTTAATTTATCTCAACAGTCTAAGTAACAAAATTCATTAAAAGGTGTTTACAACAATTCCTATTTATAATAAAATAAATGCTGATAAAGTATTTATGAAATTTAATCTTTTTGTGTTTTAACTTTTAAAGTAGTCCGGATTTTTCTAGAATCGAAACTGGAATAAACACATCAAATTAATCACAGATATTTTTAATATCTAATTATTATTGCAAGATCAACTCGTATAGTATTTAGAATTAATAGAACATTTAGATTCTTCTACACAAACAAATAAACATAGATAAGATATACATTTCAAACTGCCATTCGACCTGTTACGTTTATGTTCAAATATTTTTCTTCAGGTTTGTCATTATTTTTATTAAATAGTGCAGTAAGATTGAGATATTACAAAAACCATGTGTAGAAATGATTAGCTTGTTACACACATATGGTGATAGTAAATTTTGAGAATAAAGTCGAAAACACAAGTCTAGTCCTCAAAAATTATAGAAATATAGTTCAAACATAGTTTGATAGTTAATCGAACCAAAAAGTTGAAAAATAATTCTCAATATAAGAATAAAATGAATGACAAAAAAATAAATGTCACTGTTTTAAAAGTGTGTGGTGTTCAATATTAATCTTAGTAATTTAATTACTATTTTTATTCCTAAATGTAGACTTCCTTTTAAAAAACTGTTTGACAAAGAACATAAAATAGTGTATAAAAAAGAAAATATATAATGCAATAACAGTACCAATTATAAGATATGAAGTAGAAAATTTGACCATTAGAAGAAAAGTGAGAAAAACGAATGTAGCAGGTAAGAAACACTTAAGAAAATAGAAAATGAAAAAAAAAACAATTGATCATAGAAGTGTTCACAAAATCTCGTTTATATTTCATAATTTCCTTCTACGAGGATGTATTGATATCGAGTTAGCCTAGACCAGTTCCATGCATAAACGAAATATTGCGTCACCTTAGCAACAAACAATAACATATTAGAAGTGTCAGTTTAAAGTTTGACGTCAAAAAAGTAAAATAGAGTTACGCAATAAATTAAAATAAAAAGGATGTCCACCGAAATTGTGAAAATTGAAAAATTGGAATATCAAGCCATCATCAAGTACTTGTATTTAAAACGGTTAAAGGGTAGCAGATTTACGAAGACATGCTTAATACTCTTGGTGATCAATGTCCTTCGTATGCAACCGTGAAAAATTGGACTGCAAGCTTCAAAAGAGGTACATTTTCCATTGAAGTATCTGCCAGTATGCCCGTATCTGTGTCAGTCCCCGAAAATATTGATGCAGTTCATGTCATGATTTTATCAGACCTTCGAATTGGGCTAAAACGGATATTTGAAGCACTGAATATTCCATACGAACGCGTTCATCATATAGTTCACGTCAATGTGGAAAGACAAAAATTGCTGTAAAATGGATCCACAAATGTTTGAATGTTGACCAAAAGCGTGCAAGGGTAGAAGCATCTAGTTCGATCTGTGCTCGATTTGAAAAAGATTGAAGACTTTTTAAACCGAATTGTTACTATGGATGGGAAAGTTCTTGCTTCAGTTTTTTTGGATTTCCATGGAGTAATCATGATTGATTTTTTGAATAAGACTAGAACAATAACTGAAGATTACTATTCGACATTACTGACCACTCTATGGAAAAAATTAAAGAGAAAAGACGCGGAAACTAATCCAAAGGTGTTTTGTTTTGCAGGACAACACCCCTGCACACAAATCTCATGTTGCCGAGTAAAAAATTCGTGATTTAAGGTTTGAGTTACTAAAATACCCCCCTTCGCCAGATATGGCTCCGTCCCACTATCATTTCTTTCTTCAACTGAAAAAAAGTTTAAAAGGTCGTGAATATTATTCCAACGAGGAGGTAATAAAAGCTATGGAGGTCTGGTTTGCAGAGCAAGAAGAAACATGTTTTTAAAGGTCTAGAGACGTTGCTGGTTCTCTGTAATAAATGTATCCAATTAAGACGAGAATATGTTGAGTGATAAAATATTTTGACATTGGAATTTTGTTTGGTTCTATAGTAGGCTAAGAATTTATTCTCGTATTTTAAGCAAATTTTGTATATATATTCAGTTTATGTGTATATTAGAGCATAAGCTCCTTTTTATCCAGATGTGTTCTATCTATTCATTATTCTATTCCATCTATTCATTCTATCTATTCTGTTCTCGTTTGTTTAAATGTCACCTAGCACCACCATCTTATTAAAATCAACACCAACACTTTGAATTCATATACAGTGCTTTTCAAATAAAAGTATCCACCTTTAATAACTTTTGTAATACTGGTATTTAGAAAAAATCCAAAAACACGTCAATTTATGTTGGAAGGGGCAAGCATTATGGCTTATTTAAACTTATTGGAAAAGCCACCCCCTCACCCCTAGCAGCATCCCCTTTATTTTTTTAAATTACTTTTCATATTTTTTATGTAAAATTTGGATACTCCTCTTTGAGCTGATTTCAAAAATGTATAATACTTGTAGGTTAAAGTGGTTAGTTTATGAGATAAACAATTTTTCTTTTAAGAGCACAAATTTTACTTATTATTTACTTTCACCTTATTTGCCTGTACTAAAATGGGTTGTACAACAGTTCAAACTCTTTAATCTTTTTAACTGTGCTATTTATTATGAAGTTACAATAAGTGTTCAAAATGAGTACCATTCACTTCCATACAATGGTATAATCTATTTTGAAATGCCTCTCTGACATTGCTTAATACGGCTGGATTTAATTGTCGACATTCATTTTCTATCCTCTCTCGTAAATCATCCAGAGATTCTGGTTGGGTAGCATAAACTTTTGTTTTTAAATACCCCCATAAAAAGAAGTCTAGGGGTATTAAATCCGGTGACCTAGGTGGCCACTCCATCATCTGCCCCCTTCTACCTATCCAACGAGCGGGGAATGTTTCGTTTAAAAATTGTCGGACAGACATAGCATAGTGTGGGGCAGCTCCGTCTTGTTGAAATACCAGTAAATCTTCGGAAAGGTTATCATCATTTTCTATTATTGTTGTACTACGTGGGTCAACCCCTTCCCTGAGTAACTCAGGATATGATTCACCATTTAAATTTCCGTTGATGAAGAAAGGTCCGACAATGTGGTCACCTAGGATACCACACCAAACGTTTAACTTTTGGGGATGTTGTGTATGGAATTCACGCATAATATGTGGATCACTTTCAGCCCAATATCTACAATTATGCCTACTTACTAAGCCATTTAATGACCATGAGCATTCATCAGAAAAGCAAATATTGTTTAACAATTGTGGATTGTTATTGATAATTTGCGTCATTGATTCGCAAAACTCTAGACGACGGTCAAAATCATCTTCATTCAACTCGTGCACCAACTTAACTTTGTATGTGTGGTACTTGAATTTATGTAGAACTCGGAAAACTGTAGAAGATGAAACACCGATCGCTCTACTTGTTGTACAACCCATTTTAGTACAGGCAAATAAGGTGAAAGTAAATAATAAGTAAAATTTGTGCTCTTAAAAGAAAAATTGTTTATCTCATAAACTAACCACTTTAACCTACAAGTATTATACATTTTTGAAATCAGCTCAAAGAGGAGTATCCAAATTTTACATAAAAAATATGAAAAGTAATTTAAAAAAATAAAGGGGATGCTGCTAGGGGTGAGGGGGTGGCTTTTCCAGTAAGTTTAAATAAGCCATAATGCTTGCCCCTTCCAACATAAATTGACGTGTTTTTGGATTTTTTCTAAATACCAGTATTACAAAAGTTATTAAAGGTGGATACTTTTATCTGAAAAGCACTGTATATATATATATATATATATATATATATATATATATATATATATATATATATTTTCTAAACCCTTCCCCCTCATACGTGGATTCACCTGCTGAGAAGAGTGCTGGAACTACCGTTAAGTATTACTTCAGCATTCCGAGCGTTGCCTTACACTTATTTTAATCTGTGATTACTTCTATCTTCTTCTTTTGTCTCTATTATTTTCTGGATCATAACCGATACTATGTTCCATTTTTTTTCATCCTGTAACATATGGTGTAAAATATTATCTGGAGTAAGTGTTTCTCCTACACATTGTTCAACTTCAATTCGCTGTGGGTTCCATTTTGCACATACGAAAAATGTGTGTTCCGCGTCATCCATTTGGCTACAGTACGTGCATTCCGTTGTATTACTGATTTTAAACCTGTGGAAGTATGCTTCAAAACAGCCATGTCCTGTTAACATTTGACTAAGATAGTAGTTCACCTCTCCATGTTTTCTGTTTACCCACGTTCTAATATTTGGAATCAGTCTTCTAGTCCATTGTCCAGTTACTGCTTGTTCCCATTTGTCCTGCCACCGATTTAATGTTTCAGTACGTATCTCTATCTTCTCATTCCTTTGTTTGCCTTTTGTTTTGTATAGTTCCTCAGCCTGCAGTTCTATAGGTATTATTTCTGAAATCACTAACAGCGCGTTTGTGGAGACTGTGCGGAAAGCACTACATACTCTCAAAGCTAACTTTCTTTGCACTTTTTGGCAAATATCCCTGTATTTGGCATATTTCAGCGTTGCATACCATACGGGAGACCCATATAACAAAATCGAGTGAGTTACTGCACATAACATTTTTCGTTTACTTGCTGTAGGCCCATTTTTTTGCGGCATT
The DNA here is from genome assembly GCF_026250575.1 of Diorhabda carinulata. NCBI lineage: Eukaryota > Metazoa > Arthropoda > Insecta > Coleoptera > Chrysomelidae > Diorhabda > Diorhabda carinulata. Next base: position 45,799,378 of record NC_079472.1, on the reverse strand, counting down.
ATTCTACTTAGAGACAAAGCAGATGCTTCTGCTTTCTTGCAGACGATTTCAATATATTTTTTCATTGTAGCACCTGTATCTAGGGTTACACCCAAATATTTAATTTGCGGTTTTGTAGTGATTTCGTTATTCAAGACTTCGATGGTGAGTCTTCTTGCTTCCTGTCGATCACCCAAAAGTACCGCCTCTGTTTTTTCAGGTGCAAGATCAAGTTTTTTCAAATGCATCCATTCAGCTATTCTTTGAATAGCGATGTTAGCTTCTACTACTACCTGTGTCTTTATCTTTCCTGTTACTACTACTGCAAGATCGTCAGCGTAGGCCACCAATTTTACGCTACTTGGCATATCCAGTTGCAACAAGTCGTCATAATATAAGTTCCAAAGGAGAGGGCCAAGTACCGAGCCCTGTGGGACACCGCAGGTTACTTCCATAATCGTATTACCTACAAGTAGTGTCCGGTCCGTTAGATAACTTGTGATCATGCGCATTAGATATGGCGATATGTTTCGCTTTTTCAAGCTGTCAGCTATTCCTCTCCATGGTGCGGAGTTGAATGCATTTCTTACATCTAACGTTACAAGTAAGCATATCTTACGGTTTGCCCATGCCACATGTTTTGCTTCTTTTGCGATTTCTAGAACTCTAGCTAGTGCATCCACAGTGGAAATACCTTTCTGAAACCCAAACTGAGAGTTGCTAAAACCTCCTCTTGCTTCTATTTCTGCAAGTAATCTATTTTTGACAAGGTGTTCAAGAATTTTTCCCATGCAGTCCAGGAGACATAGTGGCCTGTATGACGTTTTTAAATCGTCCGTTTTTTTGGGCTTTTCTATTAGCACTAGTTTCGCCACTTTCCATATTTTGGGAAATTCCCCCGCATACAGTTGTCTGTTCATCACATCGAGGCACTTTTCTGGCAGGTATTTCACTACACACTTAGTTATCTCTGGTGATAGCTTATCTGGTCCAGCCGCCTTCTTTGGTTTTATTTTATTTGCTGCCGTTACAAGTTCTTCCTGTGTCCATGGTATTATATCCGTCCTCACCATGTCAATATGTGGCCAGGTGGTTATTTCATATTTTGGAAATAGTCCACTTGCTTCCTTAAGTATGATATCCTGTGAGATTTCTGTTTTCGGTCTTAGTAGAAATCTTTTTGTCACTATTTGGTAGCCTTTTCCCCAAACATCGTTTTGAACTTCCTCTATAACAGTTTTCCAGGAGTGTTTCTTCGCGTCTTTTATCATTTTTTTCAAGTAATTTCTTTTTTCTTTATATTCGGCTCTTGCTTTCTCTCTTTCTTCGACTGTGCTTCCGGATATTCTGTTTGCACGTGTCATGTATCTCTTTTTACAAAGGCATTCTTTTCTGGCCTCACTGATCTGTGATGACCACCAGTATACTGGTTTTCTCTTTCCACTATAGTTGTATGTGGGCTGAAATGTGCGTTGACAAGCCTTTTTAATAGCCGCCATGAGACCTTGAGGGTTTAGGGTGTCTGTTTCTTCTCGTATTTTTTGTTTTATCGCAGATATGAAGTATTGGATTTTCTTTTCTTCTATTTTCCATCCTTTAATAATTTTTTCAGGAGCTACTTTTTGTGTTTCTAAAGACGGTATCTCAAAAAAGATGTAATTGTGATCAGACAATGTTTCTTGGTCCAGTACTTGCCAACTCCCAAACATTTTGTTTATATCATTTGAGACAAAGGTGACATCTATATGTGATGAACTGTTCCAATGGCGTCTTTGAGTTGGTTCAGAATTATTCCGAATACTTCTAATGTAAGGTTAGGTGATATGTAACAACTAAAAACGACTAATTCTGAGTATTCAATCCACACGAAGCCCTTGCCTCGTCCGCTATTTAGGACACGAATATCGTTATTGGTAATGCCTATAGCTGCATCAAAATTTTCATCAACGTACCATTTTGAGTCTTTTATGAGTATTTTATTCGGTTCGCCCACTATTGAAATGTCTATATTGTTCACTATTATTGTTTGCTTTAGCAGATCGTGTGCAGGTCGCCTGCGACCTAGATTTATTTGTACAAATTTAGCCATTTCTTAGCCTGTTCCCACTATATCGCCTTTTGCGATATCTCTTCGGTATCTTGGGCAACGCATGGTGTGTGGTCTGTGACCAGATTCACTACACATTAAACAGTAAGATTTCTCAGTGCATTTATTCTTTTGGTGTCCCTCCTTTCCGCAGTTTTTGCAGCATTTGGATCGATCAGGTCCGCTACATTGCCACGTCGTATGTCCAATACCCCAGCATTTGTAACATGTTAGCACATTAACTCTCTGCCTAACGGTGCAGCTTACAAAACCTATTCTTATATTTCCCTTATCCGAAAGTTTTTTACCAGTTTTTTTGTCAACTAGAACGGTTGCGATCTGAGTCTCTCGGAAACCAGGACGAAGATTACTGACTGAAACATAATCTGTTTCGCTTCCGGCCATAAGTGACTTCACTGCTGTTTCAATCTCTTCTTTACTTTTGACCGCGTCGATATTTCTGACGTGTAAGACCGCTCGTGGTTCCTGTCCCCCAAGTTTTCTTATCTTCCCTTCTCCGTTTATATCTTTTAATGCGTTAGCTATGTCGTCTGCTCCTCCGCTATTTCGCTCCATTGTAAGTAGCAAATCTCCGGCCTTTGTCATTCGGGCTGCCTTTACTTTATTGTTCAAGTTTCTATTATGTACTTCTTCTTTAACTGCTTTCAAAAGCTCCGCATAAGAACGATTTCCTCTCTCGATATATAAAGCTTCGTCCCTTGACTCTCTTCCTTTATTTTGTTTTTTTAGTGTCATACCGTCTGAGACAAAAATTTCTGCATTTAGTTCAAACTGCATCAGAGCAATTTCTACTGCTTTACGTATTTCAGATAAATTCAGTTCCTTCTGAAATATTACCGTAAGTTTCTTTATATCTTTTTTCTGCGCAAGTTCGGCTATTTTTGCCGTTAAGCAATATATTTCAAAAAGCACTTCCATTGTTTCTTTGGATTCGTCTATTCCGGCTACAAATATACAAAATGGGTTTTTCTCAGCTCTTCCAGTATCAGTATCCAGCAGCCCAGCCTGGTCGCCCTCTTGGGTTGCATAGCGGTAGTTGGCTGACGGTCGGTAAGAGCCCGCTCTCTCACTCTCTACACCGACCGGTACTAGGGTGTCCCTCCCTTGCACCGTAAACTTTGTTTCATTGGGTTGACTCATATATCATATTTTTTTTTTCTTTTTTTTTGGGAAGGATAGAAAGAGGAAGCCCCTAGCCCTCGTAAACCTAATAGCATCGGGGAGGATGAGAAAAGGGAAATTTGAAGGTTTTTGGGAAGGATCACAACTTGGGAGTGAGATGTTAGCCTAGCTAGAGTACCTCGGGCTTGCCACGCCCGTATTCGCAGTGCGACCCCCTGAGGGATATATATATCTATATATATCTATATATATATATATATATATATATATATATATATATATATATATATATATATGTCTGAGTTGTTTTTAATTTATAACTGCTTTTTAATCGATGTGTTGGATACGCAGTTGATGCGAATTTTGTTTTTTTTAATGAACAATTCATTTGGAGAATCGTGCCCGGAAATAGTTTATTTAGTTTTTATCTATTCAATTAATAAGATTTGTTCAGCTATTCACTTTTTTATCTTTACTTTTAACTTATTGATTAAAAATCTGTAGACGTCCAATGTAATGTTAATTGTTCACACCATCTACGAGTTATATACATACTTCTAACTCTAACTGAGACCAAATACTACTTCGCGAGAAAGAGTATTCATCGGGGAAGTAAGGTTACAAAACCAATTTTACAGAGAAAGTGATATAGATTTACTCAGGAACTGGTTAAACACTGTTTTAGCTGATTAAAAGGGGAAGTATTGAGAACTTTTCTAACTAGCGGACTAGGATTGGTTAGTTTTTATCAGTTAAAGGGGGTAACATTAATTTCTTTGGGATTTTTAGTTTGCTAATTTCCACTAGTTAAACCTAGTGTACCCATCATTCTTACTTTACAATTTATTAATCAGAACTAAATGCATTTCCAAACTTCTTTCAATTTAAATGATGATAATAAAAGTTTATGAATTATCGAAAGTACAAGATAAATTTGATTATATGTCTATTAGATAACCGTAATTCTCGTCTTGTAATATTAAAAACCACCGAAATGAAAAATAAATTGTTTAGTTTTCCTCATGGAAAAACGCTTTAAAAACTTACTAGCGATCTGTCGAGGTTTCACAGGGGTATTTGGTCATATCATGCCTATATGTTTTTTCTATCTAAAGATTTAATTTTAACTTTTACCAATTCAATATTTTCTTCGATATTATTATTAGTAGATGTTGATTCTATTAAATTTCCGTATATATTTTGCATCGATTTGATGGCATAGTTTCGTGTTTTTTGTCAACTGACCTAACAATTGTATTAGCGATGTCTGTTTTTTACTTAAGTAATATTCTATATACGTTTCCGTGATTTCCAACCACCGAAGTTTTACAATGTTGAGGCATCACCTCCTGCTTCTGCAAGGATAGTAGCCCTCGATCTGCAGAAACAGTGCCCCGTACATAAATTCGCATCTGGCAATTTTAAAAACTCAGCAATTATTTTTGGCTGATTAACAATTTTATTAATTCCGACTACTTGTATGGTATATTTTCCTTTTTGATCATTAACAAAAAATTGTTCGATATCTGGGGGTTCTAAGTAGAACATATTTTTTGGAGAACTCATAAAACATACCAGGAATTACATTACATTAACTTGAAATTCATTTTCTAAATCTCTTAAATGATTTATCCTTAAATTTTTCAATTCTTGACGACATTCTCCAGAAATTATAAAATTCAACACCTATACTAAATTTTATGACAATTACTATGTACAATTAATGTCAACAATAAAAAACGGAGATTGAACCAACCATATTTCCCTCTGTATACACGTACGTTAACAAGCTGATCTACCACAAATCAATCAAGATAATATACAGCATTATGTTGACACCTACTACTTTTAAATGATTGATATTACATTCAACAAAAAATTACCAGGCATTTTTCTCAGAATAAGTTCGCGAATAATAAATTCAGAAAAATGTCATCCTATGAAGAATTTATGGATTGTACCCCTCCAGAAATACGACAGGCTGCTGCATCGCTACCTAAAAGCTATTGAATTATGTAGGAAGTGGTGCTAAGAAAAAAATATGAAGAATACCAGTTCCAAAAGTGCACCTTTACAAATTGAAGAAAAAACTGATATTTCGAAAAATGGGAAACTGTTGGCGCATTCCTAAAACGACAAAATGTGGGCTTCATTTCAATAAATAGTTTGTTGTTGTTTTTATTGTTTACCATTAAATAGGTATTATTTGCCAATGTGTTATATTTTTTAATTAAAAATATTTATCTAGAATGGATAAAAAAAATTAATCTGGTTGTAAATAAACTTTATTATTGACTCAGAAATTAAAATTTATATTTGATTTTTTAGTCTTATATCCGGTTGATTGTAATTTAAGAAAGTAACACAATTTAAGGTACTTGAAATATCATGTTACTTTTAATAATTATCATTGTTCTTAACATTGAATATGTTGTCTAAAGATTCGATGGCTTATTTTTACTTGGTATTTTTTTAATATAAGCAAACAAAATGCATATTTACTTATTGATTATTGAGGTAATGATGTGTTATCTTCCTTCTTTGCGGCTAAGCCAATATCTGGTGGAGTATTTGTTTATTCATCACTGGAATTACTTATTTTTTACCCAGTCTATTTGACTTTTCAGTCATTTTCTGAATTTATTGTCAATTTATACAAATTAGATTTCTAAATACCTATTAATCATTCTATATGTCAACCATAATAAGAATCTCATCAATGGTTTTTAAATTTATAGGTAACGAGACAGTGGCACGACGGGGGACTTATGGTTTAAAATATGTAGGGAATTAATGGAATTTACTTTGATTTATTTATATTACAGCTTTAACAAAGTGAAAAAAGGTATAATATTCAGATAGGTGAAAAAATAATTAAAAAATTAATTTTCAGATCAACAAATAAAACAACTTATTCTTTTATTATTATAAAAATGAAAACTTAATATCATAATGTCAACACAGTGAAAAATAAAATATAATTCAGTAAAAAAATATGCTTCATCATTATTCTAATCAGTCTGAACTTTTTGTACCTCAACAATGTGGTTAGTAGTGTCGTTATTAAAATCAATTTTGTCAAGTTCTAGAGATTTTTTTTTAATTTCCATCTTACTTTCTGAAGTAGTGATTAAATCATCTTCTGGAATTATGTTGTGGTCACTGACTGAGGTAGCTGTGTATATCTCCTCTGATTCTGTATTGATACTGGACGAATTTTGAGATTCATCCAATTGTTCACTATTTACTGCATCATTAGATATATTTTGTTTCAATACCGCATCCTGTATTGTGGGTAAATGTGTATCATCATTGCTCTTTTCGTTAACTGACATTTCTTTAACTTGCTTTAATTTAGAAACGGCTGCATTGTGCAGTTGTTCGTTATCTATTCTTGATGTCAGATCAACAGCGAATTCTAATATATTTACATCTGATCTTCTTATGAGTAAAGAAGCAGCATTTTCATATTTACTCATTGAGATTAAGCTAAAAATAACCTATGTTTAAGAAATGAACTTTCTGCAAACAGAATCATATAAATATAAACAGTTAATATTTAACACATTTTTACATTGAAATTATGTTTTCAAAAATGTATTAAAAGCTCATTCTTTGATTATTACAAATTTAAAACAGTTCAAGATTTAAGGATTGGAACCATCTTTCTAAAGCAATACAAATATGCCTATATACAAAACAATATGAATATTTTGTTTATTTATATTATTTACAAACATCTTAATTTAATTAACAAAAAGGTCTATGCTCTATCTTAAATCATTTAGCCTAAAAAACTAGATAGAAAGATGTTGTGAAGTTTTATGTTTTGGAAATGTTTTTATTAACTAGTCGAAGGAAAAGTCACATTCAGTTTTAAAATATTACTCATCTAACAATTCTGGGGTAAAAAAACAAAATTCTCAAATAAATACTGAAGCTTTAAATGAAACCTGATACCGATTACAAAACTGTTGATGATATTCATACTGAACACTGCAATTGAAATTCTTTTATTTTTTCAGTAAAAATATTATTAGAGCTCAAAAATTAAAGAAATGAAAAACCGGCAACCAATACTAAAATTTCGGTTATCGCAGCAAACTGTGGAAAAGACCTTTTTATTTCCGGATAGTTGATCATATATCTTTCATATCAGCATAACATTCGACTTTCTGATTAATTGCAAATTAATAAATAAAAAATGTTCTGCTACCCTGTGTATTTAACTATTACTAATGTTTATCTTTAATTTTCTGTGAAACCAAATCAAGGTACTTTATGCACAATTATTAAAGAAAATAACTAACCATTGAGCAGCTTGTTCAAAGTTGCCATCTATTTCAGCCTGTTTTGCCCATCTCCCTAAAATCTCATGTTCAACTTCTTTTCCCAACATTCGACATTTTACAAGAGTATATGCCTCTCGATGCATATTAGCTTCACAAAGAATGTCAATTGCTTTTTGAACTTTATGACAGGCTAGATAATAAGTAGCTGTTTCGACTACATCGGCTCCAGGTTCTTCTGACAATTGATCAGCATATGTCTCACATGCCAACTGCCATAATCTAAAAACAATACACAAAAAATTGAAAAAGTTCTACACATATATAAAAATTATATACTAAACAAGGGATTTTGAGTTAGCCAAAAATTTTCTAAGTCAGATTTCTAGTATTTCTGAAAAAAAAAGACGATTGAAAGCAATTGCTATTATGTAAGCTCATTCACATAAGCTATTATGTATCTAATTATTTTGCTGTACTTCTGGCATATTTATTGTGTAGTAGTGATTTATAAGTCATATCCTCCAAAAACTACTTATGTTATTTATAGAATCAGAAGTGATTATTGAACATTCACCATAAATTATTTTTGTGATTTTCAGATTACCAGCAATTTTTTATATTTATAGATAGGATAAATGTGTTTTATCATGTTGCTACTTATTAAGAACAACATGAAACTTCCCGCTTTATTTTTCAAATCAACTAGAAAGTATTATTGAAATAAATTTTTCATTTCATACAATTGGCAGAACTCAAATTTAGTTTTATCTTTAAGGATAAAGGATAAAGCTTTAAAAACTGAAATTTTGTACAATTTAATGAAGAAAAAGAAAAAACTTGTGGTTTTATAATATTGTTGAAGATAAAAGGTTACATTACACTAAAACCCTAAGGTTTATTGAGAACTTGTACAATTGCTACTTACTTTGTTGATGCCATGGGTGCTAAAGATATAATCCAACGATCTACTCTTTTCTCGTCTATAGCTTCTTTCACTTGAGCAGTAATGTCTCCTCTAAATAAAGATAATGTTGAACTTAAAACATGTTTTCCCTTTTGCTTCAGGCAATTTTCTGAAATCAAATCATTATTCATTATAGTCGTTCTTGCAATATAAAATTCCTGTTTCAAATTAAATTACTCACCGTTTTTCTCTATAACTTCTCTCATTGTTTCATCAGATCCAAATATGTTTAAAACTTCATTTGTACAATAACTAGGCATTGGTGCAACACTTTCTGGATCTTCTTTCCATTGAAGCAGCCTTCGGAGATCAGAGGATACAGAATTATCCCTGAGATAATAAAATTTAGGAAGCAAAAGGCTTTTAGTTTTCTTTTCTTTTTGAGCGATTGTATCATTTTCCCCTTTTTTCAGTGCCACATTAGTCCTACTTGTCGAAATCTCCTTTATTGCAATTTTTCGTGTTGTCGCTATTTCTAAGAAATAATAAAACAATGATAGTCACATACATTCTGTAAAATTGTTAACACAAATTTTGATGTTAAAAAAATTGTTGTTTTGGTTGTACTTAAGCAAAATAAGTTTATCCATTACATGTATAAAGCATCTCTCTTACCTAGAGAAATAATTTTTACACACAATTCCTGCTTATTCTTTATAAAATTAGCAATTTTTGTTAAAAATACAGCTTTCGAACACAAAATAGTGTTTACCAACCTTTTTCATTTAGTGGTGGATATTCAGATATCTTCCAAATTTTTAATGTATTATCCTTGCCAGCTGAAATAACATAATCTGGGTCGATTGGACTCCAAATTGCAGCAGTGACAGGTTCATAGTTATTACAGTTGATAAATGTAGCAAGATATTCACCTTTTATAACATCCCATATCTAAAAAAGAACAACAGAGAACAACAATGAATTCCAATTTTGAAAACAATTATATTTTATGGTTTTCATATAAAATTAGTTCAGAAATTTTGTATGAGTTTAAATTTAGATGGACCAGAAATATATTTTTGTTGACACTTCAATTCAGTTTCCCAGCAAATGGAATTACAAATGTCAAATTCTAAAATAGTATAGAAATTATGAAGTGAAAACAGTAAATTGAATCATACCTGTACAATTCCCATTTCACAGCTCACCATCATCTGACTAGGAACATAGGGACTCCAAACGACAGAATTGATATCTGATTCACTCTGATAAATATTAATAATATTGTTATCGTTGTTACCACATTCAATGTCAAACTTATAAACAAAAACATTTTTTGAATTTCCAATAGTAGCCAACCAGTTGTAATAATCAGATGTGTTATCAGAAGCGTTTGGATGCCATATAATATCATATATGCGATAGGAGAAATAATGCTTACAAATTATCTTTAATTTTGGGGAATATACTATTATGAATCCAGTCCTGGCGACGACAAATAATTGCGAATAGTCAGGTTTCCATCCGAATGAGTAGATAAATGTATTTTCAGGTGTAGGAATCACAGTTGGATCTGAAAATAGTGCAAATTTACTTATAAGTGGTGTTTAACTTCTCATTTGATAAGTCAAGTAAGAATCAATTTTTTTATAATCCTAACAATGATACAATTATTAATTAATGTAATTGAATATTTAAATTCGTACTCAAATTTACAACTAAATTAGAAATTAAGGATTGTTTTTGGAACAATAAATTGATTAAAGCTTCAATATTTCATGGAAATCATTTAGTTACAATTAGTTATTTTATTTGAAAATTTGAACTAAATTGTAGAATTATGTTTTAAATTATAATTTTATTTGGTCATCAATGTTTTCTTATATACTTACCTCGGCCTGTTCTGTTCTCAAGATTGAAGTATACAATACACCCTTCGCCTATTGCATATAAACCAAATTTTCCTTGATACCCATTAATTGGGCCCCATTCGAGTTTGTAAATTTGGGATTTAAAGTATTGTGAAAGAAGTACTGAAGGTTTTAACTTTGAATTTGGATCCACATAACCTACCTGCAAATAATACAAAAATATTTTATGTTATGTTACTGTTTAAATTGTAGCAATTCAATCAAAGCCACACTTTTACTAATAGTAATATTATTATGGTAGACTTACTATAGAACTTTTCGGAAACTATAATCGGTTTAACACGATTATGATCTGGATGTTCGGAAACTAACCCGAATCAAGTTCATTATTGTTGGAAACTAATAGGTTTATCGGTTCGTAATCATAAGATATGATTCTTACTACCCTGGTGGACGGGTGGGTAAATGCGATCAACTGATGGGTTGTATCATTTGTCTATGGTTTTTGAACATTAAAAATTATTTATCACCCTTAAATTGCTGTCTACTATTAATTCTCATAAGCAGCTTATTAATATTTAACTTTGGTGTGTGAGGGAGTGAATAGTTGATCACTGCTCAATATCAATTATGAAACTTATAGAATCCATTATACAACTAAATAAATATTATGGAAGAGTTGATATACAAAAAAATCATAAAAATCAAAAGTTCTTGTATATCATGTTTTAAATTCCAAATTTCCACCTAAAATTGAACGTGACATTCAAAAATTGTGATCGGAATCTTGTTCTGGGTAAAGATTCGCTATCAGATGATCTACCCGAACGCGAGTAAGGTTCTGAAAAGTTCTTATAGGTATTATGTGTATATGTGAATGTTTTTCCATCTTTTTCAACAAAATCTAAGCATTCAAGGTTTCAGTTAATATTATTATACAAGTTGTGGAAGCACTTTTGATAAATGTGTTTCTCAAAAACGTTTTTCAAAACAATAGTAAATACAAAGGTCATTAAGGGCTGTCAGTAAATACAATCCATGTATTTAGAGTGAGATCTATATAGGAAAAATTTTGAAATAAAAAAATATTCAAAATGAATAATGATGTTTGATAAAAGGAAAAAAAATCTTGAATAAAACAGAATTGACAATATATTCAAATTTACTACCTGAAGGTGATAAATCAAAGTTATTGCAATGTAGTTCCTTAAGTCAACAGAATCAATAGTTGTATGGTAAACTTACTCTTCCTTCGGCTGTTGCAAACGCCAATATTGATTCATTAGTCGGATGCCATGCTATAGCTGATACTTTACTTTGAATTTTATGGTAGAAGTTTAACATTCTTATATTTGTAGTATGGGGACGACTTAGATCCCAAACTCTGACAGAACTGTCTGTAGAACCGATGGCCAACCTAAGAAATATATTATAGAACCAATATGTTACATAGGATGATAAATTATATTTTTTCTAAACAAAGAACCTCCAATGAACTTATGAAAAATAACTCTTAGTTTTCGAATTCAAATGTTTATTTACTCCTAATGGCATAAACCTAACCACCCAACCACTAAGGTTATTGGAGAGAGACTAGTCAATTAACAAATGGAACAATAAAACATTGTAATGTATTTAACACATAGATACTAATTGAAGACATCAATCAGATTGTTTACATCAGTTGTTAAACTCACGTATGTTTATAGATAATAAGTTTTTTGAAAATATTTGCAGGAATTATTCACATTATAAACAATAATCCATTACACCTAGTTACATTTTAAAAACTCGTCCGCTGTTAGAGACCGTGAAACCGATACTGTTCTAATATGTTATTAAAGCTACAGTTTGTATAATTTTCAGTAACTATTTTTATAGAGACAATTTCTAAGACATGTTAGACTAGTAAAGACTAGTTAACTAAAAAGTAAATTTAAATTAGATGTTAATTGTGTACCGGGTGTCCCAATAAGAATGACTCTCGGCCATATCTCGGGAACCGTTTATAGACAGCTTCGGGAAAAAAAAAATTTAACAAAAGTGACCTCGAGAAAAACCTGGAAATTATTTACAGAGTTGTAGTTCCACCGCTAGAAGGCGTAAATAAATATATTAGTATATTTGATTAAAGTTCTGGTCTATCTCTTCAAATAAGAGGTGGGGGGAAGCGGGAACTTTATTATGAAAAAACGCCTGTAAGTCCAGTTCTACTTACCCTATCTATGCAAACTTTCTACTTTCTACCAATGTAAGAGTTATAATTTCGAAACAACCGAATGAGTAACGTATACGCTAGAGGACGCTTTTTTTTAAATCTAGCTATCCTTGAAAAATGTTAAATAGAAACATGCAGTTTTAATTAATATTATATAATATAAAAATAGACCAAAGTAGCAACAGAATAGTAAAAACTGCATGTCGATATCTTTTTCGTATTAAGAAATATCCTAAGAAATGTGTAAATTTTCCTTTAAACATAAATTACTCCGGGTTTAGTGAACGGATTTTAACATTTTCTGACTCCTCAAAATTGTCTTTCCTTGTTCTATTAATAATAGTTCCAATTATTTTGTCAATATTACTCATGCTGTCACCGGGAAACTGCAGTAGTTAAAATGGAAATATAACTTAAGGTACCTCGCTAGTGACGACCTAAATGTTTAAATTGTCGCCCATCATTTTCCCGGTGACAGGTTTTTCTCGAAGTCACGTTTGTTTAATTTTTTTTCCGAAGCTGTACTATAAACAGTTCCTGGGATATGGCCAGGAGCCATTCTTATTGGGACACCCGGTACATAAATATTAGTGAATAGTTAAGCATGGAAGGAATCATTAATGTATAAATAAATTACTTTAAGTAAACTATAAACATAAATAAGAACAGTACAATATATTTGTAGAGGATAACTTCTTTGGACATTGTCTGTATTCATTATTAGATGGATTTTCTAGTACACTACAGTCATTCAGCGCTTTGCATCAATTAATATTGAATGGGCGTTACTGCAGAACATCATAACTGATATTAAAAATTTTATATAAAAAATGAAGGGTCATAAATCATAAGGTATTGCAATGAAATTTTCATAATTTCAAATAAAAAATCGTTGGATTAATTACTTGTGTGTATCCACAAACATTTATACTTAGTAAAATATCCAATATTAAATTTGAAAAACATATTTGTTTACCTGTTGGGATCTAAGGGAGATAGCTGCATACATTCAATGTGGCCACCTAATGTTGAGTAATGGGAAAGAATTGTTTTATCTGTAATTCTTGTATTGATCAACAGTCGATCTTGAGATACAGACCACGCATTACTAACTTTTGGTCCATCCTTCCAGTTATATTCATTCAACAGAATAGTTGAAGAAGATATTGAAAATAATAAAGCTGCATGTTCATTGTGTATTATTGAGTAGCTGCTCATATGGCTAAAAAAAAGATTACAAATTCATGATATTATGCTTTAGTGAGAGGAAAATTATTTCATCGCTCAAGTTGTAACACCACATATGTCAAAACTAGTAGAGTGCAAAATTGCAAGGACAGCATTACCAAACCAAGACAAGATGTTTGTTTGAGACTGATTTAAAGAATGAATCTTTCTATTGTCTAGTAAATGGTATCAAAATGTATTTGCCAAAAAATTACTTATGTGGTGTTGGAACTTATATATAGGGTAAAAATAATTAAAGCGAAAAGATTATGTGTAAAAAAATCAATTTTTGGTAGATCTAGAAAATTCTATAAAATAATCTTACTCTTTAGGTTTTGGCAAATTCCATGCCAATAGTTCAAAATCTTTTGAAGAAGTCAATAACACTGTAGGAGTAACCCAATTTAATGCTATCCATATCTTATCAAATAGTGCCCTATTCTTACGATTGTAAAATTTGCCAGAAAGTGAGATGAATGTTTCCATTCTGCCGTCAGTACCAGCTCTCCAAATATAAATATTACTAAAAGCAAAAATAATCTATTAAAAACTTTGTTAATTTACATGATCATGTTTGTTTGAGAGAAAGTTATTGCCAGAATGCTCATCCTTCTTCTGAAACGCCCCAGCCTTTGGTTTGAGTCGATAACATATAAACTCAGTTTTTTGATAGCTGTTCTTCTATCTGAATTAATCGATATATAACACATTTCTGATAGTTGTACATTAATCTATACTTATGAGTGTTTAAAAAAAATTCACATTCTAATACATAGGACTACAGTTAAAAACATCATCAGCAGAAGTATTAATAAGGGATTTAAATAGCATATAATCCAAAAATGTAAACTGTTGCAATCTTGCCAAAAAAAAATCAATGTTTGTTTCTGAAAAGAAAGAAAATAAAAAACAAAAAATTACCTTTCTTTGGCAGAAGAAGCCAACAAAAATTCTTTTCTAGGTTCCTCTTCTTTTGCAGAAGATTTGAGTTTAAGTGCTTGTTGAGAGGGGCTACTTCCTTCTTGGTTTGATTTTGCAGTAACATATTCAGTATTTGTTTGGGATATGTTTTCTATTTCATTCCCATTTTGTTGTTTCGACACAAATTCATGTTTTTGTGCATTTTGGTAAATATCTTCTGTTGATTTTAACTCGTTTGATTCAATTTTATCTGTCGTTTCTGCTTCGTCAGTTGTCTGAGGTGTAATTTCAATACTACTTTGTTTTTCTTCAGTATTTTGTATATTTTCATCTGACAAATTTATATGTCCATCTGTCTCTTTCAATGTTTCAGTAATGCTTTGTTCTGCTTCTGGTTTTCTAGGATCAATTTCCCTTTCCTTACTTATGCAGATACTATCATTTGAAACATATAACTTCTCATCATCAGTAATGTTGTGACAATCATTCAAATTTCCAATAATTTCTTCCAAATTATTAATAAGATCATTACCATTTTTCTCTAATATACTTTTGTCTATTAACTGATTCAATTTTTCTTCAGAACTATCAACAGTGTCATTTGGAGAACTAACATTTTCTGGAGTGCCTACAATCAAATATACCTTGAAGATATTAACTACCACATATAAACTAAAATAATAAATAAATCTTAAATTTACAAGATTACTTTGGCATTGGAAAAACCATACCAAAAATACTGAAAAGAAACGTTCGAGATGGTTTGAAATGTAGTGACAATAATAGCTACTCTTGAGAGGTATCTTATAGTACACTAGTGATGTTCGAGATCAGTTTAACCATTTTTTAAAATAATCTTACCAATTTGAATAGTAGGTATGGTAAACATAATAAAAATATATAGTTAAAGCAATTACATGCTTGAACAGATTACAAAGTGTAATTACATAACTAAATTTTTGTACAAAACGTTCACACCAGTTTTTGTTAATTTTGAGAAAATTTACTTATATACTCAAGTTTTTCTTTGAAAGTATTTTTCCTCACAATACAAACAGAAGCACATTTCTCACAGTTGTAATATTTGTTATGATAAATTATAAATGTAATTTTACTAAGTAGTCAAATTAAACAAGTAAATAAACATAGAAAATTAACTATGTTGGAATTTTTGGAACTGTTGGCAATATTAATATTGAACACACTGTTTACACTACCACTACACCAACATTCACAATTCCGATTCACCTTCAGTCTCTGAAGACGATAACTTGGTTATCGAAACGCACGTCAGACAGTGTAATTGTGAGTGTTGGTGTAGTGGTAGTAGTATAGAAAATTAAATTTAATTATTACTTGATCAATGCCAATTATAAATATTTATCTTCACTAGTAATACATTAGTATTAATAAAGTTACCTAACATTTTATTCTTGAGAATTTCACATTCTTTGAGAAATTCCTCATCACTTGAATCATAAACTTTCAATAAAGGATGAGTATCCATTCCTGTTTCTTTATTTTGGACAAACGTGATTTCTTCTTTTATATCGTTTCTGTTGTTTGAGGTTTCAACTCTCTTCTTTTGGCCAACATAATTGTTAGGATTTTTTGGGAATATATTGATAGGCACTGGACACCATGATAATGAAATGACAGGTTTATCATGGCCTCTCATTTTATACAAAAGTTTGCCACTTTCTAAAAAAGTAAACTAAAATGTTAGACCAGCAGAAACACTTTGATCAATATTTTTTTTATGTAAAAAGCATGCACAAGAGGGTAAACCCTATTGCACTTGAGTAGTTCGAGTGGTGCCTGCCATGTAGAGGTGCCTGTGGATATTGATCTTAAACTTCTGTATGTTGTAGTATTCGGGAAAGACGTGTTTTGGTAGCTGATTCCACGGGCTTGCTATTAAGGTGTAGACGAACACAAAAGTGAAATTGGATGAACACTGACTTTTTTGACAGTAGTTTCTTTATATGACACAATGTTAGATGACTTGAAAAACGTGAAGTACTAAAAAAGTGACTGCAAACTACGCAGACGTGTATCATCTTATTATTGGTCTAATTTCACAATGACACTGCTTTGGAACGCCTGACCTTAGTAGTGGGAGGCTCTGGAGCGGCCCCTGCAACTGGAACCTCTGGTGTTGGGAGTTTGACTCGGGCAGGAACTTGAAGGTCTCCCCCGTTGAGTACGGTCAGAATCTGGATCATGAATAGGTTGAAAGTCATGTAGGTTTGGAGGAGAATGAGCAGTCGAGGTAGCTTGCAAATCATCTCCCTCTGGTTCAGGGACAAAGTAAACCTTCTTCTTTGGAATTTCTGAACGCCGAAGCTTGTCAATGTGGCGTTCTTGTTGATCGTCGATCTGAACGATGTAGTAAAATCTTGCAAACTTCTTGAGAATGGTGCCAAGTTTCCACTGCTTTCGGTTGTTGTAAGAAATGTAAGAAATTTCAAGATTGAGAGCGGCGTCAGCTGAAATTGTCGCCTGATAAACCGGAGCTTTGGAAAAACAATCTGGGTCGGCTCTTGAGCACTACGTTGTGGTTGAACGCAGAAAGATCTGTTGCATACCTTAAAAGTCTATCGGCAGTTATATCAGGAAGTTTAGCTCTAGGACTGATGATTTTGCTCAACGGTTTGTTGTCAATTTCGATTTTGAAATTTCTACCAAATAAGTAGTTGAAATAATGGCCAACTGCAAAAACGACAGCAATAGCTTCTCTGAGTAATTGAGGGTAATTGTGCTATGCTGGGGTAAGTGCCCTTGAGGCATAAGCAATGGGGCGTAAATTACCGTCTATTTCATGTGATAAGACATCAGCAGCCCCTACAGGGCTCGCAAGACAAAACCAAAGGTAAGGTTGGATCGGTATAAAACGGGCATAATGTGATCATGCCTAGAAATGTTTGAGCATCGTCTTTAAATGCAGGTCTAGGCATATCAGGTCATCGAAGTCATCATCCTAAAGAAATTTGGCAAGTTGGAATCATGTTTCTGATTTTTGAGAAGTATTTTAATGCAAATTTTAACAATGTGACCTTTATGGCTAACATTTTAAGCTAGATTTTTTTGTGCGACATTCGCTGGTAGAGTGATTGTCTCTAGCACACCACAGGCAAAGGTTGGCAATCCCTAATTTGGCGAGAGGCAAGCGTGATTTTGACTTTTGCTTAGATAGAGAGTCTTGGTGGTGGGACCCCTCTCGAATGCGCGACCTTGATGTGGGGCATGATTTAGAGTGGTACTTGTGCACTCCTTGAGTTGGCCCATTCTTTGAGGTTGACATCTCCCAACTATCTAATTTCGAAGCTTCCAATGTCTGTGCTTTAGCGACAATATCATCAAACGTTTGCAAGTCAGACTGCAAAAACAGCTCCCTAATCGAATTGTCTTTGATTCCGCTGATAAATTGAGCATGGAGAAATATGTCCACATCACCAGAAATAGCAGCTTGAACGGCGGCAGTCGTACAATTCATATATTAGAAAGCTCGGAAAATTTGGTTGTAAAATAACCTGTAGTTATTTGAATAATTATAAATAGAAATACTTACTTCTTATATCTGTAACAACTACTAAACCACTTTTAAGACCAAATGCAGTGAGCCAATTTGCATGTGGACAAGTGGACATACAAGTTATAGTAACTTTTGTTCCAAAAATATTTTTTATTTCAGTTGTATCATTTAGTGCAACATTCCAAACTACAATATTTCCATCTTCTGATACGCTAACTACTCTATCATCTCCAGCAAATGCAGCTGCTATCACTTTTTTATCAGAGAGCTGAAATTCAACATTTAATCATTTTAGCCTTTAAAAAGGCATCAATATCCTAGAACTCAAAGATTGTTGGTAAAATTTGGATCTCATATTACTTATGTTTTAACCTGTTTATATAAAAGATCTAATTATAATTTACATACATGTTTATCATGATCCAAATGCTTTTTACCAGTTGTTACTTCCCATATCTTTACTGTCTTATCATCAGATATTGAAACTGCCCATTTTTTTGGCTCTCCCCAATTTTTGTTCAAAGTTACTCCCAACACTCTAAAAAATATTGTTGAGAAATTAGAAAAACAGTGCCTATAATATTTTTGCAGTATATCAATGTTTCTCTAAACAACTATTTCAACAAGTTATATTTTACAAAAAAAAAACATAAAATAAGACTTATTATATTTTAAACAAATTTTAAATAATGGAGGTAGCTTAACACAGGTTAGTTAAATTTTAGACTGTGTTGGACAAATGTTAACAATGGAATGAATGGAATAATTTTTCATGGAAGCAGAGACAAGTATGTGTTTTAAAAAGTTGTTCTTACTTTTGAGTGTGGGCATGAGCAATAATTCTGATGTCAGCCGCTTTATTTGTCTCAAAACTATTTTCCAATATAACAATATGATTTTTGGCTCCATAAATTAATGTATTGTCGGGAGCACATGCTAAAATGTTGGCTTCATACCAATTTGGAGAAGGAGGAACTATTAAAGTGTTCATTTTTTTCTAATGAACAAAAAATAAACAAAAAAGTATTTTTTATGAAATTCGTTGAATAAAAGAGAGCTACCTGTAATATAATAAATATATTGAGAAAACTTTTATGATGAACTAATAAATAAAACAGATTTAATCTTAATTTCAAATTAAACTCAAGTCAACTCAGTACACAGTGTTATAACCTTTTGTCGGCTAATGATAACTGCCAAATATAAATTTATATTTTTAGGTTAACATTTAATTGATCGATATCCAAGACGAATGATAATCGATTTGTAGCGATAGTAACGCTGTCATAAAATATTGGTAAGAGGATAAATAACCATAGAAATACATCAGATATCATTTAATAAGCTTGGTAAGGCCGGTTCGGACGCAGCCAGTGATTTAGTTGTGTAAAGTAATTTAGTCGAGTCTGTTTACTGTCCACACAAGTGAAGTTAATTAGTAGAGTTTGCTCAATCAAATCGATCCAAAACAATCGTTTACACGGACCAGTGTTTAGTTGAAATCGATTAGCAGCAAGTCGAGTCTCAGTAGTAAGTTTTCAAAAATTTTAAAATTAACCAAAAACGGCAAGTTACAAACCAAAATATTTTTCGATCAATATTAATACTCATTACTAACGAAACTAGCAGTATATGTTTGGAAGAAATACAAAAGCCCAAACGTATATGGGTAAGAAAATGGATTAGTAAAAGAAATGAGCTTGGAACCTCCAGATGCCTATTAAAAGAACTAGAACTAGAACATCCAAGAGAATAATTTCATGCCTTCAGGATATCCGAGGAGTCATTTAATATTTTGTTAGACACAATCAAATTATCTATTCAAAAGAATGATACTATCATGAGATATGCTATTCCAGCCTCCACAAAGGGCAGGCTCGGACTATCGGTTGTCGGATTAAAGAGTACTGTCTAAGACCCTCTATAGTCGAATTTTTTGAAAAAGAGTACCTAGTAATCCGACAAATTACAGATCAAAATACATATGTACAAAACAAGTAGAGCTAGCAACTTCGTATGTGAAAATGAACGAATACATTTTTCCCCTTCTACGTTTTATTATAAAATTAATATAAAAATAATGTTTGTGTTTCTATATTCAACAGTGATAGGCATGTTGAATTACATCTGAATTACCGGGGGTCCACTGTATTAATAATAGTTCTACTATTATTTATTATATTATATTTATTTTCACAGACACCACGAGGCAGAGACGAATGGAAAGAAGTCGAAAAGGGATTTCGCGATCGGTAGAATATTCCAGGGATTTATGGTGCAATTGATGGGAAGCATATAGTTTTAAAGGCACCGGCTGACGCTGGAAACTTGTACTACAATTACCAAGTAACCAATAGTATTGTGCTCATGGCCATTGTAGATCATAATTACTCAAATACATCGATGTTGGTTGCAATAGAAGAATATCTGATGGTGGAGTTTTTCGCAATTCTACTAAATTGTTTACTAATCTGGAAAATGCTATTCTTCCAGAAGGAACATTCATAGTTGGAGATGACGCATTTTCTTTGAAACCATACTTTCTGAAACCTTTCTCTGGAAATAATTTAACACTAAGACAGAAACATTTTAGTTACAGATTGTCACGAACTCGGCGGATCGTATTATAAAAAATATTTTGGATTTTGTTCCGATTTCGTACTGTATGATAATATATTTGATAAAATCAAAAACAATAACATGTAAAAAGTTCTAACTGTAGTAATATTTTAAATGTAACGGGATGAAATATACTAAATGTATCATAATACAATATCGTACTAATAATTCAATTAATGACATTATAGAATTCTTCAATTGTGCAATATGTCCTTTCTTGAAGAAATGCAGTCGTCGATATTCGGAACTTACTTAATCTATTTGTTGCTTATAATTCTAAAGATACCTAGATGATAATTTTTTAGCATGAAGGTTCTAACAGGTCAGAGGTCGGTTGGGCAATAAACATCTTATGGCATTATGCAATGCTTGGACTTTCAGTTAAATTGTGAACAGACAGATTTCAATATAAATAGAGTAGGATGAGTTAAACTTTTATATTTTCAATACAATGTGAATTTCTGCTCAGAGGTAATTGCACCATTCATATTAGATAACTAAATAAAACACTCAAAGTTTTAGTAAATGAATTTATTAGAAAATATCGAACAGAAATATTAAATCAAGTAACAATAATAACTATACTTTTTATGAAATTGTTGATATAAAATTATAACAATTATAGACTGAGCGTTTGAAATAATTCTCATAGATTACAAGTAGTAAGGTCCTGTATATATTCCTTGTGAATTTTACAGCTGCAACATTGTTAATGGGAAATTCGAATAGCCAACAAATTGTGTTAATTTATTGTAATATTAAAACTTTTTTCAAATTCTCAAAATGTTTGTTAAAAAGTATGATAGTGTTTGGACTATGTGTTATCAAAAAAATATATACAAAGTAGCTCTTAATTTTGACCACAGAAAGAAATGGACAAAATCCACTAAACAACCTGAATCTCCGTTAAGAAGACTGAAAAACACCAAAAATGTAGTATATGTAGAATCTACCCACGATGACCTCTAGATATTCTTTCGTAAAATTTTTCAATAATGTTGTTGGAGTTTTCAATGCAAATTTATCATTTAAACAATAATTTTTATAGTATATAAGAAGCTCTTGTCCACTGTTTAAGTGATCAGAAGCTTCTAAACTGTCTTTACAGTCTTTGCAATTGTAGCGATCTAAACATTTTTTAATTACATAACCGCCAAAATATACTACAGAACAATTTTCTAACGTCATAATATCATTTGAATGTACCTCGGAAGAAATTGAATTGGTGGATGAATCCGTTTGTTCGGATGAGGATTCTTCTTTAACATTTAATAAAGCGAGTGCTTCATTGTCATTTGTTGGTAAAAGCAGTATATTATTATCATCATCATCCAGTTGACTGCCTGCATTAGCACTTCTAGGTGGCCCCATTAATTGGCGACAATATTTATTTTAAATGCAGCTCAAAATGCTTTCACTGTTGGGTTTCTGTTATACCCTCCTCTTTGAGGATAAACAAAAAATTGAGTTTCAAGTGGATCTTGAATTAGTCTGCCT
The DNA here is from genome assembly GCF_026250575.1 of Diorhabda carinulata. Taxonomy (NCBI): domain Eukaryota; kingdom Metazoa; phylum Arthropoda; class Insecta; order Coleoptera; family Chrysomelidae; genus Diorhabda; species Diorhabda carinulata. The sequence continues at coordinate 45,777,086 of NC_079472.1, read as the reverse complement.
GTGAATAAATAATTGAAACCTTCATTTTTTTGGTCACTTGCAAATTGTTTAACGGAGTTAATGGTGAGAAGAAAACCATCAAAGCTATCAGGTCTGGTCAAATGTCCCTTTTTTCTAACTTTGTATAGATTTTCCAATAAATCATATCCTGAGCTTAAAGCTCTAGCACTTCTGGATTCGTATCGCTCAGAACACGATAACAGGGTTTTGTTGAATGTAAACGTGTACTATTCAGGACATCAAATAAATTGTTCGTGGTTAGATCAAAGTTAGCCGTGTTTTTAGCTGTACTTGAAATAAGTTCACTAGTTTCCAAAGGTGTCATTATGGCAGAATAAACACTGTGACTCAACAATTGGGCAGCTAATTTAACCTTCATTTTTTCAAAAGAATTCGGATTGATGTGCTTGTCAGTCAGTTTCAATAAGGCCTTTCCTGTTTTGCTCCTTTTATCAAGATCATAAACTTTTCGAATGTCAGAAAAACAAATAAACTGCCCATTAAATATGAAACTATTGTTCAAAAAATAGTTTCTAATGCATTTCAACAGATGGGGAGCATAAAAAAAGGATATTTTTTCTCCTTATGAAATAAATACGTTGGTTTTTGTTAACCTCCAAATGATTTATGAGTTTCTGATTGGTAGTTGATAAATCACATACTATGCCTAGTGTCTAGTTTTATTTCACATCATCATCAAAATTTTTTTATTAAATCCAGGTTTGTATCGCATGATTCGCTGTTGATATTGCTGGCAAAATAAACCCTTTTTGTCGCAAATATCTGTATGTCTTAGGTCCCATATAAAATAATGACAGGGCAGTTTTCTTTTCAGATAGTAAACATGGGGATTTCATCTTATGTCGTAATTGTATATTCACAAGAGATTTAATAAAATCACTATTTGAATATGTTTGTGGACGTGAGGAAACATTCAATTGGATTATTTGTTTATATAAATTTTCCATATCCGATTCACTTTCTGAACCTTCATTATTTTTGTAGCGGAATGGTACAGCAGTAGTAGACAACCTTTTAGATTGACTAATATTTTCACTGAAATGTTTGCTGCAGATCAGCTTATTTCTTAGTGATTTCTGGCTTAGGTTTACCAGCATTACCTGAAATAAGGAACATCAATGTTAACATACATATTTATTGTAATGTTTATGGTAAAGTATTTTTTTATGTTCAAAAACTTTAATTTCAATAACGGGCATAAAATGTAATAACGACTAGTAGTACCCTTATTGGGAATTTCCCTAATTGTATCTTATATCATCGTCGGAATGACAGAATTCTACCGAATTGTGTTAAGATATATTCCATACCTGTGTATCATTCTCAAAAACAACTACACAGTATTGAAATTTCTTGGTATGCTCACAACAACGGTAAAAACACTTTCATAATTATCTTTAATAAGAGTTTTTAAAATCAAACAAAAAAGACCATTTAAAAAAATTGTAACAAAACCAGAAATAAAAAATAAAGAAATAAGTATATATGTACGTGCTCTATATATAGATATACAGATAAATATTAAAAATATACTCTAAATTTAAAACTACACAGAATGAGCGCAAATATGACGCTGGTTCATTAGTAAACATAATCTTAAAAGTGCACGTATATAAAGAAATTTGACGGTGATCAACGATTTTAAATTATTTATAATGTGTATGAAATATGTATAGAAATATATACAAAGCGACATTTGATAGGGCGTTGGTGAGTGAGACCCCTCAATTTGAACAAAAATATCTACAGTTATTTACTACAATTTATTTTAGAATAAACGTAGTAGATACAGACGAACTTTTTGAACAAAGATGAATAAATCGGGGTTTATATGATCAACTTTTCAATTTATTGAGCAGAGACTTAGCAAAATACAAAATCTGGTTATCGATTAGATCAGGAAGTTAATAACCAGTTTAGTCAGGGAATTTCCAAATGGGAAAATGAATTTCTATATTCTGCCATACCATATTTTAGTTTTCTTGTACCCTGAAAAATGACTTTTCTGAATGAAAGGCTCATAGGCTCATGAGAGTTTATATAACATCCGGCTAAATACAAGAAAACTAAAATTTGGCAGAATATAGGAATTCATTTTCCCATTTGAAAATTCCATGACAAAACTAGTGATTAAGTTCATGCTCTAATAGACAAGCAGGTTTTCTTATTGAATGTTTTGTGTTGAGTCTCTGCTCTGCTGTTATGTTTATTATATATATGCAAGTATTGATTTTCCAATTGAACATAAAGTCATCAGAAATGAGATAATTTGTATTGAGTTTGGTTAGGTTAATAATTGCATTCGATTGTTAATAAGCTCGAAAAATTTATACTGTGGATTCATTCTGACTTCACTTTTGTGACTAATGAATTGCTCCAAATCTGTATGAAAATATATCATACAAACGGCATATCTTTAACAAGTGTAAACAAAGACTGGATAAACGGTTCTAAGAAATATTACATGGAAAGATATCGGTATATTAATCAGCATGATCACTTCTACAACATACTAAGTTTTCAAAGTCGTCGGAGCTGTGAAGGTTAAACAATACAATTACCGATATTTATTTGGAAGACTGACAATATTATGCTTCATTCTTTTACTTATAAGTTAAATTAAATAAAAATATGTCATATTAAGTACATTTTATTAAGTAACTAATACGGAAATATTAAGTATTGTTTATCTGACCAATAATACTCTTAATTTTTATTGGCAGCAATGAATGGAATTAATAAAAACCTTAAAATTTTAACTTAATTTTAACAGTGCGCATATAAGTTTCTAATGAAACAAATAAAGAAAATATTATCGAAAAGCTAACAACTAATAATGAATGTAGCTACTGAGGAATTGAGGAGTTCTTGTTAATTAAATTATACAAAGGCTTCAAGGTCTCATATTTATGGTTCAATTTCAATAAAAAACTCCTGTTTTTAAATACTATTTTTTATAATTATTAAATTTAATTTTAGTTTGAATTGATCAGCAGAAATATGCACAGATGTCACGATATTAAATTCAGAAGTACATTAATGTAATAAAATTCTCTAATTTTAAGTATTCTAATGAAAATTTAATTAAAACTTCTTTCAATTATTTCGTACTAATAGGCTTGATGAGAACACGGTTTACGCCATCATGCTCTGCATGTATGCTACTTTTTCGGGAAACGAATGCTAAATTACCATCCAGATTAAATTAATTGTAATGTAACTTATTCAACCATTCAACTTTTGGAACCATTGGTGATATTTATACTGAACACATTGTTTACACTACCACTACACCAACATTCACAATTACACTGTCCGGCGGCTAGAATTTGATGTATTTAGGTAAAACACTGCTACGTGCAGGTATATTCCGGCTGATTCTTTTCATTGAATCAAACATAAGATGACAAGTCTCCATTTCCTGGTAAATCGGTTAATTCACTTTCCACTTACCATCGAGAGATACAATAAGGAAAAGACCTTTATTGAGGACGTGGCTGTACTCCACAGTTATGATAAAAGAATTGTAATGAATTGTCACGGTTAATTAATCGTCATAGGTTTAAGAAATCTCTATATGGAACCACTTTTTTCCAATCACAAAATGAAAAACAAGAAAAATTTGCTCTGACACTTTTCAATCCTCTTTATACAAAAGAATTAGAAGGAATATTTCACATAGTGGGTATAAAGTTGGTTTATAAACCCAACAACACATTAAAGCAATTGTTGGGCAATTCTAAGGATAAAATACCAAATTTAGAAGTGAGTGGTATATATGAAATAAACTGTGGTGGTTGTGGTGGGAAGTATGTGTGGGAAGTAAGAGATCCGTTATTGTCCAGTTTAAAGAGCACATAGCATATGGACGGTCCGGAAAATCGAGTATTGCCGATTACGCTACAAGTCATAATATTGACATAAATATTAATAATGTAAAATTCTTAAAAATTGTATCCAATAATAAATTGTTGGATGCATTTGAAAGCATTGAAATTACTAAATATAAAAGTAGCTCATATAAATAGCCCACTCTATAGTTTAGTAATCAAGGAATAAATGTGAAAATTCCCTCCAACAAAGTTTTTTCGCTGGAATTAATTTTCACATTAGAAGGTTCATTAGTGTGAAAATTTAGTATAAAGCAAGTAAGTCAAATTATTAGGTTTTAGTTTACCTTCAGTCTCTAAAAGACGATAACTTTGTTCTCGAAACGCGCGTCAGACAGTGTAATTGTGAGTGTTGCTATAAGCAGTGTATTCAACATTTGATAGTTACCACTTAGATTAAAACTCTATCAATTGAATAAGTTGTTTTGGTAATATTCCTAATTTCACATAAAATAACAATCTTATGTTCCTTTTAATAAATATACCATAATAAAAATTATAGGGAATATTTTTCTAATTTAATTGCTTTGCAATACTGTATCTTTTAGAAGTGCTTCATACCAAAATTATGTCTATATCCACATCAAGGAATACCCACAAAACATTTTTTTATTCTCTCAAATTTATTTGTGAAAATGAAATTGTTTGTTAAAAAAATTTGTTTTGTAGTTTTTATATAAGAATTTTCTGTTAGAAAAAATTAAAGGTCGAACAAGTTTTTAATATTTAATTTTGTCAGAATCATTCAGCTGTTACATAATCAAACAAAAACTGACTGTACTAGTGCGTAAGAAATAAGTTTCTCAATTATGCATTCGTTTGGTGAAAACAAACTACTGTTTGTAATAAAAAAATGCATAGTTCAAATTATGCATATTGCAATAATACAAAACAAGAGATTTATAAGATTTGATAATCTTCGGTTTACATCAATTTCAAATAGTTAAGTGGGTATTTTTATCTAGAGATTTAAAAAAGTCTATTTTTTTCTTGCATGTTTTCAAATCTTCAGCATTAAGAATATGTTCTTAAACGGATTTTAAAAAATTCACATTATTTCCGGAGATACAGCAGATTTTGTGACATGGCGACTAAGCCAGTAGAGTGGAACATTTTTCTCGGAACTACTTTTTTTGAAGTGGTTGACATGATATCTCAAGTTCTACAGAGTGCACCGTTGTTTTGTAGACCCCACTTTACCGGCCTATAATTTATTGAAATTCTGATTTTTTTACAATTTTTTTAAATTCTCAATAAGTCAATAAAAACCCTATAAAAATGGATAGTAAAAATTTATTTAAAATATGAAATTATTCATTTAGCAAAGTTTTCCACATCATCCTTATTGTATAGTATATATTAAAAAAATCCAAAAAACTTACAAGATCAAATTGAAAAAGACTAGATAATAGGTATTATATAATTAAAAAATTATGTTTCCACCAAAACTTTACACTCTGGAATATAAATAATATTAGTTTAATAAATGGAACTTCTGGAAGTAGTTGGCAAGCAAAGTGTCAGTCACTAGAATAAAGAAGACTAAAGACTTCTAGTAAGTATATATAATGTTAGTGACTAATAAATATATAGTATGGTAATATGTATTTTGTACACACAGGACATTCTCTCAAAGTGTGAAACACTACAAAACTCCAGAGCCCCACACCTGAGAGCGTAAGAAATAAAAGACAAAGATCTCTACAGCCATCCTATATTCTGGATTTTCTAAAAGAAGTGGAATTAACAGATCAGCTGTAAACAGTGGGCTCTCGAGTATCGTAGCAAGAAAGGGGGACACAATAGATCCTTTGGGTCCCAATGTATATGATACCCCACTATCTACATACATACATACAAGTGTTTCGTAAAACTTTAATGGAAAATTGAGCACTGGTTAATGGGCTGACATTGCTTTGAATCGAACGGAAATCTATATGAATGAGATATTACATTTGAAAATAAATAAATTATAGCTAAAAAATAATTACAGCCAATAAAAGTCAAGTTGGTATGTTACATGGGTTAGCATATACGTCCATACAAATGCCTTCGAATACAATACTAGAATATTACAATTAACCTTGACATAATTATTAAAGTTTTTGCAACAAAATAGTATCTATCATATGTGTAAGTTATTTCAATTATTGATTATTAAATTTCTTGGTTCCCTTGACCAAATTTACTGTTTAAAATTTTATCGAATAAGGGCAAGAAAAGTATAAAATAACAATTTTTGTGCTTAAAAAGTTTACAATATAAAATAAAATTGTCGGTAATAACTTAAGTTGATGATTATTGAGGGTTACAATAAATGCATTTGGGTTTTATTCAAAGTTGATCAAACCTAACCTAACCATCATGACTTTTGTTAAGTAGAGACATTTTTATTTGAATTCACACCTCATAATATAATAATCGATAAACACTTAACTTAAATTTATACTACAAAGTAAATAATATATTAATAAAACTTTCAAAAACAGTTGAATGTGAATTAAACTGTAGATAATAAAGCCTAAACTTGAATTCTAGTTGAACTACAGGGTAATCAAAAACTGATAAAAACAAAAATAGGTACAAATTAATAAAAAAATTGTATTACTGTAATTTTGTTATTCGATAGTTTAGAAATATATAAGTTCTAAAGAGAATCATCAAAAAGTGGTATCATTGTGTTGTACCGCCAATATCTCATACTATTGTCACGATTTAGATTGTTTCTCAACTCTGTTTTAACTTTAGGCTACATTACTTACAAACTTTACTAGGACTCAAGTTTTGGTTTTATATTATTGAAATTTAAGAAAAATTAGGAGTAAATTTGAAATTTCCGATATCCCACTGGGATTTGGTCCATTGACCTCGAGATAAGAAGATGTCAAACTCATCTAAAAGTCATCGGATTAAATTAGAATCGAAATATTGAAAATGATTTCATGAGTGTATATTGTGAATGAAATTCGCCAAACTGTAAGATTCTTTTAAAAGTTTTTAAAGTTTAATATTTAAAATTAAACTAAGGACAGAAAAAAAATTACAGAAAATTGAAAAATGCTTTTTTTCGAGATCTCATCCAGCGAACTCGAGGTTGTATATTGATGACCAGATAATTCGTCACGCTTTTTTGTAACCATGAAACAAAATATTTACTTCTATTGAATTAGTACTAAATGACCCAACTGTTTTTGTCAATTTCTTATTTGATTCATGTATGTCATTGGAAATAAGCAGGTGTGTCAAATTTCAAGTCAATATAATAATTGGAAGTAAAATATTTTAATTTTCAAAAATAGGTATTAATACAACAAATAAATTAAACACAAAAACAATCAGTTCCTTTTAGTAGAAGTAACAAAAGTGCCAACATAAAACATTTTCTTTACTAATAGTTTCTTTTTAATTTTTTATTAAAAATGACAACATTTGGTAACTTATATTTATCAGCTAACTATAAAATAAAATCGGACTAATAGTTTTTACTAGAAGCAAATGAAAAATTAATCACTCAATCAATGCTAGAGTTATATCAAAAACTTTAGGACCCGTTTTCCAACAGCAGGTTAACCATAATTGACCCAACTTAAATATTCTTAATTATAAAGGCATATTATCAATATATTATTAAATTAATTAAGCGATTTAATACTGTCCATTTTATTCGTCACATGCTATTTCAAACTAATGATTTTGTAATTGGACAGTCATCACAACATAAATGGCCTTGGATGTATTAACTTTCCATTACTCAATTTCTTTATAGATAAGTATTGATAAACAAATGTGTCTATTTTATTTTATAGTCAGTTTATTTGGTCCTTTGATAAATCAAGTAGTATATCAAACAATATGTCACAATTCGGTTGGTCTTTTAAGTGATTTTTCTATAGCTAATTTCACGGCAAGTACTCCATGTTTTTCGATTTTATTCCAAATAGTTCCCATCAATATACTAAAAACAAACAATATACCAATGATAACTCTGAAAATATTATAAACTACAACAAATCCAGCAGGAACATCAATTATAAATGTAATTATCAAACCAAACAGTAATAAAATACTAAAAAATATATATATTATCTTATGAGTTACAAGGTTATTCAGAGCTCGGTTCAAAATTGTCTCACATTCATCCAGTACATTTTTAACATCGTTTTCATTTCTAGAAGATTTTAAAATAGCTTGTTTGCTAATTTCAAAAGTTGCTTCTACTCCTTCATGATCTGAATAACTGAAAGAATGGAGGGGAACACGATCTGGTAGAGGTAATTTATAATTTTTCATTTCTACTTGAAGTTTTGAGCCTGGATGAAACATGATGTAATCTATCCTTTGTCCTTGTGTTTTATTTTTGACCAATCTACCAGGAGTGTAACTGTTTCTAAGACTTTCGCATGTTGCAACATGATCTCTTGGAACGTCGGCACTGTCAAAGGCATCTACAAGACCAGGAATTGATGTTAACAACCTGAAAATGATTTTGTGTATTGTAAATAAGTCAAATCAACATGTATAAGTAAGTTTTGTAATATACATCTTGGTATATCAAATATATACTATATATATACTATACTTCCAATAACTACATCTATGGTACAAGATATTAATACATAATTTTACACTTATATAATGAATTCGCGATTAAAAATCTCTACAAAAAATCTGTAGCTTCCATTCTTTTTCTGATTTCAGTATCTCAAAGCCATTAGTCTTAGCTTTGTAATTAATGAGTGGTCTATGTTGTTTTTGAGTTATTTTTTTGGCAAAGAAAAAATATATCAAGCAGTAGACATTTCTTAAAAAATTTTATATACTGTTATGTTGAACATAACTGTTTATATCAGTTTTGTATAATGAATAATATTTTTGGGTTTTTGTTAAATAAATATATATATTACTTTTCAGGATGGTACATAAACTTCGTCGCGAAGCATAATCATAAATCGTTCTAACACAACTGGACTGGTCTTACCACAGTCCCTCGACTTTTAACATAATCTCCCCACTACCCTTAAGCACAGAGCGCATGTCTCGAATGCCCGGCTGTATAGGCAAATCATAATACTTGAATGCAATAACGGCTGCCTAACTAAAAATGCCTACAGTTTTAAGTTAATTAAGTGAACAAGCATGGCTAAGAGACTCTTGCCGTACTTGTCTCACTTCTCCAGACTGACAAATAGTAAACTCGTTTTCCTCTGTCAGATTACTTTGTAATGTAATGTACTGTTACTAAAGTAAATAAATAAATAATAAATAAAATAAATCTTGAACAATGAAATAGGTTATAATTAACAGTAAAGAAAGTACAAGCTTAAATTCATCAAAATAATAATTTATTTAAAATTAACCTATCTATATTTAGTGTTTCTTCCCCTGGCCCTAATAACAACTTCAAATCACTTTTTCATGAATCGATAAGTTTTTTTACTCGATCTTGTTCTATGCAATCCCATTTTTCTGTGAGTGCAGTTTTGAGGTCTGATTTCGTGGTTAGTGCAGAATTTCTAGCCCGAATTTTTCTCTTAACTTCATCTTATAAATGCTAGATAGGATTTAAATCCAAAGCGGCAATTTCGACATTCTGTACAGAACCTGCAGTATGTGGGCGGGCATTGTCCTGCATTAGGATGAAGTTTTCGCCGATGAAACTGACGTAGGGAACGACGTGATCCCCTAGAATTTCTTCTATGTATCAGTTCGCTGTTAATCCCCCCGCTCCACCGCCAGTTTCGATAAAAACCAACTCGGTTATTGCTTCCATCCAGTTAATTCCTCCAAAAGTCACGTTTTCTTTTATGCAACACTATGGGAATCTTTCTCCAAAACTTCTGTAGACTTGTCCCTTTTTATCGCTACCTCACAGGCACACTCTGCTTTTGCCTGAGAAAAGAACGGGGCCCCATTGTTTGTCAATTAACATAGCGTTATCAATCTCACTTTTTATGACATTAATAATTATTTATTAAGGTTAGAGTTAGCAATACTAATTAATTAGCAATTAATAATTTGTCATAGCAACAGAATAAATAGTCCCTAGTTACAATTATAAATACGCATGAGAAATTTTTTCCTCCCGTTGTTATGGAGGACGTGCATGTACTTTCTACAGGGAGTAAATGTTTAACTTTCATCCCTTCTACTAGGGACGAAAGAACGTACTTTCGACCGAGGTATGAGGAAAACAGATTTGTACATTCTCAATATAAAAAATGTTGGAAATTAATGAAAATCACACATACACACATAAAATATACTTACCTGTATGCAATATCACCTGGTAAAGTATTTAAATCACCAGCTAACACTACTAAATCTGCACCCTGTGAACTGAGCAAAATAAACTGAGCAGTATCATATGCCTGTAAAATACGATGAGCCTCATATTCATCACTTTTCCTATTGTACTCTGCATGTAACTAAAAGAGTAAAAACAATGTTAATCGTAAGGACTTTTTTGGAAACTATACCTGGGTTCAGGTAGATCCCCTATAAGCTGATTGCAGATTAACCCAATCATAGTTTCCGAAAAGTCTTGATGAAATTGGCCATAGTTCTACTAAAGTAGAAGCAGATTTTGGAAGAAAAATGCATAATTTTGAAGGAGTGTATTAATTTCAACAAGTGAAAAACCTAGTTATAAATTACACTTTCAACATTGTTCCTTACATTTTAAACAGTTCACAATTTGAAATGGTTTTGTTCACATTGTTTTACTGTAAATAAGTAAAATTCACCTTGAGATGAATTTCCTTTATAAACACTGAAAAATTGAAAGCTATTGAACATTAAACTGAATATATAATTTTATTGATTATCTTTAAATCTACATGTACTGAAGACCCTCTAGTGTGGAGGGTCCTAATCTAAATAAAAACATTTTAATAAATTTTATGTAATTAGTTTACTTACATGAGCTGAATATATATTTACAGAAAGATTGTTCACTGTTAATTTACAAAGTCCAACGCCTTTTCCTCCAAACCAATCACCATGGTGTAATTTGTGAATGTAACCATTCAAAGACCATTGATGAAAGAATACCTCTTCAATTACATATTTGGAAAATATACAAATACCAGATCCAGTAACACCACTAAAAATTATGTAAAAATAATAAAATTAAATGCACCAGGGAGAGAAATATATAAAATTAAAATGTAGAAACCATTGAACACCTGTAAAAATAATGGGAATGTGGAAGTATTCCTGCGACCTCATCCTTAATCAAAAAATAATCACAATCAAGCCAAAGTTCTTGAAGACACACAACATCATAGTGACTATTAGACAAAAATTTCGCGATTGCTTTTATCCGAGTTTTTCTATTTTTTGACACAATTGCTAATCCCCTAAAAAATATTAATAAAGCAAATAAATTTAACACAATTATAGTATAACGTATCGTACCAACAGTTTAGCGTAAACACTTTAAATTCTAGGATCATTTTCAGAATCTACAAAATTTACTTGAAAAATCTAAACATATTATAGAAATTATCTTTTAAAAACCTTCAAACAAACAAGACGGCAACGTCACAAAGAAACATAGACAGGAAAATGAGTAGAAATACCCAATTTGACATACACAAAGATAAAATCATGATGTAAAGATATAGTCTTTACATCATGGATAAAATATGATTGTTTTTTAAGTAGAATGTAAGGATCGTCTTGAAACCAATAAGCTTATAGTGAATAAGTTCTTTGCTTGAAACTCTCATGTTTTTATAGAAGTGCTATGTGAAGGAAAAAATATTATCATTCATCAAATATTTTACTTTATAGTATAGAGGGAACTCGCTCGCGAAAAACTAGATTAAATGTATATTTTTTCATATATTATTTCTATACTTATAGTAGTAGCGTAGTACACAGAGCATACCCTGGTATATGGCGTTTAAGTGCCATAGACATATGAAGATGGCTCTTAAGCACGGTCTTAAATATATAAGAATAAGCCCTTAAGGGCTCAATCAGACGGTGAGGAATAGACTGCGTCACGACTATTGCGGAACGGAGTGAGCCAATTGAGACACAACCCTTTATAATACTGAAAAAATGTGAAAAATCTGAACGTTTAAGGTTTTAATTTCACTTATAAAATTGTGACTTGCAGGTAAAATTAAGTGTATGCTTTTTCAGTGAACAGAAGTGTACTTTCAAGGTCGATACCAAAAAACATTGTCTAAAACATAGACAATGAAAAAAAGAAGCTAAGAAGAAGACATACTCTATTTATTATGAAAAGATATTCTATTTTATGCTGAAGATGATAAATTTTTTAGTATTCGAAATGTACGCCATATGAACTCTCATGTTTCACATACTAAAATTTTTTTAGTTATCAACTGTCAAATTTTAGCGGCATTTTCTTATTTTTTTGCTGATTGGATTATAATTGATTGTTAATATGGCATCTTTTAAATCAATTTGCGAGAAATACTTCGGCTCTAGTGATTTCTATGAAATATTACAAATTAACCATGATGCATCTGAAAAAGAAAGTAAGTATTTGCCTAAAAATCAATCTTTCTCCTATTCTGATTCCACAACATTTACTTATTTTAATCTATCGTATGAATAACTTATTATATTTGTTGCTTAACTCATTTAACATTTTTTCAAATTGTGAAAAGGAATAAAATAATGTCCTTATATATTTACCACATTGAGCCTTTATTTCAGTTAAAAAAGCCTATCACAGAATGTCTCTTCTTGTTCATCCAGACAGAGTAAGCAGTGATCAAAAAGAAATTGCGACTGAAAAATTCAAAATTTTGAGTAAAATTCATTCCATTTTACAAATCAAAGAAAAGCGTAAATTGTATGATAATTATGGGGAGTTTGATGATGAAATGGACACATCATCTAACTGGCTGAACTATTGGCGAAATATGTTCAAAAAAATAGAATTAAAAGATATACAAGAGTATGAAAAAAAGTATGTGGGTTCAGAGAATGAGCTCAGAGATATAAAAAAGGCATACGTAGGAAGTAGAGGAAACATGGATACTATTTTAGAGATGTTACCTTTCAGTGACTGTGACAGTGAACCTAGAATCATAGAAATTGTTCAAAAAATGGTGGACAATGGGGAAGTTGAAAGATATAATACATTCTTTAATGAAAGTAAACAGAGGAAGTTAAGAAGACGGAGAAAATGGGAGTTAGAAAGAAGAGAAGCTGAAAAAATTAACAGTAATTATTATTTTTCCATATATTTCTTAACAAGCAATTCTTTTGATAAATTTTTCACAGTATAAAAACTAAGTTTTTAACTTTTGTAAAACCTAACAATGATCATGCTTAGTTCTAATACTAAATATTTTCAAGTAATTTTAAAAGTGCAGTTTAATTTGAATGAAACAGTTGTAGATAGAGCCACCCTGAGTCACTACATAATTAGTTTTAATATCAATTATCAGCAATTTTGAAAAATTTTTAATTCTAAAATTTATGATATTTGTTTTTAAAACACTTTTTATGTTCTTATGGATTTTGTAATTTTAACATATTGCTTTGTTAACAGTGGCCGAAATAGAAAAAGAAATTGAAAAAAATGCTAGAGAAAGGGAAGCAAACTTTGCATCATTCATGTCAGGTTTGGAAGCTAAATACGCACCTAAAGCAAAACAGAGAAAAAACTTACCAGATGGTACTGGAACCAGCAAGAAAAGAAAAACATAGTAATTCAGTTATCTCTATTGAATATTAACATATATGTGTTGTTTATTTTCTAGATTATCTGTAACCATTTTTCAATTATTTCTAAAAATTTACTTAATACATTCAAAACATTTGTTGGTTGTAACATTATTAAATATTGTAGTAAAATGCATTAATATTTACTTAATTGCACATTTTTTATAGTCTTAACCAGAATCAAAAGTTTTAAAAAATGCAAAAAATGTGTTAGTTATTATTATATTTTTGACTATTCAAGTTCACAGTGGTGAACAAGGCAAGATTACTTGTTGGCACATTCCCTCGTCGTTTTTTTTTATTGAACAAGACATTTTGGTATTAAAAATTATGCCTTCTCCCCCCCTCCTCTTCTCCAAAATTGGAGATGAAACAGAGAAAATCACAAACCAACAGATTAGATTCACCACAAAAATAAGCTTTAGAAAAGTGCCACAATTAATCATTAGAACTAACTGACATTTGTTAAGTTAATTAATTCAATAAAAATGGCAATAAACCAGTAAAGTTGCAATCATGAGATCTGAATCAATTGGCTGGGCCCCTTCTGTATGTCACTAAAGTTAGCTGAGCAATATGAACAGATAGAAAAAAGCGGAAAATTAACTGCCATATTATGAAATTTTCCAGTAGGCAAATTTTTGGGCTGTTTGGCAGCTACAAGTTAAATGTGCAAAATCAATAGACAATTAAAGTAGAATGATTCCATTTTTAAATGCTCCGTTGCTCAATAATAGAAAATTAAAAACAATTTCCTATTGATGCATAGAATTGAATAATTATTTTCTCCAAGTTTTCTCAGCAGAGCACTATCCTTGCTGACAAATATCAAAATGTGAACCTCGGTAGGTCCTACATAACTAAGTGCAGACTGGATTAATTTTTGGCGACGACACGAAAAAAGTTTTTCGAGTTTTCTCAGCAGAGCACTATAATTGGCGACAAATTATATACTCATGAGGCCTCGTTAAGGACTGAATAATTGAAATAATGGATTTTACGGAAACGTCACAAAAGAAATGACTCTGAGTTTTCTCAACAGAACTCCAGTATTACCGAGAAATTAGACTTGTGTGGCCTCGTTAGGGCCTGAATAATTAAGTGCTTGACCAATGCTAATGAAATGCAGCAGAATAGATGAATTTATTGTAAACGTCAAAGAAGAAATTACAATGACAGCGTTCTGCTGGAAAAAATCATTTTTTCGACGTTTTTTTGTGAAGCATTTTTACTCTCCAAAAACAGGCGTGAAAGTTGCCATTTACCGTTTTATTTTCTATTATTGAATAACAGAGCGTTTAGTATTCTACTTTCAGTGTCTATTGATTTTGCACATTCCTCTTGTATTGCTTCTGCTAATTTTATTATAAAGTTAACAGAGCAGCCAATTTCTCAAAAACTTGCACAGCAGAAAATTTCGTTATATGGCATCTATTGCTTTTTTTCTGTTCATACTGCTCTGCTAACTTTAGTGACATTTCTTCTGTGAACACTTGTTATCATAATATATTGCTTCTTGCATTGCGAGTGGTCTTGCTCCATGTCAAGCTCTACTACCACTGCAATTCTTTAACATAGTTCCTCAGATTTTCTACTTTACTATAGAACAAATTGAACACAAGTTTATTCCAAAGTATGCTAAAACTTGTACAATTTTGTTATAACAACATTAGTTTTCAAGACAAATTAAACAAATGGAATAAAAATCAAATTAAATCTTCACTATACATCAAATAATTTTTTGGAATTATATTTCTTAAATATTTCAAATTTTCAATATATTTATCAACGGTAGCTTTAGCTTGAATTTTATAAAATTTCACCACAAAAATGTTGTCATTCATTGCACCATAAACTGACAAAATTTCATTGTTTTTAGGAGTATTAGTAACATACTTAAAATTAAGAGGAACTTTGATTTCATTTGTGTGAATCCAATGAATTGTTAAATAATGTTCAGTATTTCCATGAAATTTATACAATCCTATAGTGTGTATGTTATTATTTAGTATGTTGTATTTGGGCAATTTCAAGACTTCCTCAATACTATAATAAATATAAGTCTTATTAAGGTTGGCAGAATTCGTCAAACCTTTTACTGTATCATTAGTATGGTTAGGAAGTATATGGAATATATAATCTTCAACAGAATGTTCACTTTTCCGATATTTTACTTTCTTTTTAAACAGCTTTGTTTGTTTCGGTGGAGTGGCTTGTATCACATTATCACTATCACTTGAAGGCATGGTAAATTAATATTTTTTACATCAAATACATTCTAATAATTTTTATAAATTGATTCTCGATAAATGTGCTGTAGTTAATAATTAAAAAGTATCTTATTCTTTTAAATTACTGAAATCAAATAAGTTTTGCTTTCATTGAAACACTAATGTACACAAGTTTCTTATAAAATTGTCACAACACTGCAATTGATAATTGAATGTGGGGAAGTTTCTATACCTATAGGTAGGCTTGAAAAATATTTTATTATCAGTTTCGATTATTTGGTTTCAGTTTAAGTTCCACAGGCGCGTTTTCAATCAGTTGGGTACTGCTTTCAAGAAGATATAGGTAACCGACTTCAATTTTTTGGCGTTCTATTAGTCTATATTTGGTAAACTCTCGTTACATAATTAATTCAACTCTGCCTTTTCATTTTCAAATCATACTCAATTAACTAGTATATAATTAATTCACAAATACTAAAAAATAATAAAGCTTGTCAATTTGCCATAATTACAAATGCTAGAGATGGACAATATTTAATTTTAAAATTGTTCCAACCACTTACCATGTTGCCAATTCGACGGTAACGAAATATAAATATCTAAAATTTGTTCGATTATAAACAGCTATTATCGGATGAGCATCGCGAGTTTATCAACTTCGCGATTATGAAATACAACTTTCAACATCGTCTAAATAAAGAATTTTACAGTGTGATCATATGGTATTAATTTATAGCGTTATCGGAATAGGTCAATCGTAATAGAAACAGCCAATCAGCACTTCGCTGATTGGCTCTATGCTATCGTATAAGTATGGACCGAAACAAATGCTTTGACATACATTATACCATCGATATTGTTTGAAATCTGGAAATTTGCAGAAATATATTTAGGGTAAATTTATAGTGCTGAAAATAAATACTGATGATACTCTTATAATCAGTATAGTTGAAATACCGTTTCCATTTTCCAGTAACATAGATAATAGCGTTGTAGACACTCTTACTGATTGGCCGTTTGTATTATGCTCGTTCTATTTCGAAACCTCTATCCTCTTCATGTGACAGAGCCCTCATTGTTATCAATTTTTCGAAACTCAAATAACGTGTCTACTATTTATAAAAGAATTTACATCTCTATTATCATTAATCAAATTTAAAATAAAACCAGTGAACATTCACAACTTGGTAGTATATATATTATTTTAATTTAAAATTCTTTAAAATTTAAAGAATGTACAAATTGTTATTATATACTTGACACAAACATATAGAAAGTTATTGATATTATGTAAAAGATAAATTCATTTAAAATCTATGTTAATAAAAGTTTCAAATACCAAATTTTTTTTAAATGGAAAAGATGCTGGACTTGGCTCGTTCCCTTAAATGCACTGAAATAATAAATGTAAGAAAAGAACTCACAGAAAAGAGCACAAATCGGCCTTTCAAATATCTTTTAGTAATAGACTTTGAAGCTACATGCTGGAATAGAAATGATCCTGATAGGGGATACAGTGAGATTATAGAATTCCCATGCATTTTATACAGTGTAGAAGGAAATAAAATAATATCTTATTTTCAACAATATGTTATGCCAATAGAGAATACGAAGTTGAGCAAATTTTGCACAGAATTAACTGGAATTTCTCAACAAACAGTTGATAATGGTGTTCCACTAAAAACTTGTATGATGTTATTTCTAAAGTGGTTGGAACATATAAGAAATAAATACAATGTTTCAATTGGTAAATTTGTGCCCAACAATTGCATCTTTGCTACTTGGTCAGATTGGGATATACGAAATTGTTTGAAAAATGAATGTAGACGAAAACAAATTGTTCTACCAGAAATATTTACTAAATGGATAGACATTAGAGCTTTATACACAAAACACTATATGAGAAGGCCAAAAGGTTTACTTGGTGCATTAGGAGAACTTGGATTAGAATTTGAGGGAAGACAACATTGTGGACTAGATGATGCGAAGAATACTGCTAAATTAGTTGGAAGAATGGTCAGTGAAGGAGTAATTTTGAAATGTACCAGTTGTTTGTAAGTGTAATAGATCATTAACATTTTTCTAATATAAAATTGGAATAATTTGAATTATTTATTATTTGTTTCTTATTTGGTGTTTTAAATAAAAATTCATTTTATTTTTCTTTTAAGTTGCTTACCTGGAATATAACTTGAAATTATAAATAGTCCCACTAATTAAATATGATTTTAGTTCACAGAAAGGAACCAAAGAACTCTTGACAATATTTGTTAAAAATAATTTAATTTAATGTTAGGTATTCTTGCATGATATGTAGGAAATATAGTAGATTTTTTGTAGCTCTCTCAAAACCCGTATGAAGTTATCTAAGGTTATACCACAAATATTTTTTTATAAAATAAACTAAACTTTTGAGAAAAATATTATATAATGATATTATAATCAGCTACAGAATTTTACTACCAAAAATTGAAGATTAAGTGGATAAACTATTTTCAAACAAGCGTTTTTGTATATATTTCATGATTCTGAACTGAAGCCTCCAAAAATAGAAAAAAAGTATTTAATTACTGTATAAATTTCACCTAATAAGCAAATAATGAATTGAAAATTGTGATCTAAGTATTTCTTATAATTAAAAAAAAGTTCATTAACTTTATATTTGAGGATTCGTATCATTCGAAGCCCCAAAATTTTTTCAACTACTGCAAAGGATACTCAAATAAGGAACCTATTGACAGAAAATTGTGATGCAAATATTTTTTATAATGCAAAAAAAATTTATAGACCTTACGTTTGTGCGCTGATGTGCAACTAGTGATGAGCGAGAGTGATCTTGGTCTTGTAAAAAATTAAAGACCTAGACTAGTTGTGCAATATTTATGCAAGACCAAGACCCTACAGTTTTGATTTTTTTTTTATTTATTCCAAAGTAATTCTTACAAAATTGATATTTTTACCTCAAAATTTCATGAAAGCAATTTGAATGAGTATAGCTAATTTAAATAAAAAATTTTCTTCAACTATTGAGAAGCATTCTTGACAAGTAATCTATTAACAAAAAAATGTGATGCAAGTATTTTTAATAACGCCAAAAAAATTCATAAAGTTTGCGTTTGAGCGCTGATGCGCATCGTTCGTTTTGGAATCAGAACCCCAAGGTTTTATCAAATTTTCTTCAACTATTGGTAATATAATCTTCACGTATCATCATTATGAAAAGATGATAAAGAATTAAATTAGTCGAAACGTTAGTTTTGATCTATCTTTTGAAAATTATTGAAAAAAAACCGCCTATAATAATGAAAACTTATCTAAAACAAATATCAAAAGGATTCCAAAGTATGTTAAAGGAACAGCGCGCCATCATGGAATTTCAAAATTCCACTATTATCTAAAACAGTTCCAGGGCGGAGACGCGTTCTAACAGTATTTTTGGAATGGTAAGTAACTGATTTTTCTCAAAATGAAAATTGTTTTTGAAATGAAATTAAAAATATAGTTGAATATTTTCTTTTTAATTTTTGGATCTTAGGGCTCAGAATTGCAAAATATGTACAAAAACACATGTTAAAAATTGTTATCTATTTAATCTTCAATTTTTGGTAGTAAAATTATGTAATCTATTATAATATCATTTATTTGACTCGTCTATTAAAATTTTGTTTACAAAAGTTCAGTTCATTTATAAAAAAATATTCTTGTAGTAATCCGTTGATACCTGTTGGGAAACTTTTGTCTAAATAACCCCAGTCATTTTGAAATAAAAATTTGTTAAATTTCCTTGTTTGATATTGAACTCTGTTGATTTGTCAATAATTTAAAGCAATATCTTAGCTTTTGGCTCTTTAAAATTCACCAGAGAAAGTAACAGTGAGTCAAAGACGAAATCTTGATCCACACATTATTATATCACATAACTAAGCAAAAAAGAAAAATATGTATTTACTTTTATTTTACAGTTATTAAATTAAATAGTTCCAAAAACTTATTTTTCTATCCTCTTCCTAGCTTTTTGATTCTTTTTGATTGCTGCTGGCACTTTATCTTTATCAGTCTGTGAGGATGATGATTTTGCTAAGTAATTGGAAACAAAGTCTGACATTTCAAATTTGGCCATATTTTGAATTTGCTCCATTTCTTTTTTGGTTTCTGGGTCATTCATCATTTTTGGTAGGACCATGATCAAAAGAAGTGGTAAAACCATCATCATAATCATTGGATTGAAAAGAAGATCAGTTACTCTCCATTGTTCCCTTACTTGGAAGTATCTAGTTTTTCCTAAAAAAATATTTTGAAATTGAAGTCCACTTTACAGAAGAATTGATAATAGTTTTTCAGATTGTATCTAAAAATATAGAAGTAGTACAATGAATTTCTAGTTGTTAACAAACCAACCTAAAGCCTTCATTCTTAATGGATAAGGTACAACAATAACTTCGGATGTTTTGATGTGGTTCACTTTCCTCGCTCTGAACTTTCCTTTAGAATTTATTTCCACTCTAGTGGGCTCAAAAGTATACTCTGGGTGTAGAACTTCAACAATATACGAGCCTGCAGGTACATTATGAATTGTAAAGGATCCATCCTTTTTAACAAACCCTATATATTCGCCCCCGTTTACGTGTATTCTTGTGGTTGCTTGCCAATTGGGTTTGTTTTGTGTTTCTCCTATTGGAAAAGCCCTTCCTTCTATTACATATCTAGCGGTATCATTTTCTTCTTCAATATTTGTTTCAGTTTTGATGGAACTAGTAAAAAATAATAATAGGACGACTAGTATTGAATGAAAACCCAAATACATGATCAATATATTGTGATTATTGATATTACTTGAGGTTAATATATAATATAATAAAATCTATGGTTGACAGTATCGAGCGTTGACACGGAATATAGAACTAAAGAGTAACACATGATAAATCATGGAAAGTTAACGAGTAGTGAAACAAACATGTAATACTTATATTTATTATGTAATGGAAGTCAAAGGTTGACTTGAGTATAAAATTTTAACCGAAAATAAACCGCAAAGCTTTGGAATGTATATATGGTATATATAGTATATACAATCAGCTAATAGGTGATTTATGAAAAGATCAACACATTTTGTTATTTTGGATTTTATAAACTTTCACGTTCATACTGCGCTGACGCCCTTATTCGAATTCAACATAAATTAAAAAGATTACAAAGTGGAATTTACCCAGAAAACATACCCAATATTAGGGTACATTCTGTGGATTTACCTATTAACACAAACGCCTACTTGCGTTCAAGTTCGTGCTGAGAGATGACCAATTTTTATGTTCGATACTCACGTTACAGCGCATACCCAATGTAAACTGTTACCCAGGTCATATTATAGAATTAATACTAGTATTAGTATTAACTCTGTGGTCGTATGCTAAAGATATCAAATTATATTAGTAGTATGCCGCAGTAGAGCCCGTAACTAGGTTTTTGTCTTTTGTCATTACAAAATAATTAGACGTGCAGACCATGTATAAGTAGTAGGTGTTTCAATGAATGAATACCCGCTATACGATTATGTGGACTATAAAGTGGTTTTCCTTTATGTTTACTCACATGTGAGCAGTTTACTTATTTGTTATTTATGACATGTATGACAATCAAAGCTGAATGTTGATGACGTTTTGTATTGACATATGATGGAATTTATGGAACCGTGGATATTCATATTGAAAAAAATTTACTTGATTGTTTATTAACAATAATTTACTATAATTCAAAGAAGTTAAATGAAAGAGTTCAAAATAAATCCACTGATGACTCATGAGAATGTTGTTAGTTTCACTCTTATTGATATCATCTAGGAGTTAAGCCTTAACTAATAATTTGACACCCATAACAAAATACTGACTTTGTGACTTTAGAACATGTCTACAAAATTTAAGGACGTCATTTTTAATATTTTTAATATATAGAAAAAAATTCAAAGAAGCTCAAAATTAGCTTTAATTTGAAGAAGTTTTAATTTTTTGGAGCTTCTCAAAACCTAAAATAGGTTAGTGTAGTAATCAAAATTTGTAATAAATTTTTAAAATTAATAACAAAATTTATTTACATTCTTTTTCTTTCTCGTATAAAACTTTTAAATGGTCAGTTAATGGAACTTTATCAGTTTGTAACATCATCTTGTATTCCAATTGACCCTTATCATTTAAAGTGTAACATCTAGTAATACCGCAAACTTTCTTTTTGTTAAATTTCGATCTCGAAATAATCGATGCAGTTAATTCCATATATTTGTCTAAAATAAACAAATATTGAATTACTTAATAATGATAAGATTGTAAAAATATTTATGAAATTCTGACTAATATTTTTAAACTACTTAGCAATATTCATTTTAACATTGAATGGAAATTAGAACACATGCATCAAACAGCTTTTCACAAGTTCTTTTAAACATTGTAGCACATAAATTATTTGCATAACTGTCTCTATTCTATACCTATTCAGTTATTCAATTTCAAATTCTTTTCAATATATATGAGTAGGTAATACAATAATTAAAAAGTTGCCTTCAATGTAGAAAATAGATATGATAACTTTACTAAACTATAAATAAACTTTAGATACAGTAAATTCATACAGAAGATTTATTCAAAAGGCCTATATTATGTTGGTTTTATTGCTTCATTTTCATTAATCGTTTGACTAACTTATGAGTTTGGAAATAATACGAAAATGTGTAAGAGTTCTTAAATATTCTTTACTTAGTCTTTCCGACAGTACAGCAAAGAAATTCATAATAAAATTTACCTTTAACTGTGCCATCTTCAACTGTACATATTCCAAGATTTTGTGAGGTTAGTAAACTCACTGTACAACCATCTTCAGCAATCCTGAGATGCCCACCTTCTACATGCATCAAAGCCTTAGTTTCAGGATTCCATGTAAGCGAACTATACCCGAGAAGAAGAAAACCAAAATTGGTAAATGATAAAAGTTCTTTATAATTTATCGGACTCTTCATAGTGGGGTAATTGACTGTAGCATTTATTGATTTCCATGTACCAGTTATCCAGTGGAGAGGTTTTAAAAGTTGTTCAGGATTCATAGCAGCCATATTTCAAAAGAAATTTGAAAATATTTACTAAAATTTTGAAATGGACAGGTCAAAAGAGTTATTATGTCATTTTTTTATGACAGCTTCATATCAAAGATGATGGTAAGATGACAATGCCTTCCAGTGTCAAAAAAAAAATTGATCTTAGTCCTTTAAAATGAAGTAATGGGGTAAGATCATATTAACGTATCAACTACCATTAGGTAAAACATAGAAATGCCAACAAAAGTCGAAAATTGGAGGAAATTAGAAGTTTCTAAAGCTATAAAATTTACAAGCTTTTTCATAACTTCAATATGTCTAACCAATAAGTCACTTAAATAACTAACTATAAAGGGCTTTTTAGGACACACATTCATTATTCTGAAAAATTACGAAATAAGTAATTTCAAATTGTGAGGGTTTTCTATTTAACAAGTCCAGTAAATATTTTGATATTTTATTTTTTATCAATGAATACAGAAAACGGAAAACAACCAATATTTTGGCAAATTTGATCATTTTGAGTGATCATCACATTTGATCAAACAATAGCAGAAAAAGCAGCATCAAAATATATATTATAAATATCATAACACATATTCTTGCCTTATTAATTCTAATATAAAAACTGTTCATCACTTAATATAGGTACAATTTGCAATAAAAGCAAAAGAAATCAGTTACCTATTGTATTAATGTGATTACAGCCCTGCTTTAATACATTTAAGGCAAATTTAAATAAAAAAAAACTATATTACTATTTTCTAATAAAAACCAAACCAAAAAACATTCCAGTCCTTTATGTGTAATTATTTTGAATTCAAATAGTATGGCTTACAGGATACTGATACTTTCAGTACTAATACAAAACATTTTCTAGATTAGATGTTCACTTAATTATGTTTACAAAATTACACATCTTCATATTACATAGATGAAACCAAAACATTGTTAAGTAAGAACAAAGCTCAAGTTAAGTAAATACTAAAGGTAACAAAAAAGCTGGAAAAATATGATAAAATTTTACAATACTGAGTATAATATAGCAAAACCTTTTTTTTTATAACAATTATCTTGAAACCAATCCCTTTTAGAATTAATTTGACTATTAGTATATTCAAAGCAGATTTATCCTATCCCCATTTGAACCAAATACAATGGAACATTAAGGATATTGTTTGAAATTAACATAAATATAATATAGCAAAACCAAAATTTTATTTTTTTTAACAATTATTTTGAAACCTATCCCTTCTTGAATTAATGTGACTATTAGTATATTCACAGCAGATTTATCCTATCCCCATTTGAACCAAATGCAATGGAACATTAAGGATATTGTTTGAAATTAACATAAATTTGGAACATCTTCGCTAAATTATAAATAACAAAAACATGATCATAAATTACCTAAGACAGAATATCACAATTAAATTATAACTTTCTCAAAATGTATGGATTGGACAGTTTCAATTTCTTAATGGCACAAAAATTGAGTTATTTATTAACAGCAGCATTTCTAAAAGATTATCTAAATACAAAAAGATTGGCTAGCAAGAAAAAGGTAGTGCATGATATTGATAAATGTTTTAGAATACTATTGGTAACTTTGAAATTCGATTAATTACATATGTACAATTATCGATACAATACGAACTGATTAATAAAATATTGTGGGGTTCATAGGTTTATTCATTATTTCATTCAAGTCATCAAAAAAAAATAATGTACAACATGTATGGACACTAGAATCTACAGTCCATCATTTTGTTACATTCATATGAAATGACATATTTTTTGCACTAATTGCATAATATACTATTGAAATCAGTGTGCTGTCTAAATAACAGGTGCAATGTCTTTATGGAGTACCACAGAGATGAGTACTGGGCCTATGGAACATCTTGTATGAATAGCTCTTTAGAATAGAGATGCCACAAGGAGTTACCATTGAAGTCACCTTAGTGGTAACAGCTGTAGTAGATCAGGTCCCGATGAACCTGCCTAACACAGAATTACAACTCATAGGAAACTAGTACCAGAAAAAACAGATTCTTTTCTGTTGACACATAAAAAGGAAAATAGCCAGATTTTTTATGGAGTACCAGTATGGTATACTGTCTCAGAAAGAAAAACTATTGCAAAGCTGACACAATTACAAAGGAAGGTGGCTATCTACATAATGCAATACCTACTAGACTATATCCGAAGGAATAGGGGTAATCACAAGGCTGGCTTCTATGGATCTGCAAGTAAATGAGAGGAAATATAGATATGCCGGAGTGTCAAAGACTAACACATGAACAAATCTCATCCAGAGGTGGCAAGTGCAATAGGACAATGGAACATATAGCCAATGGACCCACTGACTCATTAATCTTATTGAAGTCTGGATGAACGAGAAGCATGGGGAAACTACTTTTTAACATAATCACTCACGGGCCATAGATACTTTCGCAAGTACCTATATAACAGGTAGAGATCAGACACTCCTAAATGCACCTACTACAGTGAGGAAGACGATGCTCCAGATGGGAAGAAGTAAGAAACTTATAAACCCAGAAACGTGGAAGTTTCAATATTGCCAAAACTATGGAATGCTTGTTAGAATAATAGGAGTCCTGGAAGTACACTTATGAAGTGATACAGGCTATAATACAGATTAAAGAGAAAGATAGAAGGAACAATATAATAAAAGACAGTATTGGCACCAAAGCAAGGTAAGAGTCCGACACTACCTAGCAATGACACCCTATATCCATGAGGATTTCCCTCCTACAGAAAAGAAAAGGTGCAAGTATTTAATGGTGATGTGATGAGAAACTACTTTCATGAATTTATATTGTTTCAATTAAATTGTGAAAATACATTCTGAGTACAATTTTAGTATTTTAAATGTCCTAACTATAACCTGTAAAAATATCTTGAAATTTTTAGAAACAAAACTGAATGCCCAAAATGATTTTTGGGGCTCCAGTGAACTCTTAATAACCACACCACACTAATATGGAATGATTGGTGCATATAGGTCATATTGAGAGCAAAATATACTTAAATAGAACAGTAACAAGATAAAGCGGAAAGTTCGTTAATTAAAACACTTCAAGTTAGGTCCACTGCGTCCTACCTGACAATAGGATTTCGTGTTCTACATACACTTGCATAACATCTTGAGGAACAAAAATAAGAATCAATTGGTACACATATTCCTTCCCCAACTGATCTATTTACACTTTCTGCAATGCTAGTGAGCAATAAATTTTGAGATGTTCGCACATAAATCTCAAGACAAGCTCTTCCACAAACACAAAAATTGGCATTGTCTAAATATGAAATCACTGTTAGAGGAAGAGATCCTGGAGGATATGGTAATCTAGCTCTTAACACCTTTCTTGCTGCATATTCTTTCAATGTACAGACAGGAAGTGGATCTATTCTATGTAAAGGTTTAGTTGGAACATCCTGCATAAAATTATTAAGAGACAAATCAATTGTTTGTAAAGTCAAACTTCTCATATTACCAGGTAGTGTATTTATATTATTATTGGATGCACAGAATACTTTGAGTTTTTTCAATTTACCTATACCTGGTGTAAGGTTCTGCAAGAGATTGTAGCTTAAATTAAGATTTGTTAGTTGACTCAAGTAAGATATCTGTTGAGGAACTAGCTTTAATTCATTATGACTCAGATCTAAAGATTGTAGGGTATTTGAAAGATTGCCTCCAATCCAATTCCAGTTTTTACTTTTGCCAAGTAAATTTTGTGAAAGATTTAAATCTCTTAAATTTGGTAACAAACTTAATTCTGTAGGAACATATTCAATTAAATTATCACTCAAATCCAATATTTTCAGTCTCATTAGAGTAAGTATGCCTTTATCTACCCCACATCTATTTATACTATTAATATGTAACTCTTCAAGTGTTTTTGGGAATCCTTTACTAGGATAATCTGATCGCTTTGATATAGTTAGTTTTAAAGGTGGCATATCTTTAGCCTTAACTCCTGTAACCGCTAAACTAGAGGTTGTTAACTCTTTCTCGGACACTTTGTTTTCCAAGATTCTTTTAAACAGGTGCAAAAATGCTTTTAGCTGAATAGGATCAGCATTTATAAAGATATCATGTTCTGGGCTTAAAAATTGTATGGTACATTTTCCTTCGTGTGCGAATTTTGTTAAAACTTGTTTAATGTTATTCCTTATGGTATATTTCGTACCATTTTTATTTTGGTTTGTGAATAATATAATACAAAATTCTCCAGACTTAGGATGCTTGCACAGGGCTAATGTAGACTTTACATGTTTTCTTCCTTTACTATTTAAATTACTCGGCAAAACACGGTTTCCCACGTATATTGAACACACTATTTTCATTTTTATTTCAAATTAGTAAACTAAACTTATATCAACAGTTCAAATTAATCTCTAGAATTCATTTATTTATGGAAAGATCTGTCACAGTATCCGTATCCATAGAACTATAATCATAGATAAATGGGAAAAGCCTAAGATTCCATTTAGATTGTAACCATAGACATAGTACTACTACGTCTAACAGTTAGGTGCACTTTTACACCTTAGGGTAAAACTAGTTTCAACTATGGATTAAACTCTAGTTTAACTTATAATAAAAGAAGTTGCTCTATTTTTTTGTTAGTTGTCACCTTTGAGAAAATATAACCCAAAATCTATTTAACTGATAATACTACATGTGGGCATTAAATATATCATCAAGGCTGATTATTATCATCGTCGAGTTTATCAAATATGAAGTGCATATCTTCAGTCAGTTTAGCAAAACCAAGCCCCCCTCTACTCAATACAATATCGTAAAAACGTTAACAATTTGAAAAAGCTATGTTGGAATTCCCAGTTTCATATTAGACTAAAGTTTAAACTACCATCAGTCCTCCGGGAACGTTTAACTCGAGGTTTGCCGGCAAAAGCCATCTATAAAAAGTAAAAATGTCCATATCTGTCGTTTAAACTGGTGTTTGAAGCTTAAACTTCACTTGTAAAATTTTCGTCACTAATGTCAAAACTTTACACAATTCTGTATTCCGTTAGTTGTGTTTATGGTCTCCAAAGGAATCGAAAAGTGTTTTTAATGTTTTTATGATTCGAAAATGGTTTCGATTCTACAATAGTATAGAAATTAGTTTGATAGCGACCTGGATGGATCGGTCTTTAAAAAAGCTACTAAAGCCAGTCTACTAGTGAGGACGACAAATCGTACGATCTTAATTTATTTAGAAGGTTGGCATGCTAAAAGCTGACAGAAGGCTTCGATATGCCAAGTGCAATTGCTCTGGATTCCCCATATTTCTCTATAGCTTCAGTGCATACGAAGACCTCTTTTATATGTTAGGGAAAAGAGTTTACATAGCAAACTTCTTACTTCAGCTGCGCATTTCTTCAATACGAATGGTGGTATTCCATCTGGGCCAGTGGCTTTGTTGATGTCCAAGCCTTTGAGAAGTATTGTCGTATCTCAGTGTCGAAATTCTATTTATGGCATAGATGTACCAATTCCAAGCAAGCTGGGTGGTAGTTTCTCCCGCGAATAAAGAGTTAAATTTGAAGCAAACGTGCAATTCAACAAGTCCGCCTTCTTTTTTGTGGCCACTGAGATCAACAGTGGATTTTTTTACTCACAAAAGCCTTCGCTGACCGCTTTTGCTACAGACCAAAATGACCTTTATCCGTCAGAGCAATTGAGATTGGTTTTCATTCTCTTATTTTATCGTTCCTTGCAAGAATCTATGGTGTGCTGGCTTTTTCTCGAGACACCAAAATTTATACGATTTTTAGCACTAGGATTACTGTTGACTGCTCTAGTGCAGTTTTTATTAAACCATGGATTGTTGTCTGCACAGCGCTAGGAATAAGAAATATAGGCTTAAGCCTATATGGAATTCCATACCTGCCAAGATTACTTCAGAGATTTTATTTGCACATACTGAAGGATCACTGTACTTGAAGCAAACATTATTCCTAATTCCAAGGAAACATAAAAAAGAAATCCTTTAGATGCTTCTATTTGGCCGATCTATAATGCCAAATTGAAAATGTTCATTAGTTGACGTTATTCGTAATGAATGTTTCACTGCTTTTATTTTGATGGGATTAATAGGAGGACTATAGACATATTTACCTGGAGCTAGTATTTTTAGCCAACATATAAGTATAGAGTGCACTATTCCTACGGTAGCCAGTATGGGAGGGAAGAGGGAACACTACAAAAGAACTCCATTGAAGATGGTTTACGGATTTCATTGCATAGATTATTAGCTTTCATTTATACTAAGTTAAGGGAATCGAGATATGGAGCTATATTATCCAAAACAAAACATATACTGAGTATGCCTATATTCTATGTACCTATATATGTAAGAACCTAGGTACTAACGGTAACTAATAAATAAAAAAACGTCTACGCAATTTTATGTATTTATAAGAATGCCAAAGCTAATCAATAACATTTGTCTGAAGGGGCACATCATTAAATTATATCATGTAGTCGTCAAATTTATGTATAGAGATACAAATAAAAATCATATGTCTGTCAAATAATTTTATTAATTAAATTGTGGACCAGCATGTAATGGGTGTAGGTTAAATGAATACTGATTCGTAAGTGTTGCCAAGTTTATTTGAGACTATTTACTTTTATTTTTGCTGCGTGGATCTAATATTGAATTTTACGTCTAGTTTTAAGTATGAATATCTGATAACAATTATTAATAAACATTCAAAGTCCATAATTACTATTTACAAGTCATTTTCATTTATTTCTATTAGTAAAAATGAGTACCGTTGCTCTTAAAACTGTTATACTAGGTGCTCCGGGTTCAGGAAAAGGTACAATTTCGGCACGTATTTTAAATAAATTTAGATTGGTATATGTGTCTAGTGGGGATAAATTAAGACAAAATATTCAACAAAAAACTTGTAAGTATAACAGATAATCTGATTTAAGTGAAAGTATTGTTTGAAAAACTTAGGTTATTGTTTTATTACCAGATTTTACATGACAACAAAATTCATTCTGAATAAGTGTTACTACTAATTTTATTGAAAAGAAACAGTGTTCATCAAATACATAAGCTGATTCAGATTAGTTCATCTTAACAAAAATTCTGTTTTATCCAACCAAACATCATAAAAAGATCATGCTGAAATATGTATATTGATTATAATAGAAGGAATTTTTGTAATCCAAAGTGTACAGATTTTCCAATATATAATCTTGTTAAAAATTAAAAAATACAAGTAGTTATATCTTTATATAAAATCTATGTAAATTTATTTCCCGTTATAACTATTAATTCCAAGTAACACCAATATTTGAAAAACTGATTTAACATCTAATAGAAAAGTGATGAACTTGTTCACTACATTAATCTAATATTATCTATCAGCTATACGATTTATCCAGCAAAGCTTGTATAATTGAGTATTTAATCAAATAAGATAAAGAGCTACTGAATTAAAAACTGCCATTCTTGTTTTCAGCTATTGGTTTAGAAGCTCTTAAGTATATCAATGACGGAAAACTTGTACCAGATGATGTGATGATCAATTTTGTATCTTCAGAACTTCGAAAACTCCCAACAAAAACATGGTTATTAGATGGTGAATATGGAAAAATTGAATTTTAATAACAATCAGTTTTGAGGTTCAATTTAGTTGTAATAAATTGATCATTTCTCTTTTATAGTTTCAAAAAATAACCATATTAAAAAAATTACAATAAATTCTCTGGCTTTATACCTTGACAAATTTTGATTTACTTAGTTTTTGATACTGGTTCTACTTTCTAATTTCATAGTCGGTATTTGGCAAAATTATGCTACCGTTTGTTCATGACATTGAAACATATATGTAGGTCATATATTTCTCCCTCTAATTGCAAAACAAAGGTAGTATAAAACTAGAGAAATAGTTGACATCATATACAGATGACTAAAAATAAAATAAAACTGGTTTGAAGTTTAATGTCAGACTGGGAGTAATGGTTAATCTATCAATATTTCTTAACTTTCAGAACTTGAATGATTTTTTATTCAAATATCGCCAACTTACTGTAAGAGTTTTCAAGAAATGAGTACTTTCATCACCAAATATTACATTATGCTTTGATTCAGCTCAATTTGAATTGAATGGTGGCATGTGAGGTACAACAATGTTCTGTTTGAGCTAACAATGTATTTTTGTTTCTTATGATTAAAAATTTGTTGTGCATAGTGAATTTATTTATATGTCAAATTTCAATTTTATTTTTTATCCTTTAGTAAATTGAATAATTTTTTTTTTCATAGGATTCCCTAGAACAGTGACCCAAGCTAGAGCTCTATGGGAAAAAGAAAAATTAGATTTAGCCATAAACTTAATTGTTCCTCATGAAGTGATCATTAGTAGGGTCGAAGGTAGATGGGTACATTTACCTAGTGGAAGAGTTTATAATGATACTTTTAATAAACCAAAAGTTCCTGTAAGTAAAAGAGGGCAGTGATACCCTTTACTCAACTTAATCTGATATTATCAAAACTAACATAAAATCAAATGAAATTAGATAATATATCACTAGATTTTGAATGAAGGAAAATATCGAAGATGTCTTTCTTCTTCTTAGGCTTATTCTTTACTACCTAATTCATTAATTAATTAAAAATTCTGATGAAAGTTCTCTTCAAACTAGAATTTGCAACTAAAAAAAATGTTTTAGGGGAAGGATGACATAACTGGAGAACCCTTAACTAAAAGAGATGATGATAAACCGGAAGTGATTAAAAAAAGACTGGAATTGTATGAGACGCTAACAAGACCAGTTATAGATTTTTATAGGGAAAAGAAAATTCTAGTAGATTTTTTTGGTAAAACATCTGATGAAATTTCTCCACAAGTTCTAGATTGTATTAATAAATTTTTGTTAGATTCTAAAAATAATTGATACTTTATTAATATTTATTTGATTACTTTTTATTAATTATATAAAATATTACGTTCAACTCATCTTACCAAATATATTGATTGAAAAAGAAGAATATAATTTCATTTACTCCTTTGTTGGCTGTTTTATTTATTCACATAATCTGATAAAAAATGACTATATCTACAAAAAGGAAGTCTTCAATCAAGATCTTTTACTAAGTTCTAAAAAACCATGACATAGTGTATGATAATTCCAATCCAGTTTTTATTGCCCTTTGTCTTTGCTCTTGGACTTTTTGAAAACCCTGTATATCATAGTCAACAGGATAAGCCTGTAAGATTGGTCACAAATATAAGTTACACTGAATATTTCTTGACAAGATAAGTGACATAGTATTTAGAATATTATGATTGTAAATAGTAACAGAAAAGAATGCAACGTGGGAACATTCCTTTCAGTTCCTCTATTGCTAAGTTTTTACCTGTTTCTATTAAAGAGAACCTTTCGTCGAGGACATTTAATCTATAAAATTAGTAGAATATGTTTTGGGCTACCAAGTTTCTGTATTTCACAATAGAGAGTAGACCTTCCAGCTATCTTCCCAATCGCTATCTAAGAGTTAGAGGCGCAAAGCTTTCAGAGATAGCTGAAATCAAGGAATTTGTTGAATTACTCTATTTGGCTGAGGTATTAAAGAGTGATCGGGAATCCTTGGAAGAATTGAGAGTTTAGAACGGGTATTGAGTAAAACGGTTTCATCCTGTTATCCATTATAACAATTTCTTGTGACATGCACGCGATTTGATAATATTAAGACTAAAAAATATCAAGAATAATTGGTACAGTTTTTATTTCTTCAAAAACTACTAAAAACGACTGACTAACATTTGATTGCAAGGCAATTTCTGTTGCGTTGTCATCTATTGACAGCAAACTCTAACTTTGCATCGTCGCTTATTCCTGGCCTTCCTTCACCCACAATAATTCTGCTTACTGAACGTTCATTCAAAGTGTGTTTCGTTAAATGAAGCTTATGCTTCAAGTAACCTACCGCCATTAAAATTTCTATCCGTTCCCTTTCGGTTAAGGGAACCATAATAATAAATGTACTTGATCTCTCAGATGAAATCCGTTTATTCAGGTTACGAATCAAAGGGGGTAATCAGAGAGTTAAACTATCCTGAAAATAATTTATTAGGTAACAGAAAATTGAAAATGTTTTTTTTTATCAAAATAAGCATTTGCCTTAAACTTTATTATAAATAATATATTTACAGAAACTTAACAATATAACTTAAAAAATTGCTTGATTAATATCTGTGAGCAATGTGAGGTTGAAAAAAATATAAATAAAATATAAAGGTAGCTTTTGATTTAGTCATGTTTTCTTCATAATACCCACGAATGTGTGATTCCTGTAAATAAATGAAATTAATGCTTCATAATTACATATATTTCTTACAACAAGCAATGGAAGTTGAAAATAATTAACAAATTACTTTTAAAGTTACACAAATAGAATCGCTTTTCGTGTTGCCCACAAACACATAAAATACTAAGGAAATTAATTATTCCATCAATATCAATTTATTGTTCTATTCCTAAAGAGCAGTTATTTACAAATGTATATTGAAGATATTAGAGATTAAATATCTCATAAATTCTTTTCAACCATTATACATGGAATAAGCTCTTTAATTATATTTATGACAAAAAATTTTATTCTAGAAAAACTTAATTTCTATACCATCAAAATATTTCTATAAGACATGAATAGATGATGATGCTGGCCATTCCATTAACCCTTGTTATCTTCCAATTTCATGAAATGATAATATATTTACTGATGAATAACATATTGATATTGACAGTAATGACATATTTTTATTACACTAGCGTCACGATTGGTAGGTGGCAGAACTAAATTTGTGTTGCCTATATTTATATACAAGTTCACCTTTTTTTTGGTATGTTCTGTGATCATAACTATAATCTGCATGAACATTTAGAGCGGCGCTAAATGATCTACACATCACAAATTATTTCCAACTA
The DNA here is from genome assembly GCF_026250575.1 of Diorhabda carinulata. Classification (NCBI taxonomy): domain Eukaryota; kingdom Metazoa; phylum Arthropoda; class Insecta; order Coleoptera; family Chrysomelidae; genus Diorhabda; species Diorhabda carinulata. Next base: position 45,743,165 of record NC_079472.1, on the reverse strand, counting down.
TCACACCATTTCAAAGGTTTATAGATATGGAGTTTCCCTCATTTTCCAGCCCTCAATATGGTATCAATTTACACAGATTAATTAATGTTCTTTAAATATGGTTTTTATGAAATCTTTAATAGCAAGAAGAAATTTGGTTGATAACTTACGTATTTGGACTCTATCTAATAGTTCCTTGATACATTTTCATCGGATGGCGAATCAGTGATACCAGCTCGTTTTATTTCGTAAATATAAATTGAATGGATTCAAATAACTATATAATTTCCAATATACCTCATGAATAACCACATGATTAAGCAGAATATCATACGTTATATAAAATGTTAATATCAGGGGCATAGTTTGCCCTAGTTAGATCCTATATCTAAATTTTTTAAGGGGCCCATCAATTTAACTACAGAGAAGCCCAAATGGAGGGATTTCAATAATAAGAAACTTTGCAGCATGGATAATAGACGGAAGGAGAATCATCTTTGTATATAAAAAGTGTAAGTCGAAATCACGATCTTACATGGTTCATTTCACGGGCGCTTAATTATTTCACTCTGTGCGTGCAGGTTGGCGTTTTGATCGAGGGATAAGCGCATGCATAATGCAACTTAAAGGCGTTAAATTGGGTTAACCTAATAATAAGAGTTCATTATTCTTATTGTTTCGATAAGTAATACATTTTTATGAATAAAAGTAGAAATGTAAAAATACGAGTGCCGATTTTTTTTCCGATCGCTCCGTGCAGATGCTCTCACTACAAACCCAGTCGATGTTGTACTGCAACCACGTAAACATTTTTGCCACTACTGATACTCCCGTCAAGTGTGAATTACGAAGAATGATTCGTTTTTTATAGACTGAAGGAATAGTGCTGCAGAAATTAATCGGAGAATGAGTCGTGTGTATGGGGAAAACTTCATGAATTATGATGTTGTGCGAGATGTCGAAAGTTTAAAGATGGCTGTAATGATGTGCATGATGAAGGGGACCAAGAACGTAAATCTGTCGTTTCAGATGACCTGGTTCATGAGTTGACAGAATGGTTAAAGAAAACCACAGATTGACCATTACTGCCTATGTCTAAGGAATTTCAAGTTTCAAGATGTATTTTGTACTCAACTTGAGTTCATTGGCGGCAAAGTTCTTTGAAGAAGGTATTGAAAAGCTTGTCCACAGGTATTACAAACGTCTCAATCTCTTTGGTGATTATGTTGAAAAGTAACCGTGTACCAATCTTTTGGTAATAAAATTTTATTTTTATTTTATTTTACTACACTATTTTGCACAACAAAAGTAGTTGAAATTTTCAATAATCAACTGCTAACAGTCAAAAATGATATTAAATTTTTCAACTCGCCATGCATCAATTCATTTACAACTGTTTAATTCATATCGTACCCTTCGTCCATACCTGTGCGATTCTGGAAGGTTTTTGAACTGTTACTTATCTTATACAACTTTTCTTCCATTTGAAATACTTTTCCATTTAATTAACAAATTTTTAATTACATTATTATGAAGTCTTTCATTGTTCTCAACATAGGATTTCTTGTTTATTTGTGTATTTATTGTTTGAGAGAGCATGCTAGATTTTTTTCTAATTGAGATTATTTGTTTCATCAACGAAGGTGGAGATATATAAATAAAATCAAACCTTTTGCTTTGCGCGTGAAAGAGACTGGGGCCAATTATAAGAGAGAGAGATTTGTTGGAAACTTTTTAGGCAGCATAAGGGAAATTTTTTATAGGCGGAATGTTTGTTGGAGTTGGCCCTGATATCGAAAGTTGCTCCTCTGCAGGGCTGGGATTATAGTGGTTGCGTGGGATTGTGCTTGCTGTATTGGCTAAAAGGAGGAAAAGCGACGACACGGTTCTTTCCGCTTTGGGGATATTTTGTATTTTTTTTTTCATTTGTTTTAAATTTTTTTGTACATTTTAAATTTAGTGGTAGGCGCACAGGTACAGCTGCGGCTGCATTATTCTCTATCGTCGGCCATTTGATTGGTAAACCGGTTTACCAGGTTACAGTGAAACCACAGAAAGTTTGCAACACCCTGCGCCAATTATAGATTCAGTCTGGCTTTATACTATTTTTTTTATGGTGAACATTGATTATGACAGATAACAAAAGACATTTTATTTAAACAGACTTTTCACAGATGCAATTACGTATTAATATTTTCTTTGAGGCAGAGAGAAATAATTTTGTGTCTACTCTCTCTTTGTTTGGTTTGTATAAAATGAAGGAGTTTAAGCTTAATATCAATTCAAAACTCGCTCTCCGCCCAGTCATTAAATGATTGAATGAGAAAATATCTCAGTAACGCGCATGCTTTTTAAGCTTTTTTTGCTTCCGTCTCGAGTGATATTGACAGAATTTAATTCATATTGTGGGTAACATTTTACGAATTGTTTCATGCATGAGTTCAGGATGCCTGTTTCTCTTGGTTGATAAAATTCAGCCAAAGTCCATTTAAATATACAAAAAAATAATTTCTTAACACAATTTGGAAACAGGAAATAAAAGGTATAAACTGACATAACTGGACTAGTGAAAACTAAGCAGTGACTACTTCCGCTGTTTCGCCCTTCTTAACATCCACTTCCCAACTCAGTAAGTTCTTTAACAGTTTCAAAGCATCAAAACACTTTAATGAGAAAAAAATATTCTATAATTTAATGCCTTTTTTAAATTTTAATATGAATCAAATGTTTGAATAGTATGGTGGATATATATTATATAATTTTTAATATACATTTTAATGGAGTAATTTGGAGGCAACACATTGTATAATATGTTGCTGATATACATAAAGTTGAATGTTAGTTTTGCACAAACAATTGGATTAATAACAAATAATTATGAATATCTTACGTCTTGGTATTCTTGGTGTAACATGAATATGTATGTTATCCCCAGGAGATGCTGAAACTTAATTGAAAGAAAACATTGATTAAAATATTTTTATTTATTGCCGTCTATTTGACAAAATATTTATACAACATATATGTTGTATAAATATTGATATAAATATTTTTTCCGTCATATTTTTAAAAAAACACCCTGTATTTTGAGAAAAAAGGTGATATTATTGGAATTGTTTCCATTAAAAAATAAGATGTCACAAAATAAATTATATTCTGTTGTTTATGATGATATACTATTTTTTATAATTTCTTTTTGAAGAAAAAACGGGCGTAAAAAATTGTATCTCTAATTTCATTTTTCGGCAAACAAAATTTCATTAACAGAGTTACAAATTTTGGGTCTTATTAGATGGTACAATCTAAGCATAATTAAAATTTAAATATATTCTATTTTGTAAAACCCAATTTTGGAAACAAGATTTGATATTAAATAAAGTAAGGTTGCTAACTTCACCCAATTATTATGTTACAAGAATTTATAAAAAACACCGGTGGGCCTTTAGAATTTTGACTTTATAGAATTTCAAGCTTCATTTTAATTCAAGAAAAAAATAAAATAAAAACTCAATTGCACTCTAGTTGAAGTTCTACTCAATTCTCGATTACTGCGTCTCAATGATGAGTAATTTTGACAAATTGTGAAGATTCTTTTCTGCTTAATGTTTTAATGAGCTCAGACCCTGACCTGACCCGAATTTTGTGGTAATAATTTCAAGCACCCTGTTGATAAGGATTTTATATTGTATAATAAAAAGAAAGTTATTTGAATGCTATGGGTGATACAATATAGCTAAGACCAGATTTTGATTCAGCTATTATCAATAAAGATTATCTATTGAAGTGAACAAAGATTTCAAAATATTTTTTTGTATGGACGTTTATTTAATTTTTTCAGGAATAAATTTGGTTGGTAAAATATACATACATATAATGTTGGGTTGACAATTAAAATGTACAATTAGAGAAAAAATTAATCTGTTTTGTAAATGTACTTCTTCATGTGAATGAAACATGTAAATTTAAACACCCTGTTGATAAGGTTTGTTTATTGTATAATAAAAAGCAAGTTATTTGAATAGTATGGGTGATACAATATATAGAAGGCCAGGTTTTGATTCAGCTGTAATCAATAAAGATTAGCTATTAAAGTTAAACAAGTTTAATTTAATATTTTTAGCTTGAAATTATTTCAGAAATCAATAAGTTTGTATGTTTAAGAGGTCAGATCATTGAAAAGTGTTGTTACAGTGATTCTTGCATATTTACGTGAAGAAATACAAAATAAATTATGCCATCGATTTTTGTTATGAAATATTCAAAACAAGGGTAATTTGAAATTGTCCCAAAAACTTATTTGGTACTCTATGTTATATATTGCGTATTCTAACATTCTGATTATAATAAACTTTCAGCGTGATTGAAAATTGGGTTAGGAAATTACTGGGTAAAATTAATTTTTCATCAATTTCATTTAATGTTGGGTTGACAATTGAAATGTACAATTAGACAAAAAAAATAATCTGTTCTGTAAACGATACTTCTTCATGTAAATGACATATGTAATTGTTTTGTGTTGTTTCATTGATTTTATTTTCGAAGTTACTTAAATGGTTTAGATTTTTGAACTACAGGATATAGAGATATTTTTTTGCACAATCAAGAATTGCTTAGTTTAGTCACTTCATTTAAACTATTTTTATCTCACATCCACAGAATATATATATATATATATATATATATATATATATATATATATATATATATATATATATATATATATATATATATATATTATTTTGAGACACATATTTTTTGTGAAAACATATTTGAACAGATCAAGGCATCTAGAATTCTACATTACCACTTTTAAAAAATATTTTGAAAAATACTTGTTAAAAAAATCTCAAAGTCCAAGTAAAAAATTTACTTTGATGTAATAGGTAAATTTTGAAACATCACAAATATATCACTGAATATTATAATAGTCTTATTAGTAAACACTGTCACACATCTGCAAGCACTAAACATTATTTTTGTTACTTAATAATTTATTTAGCAAACTTGGCGCAGAGCGGCTTGTATTAATTTGCGAGGGCAGAGAAGTGGTTGGTTCATTTTCTTTAAGAACAAACCCTATGGGTCTCGTAACCTGTCCTTGTGGTACGTTACTCAAACTAAGAGACCTAGTAGCATGGCATACATCAAACTGGTTAAGCATGCGTAGGGCGTCAATTGTCAGGTTAGGATTAACTGCCTCGGGTTGTTTCATACCGTGTAGGATTCTGGGAAAGTCGCACTGCTCACATTTGTCCAAGATGGGATGATTGAGGAATGTACATACGTCACAGTTCCATTTCGGACCTTCGAAATCAGGAGGCGGTTGATATGGTAAACGTCTTCTGCTGTTGTGTCGAAGTCTTGGTGGAGGAGTGGGGAATTCATTTATATGTTGACCAGTGTATATGTTATTATAAAATGCTTCACCTAAAAAATAATTTTATTATAGTATTATAATCAAAGAAGTATTCAAAATCAGTTCTGAATATTATGTATTTAGAGGTAAATATTGGCTAGTTTGAAATTAAGTACCTACATTAGAATTATTTTTATTTGGAATAAATGCAAATGCCAAGATGTTATTAAACTTAAAACAAATACGGAGCGGATAGAGACTGCATCTTACAGTGCATTTTTAGGTACAAGAGAGTAATAATAAAACCTAATTTCTAATGCAAAACTTAGTACGTTCATTTTAAATATTACTACACACTAATATAAATATTTTCTAAAATCTTTATAAATGCACCTCAGCTAATACAAGATTTCAGTCTTTTATTGGTCTTTTATAACCATAAGCTGTATAGAGAACTAGAAAAAGGTTTGGAAATGCCAAAATCCGTGTATATTGAAGATTCCCAATAATCGCTGAAACTTTGTATTATTTTAATTCCATGAATCTCTTCGCAACAAATTTCACCAAAAATACGAATGTAGGGTTTTCTATTTAGTGAAGAGGTTGAATTTGTGTATTCTTAAGTTTAGTTTAATTGTAACTTGCAAGGTGCAGTGTGGAGTCTATTGTCAATTCTAGTGTGATTATGAAACATTTGAAGGGGCCGTGTAAAATCGGCACTTTAACACTCAATGAAAAAAACATTAATATTATTTGTTTCAAATAATTCGCAGATACACATTTATTTAAAAGTGTTGATGACACTGTGGGATTAGTTAGTAGTATGCTACGATTTACGTAATTATTAAAGAAGATAAATGTGGCGAGTTCCAAACAGCATGTAATGCTCAATAAAAGCAATGTTTTGAATAGAAAATCATTTGAAGGAAAGTGCGTGCGTTCCTCTTAAAAAAAAGTAGAAGCACATGAAAACTTTTGAAAGAAATAAGTTTTTGCTGGAAAAAGAATTTCAAAAAGTCTATTTTAATAGAAAGAAGCGATATTGTAGTACGAAGAAGAAATTAATTAAAAACTATGAAAGAAATGTGGAACTAAAGAAGGAATGTATTTTATTTAGAAGAAACATGAATCAACGAGGTACACACTGTTACATGTAGAAGTCAGGCTTTTTAAAATAATTTATCTGCTGGTTTAAATTCACCTAAAGGAAAGGGGTGCGAACTGATAATAGTACACATTGGCAGTCCAAGCGGTTTTTATTTGACGGTTAGGTTTGACTTATTGACATTTGAATATACTCCTACCGGTGACTACGAAGAGATCTTTTTCCTGTATAGAACTGTATAATAGTAAAGGATAATGCAAGTTATCACTCGAGGCAGAAAAACTGCCCACAACCAAGTGTTTTAAAAAAAATTACACAAGGGGGTAAATTCATCACGGTTCTGTGAGAAAATAACTGTATTATTTGTGTTCCCTTCATAGAGGGAAACCTAAAAAATATGAAATTGCAGAAAATCGTGGGATGACGGTGATTAGATCACCAAGATATAATTGCGAACTAAACACGATTGAACTGGTAATGGCACAGAAAAAGTTTCAATAAAAAATAATTCTTTTCGAATGAATGATGTTAAACAGTAGTTTTTGGAGGTTGTAAATAATATGAAGCCTGAAAACTGGGAAAATTATACGATTAAAGAAGAGGAACATTATTAATGAATTGATCGAGCTACTAATTGTAAATGTTGGTTGAGACATCTCTATTCAGTGACGACAGACCAAAACATTCTAGCATAAGCCTACCTACTGAAAATTTATCCTGCCCTCCCATTATCCGAAGTGAGGTAGAACACGCCATAAAAGTAGCAAAGGTGGGTAAAGCTACTGGACCAGATGACATTGCAACCGAGGCTATAAAGCTGTTCGAAGACGAAAACATTGACATGTTGGTAAACCTTTTCAACGACATCTGTAGCACAGGTCACATTCCAAACGATTGGCTCTACTCAACTTTTATAATGATTCCTAAGACACCAAAAGCGGTAAAATGCAAAAATAATCGACCGATTAGTTTAATGAGTCATATGCTCAAGGTATTCCTCTGTATTCTTTACACAAGGATGTTCAGAAAGTTAGAAGAACTAAGTGGAGTGACCCAGTAGTGACACAGAGGACTTCAAAGTTTTAAGAGGGGAACACCAGGGGTGTCTCCTATGCTGTTCAATCTCTATGTAGAGAATGTCTTTGCTGAGGCTCTTGATAGTCTTGAGGGCTCTGATTATAGCGTTAAAGTTAATGGATACCCGCTGAATAATATTCGCTATGCGGACGATACGGCAATACTCACGGAGAATAAAAATATATAATATTGGGAAGTCATATGACTAAAAATAAATGCAACAAAAGCCAAGTGCATGGCAATAAGTAGAAATGAAATTTTAAGTGCCCGACTGCATATAGGTAACACGCCTATCGAGCAAGTGAAGACGTTTAAATATCTAGGGATATCTATAAATGAGAACTGAGATCCTCAGCAGGAAATTAAATGCCGCATTGAACAAGCAAGACAGGAATTCATTAAATTTAAACCGATATTGTGTAACCGTAATCTCTCCTTGGACCCCTTCGGAATAGAATGGTCAAATGTTATGTGTGGTAAATTTTACTGTACGGCATGGAAATATGGACATTAAAGATATCGTCCATCAATAAACTAGAAGCCTTCGAAATGTGGACTCTTCGAAGAATGTTGAGTATATCATGAGGAACGAGGATGTACAAAGAAGAGTGGGGACTGAGAGAAGTTGCTCAACTTGATGAAGGTGCGAAAGGATTCTTGGGTAACGTTCTTAGAGGAGAAAGTTATACAATACCCTAATTGATCATACAAGGAATGATCGAAGGAAAGAGAAGCGTAGGCAGAAAAAATGTCATGGCTACGCAATATAAAACCCTGGACTGGCGTATTTAACACTGGTGAGCTGTGTCATGCCGCTATAAATAGATGTCTGACCATAAGATAATCGCCAACGCACTGAAGGTGTAAGGCAGTAGAAAAAGAAAAACTAGACAGTGCTGGATATTGCTCTTATGTTCAGCAGTTGGTACCACCGAAAAGTGATTTCCAGTAGTTTAGCTCTCAAAATTTGTGATTACGCGTATAAAAACAAAGTTTTAATATAATTTTTTTCCTAGTACCGTAAAAGTGATATAGAAAAAAAATAACGAGCATGTAGCCGTGTTTTGCAGTTTCGTTTCGTTCGAAAAAAAAAATGTGGATATTAAGTTTCCTAGAGATAAAATTCTTAAAACTGTGATTAGTAGCGATTTGCAGCTCGTATTGACTACTAATCTGTTCCAATGAATTAGAACAAATGAAAACCTTTTTTTTATATAAAACATCAGCTACTAATCTTTACTTACTATAAACAGATTGAAGAATCTATTAGTACGAAGTATGGTTTCTTTTGAGAGAAGTAACCTTAATAACAAGTTTCTAAATTCATGCGAAAAAATCAGGAGGTGATTGTTCATATGAAATTAAGATGGGTCTTTCCTATAACAATATTTCTCGGCCTACCCCTTTCCGAGGTATCACCTTTAAAAGGTGGTGACTAAGATTAAGTTTAGTTTTTTTTTCTAAAATTTCAGTAACGTTAGAAACTTGAAATTCTGTAATTTTTGTTGAATGAAATGAAATTATAATTTAAAGTCCTTGTTTTATTTAAAAATATTTTCTATTTTTAAATTTTCTCCCAAAACCAATAGCAGCAGAGAAAAAAAAACACTATAATTCATAAATTTTTTTAATAAATTGAGGGGTAAACAGTAAAGTGTAATACGATTCATAATAAATGCAGGAAATAACCCCCTGTACCTTGTTTTAATTACAGTGCGTATTAATGAAAAGTTTTTATTCGAAATAAAGTAAGAGTTCCTAACTTTACCCCATATAATGTAAGAGGAATACTGAAAAAAATTACCCATAGCTAGACCATTGCGAGTGCACGAAAATTATAGAATTTCAAATTTCTCGCATTACTGAAATTTTAGAAAAAAAATGAAACTAAATTTTAGTTATCACTTTTTAAGGTTGCTATCTCGGAAAGGGGTACGCTGAGGTTATTTTGTTATAGGAAAGACCTTCTGAATTTTGTCGTATTAATTACCCATTAATAACATTAAATTTCAATAGGTTAGGTCGTTATGAATGTAGTTGAATATTCATTGGCTAGAATATAAATGACAATAAATTTTATAGGTTAGGTCGTTATAAGTGAAGTTGAAATTTATAGGTTAGGTAAGGTTAGTTGGTTGTTAATGGGGTTGAATTTCCATAGAATTATACATAAATTTACCAATCAATATTAAACATCATTCACTATAACTTATCCTTATCTAACCTATAAAAATTCAACGTCATTCAAAATCAAACCAATCGAAAAGTAATAAAAATTCCTATAGTAACCAAAATAAATATTTCAATTAATCAATCTTTCTATGAAAGTCAATTTGAATATTGAATTCCATGAGATTAAAAATTTTTACAAGCTTTAAAATCACCGGAAATCTTAATTAATTATTGTAAGTAAAATTTTATTATTGTTATATATTTATATATATTTCTTATATTGTATTTGACCATAATTTCATTCCCAGACGATGAATATATAAGTATTCGAAAGCTCGGAAAATATATTGAAGTTAGTCCATTTTGGTGTTTCTTTGCCACGTTCCCAATAAAAAAAAACTACTCATAATATAGCCGGCAAAGACTTCTTTACAATTCATATATATATATATATATATATATATATATATATATATATATATATATATATAAATAAAGGAATTAACTGATAAAAAATATATAGTCCCTATTTCAAAATTTAACGTGACTAAAGAATATTTTTTAAAAATGTAGTAAATATTACTTTCAAAGTAATAGTGTTTATTGGTAGGATTGCGAGTTGTAATTTGTTAATTTGATTATCCGCTTTTGTCATAATCTTGAACCAATTTCAAGCGATCTACCAATGTCAGTTAACATAGACTCAAGTGTACGGTTAACAATGAACTGTTCGAATTCTTATTTGAATTTAATAGATATATTTCAAAAATATAGCTTTACTTACCGTCTAATTCCAAGTCGTTGCATTGGTACCTAAGATGTTTTATCTCCTGTAGCAGCTGCCTCTCTATTTCTATATTTACTTCACTTTCTAGTCTACTTTTCTCTAATTCTTTAATTTCCTGTTGCATTATCACTAATTTGGCTTTTTCGGTGTTAAGTTCTATCCGCAATCTCTCTATTCGTGCTTGCTGTTTCAAAGTTACAGGTGCTGGAAACAAACATAAAATAATTTTACAATCTTGGAGAAGTAGCTTGGTTCGTGTTCCTCTGTTAGTGTTAACAGTAATATATTTTTTATTGAATTATTCAACAATCAACAAATAAAATAACGAAAAATACATTTTATACCACTTATATCGATACAAAGTGAGAATTTTCCTTGATTTCTACTTGAACGTACCGGAGGTATTAATATGTAGAAACAAATAGAAACGATGTAAAAACTTTTCGATTTATTTCATTAGAATATCTCAGCATGATGCAAGCAGTGACTGCACCTTGGTGCATAACGACCCAGAAGATGTACCGATAATTGGACCTGAGATAGATACAAGTAATTATAGACACCATCAGGTGATAAATCGAATAGCTGAGGACTCATTTCAACATCTAGTTGATGGAGTTGACTGACTAGACGGCATTTAAAGAAAAAATAGGTGGACCGCGACCAGCAGAAGACAGAATAAGAAGAATAATAACAAAGAACGAATATTTATTATTTTGCAAAATCGCGAGTAGGGATAACTTTAGTAAATGGATTCCCTCTTTAAGATCGTTTTTAGTTGTAATAAGTAGGCTAAGAATGTGCCCTTTTTGTAGACTATGAAAAATAGAAACCTACCGACAACGAAAAAAAAATGAGTAAAGCACATGGAAGTATAAAAGGAGGGAACACTGAACTGAACACCATAACTGAACGGATTAGCCTTGATCAAGTGTTAGTTCAGATAACATCTAGTAAAAAGACACCTACGTTATTTTAAGTTATTGAGAAATCGCCTGGGAAAATTAATTAATAGTATGGGCCGTACTCGTTCTAAATTAGGAAATTTTTATTTTTATGCAATTTACTTGAAATTTATGCTTAATAACATGTGTTATTATAAACATAAATGGTTATAATGATAATTTAAATATTAGATTTAAAAAAGTTACATCTGACAGACTTCAATTTTCTCGATTATATTTGACATATGTTTCAATATAGAAGATGCATTCGAGTACCTTGTTAATATACCATAAAATACCAATATATATATATATATATATATATATATATATATATATATATATATATATATATATATATATATATATATATATATATATATATATATAATATATATTGAAGAATGCAGGGGGCATCGAACACGTATCTATCACATCTAAAATGATGTTGAACGTGCGAATGGCGCATAGTAGATATGTGGAGTTCTGTCAGAATAAAAAAAATGAAGATGCACAAAAACAAAAGGAGTCTAATGAAAGAAAAAGAAAAGCAGAAGAAGTTAAAGAATTGAAAGCAAAACGAAAGAACTTGTTAGAACAAACATCAGCTTTAAATGACCAAATCAAAAATTTAGAAAAGAATAAATAAATGAACCTATTGTGATTCGCTGTTAATATAAGTAGTCATTAATTCAATAATATATTTCATTTATATTTTGTTATGAGTAACTAATATGTATCATTCTTTATGAAAAAACAATAAAAAAGCGATAATTATTTTTTTTGTATTGAATGCTATTGTTTATTGAATATTACTAAAAATTGGTTTACTAATATCGGGAAAATTAGAAAAAGTTGTCGGGAAAAAGCGGGAAAACTGCGGGAATTGAGATGCACGTCAGGTCTAGACACCCTGTATAAATAAATTGAGTACCTAAATAAGAACCGTTTGTATAAATCTTTGTCTCTATAAAAACCAACACAACATAATGGTAAACAGCTATACAGGCTATAAATAGGTAAACAAAGAAATACAAAAAATTTAGCATCGATTAACATAATAGAACAGGGCCGCCTTCACAGTGGCAATATATCAGTCTTTTTGTTTTGTTAAAATTGGTTTGTCTTGCAACAAATTGGTATCTAATGTTTTAAAATATTTTTCAAAATGGATTTTATTACATCAGATAAATAATTTATTGTTTATTCAAATATTTTAATATTTATCCTCCAGATAATATAAATTTACGTGATATTTCAATAACACTTGAGGGATAAATCAAATAACCCTTATCCTTGATTCATATTGAAAATAGGTTAAGATGTTATTATTAGAAAACAAGCAAGTGAACTCTTTCTGTAGCCTCAATCAAAATTTTTTTAAAATCGATATTTTTTGAAAACAAATTCAAACACTAGGAGACTAGGTATTTAAGATTATTATTATTTCTTTGACGCCTTTATCTAGGACTCAAAAATCGGAGGGCTGCACTTGATTGGAATTATAGTCTATTTCAGAAAGGTATATAGTAATAAAATAGGGAATTCCGTCCAGTTCGGCTCAATTTCGGTGTCGGCCATAGGTGTAGGAAATATTGTGTAGGGATTACTTAGGTAGTAGATTATATAGTTACGTTTTGCGTTTAACAGGTACCGTTTAACCTTCTATTAGTGCCTCTGCGTAATTTCAACCTTATTTCAGATTCGGCTTAACCATGCGCCGCAAGGGCAATGACAGTATTCCGTTGATAACTAAAAAACTTTCTTGGACCACTTTGAGAAATATGGATTTTGCCTGGGAAAAGCATAACCGTAAAGCACTACTTTTACTGGAAAGCGATGAAATTGTTAGCTGGCGACGAAAATACTTAAAAATTATAAAGCAGTACAGAACAGAGCAGAAAAAAATCTTTTATCTTGATGAGACGTGGATTAATAAAGGTTAAACAGTACCAAAAATGTGGCCAGACAAAAATATAACCAGTGCTCGCCAAGCTTTCATGGAAGGTCTATCAACGGGTATTAAGGTGCCTTCAGGTAAAGGGAATTGACTAATAATCGTCCATATTGGAAGAGAAGAGGAATTTTTAAAAGAAAGTTTGATAACCTTTCAGTCGTGTCATACGGGAGATTACCACGAAGACATGGATTCGGATGTTTTTGAAGACTAGAAATAATTGACTGGTTCACCATCAAAAGTATTGAATTTGAAGATAAATCGATAAAAAAAGAATTATTAGCGATAGCAAATTTACACAAACATAGTTTTATGAAATACGCCGTGGAAGATGTAGCAGAAAAACATAGTGTAACTGTGCTGCGCACACCATCATATTATTGCTAACTAAATCATTAAAAAAGACAATATTTTTATTTTTTATAATTTAATTTCTCTTTAATGTATTTTTTGTATAATGTTCAATAAAAAATAAGTGTACCTAATACTATGTACATAATACCTAATTTTTATTCTGTTGAAATAAAATTCTTTCCTTTTACGAGTATCCTACCGGCACGCCTTTGGCACAATATTTTCAGTGTTTGTGAATGGATAACAATAGGCTAAATCCATATATTGACCCCAACCCGGGTGGTACTAACTGCGCTTGATAAAAAAAAATTACAATGAAATCAATGCCAAAGTATGAAAGGGGCTTAAACATTCGTTGGGTCACTCTGTGGTCCCTTTGCATACCTAATGAGATTTTATTGCTCTATACATTTCTGAAATAAACTATATATATATATATATATATATATATATATATTGTTATGGTATGATAATGTGTAATGTTAATTTTTATAAATTTTATTTTAAATATATATATATATATATATATATATATAAATATATATATATATATATTTATATATATATATATATATATATATATATATATATATATATATATATATATATATTTATATATATAAAACATCCGAATCCATGTCTTCGTGGTAATCTCCCGTATGACACGACTGAAAGGTTATCAAACTTTCTTTTAAAAATTCCTCTTCTCTTCCAATATGGACGATTATTAGTCAATTCCCTTTACCTGAAGGCACCTTAATACCCGTTGATAGACCTTCCATGAAAGCTTGGCGAGCACTGGTTATATTTTTGTCTGGCCACATTTTTGGTACTGTTTAACCTTTATTAATCCACGTCTCATCAAGATAAAAGATTTTTTTCTGCTCTGTTCTGTACTGCTTTATAATTTTTAAGTATTTTCGTCGCCAGCTAACAATTTCATCGCTTTCCAGTAAAAGTAGTGCTTTACGGTTATGCTTTTCCCAGGCAAAATCCATATTTCTCAAAGTGGTCCAAGAAAGTTTTTTAGTTATCAACGGAATACTGTCATTGCCCTTGCGGCGCATGGTTAAGCCGAATCTGAAATAAGGTTGAAATTACGCAGAGGCACTAATAGAAGGTTAAACGGTACCTGTTAAACGCAAAACGTAACTGTATAATCTACTACCTAAGTAATCCCTACACAATATTTCCTACACCTATGGCCGACACCGAAATTGAGCCGAACTGGACGGAATTCCCTATTTTATTACTATATACCTTTCTGAAATAGACTATAATTCCAATCAAGTGCAGCCCTCCGATTTTTGAGTCCTAGATAAAGGCGTCAAAGAAATAATAATAATCTTAAATACCTAGTCTCCTAGTGTTTGAATTTGTTTTCAAAAAATATCGATTTTAAAAAAATTTTGATTGAGGCTACAGAAAGAGTTCACTTGCTTGTTTTCTAATAATAACATCTTAACCTATTTTCAATATGAATCAAGGATAAGGGTTATTTGATTTATCCCTCAAGTGTTATTGAAATATCACGTAAATTTATATTATCTGGAGGATAAATATTAAAATATTTGAATAAACAATAAATTATTTATCTGATGTAATAAAATCCATTTTGAAAAATATTTTAAAACATTAGATACCAATTTGTTGCAAGACAAACCAATTTTAACAAAACAAAAAGACTGATATATTGCCACTGTGAAGGCGGCCCTGTTCTATTATGTTAATCGATGCTAAATTTTTTGTATTTCTTTGTTTACCTATTTATAGCCTGTATAGCTGTTTACCATTATGTTGTGTTGGTTTTTATAGAGACAAAGATTTATACAAACGGTTCTTATTTAGGTACTCAATTTATTTATACAGGGTGTCTAGACCTGACGTGCATCTCAATTCCCGCAGTTTTCCCGCTTTTTCCCGACAACTTTTTCTAATTTTCCCGATATTAGTAAACCAATTTTTAGTAATATTCAATAAACAATAGCATTCAATACAAAAAAAATAATTATCGCTTTTTTATTGTTTTTTCATAAAGAATGATACATATTAGTTACTCATAACAAAATATAAATGAAATATATTATTGAATTAATGACTACTTATATTAACAGCGAATCACAATAGGTTCATTTATTTATTCTTTTCTAAATTTTTGATTTGGTCATTTAAAGCTGATGTTTGTTCTAACAAGTTCTTTCGTTTTGCTTTCAATTCTTTAACTTCTTCTGCTTTTCTTTTTCTTTCATTAGACTCCTTTTGTTTTTGTGCATCTTCATTTTTTTTATTCTGACAGAACTCCACATATCTACTATGCGCCATTCGCACGTTCAACATCATTTTAGATGTGATAGATACGTGTTTGATGCCCCCTGCATTCTTCAATGCGCTCTTAGTTGAAAATCCTATATCAATTTTGCTAGCAGGAAGCAAATTATCACTCTTCATATCGACTCTGATAACAGAAGTAGCTACTTCCAAAACTTCAGGCTTGACTACATGTCTCATTATGTTAGTTGTCATATTTGTTAGATCTGTATATAGAAAAGGAGCTAATGGATCTTCTGATTGGAATTCTACGAGAAATGGTTCAACTAAAGAGGCAGCAGTGATGAAAAAAGAAAGTTTGGCTACTGCCAAAGCGTCCTTGACGAATAATGATACAACTTGAAATGGTCTATTACCATTATTGAGAGGGTTCTTTCACGACCAGTGCCACTCGCATACTGCGGATTGTGTTGACGAAAATCGTCTGCAACACGATTGGCAACTGTTTACTAGTTGAGACTTGCATGTTCCGCGCGAGGTGCCGCGAAGCGTGTTTTGTCATATGAGAACTCTAGCCTTCCGCGAAATGTGTTTCAAGACTCATACTTTATTTTCTTTTTGTTATCAGTATATGTATTGAAACTACAACTTTCTGTGCATTTCTCCGAAAATTCCCGATCTCGAAAAAAAATCCCGTTGTTTTCCCGTCTTTTCCCGCTGCCAAAAAATTCCCACTTTTTTCCCGCTATTTCCCGATGGCTAGACACCCTGTTTATATACCGACACTAAGTATCCTGAACTATTCACTACTTACTAAAATATGCACTTATTACTAAACACTTACATAACGTATTTGTATTTATTTAAATATACCGTTTACTTGTCAATAAACAAACTAGTATTTATAGCAAAAAGAATTTCTTCAATATTTATAGAAAGTGAAAAAAACAAAGAAATAAATATAAAAACCTTCCTAGAAATTGGTTCGAAAAACAATATAAACGAATCGTCGCTGTATATAAAAAAATGTAGAAAAGCGGTTTCCGAGAACCGGCACATTCGACTCTTCCATCATAAACGGACAGGACCGGTTTCACAGTCCATGTCGTGGAAGAGTTCATAACAATGATAAAGTAATTCCTTTAAAGGTACAATGATATTTCACAAGTTTATTTATCTAATACATATATCAAATATGTTTTGATCTATCGTTAGTAATAAAATACATGTATTAAACTATCAATATTATTTTTATTCACAATAAATCTACTTTTTATCTTTTTATATGAATATAAACTTACAGGCTTCACTTGGTCGCGGCTATAAAAACTCACTTATGCGCGTTGCCCGCTTTCTTAATCCTTGGTAAAGTACAATTTAAAGAAAAGAGTACCTATAGCTAGGCATTTTACTAAATCCAACGAAATAGGATAGAAAACACGACCCTATCGAAATTCTTCCCAGAATTCATCGATATTTGAGGAAACTCAAGTGTGCATGTGGGATTTATTCTGTCCGTTACTTTATTGATTTTTCAAATTAACTAAAACAACACTCGCGACTTGACTGTCAATTCTATTCATATTTAGAATTCTATTATAATGATCATATAATATGAATTACTGTGATTTTGTATATTATTTATACAAAATATCATGTCATATCTATGATGAAGGTCATTTGACGTAAAACCTAAACTTTAATCGATACACGCCTTTCTGTACGCAATAAAAAGTATTTTTTCTCAATAGTTGGATTCGAATTCTATAATAAATAAAATAAAATAGATAATATAATCTCACCTATATTCCAGATATCGTATAAGTTCATTTTCATTTTGTTATCTCTGGTCGTGCAATATTTAGAACTTTAAACTGGTAAAACCTACGATACGTGTTTATGGTTTAGTTCAAAGTTTGTCAATAGATCATGTTGAAAATCAGTAGCGGTTCGTATATGTATAATAAACTCGAGAACATACTCATAATTTCAATGAATACCCTGTGGATATTTCCTAAAATATATACCGCCGTTCAAACCATAATTATTTTATTGATTAATGAAGTGAAGTAATTTAGGCTTTTGTTTTTTCAACGAATATTTCGCGATTATAGTATTATTATGCTAGTAATAAAAATATAAAACCGAGAGTGACAACAAATATGTATACGTAACGTTTTAATATAACACAAATGATACTATATATTACTTCCTACATAAAATTCACTACAAGGTTTTAGATTTACAATTACTATTAATACGAGAGTTGACTGAAAAGTTGGGAAACATATTCGCGCATGCGTTGAGACATTCTCACTAACATTTCAGCCATTTTTAACGCTTAGTTTCTGTTTGATAATCCTAAAAGTGAGTCGTTGTGAAATGGTTAAAATTGAATATGGAGCTGTCATTTAATATTTGTTTTTGAAAGGTGATATGCCTACAAAGGTAACGACAAGGCGAATTCACTCACCGATGGGCCTAGAACCCATTCTTGGTTAGATAAAAGTGTTGCTATCGCGTTTTTCAACGGTCTTCTCGCAAGGCGGGCTCGGCAAGATGGACGGAGATACCTGGCACCGGACCGGACTTCTAAATGGACACTGCCATCTAAGACGCTATCTCCACACCATGGGCATCACGGACGATCCGGAGTGTCGTTGGTGCATGGAGGAGGACAAAACCGTTATCTGTGAGTACTCTGCACTCACATGAGCGCGGTTTGAACACTTGGGCAAGCCTAATAGGATATCAGGCTTTGGTAATGTCATAGGCCTATCTGAATGCCTATGTGCTCAGCGGATCCTTGGCTGCTCACAATGACTATGCTATGACTAGAGTTTCTACTTTTACTTGAAACAATTCCGACTGTAAACTGTTGTATGGAGGAGAGTTTAAGGAAGCTCTTTGACAATGATGTATGGAAAAATTGCGTTCAACACATAATACAGAGAGAAAATTAATATTCTATTTTGCCACCTGTAATTAATCCTAACAATTTCACTTCCGAAGAGTCTTATTTTTCAGATAAATAAATTAGTAAGTTTTTTTAATATTTAGTAGTTTATATGAGAAATTATATTGTAGAAAGAAAATTTAACTCATGAAACTAAGGCGTAAGAAGTAATGTTTAACACTTGCGAAACAATAAAGTCATCATTGAGAGTTGCTTTATTTATTAGATGTAATGCATCAAATAAAAGTTGGAAAAAAAAATTTGATTTAATATTAGTACCAATTATACTATAATAGTATTAAAGCTATACTATTAAAGCTCTACTTACACCCTTATTCAAAATCTATCCTGTGCCGAAGGGTGTTTCTTATTTTTTAGTAGTGAAAAAATATTGTAATAAAATTGAGAATATTTGATTTTAGCATGTATTGGAGTTAAACACAGTTTAAATGAATTATTCGTAGATCTGTTGATATTCTCAAACAAGTTCATGATTAATCGGACCCATTTAACCCCTCCAAAGACCATCCTCGGAGGGTAGTAATATTGAAAACTTTATTATATATTTATTATTATCTCGATTTTCATGAAAATTTGAATACAAGCTCTACTTACCCTCTTCTACAAAATTTTCCCGAACCAGGCTTTTTATATTTTGAGGGGTGTAAACTACCTCTTATTACAATAAAATTAAAAATTTCAACGTATAATTCGTAAAACTGTTGACATTTTCAAACACGTTTATGATCAATCAGATTCTTTTATAATTAAGAATTATTCAAAATTGTATTTATATTGAATTGCAAATATTTTGTCGGTATTTTTAAGAAGTGTTGTTTTTCGAATATTTCAATCCTCCTGAAACCCACCTTCAATGACCAAAAATATCAAAATTGCAGTTAAAATTTTTTTACAGAAATAATAAAAAAATATTTTTAAAACCAATAAAATTCCTTATTTAGGAAATAATGTAAAAAACAATTTTAAATAATTATATTTCATCATCACTAATATATTCTTTTTCTCGTTCGTGCCAACTGTTGCCCGATTGTACGCTCCACGCTCTTTTCCAATGCTTCAAAATTCGTGCTCCGAAATTTTGAAAAAAACGCAGTTGATTTTTCGAATAGAACTCGCTCAATTTTCAAGCTAGAAACTTTTTTAAAACATCATTTTCTATGGGATTTTATTTCAAGTACTATCAACGTCATATTAATTAAAACTTTTTTCAACCCCCGGTTTCGAAAAGGGTTGTGTTGGTACGC
Organism: Diorhabda carinulata; assembly: GCF_026250575.1. NCBI lineage: Eukaryota > Metazoa > Arthropoda > Insecta > Coleoptera > Chrysomelidae > Diorhabda > Diorhabda carinulata. The sequence goes on along the minus strand of NC_079472.1, from coordinate 45,722,945 downwards.
GGGCTTTGAACTAATGTATCTCCTTCAATTTTTATGATACACAGATTTAAAAGAGCACTACAATTAATATATGAAACATTTTCTCATAACATGAATAATTTTTGGTTTATTTAAGAAAAATTCATTTTTTTTTCAAGATTACGGTAATGCAGTGTTCAATTTAATCAATTATTTTTTCTAAAATAAGCATTCAAATTTGGTCAAATCACATGGATCATATCAATAATATATAAATTAAGTTAATTTCGAGTGGATTACGATTAATTAAATAGGGTAAACCTTATTTTTGTTATAAATCAGTCTACTCTTATGTAAAAGACTTTTGTCAGTGCTCATTTTAAAGGTTTTTTATGTGCTTTGAAAAAGATCTTTTAAGTTTATTCCAAAAATTCCATAATTTCAAGTTATTTGAGGATAAAGGTTTTCAATTTCAATAGCCCTCCCTCAACGAGGAATAACTCAGTTATTATTGAATTTACAGAAGAAGAAAAAACTTTGTAAAGAATTAGTCAATATATCGACCTACGAGATTATTTTCAACTCTAAGAAGGGGTGGCACACACCCACACACCCGGCACGGGGCAGATTTTGAAGAAGGTTATAAATACTACCTTCATACCAATTTTCAAGAAAATCCATCTTGATTATTAAGATTCCACGGGAAATCAGCGAGTACCTGGCCTAAAGAATTCTAAATCATTTCATCTCTTTATGACCAAATTTGCAAGTGATTTTTGAAAAGCTTCGATAATCTATTTTCATAGAATTCCAATATGAAAATTCAGTTATAACGTTATTGTTTATTATAATTCAATTATTTTGACAATGGAACGCCGCTGAGGAGAGCCGAATTATTTGTTTTTCCATTGTATGTTTTGCTTCTTTGAGTGAGAATTACATTACTGGAATAGAAAAAAGTAGACGCAGATGTGTCTCATATGATTCGGGAGTATTTATTTTGATTGCCAATTTGTATATTAGATTTACTCAATAATTATTTTCTCTGTGGCTGATTTTTATGATAGTACCACTAATAGTATAGTAAAGAATTACACAATACCTTGGTTAGTCGATGATTCCATTATCAGTTATATACATTCCACTTTCATTGAAATAAATAGAAATAGCAAACAACCCGAAGGATTGAAATTTCTATTCACTTTATAAACTGTATTTTATATCCAAGACAGAAAATATTGCGAGCTCTGATATCAACTAATTATTGCTCGGTTTTAATAATGTGAAAACTTTATCTGTTAATGTACAAAGAGAGATCCATCTAGGAAGCAACTAACAAACTTATCAAGAGTGTCTGACCGATAAATGAATTTTTCTCACAGATTTGTAAAATTTGCATTGCAATTTTGAGAGTTTTTATTTAGATTACACAATTTTTGATAAGATTAAATTATTTCGATTAAGGTATAGAACAAAAACATTGAAATATTTCACGCTCTTGATTAGTTGCTTTAGTACATCAATGGTTACACTGCAAATCAAAGTTTTTTGGCCAGATTGTAGGAGAAGTTTCCATCTTAAAAATGCTTTAAACTTTTTAACCATTCCACATAATAGTTGCCATCTTTTCAAAAAAGGGAAAAGTCGTTTGAGGACAGATCTGGTGAATACGGTGGGTGGTCAACCAATTCGGTGTGGAGTTGCTAGTCTCCCCAGATGGCGGATAGGGGAACGCTTCCCAGATATGGGTGATACCGGGAAAATGAAATATTAGGGGCGGACCAAATACTAGCTTGTTGCAGAGCAGTAACTGCAACATTACTGATATGAGCTCATGGAAGAATAACTTCTCTAAGGATTTATACTCAGAAAGTTGCAGGCGACCATCAGATACTGAAAAAAGCCGTCTGTACCACTACAATAGAGAAAGCAACGGGAAACCACTCTATAAATTTTCCCAAGTATAGTTAGCATGGCGCAAACTAAAACGTATACATACATAAAACAACAATCCCAAAGATTTTTGAGAGTATAATTAGATTGGGTACGTGGAATGTAGCGGAGAAACTCAGTAATTTAAGAGATGGAACGTTTAAAAATTAATATTATTGGTATAAGTGAGCTAAGGTGGCCTGGATCGGAAACGTGCAAACAAGATGGAGGTACATTGTACTACTCTGGAAGTATAGAGAGCTACATACATCATAGAAACGGAGTTGGTATATTTATAACGTCGGAGTTTATCCAATATGTTGAAAATTTTATTCCCATCAGCGACAGGATGGCACTACTCCAGTAAAATAGTAAACCATTTAATATGAATATTAATCATGTATATGCCCCTACTGCTGAAAAGAAATATGAGAATGAAATAGAACCATAATAGAATAGAACTATAATCAATTAAAAAAGACGCTTAAAAACTTGAAGAAAAATGAAGTCACATACATCATAGGTTTCAAAGATCTGACTTGGTAGGTGAATAAGGATTAAGGGAGTGGAACGAGCGGGGCGATAAATTATACCAATTCTGTCAAGAGCATGACATGATAATCGCAAATACATAGTTTAAACTACACGAAAGACGATTGTATACATGGAAAAGACCAGAAGATAACCCACCTCACATAATTAGAAACCTATATACTATATCCTAGTATACAATAGATTCAAAAATGGTGTTAGAAAAGTAACAACATATCCTGGTGGAGGCACTGGATCACAAACCTCTGATATAAAAATCGACAAATAAAACAGTGCAGAAATCTGGAACACTTTTAAAGATCACATTTCCAAAATAATAGAAAAACACAAGACACAAAAAACAACAATGGATGACTGACGAAATCCTAGATTTGATGGAGGAAAGAAGACGGCAGAAAAATATAAGGGAAAAATATAAACAGATACAGAAAATAATCAAACAAAAAATAAGAGTGGCCAAAGAAGATTGAGTGAAAGATAAATGCATTGAAATGGAAGAGTTACAAGACAAACATGACACGTTCAATATGTTTAAAAAAGTCAGAGAAGTAGCTGGCCTTTACAACAAGAAGACTCCTCATACCTTAAGGGATTCAAAAGGAAAAATAATCATAGATGAAGAAGAAATTCGGAAAACTTGGTATGTGTATATCAAAGAACTGTTGAATCTGACAACATTCCAACAGAGATGCTAAAGCTTTTAAATGAAGAGAACATAGGAATATTAGTCAAACTCTTCAATCATGTTTATTAAACCGTTGAAATTCCAGAAGACTGGTTAAAGTCCGAATTCATAACATTTCTAAAAAAACAATGTCCAAAGCACTGTAGCGACTATAGACTGATAAGTCTTATGAGTCACACTATAAAAATATTCTTAAGAATAATCCACGCTAGAATCAGAGAATAATCGAAAAATTATATTGGCGCCAAAGAGCGGGCGTTCGAATCAACGGAAAATCGACAGAAGAATGCGAAATATCAAGAGGAGTTAGACAAGGTTGCATATTCTCACCACTTGAACTTGTGGAGCATTTGTACTACATACTATCGAAGATCATATTACTGGCATAAGGAAAAAATGAAAGAGATTTATAATTAAAATATAAAAATTAACATTTTTCCTAATAGGTGGATTGATCGGGGAGGTCCATTTACATGGCCACCACGGTCCCCTGAATTAGATACAAAGGATTCATTTTTTTTAGATATCTTAAAACCTTGGTATATGCAACATCGGTAAACACAAGGAACGAAATAATCGACAGAATAAACTTCTATTGTGACGCTATAGACTCCGGAAGGATATACAATGCAATGTGCCCACTTTTTATTTATTATTAGTTTTTTTTTGTTAATATTTGATAAGTTGTAGACCAACGAATCAAATTTTTCTACATCTCAATTTTTTCTTTATGTAAGTGACACGATGTTATTATATAATTATATATAAATAATTATAACTCATGATAATTTTCTTCAGAATGTCTCTTTATGGCGAACGGTTTCCTTGGCATGTATAACGATCTAAAAATCTACATATCTATTAAACCATAAATTTGATCGAGTTAAGCAAAGTGTACCTTTTTGTTACAAAATCGATTGAAAAATTCATTTTTGCTATCTTTAGATTGTACAGGTTGTCCCTGTAAAAGTTACGGATTGTTAACCATTAGGCATAATCCACCCCTGGCCTTTAGATAGTAGTGTAGAATTATTTACACTCTGCATGGACGTACGTAATCATCCATTAAAAATTCATAATGTTCGAATTTATAAATTAGAAAATATACTTAAATATAAGTTACGAATTTGCAACTTTAAAGGCATATAACACTATAAAATTTTTTTGTCACAGTATTGTTTTTTATGTAGTACCGAATACTTAATCTTATCTCTTTCATATTTAGGAATATTTTCTTATCTATTCTATATCCATTAATGTATTATAACGTGATGGTTATTTCGACATCATAAATTTACGAGTTTCGACATTTTTTGAACTTCATCCGTTTACCAACCTTGGGGTATTAATCTTAGATAAATGACAATTTTTGAACGAAATTATTTGTGACAACTCCTGAGGTTATTAGCTTCAAGAGATAATTTGTCATCGACAAAGGCAATAGCCAATTACTGGTTGCCCAAGTTGTAGAACATGGGCGGATCATTAGCATTATAAATGTTCATAGAACGACCTACATGTTGCCTTCAATCTCAAATGAGTCGATCTCAGTGGTCCCAAGAACGAATAGCATGAAATCGTGTCTTCGTTTGCTCCAACGTTGGTTATTATCATTGCTTTATTTACGAGCGCACAAGAAAATTTGATCTGCCGAAGTGAGTCCTAGAGATGGGCAAACATACGAACTTTTTGAATAATTATTATCATTAAGACAAAACGAGAAACTATCAGCAAAATCTAAGATTTTCCAAAATGAGCAAATGTTCAATATTATATAAAATATTGAACAAAAATTGAGTGGATTTTTGGTATTAGGTTCAAAATAATGAAAAAATTGCGTATTTTTAGTTTTCCACAAAAAGCCTTTTAATTTAAGAAAGGTTAGGTTAGGTTAGGAGCCTATGACTATAATCGCATTGATGAGAGAGTATCAACTCTTTGTTAACTCTTTTATCATTTTTCTTCTTCTATTTACGGTAATAAACATTTAAAGCTAAATACAGAGATTGTAGATAACGTCTTTATACCTGCATATGTGCGCTTGATGCACGCATTCAATTTTTCTACTTGATCTATTTGTACGTTATGAACCGTGATTTCTGCTTCTGCTACATTTTGCTGTTAAGTTGTGATAATATATTTAGTCTTTTTTGTATTAAGCTTAAATCCGTAATTCTGGCAGACCATGAAAATCGGTCTATAAGCCCCTGTAGTTCTTCAAAAGAGCTGGCTATTCAAATAATATCTTCAGTGTAGCGTATATTGTTGATAAGTTTTCCACTAACTAAGAAACGTTCATAAGGTTTCTTACCTAAAACCTCATTGAATATTTCTTTAGAGTACGAGTAGAATAGCAATAGAATGCACCCTTGTCTTACTCCTATCATTATTTCAACCTAGTTCTGCAGACTCGCATTTAGGTCGTGCGAGGGTGCTTTAGTTTTCGTCGAGAAAAATATGAATGCACATCGATAGATCCAAGAAATTTTGCAATATCATCTAATTATTTACCTCATGACACTACAAAATCCAATTTTCTACAAGAGAAAGCTTGTACTAGTTCCACCAGACTTGAATTATCTCTTACATTCAAGAGACTCGAAATGACACCAATAAACTCGTGGGTGATATAATTTGAAGAAATTTATAGCGTTCTTCTCAAATTCTGGTAGCTCTTCGATATAGCACGGAATGAAATATCTCAGGAGGATATAGATCACATTATTAAGAGTATACCTAGAAACCGTAGAGCCTCAACGTATTATCAAATTATAGAATAAAAACTAGGATTTCCTCATCAGATTGAAATGGAATTTTAGGTGTTTTGCAATGCTTCCAAAATCTTACTTTGTAGAAGGTTTGTGATTTTTTTTTAATAGATTTCATCAGTTTCCGTATTAATATAATGGATTGTTGGAACACTTGTCACACAAGAGGGTTCTCAAAGCACTACTGTACGTCTTTACCTTTAGTTTTATTGTCTGTAGTAATGCTTAGATTATTTTCATTTCTTTAAATCGGGTAAAATTGTTTCATATGGTAGTACTGAGAAATGTCAAGTTATTGAAATATTATTATAGAATTTTGAAGGTTGCATCGATTTCCAAACCAAAACCATGAAAAGACCGAAATTGACGATACTGACAGGAATACTGTTTTAAAATTAGTGAGTACATTTTTGCTTTATTGAAAATTTATTGGTACACGAAATTTATGCGGTAGATTATGGAATTTAGTTATTTTAAAAATGATCGATGTGCATTTTTATTAGAAATATTTTATTAGGAGAGTTAACAAGTGTTGAATAAGAAATTATGAGTGTTTCCCATTACCACAAACAAATATGACTCATACATTTGGTTTGCTTTCATAAAATACATTAGAAATGTCCGTAATTAAATAAACGTGAATGCTATCTACGAGGTCAATGCTCATAAGTTCCGATAGCATCGGAAAAATATTACAGAATATTCGTTGATCCACACTTCCATTTTTTGTGCATTTAACTGTAGAAAATTATATAGTTCTAAACAAATGTAGCGTTGTTTATTTATATTGTACGAGGTGTTTACTTGAGAGACCTTTACAAATCGATTATTGGACCACTACACTTTAATAACTAATCTAAAAGGCCCTTTAATCTAAAGTAATCTTTAGTTAAAGTGCCAGTTAGGGTGGGATAATGAAACCTGCCGTAAAAGATATAAATTTACTTAGCCACACCATTAATAGAAATCGCTTCAAGATTACCGAAAACATCCCAAAACACACAAACGAAATTAACAATTTTAAAAATAATACAGATCTTTTAAAAAATGACCGAGGAGAATATTTTTATTGGGCAATGATTTAACTAATAAGGGGGCATCCATTAATTACGTCAGCTCAGAATAGTGGGGGTTCAATGGAAGCTTACTAAATCTCATTAATCTCATAAATATTAAAAAAAAAATATTTTGAAAATTCATTATGCCAGCCAAAATAAATATCATCACTATTAATATCATTCAGTTTGAGAGAGATATAGAAAATAATAAATCTATTGATTATAGATGTTGTATAACGTGTGGCATTTATCTCGCTTTGTGTGTAAAGCTGCAGAAGCGTCATGCTAAAGAGCTGCTGTGCGTTGTGGATGAAAGTTTTGAATGGATAGACGAAAACGTAGACTGTCTTCTAGCAATACCAGAAATCCCCGATTAAATATGTCCAATTATTTGAATCGAAAAAGTACACGAGTCTCCAGGGATTGAGCAAGAATTTTAAAAAATTTCTGTTTTTACTTTCAATTTCATTTATTTCAAATAAATTAACTATAGTATACCTGAACGGTTCATTGAATCTCGCTAAATCTCACCTAAGTGGGGGGGGGGGGAGTCTAAACTGATGGAAAAATTGCTCACGTAATTAATGGATACCCCCTAACATAAATACACTTGGGACAGAAATGAATTTAAATTGTGGATGACATTTTTAAATACTGTCCAAAGTACTTTCTCCAGTTATTCACCATACATGGTGTTCGCGATGAACATATATTCCGTTGATTTTATGCCTTTTACCGAAAAAATTTCGTACTCAACGTAAATTACTGCTTTCTCATGTCAATTCGTTTCTCCGATAAACTGTCACAATTTTATTTCTTAATATTCGTTCAAGAAAATCCGTTTTGTGTCTAATTAAAAGGAGTGTAGAAGTATTATTAGTGATGGAGAGTAATAGTGATGAAAGTTTAAACAGCACACCACAAGATGTTGTTGAATCGGCAACTGCAGCGACTATGAATCTTCTCTCTGAAAAATCCAGGAAACAGGAAGGAATATAATTCTTTTATACAGTGGTGTATTAAAAAAGGCAAAAAACAGCTTCACAGAAAGAGTGTTACTAGCTTACTTTTTAAACTAAATTCAAAATGTGGAAGTTTTCAACACTTTGGTCGACTTATTCAAAACTGAAAGGCACCCTAATGGTAAATAACGACATAGACATCAGTAAATACTCGAAACTCATTGCATATTTGAAAAATAAACATTTGCCTGTGAAGAAAGTAATAAGTTTCTGTTGCGAGCTCCAGACGATCATTATCTCATATATAAAGTATGACAGCAAAAAATTGCAATGCAAGATATTATTTGTAACATCTTTCAGGTTGCTTCAATATTGGGAATCGCAGGAGCTCTGCGGAGGGTAGAATTATAAAAATGAAGTGTAACGATATTAATATTACCGAAAATGTTTTAATTATCACAGTATCTGTTACAAAAACTTATGTTGAACATCGATTTACTGTTATTAGTAAACTTGGTAAACATTTATAAAAAATATAAAAACCAACAACCCACAAATGTCAAAAAAGATCATTTCTTTTTGTAGTATAGAAATGGAAAATGCAAAACCCAAGCTGTAGGTATCTAATTCAAAAAACTACACTGGGCACACATTTCGACGTTCTTCGGCATCTCTATTAGTGGATTCCGGTGGTGATAAAATTATAAACCGAAGCACGGTGGGTTGTAATCCAACACGGTTGCGGACGATTTTATAGACGACTCAATAAAAAACAAAATGGATTCCACAGTGAAAATTTTAACTGGAACAAACTAGTTCGACTCCAAGTAACATTGTAAATGTTCACGATCCTACGATCCTAAGTATTAATACAACTATAGTGTAATGTAATAGTGTAATTTCTTCTTCACTTTAAATTAATAATGCTCACAGTTGCACTTTTTATATTACTATTACAAAATAAAACTTGATAAAAGTTTTGCAAATTTTTTCAAGTCCACGGACGTAGAAAAAATTTTGTGATGAGAGATGACGAGAAATGAATCTCGTGAGTAAATGAACTTTTTTTCATTCGTAGGAAACCGTTCTATTCGTGAAAAAAGTATCACTTTACACATTTGTAGCATAAATAACTATTTTTTAGTTTTATTGGGCAAATTTTACAATTGATCATTAAGATCAAATTATTCTTTTTCAACGATTTATCTAGATCCATGCGTTCATGCGTTCTTGGCAACATATAGTAGAGTGTGTTCGTAAAAGTTTGTATGGACGTGTCAGTGACAAGTATCAAAAAGCTTTACAAAAAGTTTCAACTTGCTGCTTCAATCCAATTTATTATAGTAGAGCTCAAACGACCACTCAGTCAAGTTGTTTCGAAAAATGTCACAAATTAAATTTCGCGCTGTTATAAAATTTTTTACTAAAGGATTCACACCAAAACAAACCAAAAACAGGATGGATGCTGTTTACAATGATTAAAAATTGGTCAAGTTGTTTCGCTGGGAATGAGAATCGTTAGAAGATGATCCACGTGCGGGAGGTTCTGTGACAATGACTACTCCAGAAAACATTATAGTGTACTAAGGATTCTACATGATCATTTAAAGATAACCAAAGTAAGTGCAAGGTGGTTGCCTCGAATTCTCAGCGCAGTGCAAATGCAACGTCGACTAGAATGTTGTGAGCGATTTTTAGACCTTTGTCGCGAGGATCAAGAAAGTAACGGGTGATGAAACTATTGTCTTTCACTATGATCCGACATCCAATAGAGAGTGGCATCGGCAAGGAGAGCCCGTGCGATAAAAGCAAAGGTCACGAAAAGCACCAAAAAAGTGATGGTTACAATATTTTGGAAGTGCGAGGATATCCTTTTGATTGACTTTAAGCAATCAACTACCGTGAATGCGGCATATTACTCTGGCTTTCTAAGGAAGTCAGCATCAAAAATTGTTATCGAAAAAAGGCGCGACAAAATCAGCTAAGATGTGTGGTTGCTCTAGTATACACTCCTTCGTTTTCCAAAGCTAGTGTACACGAATGTGGTTTCAAAGAGATTGAACACCCCTAATCTGCTCCCGTCCAGCTATTTTTTGGTCGAAAAGAGGCAAAAGAATTAACAGCGCAGATGGTACACTGGTGGTGTACACACAGTTTGACTCTCCAGATACATCATATTTTTATAGTGGCGTAGAAGTTTTACACGTTCTGAAAATATATTGGAAAATAATCAGTTTTTTTATTTATGTTGGGCTAAAAACTTTTCTAATCAAATTTTTGACATTAAACTTGAAATTTTGTATACTTTTTTACCTTTGACGACAATATATGATTCAATAGGTGAAATATTTAATAATATCGCATAAATTAATTAACTTTTTATCCGATTGGGAATGTTCTATGTTTTGTTTTTGTCATTCCGTAATAGTATTTTTAATTGAAATATGTAACTGAATTTTACACATTTCATTACAGTGCTCTTCATGTTTTGGAATGAACCGGTAATTTGGAGAATAAGGGAGAAGCTCAACTAATTCGAAGCCGATTATGAGACTGCGTGCTTTATCCTGATGCTAGAAAACACCTTTGCGCAACTTGCATTTTCTTTTAACGCATCACGTAATTTTGGAAATAAAATAAATTGGCAGACTAATCACTTGAAATTGTGGCCCTTTTGCAGGAAATCTACTGAAATCACGCATTAAGCATTCCAAAATATAATTAGCATTACCTTCAATGGTAAATCTTGAATTTCGAGCCTGGATATTTCCACTCCATACTTTGAATTTTGATAGCATCATAATGAAATATTCTTCTTGTAGCCAAAAAAATTTATTGAGTTGAATGGAAAGAAATGTACAAGGTTTAATACTTTAGCTTTGAGATATGGAAACACTGATGTGAATATGTCAAATCTGTCATTGCCATCTCAAAGTTTCACATCTTGAGCCACCGTTTTTCACGGGTTTTCCGAATTCGTGGTCGTAATTTGCTACAGGATGAATTTCGTAGAGGTCGTTCAACATCGGCCCTTATGTCGATGCTGTGCGTATTATGAATATTACAAGATCGTCACTTGACACACCCGTGAGATTGAGGTATACTTAGGCATTAGTTCCACTTACATGTATTCAATATTGGGTGGGCATTTGGCTGTCAGAAAGATTTGTTCGCGTTGGGTACCGTGTACAGAAATGCTAAAAATGAACCCGAAACTGAACAACAATCCATTAGAGCAATGTTAAACGGTACATTTTATATGGTACACCAGCATTTGTTTACCAAAAGTATTCTAAAAAATCAGGGAAACCATTCGCAGAAGACGAATCATTCTTTACGACGACAATGCGAGGTCTCACAAATCAGTTGAAACAAAACGTTTTTAAATAGTCAAAACATCGAATTAATGGATCACCGCCTTATTTGGCACCCAATGATTTCTTTTTATTCCCGCAGATCAATAATAAATTGGGACGTCAATGTTTTCTACATCTGAAAAAGCGGTTGATACATTAAAATCACATGTTGTGGAGGTCTCTGAATCAGAATGGAAAAAATGCTTCTACAATAAAGCCATATCCAATTAAAAATATTTATCGTAAAACTTAACAGCCCTCGTACTATTATATTAAAGAAGTATTATGTTATAGACCTTTATTTTCTTAAGGTAAGTATACTTGACATATGCTTCAAATATAACATGCAGGTGAAAACCTTTCGAATAAACTATAAAAATAATTGTTTTTAAAGACAGAACCGATTTGTGTGTCCTAAATAGGGGCATCAAATAAATCATCATAACCCAAAATACCTGAGAAAGTATGTATGAATATAAATGTAAAAGTCTCCTATTTTTTGATATGTGTTTTTCATGTTACTAGAAAATATCTATTTCAAGAATATGAGTTGATTGGACTCTACATGAAGGATATGTTATCTGCCATGTTAACTATGAAAAGTCTTTCTTTAAATACTTCTCTTCTAAGTTTGTCCGATCATCCGGCATCCAAAGATAAAAAATAAAAGTACGAATAATATTGAAAATATTTTAGATGTTGTGAATGTTATTTATATGGCTGGATTCGTAGTAAAATATCTTACAAAACTTTTACATTGTCGTCAGTGCACTGAAAGCTTGTTTCTGATGAAATTAGCTTTCGAATTTATCAATTAGATAATTTTCCTGATTAAAATCACATAAAGGATCTAATAAGACTTATCTCTTAGAAAGATATAGATTTTACATTCCATTTTATTGCAAAGCAAATCAAAAGACAGTAATATAATAACTTTTTTAAGAGACAAAGAAATTTGCAAAGTTTATTAATTATATCTATAGATAGACATAAAATAGATGTATTAAATTATCAATATTTTTTTTGCGAGAAATCTGTTACCCTTGTTGCGGTTTTATATTTTACCAGTACGAATCTGCTTTCGATAAGAGGGAGCCACTGATACCCCTTACCACACTTCAGGTTTCACTTGTACGCGCCTATGAACTTAAGTACTTATACGTGTTTTCTACCTTTTCGATTTCCATGTCAAAATGTCAAAATAAGACACATTTGAGATGAACGTGAAAAAGCAAGGCTATTGCAATTTTGTTGTTCTTTGGGGAAGCTAATTTTAGAGAACAATAATTTTCATAAATTATTTTTTTTTAAAGAATGGTGTTCGGTTTGGTATAACTGTCGATATTGGAGTTGGACAATCCCTATTACGTAATTAAAGAAAGAAGACAGTAATCGAAATGTGAATGTTTGGTATGCCGAGCTAGGAATCATTAGCACGCTTACAAATTCTAAAATTAGAGATGAGCTTAATGTTGAATTTAGCCCGGAATATGTATATTTGTAGCGCCACTGAATGATGTTTTGCTTATAGTCACCTGTTTTACATGAATTCTTTCTCTTCTTGTTTTGTGCCTCTATGTATTTAATGATAATCAAAAATAGTCTATGTTAAGTGTTCCAACTGGGCGGTTACCGTTATGGGTGATTCCATTATAACTGTGATATTCAATGTCCTGTATTGTTTTTTTGTACTAGTCATTAATTAATAATCAATTAATAAAAATTTTGTGTTAATTGAATAATTCTTAAGATATTTAAACATTATTTTTATACAATATAACTTGCCACTTAAAGAAAACTTATACTACATCACTTGAATGTCAGTACCGTGTCATGTCCATTCCTAGAATTTACCGATAAATTATTAATTTTTTTTGTCGTAACAAATGATTTAAACTAATTACCTTATAAATTCTAATGTTTATGATCAAACTGAGGAAAATTGATGCACTTGTTGTTTAATATCTTAAGTTACCATGTCAGTACCGTGGATAAATGAGTCAGTACCGTGGAACTCAAAATCCGACATTTGTGTCTTGCTCGTGATACTTTGAAGTTGTAGTAAATTCCTCTTAGAGTTTTATTTTTACAGTAAAATAGATGAATAATATGCATAAAAAAGTTAGAAAAGTTAAATTTTAAAATCTTGAAATTTTGAATACAAAAAATCACAGTTAGAACGGAATCACCCTTATACGAACGACTCAGTTTTGCTTCACAACCGCTAGATACCGTAAAGCGTTTCCAGAACGGTCCTTTCGATACTTTGTTGATAGAAAGTACTATTACAAGAGCCGAGCAAATCCGAAGACTGCGCAGAAAATATCTATGAGCGCTTCCGATTACTATTCCAAGTACGGTCCCAACTAGAAGGTTAGAACAAACCTTTTTTGTATGGCGAAGAGTATAACAAATAGTTTATCAAAAACATATTCCGAATGATAGTGAAACATTGCAAAACAGAATAACTAACGCAGTTCGATCAATCACCAAAGAAAACATACAGGAAGCTTTTGAACAATTCCAAAAACGTATTGAAAAAGGCGCAGATATAGGATGGGGATTAGTGAAGCATAAAATTCAATCTAATTTGTTTAACTTACTCATGTCATGTGTCATGCCAGTAGTAGCAAGGCAACTGTAAATTTTTTATTATAAAAAATTGTAAGCGAGAATTTTTTATCCTTTACAACGTTTCACCTTGTATTTTATGTGTCAAATGCCAATGCCTAATATTAAGTCTCAAATATATGTATTTGTGAAAAAAATATTCATGTCCACGTGGAAAGTCCTTATTTTAATTCATTATTGTAACTAGAGTGAAATTTTGTAATTAACATAGAATATTAGGAAGAAATAGATTTATTTTAAGTAAGTTTTGAGATACTTAACTACCTAAAAATTCGAATCAAAATTGTGTCACACTGTTGTAGATTCATTCACAAATAAACAACAAAGGAATGTGAAGAAAAACATGTAAAAACAAAACAAAGAAAAATTTCTAGGTTAAACCAAAAATATTTAATGAATACTCATACTTTAATTATTATGTAACAATTACTGTTACTTCAAGATTGAAAAATATTAACTGAATTGAATTAACAAGTGAGCTTGACTGTTTGCCAATGTCCGATATTATTATAAAACATGAAATTGGTTTTATTGAAATTAAATTTGTTTATAATTATGAAGTAGAATGCATACGATATTTGATAATGCATCTTAAATATTTCTAACATACAGCAACTACTGTGACTAAAACACGCCCCTGCAACTAACGAAACTAAGTTCACAGGTATCAAAACGGGACGTTTACAAATCAGGTGTTTTCGATCCCACCGGTTTCTAAAAATAAATGATCATCATCCCACGCATTGGCGAACTGTTATTTTAGATTCGACAAGGCCATTAAATATTGCATTCGTGTAATTATTGTATTTGGAAGAATTCAGTGCGGATAAAATTGCATTATTAAGAAAAAGTCCATAATTTCGTTTTATATACGAAATCCGAAAATATTTCATAAACTAGGTTACTTTTGTTAGATAAAAATAAATTGAGAGTTTGAAAAATGTATTTAATTTGCGTCAAATTGTTTGCGATTCTAAAATTGTCAGTTACTTTTGATGATAATACTACTAAATCGAGCTTGAATAATAATATTTCATCCATTCATTCATTAAAAAGAGGTTTACATAAATTTTTAAAGTTGGCATATATTACCATTAGAGTTGTGAGTAGTTTTGTCTAGAAAATGTATTCAATTTGAATTATACAATGTGGAAAAGATAAAAGTTATAAACTCATTTTCTATAATCCTCATCTACACAGTATGCAATTTTACAAGTTATATGGGGTATTTAAAAAATATGAACATTTTCATTCGTAATGAAATAAACACTCTGTAAATAAGTATTGAATAAATGATTATTTTGCATGGTATAGTTTTTCCAATTCCAATTGTAGAAGACAGTTATGCAAGGAACAATCAATATTTCATAAATACGCACGGCACCCATTCCAAATTAGGAAATGAAAAATAATTTTTACTCCCCGTATAAAATTCGGTAAACATAAATGGATTTCTATTGGCAGAAGTTGTCGGAAGGCGTATGTACACAATTACACAATTTCTCCGAAATGTTTCTGCCAGAAAGTTTGCGATAAGTATTGGCGTGGCTTAGTGAGATAATAAGAATTGCTGAATTAAATAGAGTGAATAAATTTATCGAGTAATCACGAAAGGGGTTGCTGTGGATCATTCACAGAACCGAAAAACATGTAAAGAAAAACTGAAATCAGTTGACAAATCTACTCAAGATTTTTTACGAAGGATAATTTATAAATAATATAAGGAGAACAGGGTTGCGACATTAGAAGTAATACAGAATACAATTATACTAGTTTAGAAACATTACGTCAATTCAACCAAATGATGACTTTAGTTCAGACGGTTCTGACTACCATTTTTATTTATAAAGATACTTTGGAATTGGAAATTTTTTTTTCTTTTGTTTTATTTACAAAGAAAAAAAACGAATGGGGTACAAAAAGGGCTCAGTTCGCGTCTAGTACCCTATTTAAACCAAACTCCCTTACAGGCAGGTTCATTTTACTCGTCTATTTACGTTTTATAATTTAATATTCAGTTGTAGCAAGTTAATGAGGTAGAATAATAATATTTTTCTAAGTTCTAAGTAGGACTACAATTAAGTGTATCTGTCTAAATAACGGCGTATATTGCCGTCCAATTTATAATGATTTAAAAGTATTTATAAAAATAATAAATTTATAAAATGAGGTATCTACGCCTATGGTAGATCAAACAAAATTGTCGGTAATGGTTTTTATAATCTGCAATTGATATTGGAAGAACTATAATTCATCAAATACTGCCTAGTCTTCAAGCTAATCATAACAGAGCAACTAAATACAGGGTGATCTCAAAAGTAAACTAATGCACTCCCTATACCAAAATTCATTACTTTCTGAAATATTTTCATTTTTAGTGATATTTTGTTGATATTAATAAATATTCAATACAAGGGTTGTCTGAAAAATTTCCAAGGCAACAAAGAAACAAAACATTCTTTTTCATAATCATTTTTAACAAGTGTGAAAAGGTGCGTTGCCCTGATGAAAAAGCAGTCGCTTTTTCGAAATTTATCTCTTTATTAAGCAATGATGGGTAATAATTTTTTGTTATTGTTTTACATTTTTAAGATAGTCGATGAACACAATCCCATAATTACCACAAAAAGCAGTCGTCTTCACTTTTCCTTTTTGCGTAGGCATATTGCCTTTCATAAAAATATATTTAATGATAGTTCGATACGCATTTTTTCTATTTTCAGACAAATTTTCATAATCCGATTGTAAAACTGAAACTGAGCGTCGAAAATGGCTGTGTGAATTTCTCAACGCAAGCGCAAATCTATTTAATATATCGATAAGTCCTGCTGATATCGTCAAGTGCAGATCGGAAATGTCTCAAACGAAGCTTTTACTTTATAGACATTAATCATAATAATATAAAATTAGAATACCAGGGCTGATTCCAGTGCTCCGTCTCTAATCCATTTATAAACCGAAACAATTATTTATCATTACGTCTCATTATAACTTATCATCGGAACTAGTGACGGTAAAAAAAGGACATTTTACACAAACGACGAAAATTCAAGTTACCTAAACACTAATTCCTTCAATCACAGCTATCTAAATATTTGGTCACTCAGATAACCTATCCCTAGAAAAATTCGTTGGTTTGTTTAGGATTTGGATGAAGGCATTATTAATGTGATAGGAGGGATACATCAGGTTTGGCCCTGGAAAAGTTACTCTGCAAGGGTGCAGCTGTGGTGGGTTTAGCATTGTAGAGCGATGTGAAAAGCACAAGAAAAAAAAAGGAAGAAAAAGAAAGAAAAAGAAAGAAAGGCCCGATAGTTATTTGCAGAATACAAGTAGGCGGGTAACCCGGTTCACCAGGTTACAGAAAAACCGCAGAAAACCTGCAACTCCGACGATCACACCTATCCTAAAAATTTGATACCAAATGGATCAACCATCTCCGAGATTAGAGGTCCGTCCAAATCAAAATTTACGCCTATAATTTTTTAGAAATTTGATCCCTTTTATTTTTATTGCCAAACTGAAATATTTCAACTCCGATGGTGCAATTCAATTGTCATTGAAATCCCAATAGTACAAGTGTGCGGGATAACAAGTGATTGACACTGTGTGCGCAAATTGAAAGTCATACAGTATCTCGTTCGAGACTTATTAAAAATGCTAAAACATCGATGGAAAAAAGGGTTCTTCACACTTAAGGATTTTTCGGAAACAAAAATGATGTGAATGTTCGGTAACGAATCACATTCATTGTTGTTCGGATCGTACTCATAAGATATGATCCTTTCTACCCTTATAGATCAGTGGGTGAATGCAATCGGCTGACGGGTTGTTAAGTTGTTAATTTGTCTATTGTTTTTTGAACTTTAAAAATTATTTAATCCCCTGAACTGACTGTTTACTGAACTGATTCTCATAAGCAGTGTAATTGATAGGTTTCTGATGTGTACGGTTACTATACATTTCGTATTTCAGCATAAAAATAGCTATTAGTATTAAACTTTAGTGCCAAATCCGTTTGAGTGGTCAATAACAATTATTGAACAACTAGTATCTATTATACAACTAAATAAATATCACGGAAGAATTAACGTTAGAAAGTAATAAAAATCAAAAGTTCTTGTATATCATATTTCGTCATGTACGAATAATTTTATGTGGAGCACTATATTTTTCGATAACGTATTGTCACGAACAAGTTCGCGAAATGGGCCCTTAGGCCCACCCTGTTCAGCTAAAATGGAATTTCATAATTCAGCGAATTCGCGCGGCGCCTTTCACTCTTTTTTTTTAAATGGCGGACACGTCTTTGATGTTTTCTTTTAGAACTTTTTATTATAGCAGGCAGTTTATTAATAGTAATTCTTTTAAATAATTTCTAGGAAAGTTTATTTATTTATTTGTTGTTTTTTGCACCAAATCTAGAGAATTCTTTTGGAATAGGTATGTAAGTACATAATGTAGCGCAGTTAGTTTAGTTTTAAATTAGTAGTCGTAGCGAAAACATCGAGTTAGTAAAAATAATTGCAGAAATTATTTACTTAGGTGATATTTTTAAGTAAATTATTAAAAGTTAAGTGTATTGTATAGTGTGTAAATAAATACGAAGAACGTTACAGTATGAATATAAAAACATTATACTCACGTTCTGTGTTGACTGTCAGGTTATTAAGAGATCCAGCTCTAACAGGAACTATTTCTTGTTGTTCTGGTTGCTCTTCGAGATGGTAACTATTTGGTCTAATTCGTAGTGACGAAACACTGCCATTACTTGGTCCAACGGTGATCTGTAATCTACTCTGAAGTCCTTTTTGTGAATCATAACTACTTGTTGAATACGTTAAACTGGAATTCTGCGAGGTAATGTCGATAGGATCTTGAGGAGTTGAAGCTGGAGGCCTCAGAGTTAAGTTTACACTAGTGAAGCTTCTCGGAGATGTAGATGCTTGTAACCACGGTTGGGCGGGAGTTACTTGTAAAGCTGTTGTACGTCGTTGTTGCGTTGGACTGCGTACAACATCAACCAAACAATTTACGTTTAATGAAAGATTCACATTCGGACTTCCTAGTAAGGTATCTGTTGTCTGCGTAGGTGTCGAGCACGTTTCTTTTTTAACGGTTGGCTCTAAGCTAGGACGTTTATGGGCTTCGGGGTGTTTTTCCGGTTTGGTTGGAGAGTTTTTGGAAGCAAACCTTTTGGCACTTAGGGGAGAACGCGGTGGTTTTTCACTTAATTCGTAGTTGAGCAGTTTATGGACGTCTTTGCACTTTTCGGAGAGTTGAATATTGAACGTTTTTTTCTTTTCACTTGTTTTATCACTGATACTAGGTTTTATATTAAGGTAATTAGGTCGTTTTGCTACGGATCTGGTGGTCGTTTCTGTTTTCTCACTCGTATTTCGATTAGTAACATCACTTCCACTTTCGTCCATTTCGGTATGGGTTCGATCGGTATTCAGGTTTGCTTTTGCCGAAACGTTTTCAATTTGCGGGTTAGGAGAAATATCTAGAGGAGGTAATTCCGATTGTTGAGAAGATCGTCCCATCTGCCCTACGTTGCTGTCTGCTAGAGTTGTTTCTAAATACTCTACGATATTCTTTTCTTGAGCACTTGACTGGATGTAGGAAGTTATGCAGGACGTTACAATATGATCAGGAATGGTAGGGAATTGTTGTTTTAGCTCATGGAACAGCTGCATAACTTTGACGTTTGACGACTTTCGTTTGTTCCCGGCGAACATGGCCGGCCATTCTGGTTCATCTGCGAAAAAATAATTAGATAATTTATTACGACTTATCATTCTTTTATTTAATCGTATATTACATGAAATGTCGGAAATTAGGTATGGATAATGCCTGTATCAAATCTGAAAATACCAACTTATTGACATAACGTGACATTATAAATATATTCTAAGAAATTTGATGGAAAGCTGTCTTTTACATAAGATCCCCGCAGTTATTTCAGAAATGGTCAAAATGTTTGCGGTGGGATTAAAACAGAAATAAGAGGTTAAGGAGATGGTAGAATGATAGACAACGGCAAAGGCAACAAGAATAATACAAGATACATTAAGAACAAATAAGAAAAACAGAAATTATGAATAGATGGAAAGGGTATTTTGAATAATTATTAAACGTATAAAATGAGTGTGACTTGATGAATGAGAACATCTTATTAGTAGAGAAGAAGGTAATATACGCAACGCATTGATAACAATGAAGGAATTCAAAAATGCTAGAAAATCTCTAAAAAGAAAAAACGTAATAGGACTCGGCAATATCAACGCCGAAATACTACACAGCATGGTAGAAAATATTAATCACCTAACGACTGTGGCAATGATAATTTATAAATCTATTGAATTGAGCTATTGAGCGCAACTCGGCTGGTTGTTTAAAGATTTCGTCGAATTATGAGTGAAAAATAATAATCGATTATTTTCGTTTGCCCGAGCGGTATTTCTTACGTTTATATTATGAATTATTACTCTCATTAGAATGCCTAAAACTACTTTCAAATGCATTTCCGCGTTTTCAGCAAGCTCAGAGAAGTTAAAGATTTAGCCGATTCGTTTATATCTCAACTGGAAACTATTCATTGCGATTCTTAAACATTTTCTGACTTTTTGAAGAACTTAAAAAGATGGTTATTATTGCATTACACATTATTGGACACCGAAATAATTGAACCACATAGCCAATCGTTTAATCGCTTATCTATACGTCGTGATTCTGATCAATTCGTAATTTTTATTGGCTAATAAGTGAATATTTCGTTTGTCACAATATTAACCATATTATTAACCGAAGTTCTTACATATAATAAACTCAGTGATATTTTTAAAAAACTATTTCTGTTGACCGCACATAACTTGAATTTTTTAATGATATATACTTTAAGAAGTAGTGTGTGAAGAAAATTATTAAGGTCTCCGTAGCGTAGTGTCTAATGTACAAAGCTCACATCCAGGAGGTCCCAGGTTTAAGTAGCGCTTATTCTAATTTTCAATAATACGATAAGCACAAAATGAATTACCTAGATACCCTAA
Source organism: Diorhabda carinulata (assembly GCF_026250575.1). Taxonomy (NCBI): domain Eukaryota; kingdom Metazoa; phylum Arthropoda; class Insecta; order Coleoptera; family Chrysomelidae; genus Diorhabda; species Diorhabda carinulata. The sequence goes on along the minus strand of NC_079472.1, from coordinate 45,701,991 downwards.
ATTTTGTAAATTGCTTGAAAGTTAACTGTTTTTCTCTATAAAAAAACTGTAAAAATACTCAGTTTTAGCTGTATTAGTTTCACTGCAACAGATTTAAAAAGGATCTATAGAATCCTCTTAGTACCATGAAAAAAACACAATACAAAACAACTGTCAATACCGGAAAAACTAAGAAAAGCTCACAGGGGTACATACAAGAAAATCAATCCTTTATTCCACGGTCGCTAATTTGACGTAGATCAGTTGTTTTCTTAGATTTCCTAATTGGGACTAATTGTATGTACCCGTGTAAGCTTCTCATCATTTTTTTGTTGCATGGTGTTAAAAAGACTCCATAGATACTTTTTAGATTTGTTTCAGTGAAATTAATACAGAGGAAACTGAGTATTGTTGCAGTTTTTTTTAGTTAGTCTGCAAGTAAACTTTCAAGCGATTTACAAAATTTAGGACATTTGTGTCTGTTTTGTGCTTAAATTACGGGAGTGTTTTGAACATAAGCTGCTTTCAAGTTTATCAAATATATGTGAATAATTTTTTTGATTGCAAAGTGATAATTCAAGTTCAGTTGACAAACTTAAAGCTTTAGGAAACCCCTTTTCATTATATGAAAAGAGCTTTAGTCAGAATCTTGTTCATATTCTATAAGTTTCCATTATACTTTACTTACTGCTTGCCTACACAAAGCCAAACACTGCATAGTGTATTAAAACGATAAAGCCACGTTTAGAGGAGAAAATTTTGCACCCCTTTCAGTAGCAACTCTTTGACAAGCAATTTTACAATTAAACTGTAAATAATAAGGTCTAAAATCGAACCTACTATATAAAAAATAGCAATAGCATTTGTTTACCCCACGGCAGGTATTTTGACAATTTGTTAGATGGCTAAATTGTATTTTTATTACTAATACTATACTGTTTTCAGAATGATAAAGTTACGAAATTATACCTGGTACTTGTCAGTATAAAACACTGAAAATTTATACTGTAGAACCTCGATAAGATAAAGACCAAGGGAAACGTTAAATAATTTGAGTTATAGAGTTTTTTATAGTTCTTTCAATATCAATTACAGATTATAAAAACCCTTGCGGATAATTTTGTTTGATCTACCATAGGCGTAGATACCTCATTTCATAAATTTATAATTTTTTATACTCTTAAAAATATGTATATCCTATGAAAGAAAGTATTCCTTAAAAGGCATTCGAATCATTATAAATTGGACTGCATTATACGCCGTTATTTAGACATATGCACTTAATTGTAGTCCTACTTGAAATTAGAAAAAAATCATTATTATACCTCGTTAACTTGCTACAACTGAATATTAAATTATAAAACGTAAATAGACGAGTAAAATGTACCTGCCTGTAAGGGAGTATCAGACGTGAACTGAGCCCTTTTTGTACCCTATTCGTCTTTTAGAACTTCGGTAGTATTTTATCTGACGCAAATAATTTTGTCGCCATCGAATTATCCTTGACGAGTCGGTTACTGCCATCCTTTTATTCAGTTTTTTGTGTTTAAAATTACATGTTGACAAAACTTGCCGCAATGTTTCTATTCTGGATAATCTGCTACCTTTTGATGTATTACTTGTAATGTCGCAACCCTGTTCTCCTTATATAAACTATAAATTGTCCTACGTATAAAATCTTGAGTAGCTTTGTCAACTGATTTCAGGTTTTCGGTTTTTTGAATGATCCACATCAACCCCTTTTGTGACTTCTCACTACACTGTGCAATTTCATTGTCTTCATTCGCCCATATTTCTATTTATATAAATAAATTTATAAATCAAGTCTCACCAAGCAACGTCACTACTTATCGTAGGCTGTCTGGCGGAATTTTTCGAAGAAATTGTGTACATACGCCTCCCGACTGCTTCGGACAATAGAAATGCATTTATGTTTACAATTCAATGTTTTCATCGGTAAACAGTGGAGACGATGAGTCCACGTGAATTGACGGTGTGTTTACCGAATTTTACATTTTTTAATTTGGTATGATTACCGTGTGTATTTATGAAATATTGATTGTTACTAAAAGTTTAAGTTGAAGAGTTTTTATTGGTTTAGATTTTTACTCACAGAGTTTCGGTTCAGGTCCCCGAACGAAGACAAAAAACTACTGATACAAATAAATTAATGTACTTAGATTTAGTGTAGGTTTTGTTTACATTTGAAGCCATTTGGTAAACAAGTCCAAGCAAAGGACTATGGTCTACAGGAAACCTTTTTTGTTTGTACAATCATTCAAAATTACTCATTGATGATTATTGAAGTTGCAAAGGTCGTCGTCGATACAACTTTGAGTTACTGAAGTACGAAACCCAAATTATTCGTTTAAGTTATAGTATTTGTGTTTTAAATGACTTTGGACTCCGAGGGGAAGGGAACACAAAATTTTATGAATTTATTGAGGTTATTGCAGTAATCGAGATTTAAGTTAACAATGTTCTACTATATTAGTGAAAACATTATAGTTGTATCGATTATTTGTAATTCTTCAGGGAACGACTTGATTGCTACTGAGTAACTCTAGTTACCAAAACTTATCCTATATACGAGCATAACTCATGAAGTCAGGTCCTACGATATGTTACTTAGCAACTATTTTCTTAAATCTTGTCATTGTCTCCCTAATTGGATAAGGGTGTTAATTACAATGATTCACTGAAACAACTAACACATTTTATAGTTTATAAAAAGAGGTTTATGTAATGAGCAAAACTGAAACGGTTTCGATAAAGAATAACTCATTTATGTTATACGAGGCGGTTTGACACAAGAATACGTGATACTTCAGGATTTTATTGTGTTTACGCAATATTTCTGATGTTAATAGTTATAGTCTACTTCAGAAAGGTATAGAGCAATAAAATTGGGAATTCCGTCCAGTTCGGCTTAATTTCGGTGTTGGCCATAGGTGTAGGAAATATTGTGTAGGGATTACTTAGGTAATAGATTATACAGTTACGTTTTGCGTTTAACAGGTACCAGTTAACCTTCTATTAGTTCATTTGCCTAATTCCAACCCTAGTTCAGATTCGGCTTAACCATGCGCCGTTAGGGCAATGGTATTTACCCAAAATTTTTATACCATTATAAGTATATTTGTTTAATCGTTTAACGTATCAGTATTTGCTGTTAAGCCGTAAATAGTGTTCACAGTATTATAAGATTAGTAATAAAATGGCGACATTCACACCAACGAAAAGATGTTCCAATAATTCTCCACTATCAGTGAATGAAAAACTTATTATTATAAATATACACGATTACATAAAATACAATTACCCGAAATTTACTGTACAAGAAACTGTCCACCGATGTTCCCGAATGACTGGAGTTGGAAAGTCCACCATTTTTAAATTATTGCGGGGGAGAAAGATAGGAGGCCAAGTGGAACCTCCCAAGAAAAGTCCAGACAGACCAGTAAAAGTCCTTGATGAAGACAACAAAAGTGTAATTCGTAGAAAAGTTTTGTTGATAACTAAAAAACTTTCATGGACCACTTTGAGAAATATGGATTTTGCATAGGAAAAGCATAACCGTAAAGCACTTTTACTGGAAAGCGATGATATTGTTTGCTGGGGACGAAAATACTTAAAAATTATAAAGCAGTACAGAACAGAGCAAAAGAAAATCTTTTATCTTGATGAAACGTGGATAAATGTAGGTTATACAGTACCAAAAATGTGGCAAGACAAAAATATAACCAGTGCTCGGCAAGCTTTAATGGAAAGCCTGTCAACGGTTATTAAGGTGCCTTCAGGTAAAGGGAAAAGACTAATAATCGTCCATATTGGAAGCGAAGAGGAAGACTATTTTGGTGAAATGATGAAATATCCTCCGACCGATTCAAAACTAGTTATGGATAACGCAAGTTATCATTCTCGATAAAAATTTACAATGAAATCAATGCCAAACTATGAAAGAAAGATTCGTTGGGTCACTTTGTGGTCCCTTTGCATACCTAATGAGATTTTATTATTCTATACCTTTCTGAAATAAACTGTAAACTTGACAGTTTCGTTCTAATGTTTACATGACGAAAACTTTTTTTGTAATTTCATAAATATGCAGAAAAAGTAAATTTTAATGGTATACATAGATTTTCACGTAGAAACAATTGAAGAAATCGAGGAAAAGTTATAAAAATATTATTCTAAAAGTACTCTATGAATTAATTGTAAATGTTTCTCTACTTCTAAGAATTATATTGAACATCCAGGATTGTCATTATCTGAGATTGGCTGGTTATTGGGATTGGATTTTTAATGATTATTACCAAAAATGTAAAACAATAATTACTTAGTAAATATTATGCTAACACGTCTTGATGCCGAAGTAAAAAATAACATTTGTTGAAAAAAGACATTACGACGATAAATCTGCCCATCCATTCGTGGAATTGCCTTATCCTCAATGTTAATAATTGTTCGCGGTAGATATCCTGAAAATATTCCGTCGTCAGATTCACGTGCAATTTGAAATTGTGCGTTCGCAGTGCTAAGAAAACATGTTCAGATTTTAAAATCATGTGGTCGATTTCTAATTCAGAACTTATTCAGAATACGTCAAATATTTTCTCGGACTTGGGTAAAGATGTTAACCCGAGCATGTGCATTCATCCCATATGGAATTTTTGTGATATTTATCGCGAAATAACCTGTGACCTATGTGAATTTCACGTACTTTTATTAAAAAAAAAACGAGGTAGTTGGCTTCATTCTTACATATATCAAGAATAAATCTCCGTCCACTTAATTATATATATTTTAGTCTCCTAGCAAGTTTTGAATTCAAATTATAATTTTAGATGTTCATAAACAATTCACGGAGAAATTTATGTTCAGAACATATTCTGAACAAAGCCTACGCTTTTGACACTTCCAAAAAATACTAATGCTAATTTAACCCGTGAATCCACAACTTGAAGCCAGTGCAGAGAGTCTTTGATATGAATTAATTAGATGAATGTTTTTACCTTTTTTAAGTAATATTTCTTCTTATATTATCAAATAACTTCTCGGAAACAGTAAAAAAATTTCGATACTTTATTTTTCCATTTAGTGTATTAGGATACAGGAAAAAAATTGATTTACATGTAGTCACAAAAGCGGCGAGCCCGATGGCAAGGCTTTCTCTGTTAATAAAGGATCAGAGAGTAGACAAAGGTGAGTTGTCATGAAATTCGCAAATTCAATCATGATTTGTGAAATGAAGATATGAGGATAGGCTTTTGTAATAAAATGAAATCGAAATCGATTCGCATCTGTACCACGTGGTACGCTAAGTATAGTTTGTGCCTACCGAACGGTATCTGAGGCGGCAGTGTCGGTCATTTTGGATGCGATTCCAATCGATCTGTTGGGTATTGGGAGGAGGCGTACCTAAGATGGTCTGTGGGCGGATGAAGGACTTTTGACGGATATGGGGATAACCCTCAAAGTTCCTATCTGTATTATATAAACATCCAAAATGTTCCTGTCCGGTCGATATTCACTCTGCTGAACACAACTTTTTTGACTGTAAATGTTGTTCTGGAATAAATAGCTGGAAATAAAGAAAAGGGAGTGCCTCTAAAAGCCAAAAGAGGTCATTTTCTTTATGCTAATGACGAACTGGGTAGCAATGATACATGGGAGGTTTTGATTGCAAAGAGTAAGTAGTAAGATTGAAAAAGGAAGCGCGGACATTTGCGATGAGGAGGGATACCATCACCATAACGCGGTTCCCTGGTACTTACGACATGAGGTCAACTATTCAATGTTTTCTTAAAGATTTACTCATGTCCCACAAAAAACACAAAGAAAAATAAACTAGTTGAATACGAAATGAAAAAGAAATAATTCTATAAAATGCAATTTTAATTATACTATGGAATAAATACTAAAATTCTATAAGAAGTTTCTTCATTGTACGTAGAACAATCATTATTAGAAAAATCGAAACAAGATACATTCAGAGGAAGTGTGTACTTTTGAATAAATTCAATTACTTGCTTATCAATTTCTTATTTTTTCAAATTCTCAGATACGACAAAACGTTTTTTAAATATCCATTTTTTATACTCAAAAATGTATACAAGGTATCTCAAGTTAAAGGTGGTCACATTGACCAATCGTCCCGGATTTCCCGGGACAGTCCCGATTTCCATTCGCTTGTTCCGTTTCCCGCCTTGTCTGCCTTTGGGACACGGATTGTCCTGGGTTTGGGAGTTAAGCTTTTAAAATGTAACAGGAGAATTAATTCTTTGCTACTAAATCGAAATTATTTTCAACATTCTATCCTCAGGAAAGAAAGTTATAAGGAGTTCATGGAGGAAGCCTAAACATGATGCTAAGAGCATGTCAAAAGATTTTAAAATTTTATTCTGCTCTTGTTTCGTATTTTCTTTTTGGGAAATGATTGCCCAAATGCGTTGAAACAACTGCCGGGATTAGAAGATATAAGATCCACCTACAAAATTTTATCACACGAAACCGCTGTATATTTTCATTGTCTTGCTAATATATGCCATGGAAAAATCAAATAGAGTTTGAGCTATGGAAGGAACAAATTATTGCTATGAAAAAAGAACAATTTTTGGTTTCCATCTGAGGATGGCCAAGAATGAAGCAGGTATAGACGTTCTTCAAAGTGTAATTTTCGATTTCCAGTTTTCGTATGGCAACATTTGCTACTATTTAAATAAGAATATTGATTTCAGCAACGATAACCCTTTAAAGAAAATATCTTTTCTATCCATGACAGAGGATATTTCTTTTGAAGGCCTTTTAGAAGTTACCACTGCACTGGGTATTGAGAAAAAATCTCCATAGATCATGTATTCGATAATCCTTCTATTGTAGATCCAGTTTTTTTTTTGAAATTAGAAAGAGATCAACTGGACGGGCTAAAAACCGTTGTGTCCTGGGTACTGAGTATCCCTCCTACTAACGCTTGTGTTGAGAGGTTATTCTTCCACATGCAGTTCAAATGGACGAAGCCCAGAAATCACTGCAGCGTAGATTTGATAAAAGATTTAGTGTGCCGGATTTCTGTCGCCCGGAGTTGGCAACCATTGTGACAACATACAACTATTGGAAATAGTGTAATTGAAAAGAATAGACGATCGAGCATCTCCTTAGCCGATACCCTGCCTTGACGAAAGAAGTCAAATGCGAGAGTAAGAGACAATAGAATACCTCGAAAAAATAGCAGAATTAGAAATAGAAAAAGTAAAAAGCTTAATTCTGGGTTGGGAATGCTTAAAAATAAGCTATTAAAGGGGAAAAGATGGGAGGCCGTTAGCTAACTTAACTTAACTGTTTCCAAATTGTGGAAAATAAAGGGTAACAAAGTGGACCTCAGGCAATCGAGTAAACCACGACAAATCTAGATCGAGATTATTCGTACTAACCTAACCTACAGGATCCTTTAATGTTCTCAGAAATAATACTCCAAAACTTTATCTCGTACAAACATAATCTACCAAGACAGCATGATTAGATCTTTGTTAAGATGCGATATAACTCTCTTTTTATCAATAATTAATTGCCTGTTCAAAAGCTCTAGAAGCTGTCAACACATTGTGCAGTGCAATTTTTTTCTCATTTATAAATGAAAGAACAAGCTTTTTGTAAATAACAGCAGTTTGGGAGAGTATTGATGGTTCATAATTATTATTACCAATGTTTTTAGAGTTCATTATAAGTTCACTTGCCGTTTGTATGGCATGCACTTCTACGCGACACGATGATTGCACGACAACAACTGAAAATCGTTTATGAAAGTTTTGTAAATGTGAGTGATATAATTTTTAGGTAGAAAATTGATTCATGCGCTTTAGTTTCAATAATGTCAGCGTTATAATATCTCAATAATAACTGATAAGAAGTCTACATACTTTCAAGTTTGTAAATAAATTGGAATTTGTTTACGTACTGCATAAAGTATTGGGTGATTGATCAACAGGTGCTTGAATCGACATAGGAATTGTGTCAGTTTTAAATAATTCTTTTAACATTGATATACTTGGGAACGCGAAAGTATAATATTTGTTCTTTAACCATACGTCAAAGATCATAATGATCTCCACAAGTTTTGTAATACAGTTGAGCTTCTTATTCCAAAAAGTACTTTTAATACCACAAAAAAGTGGTTTCTTGAAGCGATTTTTTAGCAGAATCTGTCTCCAATGTTAAGTTTACTAGAAAAAATACGATGAACTGTTTTATGAAACTTATTTCGAATCATTCAAACATTTTAGGAAATTTATGAGGCTTTTTTAAATAATATACCCTTAATTGAAGTTTATTCTTAGGTTACCGTATCTTCGTGTATGTCCCACAGTGCGAGGGAGACAACAGGAACAGGAGCTGCAAGATGCCCAGTCGCACTATCAAATTGAAGATACACTGCAAAGATGGTGGAGCTCGGAGGTGCGGAAAAAATACTCATAATGTCCCCAATGGACATACCTATTCAAATCAATATCAAAGTCAAGTCACCCAGCAGCAATGAGATTAGCTTGGCTTCAGCTGGTGACATCTATTACATGGATGGATCCAAAAAACGATAGCTAGTCGGATTAGGAGTAAACAAGCCAAGTGAGGGGAAGAACAAATGCATGCCGATTGAACTAGACCTACTTCCCGAGGAATAACTACTGAAGCAAAGCTGATGCAATGCACTTAATTATTTGACTAGCGAAAAAGCGGAAGAGTTGGTCTGAGACTCTGGACATATGGGTATCATGTGCAATGAAATTATCATCGAGCTGCTCAAGCTTGGAGCACCTTAACCAATTTGAACTTGCAGATTAAGGAATACCTTAAGATTTGGGAAATGGAAAAAACAAAGAGGCCTAGCTCCAGTCATATGGATTCAGGCAGTTCAAAACCTTCTTAGATGAGACAAACCTCTTTCAATAGGCTAGGTTGTGTAGCTACCCATTCTTAGTATTAGCATTACACATGTATATATTTAGTCTCTTTCAAGCTCCGGCAGATGTAAATTTTACTTATAAAGAGTGTCGTTTATGTTGCCCAGACTCTCGTAATAGTGAAATTTAACTAAAACTGTTTTTTCACGTGAAATCTTTGTTTGAATATTGCATTCTCATTTATTCATTTAATTATGAGAGAAATCATAGGTAACCGGAATCCTTTTTTTAGAATGAACTATTTTAGGAAACATCAGCCTAATAATACTAACTGACCATGTTAAATTTTATTAAAATCACATGAGCCGTTTTGAATTTATAATAGAAAAAACGATTCCAAAATTTGATGACCGCATAACTTACTAACTAAAAACTTATGATGACTGATTTAAGTTTATTTACTCTGGCTTATATTGGCCGAAGAAATTGTTAGAGTGCATAAAGATATTTCACAAACACATTGTATAATATTACCTTTTCTATTTGTCTGGTGTTTTCTATTCAGAAGTTTATACTTCTGAATTATTTGATATTTTTAAACTTACTGTATTTTATAGTTACTGTACATATAGTGAAAACAATTGTTTAGCATCTATTTTGTTGTTAGTTGATATTATATTTGTATATTTTTATTGAAAGTTATGGATAGGTAATCGTGATTATAGATAATTTTCAATTTCATTTTAAATTTTTTCAAGATAATTAAATTTTTTCAGCAGTTATTATTGTGTATTTAAATGTAAGATCTGATCGTTGGATAGATGTATCAGCTTATTTCTAAAAATAACTAATAAGTAAACTGGAGCCTCATGAAGAGCTGAAAGAAATAGCACCTTTCATTAAATTGAATTAAGGAGATATTTAACTGATTATCAACATTGACATAAATAATCTGCAGTCTTTTCAAAAAGAACAATTCCGTCATGAAAATTAGAAATAATTATACAAAATAATAATTCCAGTATCTCTTGATTATTGATATAAGAATTTCTTTCTCTAAACTGAAGATAAAAAGATTTATCACTATCATTGCAGTAATGTGATTGACCTGTCAACAAATGAGTCAGACCTTGTAGCATCGAACATATAACAGTTAATGAATAGTTGTTCTGGTTCAGAAGATATACACAACTGGTGTATAAGCATATACGCCTGACTTTTAACAAAATAATATAGCTAAAAAATATCTCATCAAAGCACAGCTACAATTTTCTAATTAATTACTAATATTATTTATTTATTCATCTACTTAATTTTTTACCGACGACTTATCTGTGAGAGTGGAGGTTATATAGTAGACAAATTGCCAGTTATGTCAATCTTTTCCTTTGACTCTACCTCTCCCTTCAACTTTTACCTGCATATTAGTAGTAGCATTTGGAAAGAAACAGGACAAAATATTCATTTAATACATTATCTAAAAATTATTTTTCATTATAAAAATTGAATGGTTGATTAAGGTTTAACATAAATGACTTTGTTTATTTGATTGGACTGGGTCAATTGCCCAATTATTTCCTTTTAAAAAATCAAAACAATCCATTGTCATCCACTACTTGCCTACCTGATTTATTTCTAAATTTTCACCTGGTTTTGGAATTTTCAAGTGACCTTGATTAATTAGTGAGTCATAGTTTTATTTTGTAATAGTTGTTGATAAAATTCTAATAGACTCGGAAGTAAATTGTCAATTCCATTCTTTCATACAGTAATTTATGTAATACACTGAATGATACTGAAATTTATTTAGTAAATGAATCAGGAGATTGCAAAAAATAATTCAGAGTATGCAAAGTTTGATGATTGTATAAAAATACTAAATGCAACCAATAATTGTGAAATTTCTATATTATACGTTTTCAAAGGCTTCTAGAAAAATATTGGTAAAACTTAAAACACATAATTATATAAGGTTGGCAACTATGTAGGTACTTTCGCTTTTTACTAATAGAGAGCCTTGTTTTTGAATAACTTATGTTAGTGTTGTACTTGGCCGTTTGTCACGTGATACTGGTCACATTGACGTAAATTAAGAAGCAAGTAATGCGTGATTTTTATTGAAGCTATTAGTTGAGGGTTAATTTTGAATGGAGTGCAGAAACGAACATTTCGGCACATTTTATTTTTTTCTTTCCGTAAAGGTGCTGCGGCACATAAAGAAATATGTAAAGTTTATGATGCTCATTGCTTAACAGAGTGCACGTGTCAGAATTGAAATAAAAAATTCCGTTCTGGAGGCCTACTGAAGTTGATAATGACCAAATCAAAGTCATAATTGAAGAGGATCGTCTTATAACTGTTGGAGATGTTGCGAAGAGGTTACATGTATCGCATTTAACAATTGAAAAACCCTTGGGCTAGTTAAAAAGCTTGATATTTGGGTACCGCACGAATTGAAAAAAATTCATTTAACACAAAGTATCAACACTTGCGATATACACCTTAAACGAAATGAAACCAATCCTTTCTTGAAAAGAATCATCATTGGTGAAGAAAAATGGGTCTCTAGAGTAACACAGTCCGAAAAAGATCATGGAGCAAACATGATGAACCAGTACAAGCCACATCGAAAGCTGAAAAACAACAAAAAGCTCATGCTGTCAGTTTGGTGGGATTACAAATGTGGTGTGTTTTTTGAGCTGCTTCCAAGTAACCAAACTATCAATTCTGTTGTTTACTGTCAATTAATGAAACTGGATGAAGTTATCAAAGAAAAACGAAGAATTATCAAATCGGAAAGGTTTAGTGTTCCACCATGATAATAAAAGGCTTCACAGATCTTTGGAAACTCGTGGTAAACTATTGGAGCTTGGCTGAGAAGTGATGCCATATCTCTCATACAGCCCTGATTTGTCCATATCTCATTACAATTTATTTCGAGATTTGCAGAATTCTTCGAATAGTCTAACTTTCACAAACGACGATGACCTTCAACCGCACCTGGCTCAGTTTTTTGCTGATAAAGACCAGAAATTTTATAAGCGGGGAATATGAAGCTGAAAGAAAGATGGCAACAGATCATTGAGCAAAATGGAAAATATATAATTGATTGAAAACTACTCCTGGTTTTATTTTCTACTACTTAATCGAAATTACTTTGTCGCCAACCCAATATAACAAAGTCTAATTTCTTTAAAAAATAATATATTGATTTAAATACGTCCCTGTGAAAAGGTGGAATTGATATCACAGATGGAAGTTTTTTTCTGAGAAAGTCATTATGAGAACTTAGGTCTAGGAACAGGTAGTTATCAGTGTATGGATCCATGTCACAGAGTTTAAAATGAAAGGTTACCTTCACCTGATAGTTAAATTACCTGATAGTTAAACAGATTGGAAACAGTATTCTCACTATTCTTATCTATGGGATAGTTATCAAAAAATAAAAATGATTAGTGGTTGTAAATTAATTGCTGTCAAATAAATTAGTTAAACTAAGATTTCTAAAAATATTAGAATTACTATTTTCCATTAGGGTATTTCCGTTAAAACTGAAATTTGTTGAAATATAACAATTAGAAATACCACAATAAAACTTATTAATGTATATACATTGGATAAACAGTGTCTTAATAGAAATTTTTCCACTGATGGATAAAAAGAAAAACGAGGATGTTTGGAAGAAAGAACAGACTAAGATAAAACTTATATATAAATTATATGGATAAAATTTAGATGAAGGATTATTATTAATCAAATTGTACACGATGAGAATACAGGATACCCAAGGGTAACTGCGATGGAAGGATGGTCAACTGGAATAAAAGCATTCTCATAAAAACATTACATCAAAAATCACACGGGTAGAAAAAAAAGGATGTGATGTCAAATGATATACAAGAAAACTGAGTTTTTTGTATTGTAAATAGTAACATTCATACCATTTTCATCTTAGGTTTGTTTTACATCAAAATAATTATATTATGTATCTGCCTATCACTAGAATCATGTTGAATATAGCCTCACATCTGTCTTACTTCTATATATTAAACTCGTCTTTCTCTTGCAAATTAAAGTAATTATAATCAGACAGTGATAAGAAATAAAAAAAATTTAGTAACTAATATACTAAGTTTCTAATGATTTTCATTGCCATATAATGCAAATATAAATTTTATCACTTTCTTACATCAAGAAACAGTAAGTTTCGAGAGAAACTAATGTAGATATGGACAGTTCCAAAACAAAGGGAAGGTTCAACACGAACTTAGATTTCATAATGAATTTCATCAAGTAATAGCAACAGCATAATAACAGTAATAACAACAGCAGAATACGGCATTGCGAACATTCAGTTTTTGTGCACCTCTGCATTCTTTAAAAATGATGAAGTGTTTTTGAAATATAAAAAATTAAAACTTTCAAAGATGTAGTCCATATTATTTTGAACAAAATTTATAGTTAAACTTGAATACAATACACGTTTATAAAGATGTTTCCATAAGAATGTTTTTTTCGGATGCTACTTAATTTTTTTTTTTTCAAATTTTCAGCGGAGGCGTCAAATTTGACGTCAGACTTGACGTTTGGCATACCAAAGAACTAGTGGGCGAATTCATGTACAAATAAAAAAATCATTCAAATAAGTGAAACCAGTAAACACAACAGATAAGATAAGTATTTAAATAATATTCAAGTATATTGAAAACATGTCCTACCAAAATCATATAGGCACTCAAGCTGTTTGTGAGTTAACTAAGCACTGAAAACGACACTGGACACTAAAATTTCAATAACACAGCACAAATATAAACGCACAAAAAACGAGATTTATCACGAGAACTTAAAACATTATTATGTATTTTAAAAATTTACATGGCAACCTTTATATCATAATGTTGTGGAAAACTGAGATAGGAACACAAATAGAACATAATGAAACGTCACGTGAAAGTTGCGATTCAGACGCGATGTTGCCTAGCTTACGCAAGGTTTCCGTAGCTTTACGTTCGGAATCTCCGTCTTGTTGCAGTAGACGTGATGTACGTTGACATTATAATGCTATTAAATAGTCGCTTAAGGAAGTGATTGGATGGGCACCAGTGTCGTCTGTAGATATGATTTCAACCGGTATGAATTTCTGATTTCTGAGAAAATTAACAAATTTTATTGGCATCAAGTTTCGAAGGCAGTAATGAGAGAATCCACTTTCTTTACAAGACAAATGTTGAATAATGTAAATTTACCTATTTATAGCCAAAGACCTGAAATATTTGATAGTCTTTCTTGATAAATCGTCTTGATTTTTGGTCTCTTTTAGATGTTTAGTCTCAAAATACAAGTAAAAAATTACTGTTTCGTCGTATTTCAGTCCTTATCAAAATATCGAAATAAAAAAAAACTTACAAACGTTAATTTTTTACCTTTATTTTGGAACAAATTATCTCTCAAAAGTGACCTAAAATCAAGACGATTTATCAAGGAAAAGATATAAAAAGGTTTAAGAAGTAAGAAGGTGTAAGGTGGTCAAAAAATTGGTCTCTGTAATTATCGCAAGCCACTGGTATTACAGTGAAAAAAAGGCGGTATGAATGCTTTGCGAAGAGGTGGAAGTCACTAAGACATATAAAGGCAGTTTCGGATATTTAGTTAACGTCAAATGTGAAGACAAAATGGATGAAAGGTATATTTTACCTTAAAACTGGTATATATCATATTTGCAAAAAAAGCATATTTAAAAAAATATTAGTTATATTATTGAATTACTTGTATACTTTAAGGACGATTCCATTGAATTATGAGTTTTGAAAATGAATATTTTGCAGACAAGCAACAACCGCATCTCTTCTAGTATCAAGCTCTAGTATTTAATTTCCATATCTCCATATAGTTGATATAGAGGGAAACATTATTTTAATATCTCTTGAAATTAATAAATACAATTAGTATACAATTATTTATCAAAAAAGAATAGGTCGATTCAAGATATAATAGTAAAACTATAATTAATTTGAATCCTGTTCATAATTCAGGGAAATATATTGAATATATATTGTAAACATGTCAACACCGCTGCCTACGTTGAACAAGCTTAACATTGCATACTGAAGTATTCGATATGTGAGGAATTTTATGCAACATTTTATACACGATCACTAAATAAAAGGATTCCGGGTACATACAATAAAATTTATAAGTACGTATATTGTCATAAAAGCATTTAAGAACTACATGTGATTATTAGATCTTACACATCTCACCTCAGAAGTATTTGTGTGTAGGTATTTATAATTTTTCAGTTGGAGGTAGAAAATTTTGATCATTGTTCTTTTCGCATAGTCTTGAAGTTAACTTCAATGAAAAAGTGATATTTTATTAAGTGAAATCACAACAACGAGCATTTTATTTTAGACCTATATTTATTTATGGAGGAAATATTTAGTTACATTTTATCTATTATTGGATTCAAAATAAATAATTATTATATCACATTTATATATTTAATAATTATCATGGTCGATATAAGAAATGTTCATTCTTTGTAACAATATTTCAGCGGATTTCTTGATCTTCTCATCTTGTGCTCCAACTAATGATACGGCACCTTGTTTCAAAATAGTCGCCAGCGGAGATAATTTTTCTGCCGACAAACTAGTTAACAATTCCAAACAAGCTTCCATGGTTTCAATCCTCGTTGTTTTGAATGTTTCCGAATCCTAATAAACATAATATAAAATCGATTTAAATTATCGCTCAGAGAGTGTTTTCAGTGTATCTCAATCTAAGATCATACAGTAACGTGGAATGCTATTTTGGCCGAGAAAAAGTCAGTGTTTCCCACTATCAAACATGAATCTCCCTAAAGAACTAATCAATAACCCCTTAGATCCCTACAATTACGAGGGATTCCTCCTAAAAACATTATTATATATCAAGTAAATAATCAAATATTTTTAAATAAATAATACATTTCAAATAATAAAATATTATTAATCCAATAATAAATTACAAACAATCAATAAATAATTACATTCAGCATCATCATATTTTCGAATTCTTTATTCATAAAATATCAAAAACTTCAAGTAAAAAATTATTTTCTTCAGATTGTGTTTTTTTAAAATCATACATATTGACATTAAACAATTTCCCATACTATGACACCTTTATTTCGCTTAATTTGAAATAAAAAAGAAATAAATATTTGAAGTTATAAAAATCCCTACAATTATAATACTCCTAAAAACATCACATCTCACATTTGATCCCTAAATTTGCGGAGAAAGCCTCTTAGATGGGAACCCTGAAGAAAGTAGCAAAAAATCTAAAAAGGACTAACGTCAAAAAGATCTTGGACGTCGATACACGAATCTATATTCCCTTGTTGCATTAAATGGTTCTTGATTCTTTTGCAAGAATTGAAGACAATTTTAATTGTAAAAGAATTAGAAATGATTTATATCCCTTTCAAGGAATCATGATTATTAGTTTCTAAAAATATCAGAGAGTATTGTTTCTATTTTTACCGTTTTTAAGAAAGCGAAAAAAACATCCCCACTGGTTGACGTTAGTCCTTTTGCCGCGTCCCTTTTGATGCGACGAATATAACAAGTAGTAGTCCAATAAAAAGCAAACTTAAGTCATAATTCTATCAAAATTAGGTTATATAAGTGTGTTAGTTTCATGGAAACTTTTCATATATTCGCAAATAGGTACATACACGAAATTAATAAAATCAAATCTTATATTAGGAGCAAATATAATACACTTTCGGAGATTATCTGAAAAATTTTTGACGCAACCAAAGACAAGACATTTTTTCTATAATAATTTTAATTTTTCACTTTTCCTCCAGTCTTCAACCCTACCAAATGTTATTTACCGTCTTTCTCCTCAAAATAGACGTTTAGATATGTGATATAGTCCTCGTATCTTTTCCTCAAATGAAACTTGAGACAGAAAAATATCGCTGGGGACCGGATCTGTTAAATACTGATGGGGATTACTGAATTGTGAAAAAGTGCATTATCCTGACAGAGAAGCACTTTCCTTACTTCAAATGTGGTCGTTTTTTGCAATTTTTCCCTTTACCTTGTCAAGCAATGAAGTGTATTACATATCTGTTATTGTTTTACTTTTTTGAAAACAATTGATGTAAAAAATCTTATCACAATCTCAAAAAATAGTCTCCACCACTTTTCCGGATTATAGCGGTTTGGGTCCAAAGTGAGCAACGATTCTCTTATACGATTGTCAAAAAGAAACGCGTTCAAAATGTATGAAATCTGAGTGGGAATCTCTAAAATCATGCCAATCTTATATTGAAAAATGCTGACATCTTAGGTTGAGGTCGGAAACTTTTATGACAACCCCAGTAGTACTGTAAGAATAGATACTACTGATTCGAAAATTGATTCTGGGTGTCGGTTAATTGAAAGAACGTCATCTAAAAGTAAATTTATGGAAAGTTGATTTTTAAATCTGTGGTACTGGAGAGAATGAGTTTTAGCACGTTGAGCCCCGGTACGGTCTATAGACCCACAGTCCAGAGCGGTCCTACGGACTGCACGACTTATTCTATTTAAATATATTCTACAATTTGATTGAACCGACCTGGGTGCTTGAAATATTACCCTACTCTTAGTCCATTTGATTTTTTTATTTTCTTCAGCATAATTCAAGTATTTCATTAAAATTCTTTATATGTGCTACCTTCACATTAACTTGATCTCATATAATATTTTTCAAATCACATTGCACAAAAAGCAAATATGGTTTCCATGTTACAAGTAGGGTGTATTTTCAAAGAAATATATTAAAAAGATTTATTTCAGATAAAAATTGCAAAATTTAATGTTTTTTGTGTGCGGTCCATGGGCCTGCTCTGGGCCCTGGGGAAAGTTTTAGCGGTAAACTTCCCCCTAAGCCCAGAGCAGGTCTGCGGTATTATTTTGTCGCACTTTTTATTCCAAATAAATTTTTCTTTGGATCCACGTTTAGTTGGGGCTCAATGTGTTAATTATGAAATATCTCCTTTTTCTCGAAAATGACTTGCATGATTTTTATTTTGTTTGTAGGGGCTTTATAGTATGATAGTATTCACACCGTTGTCAGATCTTTCGTTTCTAAGGACTATAATTATTTCTGAGGCGTATTTTAAAAGTAATTACCATCATGAAATTAGAAAAAAAAACAAGTAAATAAAGTAAGTTTGGATTGATATTGGACTATTAGGATCATCAAAGAAGGTTTCCCCTTGATTAAAAAAAACCAATACTTCTAGGTAGTTTTAACTTCACAATAATCGGTATAGTGTTGCCCTACCGAAAGCGTCTACAGGCGCAGAAGCAAATGGTACTGTATGGAGAATGGTCCAATTTTTTACAGCGCTGTTTGTAGGCGGCCATTATATATTTGTTCTGAAACGCGAGACACAGTAAGCTGATGAATTAGTCGTATTTCCGCGAGGCAACAAATCGACCAGTAATAAACCCTTTCCGTCTCAAACACAGTGCACACAATTTTGTGAGCAGAAATTGTTTTTTGAAATTCTATATTCCTAGGTGATAATGAATGCCGCAATACCAATTATTGATGTTGTTACTATATTTTTTGAAAGAAATCAATGTACAAACCAATCGTTTCTGATACTTTTCACGTTCGGACATTATTTCATCAACAACTTTTCTTAAGATACCAGGAAATCATACAACAGATGTAACTATCCGATGCACATGCGCTGCTTAATTTAACAACGATACATGTCTTGTCAGTATAGTAAAACAATGAGGTGATGAATAGTTTTTCAATTTACAAATGATAATTTTAAAAATGATTAATATGAGAATTTGATTTACCTTGAATATACTCATCATTCGTTGCTGCTGAATTTCAGTGGGAACTGGTTGTGACGGTGGGAAACTATTGGATATGAATGGATTCGATCTCGAGCTTACAGCAGTATGTGGAACTAGCTTGCTGTCTGTTCTCTTCGGTTCATCTTTAACCCAAGATTGGGATGCTTTCAATTTAGAAGGCTCATTAGGTTTATCATATATAATGGAATTTAGTCTATCGTTGGATAAAGTTGATTTTCTCATTTGTAACAAAGTATTCTTATCGTATTTTATCACGTTCAAGTCTATTTTACATTTCTCGTATATTTGTTTTGTGTTAGATTTTGCTGCCATTTCGTTAGTTTCATCATCAGTGGAATTGTTATTTTCTGAATTATTTCCATTATTTTTCTTTTGCACTAAACTTTCATTCGAACTGTGGTTCTTTTGTAGTTGTGTGTCTTTATTTTCATTGCTATCAATAATATTGTCTTCGTTTTTCAAATCTGGTAATATATCTTTTTCCAGATAACTATCAGTGTCGGTGCTAATACTAACATTATCAGTTTCTTCTTGTTTAAAGTCTGACAATTTGAACGGCTTAGGGTAAACAGGTTCTTCTATTGTGTCCTCGTCGCTTTCTTCACTTACTTCAGGAATAACTAATGTTAGATTGACATAAGAATCACACAATTTATTCCATTTAGAGTAAAGTTTTTTCAGAAAATTTTCTACGTAATCTAAATCACTTAAACATATTGTTTTCGCTTCACGTGCAAGAATATCTTTAAGATTTCTAGGATCGATGCTGTATTTTCCTATACCATCGAGGCATAATTCTATCAATACTATAATTTGTACTACTTCAGACGTGTTTGCTTGTGTATACAAATTGGCAGCTTTATTCAAATTTCCAACTTTTTGTATAAGAAACTTCAACCCAGGTCTTACATCAAATTCTTTAGCTCTAATATTTGATATTTCTAAACATTTCAATAGCACGTCGATGTGTTTAGCATTGACTTTAGTTAATATTCCTCGTAAACTGCAAGAGCTTATTTGTAAAATATTTAAAATTGGAGTTATATGATTGAGATTTTGTAATAAAGCACTCGATACTGTTTGTATCAACATCTGGTGTGCTAAAATCCCGACAACTATGTTTTTAAATGGAACTCTAATAGTATATAGATCCGGATTGAGAATTGTACTGGAATCGTATGGATACAACAAAAATACATAACTTCTATCGTCGATAATTACTCCTTTAGTAACTTCACATTCACAGGATTTCGTTTGGCATTTAGAGCAATACCTTTGAGATTGCATAAGGAAGACTTGTTGAGCTAGTTCATACAATCGTTCGTTTTCTGAAACGCTAGTGTCTTTTCTAGCAGCGACTTTAACTGTAGCTAAATCTCCATAGAAACTATCGGAATGCTCTTTAAAAACTAAACTGAGTTGATAAAGTGGATTCAAACTCACGGTGCAAGCTCTATGTAATGCTAATACTAGTATCTCCCATTGATAGACCGTCAGAATTTTTCCGGCACTAAGGATTACGTGTCTAATACAGGATGATCCTAAACGAGCTATGTTTTCAGACGGCTGAGATATACAATCGATAAGTATAAGAAGTAGTTGTTTCAATGCTAAGATAGCTCCAGGATGATCGTTTTCTAAATTATCATCGTTTTTTTGTAATTCATATAAATAATCTACTACTAGTTCACTAGCTAATCCACAGCAATGTTTAAAACTTTGCCAAACTTCACCAGGTTTCTGTACTTTAACATTTTGTCTTAACCAATTCTGAACCATCGGAAGTAGAATATGATTAATACAGTAGAATCCAAAGTTTATCCCTGGATTCTCTATCAAATCTCTTATTAGTTTGAATAATGTTTCTACTATGTAAGGTTGGTTTTTTGTAGCTGCCAAAGTGGAAGCGGATGCAAGGCCTTCCAAGAGAATGTAATAAATTTTTAGAATATTACTTTGTTTATCTAAATATGCTAAAGTTATTTTTTGTTTTTCACAATTGTCAAAATCTGACTGAGTAGACAAACTTTCATAACTGATATGATTCATATTAATCTGGTTGAAATAATTGATATCGGAGTTTTGTACAACAGAATCTACCAATTGAGGATGTGTATCAATGTTCATCCTATGTGTAAGATTGAATGTTGGACATTTAGGCATATTATGAATAGCTGAAAGAATTGAAGCACAGCTTTGTAGTAGCTTCAAAGATTCTATACATAAATCCACAGGACCAAGAAGCAATTTTGATGGAAATTCGGCTTCCTTATCAAGAAACAAGGATTTTTTCTCATTATATTGATTAACTTGTACTGGTTCCAATGGAAGATCATCCACATTAGAGTTCTTGATATGGGAAAGAAGACACAATATATAATCTAAAGCAGCATTTGCGAAAACTAGGGTATTATCAGTTGAAAGGAATATCTTGAATACGTCCAAAATTGAAGCGGCATTATTTCTTGTATTGGCTACTCTAAGAGTGCCAAAAAGTGGTCTCCATCCTGAACAGATTTCTGTTCGATTGGCCTCTACGAATTCGCAGAGACAGGCAACAATTTGATCCTACAAACAAATTGAATTATACATCTTCGTATTCCAGTTACTTGGGATATATGGGATATATAGGATTTTAATTGTTTCCTTAATAATAAGTTGGATAATAGAGGTAAACATATTCCAGGAAAATCAAAATCTGGCGAAGTGATAAGGTAAGTAGAGGAGCACATTCTTTCGTTTTCTATTGAAATTTACTGTAGCTAGATGGATCTAATGTAGCAGACAGAACTGGAATGGGAGTGTACGGGCCTAGAACCAAACACTCTGAAAGCCTGGGTAACACACCAAGCAGAAATTTATGCAATAGAAAAATGTATCTACTTCAATCTAAACAGGAATTATCGAAAACAGGAGATCATCATCCTGTCCAATAGCCAAGCAGCCATTACAGCTTTAATCTCCAATATCATAAAATCCAAACTCATTTGGAATTGCCTAGAAAAATTAAACGAGCTAGCAAGAATAATAAAGTTACCCTACAATGGATTCCGGGACACCCGGAGGGAAGGGAAATGAAATAGCTGATAATCTCGCTAAAGCGGAGACCTGAACCTTTCTGTGATATCAGCTGCAGAAAAATAGAAAAAGCATTGGAAAAGAATGTAGATTGGAGCAAAAGCAATTATTAGTACGACATACAAGGAAGATCTGCTAAATGTATCAACCTAAGTAAGAACAATCTACGAATACTAACAGGATTTCTATTGCCTCATTGAATACTTGAAGAAGCTAGATCTACTGCAGATACAGTAATCCCACATTCTGGACTAAAAGAAGTGAAATTAACAGAGCTGTACACACTGGGTTCTCAGTATAGCAGAAAGAAAGGTACGCAGTAAATCCTTTGGGTCGCAGTGTATATGATACCCCAATATCTACATACATATATAATATATACATACCGCAGCGTTGACTATCACCACCTAAGAGAGACCGCAACATATTTTAGGAAAGATTTAGCTCGTCTTCCAGTAGACAGTAGAACATTCTAATTAAGTCAAAGGCACTATACGACATTGCTAAATGTGTAGTGCCCCAAAGAAGAGCCAAAAAATTCTATAGCAAGATGGAATTTTTAAGAGTTACGCCAAAAACATATCATTACAACATATAAATACTGCATGAATGTTTAATACTACAAAAAAACTTGGAAAACATCAAAACCAATATCAAAACCTTTAAGCAACATTTATAGTCTATTTCAGAAAGATATAAAGTAATAAAATGGGGAATTCCATCCAGTTCGGCTCAATTTCGGTGTTGGCCATAGGTGTAGGTCTTGAAATCGTATTGTTTGTAATATTAAAATTTCAAGTAATTGCGTAAGAGAATTAGGAAAAGAATGTTTTCTGGCCTGAAGACACCAAAAGTGTAATTCGAAGAAAAGTTCACTCTTTTTATTTTAAAAAAGAAATACCCATCCTAGATAAGATTTTAATGGAGCTTGGCCAGGATCCTACCGGCACGCCTATGGCACACTATTTCCAGTGTTTGTGAATGGATAACAATAGGCCAAACCCGTATATTGACTTCAACCTGGGTGGTACTACCTTCACTAGATAAAAAAAAATTACAATGATATCAATGTTCAACTATGAACGTGGTTTAAATATTCGTTGGGTCACTCTGTGGTCCCTTTGCATACATAATGAGGTTTTAATACTCTATACCTTTCTGAAATAAACTATAATAAAGATTAATGCTTATGATTCTAGAAAATTAAACAAATAGTTGGAAATAAACAATAATCAATTATACATCTGATCGGTGCCTATTTATCTGTGCGTTGTATATCGATAAAAAAACCTTTTGCAAGATGTTAAGCCAATATTTAACCATGTAGAGTTAGCAATGAGTAGAAATAGGTTCGGAATGTCCAACAAAACCATCTAAGGCATTGGACAGTTCAACGTGTGACATGTGTGACTCGAATTTGCTAAGACAAGCTGAAAAATACTCCGCGACATTTGATTGGATCATTTCTCAACAATGGTGCAAGAGTTTGTGATAAAAAATACATTTGAACGATGCCACACCCACTCTATAGTCTCTGTATTACCTCTCGTGACCTTTATTTCCTAAGATAAAGTCAAACCTAAAAGGAATTTGCCGTGGTGGCATATACTAAATAAAAGAAGGTGCAATCATAGTTCGAAACGGATTTCCTTCGTGGAAGCAATATTGGAATCATTGTGTAGAGTGGAATGAAGACTGATGTGAAGGACGATAATAAAATTTTAATCCGAACTAGCATTCTATTGATAAATTCCGTGAACTTAATTGTATTAAGTATGAAAATAATTCTTACCTGAACATCTGTATCACATAATTCGAGACAGAGTAAATTTTCGAATGGTTTTATGAGAGCTTCGTTGAAATGGAAATGGGGTAGTTCAGCTTGTTCGTTCAATAAAGCTGTAACTGCATCGTGAATACACGTAACGGCTTTTTTAGAAATTGTCCTGTCTTTGTGGCAGGCGGCTTGCATTAAATGTGGCCCAACTATCGACCACAATTTCATAATGTGTATCAGGGGTCGACCAGATTTAACAGATTTCAGTGTAACTTCTCCTATTCGATGTAAGAGTAAAGTGGCTGGTGGTTTTTGTTGAATTTCTAATTCTTTCTTCCACCATTTTTTCTCTTGACGTGGGGATTCTTCGTATTTAGTAAATAACTGGAAAATTATTATTTTTTATATAAGTAATATTGAATCAATGCACAATTTTTCATTCTGTCAACTTTTTTGTTTCAGTGAATTCAGTACTTACCTGCGTATGTGATGCCTTACATAACTCTGTAAGGAAACTACACAATCCTGGCAAAGACAATCTTAAAGCTGCTGCGTGGAAGAGTTCATCGGATTTTTGTGACAAAACACAACATACTTTTGCCGCATAAACGCCACTTAAAATTCTTTGACCTTGAGTATTGTTGGCACCGCTCTTTTCAACAATTTCAGCAATGCTTGTGTCGTTGATATCATTTGTCATATGACTGGTGTTATGGAGAAAGCTGTAGATGTCAACTCTGAAATTAAAGTTGTTAATTATAAACTGGAGCGTTAGGGAATTTTGTATATCAAAAATAATTTTGATCACATATACACTGAAAAGTATTGTCTTTTACAATCAGAAATCAGAATAGTCGTCATATTATGAACTGACTAGTAGTAGTAGTAGATTTTTTCAACATATATTTCAAGATTTAGCTCGTTTTCCAGTAAAGAATATTTTCCAAAAAAATTAAGTCAAAGGAACTATACGATTTTACTAAATGTGTAGCAATGGTGCCCAAAGAACAGCCAAAAAAATTCTATAGCAAGATGGAATATTTTTAAGAGTTACGCTAAACAGGTATCTTTACAACCCTCCATTAACGTATGGTCAAGGATTACTTAATTTTTGTCTTGTATTAATGTGATTGTGAAGAATCATAAATTTACCGACGGAACTTATTTATTATGGTATTCGTTAAGATTTGTTGTAAACTGATCGCTTGTAATGGAAACTAACGTCATATTTAAGCGAATCTAAGTGTCCCTTAGACACTTAAAGTTTCATTAAAATATGAAATTACTTACTTTTATTTTATATTGATGTGACTCTAACGACCCTAAATATAATTATTTTTAACTTTTGTGTACAATATGATTTTGGTATTTAAAGCGGTTTGTAAACAGAAACGAGGTTCTTTATAGTTTGGCATTCGTCGAGTACGTAGTCGGGTTATTAATACCAAGTTTAATTAATTATTTTCTTGAATATTAAATAGTTTTTTACAAAGTAGTTTTAATGTTTTCATAAAAAGAATATGGTCAATCATCATAGGTTAGCCCGAAGCTACATTACATTTTGTGGTCCGTCGAGTCAGATATGATCCAGCAGGTGTATAAAGAAAGCTATATATGTCAATTCTGAAATCAAAAATAATTTTGATTACATTTCACTGAAAAGTATTGTCTATTACAATCAAAAATTAGAATTGGTGAAAATCATATTACGAACTGACTAGCAGACAAAACCATCATCGGGAACATATTCCCGCTAGCTGAACAGTCATTGGTCAGTTCGACGTGTTACATGAGTGTGACTCGAAGTTGCAACTTGCCATGATAAGCTGCTACAACTCATCGAATCATTTCTTACTAATGGTGCAAGAGTTTGTGATAAAACAGACATTTTAACGATGCCATACCTACTCTATAGTTTCGGTATTGCTTCCTGTGACAATAATCCTTATTTAAGGTAATTAAAATTCAAACTAACATAGACGCTTAGAAACGATTTTAATAATTTATTTAAGAAAAAAGTTTAAGCATAAAATTTCTACTGAATTAAGGATGGATCCGTTTTATTTAATTAACTCAACAAAATTCGATAAACCATTATTCCCTACAAAGTTTCCTCGTTGAACATGATAGCCACTTCTATAGTTGGATATTCCTTGTTTCATGTCAATGGCTCTCTATTGACTTAAAAGCGTGCGTTATCCTATTAAAATGTCTTTTCTTGAATATTATTGTTATTTGGAATAAAACGTTCTTCAAGAGGCTTTCTTTACTATTCGCGTTGACAGATACGGTAACGAAAAATGCAGCCATTAAAGTGCATCTTGGAAACTTCCTTTTTGAAAATTAGTGGCAATCATTTATTGAATCGTGGCAGTTGAAGCCACCAGATCCTAATTCGAATTTATTTCCATAAGAAACGATTATTAAAAATGAGTTTTTAAGATTCCTGCTGAGTTCCATATTCTGGCAAGAAAAATGTAATCAGGAATTTTATAAAAACAAAAAATTGATACTGAATTAATGGTCGGTCGGTCATATATTTTATCTAATTAACTCTTGAAGTCTAATAAATCTGATTATAAATTGTTCCAAATATTCTGTATTGCATTTTTAAGTTTATAGTCGGTGTGAATTGGATAAACCATGATTCCCTACAAATTTTTCTCGGGAAACATGAGGGTCAATCCGATATTTTTTGCTTCGAATCAGGCAAGAGGCATTCTACTGACATGAATCCAAGCTTTATCATGTTGGAATGTCCATTCTTATTAAAAAATGGAAATAAACATAGTTCAAGGTAGTAGTTTTCTCTACTATTTATTCATGTTGATAGATACGCTAACGAAAAAATTTCAAAGGCAGCCATTAGAATGCCATCTGAAAAATTTCTTTTGAAAAATATTGTAGACTTCTAATTTAGTGCGTGTTGTTTAGGGTCGGAAGTTATATGAAAAATTTATGTCAAAAAAAAAACGTTATCGATATGAAGTTTAGAAGAAAAGAATTATAAAATATAAATATAACGGAATAAAATAATGATTTATCCACACGTTTGATGAAAACCGTACGTCTTTTGGATTTACAGAGCTGACTCTTAAAATGGATTCGTCGCGAATCGTCGGCTGGTATGAACATTACGCTGAGTACTTAGTTAAAAGAATAGAGATGACAGAAAATTGAAAACGATAGCGAGTTATGAAGAAACGAAATTGGAAAATTGGAAAAATGTAATTTCCGACAATATTTAGAATCATTTCTTACATTGTAACAGTACGAATTGAAGCAAATAGGACCAACGAACTGGAATTTATTTTCATAAGCAAAAATTATTTAAAAGTGTTTTTGGAACAAAATATTTGAAAACTACAGGCAAAAGTGATTTTCAATTGCAGTCCATATTTTGGCAAGTGAACTACAATCTAACAAAAAATATCATATTCTGGTGTTATTCTGCAATCAAGTAATTTTATGGAAGAAGACGCGACGCCGTTATTGACTTGACGTAAGATGTTCACTTTCTGTTCAATATTTTTTTAATCATTTATATCACATTCTGCAGCAATGTTAAGGTATTGCTTGCTTCAAAAACAATTCTCCTTCCAGTTCTTTTTGGAAATTTCCTTTTTGGAGCCGCCTTTTCTGTTTGATGCATACTGAACGATATTTTTCAAATAATTCGGAACAATTAATCATGATTAATCTCTTCAACTTTACCATTTTCTAGCTCAAGCAGACAACTTCCATGAAACAATTCCATTCGTCACAAAGCTGTAATGATAATTAATGACAACAATTGCATTTTTTGTTTCGCACCTCAGTTTCGTGCCGACTTGGATTTTGAATTGCTAGCGCTATAGTTAGCACCATTCTTTTCCAATATTTTTTTAATCGTTTCTTAGCATTTGATATTGGACGTGTTTCAGATTTAATTTCAATTACTTAAAAGTCAGTAGCGGCTATAGATATGTTCCTCAGTTCATATGGGTTGCCCATCTACATGAAAAATAGCTGACATATCGAAAAAGTCAATTGATTCGATCTGCGCCGTTTCAGTATTCGTACAAATGATGAAACTATAAGATTTGATAAAGGTTTCTACGAAAAGACAAGTCATGGGTCTTTCACCAGAAGAAAACTTCCGGCACCGTTTAAAATAAAGAACATATAAAGCGTTATACGATTTCAAAATAAAATATATTACAGGATTACTTTCGTTATTTCATCATTTCAATCGTTAACTTTGACAATTTTTATCAATATGAAAGTTTTCCTTAAAGCATTACATTTCATTATAAAATTGAACTTCAATTGTATACTTGCTTACTTTGGTTTGTTAATGGTTTCAACCTTTACGTTACTTGCTACTTTATTCGCTGAGTCAAGACTCCAAAACCAACAGTTGTAGCTGTAAATATATTAAAATTTATATTTGTCACTTTATTTGTTCAATTAAGTCCATTTGTTAGTACGCAAGCATTGTTAGCGAAAACACTGGTTACAACAACTCTTGATACATTGTCTGATGTGCGTTTCGATAACCAACCAATGGTATCTGAAGACGATAACTTGATTATCAAAACGTCAGATAATGAAATTATGAGTGTTGCTGTGGATGAATATCACCAGCTCAAGCATTTGTTAGTATTTTTACGAAATCACACACTTTTGTATGCCTCTAAGCCAACCCTGTCTTATAAAACATTATGAAATGTTCCGAGTTTTCGCGAATGTGCTTTAATTCTTAGGAATCAAATTTTCCATAATGAACTTCACCATTTGAATATAAGAAGACTGGATAGTTAGTTAGATTAATTATTATGATGTTGTGTATATTGTATTGTGTAAATAAACTGAAGGTTAGACAATATAACGTATATTTAAATGTATCCCATCCATTAGTGTGAACTTTATATTAAGTATTGGTGACATTTTTACCCTTGAGAGATTGAAACAGAGCAATTGAAAACCTCAAAAATACTGCAATCATAAATACTATGAGAAATTATCGTACTGCCTAGTTAATTTTGCACAATATGAAATGAAATATCTTTTAGACTATGCATTTAACCTAGATAGATCTAGAAATTTCTTTGAAGTGTGACCTAGCCGACTTTTCATTTTTACCATACATACATTTTATTACACATAAAGTGAATATAAGAATGATTAAAGAGTTGCGGACAACAGTAGTTACTCTAATCACATACCTATTTAATGTTATTTTAAAACAAACCACTGTCCAGAACAAATCAAAACTGCAGAAATAATTTTTATTTTAAAAGAAGGTAAATAACCAAATAGAGCAACTTCCTAGCGACCCATCCGCCTACTGCTAATCATCTCAAATGCTCCTATTGCAAAAAATAAACAAAAATCCCAGCTGAGAAGATTGGATCTCATCTCATCCGTTTGGATTCCAGACAGCAAATCCACAGACTTAGCCATGAAATACATCGAGATTTAGAACTCAAAAAACATTGCACAGCTGTATTTCTAGACAAGGTCTGGCACGCAGGCGCCTATTATACAAACTTAAAAAGTATATTCTTATTTCAAGTTGGTGAGATCCTACCTTAGTAAGAACCTTTAGAATTCGTCTGAATGAAGTAGTGAATAGCAGTTCTATAACATTAGGAATTCCTCAGGCAAGCGTCTTGGGTCGTCTAATGTATATACTCTGCACGGCAGATTTACCTATCAACAGATACAACGATACAGCCATCCCAGCAAGCCATGAATATCCAGTGGAGGCATCTAACATTCTTCAGAGCACCCAGATGAAATACAAGACTGGCTGCACAAATGGAAAATCAAGATCAATGACATCAAATTAAAACAAGTGAACTTCGCAATAATAAAATGCTATCTAAGGATGCATGTGAAGAAAATACTTTTCTGGAAAGAGAACATTGTTAAGAAAAAGAAATTAATAAACTTAAAGCTCGTAGAACTGTTAATCAGAAGGAAATCCAACCTCGCATTACATAATAAACTCCCTGTATATATCATATTTCTTTTCTACTCCATTTTCCGGAAGTTCAATACATTCTGCTTATGTCCGTTATGACTCTCGCATCCTCATTTATAGATAAGTGAATATAGAGCTCAATCTCTTCAAAGTTCCCACTCGAGATTGATATGTTTTTAAAGCAAATGCGTATATATGAAAACATTATACAATCTGAACTTACGTTTCTTCATCACCAGTAATGTTGAATGCCATATGAAGTTTCTCATTGGAATCGGAACGTGTCGTGGAAGTAACAATATTATTTTGAGGATTTTGTGCCACCATTAACAGTTGTGTCGAGCCAGTTTTACTGAATAAAGAATGCTCGAGCGTCGCCACTGCAACACATGCGCTGAAAACATGCGGCCAACAGGCAGAACTATGACTGCCTAATTCGAGACCTAAAATACCATATTAGTTAAAAAAATTCGTCAGTTAACTAGCATTATTGGGAAATTGCAATTATTGCAAATAAAACAAAGTTATCAAAATTATCTATGTACATAGAGTTAATATTAGAAATAGAGAAAGTGTAATTGTTAAGCTGGCCATACATCCCGTTTTGAACGGGACAGTTTCGTTTTTTTAGGCTTTTGGGATTGTTCCGTCGGTTTACTAAACGTCCCGTTTTTTTACCACGAAATTTTGAATTATTTAAGTTTTATAAAACAAGTAAAAACTGTTACTATTACTGTTAATAGTGAAAAAATCCTAATGTAGATTTAGAAAAAATGTATGTTAATATATAATGTGTTTAAGCTCTACTGCGCCGATTGCTCATACGCTGAGTCGCGTTGGCGTCACAAGTTTTGTAAATATCCTGTTTTGTATTTTGTTTCAATAATTTCATAAACATAATGAGTGTTTCGCATAAACATGCTTATCTTTAAAACAGTTTCATTCAGTTTTGGGTTAGGCCAGTATTAACAGCCTAAAAATATTTTACACTTTTTGACGTTTTAAAGGCTTTAAAATTTTTATGGCCAGCCTTGTAATTGTACTATTGGAAAGGAGATAAACAGCATTGGGGGAGAGATAGACAGTGGTATACCGATGTTCTATCTCTCTCTATCAGCAGATACCCACTTGAACAAGTCCCAGTACCTAGCTCTCTTTATTTAATATTAACACTAATGCTGAAGATAAGCAGTTCGTTCGTATCGGGTATGGACAAATGAAATTAGATTATTTTCTCCTTTTTTCGCAGTAAAAATTTTTATATTTAGTATTTTCTAGATTGAAATGGACCCCTTTTGATAATTTATAGTTTTTTACTGAAATTTGTTCTATTTCACAATACTCCACGAGAAAATTGAATGATACTATACAATAGTATGATTTTTTAGTATAAAAATGTTTACTTGTGATAATATTAATTTAATATCAAGAACTAGATGCTAACGACGAACAACAACTTGACATCAATTGCAAGCTACACAAGTCCAGTTGATAAATAAGGAATATGCAAGAGCGAAGGAGTAAAGGAGGATATAAGCGACGAGGAGAAGTACCAGCACCAGAAATTCTAACGTGGGTAGAAAGAAGTTGTCAGTGGGTAGGAATTAAATTACTATCATGGCTAATGCGGTGACAAATATTAAATTAAATATCTTTCGCAGATCCATGACGCTGATTGATATCTCTAATAGCTTACAACTCCAAGAAGAGATGTGTAATGCACTGACCGGTTTGAATGTTATTGCATCTCATCAGAGCACATTTAAGTTTTCACTCTATAATGGAAATATTTGAAGTAAGCTAACACCACAGTGAAAAATCTCTTTCTTTCTATTGGTTCTAAAGCAGCAGACAGAATTGGAATAGAAGTGCACGGGCGCAGAACCAAATACTTTGAAAGCCTGTGCAACACACCACGTATTTTTCTAGCAGAAATTGATGCAATTGAAAAATGTGTCCATTTCACTATTTCAGACTAGAGAGGAACTATCGCAAACAGGAGATCATCCTCCTGTTTAATAGCCAAGCAGCCAGTGAGTGAAGGGAAATGAAATAGCTGATAAGCTGGCTAAAGCGGGGACAGACAAGCTCTTTATGGGACCTGAACCCTTCTGTGGTATCAGCTACAGAGCCATAGAAAAAGTATTGGGAAGTAGATAGGAGCTAAACCAATTATTAGGACAACCTACGGGGTCTGAAGCAGGCAAAGTCTGCTGAATATGTCAACTTAAATAAGAACAATCTTCGAATATAAACATACTTAGCAGACAAAACCTCTATTCTTATTCTCGGTGTTAAAAACTACGGAATTCCAGACAAATATCTCTGGCAACTACAGTCATCCCACATTCTGGACTTTCTATAAGGACAGACCAGCTGTAAACACTGGGTTCCCAGTATCGCAGCAAGAAAGGGGGAAACTCTTTGGGTTGCAGCCCAATATCTCCATACATATATACAATCTCCTTCTTCATTGACATTGACATTGACTCGATTTGTTCTTTTATTTGCTTGGTATACGAGTTATTAATAGGAGTATTTCTATTATAAATTTCACTCACCTTTGGATAGCAAAACATCAAGTGAAAGCGCATGCGATGCTAGTAGTTTTGTTCCTTGATTCTTACAAGAGGAAGCCGACAACAAAGATAATATACTACTACTTCTACTTTGCAGTTTTAGGGTATTACTAAGACTTGCAGCCTGAAATATTAGAAACAATAAAAATACGTAAAATTTCTGGAATTAAATTCTCAATTGTGTAAATATGACATACTTTATGTAATCCCTCCAAACAAGTGGTAATTACATCATCTCTCATTTTTTGTTTATATTTTTGACGTGCTCTTCTAGCAACCAATCTACTCAAAGCTGATGTACCATTAGGACATGTTGTTTCAGATAAAGGTAAGCCTAACACTGATATAACAGAAGCCCAACAACATGTAAGAACTCGCCTGGAAAGTTTTATACCGGCTTCAATTTCTGGACTTGTATCTGTTGATATATGTAATCTTTGTAGTTTTTGCCAATCTGATAGAAGTTGTGACACAGATAGTCCACCAATATCTACAAAATCAAAAATTTTACTAAAAATGTTACTATTTTCCACACCACACAACCACTTTACACTAACACTCATATGGTACAAATCTAAAGTATAACAATTGTGAAATCTTCATTATAACACAATCAAAGGTACTTTGAGAAGATTATTAAGATAAGATCATTTTTAGTTTTAAACTTTATATTTTGCCTACTGTTCTTGCTCTATTATAAACTAATTCAAAGTACTAATCTATTGATAAAACTGACTGGTGATTGAGTTTAGAGTGATCATTCGAAGACAGTTAACTAAAGCAAATCAATTTTGGTCCCATAGTCTAAAAGCCATGATGTAAAGATATAAACAACCTAATTTCTAATGAATCATCAAGCTGCTCGGAACGCTGGGTTTTACAATTGAGATAATATCTTAATATTAATGTTTCCCACATACAAATGCTGAACACTTTGGACACGATTTTGTAATGTTTCATTTTCTTGATTTGCACTGTTTACATGAACCTCTTAAACGCTTTTCATTTGGGCACTGCATGTAGTAGTCTCTTCAAAGTCTTCCACAGCTGTTTTCGAAGTCTTAGAAAAGCTTTTAAATCAATGGGTTTTTTATGTCTGACCTGGCATACAACTGTTATTTCATCAAATCTTAAACCAAATTTTTTAGAAAAATATTTCTTTCATCAGGAGCTTCTGCTGGTAATCTTGAAGTAAACAATATATGCGTATTGATCCCAACTACGTTCATTATATGATAAAAAATTACCATCGGCCATCTTCTTATCATTCTTTTTGCCAAGAAACCGGAGCATTATTTTTCGACAGTGTCAACTCCTCCTTTGGTTGTATTATATCCCATAATCATTTCTGTCTTCTTGTTCACTGTTCGTCGAACAACTAAGATTTACTTTTACCCTTTTGTTATAAGGTATAGATAGCAGGTAGAATAACTTGAACACAAAAAGTGAACGGAAATTTTCATTTCCTGATAATAATGAAAACACCTGTCTACCGTCTAACGGACGGCGTAGCGCCCGGTGAAAGATTAAAAGGATACGCTAGAGCACAATTAGAGGCATATAGAGTGATGTTCAGGCTTTTTTCTTCCCAAAAACTATATGGATCTATATATCAAACTCCTTTTATACCTAAAAAGCTATTTAGGTCACAAAATTTTTTATTCGCTTTGAGAGTATGGTAAGAAATTTTATTTTATTGAAGTTTAACACTATAAACATTAATAAGATTATTTTTTATCAATATTAAAACATATTTGAGTCATTCTAAAATCTGTTGCAGAAAAGTGATGCACCAAAACTAAAAAAAAAGTTTTTACGTAACTAACGCATTAAATACAATTTATTAATCTACTTTTGATTATTTCAAATTTTGTCTCGCTTTATTGTAAATAGTTAACGTACGCTCTGTTACCATATATATTTAGCAAAAGCCAAGCGATGGGGCCACTTTTTCAACGGAAACGGTTGTGTTATTATTTTACTGTTTTATTGACAAAGTTTGTTGCAAGTAAGGAGGAAGGTATATATCAGGTATGGGCAACCTTTGACATGCTGAGGGCCAAACTTTAGCGTGCAAAACGTTCGCGGGCCGCGTTTAAAAGTACTTAGTGCATTTTAAAGTAGTGATAATATTTTTTTGCGATAGATATTAGACATGAAATAATACGACAATGTTATTATTGTATTATGTATTTATTATTGACATGTATATGTATATTTACAATGTGATTATTGTATTTATTAAAATAACAAAATGAAATTTTAAAAAATGGTACAACATTATAATTAAATAGTTACATTTGCAATTGTTACAAACTACAAAAGTTAAATACACTGAAATCAATGAGACATTTGAGCTTGCATTTGGGAAACTAATCCATCGATATTTGGATGAATTCCACTGATACAAAGACGTAAAGAATTTTCCAAATTATCGTCAGTCAGTCTTGTACGATGTGTTGATTTATTAACTTTCATCAATGAAAAGAACTGTTCGCATTTATAAGTACTGCCAAACGCAGAAATCAATCTTCTTGCGAATTTTCTAAGCTGCGGAAAATTGTCTTCTTCTAGGAATTTTTTGTAGAAATCGCACAACTCTACGTCTTCAAATTTGGATTTTAGGAGTGAGTTTTCTTGAATCTCGATTAACTCCATTTGTAAGTGTATTGGAGCATTTTGTACATTACATTTTGTAGGAGTAGCAAATAAATTGAAACATTATTCCATGTTTTTGAAGTCGCTAAATCTGTTCGAAAATTGTTCCGACAGTAACTTGAGTTCTTCAGCATATTGAGCATAAGCAATATTTTCATACGCAGAGAGCGTGTTGAAATGGTAACTGTTACCAGACTGCATCTGTGACTCCCACAAGCGTAGTTTGATCTGAAACGCTTTCAAATGGCTGTACAAATCATTTACTAACTGTCCTTGTTTTTGAAGTTTCAAATTTAAATAATTCAAATAGCCTGTAAGATCGACCAGAAATGCTAAATCACATATCCATTTTGGGTCACTCAATTCAGATAGTGGCTTATCTTTTATTTTCATAAAGTTTGCTATCTCATTTCTAAGCTCGTAAAACCGTTTTAACATTTTTCCTTTGCTCATCTATCTGACTTCACAATAATATGTTACGTCGTTATATTCAGCTGATATTTCATGTCGAATGGACTTCATGGGATTCATTAGTCTATTGATGACTCCACATTTTTATAGTCTATTCATATCATATCCGGTGCCGGATAAGATAAAAAGCACAAACAAGTGTTTTCTTTTAAAGATATGTACTAGTATAACTATATGTACTAGTACTAAGTATAAGTACTTAGTTTAGTGTAATATTTTTTTAATTGGGTTTTTCCAAAATGTCTCGCGGGCCGGATCATATCTTACATGGGGCCGGATCCGGCCCACGGGCCGGTGGTTGCCCATATGTGATATATATGAACTATTTATCCGTTGGCTATGAAGTGAGGTGCATGGTTTTATTCTATGTGTACTTTGTTTCCTGCGTTTTTGAGTAAGTACACCTATATTTCTCTACAAATTTATTATTTTAAAGTTGCTCTTATGGAATAGTTCTTTTTTATGCATTTATCTATCACAATATCGTTTTGTTTAAATAGTATCAGAGGAGAAGTCTTTATGCTGTCTGTATCTTCTATAATCTAAACGCTTGGTAAAAGACATGACTCCACGTAAGCATCGACTATCCAAAAAAGAGTGGTAAGTTGCAAATACCAAAAGAAAAGATAGTCAAAGAGCACTTCGAATAGTTATGAATACCCTAGAATCAACGCCTGGAGCTGAAATACCACTACCAACTACATCTGGTTATTCACCAAGTTTTGCCACTGCTCGTCAACTCTCTACTCGTTAGCCTCCGACTCTAAGATACAGTAGTGCAGAAAAATTTATTGAAACACTGGCGCGTATATAATATAAAAACGCATTATAAAAATTATAAAGAGTGTATAGATAAATTGACTGAAGACGAAATAGCACTTCATGAGAATTTCAGCGAAAACTAAAATTGTAAGCTGCACGAAGAAATATAATCACATTATTTTGGTGGTTCGCGAAACCGATTATCCTTACATACAAGTTAATTGAGAAGGAAAATATTCATCCAAGTAAAATCTAAGAAGGGGTTCACGTTCTAGTAAAAATTAGCAGTTCTAAAAACAAATACATTTACTTTGGAAAAGCATTAAGTGATGTAGACAAAGTCGGAGAAGTGAAAATAGTTCCTAAATTAGTTATATAAGTACAACTATGTTACTGTTCCTTCTATGTCTATCAATTTGAAATAGTATAGTTAGATTTTTTAAAACAGGTTGGTACTTAATCGTTTATTTTATACGTCAGATATATGCTACTTTTATTTATGAACAACTGAGTTATATTTTTATAATTTCATTTAATGTAAGTAATTTAAGGGGAAAAATATATCATAAAACATACAAAGTAATAGAGAATACAAATTTTTAAGCATTACCTACTAATAATTAATAAACAATACTGTGTATGTGAAATATGAGAATGAAAACTTATTTAATATTGATTCACAAGGAAAAAAATAAGAAAATGTTGTTGTCTAAATTAAACGTAATTAATTTTTTTAAAAAATCTTGATTTATTGTAATTATTTTCGACAACGGATTTTAGAATGATTCATTCAACTATCATAAGCTTTTGAAATGATGGGATATACCCTTGAAAGATATTTATATATGATCTAATAATATTTACTCTATGTATTATCCATCTTGTTACACACTTACATTGTATTTCTGATAAACGGTGGAAAATGAATTGAAACTAAAGATGTGCTTGAACAAATTTTCATTCAAATAATTGAATAAATTGAAATAAATTTTGCGTTCCGTGTTAATCCTGTTATTTTTCTGACATTGTATTAAAGATACTATTGACATTAGTATGAGTTATTATTTTACATACCAGTCAATAAGCTTATTAGAGATGGTTGATGTGAGCTTTTAGGATCATATCCGGCAGATATCAATAATGATTTTGAAAGTACGTTCTGGTATACTTCACACAACCAGGTGGCCGATACGTAAACGAGGACGCCACTACCATGTATCTCTTCAACAAACTGAGCTTCAGTTATTGGCACAGGAATCTAAATAAAGTTAACAAATTTTGAATATAGTTTCCATAAAAAATATGGGGACATTGATTGGTATAAATAAATCACTTCAGATTTAGACCATTTAAACTAAATTGTATATCAATTCGAAAAGTTATCTATCGAATGGAATATCTTCTCACTTCTTTAGAGTTCTTTAGAATTTATCAGTAAAGTTAAGAGTACGGAAATTGAGGATGGAAAACTTTTATTCTCTTTTGATGTAAATGCTGCATCATCTCCTAGCGTACTGATGCCGCAGACGCTGGGTTTTCAGAAATTACTGATCTCTAATCATTTTGGTTGTAAAATAACAGCCGAATATCTACTTACACTAAACAAAAATATGAATGGACCGAAACTAATATACAAACAATTACAAGGAACAGTCTTTGGCAATTGCCTATCACCTAGCGATCTATTAATGAGTCACCGAGAAGCAGATCAGTCAAGAGATGCAGTATTTTTCCAGTGTATGGAAGAAGAACGTGGACAATATTTATGCTAGATTTGATACGAACAAAGCAAATGTAGATGTGGAATCATAGCAAAAATATCGTCCACATCTCAGGATTTAATTCTATTAATTAATCTATCTATAAAATCTCCTTATGAAATGGAAAATACTGGACCATTACCATTTTTAGATACATTATAAATTACAAATAAGAATCGATTAGAATTTGATGTATTTAGAGGAAAGAACGTTATATACACCCTAGTTGATTGAGGCGAAGCTCCGAAAGAACGAAAGATAAAGTGCAGGTGACGAGTTTCAGGAAGACTAAAAGTGGATTCTGCCTCCTGAAATACGGACAAACACAGATGAAGGTCGAGACGATTTTCAACGTGCAGGTCATGCTAGCAATACTAAACAGACGGAACGCCTTCACTTAAAGGCGGAGGAGGAGGAGGAGAACAATTTCCACAAATCAGCATAGCAAAAATGGAACCAGACAATGAGACGAGTA
The DNA here is from genome assembly GCF_026250575.1 of Diorhabda carinulata. NCBI lineage: Eukaryota > Metazoa > Arthropoda > Insecta > Coleoptera > Chrysomelidae > Diorhabda > Diorhabda carinulata. The sequence continues at coordinate 45,663,709 of NC_079472.1, read as the reverse complement.
GGGGGATGGATGACAGATCGCGGACTTCAACTCGCTACTGAGCTGATGATGTTTCTCACAAGGAAACGCATACCGATAAGACCATCGAGATCGAAATCGAATGTAGATGCGAAGTAAAGTATTTGGGAGTGATCTTATATACGAAGATGTCTTTCTAGCTCCACCTGCGGAAGACGACTCAATAGGCCGCCGAGAGGACAGCATCCTTGAGCCCTTAATGGCAAATATTAACGGACCACGGCCGAAGAAATGGAGACTGCTGATGGCGACGACCCACTCGCTTCTCCTGTATGGGGCGGAGGTCTGGTCAGAAGCCCTGAGGATAAAGAAATATCGCAAAGCGATTATGATGGTAGGGTCAAGGTGCTCTAAGAATTGCCAGCTTCTACTGGACTGCCTTAGTAATGGAAGGTGTAGTTACCGTGGATCTCATGGCTTCCAAGCTTAAGAGGATATACCATCAAACGAACTATAACAATAAAGACGTGGCAACAACAACGGAGAGGAGATAAATCAGGTGTATGGATGCTGAGACTGATAAAAGACACACGTTCTTTGCATGTAACCACTGGAGGGGGTATAAGAGAGGAAGTAGAGAAGACTGTTGGCAGCATGACCCTGATAAAATCGTCCAGGTGATGCTACACAAGGTAGAATGGTGAAAGCTGGTTGCTACCTACAAAGAAGAATTTTTTGGCGGCAAAAGAATATAGATGTCTGCCTGGTATGACGATATCATAGAAAATGCACAAAAGAAACAACATACACGGACAGATCCCCCAACCAGAAGTAATATCACCATAGTTCCTGGTTGGACGAAGATAACAGAAAATTGCGGCTTAGTGTTCTTACAAAATTGAACTAATAATATTTAAGCGTCTTGTTATTGAAAATCTTACACTTTTATCCTCATATTGTCCTGATTGAACAAGTTTTAAATCCAGTAATAGAGCAGAATACGTGGCTAAATATATTCCGTCCGCATTCATTATTGTCGATATCTCGTAATTTTGTGCAGAATTATGTTGGCAACATTTGGAAGCAAACTCTTGAAGCACTTCGTCTACCTGAAATATTTTCCATATAAAGTTTTTCTTGAATTAATCATAGAAATTGTGCTATATAATTATGAGTCCATAACTTATTTCTACATACATTGATAAAAGTACTTGAAAACAACATATCAATTATAATTTTAAAGTTTCTCTTAGAAGCTTTAAAGAAACTTTTAAAGAGATCTCTATATATATGGTATGATTCAAAAACGCGTTGAATGAATTTTTATAGCATCAAGGGATATGAACATTCTGACAATGGCGTACAGGAATGTTTAAGAAACAATATGTGAAAAAAGAGACCTCAAACATGGGCCAATTTTTTTTATTCATCAGTACAGCGCGCCACAAGTAGCTTTAGATTCGCAAGCTTTTGGCAGCTAAAAGTCTTCATATTTGTCCACATTCTCATTACTATATTTAGCACAAAGAAACCTCCAGCTCTTCAAGAGAAAGTGAACTAATAGGATAACGTTTCGAACCAATTCCTGAGATTGAGAGGTTACTACAAAGCCAATGAGAGCATTACGGAAGTAACCTTTCAGAAATGGTTTCAGTCAGGGACTTAACGTTGACAGTACTTTGTAAGAGGGTAATTTTATGATGGTAATAAAGTATGACATAGTATTCTGTAGATACAACCAGTACATAGCATGTACAACATTGATACTTCATGAGGAAATAGAGGACAGAATCTGATTATTCTTTTAATGTGGGTATTATTTGATCAGACACTAATAGCCTTCTAATTCTATAACTTTCCTAATGTCTTATTTGTACAGCATTTGTTTTATTCTTTCATTTCTCTTTAATATTCCCCTCACATGCAATCAGCTTAGAATTCTCTGTAGGTATTTCAATAATGCTTCCAGGTTTGATATTGAACATCAATTCATCAACTCTACAGGAACTGAATTTTATCGTTTCTATTATTTCTAATCCTTCTGGTACTTTATCCTACTTTTAGTTGTTGAAAATTTATAACTATTTTAATAATAAATATATTCCTCTATATCATCAACTATTAAAAGAGAATTTGATTTATGGTTTATTAGTCATAAACTAGGTTTTAATTTTTAATATCAGCAACAAGTTTTTGGTATTGATTATCACTTACTTGAATTGATGATCTCAGTGTCAACAAATTGGGTAAAAGTGATTGTTGTAGCGTTTTAATAAAATGTCGAGCATTATGCCTTTCCATGTCTGTGTTACATTCATCCACACCACTTCGGCCCTGGGAAGTATAAAATTGAAAATTATAGATGAATGATTATTTTTTCATATTTTTATTTATTTCATAGGGAAATAAATAATTATAATATATATTATATATATATATATATATATATATATATATATATATATATATATATATACATAATATCTATATATATATATAATAATAATAATAATAAAAAATATTTATCAACTCACCAGATTTAATGATTTTGGCAATTTATACAATTTTTGTAATTGTTGATTAGTCAAAAAACTCTCATCGTCCATAATACTGTCGTCTGAAAGGATAGCATCTTCTGGTCCCTCGGTGGCTCCAGAACAATCAGATTCTGTACCACCCTCATTTTCAGGAATATTTCCTTCGATACCACTGCTATCAGAATCACTCTGATATTTCAAGTTTGCAACTACATCCCTGAAAAGAAATCAGATTAAATTTTTTTTTTATCGAAAATTAATGTTTTGTTAATGAACACTTAATGACGCCAACAATATAACATTACGCTTTATTTGCTTCTCAAATATCATGTTTTGGGGATTTGCGCCAACATCACTGAGACAAGGCTGGTATTATTAATTACATTTATACAGACTCAGCTTAATAACTTGTACACCGTAGCATGGAAATGTGCTTTTTTATTTAGACATTGTATTCAACAGGATCTCTCTCTTGTAACTTTCACAACTGATCGAAGTATAGCTGACCATTATTTGTGTTGGTCTCTGCAAAATATTCTTGATGGAAAAAAGTTCGATAATAAAGGAGCCGAAAATCAAGTTTTTGCCCCTGAGCCATAGAAGTTTAACACCGATAAAATTGTGAAACTATTCCAAATTGACAAAAGGTTAAGATAATTATGGCATATATTTACTTCAAAGTAAAATTTTATTAGAAAAATACAGTAAGAATCGAAAAATACTTAGATGAAGGTCTATTATGCTAGAAAGAGATAACCATATTTTACTTGTCACTATTTTGAAGATCACGTCACCACTAGTGCCATTCAACAACAGGGTAGACGCGGACGCAGGTTCTTGTCAAGGTATAAAATTTTCAACATTTTGTATGCTTTTGATGTAATTTTTTGGTTAATTCAAGTTGATGTAGCTTAATTTTTATTATCATAATAGTAATTTGGCTCTTAAATAGTGTAATAATCATTTATTAATCAGCTAAATGACAATGACGCAATTGGCAAAAGAGCCTAATTTTTCCATTGCCATTTTATTGTTTTCGATCCCGCGCGGTGAAGTCGAACACTCCATGTTATTACTTCAGATACCTCGTACTTACAAAAGAAAGACCAAACTGCTTAGAAGATCTCAAAAATGCTATTAACGATGTTAAAACCAAAAAACTCACTCTCGGTAAAGCAGCAGAATCAGCAAAATAAAACAATCATTTTTTACCACCTAAAGAAAAAAGTAATAAAATATCTGAACCAAAATTTTTATTTACAGACGATTAAAAAAGGCAACTTGTCGATTATATCATAAAATGCAGTGAGCCCTATTATGACCTAACCATAAAAAATCGCGTGTCAATAGGGCGAGAAAAAAAACTTTCGTACAATGGAAAGACATTCCTTCATAACTTTGAAGACACCTAAGGCGACTTCACTGAATTGTATCAGTGTGTTCAAGGAAACTGACGTTAACATTTAAATTTAAAGCCATACAAAACAATATTTAATGTCGAAGGGTCAGGTATATTAACGGTCCAAAGAAATCAGAGAATTGTGACAGTAAAAGGTCAGAAAAAAATTGGTAAGGCAACGAGTACTGAAATGAGGTCAACAACAACAGTTGTTCGTGCTTTTAGTGCAGCTGACCAATACACTCCTCCATTTTTTTTTATTTAAAAGGAGAGTCATTATGCTCTGCCGACACACACCTGACACAGACTCCAATCCTTGGACTTGACATAATTTGGCCCTATAAAAACTGCATACAAATAAAAATGTGAGAATTACATTACACAATATGACATAGTTGAATTATTTACAAACGGTTTTAGTAGTTACAGTAACCTGCAAAGCAACAAAGCTGGAATAGGATTTAGAATACTATTGCAAGAATATATCCCTTGCACCCAGTTGAGATAGATTTAATTCAGCCCTATACCGCACAAGAAGAAATAAATCCGACACATAATATTCATAGGAATACTCCATCTTAAGATAAATAATTCAAGATCAAAAATTTCCTGACGCTCACAATCATGCCAAAATAACTGCAGAAGACCAAGTACACCGTGTTAAAGATCTTGATAACCGGGCTTCCGTTACAAGTCCTATCAATTCACCTCCTGATGCTCATAATCATGCCGATGTAACTGCACCAGCTCAAGATCACTGTTTTGAAGATTATGATATCCAAGTTTCCGGTATAATATAATATAATATAATTCATAAACCAATGATGCAAACACGCATGCTGTTTCTCTATCGGAGATCGTTGAATTGCCTATCATTTCTTCAAAAAATTTTAAAACGCAATATCAGGAAAAAAAACTACTATTCTTAGGAGCACATATATAAAAGATCAGTTAAAGGAAAAGGAAAACAGAAAAAGAGCTAAAGCAGTCAAGAAGAATACGGAAAAAATGCTAAAGAAACCCAAGTAAAAAGACTGAACTGTAGTAAGGAGAAACCTACAAACAAAGATTAATAAAGAATTCTAACAATAGACTTTAGTGACTGTAGTAAAAATTCGAAAGTAAAAGAAAGAGAAAAAGAAAACGACGAAAAGGAAAATGAAGACCACTTTTATAATATGTGTTCATACAGATAAATTTATAGATCCCTTCGTTGAAGACTGGATTATGTGTTATGTGTACCAAAAATGGACTCACTAAGGTTATAGGGGTAGTGGAAATCAAGTAGAGCTATGAATAATACTGACTGAGAACCAAATTTTACGTTTGAAATAAGATCCTACTACCTATCTTAACAATTTTTGAAACTTCAATTTCAATCGCGATCTCGTTTACTTGGATTTTTCCGACTTTAATAGTGCGATGATTTTCCTTTCGTTTTAATCAATTTTTTCTTAGTTTCTAGTTGGTATTGTAGATATTCAATATACTTAGTAATTATTACAATTGTTAATTTAATTTAGACGACTTTTGTAGATAATAATTTGTGAAAATATTTTGTATAGGCAGTGGATTAATTTACTTAGGTATGTATGAATTAGTTTTCGATAAAATAAAATTTGATTTATAGTCGAGTGACGCTACTTTACGCCAAAAATCGATTGGTAACCAATATTTCAGTTGTTGCTTTATCGAATGGTTTAAAAGTTGAGTTTATGAATTAGTAAATTTGAATAAAAAATATAATGGGATAGTATTTTTTGTTCATCAATTTTATTCAAGACAAGCTCGACAAGCGTATCGTATATCAATTTATGAAAATAAAAAAAAAGCTTGACCTAAAAATTTGAGCAGTTTGTAGGAGAGGGTAGCCAAAGCCTTTAATGTTTCTGTCGCCTCGGTGAAACGCATTGTTGATGAAGGTAATTGAAAATCCCCGTTAAATGTTTTAACTCGCCACATAAAACCGTCAACAAAACTTCCAAAGGATCCGTTGATGAATTTGAGGCAGAAATAATTCGAAGAATTATCAAGGCCTACCATGAAAAGAAAAGAAAGTGGGATGAATTTGACTGAAGATAACAGAAAAGTTTTAATGGAGAAATGCGAAATAAAAGCAAAAGTAATTGAATATTTGAGATAGTTGAAAAAATACGGCCAATTATATATACTGATGGAACCTCTATTCACAGTTCGTATTTGGTTTCAAAAGCGTGTGTCAATGGGAAGAATAAATTCTTGAAAGCACTTGTGTCTTAAGGTCAAAGGCTTATTATCTTACATGATGAATGTGAAGCAGGATTCATACTACCGGAGACTATCACGACGACATGAACAATACAAATTTTGTCGAGTAGTTCAAAGAAAAATTAATTCCCAATGTTTCAAATAAATACGTATTGGTATTAGATAATGTCTCTCATCACAATGCACAGTTAGAATCCATTACAAATTTTTCACATGAAAAGAAGATTCAATGCAGAAGTGGTTTGCTAAAAGAAACTGAAGCTGAACCATATTCAATTATGAAAATGCGCAAGGCAGATTTTTAAACATGAATAGATAAAATTTTAGCAGCGCAAGACATTTTAGCACTACGTTTACCACCTTACCATCAGAAGCTAAACCCAATAGAAAAAATATAGGCGTTGGTGAAGTACCTGCTTGCAACGTAACTTTTAAATTAGATGATGTGTGAAAATTAACAGAAAAAACATTTTGTAAGGTGGCTGTGGAATATTAGATAATATTTACGCGAATTTAACAAAAATTTAAAACGAATTCCTTTGAAAGAGGATAGTAGTGACAGCGAAAATAAATTTTCAGATAATTTAGGTTTAGTTTGCAAGCTTTGTTATTTTTTAGTTTAATTTTAACTTTAATCATATAACTTCTCAGTGTGAAATGACAATTGTTTGATTTAATTAATTATTAATAACTTTTTCCCTATAACAACAAACTTGTTTTGTTGAGGTTGTATCAAGTATATTATCAATAAGTCTAGATCATTTAGTTAGTCTTTAAAAAATTGATAATAATAAAATCTTCTACAAGAAAAATTTCAGATTTACTTATTGATGAAAGGGTGTATTGGAGTAATAATATTAAATAAATAAGGTATTCTTGAAACACTAGTGCATTATATAGATTTTACATTTCCTACACTAATGGATAACATTACAATTGTAATAAGCTTTTAAATTCCAATTTTTAAATAAACTTTTTTATGGTACCATCAAACGAACTTTTTCAGGCCAAACTTCAATAATTTTGTATGTCGTTGCCGTTAAGTTCTGCGTAACTATTTTAAACGTCATAGGTCAAGACGTTTTCCACTACCTTTATTAATAGATAGTCAACATTGTTGGTTTTTAAATGTGATCTCTGCCTTGATAATGTTAATTCGTCATTACCACACTTGGCGATCAAGCTGAACACTAAGAGTTTTGTTTTTCTTTCATAATATTGCAATTTATCAAAAGCATATAAATGTTGATTAGGGTATTCATTAGATAGATAACTTGATAATCAAATTTGTGATCAAATTTCACTGTTATTTACATTTTTTTCCTAATTTCTCCCTTAGGTGTTCGTATTTCCTCCAGTTTCATGATCCTAAATTAATACGATTACCTGTATGGTTTTGGTAGCCTAGCTAACGACTCATAAGTGAGTGGTCCAGAATAATCGGATTGTTCTAAGGTTACATATCTATTATTAGTAATGTCTGCTGCCTCTTGGTTCAATCCCTCTCCTCTACATAAGGCTTCCAGTGACCCTAAAAGAGCTCCTACGCACTCTACACTTGCAAGTAAGACACTAGTATCACTGCACGTGGAAGATTCCTCTATTGAGTCCATAATCCTAAAAAAATGAGAAATATTAAGTTTGGACTACCCTTTTTTCAAAATAACCGCAAATAAATACAAACAACTGTAGATTTGATTCAAACTGGTCAGGAAAGCAAAAAAAAATTTGATACCTGGTAAGGAACCACAAAATAAACCTGTGCTGGATGAATAATTGTCAGTATTTTAACTTATTTAAAATGCATGTATCTAGATCACAAAAAAACACTTTCGGTACCATTAGATTCTTCTCTCATACAATTTTTTGTAAAAAAGTCAGTATAGCATATCTGTCTAATACATTGTGCCCAAATTTTTATTCTAGTCAATTATACTGGCACTTAGTAATCTGTTAAACAGATTTTTAGATTGTCACCAGAAGTAAATAGACCGCGTGGTGTCTTGTAACATTATGCTCATTTTGTTGTAAAACAAACTGACGTTCCATGGGCTAGAAATCAATATTACTATACCAATCATAAAAATGTTCAATATCTTCTTCTGAATCTTCACTCTTTCTATCTCTCTGTAGTTTGCCAAATTTTGAGGGACAGGGTGGTATCTGAAGACAATAACAAGTTATCGAAACGTATGTCAGACAGTGTAATTGTGAGTTTTGGTGTAATGGTAGTGTCATCAGTGTGTTCAGCATAGTGTAGTTTTGGTTTTACAGGCTCGTTTTCCAGGTTGACGGTTTGTCAGTCTCTAGGTATCAATTTCTTGTAAATTAATTTCTAAATCGTCGTCATAATAAAAACTGTTCTAAATTTTGCTTTTGATAATTATTTTCTTGACATTTTAAAAGTAAATAAGCTTTATCACTTTTTAAATACAAATATACTATTTTTTAACTGCAAAAGCCCCCCGGGCTTGCGAGTGAAATGTCATTTAATTTGGTCTTCATTAGCCAAAGCATAGTCTTACGTTTTAGCGTTATACGATAGAGGAAATAATCTATTGCACCTAGAATAAAAATAGACCAGAAACGTCTCAAGCACGAAAAATATTTGTGAATATATCAGGCCTGAGCAACTGTTAATACATAAAAGAGTTCATATCATTTCCTCAAGTTGGTGAAACTGTTAGAGAAAATATTATAATTTTTGATCAGTCCACAATTACATGGCATACTTTTGCTTTTAGTAATCTTAACAATTACAGTATTATTGAATTATCATTTTTTGCTTCAGAAAAGGTCGCAGAAAAGAGTTTTTAGGCGTTAAATCTAGACTATTTGGTGGTCATGGAATGGGCGACCCAACACGAATTCAAAAATCGGTTACTCAAATGTTTTAGAGCTCCCAAATTATTCACTTCAACTTTTCAGCAGACAACAGTTGCACCATAAGCTATGGTTTTTCACAACCTCATATATTCCATCTTCGTAAGTTTCTTGTTTTTATTGTTCTTTATACGAAATGAAAATATTATCAAACATATTTTTGTATATCTATTAACTACAATTTGGCACCGATACATACATAAATAGTTCAGTTGTCTTTCCATTTCATATATTCCATCTTTGTAAGTTTCTTGTTTTTATTGTTCTTTATACGAAATGAAAATATTATCAAACATATTTTTGTATATCTATTAACTACAATTTGGCACCGATACATACATAAATAGTTCAGTCTTTCCATTTCATTTGTTCAAATTTAAAACTCCAACTTTTTGAGAATCAAATTTACAATCAAATTTACAATCAAATTTACAATATAAGACTTACAGTCTTATAATTGCCATATCATCACCAGCATGTCGGTGTATTGGTCCACTGAGCAACAATAAATCTGCTAATCGTCCTGGCGATCGAAGTAATTCTTTAGCAGCCCTTAATGGTTCTAATCTTTTTGGAGGACTCGGAAGGAGAAGCATTCTGTGAAATAACGCCTCTAAAACGGGTCTTAGTGCTCTTTCTCGTCCGACTAGTCTGACTACTTGAATTCCGGTGCTAGAAAAATATTAGTTAGTGAAGTAACCAAATAAAACTGTTAAGTGAATGATTTGGTTCAACAAACTACTAACATATCTACTTGTACCTATGAATTATTAAAATATAAAGTTTAACAAAATTGCTTCAAACACATAATACAGTAAAGAAATCAATATCCATTGTTCAAAAACTAGATTACCTATAAACTATTTTGGTTTGACTTGTTGTAAGTGGGTGTCCTGTAGGGTGTCCAGGTGTTCCCAAAAATGCCAATAGCGCTGGACAGAACCGCTGCCAAAGGAATGTTGTGAAATGAATATTGGAATGTACTGTGTGAGGTAAGGTGCTGACAAATGTAAGTAAACATTCCAGTAGGTATACGGTCAGCTCATTTGATTTGGTCAATCTGTAATGAAATAAAGCTTAATTTTAACTGTAAGTTAACTTCCACCGATTTATCCTTTTATAACGTGATGGCTGCGTATACTCATCCATTTCGTGAATAGTATTGTAAATAAAAATAACTTGCATAACTTCTATAGAGTATACTGTGAGTGGCAATTTTTGACATTCAAAATGAATTGAAAGATTTGTAGAGGTTCGCGGTAAGCGCCCGCATGTAATAAAATAATAGTGGCTTTTATTGTAGGAAGAAAAATACAAATTTAGTGATTTTGTTGCTTTGGGAGAAATAAAAACAAATAATTATAATGAGATAATGGCTTTATCGTTTTGCAAAATATTCTTCATTCAGATCGTTACACTTTTTCAAGCGTTCGAACCAATTTTTTCCATTCTGATTGAGGTGCCTCCAAAATATGTGATTTGAATGCATCAACCGCTACTTCAGGTGTACAAAAACGTTGACCTCGCAATTTATTTTGGATCTCCAAGAATAAGAAGAAATCATTGGGTGCCAAATATGGATTGTACGGCGGATGACCCATCAATTCGATATTTTTACTGTTCAAAAAGTTTTTTTTTCTGAACTGATGTGTGAGAGCTCGCGTTGTCGTCTTGTTAGTCTTCTGCGATTGGTTTCCCTCATTTTTTCCAACACTTTTGGCAAACAAATGCTGGTTTACCATTCTGAATAGACGTTCTATGTGGCTCTAATGGGACGTTGGCAACATTGGCAACTTTTATTAAATTTGGCTCGTACAGTCTTTTGTTGTTTAGCTTCGGGTTCATATGTATAAATCCATGATTCGTTGCCTACTACGATCTTTTTTCAACCAGTTTTTTTGAACAAATGTCAAATTATGCGGTACCCAAAGTTGATAAATCTTTTTAACAGCCAAATGTTCATGCAATAATACCCAAAAAAGCCACAATCTCAAGGCTTTTCACATGACAATCTTGTGATATCAGTTTAGGCACAACATGTATTCTTGCACAACGACCTTCATGAAATTTATCCTTAAGCGAAATGTGACCGCGATTGAATTCGGAAAACCAGTGAAACACGCTGGCTTGAGATGTTGCTTCATCATCCTCGAAGTGATCAGAAGTCAGAAAATCATCACGCGGAAATGTTCGTGATTTAATTCCATTTTTTGACCATAATCTGTAATAATCTGTAAATATTCAAATAGCACCTTATGACAACATGTTCTGAGTACGTTCATCATTAAAAATCTCTTTAAACTTTATGATTGCCATGTCAGATTTGACATATTTACATCAGTGTTGCCATATTTCAAAATTTAAGTAGCAATATTCTAAACGCGATTTAACTTCGTTTTGAACATTTCAGAGGTGAAAATAATTTACATTTAATTTTTATTCGTAACGTACACCAATCAAACAAACTGCTTTAGCTATATTATTGATATATAAAAATCATTCGATACAGCATATAGATGCTAAATATATTAAAAACGTTAGAGCAAGAGAATATAGAGGGATAAATGTTGGCATTCATTTAAAACCATCAAATAAGCCATAAAACTTTTAGAGTGGGAGCAAACAGCAACATACCGACCAAAAAATGTCAAGAAAATTGCACTCCTCCATGTTCTGATACATGTTCTACTCTATTTTTATTTACTGCTATTGAAATTATAGAAAATATAATTTAAAGCTATTAAAATAAGATATATTGTAAAATATGTTGCAGAGACAACTTAATAAACCACAGCAACAGTGAAAACAGATTTTTCACTTTACTGAAACCAAAACCAAATGTTTCTTTTCTTCAAAAAACCTTGCGCAGAAACACTATGTGGGAAATAATTACAATTTGTGACGTCCACAATATTCTTGGACATGATATTCGACTAGAAACTCAGCTGGAAAGAGCATATAAAAAAATTCTTTCCAACCGAAACAAGAGACCAGATAAAAAAGTTATGTCGGAACAGAATTTATCAGAATTAATTCATAATTTTTTCACAAAGGTGCAACCTTTTATCAAGATTATCTTCAAGTAATTTCTCCGGAGCATTGTAAGTTATGTTAGAAAATTCTTATACTTTAAGAATTCGTCCTATTTTCGTTAATTTTAATATCATATGTTATTTGCCTGATATAGATATTATGATTCTCTTGAACATAAAAGTAGTACATTTATTTCAATATCTTAACTTAAGGGCAAGTTATCCGTGAGTACTTGTGCTTTTACAAGGGGATTATCCTCTGAATGTCTCAGCTCAATAACCCATATCGAACCTTTTTGTCCAAAAGAACTGACGTAGCTTTTAATACATATTTTACAACTTCAAGACACTTCAATACACTAAATTTTTTCCTTAATTCAGATTATAATAAGATATTAGATATAACTATTTGGCATTTGTGTACAACTTTACACATCCTTTAAAATATGTATATCGACAAATTGGGTCACCCTCTATTATTGCATATAAATATCGCGATTGGAAATAGTATCTGAATTATCGAATTCACTCCAAATTACAGACTCATATAATATAATGAATTATATAATTCATCATATTCAATTCAATTCATCATATTCAATTCAATTCAAATCATATAATTAAAAAAATAGATTTGTGGTTGTTGCTGAAAAGTAATGATGTTAAAGCTTATAATACTTTGTTGACCACGAAACGCACTGACAATATAGATTTTTTTACAACTTTTAGTCTTATCGAAGAAAATCTTCTCAAATTGTTTTCCAGATTATTGGTAAAAGATTCTAACTGAAGCTGAATTTAAAAACAAAAAATAAATTAAATATTAAACTTTATCAAGTATCAAAGCTCTGACGTGTATCATTTGTCAATCTATTTTTTTCCTCCTTGATAATTAACGTTATTGCTTACATCGATTGTTCGTGGAACGTCAAATTCTTATACTTAATCCCTTAATTCAACCCTCTACCTGCAGAATTTTATTAATCAAAGATATAATCCACCGAACATAAACATCATTTCTGTAGCATTTTGATATACAAATATGAGATCAGTTCTTATCTTTACTATCTAGTTATGCGAATATCAATATCATTGAAATTTGAAAGAATCTAAATGCAATCGTAAAAATCAATACTGTAACAATATTTTATAAGTAAAAATTTTCACTCACTGTTTTGATTCCTCCAATTTGCTGCATATGTACTGCATTACGGGAATAGCTTCGTTGAAACAAGCAACTGCTGAAGTTTTCGTGTATACCATTTCGGCGCTACTACCCGAATTTTTGTGTTTCTGTTGTTGCTGAAGGATTTCTTGACACTCTTCATCTGTAAATAATTTCATTATTTATATAACTTATAAATTAAGGTAAGAAGACGTTGAGTTGAATTAAATAAATAATACCAGATCTTTTTATAATATAGCTTCTAAATATGCAATTTTTACAATTGTCAGAAAGTTTGTATTTCTATTTGATGATATGCTTTCATCAAGAATATCTCAATAATTTCTTTTCTACTAAATAGACTTTGCTATAAAAGTGAATAATTACTTTTGGAAGCACCATTTCATTTAACACGAGCACTTTATCACCTTCCTAATATAGAGCTTTTTATTAAATCCTTTCCTATCAGTGATAATTGTTCACTATAAACTTGTGTTCGCTTTATCTGCATTATTAAATGTTTCATTTGAGTTCTAGACCTATTTTTAAATGTACTTACTACCAAATAGTTTTATTTTTACTTCAAGAATTTGTCAGAAAATATATTTCTTCTTAGGTGAGATTGAAATGTTTTAACCTAGGATCTATATTCTCTCAGTTCAATTGCACTTTTTCTCACGTTTATTCCATGATTACTTTTTGAATTTCTTATGTTACTTTGATTGTATGTGAAAAATACTGAATACAAAACACTAAACAAATAATAAATTTCTAAACTTTTTACGAAATTAGAAATAGCTAGTTGGTGAGTTATTATTGACGATATAAATTTCTATTTTTTACCAAAGACATAATCGATAAATTGTCACTCCACTTAAATCTTTTCATCTCGAAATAATAGCCTGTTTGTAGAGACGGGCAGCCCTTGTTACAGGAAGCCTTTTATCTCTCTTTCTACAATACGAGGTTTGGCTATTAAATAACGAGACTGGTTACGAAAAAGGGTTTTATTATAAAAATTATTCCAGATTCGAATGCTCCTCTGCAATATACTTCCCTCCCCTCGCCACACACGATTCCATATGTTTTTTCCATTGATCGGAGCAGTGCTGGAAGTCTTCTTTGATGAGTGCCTTTAGGAGCTATGTCGTTTTTTGCTTTACCTCTTCCATCGGGTCCCTTTCAAAGCAGATCTTTTTCTAACCTTTCAAATCTGAGCGCAGACCCATTGACGCAAGATCTTTTTCATCAATTATATAATTGATGGTGGCATAAAATATCCTGCCAAGAAGTACATTTGATACCACCGCGAATGAGTACATAAAAAAAGGTACAAATAAACCATTCCCACTTATTCAGACCAGGCAATTCTGGACATAGTTATCGTGTGACAAAAGTTCCCATTGTCACAAACACCAAAACAATCGAATCAGAAACGATTTGTGATTTGTGCTGCAGGTGATGAGGCAGTATTCGTAGAATTAGCTACTTGTATTATTTCTGGAGGTACATAATAATTCATCTGAATTCGTCATCTTTAACCACCTGTATCTCATAATTGGAAAAAATATAATAATAAAAAGTATCATTGAGCAGCACGAAAAATCTAATAACGATTTTCTAAATATGATTATTTTCGTATATAAACATTTGTACTTACCTAAAAAAGTACAAAAAGCTGTTAACGTTTGACTAGCCGCCGCTTGAGCAGCAGCTCTAATTGGTTGTGTACCAGCCTCATATGCGTCTCCGCATCTTCCTATCATAAGCATAACCAATCTTCCATTTAAAGCCCAACTAGCTGAACACGCTAAGTTCAAAACTACTCTCAATATATGAACTTGCGTGTCTTCACATTGAGAGAGTAGAGAAGATGTAGCTAAAAGCAACTGAGCTGGTAACCATAACGAATCATCCTCTGGTTCTGTCCCGCATTGGAATCTTTCATCTCTTATTATTTTCTGATGGAAAGTTATTGTATTATAAATAAGTGTAAGAATACTATTAATATTCCTTAGTATTCGAATTGATTGTATATTAGGATACAAAAAACTTCGCTATTTATGTATATAAATTAGATTTTTCAATAATCTTTACTTCTATGTCTCATTAGAAATGAGAATGATTGAATTTTGAGATACAAAATCTTAAAAAAGCTGGTTTTACTCTTGACACAAGCTACACAATGATATTTGTTACGATCAGGAAAATATATTATGTTACTTATTTTCAAATTGTTAGATAAGGTCCTTAATTGTAGAAATTTTTAAAATATACTTCATTATACATAGTGTATCGCATTCAAAGTGGATATCCACCTCTGTTCCAAAGCCCAATCCAGACACTTCACGAGACTACACAAAGGAACGCAAGTACGAGAGTGTGGATAGTGCACTCATGTTTCATAGCCTCATAGCGTATCAGGATCAGATAAATAATTAAATATAAGTAGTTGTATGAGTTGTATGAGTACTACAATTTTTTTACTTCTTGTGGAGTGCCATTGATAATTTTTGTATTGTATATTGTAGGCATAAAAGAGTTTAAATATTTAAAAAAAATTTAAAGGCGAGTTTTAGACGGCAACTGAGAAAGAACAAAGCTTAAATTTGTTTCCGGTATAAATGTCACTTGAATCACGTCCATTTTGTAGTAGAAATGGTGGTGTGGATGGAGAGCATTCTTGCTGTCTCTTGTCGTGTTGAAAGCCTATAGAAAGCACTTCACGAAAGTCTGGAGCGAGCATAAAGCATTCGGATTTGAACATTTTTTGTCATTGGCAATAAAGACCACAGATATTTACTAATATGTGCGAGAATGTGCAGTATTTCCTCGAAGCAGTAGGTTGGTTGATTAGTTATTGAGTTATTGCAACCTATGCTCATATCTGTCGGACATTTATAATTTCGAAAATTTAAAAGACTGGGAGTGTTATCCCTAAATAAGACTCGTTATTCGTAATTAAAATAAGATTTTGATTACCATGTTGAAGCTATTGCCAAAGTTCCCAGTCACTTTTTACTTTACGGGATCCCACCAAAAACCTATAGATATTGATTTGTTTCTACAAGCCCACGGAGGACAAAAAAAATAGACTATTTAAATATAACGTGCGAGTACCATTAGTAAAGATTCACGATGTGAAGAAAACGGTATACTGGTATACTTAGTAATAAAACTATCTTTATTAAAGGCAAGATATAGGATAAAATATGTGCAGGAAAGAAGTCAGTTCTCATGGAGGGTATTTTAAGAATGGACAAACATATCTACAGAAAAACATAAGAAGCAGACAGATGCCTTCCTATAGTTACCGCCAATTTCAATGAAGAATCTGAGATATTTATTTATAACAATATTTTTAAATAATTATATCAATAATACAATTGATTTGTGGAAATTTTTTTATAAAACTATGATTTTATCATTGTTATTTTCTTGACAAAATTGACAAAATTGACAAAATCGATTATATTGTCAATTTCAATGTATTCAAATCCTTTCATATTTTTGATTTTGATAAATTTTCAAGTAAAACATACATATCATACATATTGATACTTACGTTAAATCCAGACACGGATAACGTCACCAATTTACTCTTCTTACTTTCCAAAGATAATTTCAATGGTAGGAAACAAACTGATCTTAGCTCATATGAAGGATTTCGCATCAAATTATTTTGTGCTGCAAGTAGATCTGAAAATAAGACCAAAACTAATGGTTATTGTATTTATCATCAGTTTTACCAAATATTTTTCCAAAATTTCTCTATTAACCCTTATGTCAGTACTCAGTTGTTATAACATTGTTCAATAGAGGGGATTTCTTCATTCAATACACATTACACCTAGAGACTTTAATATTAGAACTATTTAGCGATTACTATAGAGTAGTTACCGACCTGAGAAACATTTATGGAACCAATAACCTTGGGAATAAGGAGAGGTTGGAAATGGCTCCAGCTGCTTATTTTGAACACTGAATATTTTTTGCATGATATTCATTTGTAATGTTAAACTGCTGAGTTTTCAGGGTTGAAGTTTTTATATACAAGCTAGCAGTTATGGTCACTAGCTTTACTTTATAAAGGCTTATTTTATCATTTTAACATAAATAACAGTTGAAGAGAAGAATAAATATTTTAATGAGAAAATTTAAAGACGAGGGAGACCGATAAAATCAATGGGTATTTGACAAACCTTCCAATAGATAATTCATGTTGGAAACATTGCAGAACACCTAATTTATTTACTACGAGCCACTACCGTATTTATTTTTGTACATTTTCAAATATCTCAATCTATATGAATCGTTGTTAATAAACTGAAAGAGAGAGGATCTATAAAGATTTGATAATTTGTATAGAAGAATTGTAATATACAAGGTACATAAGTAAGCATGTGCAGAAGGTCACCCATATTGCAGAAAGGCTAAAGAGTACTAGAACAACTAATTGTCATGATTGGCTCTTTTTATTATTTGGTGTTTCATATGATAGATGATATAATAGTTGGTCATTTTTGAGCGAGTGTTGCTTATGCAACACGCCCATCGACCTGTTACGCTTCTCGTCAAAGATTTTTATATTTGATCAATTTTTGTGGTGCAAGAGTTACTTTTATTTTATAGCCATTGATTGATTTGTTTTCGACCTCTCACTCAGTTTTAAAAGTTTAATAAAATATCAGTCCCAATTTCAAAATGTCTAGAGGCCACAACTTAAAGTGCATTTTAGTAATGTAATGTTTTTTTATTTCGTAATGTATACACTCTTTTACTTACTTAATTTATTTAAAAATTCACACTAGACTAACTTAAATAATAATTGACGTATCACTACTAGTATAATCAAATATTTACGAAATTTTTCATTATAATTGAATTGGATCGGCTTCGTGGACGAGTTCGTAACAGTAAATTTGTGTGGACATTATTCTTTAGACTCTGGTAGGTATTTTTAATATCTTTTAACTTCGCTTTTTAATGCATTGCTTCCAAACTTGCTTGTACATATTGTTTAGCGACCTTTTGTAATTTCTATAAAGCATTATTTTGAAACAAATTTTGTGAATTCATTTCCGTTTAAATTCGTGTTCCTTTTACTTGTAGAAGATAACGATTAGAATGGAACATATTTCTGTCTGGTTGTATTTGGAAAATATAAAATCAGTTTTTGTGAATGTTTTATTCCATGTATATTTACCTACTGGTTCTCGTTTTAGTAGTTCCCGTTTCCTTCCTGATTTTATTATTTTTTCTCTAGCTTTGCAGCTGCCAGATTGGGGTACCAAAGAACAAAACTAAGACACCAACAGCTACACTAATCGCGTCATCTCCACAACTTAGACCACTGATGGTTGCAACAATCCTGACTTTTTTCAGAGAAGCTCCAGTTCGTATCTGTGTTGATTTGTTTTTAATTTATAACTGCTTTGATCTCTTAAATAAGCAGTTAATGCGAATGTTACTTTTTAAATAAATATATTATTGCTGCTAATTTTTTATAATTCACTCAATTTCTATCAATTTGGAGAATCTTGTTAGAATTGTTTTATTAAATTAAATTATATAAAGATGCTTGCAACTTTTTTGCCTCTTTCTTCATCTTCAAATGTTTCGTTAAATAGCTGGTGGCGGCGCCTAATTTAATATTAATTGTTCATCTAAATAGTACCAGTTATGTACACTTTAACTAAGGCATAATACCATTCACTGAGGAAAAGTCTCAACGTTTTGTTTGCTGATTACTTAAGTTGTGTGTTGAATCAATATTAAAAGTGTTTTTGCTATCCCTTTAATCTCTATTCTAGACCGTATTAATTGCTTTCAATTCCCTTTCTTTTTCCTTCGCATTATACTAAAAAGTAGGTTAGAATTCGCATTTAGTTTTCCATTAATTAAGTAAATAAATAACATACAGCAAATAATTCAAAACAATTTGTTCTCGGAACTTTTACAGAATAATTTTATAGTATGCGCGAAGAAAAATTTACTGAGTAGTTTCTTTGTTCTAAACAATTATAAATCAAGTAATTTTTCACTTTCCGCTCGAAGATATACTTTAAAGGAAACTTTGGAAACTGTTTATATATGGAGCATTGCTTACATAAAAAAAATGAATTTTAGAATTGTGAATTAGTGTTTGATTTCCATAACCAAATTGAGGTTTGAGAATTTTTCTATATAAAACTTAAACGTGACATCGGCCCAAAGCAGAAAACAATGTGTGAGTCACGTAACCAGTTAAATATTTGCAGCATATGTTTGGCTTCTAATTCCTTGTATAATAGATAATAACAACAAACGGAACTATAATTTTTGTTTTCAATGAGTTTAGAAGAATTGAATGAATGAGCTACGTTTTCCTAAATATTCTCGATAAGTCCGTGATAGAAGTAATAGATAAGTACTTACCATGCGCTTCTTGTGCTCGTTGTTTTAAGTTCGTCAATTTGCAATTACCGGCTTCTTTAACAATACTCAATAACAAATCTTCCATTTTTAAAGATAACTATCCCTACCGAGTTTCAGACCATATTGCGAACTGCCGGATTAGGGCTTCACTATTGCGCATTCTCATTTCCATGAAAAATCAATATAATGTGAGTATTTTATGGCTGATTCAACAAGTTGCAGATGGACGCACGTCGAAAAGTCGATGTTTACAATTGTTTAGGTTGTTTTCGTTTTATCTTTTGATAAAATACATTAAATTCCGCTCAATATCAGAACCATTTCCTGGATCCAAAATTAACTTATACGTATAATTATGTAGTATCGATTTAGCTTACGAGGGAAAATTGGAAAGTTCAACAAACTTCCTTTTAACTAATTTTATCAGAATGGTTGAAAAAATGAAATATATACATTAAATCTCTGAGAGTAATTATTTTTTTTAGAAACGGTTACAGAAATGCGTCCAATAGTGTTAAAGCCAGGCTATTTATAGCATCATAACCATTCTAAAGATCAAATAGTCCACTTAAATGTTCTCGAAAATTATTCAGTAGCAAACAATTACTCCTGAAGCTGAGATTCCTCTATCAGTAGTGTAATAACCATATTGATCATGTTAATCTATGGACATGAAAAATAAGCCCCGCAATCTTAAGTACGTTAAAATGTGATGTATTAGTATTGTGTAACATAATTCAGCACGACTCTGATATTAGTGATCTGAAAAAAATCTGAAAATTCACCCAAATTAAGTCAAATGAGGAGGTTCATTGCAAGCTGTCACTGCAGCTGTCTTTGCCTATTACTTTGTGACTTCGTTTATCAGCTAAATGGCCGATAATAGATAATAATGAAGACTTTTACCTATTCTGTATTAAACCATGTTTTATTCAATTTTCACGTTGACAACCGCGATATATACCACACACACACACACACACTCACGAATGTAGCTTCAAAAATGTGTCAACCCTAAACTCCGCAGGTAAAAATATTGCTATATTAGAGGTATCCCAAACAAAACCATATTCCAAATTTAAATATCCCTTATCCAACTAAACAGCAAACCCAACTTTGTGTTTCTAATAGACATTTATGTTCTAAGTATATTCTAAGTTGGAAGAATTTCCTTCATCTTTTTACTTTAAGTTTGAGCAATAAAGGAATTTCTAATTGTTTACCAATTATGTTAAAACATTTTTCTTGCTCTCTAGTTATGATTCTTATATTATCTCGAAAGAAAAAGACAAGAATTCTTATTAGATTTCTTGATTTTCTTTATATCATAGCACATGAGATTAATTATCGATTGTTTATCAAATTAACTCAATGTTTTGTGTTATTGAAGAAAAAAAAAACTACAAGACAGTAACACTTTGAATCCCCCATCTTTTTATTATGGCTGTTACCATTATCATATTACAACGTATATTTTGGTCTATGCGTACACGGCATCCCATTCGGCGTTCAGCCATCACAACATTTTCACGGTGCCCATTTTTCCATTATCATATTCAAAATGGGCGCTGCAAAAAAAATTACACCAGTTGTTGAGTGCGGAAATAACAATGAAAAAATCTCTGTCTGAAAATGGTGCATCAAGATAAAAAATTGCAAAAAATTCTCGTTGTAAAAAAAGCTAGGCTAACACAAATATGCAAAATGAATATAACCAAGAAATAAGGCGACTTGCAATTAGGTAGGGTTCCTATTAATTTTATCGAATGTGCTACAATGTAAAACAGTATCAAACTTTGGTCAACCTTCAAAATAAACGCTGATATTTTTGTTTTGCATAGCGGTGTTCGAGCTCATACAGCAAACCGTAGTCCATTGAAATTTGAAGTTTTTCCTCATCCCCCTGATAATCGCAATCTTATTCTGAGTGATTTCCAATAATTTTCAAGAATGAAGAGGTGGCTGGTATCAAAGCAGATTGATAACGACTAGTAGCTAGCTACGGAACACCTTCTGATACTTGGGGGAATCCGTCGGGGATGCATACTCCCACCCATGCTATTTAATATATACGTAGAACGAATTTTTCAATTGGCATTAAAAGACCATCAAAAAGGCATTAAAGTAAATGGAACTCTTATAAATAATATTAGGTATTCCGACGCTACTGCGATAAAGTGAAAGACCAATAAGAGCTAGTCAATTCTATCAAGACTAACAATAAACGCGCATGCAACCAAACTAATGGTCATAAGTAGACAACAACACGGCGAAGCTCAATTACTTGTCAATGAAAGTAACAAAGAGAGAGTCAATAAATCTAAATACCTTGGATGTATGTTAAATGAAAAATGGGATTGCGACGAGAAAGTTAAAACTCGGATAGCAATTGCAAAAACAGCTTTTACAAAATATAATAAGTTCCTAATCCGCCCTACGCCTTAGATTGAGGGTGATAGAATGGCTTGGCTTTTTTAAATGTAGATATTAACTTTTGTTACTTTTTTCCTTACTTACTCTCTGAGCCGCCCTCGTATAAGTAGTGTTTAGGTGACTCGATCAATTAGGATAAAGGGATTGAACGACATTTCAAAGTTAAAACTTAATCTACGAAAACATTTCATTTTGATTACTTTAGTTACGTGCGATCATTTATAAGTTTATAGTTTTTCTGTGTTATTTATTAACAGCATTGGTGATTCATCGACACACGGGTTTAACACCAAAATTCAATCACAAGATATTTGATGACCGAAATTGTACTACGGTCGAAATGATCCTACCATGACTGATTCGGTCCGTAATCCATAAAGGCCGCTTGACATGATGCACTACAAAGTGCAATGAAATGCAAGACGCAATATTTCTTGATAAAAAGCATGCAAGATCTTGACATTATCGGTTTTGTGCCATTTTTATATGCAATCTAGTTAATTTTAGCTTAACAGATCAACTAACTTTCGTAAAACTTAGCTTTATTATTTTCATTTTTAAACTAGGTACAAAATAATAGATAAAATTTGAAGTTAGAAATTTGTTTCCTTTTACTGTTTACAGAGACTTGCAAGCAATTTCTTCCTTAAGTATTTTAAAATTATCAATAAAACAAGAATGAAATTCATTCATTTATTTCTTCCTTTTTTTATAATATATACCTATCTTATCAACAAATAAGCAGCCATGAAGGTTTAAACACAAATTCAATATTCAATTTACAAAATCAGTATTGTTATAGAGACACATTCAAGCTTTTAACATCTTTAGTATGTCGATATAGTCTCTACAGTTTTAAACACAACACAAAAAAAAACAAAAATATTTCATAAAATAAAATTTAGTCCGAATATATACAAACTTAACTGTATGTTACCGTTAAAGTCCGGATCCGAATATTTTGATATTATTACCAGAAAAGTCATTTAAAATATACAGTAGATGTAAATTGCGTACTTAGTTATTATATAGAACAAGTCCTTAAACGCTGCGTTGTTCGAAGTTTTGTATAATACTTAGAAACAATAACAAAAAAAATATGTATTCGTCAATCTAGTTTAAATATTCAAATATTCATCGCTTAGAAAAATAGATGTCCAATAATTTATGGCAAAGATTGAATACTGAGTAATATATATATATATATATATATATATATATATATATAATATAACTAAAAATAAAGATTATTAATTCGCCACTACCAAACATAACGGAAGTTTCTTATAAACTCATAGCCAATTTCATACTTCGTTCTCAAGTTTCTGGCATTCACGTCTATTAACTGAATTTTTTGAGTGAGAAGAATGTAGGAAACAATTTTAATAGCCTACCCCGTAAAACCCGATCCAGATGAGGGAAAGATAGTGCGAGAGTGTGGACGATTCGCTATGGTCTCCTCGCCATTTCTCGCTGTCGATCCGTCTCATGTAGGTTAGTGGTCAACTGAATAAATGTGAATAAATAGCACTTCTTTCGCATTCACCTGCTAAGATCCTCATCGAGAGACTTTAGGAGGGGCCTCGCGACTATAATATAGAATGAGAAAATATCAATCTTCAGCCCAATTAATATTATTTGAAATGATGTTTTTTCATATATTTGTTTGAAAAAGTATATCTTTATTTAGTGAAGCAACATTTCCTTTCTTCATTTATTTAATACATAATACTT
The DNA here is from genome assembly GCF_026250575.1 of Diorhabda carinulata. Taxonomy (NCBI): domain Eukaryota; kingdom Metazoa; phylum Arthropoda; class Insecta; order Coleoptera; family Chrysomelidae; genus Diorhabda; species Diorhabda carinulata. The sequence goes on along the minus strand of NC_079472.1, from coordinate 45,639,904 downwards.
AAATATAACCTTCTTCATTTTTATAATAAACTTTTTACTTAATTATTCAATTAATATTAGCATTTTCATCGAAAATATCAGCAGCAGATTCACAGATCTGCCTCATGTGATGCAAGTCATATTTTTCCGTCTGTACTAAAAGTGTTACAATACATTATTTTAAGCAAAAAATCTTCCAAACATGTACTACTTTTAAAGTAAGTATGTATAAGGTTTTTTAAACACTATTCAATACTTATATATGAATAAAGTTTACACAACGTATAACGTTGATACATATTTTTAATTTAAAACACACACAGTTCAAAAATAATAAAATAAAGATTTTTTTCTGTCGGTATTACACTTTAAATTATAAATTATTAAATTTTTGCGTGCATATAAATTCGCAGCATCATTAATTATATGGTCATATGAAAACTTGTCATTAGGTGTAACTGTATGCATAAAAGAGATGTTTCTAAATTAATGCGACAAAATTCAAGAGGCCATTGTTCGTATGAAATTAAGATGGATTTTTCCTGTCATAAAATTTATCAGCGCACCCCTTTCCGAAATATCACCCTTAAAAGGTGGTGTCTAAAATTGAGTTTTTATTTTTTTTCTAAAATTTCAGTATAGTGAAAAACTTGAAATTCTGTAATTTTCGTGCACTCACAAAAGACTAACCACGAGTATTTTTCCAATATTTAGAAAAAAAAAATAAACATAACTTTTGAATAAATTGAGTGGAAAACAGTTAAGATGTAAAATGTCATACGATTCATAATAAACGCTGGAAGTGTAACAGGAATATCGAAAAAATACCAGTGATTGATTCTTTGCAATTGCACGAAAACTACAGAGTTTCAAGTTTATAGCTTTACTGAAATTATAGAAAAAAAATAACCCAATACTAACATCACCTTTTAAGGTTAACATTTCGGAAACGAGCGGGCTTTGGAAATTTTGTTATAGGACAGATCTATCTTAATTTCATACGAGCAATCACCTCCTGAATTTTGTCGCTTGAATTTAGAAACACCCTGTCTATATTAAGCGTTTTCATAGTGTGATTGTGATAAAATTATACACCAAAATCTAATTTTTATTATTGTTATACTTTTATACATATTTTTATATTGGTATATCCCAGGCGACGAATACATTAGTATTCGAAAGCTTGGAAATATATAACACTTTGGTGTTTAATTTTGCCACAATCCCACAAAACACTCATACTCTAGCTGGCAAAGACTTTGTTTCAATTATATCAGTGCTATATCAAAGTGTAGATAAATGTGTTCAAAATTCTGTTCTTGCATTGAGGAAAACTATTTATTCTATAAAAACTAGTCTTCTGAACAATATTTTTTTTTTGATTTTGTAAATCGAAATAAAACAAATTAGGAACCACATTTTCGGCTTCATAAAATCTGGCTCCCTAGGTTATAGCTTTACTATTATATAGTAAACTAACTTCCCTGGTTATTATATGAAATATCTAGTTATTCTAGAAAATACTTTAACGGTAACATATTCAAATAATTTCGAATGGTGTTGCGGGTTGAGGACTCAAAATAAAACTGACCAAAAATTTTTAAAAATGGCAACGTTTTGATCTTTTATCTAATCTTTATTAAGGCTAAAAATATATGGAATGTACATAAAAACTCAAATGTTGATGAAGATAAACAAGTAAACAAAAAATTGTGAAATTAGAAGTAAAACGATAATCAGATAGATTTTTATACATGTATTTATAAATAAATGGGTCACACTGCATCTAAAACAAACTATATAACATAAACAAATAAGATCATTATTGTATAAAACAGAGTCATTTAAAGAAACGTCTGCAGTGTGTCCCATTCATTTATATATAAATGTATAAATATCCATATTGTTACACTATCTGATTATTATTTTACTTCTAGTTTCACAATTTTTTGTTTACCTGTTTATCTTCATCAACATTTGAATTATTATGTACATACCATAAATTTTAAGCCTTGATAAAGATCAAATAAAAGATCATAACAACAACCCGCAATACCCGAAATCACAAACAAGAAGGACAATAACATCAACAATGTTATATATAAATAATATGAGGATGATATGGTGATTTAAGATATTATGGCCCGGATTTTTCATCTCCTAATAAAGTTCCTACTAGTTATTATTAGCGGAATAAACAAAAAATTCAATTTTTGATCTTGCGACAAATTCTTTCGAGTAAATTTAGTTACTAGATTAAAAGAAGGATTGAAACTCTTCTAGTGCAATATAGACGAGAGAAACAGTTACTAGCAACAAATTGTAAGTCCGGGATGGGGGCCACAGAAAAAAAGAAGCCTTGGTTGGTATTTTAATTAAGGAAAAGCCAAAAACTTGAGTGTTATAGCCAGACAATCTTGAACGCTGATTGCTTGGCGAAAATTATTATTTACTTATCACTGGGCCTATCATCGATATTAACAATTCAAAATCCTCATTTAACATTTTCGCAAAATTTGTAAACAAACACCCGGCTGTCAAATCATTTCGGAAATCATCACCACTATATTCATAACGCCGTAAAAACAATTGTCTCTGCCACCATCGACGAGAACGAGGTTCTTCCATTAAAATATAAACTGCTGCAATGCAGGTCAGACGACGGCGGCGGTTCAAATCACCCATTCTTCGACAAAACCAAACTGACTAATGTTTCATGCCGAATCGCAATTGTTTGTTGAAATAAGAAATGTTTGTTAAAAATGCAATTTAATTAACGTGTTTGACAAACTTGTTTCCCCATTGTTTGTTCAATGGAGACACACCTTAAGACTCAATTCCAAAACTATAAAGTTACAAACGAAAGGTAATATAGATGTGGCACGATTGTATCTGATAAGTACCTTGCAGATAATGGTTAGGTTAGTGTTTATTGATATTTTCATAGTTAGGACGGTATTTTCTGTGATTATTGATGAGAATATAATCAAAGTTATAGGAAGGTGCACAGAGGAAGAGGCATGTGTGGGGATATTAACTGGAACTGTTTACTGCGAAGTTATATGCATTTTTGGCAATTGTATATGCGCGCAGCGCATTCGATGCTAATAATATAAATATAGCACTTCTATAGAATAATAAGTGGGGCCAGCCTCTTTTCTCAAATACTAGGTATAGATATGACTTTTCAGAGATTATGAGATTTATTCAATTTGACGACATAAATCAACGAGGCCAACGGTTACAAACCGATAAATTCGCTATGATTTCCGAAGTTGAATACGATAAGTTTATTGACAACAGTTAAAATTGTTATAAGCTAGGACCATTTATTACTATTGACGAACAGTTGTTTCCAATGAAAGCAAGGTGTAGATTCACTCAATAAATGCCCAATAAACCGGACAAATTTGGATTAAAATTTTCGTTAATATTCGATGTACATGGCAAATATATAATAAACGGCTTTCCATATTTGGAAAAATATAAAAGTAGAGACTCTTCACCTCCTGTTGGAGAGTTTGTAACTATGAAAAGAGTATAACCGTATGTAGGATGTGGAAGAAATATAGCCACGGACAATTTATTTATACGCCTACCTTTAGCAACCAAATTTTTAGCAAAAAAATTACGATTGTTGGGACAATTAGAGCAAATAGAAAAGAGCTGGCAAAACTAAAAAACGACCAAATTCTATCGCTTATATAATTATGTTGATGTTGATGGTTTACAAAGCCAAATCAAGGAATAAAGCTATAATTCTCAGCTTAATGTACTACTCCGAAGAAGAAAAAGACAACCTAACACCGAAGATAATTTACTTGTTAGATAGCATCAAATTTAGCGAAGATGTGATCGACCAAATGGCCAGAAATTATTCGATAAAATCTAAATCTCAGAGATAGCCGTTGCAATTATTTTTTATTATCTTGGATTTAGCAGAGATAAATGCATGGGGCGAACAAAATCTGTCTAAAATATAAAAAGTACGTATGTGGAAAATGTACAATTGGGAAACCCATTTGTAAAAAATGCAACGAAAAAGAATAAAACGTAGATTATAAACTATTGAATAAAAAAAATTTTTTACTGGTAAGCTAGCTATCGCGGTAGGAATAGGTATACGTGAAGTGTCGGTAGAAATAGTGTTAAATCCTCTAACCATATATTTTACGAATTTGATCAACAACTGTTTTTCTTCTTCTTCTCATGCCGTCTTCTCTTTGAAGGTTGGCGACCACGTTTTTAAATGCGTCTCTGTTCCCCGCAACTTGAAACAATTCTCCGACGCTGAAATTTGTCAATTCCCTTATGTTACGAAGCCAGGATTTCTTCTTCCTGCCTTTCTGCATTAAGACCTGTAGCAGTAGGTATTTGTCGTTGCGTAAGATGTGTCCTATGTAAGATATTTTTCTTATCTTAATAATTATTACTTGGTCGTTAGTGATTCTGTCAGTCCAGGGTATCCTCTATAGAGCCACATCTCAAATGCCTCAAGTTTTTTTTATAATTTGAGCCTTCAAGGTCCAAGTTTCCACTGCGTACAGGACGTGGAGATTTAGATTTCTGTTTGCAAACATTGAGGAGTACTTGACAAATGCCTTTCGAGCCATTTCAATTCTGATCTTGATTTCTTCGTCTGGATCCATTTGAGCATTTATGACTGAACAAAGATATTTGTATTTTTGCACTCATTCTATTTGTGTGAGAAAATGGTTAATATTAATATTTTGGATTTTACTTATAACCATGAATTTAGTTTTCTTCCATATTTATAGTGAGTCATACATTTTCACAATCTCGGTTTATTATTTCTAACAGGTTTTGAAGATCTTCTTCGCTCTCAGCCATTATAGCAGTATCATCGGCGAATCTTAAGTTTTTGATAAATGCCATTATAGCAGTATCATCGGCGAATCTTAAGTTTTTGATAAATGAACTGTTTTAATTTTAATAAATTATTAATAAAATTCATTTTTTTGATACAGGTAGTTTTTAGGTGACTTTGGTGGTATCATGGAAGTATGAAAGAAGGTAACAAGCACTTAAATGGTATAAAGAAGTCTGGTTAACTTATGATCAGAGCGTATTAATCTTGATCATTCATGATTTCATTTGATCGCAAAAGTAACCATTTTTGAAGGAACAAAAAATTTGACAAGTTTATTTGATATATTGAATATAAATATATCGATAAAATAAATGTATTAAATGATTATTAAATTTGTATTTTCACTTAATATAAGTGCGGATATGTCTTCAAGAGGAGTGGCTTGTTGAGAGCGTATTATTAATTATGTGATTCATATTCTGTGTTGATTGAAAGACAAAAAACTTTCTTTCAGTTGTTGCGCGATTCTTCTGAGTATTATTAGTTGAATAAAACAAACAAAAATATGTAGCTGGAAACTATCAACTCAAATTAAGTGTTGCCAATTGAGTTCGCCGAAAATTTTTATGAGGAAAAGTTCTTAGAATTCTCTAGGTCAAAATTACATTGAATATTTACACGTTCGCAACAGACTCAAAATATTGTTATATTATACCTATTATAAACTATCTTCATCATCAGAACGATCATAACTAATAAAATATATACCCATCTTGTTGAGAGTACAAGAGGTAAATAACAAAAATATAGTTCTAAATCCAAAGTTTTTCATAGTGCTATCAATGTCAAACCTACTAGGCAGAACAATCTGTAAACAGTTGTTTGTAAATTAAAAGTTCCTGATGAAGTTGTGGCTAACAACTATAAGGCACTTTATTAGAACTTGAAAGAGCCGGTTCTATAAATTATGATAACAATTTACTTAGAATATAAAAATAATAACAAATGTTATATACAGGATATACCACATTAAGCTGATTCGTCGAGTATAATGAAATTACTGGTAATATTTTTCTGAAATACTAGTTTTCCGAGCAGCTCGTTTCAATTGAACTATTTTTAGTTGTCTACAATTTCTATTATACCGGTAAGTAGATCTTAGTTTTATTGAATGAAACACCCTATTTCTTGATGTATTTTTGCAATCAGAGATGAATTTCTCATTATATCTTTATTCGAAACATCATATATCTATTTGAAACTATTGATAGATGCAGCGCCAAAAAATTGACTTAGTTAGAAATAGTCAGGTAAGAAATTATTAGTATTCATCTTAGTAACTACTGATTTGATTTCTCTCGAAGGAAATTATACTTCATCGCGAAACTACTATGTCTCATTTTGGGCTTTGCTAGTGGGTGACATAAAATAACAAATGTAACTAATGATTTTGAAACGTGTTTTTCTATTTCTATTAAACCCAAACTTTATTTGGTGCTCGCCATTTTTGTACTATAGTAAAATAGTTGTTAAAAGAGCTGTTTGAAAATACTATTTATATCAATTATTCGTCCGTGAAAATGTTAATAATTTGGTTAAAATTTTATTAGAAAGTTGCACTTTGATCATTATACAACGAAAGGGTGCAAATGATTTTTCCATCATAAAAATTTCTTCAAACAACTCATTGCACATAATAAAATCTCAACATCGTCAACATTATATCCATCAAATAAATAACATCAGTAGTAAGTCCATTATTTCAATTTATGCACATTCCAGGCTGTTCATGTCCTAAGCAAAATATCCGCGGACTGTGTGAACTATCCCAAATTCCAGGACCACATCTTGTGCAAAGACCTGCAAGAGTACAGGGTATTTCCCTCATTTGTCGGAACTGATGTAACAAACCTCTTGCTTTTCTCGAAATAACTTGACCATCCATATACATTGCTAGAAAAATACATGGAATAAAATAATTATTAAACAACTCTTCATGCTTTCACTTAAAATTAATTTATTCTAGACTGATTCATTTATCATATCTGCAAAATGGGTACTGGTGGAAGGAATAGGTTATTTTAGAAATAAATGGCCAGGAAAGTTGAGGATATTTGGTTCTTCGCTTGGCAAAGCTTATACACTCGGCATTGAATAACAACAGTGGTAATTAAAAACTTTACCGGAGTATAAGTACCACAAGTAACCAGTTCTAAACATAAAAATAATGATGCTCACTTGTAGTAGTACCTAGTTATAATTATTGTGCTTTCCGGACGATTTATTTTTGCTATTTGAAGTTTGAAATGATTGTCCATCCGATAATAAAAGTTTTAAAAAATTAATTTTAGAATAATAAAAATTCATTTTCAAATTAGACTTTTCTTCCAAATGAATCATAGCAGTTGACATGGAACCAGATAATGTGTAATGTAATACAATACACATTATACATATCCTGATCAAAAGAATGCGCAAATGAACCTTCACTAATTGTTTACTGCAAAGTTTGGCAACTACAAGCCTCATCGATGTTGTGTCATTTCTTCAACCTGCAACATGTGATTCCAAGGAGAAATTTAATTAATCCCAAACCAAATGTATCAGATTAGTTGTTTTATCAATTGAAATTTATATCGAAGAAAAATCTCAACTATAAGTCATTATTGAAATATGGGTTGATCGACACACAGGATTACTTTGATCAGGAAGTTGAATGGTCTGATCAGTATTTATTAGTTGCAATTGACGGAAAGTAGAATAACTAAATGATAGTCGGTACATACTGGAAAATAGCCATTTGAAGACGGACACCTGTACCTAAACATTATGTTTTGTGCATAACTTATATTATGTTTCTGGTCCTTGTATACTCGTGTATACTTTCAAGTAGATCGCCCTGATAATTGATGTCACACAGACTTTGTCGGAACTGACACATTTTGGGTGACACATGTGATAATTGTCAAGATGATTCGTGGTGTTCGCACTCCACAATGTCTCTTTCTGAAACGTTCTATAACTCAAAGCTCTCTCAATTGAGACATGACCGTGAAATAAGTTATAGAGTTCTACTAACCAGACGTCAAATTCGTAAAAATTCATTCATACTTAAGTTACTCGTAATTTTTTCATATTTTTGAATTTATGCATATTATATAGGTATTTGAATGCAGCTTATAAAACTTACCAAGAGAACTAAAGTGTAGTAGCATTTCATCTGATCGAAGATCTTGAGCAATAACGTCATCAGCATAAACCGATATGATAGCAAGACATAAAAAAAGATGGAAATAATCTGTCAAATAATTAGCCCAACAAGCTTCCCACATTCTCATGGCTACTCCTTCCGTGAATTCTCTTTTAAAACATCTGAAACAAACACAAGGCATAGATTTCAATTTAATTGAATTAATAGGACTAGGACAAGTATTAAAGTTTTTTTCAAATCTTTAGTACGATAATGGTAATCTACACCAGTGTGGTATTTTTCATTTATATGTCTGATTTTTGTAAGTAAATTGAACGATGCCTTTTTTGATATGTTTGACTTACTGTCTTCATTGACAAAAGTTAAGAATCTGAAAAACAGAGTCTCTGCCTTCACGAAATACCTTACATGGTTGATAGTCATTTATTATGCTTATAGCCGTTGGCTAAAAAGCTGATTTTTTCAACTATTCATCTACTTATTTCAGTATTATTGGGAGCAATAATTTTCGTTTATCCTCTTATCTTCATTGTTTCATCGAGGTTGGTGATAAAATCATGAAAAGGAGCCCACAATTCAATCAATAAGAAAAGTGTTACATAAGATAGCATTAGATGGCTAGTGTATGGTCTCCTATATCAACTACACATGACCACTAGGTGGCAGCAGTACGGACGTCAAGTAGAAACGTCAGTGGTACTCCTGCGCTTATGGGAGATATTGTAAAACATATATGTTTCCTTAATAAAATAGTATTTAATAAGTTCTGACTATAATTTAACAAGTTATAAAACATGTAACATGGTGTCAGGTGAAATCACGCCAAGAAGATAAAAGGTGGAAATAAGACTATACTGAAATAAGACACAAATGAATAACAGTAGCTAGAGGTTAATGAACTCTGCCACACACTGATAGAAGCTTGCCGAGACCGAGTAGAAACGCGAAGATTTCACGTAGAGCAGTAATTTAATATTATAAAAAGAAAATGTCAACATTTAAGCCACCAAAAGCTTTAGTGTTTGATCAAAATACAAGTCAAAACTTTACAAAATTCATGAATAGTTTCAAAATATACATGAAAGCATCTGGCTATGACAGTAAAGATGATGAAAGGAAGATTGCTATATTCTTGAATATTGCTGGTGAAGATGCTCAAGAGGTATTTCAAACCTTTAAATTTGATAATGTTGGAGATGAAGAAAAATATGATAAGGTCATAGAAAAGTTTGAAAATCACTGCATGCCCTTTGAAAATGAGACATTTGATAGATTCAAGTTTAACACGCGCTGTCAGCAAGAAGGAGAAGACTTTGATAACTTTCTTACGGCAATAAAAAAGTTAGCAAAGCCATGCAAGTGCGCAACATTGCATGATTCTCTGGTAAGAGATATAATAGTATGTGAAAAGCCAAATCATTTCGCAGTGGGCTGCAAAAGTAGGCAGCAATTTAAAGGTAAGGAAAAGATTAGAAGTAAGAAGAAAACGCATGAGGTTGAGAAGAGTAGGTCAGAGAATAGCAGGAGAATCAGACACACCATATTTAGATTCAGTGACACTTGACCAGGTGAAGTTTAAGAATAAGAATAAAGATATTTGGACTGAGAATGTATTAATAGATAACGAGTACATCACTTTTAAGATAGATACGGGTGCGAATTGTAACTGTTTGCCCATAAAGTTTGTTAGGAAGATAGGAACAGAGAATAAAATAGTAAAAAATAGACTATCGTTGAACACATATGGTAATAATAAAATAAAAGCTAAGGGGTATGTAATATTAGATTGTATGGTAAAAAGAAAATTTTCTAAAATTAAATTTATTGTTGTTGATTGTGACAGTATGCCTATCTTGGGATTAAACACCTGTTTCAAACTTGAATTAATAAAACAAGTTAGTGAAGTTAATAATAAAATTTTTTAACAAAAAATTCTGAGGTTTTTGAGGGTACTGGAAAAGTACCATATAAATATAAGATAGTACTAAAACAAAATGCAGTTCCATATTCTAGTAACTGCAGAAGGGTGCCAGAAACATTAAAACCAAAATTAAAGAAGGCACTAGATGATCTTGAAAACAGGGATATAATTTCCAAGATAGAACAACCAACAGAATGGGTCAATAATATTGTGATTATACAAAAACCAACAGGAGCCTAGATCCATTACATTTAAACAAATATGTCTGCTTAGATCAACATCCGATCCCTACTGTTGAGGAACTTAGTTTAAAGTTAAGAGATAAAAATATTTTTACTGTGTTAGATTTAAAAGAAGGGTTTTATCATGTTCCTTTTGATAAGGAGAGTAGAAAGCTGTGTACATTCATTACTCCTTTTGGAAAATATGTTTTCAATCGATTACCATTTGGCCTTAATGTTAGTCCAGAAGTTTTCCAAAGGATTAATGAGAAAATTTTAGGTGATTTGCCAATAGGAATATATTTTGATGATATTATAATTGGGGGAGTAGATGAGAAAGAACATGATGAAATCCTCAAGGAAGTTATTAGTAGAGCCAAAAAATTTGGTATAAAGTTCAACAGATCAAAAGTACAATTTAAAGTTTCAGAAGTCGCTTATGTAGGTCAAATATTTTCTGATGAAGGAGTTCGGCCAGATCCAGATTATGTAAAAGCCATTTTGGAGCTTGAAGATCCAACTAACAAAAAAGAGCTCCTAAGGATACTGGGTATGTTAAATTATCTCTCAAAATTTTTACCTAAGTTGTCTGAGCTACTATTTCCATTAAGAAACCTTATTAAAAATAATGTAGAGTTTAACTGGACTAAAGATCTGTCTCTTATATTTTCAAGAATCAAGAATTTAGTATTGAAAATAACTACTTTGTCTATATTTGACCCTAAGTTGTCTTTAGAAATACAAACCGATGCTAGTCAAAATGGCATTGGTGCTTGTCTTATGCAGCAAGGCAAACCAGTTGCATTTTGTTCCAGAAGTCTCACAGAAACTGAGTCTCGTTGGGCTCAGATTGCGAAAGAATATTTAGCTATATCATACAGCTTATCAAAATTTCATCATTTTGTATTTGGGAGGCATATTGTTGTATAAAGTGATCATAAACCGTTAGTAGCTATCCATAATAAGGATATTTACAAAGTGTCTTCTAGGCTTCAAAGACTGAAGCTAAAACTGCTAAAGTATAACTTCACTGTAGAATACCTTCCAGGAAAGTTTATGTTTATTGCTGATCTTTTATCTAGATCATTTATCAAATCTAATGTCAAAGATGATCCTGAAATGGAAGAGATTGTACATTCTCTTGAACTTGATTTACCTATCTCTAAGGAACGACTCTTTGAATTAAGAAATGCTTCTTCTAAAGATTTGGTTTTATCTAAAATCATTGATTTCTGTGGTGATGGTTGGCCAGAGGATAAAAAATCTATCACAAATCCAGACATAAAAGCATTTTTCAATCTTAAAGTTAATTTGTATGTTCATCAAAGATTAATTTTCCATGATTATCGACTTGTTGTTCCACAAACGTTACGTCACAAAATGCTATCAAAATTACACGTAGGCCATTTTGGTATTGAGAAGTCTAAAGCTAGGCAAGAAAACTTTTCTATTGGCCTGGTTTGTCTCGAGATGTTCAGGATTTTGTTTCAAAATGTAAAACTTGTTTGAAACACAGTAAAAGTGTAGTAAAAGAGCCACCAATGCAACATGAAAGACCAAATGTCCCATTTCTTAAAGTAGCAGCAGATATCTTAACTTATGCAGGTAAAGATTTTTTATCAGTAATGGATTATTACAGTAACTGGCTTGAATTAGTTCCCTTGGATAGTAAAACTGCGTCAGAAATCATTTTGAAATTAAAGTGTATCTTTGCTACCCATGGCATTCCTTCTAGCATCATCTCAGACAACATTCCATTTAACAGCAAAGAGTTCAAAGAATTTGCCAAAAGTTGGGAGTTTACTTCAATCACCACAAGTCCACGATATCCCAAGTCCAACGGACTTGCTGAGAGATCTGTTGCCATCTGTAAAGACATTCTTAAAAAATGTAGTAATTCTGGAAATGATATTTATCAAGCACTACTTGAGTACAGAACTTCTCCATTGACAAGTCTTGGTGTTTCACCATCAGAACTTCTAAACAATCGTTTACTAAGAACAACATTACCCGTTTCTAAAAAACTGCTAACAGAGTTACCATACGTTAATCAAAAAAAAAATTTGCGAGAAAAGATCTAGACCTAAAAAATATCATGACAGGGGAGCAAAACATCGAGATTCATTTGAAAAGGGTCAAAGTATAATGATAAAGAAGGATGGTTACTGGGTACCGGGTGAAGTAGTAGACAAACATTCTACTCCACGTTCATACTTAGTTAAGGAAAATCTAGACAGAGTGGTACGAAGAAATTCATCATTTTTAAAGAATAAACCTAATCCAGTATCTCTTAGGCACTCTTGTTTTGATTCTACTGACAATAATTTGCAATCTTCAACATCAAATAATGTACCTAGCGTTAACGAATCAAGTGATATTGCTAATGGTAGAAAATCAATGTCAACTGATGACAGTGAACATAATAATAGTGTGGAACGTTCTATTTCTGCCAAAGACAGTACTACAGGAAGTGACATTTATATAACTCGATCAGGACGATATGTAAATAAGCCTTTGAGATTTAGAGAATAAGCAATTTTTATGTCTTATTAATAATAACAGTTAAAGTTTAAGTTATATGTTTTCTGTTCTAATAATGTCTGGTATATAGTCGTTTTCTTTTAGTTCGAATTTTCATTTATTTATAAGTGTTAAGTTGCTTTTATAAAAGGGGAGATGTTACATAAGATAGTATTAGATGGCTATGGTCTCCTATATCAACTACACATGACCACTAGGTGGCAGCAGAACAGACGTCAAGTAGAAACGTCAGTGGTACTCCTGCGCTTATGGGAGATATTGTAAAACATATATGTTTCCTTAATAAAATAGTATTTAATAAGCTCTGACTATAATTAACAAGTTATAAAACATGTAATAAAAATTATCATATCAACAAATTTCGGCAGTATTCAAAGGTGAGTACAGACAAGAAAAATTTTCCTTTCTTCTACCTATTCTTTTCAAGAATAAATTCCTTGTTTGTAATATATATTCACATTTTGACTTATTGAACAAAATTTTTTTAAGTAAAACCATCAATATTTTTGTTGTTTTTACATCACTTACTCCAATTGCCTTGTTTAGTTCAGATTTAGTCAATTCTTTTTTCTTTTGGTGGTTTTTCCTGCATCCCTCGCTTTGTTTTTGAGACTTTTGAGCCTGTATTATAGTTAAGTAAATTTTTAATTTTTTTTGGTTTCTTTAATGTTAAAAGAAAGATAGGTTTTTGTCTTTACCCACCTTATTTATTTATGGACGTATGTTGGCTTTTCATTTTACTGTAAGTACAATTATGTTGACTACAAAAATCGACCATTCCAAACTAAATGTTATGAAGTGATGACTCGAGCCAGCAGTTATCAGTTGATCTACTTTTCTGTTTTATTATATGTGTGGTAGTTTAACATAAAGAAAAATGATTTGTTGATTATTTGAAAAAGCCGTACAATATTAATCGGCGCGAGAGACTAGAGCAGTGTTTCCCGTGTTTTGTACCATGTCCCACCTCAGCCTTTCTAAAATTCTTATCCTGCTTCTATGTATCAAACATAAAAATTTAATTGTTTACTAAAGAAAGTTGAATTAAAGTAGGTGTTAGAAATAAATCACTAAATGATTGTTAATGTAATTGTTAAGTAATAAGTAAATTTTCAAAACACAATGAAAAACTGGATGTCAAATTCCAAATAATTTTGGAAGTATTTTCTCTATAGTCTATATTAATTGAAAGTATTTGCTCTATATTAATTTATTAATAGACAATATATAATATACTGAGACCCTAATGCTTGATGGTTGCTGCATAGGAATTTTATATTAGGTTCTAATTTGGTTAGATTCAGTCTGAAGTTTTCACGTTGTTTTATATTTCTTTTTTTCCAGTAAATGATTTACAGCACTAAATCCGCAAGTTGAATATGCAGATGTAAACGATAGTAATTTGTATTTGATTTCTGTTTCCCCACAAAGCCATACCATACCTCCTTTCATATTAAATAGTTTTAACTGACTCATCATTTTGCAATTCTGTGAGTTTTTCTTGATGAAGCATATATCAGACAAATTCACTAACATAGTCTGCATCATCCATGTTGATAAAAAAATTTTGTCTTAAATCAGACAATCTTACTTTTAACCCATTAGTGCCCACCAGTGCCTTAGCAGAAAACAAATATTAAATTAGGTTTTATTTACCTAAAAATGTCCTCCTCAAACTTGTACTTGCAATAAAATTATTTTTCTTGTTTATGCTTCCGAAAAAAAATGTGTACCCAAATGAGTACAATGGTAGTAAAGGTATTACCAAAAATGTTACACTTTATATTTATTATTTTATATGTCAATTATTAAAATAGTGTAAAACAAGAACTAAGAATGAAATATTTTGAAACATTCTCGTTCAATGCACAGAGTCACATTACATTTTTCACATATCCATATAGCCGTTATATGACACTGACGACATCTGAGCTGGTTCTCAATTTTTTTAGGGAAATGCCCAATCAGATCATCCAAAATACTTCTTGGTAATGAACCAGAAGGTCTATTAGTTGCAGATCTTCTTTGTATAGCCTTATTATAGGATCGTATGTAGTGACGAGTAATAATTCTAACATATTGCAAAAGATCCGTTTTGTCATTAGGGTAGATAATTTTATGTAATCTCCAGGCATTTACAACAGTTACGTTTATCATGTGAGTCCACCACCATTTTTTACCGTGGATGGCAATTCTGTAATTTTGACTCCTTGGTCCAACAGATTAACACCGCTTATGCGATGGTTGTAGTTTTTAAAAAGTTGCGGTTGAGGCACTGAAATTTTCTCCTTCCTTTTCGAAGACCATCTCTTTACTTGTGCTAAAGGTTCGACTGAATAATAGTTTGTAGCCATCGTTACTGCACTATTATCATTCCTTCTAACAAATAGAAGTTGGTTTCTTTCATCGTATTGAAAATCAAAGAAAGCACGGTTTTCTCTTTTTTTTATTGTCTTGGTGGGTACAAGAGGACATTTCTTTGTACGATTGTCACGTACAGTTCCAGTAGCTCGTATTCCAATTTTTCTAAGTGCATTTAAAAGATCATGGCTTGCAAAATAATTGTCGAAAAATAGGACATGATCACTTGGGACATCAATTATTTTCGCAAAATCAAGGACCACTCGTGAACCTAGTGGAAGCGAGGTTTTAATTTTAGTTGGTGCTTGAACAGATGACGGTTTAGCTCCACAACAGGTTTCGAATGAATAACAAAATCCATCCGAGCTACACAACATCAAGTCCTTGTATTCGAAACGAACAGGTTTGCCTCTTATAAATTGCTTCGCAGAGTGATGACCTAATATTTAACCATTGCTTCGTTTATAGACAAGAATTTATGAAAAATTCCCCATTGTTGAAACTTTGAGTTGAGAATGTTCATAATTGGCCGAATTTTGTACATTTTATCCTCAGTATCCAGTGCTCTGTTATCTGCTAAATGTAAATGTTTTTTTATTTCTGTAAATCTGTTTCGACTAATTGTATTTGAAATAAATGGAACTCCAACATCCTCATCAAGATTCCAATAAAGGCGCTCACAAGGTAATTTATTGTACCCAGAAAAGAGAAGAGCACCAACGAAAATTTTTTGGTTGTTACAAAATTATAATTGTTCTTAGATGCCGCATAAATATTGGTTTTGTCGACAACATATTGGACTACTTCGTCATCAAATAGTTTTTCGAAAATCTGTACAGCACACAACCCTCTTAGATCTTGTCGAAGCTGTTCTAACCGAACTTCGACTCCATCTGTGCTGTCTATCTCTAATACTGTAGGTACTTGCGTCCAATTAGGATTCCCTTTAGAAGATGCCATCTCTCTAACAGTGGCATACTATCCAAATTTTCGGTTGAATTAGTTGATTGCACATTTGAAGTTCCGTCAGTGGCAGGCCATCTTCGTCTTCAAAATCAGACCCATCGAGATCAATTTCTACCTCACCTGGAATATCTTCTGGCAGATCTGCATCTAATGAATAGTCTTCATCAAATTCTTCCCCGTCAGTTTGATAATCCACTTGTGGCGGAATTATAACGACATCAACTTCCAATTTAGCATTATTTGCTTATTCAACAGCCTCAACTGCAGAAGCTAAGATTTTGAATATTTTACCATAAAAAGAGCTAGTTGCAATTCCGTTGATGTCCATTGTAGCATAAGTTAATATGAAAAATAAAGCACAAAAGATAAGAAAAAATTTTTTTATCTTTCAAAAAGTGAGAAAACTTTGTATGGAGAAAATCACATTTTGCTTGATTTGATTAATTTTTTCCCAATAGTGCCCAAAATTTCTTTCATTTCGGCACATCCACAGCTATACAGGAATGCAAAAACCTGAGCTCGCTACATGATGCTTCACGGACAAAACGCTAGTTATAAAAAAATGCGCTGTTACTAGCTACTAGCCACTAAAAAATTTGAGATAACAATATCAAGATTATAAGTAACAGCGATTAAAGTCATTGTAACCCAATTGGTATAAATACAAATTTAGTATGGTTTGGAATAGTGAATAGTTAATAGAACCCTATCTAGATGGATTATAATTAACATAGGCGATGTATGTTGAGTTTACAAAGAGCCTCATTGAACCATCCAAGATGGGGTATTGAAATGAATAACAATTAGTTGAAATATAAAAACTGAAATATCATAATACTTACAATAAAATCCACCGGTGGCAAAAAAGCAGTTCTAGAGCATCTCGATGTTTTTGTAGGTGACTGTAAAATCTGGGAACCATTAATCTGATTAACTCTCTTAAATATCTTAAATTTCTATCCATATCTCTATCTGTTGGTGTTGCAACAAAAACGGCTCTCTGCATTAATCCCACAAAACACCAGAAAGCAGCAACTTCATCTTGCAATTCATATAAAACTGGAGCTAATAGATCACTCATTCCTTGGGTATATCTGAAAAATTTTTCGTCAGAAGTTTGTAAAATAAAAACAAAGCGGCTCAACAATTACACACAGGGGTGCCCAATGATGTCAAGTAAGGAGCAGGAACGAACTGATAACAAAAAGCTCAACAACGCTAAGGCAGACATGAAGGAGGGATATGCAAAGAGGCTGCATATTATGGTGATAAGAGTAACAGACGTTATGAAAAGCTCAATTCACGTGCAAAACTATTGCAAAGCATAATTTTTTGTTGGAGATATGCTAGATAACAAGTTCCAATACGATATTACTTGAGTATATTTTATTTAGATACTTATGGATTAAAAAGATCTAAGTTTATATATTAAGAGTTAATCAACTTTGGAGTCTAACTATTACCACCATATAAAGAAATTGTGAAATGATAATGAGTAGATAAAAAATTAAGTGGAAGAAAAATTGAATACTGAGATATAACTTACCCTAAGCCCGAATTATAAATTGCGTAATTCAATAAAATATTTTTCATTATTTGCAGGTTGGGATTATTATCTCCGGCAAAAAATGGATTTCCTCTATCAGTTCGCACCACATCCTCTTCAACAACACTCTGTATTTTCCTTCTAAATTGATGTAATTTATTTTCGCTTAATTCCAACCTTCGCCTATTTATTTCCTCATATTCCTGAAAAGGAATTGTAGAATTGGGAGTCGCATAGTACGAAATGATATATTCTAATTATGAGCTAAATTCTTTGAATATTAAAATTTGTAAGCATCTCAAGATTGTTTGAAAAAAAGTGCTTGACATGCGTATGTACTACTAAATTCAATGTTCTGTAAAAACGCTAGTAGGAATGACATACATATGTAAAAAAGTAGTAAAATGGAAGTTCTCTATTCAAAATGAATGCATTGAAATACCTACATGTCTTCTAATTTCAGCAATTTGAATCCTTTCCTCAAACGTGCTTAAATAAGGAAACACGTGTAACAAAAAAGGCCAAACTTCTTTTCTAATACTTCGTTCCATTCCAGAAAAAAATATGTATTTTCTCAACGTCAGGTCATCTTCTAGCTGGCCCGTTTTATTAAATAAACACCTGAATACCTCCTCTGTGAGCTTAGGCACTTGTCCTTCTTCGGGGTGCAATTCTAGTACTGACACTTCTGGTCTGCATACCATAAAATGGCGATAAGGAAGGTTTTCTTCTACACCTGCAATAAGTACTAATTTCTATCTACCTTCATTAGTTGGTACAAGATCGGTACATTCCACTAAGCGGTCACGGTGTCTGAAATACTCTTTTGGGCGTTCCACATAGCGACTACGATAGTGGTCACGACTGACTTTCACGATGACCCTTGTCAAGACGTGGGTCGAAATAAGCGAATAAAACTTGAAGCAATAATGATTGCAACCATGAGAATCTATCTATCCCTTTATTTATTATAAGTACCTACTTTTGAAGCATTCTTGTGACGCACCACCAAATATTTTACTATCGCCACAAAAGATATTTTAATTTTACTTAATGTAAATTAGAAACACTTCATTAGGAAATTCATTAACTTACAAATTATAACAAAAGCTCTAAAAGCTTTTTCTTTACTCTTTCTATTTTGCCGTTCGTTAATATTTATCAAAACGCTCAATACGTCTGGTAAGGGCCCTTTCACACCAAACGAATCCGAATCAATCAGAATCACTCCGAATCAAGTTGAATCTGATTGACCAAGATTCGGCTTCGAGCGCTCCGTTTAAATGTGAAGGGACTCTTTTCCCGCCTTCAGACCGGACGAATCTGGTTCAATCAGGTTTGATTCGAGGTCGCACTTGATTCAACCTGTCAGATTCCTCGTCCGGTCAGTCTTGAATCAACAACCATACGAGATGGACGTGGAGTTATTAATTTTAAAAGTTAAAGATTATTATAAAGATTATAGAATCAGGTTGATTCAGCTGATGAGAAAGAGTGGAGATGACGAATCATATTCAACTTGATTCGAAGCGATCCAGATTGATTCGGATTCGTTTGGCGTGAAAGGGGCCTAGGCCATTCCACTTGGTTTTACGAATCATAAACTTGACTTTCTGTTTGCCGTTGCCGTTCGCGGCTGATGTTTGTAGCAAATTCTACACCCTATTCATAAACTTGACGTTGCTACCGTTAATCTAAAAATTTTGTTATTTTTTTTTATGTGTATACTGTTTTTTGTTTATAATCCGTTATTTAAGGACGATATTATGGAAAATAACGAATAGTTTTTTCATTGGTACAGAGATGACAAACGCAAACGGATGTGATTGGCATACGGCTACGGACAGAAAAAGATAAAATTCGTTTATATTGAAAGTCACTAACGGCAAACAGACACGCCAAACGGCAACTGTGAATGGTTTTATGAATTTTAATATTTTTAATTTTGTATCAGCAAACTGCAATTGCAAACCAAAAGTCAAGTTTATGAATCGGCCCTAAGATCGCTTGTAGACGTCCGTTTTTTTCACCGGACCACGGACCGTGTTTTTTGCCAGTGTATCGGAGCGTGTTGACGCTGCCGGACGTATTACCTGTTTTCTGCAAATGGAGTGCCGTCTACCTGCGTTTTTTCAAAAATGGCTGCTATTGACATGGAATTTTTAATAAGTTTAGTTGAATTTGATTTACGCATGGCTGTATCCTGGTATGCTATTTTATTATATATGGCTGTTAATAAAAGTTTAGAGTTTTCTTTCTTCATTCGAAAGTAATTGTAAAAGTTAGTTTAATCTTCTTCCAACTGCGTAAACAAAGTATGAAATGCACTATATTCTTTCCTTTTCAATAATTTTGTTTTCTTTTTGTTTCTTCTTGTACAAATAGAAGGCCAATAGAGGTTTTTTTCTTATTACTCATTTCACACATGTGTAATCTCTGACTACCAGTCCCAGGTAATATCCATCCGGTAAAAAAATAAATGTATACAAGCCGTTTGTTGACGGTCCGTTGTTTGGTGAAAAAAACGGACGTGTACAAGCGCTCTTATGCTCTGGACTAAGTGGAACGGGAAAGATCGTGGTTTTGAACGTGATTGTCGTGAGACCAAAGTGGAATGCAACCAAAATTCGAGGTTGGGAAAGTAGAAAAAATGTAGATTGAGATTCGAAAAGGAGATGATTAGAATTTTTGTTAAGTAAGAAATGTAGAATGCAGTAGTTACACGGACATGATATTGAATTGAGATGATTATAATGTTAGTCTCTCATGTCATATTTTTAATAATCATATAATGGAAGCTGCTGTTTTCGGGTAAATATTGGTAAAAAGAATTTAGAGTGTTAATTAATAATTATTTCACGTAAAAAACATATGAGGAAACCGAAGAAAAGTTACGTATATATTATTTTGAATGCTTCGGCGCAAGGAATGATTTGTAACTACTCAAAGAATTTGTAATGAAATGTTCACCCTTGTACTTAGCGATAGTCTAATAAACGTGAGATAGCTGAAGAACTTAACATTTCAACCCAATATTTTGCATGTAAATATATGGAAAAATTTGCAAGCAATTGCTTAATGCTTATCAAAAGCTCTCTCGCATTAGAGTTTAAAACGATTTTTTTGATATTGAGTCCATGAATAAACTTGCCAATATTTTGGTGGATGACTAAGGAAGATTATCATAAATTGTGTTCATGAACTCAATATCCATTACAGAATGGATATTGTGGATGTGCGTACGTAATCCTAGGTAATATTTTCGTCAATATGTAAAACGGTAAATGGAACTTGGTTACACCACTATATCCACAAACAATAATAAGGTCATGGTCACCGTGTTTAGAGGGAGGGAAAACAATAACAGGCGAATATTATGTTGATTTACTGACTCGTTTTGAAGCCGAAGTACTTAAATAAAAAATGACCGCATTCATTAAAGAAAAGAGTTTTGTCTCTGCAATTCTCACTCATTCCTCTAATATATTTCACTCCGAACATTTTGTGTTAATCGTTAAATATAATGAAAGAGTCTTATCATCTATTGTCATAAACGTACTTGAATCATGGAAAATATACAATCTAGACAGGAGAATGGATACAGAAACTGAACCATCAATTTCTAATGTGAATTATAGTGATGGTTGTCCATCATTTACCGAGTATTACTTAGACGAAGAATATTTTTACTTTTAAATTCTTCACTCGCATTGCAAAGTTTGTATTTGATAAGATTTATTTTTATTGTGCTTCTTTCAAAATTTAATAGTTTCATACCTCAATAATTTTTGTTTAAATTTTAATGCATATTATTTTCCTTCCAGTATTTTAGTCGATTTAACCAAAGCAGCGAGAATGGTATCATTTTTCAACTTTTAAAACTTCTGGATACTTTTTTATTAAAATGACTTACATTCAGATTAAAACCTTATATGTTTAGATTTCTTCTTATCTGTATTCGTTATAGTACGTTATTTAAAGTACATGATGAAGTCAAAATTGCATCACTATTTGGAACACAAAAGCAAGAAATATAATTCAATGTTGATATTTTACCTTTAGCTAATTTGATATTGTGAAGTAGAGAATGCCACTGATGTAATACTTGTGCCAAATGGTCTAATCCACCGTGATGAAAATGAAGAATTTTATATTGAGATTCTCTTGAAGCTATAACTAACTGTCCACAAGTGCAGTTATTATCACTAAAAAATAATCTCAGAGATCTGAAGAATAAAAGAGATTAGTTAATTTTATCAATATGTTTATTCTATAATATATGCAAAAATATGAATAAAAAACCACCCAAAAAAGTATACGTGAATTCGAGATATGATCATAGATTACAAGAATTACTTTAGCTGCATCCATTTTAACTAATTAACGCATACACGTTGATTTACATTGTGATTTGTTCCAAGTTTTAAAAAAGTTTCAAAATAAGCTCACAAAGTGACAATATAGTCCTAACTGTTGACAGTCGTCCTTATACCGCAAAAGCAGATGAAAATGTACAAATATAGATAAAATTATTTGTCGACGACTATTCGAGAGCTATGTGAAGAACTTTAAATTTTGTACAAATTCGTGCAAAGTATTTCAAAAGATGATTTGCAAATCAGTCGAATCTTCTGATTAATGAACAAAAAGAATTTGCACTGATTGGATCGTCTTCATGTCGAACCAGAGAATACAACAAATTTTTACAAAGGGGTCTGGACTCCAAAATAAGCCTTCTTCTTCATGATAATGCGCGGTGTAACAAGTCGTTTTTTAATGTGCGGTTATTTGTCTCTTTTTCTCTACATCCGCCTTACTCACCAAATTTAACTTCACGTGACTACGCATTTTCCGAAAATAAATTATTTTCTGAGAGGAAAGAGAGAGGCAGTACTGTGAAAAAGTATTATACAAATATATTAAAATGATTCCATATACCTACACTCATTCAAAATATTTATCTAGATTTGGTTATTTCATAATTATGTGCTATTTGAAAAGATAACCCGACAATTTAGCTTCTTTCGACATTAAAACGATGTAAAAATCGACTCCAATAATTCGGAGTTATTTGTGGTGTTATTTGTTCGTAAACTGTTTATTGTTATGTGCTGAGATTGTGGGTTGTTCGTTCGATTACTGCATAGAAGTTGACCCAGCCTTAAAATGTATTTTATCCACATCGATATATACACACTAGTGTTCATCATGTTTAAACTTAACTGTTTATCTTCCACTTATTTCCTTCTCACTTATATGTCGCTGTCGAATCAGAACTCCGTATTAACATCACACAGCTTTATATAGTTAACCGTCTCATTTGAAATTTTTGTTTGGAACTATCTCGATCATTATTGCCGGCTATAACTGTCAAACTAGACATTGTTAGAAGGATGGCGATTTCTTTGGACTGTTAGCGAAATGCAAAAATTTCTAACCTCAAAAATATACGTTTCACATCTCCTCAAGAGATGGCGCCAGATACATCAATCGCACATGCAATTTTCACAAATTTAAAAATGGCTATGTGACTTCTTCACTAACGCTTTTTATTCGTTCTATAATATCTATAGCTAGAAGACAATACGAGAAACGATACTTGCGAAAGTTAGGGTTTGGCCTGGTTAGTTTGTATAATGTACTCAGAATAAATAAATTTATAATTGACTATTCTATATAAATATCAATTAAATATTCAGTTATAATATCATAAGAGTTTCGAGAATAATTATTCTACGAGAAACGAGACGCAATCTATGAAAGTCACGAGAGATTGCTTAAAGATTAAGTCAAGTTACGAATGAACAATAATAATCGTTACTCATTACAATTATAGAATGAATTAATGAAAGATGCATCAGTTTCTTTATCTGACTTTCTGAGAAACTTCAAAACGTCCTTGGTAAACTTTCAATTATGCTTACCTCATTTGACTCAAATCTACACTGAACCTTCTACATTTATGAATGTGTTTTGGTTGTAGTATTGGCGAACTGCTTAAGCTATCAGGAAAGTATAAATTAGGCTGTTGCATTAGGTACTCTGGTGTAGACAAACGATTCGATTCGGTTGATGTGATGGATTCTGACCTAAAAACCATTTCATGTGGACTTTAAGTTTCAAATTAGATACTTCAGATTTCACAATTAAAAAAAAATTTCAGCAATGGTAGAATATTGGATCTACGCTACAATTTATTTAGTTAGTTTATGATACGTGGAGGTTAGGTTATTTGCATTAATAAATTCATATTGCTTAATTTGAAACAAGAGTGAAAGGTTTCAGGTCAATACTTTAGGAAGACTATAGGGATCCAACAATGTAATATTTTCACTGTATATCAAACTAACTTGTATATAATGGCAGTTGGACAAAAAAAAATGTTCAATGAATAGAAGGCTGGATGTGAATTCAATTTATTCGCAACGCTTTGATCGTTAAAAATAGGGAAAGAAAATAGAGTAGAATAATCATCTACAATATAAATGTGTCAAATGACTATACTACGAAGCTCAACGTCGCATCGAATCCAATCGATGAGTCCAACTTCATGAGAATATCGGTGAGAATCAGAGTATAGAAACTCACTGGTGCGTAACGCACTCTCGTAGCACATCTAATACGTTTACAGATTTGAAGGTAGATACTAGTAATACTCGGGGCTATCGTGTCCAGACAATCACTGAAAAATATATGACATAATATTGATCTAATTTGGATGCCTACCAACAACAACTTCACTAGTACAGAAATGTTAACGTTTTATTCACCTTCAGAGTTATTGTGATACCTGAAATGGATGTTTAGTGTCAAATTGTGGTCAGACAACTAGAGCGTGAGGGTAGAAATATTTACTAATCTATATAATCATAATTCTATATTATATTAATGAAAGGTCTTGGTTGATGATGTTAAAGTTTTACTTATTTTAGGTTTGCTATTCATTCTAACGCTCAGTTCCAAACTGTCCGACTAACCCGAGCCGATTTTATGGGCACTATACCAGGAAATTTGTCCAAAACATTTCAGCCTTATGTGTTTAAAACAGGATGGCAAAGGTTTGGGGTGAGTAAAGGGTGCAGAGGCACCTGTAAGGTATTTTATCATTTTTATTAATTTTCAAAAATACATAAACACCATTTATAAACTACGCAGTTGTTGGAGACTCTGTTGATAATTTCTGGTTTCCACCACAAGCACCATTTAAACAAAACGTTCAAACACCAGAAAAAATTAAAGATGGGTATGAATGATGGACTTACAAGACGTTAATAATAAGTGTCTATATACGAGGATGTATTGATATCTAGTTAGCCTAAACCAGTTTCATGCATAAACAAAATATTGTGTTACCATAGCAACGAACAATAACTTATCTGTATTAGAAGTGTCAGGGTAAAGTTTTAACGTCAAAAAAGTGAAATAGAAAGAAATAAATTAAAAGAAAAAAGATGTCCACTGAAATTGTGAAAATCGAAAATTTGGAGTATCGAGCCATCATCAAGTTTTTAAAAGGGTTAAGAGGTAAGCAGATTTACGAAGATATGCTTAATACCCTTGGTGATCAATGTCCTTCTATGCGACCGTGAAAAATTGGACCGCAAGCTTCAAAATAGGTAAATTTTTAATTGAAGATGATGACCGATCGATAAGGACAGTTTCTGATATCTGAAGCACTGAATATTTCATACGAACGCGTTCATCATATAGTTCACGTCAATTTGGACATGAGAACAATTGCTGTAAAATGGATCCCCAACTATTTGAATGTTGACCAAAAGCGTGAAAGGATAGAAGCATCGCGTTCGATCTGTGCTCGATTTGAAAACGATGTTGACTTCTTAAACCAAATTTTTACTATGGATTAGACTTGGGTACATTTCTACAATCCACAAACAAAGCAACAATCGATAGAATGGCGACAATCTGGTTCTCCAAGACCTAAGAAGTTTCGTGTCCAAAAATCTGCTGGAAAAGTTCTTGCTTCAGGTTTTTGGGATTGTCATGGAGTAATTATTATTGATTTTTTGGATAAGGGTAGAACAATAACTGGAGATTACTATTCGACATTACTGACCATTCTACAGGAAAAAATTAAAAAGAAAAGACGCGGAAAGCTATCCAAAGGTATTTTGTTCTTGCAGTACAACACCCCTGCACACAAATCTCATGTTGCCATGCAAACAATTCGTGATTTAGGGTTTGAATTACTAGAACATCCCCTATTTACCAGACTTGGCTCCGTCCGGCTATCATCATTTTTCAATTTTTCATTTATCAACATTTTTTTTAAAGGTCTAGAGACGTTGTAGGTTCGCTGTAATAAATGTATCCAATTAAGAGGAGAATATGTTGAGTAATAAAATATTTTGACATTTAAATTTTATTTGGTTCTATAGTAGGTTAAGAATTTTTTAATATATCCTGGTAACTATATTTAATAATATTTATCTACGTACTTATGAGTGCTCCATTAGACCAGACATCATTCACCCCATCTAGCCCCTTTGCGTTAAAGGTTGAAATCCCTATTATAGGACGAAGAAGACATCTCTTCAAAGACTCATGTAAGTTTTATGTAAACCTTACACATGTGGGGACATGTGTAAGGAGCATACAAAATTTTTCTGTTTTTGTGTTACAGAAACGGCCCTTGTACCTTAGCCCCCAACTTCTCAAACTGTCAGCAGATAATGAAGCCTGCAGATTCTGTTGCGCAGACGAAATCTCTATCCATATTCTCTCGAAGTGTGGAACGTTAAGAAATTCCAGGCAGCGTATGAAATAGAAGGATGGCACCTATAGCCATTCCACATTCTGACGTTCTAAGAGGAGTGGGATTAATTAGCTGTAAACACTGGGTTTTCCAGTACGACAACAATAAAGGGCGCCACAAGAAATCCTGCGAAGTATATGATACTCTAATATATACTCGAACTTACGTATATGTATTTATCTGTATGTTTATTTTGTATTTTTTTCGAATGCGATAAAAAACTTTCGTTTGTCTAATTTGTTTTGTTTCGTTTCTGAAGACCCATTCTCCCCATAATTACAAATGGGAAGATGCATCATATTTAAGGCCAATTTTCGTCCGGTTATTTTTGCATCAACCAAACCTCCACTGAAATTTTTGGAAAAATAAATGGTCGAAATATATAAATTTAAAAAATACCACTAAAAGCAGAGATGGCACTCAAACGGGAACTCAAGTTGGCTATCTAAAGGATGTGATTGATATATGATGAGAATCGTGGGATATCTGCAACTGATTATGTGTGAAAAGAAAAAAATCTAGTAGTATGTATAGTTTTCAGGGAAGCCTTTGTGTTACCAAACGTTGAAAAAAACCTCGATTGGAAACACTAGGTTTTCTGTGGTGAGGTCACAAAATAACATCTATGATATTTGATACAAAAGGAACATTTTTATGGTTTTATTGTTTGTATAATATTTTTTTAAAGGCTAAAAACCTTCACAAATATTCGTATAAATTTTACGGAAATAGCTAGAGTTCTTAACGATATAAATAAGGTAAGTAGTACACAAAAAAGATAAAGTAACCACTAAACACTATATGTGATACATATTTATTAGACTCTTTCAAGGG
Organism: Diorhabda carinulata; assembly: GCF_026250575.1. NCBI lineage: Eukaryota > Metazoa > Arthropoda > Insecta > Coleoptera > Chrysomelidae > Diorhabda > Diorhabda carinulata. The sequence goes on along the minus strand of NC_079472.1, from coordinate 45,612,717 downwards.
ATCGTCATGACCTGAGGTACACAAGAACCAGAATCTTCAGATAACATACTCATAGTCACACATATTCCTTCAATGAGTAGTATTAGTGACAGAAAGAGTTAGTTTGTGGCCAATACAGAATACCTTTCTCCTCCCACTGGTGCGAAATAGGTTTCACTTCATCCAATTCTTTATTGGAAATATCTTTGTAATTTTAATGTCATCGGTTTGGGCGTAGTCTCCTCACATATAAATAATATAAGAAAACCTTAGCTGCGAAGCTGGTGTGATTTTTGTTAATTTTTCCTTCTTGTTGTTCCGGTATCGCATTTTATTCATTTGATTGATGCAACTTATGCCACTCATATCGCAGATCTTTTTAATCGGGGTCAAAATAATTGAAATAAGTGTACCTAAGGAAATTTGAAGGATTTGTTCAAACAAGTAGTTCTTTTTTATTCATCCAACGACTCCATTTTACGAATAGATATTAGATTTTGTTATCAATTTTAGACAAACTATATGAATAAAATTAAAAAATTAAAAGACTGCTAGTTGGAGCTAACTACATAGTGTAAAGTCATTGTATTATTAAAAACACCAAATTCGGCAATCGGTTCGTTTCATAGGCATGGGGACGTTGTGTTTCGAGATCAGGTCGTTTCACTCATCTTGGGACGTCATCCAACTGCTATCTAGGTGTTTACTCAAAATAATTATAACCCCAAAAGTGATATTTGACATTTGAGAACATGTGAACTCTTCACATTTGGAACAGGATATCAGTCAAGATCAGAATAACTAGATGAAGATGAAACCATAAATCAGGTTAGATCTTATTTAACTAAAAACTCTCCTATCAGCGATTCTGATTACTACCTTGCTATAAACAAACACGTCCAATTCTGACCAGGAAGTTTTAGGAACTGTGCAACAAATCACTATCAATTAACTTTAACATGTCTATCAGGACTATTCATACCTGAATACCCAATATCCAATATTCTCTCTACTCTTCGGAAAGTAAACGAAAGAACAAAACGCCCCGTTTTTTGGTCTTCTACATAACAGGAAAAATTATCAGCTAACGTCAACGACAGGTAATAACCTGTTAATATCTTCTCTTGATCTAGTTGTTTAAGCGAAACATGCTCATATATCATCACCATAAAACATTCGCAGGACCCATAAAAGCACACACATGGCGAAATAATCCCATTTTAAATCATACCAACCAAATCACTGCAAAGAAAACAACTTCTATATCAGGGACATCCCACATTAAAAGTTTCTCTCTCAACTAGGTCACCTGAACCAATCCCAATTTACATCACTCCATAACGAAATTGTTTTAGGCAGTAGTAAAAGTGGTAGTACACACCCAGAAATCATTTGTAGATATTATTATTACCGTGTAATGATTTAACAAATTATTTGAATAATATTTACCTTGAGAATTCAAAGAACTCTGTAGGATCTTTGACACTATCGGGAGTTTGTATAATTTCTATTTCCGGATTAGAAATGTCGACATGTATGCTAATTCCCTGTTTGTCACTTTCTTCGGAGTTTAAATGAGACATATCTAACCGATCTGTATCATCAAAATTCAAAAAGGGATTCGTGCTCTTAAGCTCTATACCAGTATGTCTTTCTCCATAATCATTATTAGAATCGTTAGATGTTAAACTTTCCAGGCTATATCTCTTATTTGACTCTTTAAGAGGTGTTTCTGAAACGATAAAAGGTAGATATGTTTCATTTATTGTGTTTGGGATCAAATATACATATAATAAGCATTTTTAAGATAATGGAGACTTGTGTTGAAGATAACATACAAAAAGCCTTTGATATTATCATTTTATTCTCGTAAATTAGTTACTAAAGCAGGTTTCACAATAAATAATTGATCTTGCATGTCTTACTATGAAAAAATTCCCAAAGATATTAGTGCTTCAATTCCTAACTAATTAAACAGAGCACCAGGTTGCTTTTTGACAAGTAAACTAAATAAAGAAAGAAACGGCAGTGACATTCAGAAAGCATGTTTTCTCACTTGACAATGTGGTTTTAGAAAACCAAAATGTATATGCCTCGGAGGCGAATCTATTGAAAATCAAATGAAATATTTTATGTAATTCATTTTTAGTCTCAACCCTATAATAATCTCGAAGAAAATTGTAAAAGTATGGTGCGCTGCCCAAGCTTTCAGAGTGTTTGGTTCTGGGCCCGTACACTCCTATCCTTAATAAATACTTAATATGAAGTTTCAAAAGTATGTACTGTTCAAAAATATTAATTTTCACGTGGAAATTATAGCAGTGTTCTCAATCAAAATAGATTAGGAACAAAAACTACATGCATTCTAAGTGAACGCAAATTACAAATTCACACAAAAACAATGAAGCAAATTGAGGAAAATAATGTAATGACTATTAATTGATCGATTTCAAGAAAATGAGGAAATCTCTTCGGTTTTTAGAATAGGCGTTTATCACTGATAGTAATATAACAGATAGTTGTCAATAATAATATGACATTTAAAACTAAATAGTTATTTTTATGAGGTTGGAAATAGTCTAATAAAGTACCAGACTAGAATGTCCAAACGAGTACTACAAGGATATTTCACCGCCGTGTATCGTATAATATTTTATTTCATACATTCAACCAATGTTGGATTAACCACTAGGTCGAATAGGCTACGGCCTAGGGCCGCAATCTAAAGAACGCCGTAGAATTTTCTAAAAAGTGAAAGAAAAATAAACATTATGTATTAATATAAAATATGCTTTAAGCTGCAATAATGTCTATAATCGTGAACTTGAATGATACAATATTATTGCTAGCATACAACAATGTTTTCCCATCGGTGTTTGTCTTTAAGATATCCCAAACATTAATTTGTTTTAACGTGTGGTTGAAATAAGCTACATTTCAATTTTCCTCCCAAGGGGCGGCCGGGGTTATTTTGGCCTAAGACCGCATGTAATCTAATCCGGCATTGCATTTAACTTCATTTAGAAAAAAAGTTTTTATTTGATGTAGTGTAGATATCAGATACCGAACACGAAGAAAAATCAAAAATGTGCTTGAATGCTGTAACGATCTCAAATTATACAAAATGCAATATTACCCTTAACGAATATTAGTGACTTTAACCAAACTTGCTTTAAAAAATTGTGCAGAATTAGCTGTGTATTCAGTAAAAAACTCGTAATGTAATGAATTATTATTAGGACTCAAATTGACAATGTAATATGTCATATTACGTTTCAGTATGAAATAAATTCAATTCTAAATACTTTACATAATTATCAGAAAACAAAGTTTATGACAATATCTTAAACTTACCAATTAAATTTGTGTTTTTTGATATTGACGAATTCGGAATCCAAGTTAAAAACAACGTAGGTCTTCTAGTGTTATTATACTGATCGATAAAAACCTTTGTGGTAATCGTAAGATAACCAGGATTGTGTAGCAAGTGAGCCTCGTGTCTTACCATAGCTGGAGGATGCACGCACACATTATTCTTGCAGAAAAGCATCTCATTATCCTCGTAATCCGGGTTTCTCACACTATTTCCTTCTGGACCCAAGATATAAGTTGACGCACGGCGAATAATATCTGTCAAAGGCATGTTTTATATTTCGATATTTTCCTAAAATGACAAAACACAATCATAAAATGGATGTTTTTTTAAAGAGTTGTATGATTATGTTAACTCTTCACCGAGAATGGAGTCGTTCAAGGGTATTTTTCCTATAAAGTTTTTTTGGCTTTCAACTGGCGTTCAATTGCCTCTAAACTTAGGTTAGGTTAGTACGGACTCGGTTTAAACTGATTCATACAAAGGTACTAAGAGATTGAGTATTTGTTGTTTTGCCATTCCCATTTGTGTGAGGTTGTATCCGTCCCCGCTAGACTAACTCAATTGAAAACCGGTCAACAAACTAGCCCACTTAAAAATAAATGCGACGTTGGTTTGCATATTTTGGATTTTTTTATAGAAACAAGAATATATATGAAGGTATTTTTTCCAAGAATGTTCCAAAAAGATTCGATATTGCTTTTTATAAAACTAAGTTTGTGCAAAGCAAAAGATAATGAGCAGTCTTAAGGTTATTGTGATCCATCCAATACTTTGTAATTGAATTACATTTGTATTTGATTTTTCGATGTCAAAGTTTTTCTCTCTGAACGTAAACATTAGCAAACCGAAAAATATGCCAATATATTTAATGGTATGTTTACATGCTTGGCAAAATTCGACAAGTATCCACAAACACAAGTGTGTAAACGGAATGTTTGTCTTGGTTACGTGAGATCGTTTCCGATCCGTATTTTTGAATATAGATCAGAGAAAGCTTGTGGCAAGCGGTGTCGGCGTATTTGCATTCTGGCGCATGTTTAGTGAAAGTCGCGAGCTTCACGTGTCTATAGATTTTTAACATCTACCATCTTCTCTCCCAAACTGTTCAGTTCCTCTGTTTTTTTTTAACATTTTGTATGTAAATTCAAGTCAAACAAAACGCATTAGCCAATACAACTTCTTCCACGTTCACCATGTTTGGCTGCACAATTTGTCTGTCTAGAAAACACTAACGTACTCACAGGCGTAAATATCATAAATAAATAAACGTTTGTAGAGACTTGTGGACGTTTGCTAAGTTTCGACAAACGTAAAAACATATCAAAGCTTCAACGCTATTCCCTTGAATGCTCTTTGTAAACCTTTGCAAAAATCAGTTCAAACGTTAAAACGTTATCTTATTCTCAACAGTTTTGTTTCCAATTATTTTGGCATGAGTGATTTCTCAAATATATAAACGTTTATTTTTAGAAACAACAAATATTGCCCAAAATGAACAATACATTAATAAGAAAACCTTACGAGTAATTTATGAATATCTTTTAGATTTTGAAAAAACATATTCTATGAAAATTCAACGCCATTAACAACCAACTAACCTCACCTAACCTATAAATTTCAACTTCACTTATAACGACCTAACCTATTGAAATTTAATGTTATTCATAAATTTACCAATTAGTATTAAACATCATTCACGAAAACTTATCCTTATCTAACCTATAAAAATTCTACGTCATTCAAAATGTAACCAATCAAAAATTAATGAAAATTCCTATAGTATTGCTCAGGTCTGTATATGGGGTGATACGGGACTTGATAGAAAAAATTCGGAAGTGAAAATATTGCTGTGATTTTACGACCATTCCTTTTTGAGTTATAAACCTTTAAAGTTGCGATTACGTATGTCCATGCAGTCTTGGACGAAGTAAATAATTCTACACTACTATCTGAAGGCCAGCGCCGGCTTATGCCCAATGGTTAACAATCCGTAACTTTAACGGGGACAACTTGTACAATCTAAAAATAGCAAAAATGAATTTTTCAATCGATTTTTTAACAAAAAGGTACTCTTTGTTAACTATACTCGATAAAATTTATGGTTTTTCAACATGTGTCATGTTTTTTTCGTTATCTTCGTAGACGTTTTCTCAATTATGTTCATCTTGGGTTCATTTTTCATTTTATTTAATTAGAATTTCGCTTTGTTCACAGTTTCTTTCCAAATTTTTCTATATCTACATATGTTCACTAGTTCTTGGATATCAGCTGTGTTATTTATTATCAATACAAATTTTTGTAGCCCATTATCGTGTTGAATTATTCAGTTTTGTACTTTGTTTCGTTATCTTATCCATAATTAAAATAAATAAAAGCAGACCTTCTGTCGAGATTAGAATTCATAATAAAATTACCATAAATCTCTGTTAACGTATTCACAGCAGAAACCGACATATTGAACTTGAGAAAATTTCACAAAAATCGGAAAACCTTGTTCAACGTTAAAGTAAAAAAATATAATTCAGTAGTTATCGCTCCAATCAATATTTACATTTGAGAAGAATAATTTAGGATATTTAATTTATGAGATACCTTTTTACTACACCTGCTATATGCATTCATTACAATAAACAGTAAAAAACGCAAGGGCTGTAATTTTCAACAAACTTATAAATATGGAAATTTTCACTAAAACATAAATTATCACTTTAACATGTTGATTGAAAATTACAAATTAATTTCAGATTATACTAAACAACACAAAGTTTACAGTAATTTTTATTAATTCTTAACCGAAGTTTCTTCAAGTCAATTAGCTCTTTTATGTTCTTAATAATCTTGACAATATTTTTTTTAGATATGTTCACATTCTTCAAGAGTACTTCAAGAGTATTTCAATACAAATTCAACATAAATTCAATACTCAATACATAACTCACCAATAAAACAAGATAGGTATAGGTCTATATCCCCAATTCAAAAAACATATTCACACATTTCATCGTTCTAAACACAATTCCGACGGGAATAAACAGGATAAAACCATGCACAGCTCCTTCACTTTCTGCATATCTAATTTAAATGACTTTACCGCCCCCTCTGGCTTACTTCAGTATTGATCTTGCGCCATCATCTTTATATGTGTGGGCAACAAATGTGCCAGGAATTTCGGCAATAAATCCAATTTTAATTGGAAAGCAGTGAAGAATGCGAAGTAATTATTAATTTGATATCTAAGCTACGTAATAACCAATAGTAATAGAAAAATTAATATTTTTTCATGTGTGTATCTGGATATTTAATAATATACCGTAGATAGACAAAATTTGATCTTTCGATTTTCTGTAAATCTTCTTTTTCTTCAAGTTTTTATCAAAATATGTAATATGTTTCTAAATATTCTTGATTTTAGGTCTCTTCTGTTTCAATTTAGTTTTTTTTGATAATTTTTTAAAAGAAAGATAGAAATTGACGTTTCGACTTTTCTTTAAGTCTTTATCAAAGTATGATATTGACACTGACAATTTGCGTATTTATATTGACCAATAAATACAATCAAAATCTAGAATTTTGTTCTAATAAGAAAAATTAATTTTTCCTTAGTCCTTACATCTCAAGTACATAGCAGTAATCAATTAAATTATTTATAGTTTTATTAGAATTTACAAAATAAACCTATAAATCTTACTCTTTAGGTCTTTTTTATGATTTATAGCTTTTCCGTTCTTATGAATGTGAACCATTTCTAAAAATTCTCTTTTACGTGTATTAGATTCCGTTCTAAAAATTTTTCAATCTTTATACTTGAATTTATGTTTTTTAGTTTTTAATGGTTGGTTAATGCAGTTCTATTTTTTTTATCGTATTGATGACCTCTTAGTCTATTTTCTAAATACTGATATGTTTGCCCTATGTAGACAGCGTCACAATTAGTACAGGGCACTTGATATATAATATTACTTCTTTTGTTTTTTGGTGTTTTAGATTTTAATTTAGTGAAACATTTGGATAATGTATTATGTCCTCTATGACGTATACTAATACCATATTTATTGAAATAATTCGATAATTGTTGTCCTCATACAAATGGTAAGGGAAAATGTTTTCTGTTTTGACGTTTCGTTTCTATTTTTTTTTTATTTGATTGTAGAATCTGTTTATCCTTTTCTTCAATATGTTATCATTTTTTCTGGATAATTATTTTCTTCTAATGCAGTTTTTGTTTTTTGAATATCAAAGCATCTAAATTCAGGAACTGATAGTTGGATAGATTTATCAGTCAAATAATTAATTGAGATTTCAGCTGATTTTTGGTAGTATTAATGCTTGTATAAATTTTCTCATAGAAAACTCGTAGAAATTCAAAATTCAAATTGACGTTGATAGAAATATTAATTAATGGAAATATTGATTCTGGTTACTATAGGAATTTTTATTAATTTTTAATTGGTTGGATTATGAATGACGTTGAATATTTATGGGTTAAATAAGGATAAGTTTTAGTGAATGATGTTCAATATTGATTGTAAATTTATGGATAACATTAAATTTCAATGGGTTAGGTTGTTATGAATGTAGTTGAATATTCATTGGCTAGAATATGAATGACAATAAATTTTATAGGCTAGGTCGTTATAAGTGAAGTTGAAATTTATAGGTTAGGTAAGTTTAGTTGGTTGTTAATGGCGTTGAATTTTTATAGAATTTGTTTTTTGGAAATCTAAAATATATGCATGAATTGCACTAAGGTTATTTAAATCAGTTTTCTTATTAATGCATTGATCATGTTGAGCAATATTTGTTGTTTCTAAAAATAAACGTCTTTTGTAGTTTTTTTCAGATGTCAAAACTTTGGCAGATTCATAATTCATATTGGGTCCTTCATAATAGACATAAGTCACTAATGAACATCTATCAGGATATAATCTGCTATTACTCTTGTGAGAACTTATTCGACTGACCTTTTCGACTGACCAATGTAGTTTTTGTCACAATTTAAACAAGGTATTTCATATATTATGTTAGACTCTTTGAGCTTTGACTATTTGCGCTATATATATTTTATAGCTCAGCGTTTGTTCTTGTTTTCAGTATTTTTCGAATTACTTTCTTCTCCTACACTTCTATTTGGTCAGCACTCTTCTTGTTACGGACCGAAGACTCACATCCATAAAGTACAGTCATCCTGATCAATGTTTGTACAATCTAATCTTTGTTGCTTTGAAGATTGCTTTTGCTTTAAGAATATTATTCAAGGACACCATTAATTACAATATAAAATATTCGTTGTGTTTTAATCTATGTATCGCAACAATGTCTAATATTTGACTTCAATTTTTACTCATAAAAACGATTTATTAATGGAGTCTCCACATTGTTGCAATTATTATCAATCCCAACATTGAAACCTTCAGTGTCTCAATACGATCACTTGGTTATCGAAACGCGTGTCAGACAATATAATTGTGAGCGTTGGTGTAGTAGTAGTATAAGTAGTATAAAACAGTGTGTTTAGTATGAATATCACCAATGGCTCCAGAAATTCCAACTTAATCTATGGGTTGAAGTTGGTAATGATAAGATGACTCATTAAAACTGTAATATTGCGTCAACTAACCATTTCATCGACAACGTATCAAATTTACTAGGGCCGATCCCTTTTTTCCGCCTCTTAAGCACTTAAAATAAAAAAATGGTGAAGATGTAGTTTTTATTAAGATTAACAAATATTTCCCATGGTTGTTGTATCATTTCTATTATTTCTATTGCCTTTTGAAAAAAAAAATTGAAAAAAAATCATTTACTACGAAAGTGTTCTTCAAGTTTTGGAAACAGCTGGTAATCGCTGGAGCCAAATCTAGAAAATATGGTGGATGGTCAAGTAAGAATCCTGTCTGAGATATTGCGGAGGTCGTGTCACTGAGCGCGTTATCCTGATGAAAGAGAACGCGTTTGTTTAAATTTCCATGACTCATCTATTTCAACTAATCTTACAAGACAACTTTCTTTATTTTGTATATACTACGTTAAAAGACGTTTCTAGTATGCTTGTAGGTATAACAATCATGTTCAGTTCGGCATTTTATCACCAAGTATGTTCAGAATAGATCACTTATCACTTAAATTAAATTCCTAACCCAGGTCGAGATTTTTATTACAAGCTCCCACTGCCGCGTTCCATTTTTGAGAAAACTCCAAATTTAAAGCTTAACCTACAAAATCCTTTTTTTTTATTACTTTAGTTTCGTGCGTTGAATTCTAACTTTATATTTTTCTTTTCATTTATAGACCTTAATTCAGTTGTGTAATAGATTCTAATGTTTAATAATTGTTATTGAGCAGTTACTAGTAATTTACTCATTTACACACACGGATTTTATCCAAAAAGTACAAAAACTGCTAACCTATTACGATCCTCATAAGAATTAATCATAGATAACCATATAAGGGAAATTATTGTTACCAAAAAAAACTGATTGTTGGAATGGTTGAAAAATATAAATCACTAACTATTTTACGTCTTAACTAAGGTCTTCATTATAATATATATGTATATTTAACCAATAAACAAAGTTATAATATCGGTTGACCCTATTAACGCATATCCTATTATGAAGATAGCTTTTGGATTTCATATCTTGATATTTATATACTGCATACACACTCTAGTGTAATATAATGTTATTCGGTTCAAATTGACCTAAAGACCTAGACAATTCGAAAATTCGTGCAAAAATGTATTTACTCGGTATATTCGGCGTCTAGCGCATTGCACTTGACTATACAATTAAACTCTCCACTGTTTAAGACCACCGGGATTACTGATGGTTTTACGCCTAGGCCCATGAGGCACAGGCCTAGGACGGTGTAATTTAAAGGGCGGTAAAATTGTTGCAATCCCAAAACAGTTAACTCGACTCAAAAGAAAAAAACTTGCACCAAGAAATCTTCCTTGATCTGTGCAAATTCTTTCTATTTTTCAAAATAGTTTTCTTGATTCCAGTTTTTTCAGTGTATTAGAAATTCAATTTATTATATCACTTCTTAATTTGTGGGTAACATGTTAATTTTTTAATAGATCAATTATAGTCTTTATTGAGTAATATTCTTGGATAAAGCGTTGTAAAATTACTAAATTTCAATAACTTCTTAAATGAGGATGCTTGTTAAAATCTTTAGAAAATAATGGTTTGGATATAATGAACTGTTGTGATCAATCGTAGATAATGAGGGCAATATGTCAGGTATTCAGACAATAATCCTTTTGCAGATTATGTTCCTTCTGTCGCCCTTTCCTTGAATTAAGTAAGATCATTTGCAGTTGAATCGGTGACAGAATCAGTCGATGTCTTTTCTACTTTACAAGAGCTATACAATTTCTTTACTATATGTGCATTTCGTTGGGAGATCTTGGTGCAGAGTACAGATTTAAGGTCTAAGTGTCTTAGTGACTAGTGACTAAGCGATCTGAAGCTACGAAATTGCAGCGAAAATTACAACATTTAGAAACAGCGATGCTAATCATCATTTGGAATGTAATTTCATATCATTCCAATGCTGCTAGCAAGAAGCTTCAAAAATCTCAGGGTAATTTATCATCCGTTGTATAGATCTATAGTTCTCTGACTTTATTCAAGTTATCTGTCTCTTAAGACTTTGACTCTCAGGTCAAGACAACCTTCTGAATATGAATAAAAAGTCAAAGCACTATCTGGAGTTCATGATTAGTATGGAAACTCGCAAAAAAAAACTGGAAAATTTAGCCAGATGTTCACGAGTAAATGAAAGAACCTGTTTTTCTCTGGACAAGAAAATTTTCGAACAAATATTTCTTACACTATTTTAGACACTCTGTACTGTGTACAATTAGCCGGGCGTAAAAGTGCATAAGAAAAACTTCTATCTATCTGAAATAGATACAAACGAGTTGGAAAATCTTGCCAATAAACTAGTCAGTAAAAATCCTGACGATTTGGAAGAGACGTTAGGCAATGAAGATATTCATCTCCATTATCAACTGGAAAGTTTCTTTGCAAAAACGGCGTATGTAAGTCCTGCACAAAAAATATTACTTTCCCAGAATCTTCGAGATGACTTTGATAAAATAAGTTATTTTGAACGAAAAATGTTTAATCAAAATTAATGAAATCTATTTTATCAATAATGGCGGCGCATCGAACGGCAGCAAGCCTAAATCCGTTACTGATCGATATTATACAATGGGACACGAAAGAGCCCGCTATACACGTTCTGGTTTCCCAGATGAATAATAATGCTACGTAAGTTGGAAGGTAGGTGCATTATTCAACTGGTCGACTTAACTGAATGTATCAATGTATCAAATGGTGACCCCGAGTTATCAAATACTAGGGAATGTTGCAATGGATTATTATTGCTTAAATTTTTTTTTTCTAATTTTTTTCTTGAAAGTTCTGCAGCACTACAGCGCTCACGCACTAGCCGCGCCTGTCTACTTACTTGCATACTAGAGTAGAAAGGATCTTTTCATATAGCTATGATCCGATTACTTCAATCAGTTTCCGAACAAAAATGAATGTGATCATGATCGGTTTAACCCAATCATAGTTTCCGAGAAGGCCTTATAAATTATTGTAATCTCTAAAATCAATGTTTGCATTCACATATTTATAGCAATTATAATGTAGATAATCAAAGGATACCATTGAAACACAAATATTCATCACATTGACAATATCAAATCTTATCATATAATTTATTATCAATTTTATTAATTATTTAGCTACTCTACTTTAATTTCAAAACTTACCATTAATTTGTTCGAATCCACTTGCTACAACTGCTAGTTAGAACGTAAACACAAATCTTATTTTTCATTGACTTTGTTTAGACACTTGAAAAATTATAAATTGGATCTTTATTCTTTAATCAATTTGACTTTAGACTTCATAGGTTCAAAACATTACGAGTAAAATGAAGGTGTACAATGACCAGATTATCGCAGTATACGTTAAACATGTTCCCTTTTACTTCTAGCTTTATTTACATAAATACTAAATGTTAACTATATAACTTTGATAACTGATTAGGAAAATATAAGGCAACATACTTAAAAATAAAACGGAAACTTAATTTCGATCCATAGGTGGCGCAATGGGTGAATATGTTATTTAATTTATTTAGAACTTTTATAATACATACAATATCAAGGAGCGCAGTATCCAACTTGTATCTAAGTTATTAATTGTTTTCGAAAGTGAAGGAGTCTTTATTATTTTTTCAACATAGTTCTACGTTCACTTCACTACACGGGGGTATAAGTAAAGTAATCGAAATAAACATGTTTACTACTCATAGATGTTCGAATTAAGCTATTGCTCATGTGGATTTCATTGAAGTTCGTCAAATTTACCAATAATTTCGGTGTTTTTTCAGGGAATTGTGATTCGAAAGAGATTATATCCAAATCTGTAAATCTGTTTTGGTCATATTATTTCGTAAGTAATTTTCAATAATTTTTAATTCAATGACTTCTTTCGCCTGAAACCTCAGAAATCTTCCAGTTGGCTTTTTTTTCACCAGGAAAAAAAATTTTGAACGAGGTTATTCCATTAAAGAACTGTATTACTCTATACCGTCTATATATTTTACGATAGTTCCTCCTGCACCTATATCTTATTACCTAAGTGCAAGTATTCGATATTCATAGGTTTATCATTAGAAATGTTCGTAGAGAAAACATAATTTTGAATAGCACTTAGGCAATAAGTTAAATTTTCACAAACCGACAAAATCGCATGATCAAGTATTATAAAATGGGCTAAAACGGGCCTTTCCTTAGGCTTCGATATGAAAAATTAAGAAAAAAGTGTGAGGAATATGCAATTTTACAATCGCTAAATTTGCCTAATTTGATGCACCTAGTAACTTATTAGTAAACATCTTGATTATCATTCCGTTTATTTACAAATAAATTTCAAAATAAGGACAAGGGACAGGCAAGTTAGTGAATGTTACATTAAATTAATAGAAGTTTTATAATTACCACAAATAATGCACTAAACAGTTCTGATTTGAGAAATAATCAATTAGAAACGTTTTCAATAACTTTTAATCACACTTATTTCAATTATGTCAGCAGAATTATCCTATGTACAATTAGAAATAAATGAATATATTAAAATAAAATTGGTTTTCCTCATTTACCTTTTTACATACTGGTTTTATCGGAGAAAAATGATGATGCCGCGTCCCTTCAACTTTGACGAAATAATTAATAAGCAAAAAAGCCTCTAGCTATTGCAACCTATGCCACGAAATTTGCTATCAAATGAGGAATGTGGAAGAGTAGAAAATAATAGACCACAAAATTTTGCACTACTCTGTTTTTCTTAAACTATGATGTCGGAAAATTTGGACTTGGGTATTTTGATTTTTTAATAACTATTCAGAATTGAGCATATTTACTCCCCCTAAGTAATATTATTTTAAGAAATACATAGAAAATTTTAATATAAAATCGGTTGCGGCCTTTAGTCGCCCGCGCTGCACACAAGGATTGTCCATGTTAACCAATTCAAATAATAAATTAGGTATATAGTTAAACAATGTTTAAGATTAATATAAATATGCATGTATTAAGAAAAAGAGTTTCGGATAGATTATATACAAACTTTATTGTTTTTTCAATTCTTTCATCAATATTTATAGAGAAAAAAATTATTAAAAATTAAAAAATGTTGTAGGTAGTTTTAACATTTCAGTAAGGCCTCCATATTGCGTAACGTCATAGGTATAAAATAAACTCTGAACATATGATACAAAGTAAATACTACAATTATTCTAAAATAAGCCTTATTATTAAACATTGATCAATATGAAAAATGTTATATAAATCGTTTTTTGTGCCAGGATGTAAAAATACCACGACTAAAATACCTGCAGACAACTGCTCAATGTTTTTATTAAACCTATGACGTCTCAACTGAAAACCAATGAGAATCGTTTTCTTTTATAGTTAAAAAATTGAAAATTAAATTAAATTAAAATAAACAGAAAATGGACACTTTTAAAAAATGCAAGTTCCCTATTGATAGTTACATTCTCAAGAGATGCGATTTTTTTTAAATGCAAATACAAAATGTCTATTTTGCATTTAAATACCCTAAAAGTTCTTTAGGAGATTTACTTTGCATTATTAAAGTTACTCATACTATAACTAGGTGACCGAAAGCATCTAAAATTTACTGAGAAGTAGCTGATGGTACTCCAACGAGCACTTGCCTAATTCGGTGGAATTCATATTACAATTGCATAGCAGATATCTTAAAAGTCCAAAAAGCCATAAATGAAGAACGAACTTCCAAACCGATAGTTGAAGCCATCAGAAGCTTATAAGTTGAAAATTAGACATATTATGGATGTCTTCAACCTTAATTAATAAGAATCTAAAAATTTCTAGATTTATAAGAAATGGACAACTCAGAATATTGTGGGGCATTGATCGAAATGATAACAGAAAGTATTAGTATTCAAAACTGTTTTGAAAAATATAATGTAGAATACCCAAGGTATACATTACGCTAAAGTGGATGTTGAAAAATTAGAAGGAGCGACTGTTTACTAAAGAAGTCAGGAAAGGGGCATTTGACCCACCATATTAAAGTGAGAACAGGTGAGCTGATAACATTTAAACTAAATCAGAACATTTGTAGAAAGAAAGTAATTATAATCGGAAATTAACTTATGCTCCTGAAAAGTAATAAATCATATTTTTATCTTTTTGAGCTTCTAGCGCCAAAGACATTTGTGTATGCTCCAAATGAAATATATAAATATGAAATCAACTACAAAGAGTTTTACAGATTGAAGAGGCTCAAATATTCTTGCTTATTTGATTAAGTTCTCTTCATTACCACCCTTCAGCTTTGAATCTCTCATGTAGCACAATTATTTTAATATTTTTTAAAACTTTATATAATGTGTAAAACTATGTATTCAAGAACCCTAAGAATATTTTTTTGGAGGATCGTAATAATGTACAAAATTTCCTTTCAAAATAAAGTGTACAAAAGATTTGACATCTTGACATAGATGCCGTTATATCTCAATGATGAAGCGTTGGATCTGAGTTTAGAATTGTTCATGGTTTATTTATATTGAGATTTCAAGAAACTTCAAAGAAAATAGTCTCACGAATTAGTTGACATCCGAATTTCGAAAAAAATAATTTAATCAAAATAACTATTATTTCCTCCACGAAGTAACAGGTCGCACTCCATTATCGTGTTATTGTAACGAATACAGATTGAAATACGCTTTATTATATATCGTTTAAGCATAACAGGGAATTTCATATCCAAAATTTTCATATTTTATACCTCACAAATTTCTATAAAAAAGTCTATGGAATTCCTAAACACCCTATATAATAAAAGGAATATTAATGTCTTATTAAAAGTGAGATAAGAAAAGCTTAAATAGCTACCTAAGCCTATACTTTTATCTTGTATTGATAGTATGTACTGTATTTTAATTTGATGCGATGCCCTATTTAAATAATAATTAAGCAACTATAGATTGCAATGTAATGTTACATACATATTGAAATTATGTCAATGACATTTTTTTCCTAAAAATACGAATTGAAAGTGCAGAATATCAGCATAAAATTATAAAATGATTGTTTACCTTCAATGTATTTTATAGTTCCAAATGCCAAGCACCCATTAAAGCTCTGAACTTCAATGTCATAAGTTCCAAGC
Organism: Diorhabda carinulata; assembly: GCF_026250575.1. NCBI lineage: Eukaryota > Metazoa > Arthropoda > Insecta > Coleoptera > Chrysomelidae > Diorhabda > Diorhabda carinulata. The sequence goes on along the minus strand of NC_079472.1, from coordinate 45,596,619 downwards.
TGATTTGGGAATCCTTGAACAAGTTAAATGAGCTAGACAACAAGACGAATTTTACCCTCCAAATGGTTCCTGGACAGAATGTAGTGAAGGGAAATTAAATAACAGACTTCCTGAAGCAGGGGCCTATAAATCCTTCGTAGGACCTGAACCCTTCTGTGGAACGGGCTAGAGGACAATAGAAAAAAACATTAGAAAAAATGTAGATATGAGAAAAAATGATTAGTGGAATAATTTAGAGAGACTAAGACTGACATAGTTCTGCAATTAATATAACCAAAGATCTATTGAACCTAAGTAACAACAACAACAATCTTAACTATTAATAGGAATCTTGTCAAAGTTTTACCGCCTCTTTTGACACTTGAAGACACTAGGGTTCGGCAAAGATGCAACGTATAGAACGAAACATATGTCCACATGATATTGAAGGATGAGAGGCTACGGAACTACAGAGTACATTTTACACTTAAAAGCGTCATTCCACATCCTGAACTTCTTGAAAGGAGTAGGATTAGTAGATCAGCTATAAACTTCCCGTGCCACAGCAAAAAATAGGATACAATAGATCTTTTAGGTCGCAGTCTATTCGACACCATGAATTACACACATACACTTAGTGTTCCACTATGATAATGCAAGGCCTCATACAAATAGTGGGAAATTAGTGGAGCTTGGCTGGAAAGTGATGTCATATGATGTCCTCATACAGCCCTGATCTTGCACCATCTGATTACCATTTATTTAGAGGTTTCGAAGCTAATATTCAACTCTTTCACTGTTTTGTTATTCTCATAATCCACTACTCAGTAATTATATCAGTGAAGAATTCTATTATATCACTTTGTCATTTTTTCTCGATCATGTGCATCATGGCGTCTGTAGAATAAATATTATTGATCATGAAACGTTAAAGATCATTCTTCCACCAAAATTCATCAACAAAATCCACTTTACTGTGAACCCCATTAAGCAAATTCAACTATTCATATAATTCTTCCAAAAAAGAAAATTGAAATTTGACTAGTTCTGAACAATAAAAAAATATTATCTTGAGTATTTTCCTCAGGATGTGTATTTGGCCCCAGTTTTTAAGTAGTATTTAAATAACAAGTACTTAGATTAGGTGAACAATTAGTATTAAATTAGCCACCGGCTTTTTAACGAACGACGTTAAAATGAATAAAAAAGATGAAAAAGCTGGAAACACCTTATCAATTAAATTAATAATGAAAACTAAACAAACTAAAACTAGTCTCCGACACGATTATACAAGAACAATAAAAAAAGTTTCAGCAACAAATAAATTTATTGAAAAAATTTAAATTCGCATTAACTGCGTATATTACAGATAATCCAGTCTTATCTGTGGAAATCCGGGATGGTTGCAGCCCTCAACTGAATTCCCACTTGTTGGAGTGGTACAACGCCTTGTCCTGTTGCGCGTGAATCGTTACGTGTTTTGTATGACAAACCAAAATTACCAGTATCATCCAGTTTATTTTAAGGGAGTAGTACCGGTTAAAATTTTAAAAAATTGATTTTTTCACATTTTTCGAATACTTTTACTTTCAAAAGACGTCTAAAATTTCATAGCGACAGTTGCTCCCAAACGGCGTTTTTTAATCTGCGCTGATTTATTTTTTGTAACCAATCGACTGATTTTTTTAATTCTTTGTGTGTTTTTTATTTGATTTGTTGTATTTTACCGTAATTTACAAGAAAATTGAATAAAAAATTAGCCATAGGAAAAAAGTGAAAAAAAATGTCAATTCTACATATTCTTTTTAACAGCCGCCAATTTGTTTTGTTTTTCAATTTCTTATTCAAAGATGGTAAATTACGATATAAGCTACCTTCCTAAGCTTTTTGAATTTTTTGTTTCATATTTACCAAATTCTGATTATCTCAGCGCAGTCTTAACTTTGACGCCCTCAATAAAATAATGTTAAAGAAAAAAAATTTATTTATTACCAAAAAATAATAAACAAAAAGTTTTATTTGGAAATATAATGAAGAAAACGAGCAAAAAAATATTTAATTATGCGTCATTATTTACCTTTATTACCTGTACTAGTCCCTTAAAAGAATTTATATCTGTTGTACGCTGTTCATCACTTTTTTGCTTTGTTTTAATGATTTAGGTAAGCTTAATTTTACAATTTTATTTGGATACGATGAATCGACCCGTTTTAAGGAATTATTATCTTCTCATTTATTGTGCAGCGATGCATCTAGACTTCGTCCAATGTTCAACCAACGTTGGAAGATGAATGTTGGCGCAAACGTTGGACGCAACGTGTAGTACCGACTTAAGGCTGTCTGTTACTTGGGCTGAATTTACTCTCGCAGCTCTTCATTTATGTACACGTACCTCCTAATAGAATTCTGTTTTCTAAAGCCATGTTTGAATACTTTTCAACCAGATATTTAAAAAAACTTAACCTAACTTAACTCCAGTTAAGTTTATTAACTAGATCTATGTAAAAGTAGTCTGTTATAATATCTAATTATTTTGTTGACAGAACATGTTTTTTTGTTGCCTAATTACAGGTTGAGGGGACAACTGGGCAAATAAAACAAATTCAATTATCATAATAATACTTAATACAATGACAAATACTTATCTATTGAAAACATAAATAAAAAGAATAACAGATCTTTTCATAACACACATCATATCGTTTCTATATTATTTTATATTGATAAAGAATATAACATAATATCGAAAATGGAAAAAATTAGGAGTCACCAGGTGGCGCTGAATTTGGCTTCTATAGCGATAAACAACAATACTGTAAAAGTGTTTGATGTTTAGTTTTTTATGTTTTTAGCGTTTTGGCTAAGATTTTCTTTATTTTTTCATTATTCGTTATTTCCTAAACTTGTTTGTGTGGTTAGAACAAAAAGTTGAAGTAATTGAAGTATCCCTTTTTAACATCATGGAATATATTGGAGTTTGTATCTACAGAGGTCAGGTATGACTTCCCAGCCTCATGAGATAACAATTAATCTGATTGATGTAGTTATAGATTGGAAATGCAATTGTTCATGTAAGTACGGGAGAAAGAGACTTGAACATATAAGCACTTTCACCGTTAAGTGTGTATTACTTTACTATTTAAATTTTAAATAACACTTTCTATTATTGATAAAACAAAAACATTAGTTCGTACTCTGGCTTTGTTGTTCACCCCTATCAAAGTTTGAAAGAAAATTAACAGATGTCGCCCACTCCGTAATTTTCGCGAATATTTTGTTATCCTGAAGAATCTTTGACAAATCTTTCCAAGCCGATCTTTTTCAATTGACCACTGTAGAACGAATTGAAATCTAACCTGAAAATTAAAAATCAATTATTTCACAGCAAAGACATTGTAAACCACCTCACCACTGGACTTTGTCGATTAGGTTATTCTTGGGTTATTGGGAACATAAGGACGACCATCTATCGAAGGACAAAGAGCAAGGATTCTAATAACAAATAATAGGAATGATTATAGGGTTAGTATTGGTAGGAGACTCCCTTCAGGTGATTTTCATTGATTTATTATTAATATTTTCAGTTACATAAGTATTTTTTTAACAGTTTCAGGGGTAGTATTAATAAGTTCCTAAAGTACATATTTTAATGAGAATAACTACGGGTTATGGGAGATTAACTCTGATATAAAATCTCCAAAACAGCCCAAAAGAATAGTTGTTCAAGAAATTGAAGTAGACGGTTTAAGGTGGAAAGTCGTCAGGAATATTTGTGGATGACGAGTTACAGTACAGTAGGGTTATCTTGAGCCTATATACATTGGACTTTCAAATTAATTCAACCATTCAAACATATTCAAGAATGAGAAACAACTAAAATAATTCAACGGGAAATATACACAACAAATCTATAGCATATTAATGAAGAAAAAACTTGATTTACATTATTTTCATACAAATTCATAGTTCATAGATAAGATTCATTTTATTATTAATTTACATATAGAGGAAATGAAATAAGGTGAGGCTAAATTGCATTCCTACTGTTAATATATCTTGCAATGCTGAGAATTAACTACTGTTTTAAATTTAAATGGAAACACTTCATTCGTTTAATCACTGAGAATTAAAAATTTATATGTTCAAAAATGTATTCCAAACAATAAGATGTATGGATTAAATTGAAAATATTACCTGTAAAGCAAATTGAATAATCTCTCGTGTTCACTGGTGTCTCTATTAAGTTCATTGATTTGGTCTAATAATCTTATTAAAGCTCCAGAAAATGAAACGTCGAATATTGCAATTTTTTCTTTAAAACTAAGAGTAGGTTCAGTGGGTTCGCAATTTCCTTGAAATACTAGTTCATTCTGAAAATTAAAGAAAACACAAAAATAGGTTAATGCAAGGTATCATTTTGTAATCGAAAGATACATTTTCAATTATGGCTTCAAGCATTAGAGGTATACGTTTTACAATAAATTGATGAAATAACTCTAAGCAATAATGTAAAAGTTATATAAAAGTCATACACAGTAAATGATAAAGAATAAGTAACTCACATCACACATTAATTTTAAATAGAAGGAACATACGATATTAGCATACTCAGTGTGATCTTAAATTACAAAATCTTAAAAGATGTACATTTTTCTCTTTCTAACGCGTTACAAAAGATTGATAAGTTACAAAATTATGCATGCAATTTTTTTAAATGTAATGTAAAATGTGAAATCTATTTCATTGGAAGATGAAAACAGAGTTGAAAAATTAATTGGACCGAAGTCTAGTCAAACCATACAAAAATGTGTTTTGAAAATCAAGAAAATGTTGATTTGGGATTTGTTATCCGTGAAACTAACAAAGAATAATGATTTACAAGTTTCACATATTTGTGGGCAAAACTTCATATTTTCAGTTATGCATATCTCACAAGAAGACAGCTATTTCTATTAGCAATTTACATTAAGACCTCAATTTTAAATCGGTCATCCTTTGCATTCGCCTGATCTACCACAATGCGATTATTGTTTAGTTCAAATCGAGAGCAGTAATGGGTCAACTGGGTACAACTGACTACTAAACAATTGCAAGGACTTGTTCGGTCCTAAAAGTATAATATCTTCAGATAAATCGCCTTTCACAATAAAATTAGTATTTTTGTAAAATCCCGAATTTAAATACATTTGATTTATTAAAAATTATGTTGGAATTTCTGAAACCGTCGGTGATATTCATACTGAGCACACTGTTTACAGTACCACTACACCAATACTCACAATTTCAGCTTATACCTTCAGTCTCTAAAGATGATAACTTGGTTATCGAAAGTGTTGGTTTAGTGGTAGTGTAAACCGTGTGTTCAGTATTATTAAAAATTCTTAACACTCTCACTTTGTATAAATTTTCAAAATAGATTCACTATTACAAAACATTTAAATTGTTTTGTTCTGGATGCAAATATCATCGTCATTACAGTTCATGCAACTGAAAGACATTCTTCTCGTTCTATATCTACAAAATACTAACTTTAGACCAGATGGAAAAAAAAGAAAGTACAAATAATATAAACATAAATGAATTTCGAAAAAGCAACAAATTACATTAATTTAAGGTCATTAATCGCATCTAATATTTTGTAAATTATTTTGCTAAAATTTTTAATTTGCCGCTGATAAACATGAAAATCGTTCAAATAATGCAACAACTTTTAATTCTCAATAAGAAGCGATAAAAATTTCGACTACGTTTTCCTGTGAAGTATGAGTCTATTGCGTCTCGAGATTCAGTTGTTTATTGTTCTCTAGCCTCAAATTAGTTTTAAAACCCCACATTCCAACTTTTAATTCAATAAGTTTATATATTTTATGTGACTTTCAACAGCATCATTATAAATCAAACTTACTGATAAAAAAAGTGAAGTAATGGAAGGTTATAAATTATAAAAAAGCTTCTGGTTAACATTCTGTACATTTTATACAGAATCGCCTCTGTACTACTTTAGTTAGTCAGTAGAAACCTACGCCACATTTGGAATATGATACTAATCAATACTAATATAAAAGATCAAATATTTTTATCACTATCTCTAATAACATGTATACAGAGCTTATAGTTAAGAATTTTATGGTGTGAACGAGTGCTGTGCAATAACAATAAACGATAACATCACATTATAAAGCAAGCTAATTAAACTGAAAATGGGAAATTTGCCAATGCCAAGCTTGCTTGTTATACCTGTGTAGAAGATTCGTATAAAGAATTGGGCAATGTACCCAATTCTGCTTCCACAAAATATCGATGCATCTGCTGTTAATGGTGCAAAAAATAAAAAGATATTAGTTTGGAATTTTAACTAAATCTATTCGTTACAACGATATAATAATTATTTTACAAGCGTTTCAAGTGATTACAACAAACTGGGTATCATATAATAATATTTTATTATCAATTTTTTTACATAATGTGATCTAAGAATAAACGAACTTTTATTTTCTATTTAGAAAGTTATAATTTTCTTTAATTCTAAGCTATCGTTATGTTAAAAAATAAGCAAATATGATTTTTTTTCAAAACTTGGTGTGAAATCTACTAAAACACTGCTAGCTTGAAAACAATCCATATTTTTTGATTCGGTAATAGACTTGTGAATAATAGATTAGTTACATTGAAAGACTTCATACTTGAAAGACCAATCAAAACCAAAATAAATGTTACTTTTTAAGAGGCAAGAATCCAGAACATGTTGATAAACTTGTATGTTTACAAGGGCATATTGTTCACAAGGAATTTGTTGCAGAAAGTGAAACTGTTAAAAGATAACAATATTTACATTGCTTTAAATTTTTTGTGTTCTAGTCAAATATCCTAAAACAAAACAGCCATTTTTATTGGATATAATGCAAATCAGATTTGTGTCATTAACCACACCTCATATTTTCCTGATTCATCACTGTGTATTTAATTTCTTCTACTCAAGTGAGTACTGCAATGAAAGAAGCTATACAAGCAGTTATGGAATAGGTACCAAAAACAGAGTTAAACAAGTTAATTGATATATAGGTAGAGCCATACTTCGTTTATTCGATAAAAATTTCGATTATTTTCAGGTTACACTGTGTACATAAACAAATAATTTAGAAATGAAAAAATTCGAGAAAAATATAAAAGCCTTATTATTTTGTACAAACAGAAAGCAAACCCATCACAAGTAATGTAATCTTAAACAAAAGAGGAATATCCCAAAAATTGTTAAGCTATACTCAGAAAAATTATATATATATATATATATATATATATATATATATATATATATATATATATATATATATATATATATATATATATATATATATATTGACAAAACCACCTCAGAGTACATACAAATCACTTTTATATGCATTAAAATGTGAAACATTTGGCAAACACTTATATTTATTTTTCCAAATGTAGTACCCAGTTTGACATTTCTAGATATAAAACTATACCCAGCATTACTCAACCACCATCTATACCTTCTCTTCTCAGAGTACATACAAATCACTTTTATATGCGTTAAAATGTGAAACATTTGGCAAACACTTATATTTATTTTTCCAAATGTAGTACCCAGTTTGACATTTCTAGATATAAAACTATACCCAGCATTACTCAACCACCATCTATACCTTCTCTTCATAAATTAAAGCAAAATAATCTATAATAATATTAAATATTTACCTGCACAAATTCACAAAATTCTTCACAAATACTCAATAACTTCATAATTGTACTTAGAATCGGCGGAATAGTTAACATGCAGTCTTTAAGACAACTGTTCAAAAAGTCCCAATGGCATGAAAGTATTTCATCTACATTTTGAACCTGGAAAACAAAGACAGCATAAAAAATAGCAAAATACAAAATAGAATCTAATTTCTTCAACTATTTAACTATTAAATATCCGTATTTATATTTAATTGCTAATTTACTTCATTTTAACAGTAATTTAATAACTAAGCACTGGCACCATAGATATAATTGGTATTAAACATGTCCAGTACTTTAAAACAACATATGAAATGAACTCACCTTAGCTATTTTATTCAAAAATGTACACCAATGAGGCTCAATGACTTCCACCATCATGTGATATTCTAAATTTTGTATACAATGTAACATTCTCTGTCTCAATGCAAAAGCCGCTCGGTAATGTTGAGCATCATCAAATGGAAACTTCTTCGCCACCTTATTAGATTTCCAAACTTGACAAATCATTCTCTCGATATATTTGCAATAAAATAAATGGCGAAATATCATTTGATAACAGGCTAATGATTTTCTATTGAGAATTAGTGACAGAGGCCAATGAACTTCATAGCTAAAGGAGAATGACTGGATCATCAATAATTTCTCTTGTTCAGCAACAGACCAATATACTACAAAAATATGACAAGAATTTTTGAAATTTATTTGAGAAAAAATTTCGGTTTAGAAAGAATTTTAATGAATATTAAGAAAAAGTAGTAATATACTAAATTGGTTTGGTATAATCTGTCCTTATTCTCATATTCAAACCCTTTCTATTGACAACAATTACAGACAATGTATGTACCTTGTTCCGAATTGGTTTGAATACTAAGAATCTTGAACATCTGAAATTGCAAATCGTATGGCAATAATTCAGTTCTTAAATCATCCTTATAAGGATCATCAATGGCACTCGATAATCTTAATGCCAAATCCATTAGGGATTCAATACAACTTTGATGAACATCAACTGAATATTTTCCCAACTCCTTTTCGCATAAACCGAGAAAAGTGACTATGAAATCGCCTTGATCAAGTAAAAAATAATGTTTAACTGATTTTAACCTTCCTAGGAGATCTTTTTCTTTAATAACTAAATCTAAAAGTGTCTGACTGGCAAACATATAAGCTTTTTCAATAGCTTCTATATAATGTTTTTCTTCTATTTTGTACTGAATTGGCAAGACTTTGTTCTTAACTGGTTTCCCTAAAAAAATCAATTGCTAATTAAATTTGAGTATCAAATAAATTTGAGTATCAAATAAATTTGAGTATCAAATAAATTTGAGTATCAAATAAATTTGTGGGTTTTCTTACCACACTGTCTAATCACGTTTAAGTATTTTCCAGCTTTAAGAATAATATCTGCTACTGGTTCTAAAAACTTGGGTATTCTCTCTCTACAAACCGCATATTTCTTTTCCCAATAATCAGCTGAATAGTCAACAGGCATATCTTCTCTTTGAACTACCTCATTATCTTCAATCAAAAACTGAAATTTTTTAACAAAATCAAATTGTATATATGGATATAAAAATACTTCAATTTATTTATAATATATAAGAAACAGGATGCTAATTTTTTTTATATCTCACTTGAATTAAAAGTAGAATTATAAAGAAAATATAGAAGATAAATAAAATGATAATGAAAATTACTACAGCAAAGTTTATAAATAAAGTGATGAATTTAGGTAGATAAGTAGATGCATTTATTGGCCCTTTTATAAGCTGATATGCAAGGATATAATGCAGATGTCACTAGGGAAACACATTATTGTCTTCTTAGTAACAACATTATCAACGTAAATATCAATAACGACCACAGATTCGATGTGAGTACTACTATCAAATACTTAACTGGTACAATAGTTACAAGTATCCTTGATAAAGAATTTTATCTTTAGAGTAATTTTTATGTAGTAATCTGCCTCTGAATGCATTTCTTGACAGTAAGTGACACTTTGAAAGTCAACATTTCCATACCATGAAATATTCTCTTTCAATTAGAAATAAAATTGTTTACAAACCTCGTTTATTGGATCTGATATTATTCCTCTGTATATCCACATTCCTAACATTTTCATATATGGATAACAAGCTGCTTCCATCAATTTTAAACATAATAATTGAGCTCTTTCGTCACCAATTGAACCAACAACATGATCATGAAGTAAACTCAAAACTTTCCCCCCTTTTGCGTCTGACTAAAAAAGAAATTCGACATTAAGTAAATAACAAATTTTTAAATATGTGTTTTTGTACATATTTCATTATTTTGAACTGAAGACCCAAAAAATAAGAAGAAAATATTCAACTATTACAAATATTTCAGAATTAGTGTAGTGAATTTTTTTTTTCGTTTAATCTTTAAGTTTTAGTAGTAAAATTATGAACCTTATTATAATGTCATTATAGGTCTCCTCTATTAATATGTTTTCGTAAAAGTTAAAGTTAACTTCACATGGGTTACATTACATCCTATTTTGTCTGATCTTGTATTTTATCAATCACATGAAACTGTAGTGCATAAACAGACAAAATATCATAAGAAATATTATTTTTATGTAAAAAAATAGCTATGACTATATTTCTAGAAAACTTTAATAAAGGTATAATTAAAAACGAGCAATTTTCAAAGCTGTACCTAAGCTAAAATGTGATAGAAATATGTGGCTACGAATTTTCATATAATGAAGAAAAACATATGAAGACAATGTAGACACAATATAGGATCATAAAATCTGTAAGTAGGCTATTATACACTAACGATGTGGACTTAATAACAAATTCTAAGAATGAAATCCAAATAATGAACATCTGAGTGTAAATCAATATTATTAAAACCAAAGTGATGGTAATAAAAAAGAATTGATAGATATAACAACTAAAATACATAATATCTTGGAAGTATACTGAAAAAGACAGAAAAATAGATTCCGAAATAGTTATCACAGTGATTCAACAACAAATTTTTTTGTAAAAAACAAAACAAAGCTGTGACAGGAAAATATAGATATGGATGTGAAAATATATGCAATTTCAAAATCTCAGTGCTATTCGGAAAGTAAAAAGAAGTTACCTTTATAAAAAGAAATATTTATTTTTTGGTCAACATCAGATACCTTACTAATTGTTGAGGCTATGTTAGCTGCAATCCCCAAACTCTGCATATTTCTCTGAACATAAAACCAAAGTTTTTGTATACTCAAGTTTGATGATCTGAATTCACTTTCTAGTTGTATTGTAAAAAGCTAAAACAAGAAACAATGATATTTTATATACTTCTATCATATGTAATCAGCAATAGTACCATATGTTCTTTGATGATATTTTGCATTGCTTCAGCCAAAGCGTTGTTCACTTGTCCGAATTCAAATCTCATTTTTTCTTCGGTAAACCTTTGGATTATAGAATAATGACTGGCTAGTGGTAATATTTGTTTAATTAGTTCTCTAAGTGATAAAGGAACATTATCATTTATTTTAAATGTTCTGGGACCATACAGATCCTTCAATTCTTCTGGTTCAATGTAACCTCCTGGTAGACCTGAAATTTTTTTGATTGCCACACTATGTGAAATTTCTTATTAATCAATAATACATTATCAAGAGATTTTAGATTGATAAGTGAATACCAAAAGAAGAAGTATATACATAGACTGGTATTAAACCATATCAAATAAACAGTTAAAACAATTTCAATAAATTTAACAACAAAAAATTAAATTATTTATAGTGAAAGATCAATTAAAAAGAACATTTCCAATGAAATTGGATCAGATACATAAAGTCATCAATGTAATGGAGTGTGCACCAGAAGAAAAATAAATCTACAATGTTTCTAGATTTGTACCAGGCCTTTCACAAAATTCAACATATAAGCTTGATCTATAAACTATACAAGACATATTTATACACAGATAAACTATAGAACAAATATTCTGAATTGATAGAAATCAATGCACACCAGATCAATATTTCAGGGTCTATTAAATTATGTTAAGTTAGTTTCCATAACCAAATTAATTTTTTTCAAGACTTCCGACACTTAACAAAATTTAAATGAGTATTTATATACCAATCAAATATATTACCTATCAAAATATTCAATATATCTTCAATTAGTATATTTTCTTGTGACACTGCAGGTACTGTTGGAACAGATTGATGACTAATTGTAGGAGAAAAATCCCAGGTCATGTTCGGACGTCTTTGCACCCATGAGACTACTGTAGGGGTGCTTGCTAAAGGAACTGTTGGTGTTGTATTTAATATAGACTTCAAAGAGTCATCTTTGGTTGATTTTTTTGTTACAGCCTTTTTCAAACGATTTTTTATCTAAAAACAATATTTCATATTTGAAAAATATCATTTAAATTTCAATAACATAAAGTAAGAAGAAATATCTTGAAGAAAAATTATTCAATAAACTTATTATTAACAAACTATAAAAATACATGTATATATAAACCAAAATCTTAATATTACATGACTCACTTGGGGTAAATTATCTTTAGTTAATTCTGTTGTTGCTGATAGTGATGGTCTATTACTCTTAATTAAAAATTCCTTTAAACTGATGTCCTGTGATATGTGATCAAGTAACTGAACAAAAGCATCTAACGAATCCACACTAAAATAAATTAATTTGATAACATGTATAAATACTTGAGAGGCTCAATGTAACATAATCTTAAAATTTTTTATTACTATACTACTGTGAGATTTTGTACATTAAATCACTAAATCAGTAAAACCAAGATATGTTGGAGATATAGAAATATATAGTTACAATATAGTAGATGTGATGAAAGAGAAAAGCAAAAATATTAATGTGGTGTTTTTTATTTTAACAAAAAAAAATACAAAATTCTCGAAGCGACTGTGGAACATAATATTCATATAAATAATAATCAGAATTGTTTGAAATCCTAATGAAAAGTGCAGTAATGTTTAAAACGTTACTTACTTCTTATCTTTCAAGTCGTTATATTTGGCCAGGAATGCACTTGAATCTGGAATATCTTGAGAAAGTCTTGCTAAATGATTCTGGGCAATTACTATACAACCACCTGAATCTACTGTTTGGCTTTCTTGTAAATATTCAACCAACTTGTTGGGATTGACTTTGCCACTAAATAAAGAAAATAAATTTTTAATTTGTATAATTTGAATATAAGTACGAAGACTGACCCTAAAGTGTTAAGTAAATCAGCTACAATGTGCTGTAATTTAAATTCACTCATTTCAAAGTCTTTTTTGAATTTCAATAAAAACGTTTAAAAATAGCAATTTTTCAAATGTCATTGTCAATTGTCTAGTTCTGTAATCTGATTGCTGTGGGATAAAAAGATATAGAAATTTATATTCCGTTTTGCGCGATCAGATTCTAGGTACAACTAAAAGGATTTCGACTAATAATTTTCAGTTTATTAAGGTTAAGGATGTAAATACAAATAACCTTTGCTATACAGACTCCTAGTTTACAAAGTCGCCTTCAAGCCAGTATGGACCTATGGGATCCAGTTATGTAGAACAGCAGCCAAATCTCACCCATAGATCAACCAAATGGACGGTGATCGTTTTGGTTGAAACAACTATATTGAATGATTTCGAAAAATAACTGGACGAATGATATAATTAGATAACCAGTAATGAAATCAGGAAAGATCTCTAAGTGAATTCTGACAATGCAGAAATAAGTGCCTTCAGTGAACGCTATTTAAATAGACTTAAAACCACCCGAACGAGCTAGCAGTGATTCTACTTGACAACAGTGAAGAAACCCAAAGATTAGAAAGAAATAAACTATTGGACTTGCTGTATCGTTTTTAAAAATATATATTGAGTTATATTGTTTCCTACATGGTACATACACGTGCAAAATAATTATCAAAGAAAACAGTGAGGAATAATGTCGCTGGACATCAATCCTAAACGTACTTATACTACACAACAAATAACCAACTTGCTACTTATAGTACTAATTAAAGTATACATTTATATATTATTTCCTATATAGGTACTGATTGCATGTAGTAATAGTTTCAGAAAACTTGATTGTAATTAGAACTGAAATATTCAGGTAAAATTTTAAGTGAATGGGAGATAAATTTTAATGATTTTATTAGAAGTTATTCTTAGAGTGTCATATATTTTCAGTTTAGGTATAGAGGTAATGTTACATGTGAAGTTTAAATATTTTATAGTGTTTTATAAATGGTCGCCTTCATTGGACGAAGCGCTTAGGGCCAATTTTACAACTGAAATTTAAACTTCAAACATCGATTTAAACTACAGATACCGTTTTTTTCAAGGTTTATAGATGACAACCGACAAGCTTCGGTTTAACCTTTACCGGTTCTGAATCAAGTTTAAACTTTTGTTTAGTGTAAAACTGGGAATTCCAACCTTACCTGGCTTTTTCAAATTGTTCACGATATCACCTTGAAGAGTACAAAGCTCATTTGAAATATGGACGGACCGAAAAATCTAGTATTGCCGATCACTCTGCCAGTCATAATCATTATATAAATATTAATAATGTAAAATTGTTCAAAAAAATGTATTGCTAAATGTAAAAAAAGTTTACATAGGGACAGACGGCCAATTCTTTACAGCCCACTCTATAGTTTACTAGTCAAGGAATAAATGTGAGGATTCCCGCCAAGGAGGCCCGCTAGAATTAATTTTGTCAGACGAAGTTTCATTGTTGGGAAAATTCAGGTAATTGTGAGGGTCGATGTAGTGGTAGTGTATGAATATCACCAAAGGTTCCAGAAATTCCAGCTTAGATATCACCTTAAGTAAAAGTTTTGGTTTGGCTAAAATGACTGAAGATATGCACTTTTTATTAGATGAACTCGACGATGATAAGAACAAATTATCAACGTTGTCGATTTATTCAATTCTAATGTACTATTAGAGTTTAGGTTATATTTCTGCTAAGGTGACAACTGACAAAAATGTGGCTTCAACTGTGAACTGCAATATAGAGAACTTTGTTTATTCTTGTCTTATACCAGCATTGAATCCATAGTTTTAAATTTAGTTTAATCTCCATTTTTATCCTAATTTACATTGTGTGATGATCTCACATTAACTTCTAGCACAAAAAGCTCTTCCGAATCAATATAAAGGATATTTCGGCAAAAAAACAGCTGCAACTTGTGGTGTGAGTATATTGTCAGAAATGAAGTATATCTACCCAAAGGTTTCTGATCTGTGTTGATTATTCCGTATCAATGGTGAAAGAATTATAAAATTTTCGCAACTAAAGCAAGAATTATTTAAAGATTTTTTTCATAATAACAAGTTTGCTTATTCAAAAAATGTTATTTTTGTGTAACGTTAAATTATATAATGATAAAATGAAGTGAGATCGATTGATATTGAGTTCATAAAATGGTATAATTTAATGAACTAACCTAATCAAATAGAACCTAACATTTACGTTGATCCATATTACTGATGAGAACTTGGTAATGATATGTTCCCTTCCAGCTGATTTATATTTCGAGACTATGACTGTTTAAGAACTTATACAGAGTCATAGCCATATGATAGGATTATTTTTACCCTATTATAACAGTGCATAAATTCGACACTTCTATATAAGTGGGTGAATCCAATCTTACTATAACACTACTTTTAGAAGTGATTGATCCCCTTAAATGGGACTTTTCGCAAACTAACCCATAACGAGAGAGTTTTTAAACGACGCGTTCTATGGAAATTTAAAACTGAAACGTAGCCTACAAAAACCTTTTTTTATTACTTTAGATCCGTGCATTAAGTTATAACTTTATAGTTTTTTTTGTGTTTATAGACCTTAATTCAGTTTTAAAAGGATTCCAATGTTCAATAATTGTTACTGAGCAGTTATTAGCGACATCATAGACATCCTTAAAAATGGTCGATGAACTTTATGTTCTGCGAAAATTTTTTCCAATATTCTTCGCACCAATAGCTAAAAAAGAACGACAGATCATATTTTTGGATTATTAAAATTCCAAACAATATTGGTTAGGTTAGGAATATTTGGGGCTAGTTTACTGAAGAACCACGAAAAAAACCCTACTCCAGTTTTATCCATAAATCAACACTTTGTCGTAGCATTTTGTGGAGCAGGCCGGCGCTCTCCTACACAATCGGCGCAATCTTAAACTTTGTAAGTTTGTCAATACTAATCCTATCGACTTGAAATAAACATCATTATTCTTGTACAATTAAATTGCATTTATTTTCATTAAAAAAGAATTTACTTTTTTTAAATTTTCCATCCCATTGTATATAAAAAAGACAGTATGATTATTATAAATTTTATTGAAGATATAAAAAAATAATCACATATTTTGTGGAAAAGGCACTAGTTAACAGTATTAAATATGTCTATAAATGCATGTTACATTCAAACTAATAACAGTTTGATCTTGGGATTAAAATGTTTTTATAAAATAATTATGTGGAGTAACTTTAAGTAATATTAATTCCATAAGACTTCTAAAATTGTCCGTAGTTATCAAAATGGTACATTTGCTTTGATTATTTTAGACTCTATAACATTGAACAAGTAGTTTTTGGAAACATGTAATGATCAAATTTTAGTAAAATTATACACCAGATGTAAAGAGAGAAACTCTGAGTGCATTTCTTCATCTCACACAAATAATTTTTGTTTAACTGTAAATGTAACCTTTTTTTTTTAATTTCAATTATTGTTAATCATGTTTAAACGTCTGCAGTGTATGAAATGAAATAATTTGTTCATATCTTTATTGATACCATGATATTAATCCTTTTATAGCAATTCATTTAGTCTTGTTTTCAAAAGGTTAAACGGCATGCACAATTTTTAAAATTTCTTGTAGAGCAATTGACTTCTAATCTTGAAGATGTTGCATCAACTAAACCAAATTTGAAACATTTACAAAAAACCGGATCAATTTTTTGTTCTAACTGTTCTAAGATAATATCCCAAAGAGATGGGAGAAAGGCGACTCAGTGGGATGTGTACGAGAACCACCAATGTACCTGTACAGTTTCAACTTATAACATTGAAATATACTTTGTTTCGGTTTTATTTGTATCTATTTGTATTCACAAAATATGAAAAATAAACACTTCGAATTCGACAACAATTCATTTTGTTTTGATCCAGAGACCATATATTTATTATACACACAATCATTTAGAATGAGGTGTATTATGACGGTCCCTATGGAATAACAAGGTCTAATTCCAAAACACATTGACGGTACGTAGTTTTGCGACTGCCGTTAGAAATATGAGCTAAAAAGTGCTGATGAAAATGTGATGTTGGCTTATTTTTTTTATGTGGTAAGAACAGTTGTTTTTTAGAAGAATTCTTTTCAAACCTTAGACTTTCAGTAAAAAAACCTCAATATCTCTTCATTATGGTCTAAATACTCGATGGTCAATCAATGATTATGGTTAATGAGAATGTCAACATTTCCCGTTTCTAAGTTAATAGCTTCTAAAAAAAAAACAAAGTATAAACTACCATACAAATCAGTCGAAGGGAAAAGTAACATTTATGAGGGACGCCCCAGACAAAGACTATTTACTGGTGAAAGTTGTCGCATTAATTCGCATTGCCGAAGGTTGTCGAAGGGAAGACATTTATAATTTAGAAGTAGACGATGTAGAGAATACTGAATCTCAGTTAGTGGTTCGTATTAATTACACAAAAACACATGTTCGTCGGGATTTTACTGTGATCAACAGCAATGCGGAGCAATATTTGGATGTGTTCAGAAAATATAAAAATTTGTGAAAATAACTTTTACTAAAAGCACTTTTGGTATGTTACAGACAAGGAAAATGCGTAGGTCAAAGAGTTGGACTACACACTGTTGGCGGGGCACCTAAAAGAATTCCTTAATTTTGAGCATCCAGAAAAGTACACCGGACATTGCTTCAGAAGGACTTCGTCAACGCTGGGGCCGATATCAATGTTTTAAAACGGCATAGTGGATGGAAGAGTTCATAAGTGGCTGAAAAATATGCGGAAGAATCCATCGAGAACAAAAAGAAAATAGCAAGAATGATACAAGGAAGTGAAACTTTTGTACAAGTGTTAAACCAAAAACCACACATCTCCCAGCATGATTGAAAATAAAGAAGTACATCCAGTAATTCCTACAATAAATGTTTCTGGTAACAGTAGTGGCACTATTACTGTTATCATTCAAAAATTAGAATAAAAGTTTAGTTATTGATGTTAATTGATTTTTTATTTCTAATTACTTCTAACGGGATTGGAAGAATTCAAGAGTACTGTAAAGTACAACTACTGTAAAGTCGACAGTACAGTATGAAAAAAGTTTTATTAAATTGATTTAACATAGTGTACAGAAATACGTAGCAATGGAATGTTTGAAGTATTATCAAATCAATTGATAGCAAAATAATAATGGAATATAACAATTAAATAACAAAAAAAAATTTTTTAATTAAAACCTAATTACAAAATTGTCCAATATTTTAAGAAACTTGGAAGTAATAAGCACTTAGGTAATAAATTAGTAACAAAAAATTATATAGGATGAACTCAATTTATACTTAACTAGTAATTTAAAAGGTAAAAATAAAATTTATATCTAAAGTTTTTGGAAGATGGCTTCAATTCAAATATCTTTACATTCTTTTCACACAGACTGCAAATGTTAGGACAATGCTTAAATGAAAATGAAAAAAATCAACTGCTAAATTATGTTTAGCAAAAACGGATAACAAAATATAACTGATTCCTCTGAATAATGTCAAAGAGGTAACTGTGTTTATATCACAAGTTTTTCATAAAACTCAAGGATTATGGACACAAAGGATCGCTCAATTCTATTTAACCTGTCTTAGAAATTTTGGAGGGGATAGAAGACCTTTGAAATGTCATCTAACGTCATCATCGGTGTTGAATTGTTTGTTGACATTCAGTTGGCGTATAATCCTGTGATTTTCTTAAATAAATTTGTGTTTTCTGAAGTACTTTTAGTCTGGTTTGAATTAGAAAAAAGACAAATAAACTTTTTACGTTCTTTAGACTATTAATAGCATGCAATAATTTTATTTATTTCGACAAGTAAATTTGTTATGCAAAGCTTAATAAAACTGCCGTCAGCAAATTAAAGAAGTCGAAAAAAATTGTAACTGAAGGTGGATATTTTATAATATTCTAAAATAATATATTAGTATTTAAGTACGGACATAACACTGCTGCTTAATTATTATTATTTTAATTTAATACATTATTTTGGTAAATAAATGAATTTACAACTAATTCCTCCAAGTCTCTACCTCATTTTAAACATAACTTCTTGATTGAAAGTTGTTGGAAACACATTTAAACAGTATTATGTTAATATTTGTTTCAACTTCAAGCTTTTAATTACAAATATTTAATTATATAACTAAAATAAAGTATTTTTAAATTGTCAAAACCTAAATATTCTTTAAATAAACAGAATTACTCTAAAATCTAAAGAAATAGAACATAAGGCATGGGCGCGCTCTCGGCCGAGCACATATGAAGAGTACGGGCTAAAAAGGGGGAATGTCCAATATTATATCATTTTGCGGCATGAACGACATCTTGTAGTATATTTCGTGCTCTATATTCTGGCAAGGTTTCAACGGCAAGAAAGCGAAGAGTCGCGAAATATACCAACTTAAATTTCTTCTACACAGTGCAACAAGGGGAAATGTCACCGCGTCACAGATAAAGAACGGGGGATGGCCCAATAATGTTGGTCGGGGTAACATGACCTGCATGTTCACTCATTCGTGTTCGTTCCTGTTGCGTAGAATGGAAACTTTTCACTAAACAAATGGCGGAAAGAAGTAGCGAAAGTGAAAGTTTTTGAAAACGTTCCGCCGGCTGCAAGGCACAGTATTATAAGAAATTTCAACCTACTGAAAAGTACAAACGAACAGAACATTTATGTGTGTGGTCTGATCAGTGTACACCCTGTTCAAAGGTGGAGACCACGTGTGGATGAAACGTCCGCAAAATTTCAAGACGAATCATTTTCATACAAAGTAAGATTTTCTTGCGATGGCGAAACAAAGGAAATTCCTGTCTGTTACAAGGCTTTCCTTTCGATACATGGCATTAAAAAGAAGGAGCTCGAAGTGTTGCAAAGCTCGCTGAAAATGGCTGGTATGGTTCCAGTAGACAGACGTGGGAAACATAGCAACAGGGCAAATAAATTAGACACAAAAATAAAGGACGCAATTATTGAATACATCAAAACATTCAAGGGACGACAAGGCCATTATAGTATTAAAAAATCTTCAAAATTGTATTTACAGGAAGAGCTAAACATTAAAAAAATGTACAAGATGTTTATAGAACAAGCAAAGGGTCCATGTTTCCTATGAAACCTATCGTCAGATATTTTCGAAACACTTTAACATTTCATTTGGGTATCCCAGATCTGACACTTGCAGTAGTTACGACGAGTTTTTGGCAAAAATTAAATCTTTGCAATCATAAACGTTGACTACATCGGGAAATGAACTAAATCAAATTAAAGCTGAAATCAGAAGACTGGAAACCAGCAATAAGTTGCATAAACTGAAGGCTTTACAGTTTTACAGGAAGGAAAAAAGTTGCTAAATTTGCAAGTAGAACAGATGAAACTCAAGAAGCTATATGCATGGATTTTGCAAAGAACCTGCCAGTTCCTAATATTACTACATGTTTACTAAAAAAGACAGCTGTCCGTCTATTCATTTAATATACATGTTCTTTCTACTGCACAAAGTATTTTCTAGGTATACCCAGAGACAGGTGGCGGTAAAGGAAGTGATGCAGTTTGTTCCATATTACATCACTTTCTTTACAATTTTTTGGATCACCGCGTAAAGAATTTGGAAATCTTTTACGAATCCTGTGGAGGCCAAAACAAAAACTATTCGCTCTTCCGTTACATTCATCACTTAGTTCATTTTCAATGAAAACTGGTTTCATTAAAAGTTTCCTTTCCAATTCGGGGGCACTCTTACATGGAGTGCGACAAAGATCTTGGACTAATAAAACAGAAGACTGTAGTAGAACTGCCTAGTGAATGGATTCAAGTGTTTCGGGCAGCTAGAGTTAAACAGAGTCCATTTGACGTGTTGCAAGTGACACAAAGCTACTTCAGAAGCTGGACCACACATATGACGTCTTTATACTGGAAACCGTGTCCGTTTAAAACACGTCCAGTTCGTGAGCTCAGAGTTGTTAAAGATCATCCAATATTTGTGTTGCACCGAGCAACTTAGGATGGCATGTGGGAAAGCAACGTTATTATAGATGGACGCAAATTGTCACTGAACATACATGAATTTGAACTACCCGGGTATTTGTACAAAGGTAGGCTTTTAAAGTTTGTAAAACAGCTGCATGACATAATCAAAAACTTTTTAGATATGCTACCTATAAGTGCTGACAAAATTAAAGACCTGCAATGTTTGAAGCGATTCTGCTGCAATCAGGAGGCTAGGAGGCCGATGAGTTTTATTCTACACTCCCTCATAATCAAGAAAGCAATAATTCCGACGTGGGAACTCGAAGAAAAAAACGCACTGGAAAAAAGCAAGACAGTTACTTTGTAGATTGAGTGAACCAAAGTGGACATTTCCTCTTCTTGCAATTTACAAAATGTAGTAACGACAATAAAACATTTTTTATTCATTGTAATATTTCGCAAGGGTTTCTTTATGCAGTGACGAATATTGTCGATATATTAAGAAAAACAAATTCATTTTTTTGACATTTGCACTTTTCTTAAAGATACAGGGTTTGAAACTTTAATTCTCCTCTTCTGCAAATATAGGATTTTGTGGCATTCCCCCTTTTTATCCTGTGGTCTTCATATGATAACATATTCGATTTGACCTTGTAAATGATTTGGCCCGACAGATTTGGAGAGCTAATCAATCCATTGTGTCTATAATTGTTGGATAAAGCTAGGGAAAGTTTATGCAAATTGTGCCGAGTAAGGTATTTAATCTCTGGATGCAGAACATTAGTAAAGAGAATACAAATCAAAGACCACAACATGTTCCTCAGTTTCTCCAACTAATATGTTACTATATCAGCCAAAATCAAAAATTACCATTAAACTAACTAATTAAATTGTTGAGACACTGAAATGGTACATAACAACATCCTTGTTATTTGGTTATGGAAATATTATTCACGTTAATGCGCCACTTTCCGCCGTGGTGTTTTAATTTTAAAAGTGATATAAAAAAATGCAATGTCTGATGGTTAGCAATGCCCTTTCGACGATGGAACAATGATAAGACAGTGTCAGGAGCTTTCCACATTTGTATAACAAAAAGGACCCATATATGAAATTTCTATTTAGTTTAATGTTTTAATTTTGGCTGCATAAACCAAGCTTATATTTATCTATCTAATTAACAAATTATTGACCTTATCCATTATAGTGAAACATGCGAAACTTGTGACTGATAAGAATGGTTAACAGTGGAATAATTTTTAGAAGAAAAAACTTATTGTATTGCATTTTTATACATCTAATAGTAGCATTTAATCATGATTAGAGAAAGATGGAACTGCTAATATTATTTTATACCAAACAAATTATAGTGTGTCATCTTCATTGTTCTCGATTTAAAAAAATGTTCTGTAAGCAATTAATAATTATACTAGCATTATTACATTGTCAAGATAAACGAAATTATTTTTATTTTTTAACATCGATCGCTTTATGATCCCGACACCTTCTTAAACAATTATTTATCGGCAATTAGATCAACATTTTTACTAAAATATATTAAATAACTCAATTTATAAATATGTTCCCATAACCTTTAAATACTTTATATTTACACTTGTTATTGCTATTAAAATGTACAAGTTATATAAATAAATAGACTAATTGTTGTTTAAAACATCGCCGTTGACATTATCACAACGAAAAAATGGTTGGACCGAAGTTTGCACTCTATTCCAAATGTCATGTAGCTGGAAAAGTATAAAACTATTAATAATTTGATGACATATCTAAAAATTAAGAAGTATGCACAATGTGACAATATAAAGTTTTAATTTTTTATTAGTTATTAAATTTTTTAAGAATTTCGTAAAAAATTGGAGAAAACATTTTTCTTATAATATAACATAGTAATTTTATAAAAATCCCTGATTTGCACATATTAAAAGCTTCCTAGATCCACACCGCCATTACATTTTCATTTAACTCTTGTTCGGGACCCCGACGAGATTAGAAATTTGGCTTTGTTGATGTGAAAATCTCCAAATTCAATATTTTAAAAGTTTTTACAGCTTGGTAATAATGGTATGAAAGCTAAGTTGTTGAACGTACTTATTGGTTAAGTTTCTCACATAATTTTTTTCAATTTCTTAGATCCTTTTATATATTTTTGTTACAAAATCGTCTTTTCTATTACATGAATATCAAAATAAAAATCTGTTTTAGCAACAATAAATAGTTTTTCCTTAGTTTTCATATCTTAACAATGAGTAGCAACCATCAATTACATTATTAGTAGTTACATTGAATGTTATAAAATAGAGCTATAATTTTTACTCAGTAGGTATTTTTTCATCATTTACAACTTTCTCATTCCTATGTGTCTAAACCATTTCTAAATGTTCTTATTTTTTGTATTTGATTTTGTTTGGAGAATTTTTCAAGTTTTATTATAATTAAATGTAGATTTTTTTATATTTGATGGTTTGTTAATGTAGTTTTATTCTCTTTTAGTCGTATTTATGATCTTTTAATATATTTTATAAATACCGAGATGTCTGCCCTATGGAACATAGTCACAATCATTACAAGGTATTTGATGTATAATATGATTTTTTTTGTTCCTAATATTTTACCTACTAGTACGTTTGCAAGCATTAAAAACAGCCAACCGTTTCTCCCCTGAACAGTCTCTTAAATGCAACCAATATGGATGGCTCTAAGCGATGTTTTAATCAAGTATAACCTGTGCTACTTTAGCTAATGGAAGACCAATATATTATATTTGTGAAGTTTTATAAGTGTTTAAAACTAGAATAAAAAAATATTTGCCTCATATTTCACATTTCCTTTTACAAGATAATTTGTTGATCAACCCCATTAATGGTATGTATCTAGGAAATCTTCAATAAATGCTAATAGTTAAAATACAATTACAAAATGCTATACTCATGTTGGTTGATAATGTGTTATAAAGTATAATATAAACGTTAACTGCCAACTGGAGAAAGGGAAATCTTCCCCTACATCCTAACCTCTTTTGTATGATATTTTTAATGGTGAAAGTACACAGAACTTGTTGTCATATGAGTGCTATTTGAGTAGGTACTTGCAGCATTAATCTTCGTCAAAAAATGAAATTAACTTTCGACGTGGACCAACACCAGCGTGGCGATTCGCTGGTTTTCCGAATTTAAACGTGGTCGAATTTCTCTATATCATGAATAATTATGGATCTATGCATATGAACCCGAAACTAAACTGTATGTACTGAACACACTATTTACACTACCACTACACCAACACTACAATTACAATGTCTGACGCGCGTTTCAATAACAAAGTTATCGTCTTCAGAGACTGAATGTAAAGAGGTAGTGGAATAGTGAGTATTAATGTAGTGGTAGTGTAAGCATTGTGTTCAGTATGGATATCACCAATGGTTCCAAAAATTCTAACTTAATCGACTGTATGGGTCTTTCAAAATAGAGCCAAATCTAATAAAAGTTGTTCGTGCTCGAAGCAAATGGTTGCCTGTTATTTTGGAAGAACTGGACATTTCGCCAGCATTTGTTTGCCAGAATTGCCCCAAAAATTCAGGGAAACCAATCTCAGAAGAGCGAGCTTCACACATCAGTTCGAACAAAAACGTTTTTGAACGCTCAAAGTATCAAAATAATGAGTCATCCACCATACAGTCCTTGTTTGGCACCCAATGATTTTTTCTTATTCCCGCAGATCAAAATAAAAGACGAATTCAACGTTTTCTTACACCTGAGGAAGTGGTTATTGGGTTCAAATTACATGTTTTGGAGGTCCCTTAATCGGAATGGAAAAAACGCTTTGATTAAGTAACAACTCTCGTATGACCATATTTCACCTCATTAATATTCATATGACTATTTTTGGGTATATACTAGTTTAGCAATAAAACAGTAACTTTTCATTTTGATATTCTTCTTTTCAAAATATTACTAAGAGTAGCATTAAAATATGCAATATCAGGCTTATAACTATTTAGTATACTATTTTTAAGCCAAATAAAAAACTACAAAATAAACACTTATAAAACACAATGTATAAGCTTGAATTTTCTTTAGAACTGAAAGTATATACTGTGAAGATAAAACTAATTTCTAACATGGTCAAATAATTATTGATAAGATGACCCTTTTTTATTATAAATTGGTATATTATTTTATGTTTTTGTTTGATTTACATCTGGTAAAAAATTATGGTTAGGTTAGGTTAGTATTTTACTCACTTCAAAATGAGATTTGATTTGGAGATTCATTAAATTTTTCATAATATCCGCAAGTGTTTCTAGATAAGCATATACTAATTGAGTTTCCATATGAACACAATATAAACTAAAATCTGCCCGTAATTCCATATTTGTAATCACGTTTTCTTGAGTTAACATTTTTGATTCTAAATGTTCAACACTTTCAGCCTAAAACAACAAAAACATTGGTTAACACTCTTAAAAAATAAATGAATCAATTTTTTCACTTCACTATACAGGCGTAGAATACTAAAATACACTCTTTCTAAAGATTTCATTTATGATTTATGTAAACTATATGAGAGAAGCAGGGCTGCAAGTTGATGACATGAATATGTTAGATTAACTTTCGCAAATTTGATATATACATATAAATGATACTTACATCTGTTCCCCTAATAACACCCTGTATTTTTCTTTTTTTCATAGACAGCAATTTTGAAAGAGCAGCTGCATGATCATGATGTAGACCTTTTTCTAACCGTTCACACAAATCTTTATGTGCAACTAATATATCCAATAGTAATCCTAGTCTTTCACATACCTCATTTTGTTGTAAGTACCCATGTTGATTTAATTTATTTGATAGTATTGGCATTTCTCTAAAAAATAATGGAAAATAAATATAAATATAATCTAATGTAAATAATTCAATAATTCGAATGAATTTAACACCAGCAACTGCAATTGAGAAAGGTTGAAAGACCAGAACATTCTGCATGGACCACAACAGTAGGTACATGTGTCCAAGTATTTGGGTTGACGGAGAGAGAAAGTGGAGAGCTAACATCCCTGAAGTCGTCTCAATGCTTTGAAGTTATTCAAACAGCTGTAGCATGTCACAATAAATGTACAGAGTTTCAAACATAAAGTGGCCCACATAATTTTCTCCAAACCTGTAAGAGTTATCAAAAAACTTCAATTACAAAAGTTCTTTCTATTTAAAAGATTTTTTTAGATTATGGATTTTTGGATTTAAGAAATATTTAAGGTTATTTGAATTTTTATTCAAAAATCATTATACTTGGAAAATTCCGCAAAATAAAAACGAGGCTAACTGACACAATTTGCAAAATGAATTTTTAAATACACCCTATATACGATATTTTTATAGCTTTTCGTTTTTGATAAACATTTTCTATTTAGTTTTTTTGCAACAATGCCATACTCAGTGTTACATTATTTTCAATATAGAATGGGCCAAAAATGAAATAAAATCAAATAATTCCACAATCATTATATACAGATATAAAACATGTATGTATGAAATGATTCTTATTTTGTTATTAACAAAATTCAAAACTCCTACAGTAAAAAAGGCACCCAGTATGATTCTAGACTCGAAAATCATGAGAATTCAATAAACCCAAGTATTGGGTATAAAAATTCATTTTGTCAATGATGCCAGTTAGCATCGTTTTTATTTTGCGGAATTTTCCAAATATAATTATTTTTCAATAAAAATTCAAATAACCTTAAACATTTCCTAAGCCGTGCGGTAATAAAAAAGGTCCTTCTCATGAAAGTTACCTTTGTTTTTACCATATAAAACGCAATAAAATAAAGGGTATTCCATTTAAAATTCACAAATTCTTGTAGATATTGAAAAATCCTAGAAAAGTCCATAATCTAAAAAAAATCTTTTAAATACAAAGAAAATTAGTAAACAAAGTTTTTTGATAACTCTTACAGGTTTTGAGAGAAGTATATGGGTTTATGTTTGACACCCTGTAAAAAATATGGGGTAAAATAACAGTTTTCAAAATGTTTTAAAACAAGATTTAGTTCAATGTGCTGTAGTTTTTAAAAATAATAATTCAAATGGACAAGAAGTTATTACCAACGGCATTCGCTTTCTTCTTTCTTGTTGCTTTTAGCAGCTCCTAAAAAAACTACCTACTTAAATAAAAATCGATATTCATGTTTCGTTAAAAATACTAAAAGTAAAAAACATGTTCAATTGACTTTTCTTCCTCCAACCTCAGTTGCTGTTCATGAACAACTTTTTCGGGTACATTACTAAGTTCAAGTGTGGCTTGGTTATCAGATAGACCCTACAGACTGGGGTTGGATATTGGTCAACAATACATTAGAACTTGTTCAAACTTCACTCCCTCCTGTGTCGGAAAAACTGCTGAACACAATTTTTTGCAACTGCAAAAAGGGATGCAGTGTTAAATGTGATCAGCATAGTCAGACTGTTTTGTTCTCTGGCATGTATACCTTGTCAAGGCGCAATTTACATGCACTCAAAATGAAGTTAAAGAAGAAGAACAAGAAGAATTTGAAAGTTACGATTCGAATGATCAACTTTTTTTATTTAAATTGCTTTTATCTTTTCAATCTCTGTTAATTTCCATTATTTTGAAATAGTTTCAAATAAAAAATGATCACAACAGACCCGTGGAATAGGCCTACTGGGGAAACCACGTTAAAAAAAACACTAAGTACACTAACTCATAGGTGGCGTGGAAACGTGTGCATATTATGACGATTACAACTTTTACAATTTTTTTATTCATTATATTTCAGAAACAATGGCTCGTAGGAAAAAAAGTATTCATACGTCTTTTGTAGAAAATTTTATGATGTAAAATTTTTGTCTAAAGTATGTTTATGATAAAACTTACCGTTTTGTTGAAAATCGTGAAAAACTAATTTTTTGACCTTGAATAAATTTTTTCCATACACGTGAATGATGGGGAACTTTATTTTTAATTATAGTTTGAACAATTTTAATGATTTTCAGCTTGGTGGGGATTTATGTAACTTAGAATGTCTGAATTGACCTGACTATAAATATATAATCATTAAATTGTATCATACATAAAAATTTAGAACAGTGAAGAATATCAACCATTGAAGTTATATGCAATGATTCTTTAATTTTGACTCTAACAGATGCTCTATTTATATTTGTTAACAAAGGGTATTTTATTAGCGAACTGTAACTACACAATAAAAGAAACTAACCTGGACATAATATCGAATCCTTTTTGCATGTCACCCCAATTTTCTATACTGTTTTGAGCTCGTTCAATATTTAGTGTGCTGAGAATTTTAATTTGGTTGATAAGTTCGTCAAAGTCTCGTCCTGACGAATTACATCTCTCAACATTTTCTTCTGTTAGATGCTTCATTTTACCAATAACATTCACAAGAGTTCTTATATTCTGAGAGTTTACTGCCATCTGGCTATATTCTGGTGGTAGTAGTTCCTAAATAAAGAAAATATCATTGTACCCGAGTTTCCTGAATATAACATTATAATATGGACAGTCTTCAATCAATTGACTATTTTGTCACTGATTCTATACTTATTTTCATCTATAAAATGGGGGCATCATAAAATCTATACAAAATTGTAAATGCATGAAAGGGTTGGTTTTGATGTGAAATGTGAGCAAAAAGAAGAGAAAAAGACCGAATAAATGTCCATCATATACCAGAAGATAAATTTCGAGAAAATTGCCAACATTTCATCAAAAATCACGTACTAGCTTTAATATACTTACTATATGAAGATCACCTATTTAGATGTCAATCACCCTTATATTGTGAATGGTTGAAAGTATTAAATCATATCATCAATTTGTAAAGATATTTAAGAACTAATTTCTGTAGAAAGAGCATTGCAGAAGCTTTATAGGCAGTTACAATGTTTCGACAGTCTTTGGTGAATATAATGAGTAAATGAAAAATATATTTATTGATAAATATCGAACAGTTTAACAGATTTAGTTTTTTGAAGTATTAAAAATGAGTAAAGTTAAATAAACAATATTATTTAACTTTTGGATAAAAACATAATACCTTAGCAGTAGCTGCAATATCTGAAGTTGTGAACTCATCTGGTACTCTTCCAAATACATCCTTTATCCTATGTTGAAAATCAGGACCCTGATCAATAAGAAAAAATATCATGATAGGGTCCTGAGAAATGACTGGATGTCTGCAAACTAGTGTTAACCATCTTTGTAAAGCTCTCCTTCTGGATTCTAAAAAGTGGGCATCAGAAACAATTTTTTTCGGCGG
Source organism: Diorhabda carinulata (assembly GCF_026250575.1). Classification (NCBI taxonomy): domain Eukaryota; kingdom Metazoa; phylum Arthropoda; class Insecta; order Coleoptera; family Chrysomelidae; genus Diorhabda; species Diorhabda carinulata. The sequence goes on along the minus strand of NC_079472.1, from coordinate 45,567,281 downwards.
TAAAGATGGAACTAGTCTGTAACATAAAAACTTCATAAAATATATATGTTAAAAAAGTAAGCAATTGCTATTAAAGCCTTTGACAATTGAAGGTGACAATACTTTCAGTCAGAATAATGATATTGAAGAGTTATGAATCTGACATTGGAGTTGCTGGAATTTCATCTGGAGCTTACTCAGATAGTAGATGGCAAAAACCTTCTGGGCATGTAATGTATTAAGGTAATTGAATATCTCTGACTAAACTTGTGGGTTTTCCGGATAATGTTGAAACAGAAAATTTTTCAGAAAACTTTCTAAGCTACTAAATTTAGGAGGTACTGTAAAATTAAACTCTCGTTTACTAGAGGCTAAAAGTAAACAAAACTGGAGTATTTTTATTAACTCTGGATATGAGGCTTTTAAGTTTTCCCTTTCCAACAAAAAAAAAATAATAAGCAAAATTAAATGATTAACAAAGCCAAAAAATAGTAATTTGTAAATTTTTAGTCACGTAGAAATCATAAGTTGAAATAAAATATTGTTATATTAGACAAAATGTTGTCATTGCTTATCAAATGAAGATTATGTGAAATGGATTCCAGCTTCACAGTATGAATGGTATAGGAATTGACTAATAAAAGAAATATATGGAAAGTTGAAATATGTCCTATAAAAAATTTAATGAGAAATTGCCATTTTGACATTCGAAAATTTTCCAGAATAACATAGTTTTGTGAAAAATTTTCCTTCCCACATCCATATCTTTGAGTGAATGGTACTCTAACAGCATTTGTTCTCCATGTCTCCATCCCTCTGCTGAATGTATATTAGGTACTAGATATGAAACATCATCAGCCAGTTTATAGATTCTGGGGTAAGCCATCATTTGATTTTACTTTGGGAGCAGATAAATCAGTAAAAAGAGTAGTCTGGAATTTGAGTGTCCTTCAATTTGACATATATTGCTTCGAGTCTGTACATGGCTTTTTATTAGAAACATGAGGTGAATCAGTTTCCAATTAAAATATAGAATACATCCAATGATAAATTTAAGATGAAAAAAGTTGAGAATATTAAATTTACAATTTACCTGTAAGGAAATCTATTAAGTAACAGTTCCTTTAAAGCAACAAAATCATTGTATCTTCTGGTAACTTTAGTATTGAATCTTTCTGAAGTAACAATATACTCTGAGTATTTTAAAATTAATCCTTTCTTTTCAGGTACTAAATGAACATTTATAGAATCTCTTTTTATAATTGAACAATAACTAAATGTATTTAAACCCTGTTTCTTGTAAAGTTGTATTTTCAGATTTCTCATTTGAGCTACATCATTGATTTCTGGAGTTGGATATTCTAAAAACAAAAAAACATCCTGAATGGGCAGTGAAAAAACTAAATAAAGAGTAAGAGCAATTTTTGACAATGAGTTATTAGTTATCAATCATACTGAACACTTATCAGTTACTCCTTGACAATCTGATTCAAAACATTTATTCATGTGCTGTGACTGTGAAGGAGACATAAATCACTAAACCTACAGACAAAAATTTGCTCACAAGCTCACATGGATTTGTATTTATTTGCTGTTTGTCTTACACCTATAAAACTAAAACAGGGGACATAGACAATTGAGAATATTTTCTTAAAAACCGCTAAGCTATCTAAGATTTGAAACAAGGACGACCAAATAAAAAATTGCAAATAACTGTCATTCAAAACAACTAGGATACCTAAAAAATTGTCACTAGGATGAACTTATTAAAATTTCATAATTTCATAATTATTTACATTTGATCTCTACCACCCAACTACTGATTATGTATGTCTGTGATGACGAAAACATCCATAAATAGAATATAATATTGAATCCTTATAATAAAAGATATGAATATTGTCAACAGACAACAGCATCATTATTTGATTGAATATTTATTTTCCAACAATGATTATAGGTTCAAGGATTATTTATATTTTAGTAATATTATTTCAATTACTGACTGAATATAAATTGAATCCCATCATTTCTTTAAATAACATAAAATGTCATTGTAGTAAAAAATTGTTTTAAATTTGAGTTTTTAGATTAAAGGTATTCATTTATTGAATGTAATTTATATATTCGTTTACACACACAAAAATCATATCAAAAAACTGTTTCTTGGGCAAGTAAAACAATATTATAACAAAAAAAAAATTCCAAACGATGAGAGTGCTAGAAATTTCATTTTTCTAATTGAATTTTTTGATATATCTAACCAGTTTGGATGTACTACTAGATATTGTTAAGTGTTAATAATCATTATCCATATAAATATCTACGCTGAAAGAAATTATTTTGAACATGTACAATCTCCTTATTGTTCATATTGGTTTTCTATTAAAAAATTAAATAACTCACCCTTTTCTGTACAATTTTCAAATAACTTATCAGATAGTTGTTTTCCTTGTTGACTCCAAGCAATCAAGGCAAGAGTTTTATAAAAATTGGTTCTATTAATACCTTCAGAAGAAGGTTTAATTAGATTATATATTTTTTCAATTTGGGCAGTAGATAATTTACATTTAGTAAGTAAATTTTGATAAACTTCAGAAAGTATTGGTTGCCCATCATTTGAACAAGCATCAAATAATTGTCTATAAAACTGAGGTACAGAAGCTGAAAAATAAAGCATTAGATTTATTGATACATGTATTTTAATGAAATAATACCAGAACTAAGATCTGTTGACATTATTGTGTAATATCCACAACATATTAGCTAGTTCCAAATCCAAGTAACTGTCAATTTCTAATTCATCACGTTTTGGAATTTCCACATATTTACAACTAAAAATAACATTATGATAAAACTCTATATGGTGGGCGGTACGATATGGAAAACCGGATATTTTAAATTATCAATTGAAATATAGAAACTCTACATAACCTACATTTTATGTCACATATGTTATAACAGTATGTTGACAAATTACAATTATAATTTCTTTTGTGACATCACTCCCTCTTCCCATAGTAAATAAGTTAATCATGCGCAAAAGCGAACTTTGTAATATCAACCATAAACGTATCACACAAGTGGCCATCGGGGCCAAATTTTCCAATTGTTCTACATGGTATCTCCCCAGTGATTTGGAATAATGGACGAGTTCATTTTAAAAGACGAAAAACTCTTATAACCATGTTTGGCAATTATTGTCGTTAATAAGATATAGGATGTTGACTTTTTTGTGAACAACAAGCTCTGATTGTGAGTGAAATTAATTTCCACCAAAATTTTTCTTCATTTTCAATCGCTGAGACAATGAAAATCGACGCAGAAAACAAACTTGAAATTCTCAATATACATGTGAACATTTTACAATGAAAAATCCCTTATATGAAATTGGGTTCACTAGAGCTTCATGAGATTTATTTCAATGCAGTTTTTGGCAAAAAGTTAGTCAATCGATTTTAGATTTTAGTAATGAGAAATTTAAAACTAGTGGAACTGAAATAAATAGTGACATGGTAGCTTCGAGCTGTATTTGCAGAAAAATATTCAGTATTTAAATTTTGATTTCTAATTATCAGTAAAAATTGTTCTGTATGGTATATTAATGCGTACTCAGAGAGAGAATAGTATAATTCCCTACCATGTTCTTTATTCAACTTAGAGATGCTGAAATGAAATGCAGGTATTTAGTAGACTGAATGATTAGAAACTTTGATGTTTTTTTAATAAACAATAAAATTGTCATTAAATGAATATTGCGCTAAGACGACTCTGTTTAAAGTGAAATTGAAAATTGAAAAACATCAATAATTCAATCAACAATCAGTAGAGTGGCTAAAATGAGTGTACTAAGTGGTTTCTTACTTAAATCGGGTTCAATAGAATTTAATTCTATTTGTAGAAGATATATAAGTGCAAAAGCTTTTATTTTTCAAAAGCAATTCCAAGGTTTTCCCAAGGAAAGTGATTTTAAACTAGTAAATGAAGAATTACCGGCATTGAAAGATGGAGGTAAATGGAATGACAGGAATATCTAGTCAACCGACTACTATGAATGTCGTACCCGGTACAATTGATTAACAATTTATTATACGTATTATACATCAAAACATCCACATTAACATTTCAAACATATCAACAGAAATTTTGAGGTTAGGTACATATATATATATATATATATATATATATATATATATATATATATATATATATATATAGAATAGAAATTACATCTCTAAAAAATATAATTTTGAAAATTAAGAATTAAAGTATATTGATGTGTAAACTGTGAACGTTTCATTAATATAAAACTTTATTATTTGTACCCGTTGTAAAAAGAATTAATTTATTATTACTTAGTACTACTTCATTATCACAATGTATAAAATTAGATAAAATAAAACTAGCTAATAGTTTTTTTGTTTCAAACTAAAAATAGAAATTTGAGTACAAAGAAATTAGTATAATCCGATAATCGTAATGAATCTTTTAATGGCATCAGAGACGTTTTAAAAAACATTTTGTCGTTTTTTTTGATAGTTTAAATCTTATAATAAGTATAGATATCATCTCATTATTATTATGTTGATGTCAAAATCGTTGAGTATTTGGAATGAAATTATTTACCCAGAATACAGAATCGTATTATCAATATTTCATTTAAATTTCAGTAGCGGTACGGAAGGTTCTCTGAAGAACTTATTAATATACATAATTTGCACCTATGTTGTTTGAAGCTTAAATGTTTGAATAGTTTTATATATGATCAAAATTAACTTCAGTGTTGCAATTGAAGTTAAATGTATTTTATTTGTTTTTTGGTATTGGGAACTGACGAAATGAAAATAATGGCTTTCAACAGTTAAGTAGGTAATCAGTGATAGTATGTACACTGTTAACATTAACAATAAATTTTATTCAAAAAATTCTTACTAAATATATATTAAATTGGAAGTTGGAATATTTACTGATATAATAAAAGCGTGAACGAATATTTTTAGAAAAAGGAGAAAGTTTCAAACTAAAAGTGTACACAAAAATTTTAAAAATAAATACTAGAATCAATGAAAGTTTAGTAAAGCGAAAGTATATAAGATTTTTTTAACTTCCCATACAATTTCTCTTTGGATTTTCATTGTTTCAATTCGATGCTTTTCGCATGGAATTATGGACAGCCATGACCGGTTACTATAGCATCGAAAGCATTGTTATTTAATCCACAACGTCAAATTGACAGTTTATTACCTAAAGTTGAGAGTAATTGAAATTATTGATATGTATAACAGAGAAATAGATATAGAAGAATCAGCAAATATTGCTTGTCTGTCGCTGCTGCCAGAATAATCGAGGAAGAGGTATGAAACAACATATCAATACTTCAAGAAAATGTGCCAAACTAAGGAAGTTACTGCAATTTCAGAAAGCGTGCTTTTGGCGTACTTTCACTACAATTCTGCATTATTTGAGTCTCCATCAAACTTACCCCGGAGCCGCACATTGGGGCCAGTGTTGGCGCCAACGTTGGGCTATGTTGGCGGTATTATTTTTAAAAGCATCCAGACATTGTAAGTTATTGAAGCCAAGCTTAGTTAGCTCCAAGCAGAGCCAACATGTCGGACTTAGAAGTGGCTGTGGGTTCCGCTTAATAAAACTCCAAAAACAGTAACAACGTTTTCATTTGACCATATCTCCTGGGGTGACATTATTCAATTTAAATAATAATAATAAAAGTTATTACGACGCGCACTCTCACCTGGCAGACTGAATAAGTTAAGACGATTTATATATGTGGCCGAATACACAAACATTGGGACAAATTCCCTTTGATGTCTCGTCAAAAAACCTACACAAGACGGCCAACTCCCAACGTTCGAGCCAACGTTTGCGCCAATGTGCGGTGGCGGCCTTATGGTTTGAATATTCCATGCTGAAGATAATCCTTTTTAATAAAGGAACACATATATATGTTAAACTTAATTAATACAGGGCGGTTTTTAAGTAAATAAGATAAACGTTTTATATGGCATAAATGATTACCATCAACTAATGGTGGTTACTTGACTACAACCCGTGGTAATTGTTACTTACTTTTTTCAAAACAGTGTCAAAATACGATGTTTACAACATAGAGACAAGAAAAAGATTTTTTCTGGGTTATATTGTTTCAAGGCTTTGGTTTGTACATTTTGCATAGAAATTTTTAATTTGTACTTGAAAATGTTTCTGATTGCCTTTTCCATAATAGAGAAATTTATTTATTTACTTATTTGAATGTTGTATACCAAAGTCTTCAAAGGTTGAAGGCTAGAAACATACAACTCACGGATAACATTCGGAACACACTGTTTACACTATCACTACACTAACACAATTAAACTGTCTGACATACGATTCGATAACCAAGTAATCGAATTCAGAGACTGAAGGTAAACTGTTCACTGTTTATATCTGTTCTTCTGTTTATATCGAATGAAGGTAAACTGTTTAACTTCAGTGCCTTAAGACGATAACTTAGTTATCGAAACGCGCTTCATACAGTATAATTGTGAGTGTTGGTGTGGTGCTATTGTAAACAGTGTGTTTAGTATGAATATCATCAGTGGTTCCATGAATTCTCACCTAGTCACGGATAACAGTAAAATAATGTAGATCCTGCATGCTTACACTTTTCTCCCAACTCTGCCTTACAATAACATGTTATTGTATTTACTTATTCGTTTTTGGCTATTTTGCATTAGTTTTCATGACAGTTCTAAATACAAAGCGTGGTAACTATATTAAGGTACAATTTCTAGTGCAATTCGCGGGCGAAGTGTGAAGTGAATTTGGCCCATTTCTAATGAATTTTACCAACGAATTTGCATATACGCCTTTCCACCAGTTTTTTTTTGAGATTAAGTTTAATTGGGCCGTTTTTGATTTAAAATGAACACAAAAATAAACGATGAATTGATTCTCCTGAGTGTATCTATTCAATTACAAACCACTTTACAATAGATAAGACTTGAACTTAACCCCCTTCATTTTAATTATCTCATTCCTAATAATGTGCTTAAAACGTCAGCAACATTCAAAGATTTTGGTATTAAATTTGATAGTAAATTAAACTTTATTCAGCATATCAATATTATCCTTGGTGGAGCTTTTAGAAACTTCGTTTCGTACTGAGAAATTTACCGAAGTTAAAGCCTTATCTTTACTTTTCAATGCATTCGTTCTTCCAAAACTAGAATATGCCAAGCAATCCAAGCAAGCAAACTCGTATCAGAAAAATAAATAATTTTCATAGTAAGTATGTTAAATATACAGAGTGAGTTTTACGTATTTACATTGTTGTCAAACCTTACCTTTTTTCGGAAAAATAATGAACTTTGTTATATCAAATGGATCACCCTGTATATTTTTCGCTTTCCGAAATCCTTAAGAAATATTTATTATTTTTCATCTAATGTTACTTATACCTGCATGCCATAATTTCGGAGTTATAGCTTCGTTTCCGTTAGCTCCGCCGAAGTTAAAATAATACATTCACTCAAAAAACATCGTTTATAAAACAAATCCTGCCAATATTCAGGAATTAAAAGATAGGATTACTCAAGAGATAAGAACACTTGAACAGTTAGGGATGTTGCAAAATGTATTACAAAAATTTAAAAATTGCATGGCTTATTGTATTGAAGTAAATGGACAACATCTGTGTTGTAAAGCATACTGTTATTATTGGTTTCAGATTTTTTGAGTGGGTTGACTTTGATGCACTATCTAGTTAAATCACTAAGGTGTAGGGCTACTAAGGCAGCAATCTTTGTATTCATAAAAATATTTTTATTAAATTGGTTTTTGGCCGGCTAGTTCGGTCAAATGCCTCTGTGTGCGACGATCATGAGTAGTTGATCAAATGACGGTGTTACGGCCAATTTCGGGGCATATCAAAGTGAACCAAACGTAATAGCCAAACGATTAGCGGCTTTTGGACGTTTGCAAAGCATTGGCAAGCGTGCAAACGTAGCTTTATACTATACAATAACATCCCAATTATTAATTCTTTAATCATACATTACGCTTTCAAAACTAAATTATTTTCAAACGTATTTTTTAAGCCAAGCTCCTATGTCAGTTCCCAATTATTGTTGGTTATTTCGTTTGTACAGTTCAATTTTAAACAATTTACTTTTGATTAGGGCTTTTTTATTTCATAATGGGTTGATTGGTGATACTAATGGAACTAAAAAGTAATGTTGAATTCTAGTTTGTTGAGTTGAGAACTGCCTTTACACAATCAACGTAGGTGTCACCTTCAAATCATAAATATATAATAATAAGAAATTGAAGAAATTTATATTATAATCTTTATCGCGGGATTGTGAACTGTCGAAAGACTGTGATCCGTAACATATTGCTTATAATTTAACGCATTATTTTTCGATAGATTGTTATCTATCGAAATAAAACTATTGATTCCACAATTGTTGAGAATTGATTAATTGACAGCTGACCCGAACCCAACCTAACCTTGACCCTATCCAACTTCACACTATACTTTTGTTTTATATAGAGTCAAAGTTGGTAATTATGTATTCTAATGTATTCTGATTTTATTAAAAAATAGTAGGCGATAAGCACCTTTTGACAGTTTCATGTATAAGTGACACAAGCGAAAAGAAAGGCGAAAGAAAAACGTGCTCCGAAATTGTTATTCCGTTATTATTGTTATTTGAACGCACTTTGAAATTCTGTTCAATAAATCGAACATTGATCAAGATTGGACTCAATTTATTTGCAACTACAAACCCAAAACCCACTGTAAATTAACAACAACAATCTTACAGTTGTCAAATTGTCAACTGTCCGAAGGCTGTCCCTGATTGATCGGCCTTAGAGTAGTAGAGTTAGGAAATGAAACAAGTGTCATTGAAATAAAATAAATGAACCAAGTCAGAAAAGTAACAATAATGAATTTTTTTTTAAAAACTTTTCTTTGATAGACATGTTTTACTTACACTTATTTGAGAATATTGGAACCGCAAATAGGCACCATATATTTATCTTTCAACCTAACCTAACCTAACCTAACAATTTCATATAACTAATTCTAAAGCTAGAGTTATTTTTAACACAAAATCAATTTACAATCACCAAAACACGGTTTTGCTTACATTCAATAAAACGAATTCATAAATAATATGGCGGCGCGGGGCATATGCCGTTCAACCAATCAGCGCATGAGGTGCGTTCCGTTTCACAATTTGACGGTTTCATCCGATAGATTTTAATCTACCGAAAAGTATTGCGTTAAATTGTAAGCAACATACTACGATTCACAATCTTTCAACAGTTCACAATTTCGCGAGATAGATTATAACCTAACGTTAGGTATTTAAAATTTTACGGTGACATAGCTGACGTAACGTAGAAAAATTTTGATTCGCAAATTAATAGATTAACAGGATAATTTTAATGTGAAATTTTGCTTCTATCATGCTAACTTTTGTAGTTACTTACGTATAGATAACTAGACCTACAGTTGAAGTGAAAAACACGTCTAATGGGTATTGAATTATACATTATAGTTAAAATAGTAATTTGTCATGTGTAACCCGATTTGTTATTTGACGTTTGTGATTTGTTTTAGAATTTCTGGCAGCTGCTGAATATTTGAGCGTTGATCCATATATGAGAGCGTACGCTCCTAGAGTTAAAACAGGAAAGACATTTATGGGCTCACAAATAGCTAAGTAGGTATTTTATACATTTTAGCAAAAGTTTAAGCGAACGATACTGATAATTCTGCTAAATATCAATATTGTTATAGAATTTTAGAAAGTAAAAATCCAGATTTTCCAGAAGGAAAGTATATAGTAGGAGAATATGGCTGGAGAACGCATACAGTATCAAATGGAAAACCATTGGCAAATGGTGTACCATCAGCTTGGTTGATACCAGATTTAGGAAATCTTCCCATTTCATTAGCTTTAGGTGTATTAGGAATGCCAGGGTAAGTGGATACAGAGAGATGAGTTTTTAATGGGTTTTTTAGTTATTTATAATATAGAAAAGAGATGATTTTGATTGGCATCTGCAGTACTTTTGCTGTAGTGCTTTTTTTTGGCATCATATGGAAAAAATTTTTATAAGTGGTTTTATGAAAACAAGTTATTCTTGATAAGAAGTTCTGTATGGTCCAAAAGTTAAAATGCAACTATCAGATATCAATGTTTTAAAGCAGTATACGAGGCTTGGCAAAAAATTTGAATTTGTGCAAGAGTAAAGTATTCAGAAAAATGTTACAAAGTAAAGTTGTTTTGAATAAAAAGTTATATTCAAATATGAAATTATAGCCATTTATTATGAAAATTCAGGTTTTGTGATTATTTACTAATTATTGCGTATTAATTATTCTGGCTGGATAAAATTTAACGCAATCTAGGATCCTCGACAATGTGACACTGAATGTCATAGTGAGTTGTTGTTCATAAAATTACAATAAAAATGGCAAATTTACTAAATCGTGAAGAAAAAATAAAACTTGCAAATATTTTTAACAATAGACATCCGCATAGAAACATTAGGCATTCAACAGTTACAAAAATTTTAAATAAATTTAAGGCTAGTGGAAGTATAGATAATAAATTTAATAATAAACGCCGAAAACGGGTTGCGAATGCAGACACTTAATTTGAAGTGATGCTTTCTGCCGTTAAAAAGCCCAAAAATGTCATTAAGAAAAAGGGCCTCTGCAATCCAAACTACTTCAGTAAGTAAAAATACAGTGGTAAATATTTTGAAGGGTAATAAATATCATGCTTACAAACCGCAATTTGTATACACGTTTCTACCAAGGGATTTCGATATTCATTTTGAATTCTGCGCTCTGGTACAAGGAAAGTTGGGTGAAGACCCGTTTTTTACAAGAACTATAATATTTTCCGATGAGGTAACATTTTCTTCGAACAGAACCGTCTCATCACAAAATTGTCACTGTAATCCTAAACTTTGTATTAAAATCTCGGAACCAATATTCTTTTAAAGTGAACGTATGCTGTGGTTTGTACAAAATAAATTAGTTGGACCTCTTTTTTTCGACATTCCTTAAATGCCGCACATTACTTACAATTATTAGAAAATCAAGTTAGTGATTTTTTGCACGACCTACAATAAATAATTATTATGCATTCATTACGTATGTAAATTGCAAGGTTGTTTAAAAATAGTAATAAATAGAAATGTTATCATATTTTTAAAAGGTAAGAGAGATAAATTGTATCCAGTCAGAATAATTAATACGAAATGATCAGTAAATAATCACAAAACCTGAATTTTCATAATGAATGGCTGTAATCGCACATTTGAATATTACTTTTAATTCAAAACAACTTTACTTTATAACATTTTTCTGAATTGTGAAAAATAAAGATACTTAGAGTTGAATTGTTTTGATAAATGAACTTGGACTGTGATTGAAATTTATTTATACTTTCTGTAATTGTCGTTTGAAATAATTAACGTGTTTGAAAACCGTCATAAAAACCAAACAAAAATATTTTAATACCTCGGTGTTAAAATGGTAATTTTCAGCATTATCCAAATAATCGTTCATCATGTTGTGAAATGTTTCTTACTTAAGCTTTCGTTTACATTTCGTTTACAAAAACTTGCGAAATATACTGATATTATTAGAGCTCCAAAGTTGTTACAGTATCTAATAATTTTTAAAACGACGTGTTCTTCTACTCTTGAAATGAAAGAAGACCCAAAGTTATTTGAATTTTTGTGTGTGAGGATATTTAAAACTATTCACATACAAAAAAATAGCTAATCTGTGAGTTATGTATATATGCAAATTGTAAATTTTTGTTTTTTTTTTTGAAAAAGTAGGGTATTTTTTCAAAACTGTTCAATTTTTACAGGAATACGGCATATTTTGGTTTATTAGAAATTTGTAAGCCAAAAGCAGGAGAAACAGTTATAATAACTGGAGCTGCAGGAGCCGTAGGAAGTCATGTAGGTCAAATTGCCAAAATTAAGAGATGTAAAACAATTGGCATTGCAGGATCTGACGAAAAAGGAAAGTGGTTAGTACAAGAACTTGGATTCGATCACTTTATCAATTACAAAACTGATAATGTCAAAGCGAAGTTGAAGGAATACGCCCCAAATAAAATTGATTGTTATTTTGATAACGTAAGTGGTTGTTTGTTTTCATTTTACCAAAAATTCAGTAATTATTGTATACCTCCATATCTAGTTATCAATATTTGTCTATATACAAATGGAATAGAATAAATGTGATATATATCAAGTTTTGACAGGACTCAGTTGTATTTATATTTTTTAAATGATTTTAAAGTTCCTAATTTCCCAATTCCCAACTTTCAGAAACATATTGTGTGACTAGGCATGAAATTAGAGCACGGTACAGTGTCTTATGCACGACTTCGGTTTCTGACATAATATCTGGGACTATTTCCACATTTTCGCGATGCCACATCTGTTTAATCTCAATTGCGAGATCCGCTTATTTGGCCAGTTTCTCATAGTGTTTGTTGAGAATGTTGTGCGTGTTCGATACTGCTACGTCGACGAAAAGAGCTGAATTGACTCTTCTAACCACCACTACGATGTTAGGTTTGTTATTCTTCACCTGTTCATCGGTAATAACGGACCTATCGTAGCAGAGTCTGAAATTGTCATTTTCAAGAACCTTGGGCGCCCAGTTATTATTATAATTTTATTATTATTATGATTTTTTCAATTTTTGATTACTATTATTTCGATCATATATATTATGTTTCGAAAAGTGCTTGAAATTCTTCCTTGACGTAACCTCAATTTATTCTTTCATTTTTGATCTATGAAAATAATGTCTATTTGTATATATATTTTTTATATGCTGTATCAAGTAATCTTTATTTATTTTTATTCTCTTTTTGTCTCCAGTGAAAATAATTCCCATTTCATCTTTTATACCTTGTTCTAGCTTTATTAACAAAATTTTACGGTTTTTCTTCTTTTATTAAATTAGAATCTATAGAAATTCAAGTTTGACTGTCTTATGCCATTGGAATATAAATTGCAACTCAAAAAATTGGCAATAGAATAGATTCTCATCTTTGATATGAATTTTTGTATCTCAAGAACTATATATGTAGTATTTCAATTAAAAACACATTCCGCGGAAAGGATATATTCGTCTATTTACAAAAATTTGAAGTTTTATCTTATATTTCATTATTTGTTGCAATAAATTCTAGTCGATTCATACATAAACTCGTAATGGAACTGAAACGAACATAACTGTATCTATTTTTTAGAAAACTTTTCATAATTTAGATACTATGCATCTGGATCATTAATAAAATGTCACAACATTTTCATTTTACAGAATCGATAGAAGGTCTCCAATACAATTAATTATTTCTTATTTATTTCTCAAATAAATTTATTATTGTATTGAATACCTAATTTCCATTTACAGGTGGGTGGTGGAATAAGTTCTCTAATAATGATGTATATGAATTTATTCGGAAGAATATCTGTTTGTGGAGCTATTTCTGGATATAATGAGACAGAGTTACCGAAAGGTTAGTACCACAAACATTTTCTAAACTAGAATGTAGATCACCTAACAGATATTCAATATTAATGTCCCGAGTGCATGTCAAATTGTCGATAATTTAATTTTCTCGAGTGCGCGAATGCGCACTCGAGGAAATTATGAGACAATTTGACATGCACGAGAGGGCATTTTGGCAGACTATTTCCTGAGAAAAATTTAATTTAAAATAAACTTAATTCTGTGTTTAAAATTTGTTATTCTTTAAATTATACCGTAGTTGACGATCATCATATTGGCATTGAATTGGTATCTACGGTAACTTATTGACAACAGTTTTGTTCGTGAAAAAAAATTTCAAAATGAGTTTACGTTTTGGGCAGAATTCCACGCAAGTAATAGACGCCGCAGTGGATAAATATTAATCCTAGACGAAAATTTGTCACTAGTGCAAATTATCGATAATTTGCACTAGTGCAGTATTATCGCTGAAATTTGATCGTTGCTAGGTAAACATAAAATATTACAGCTTTTTGGTTGGCTTAAATTTTTCGAAGGAAATAGTCCCAGAAATATATCCATTGTATCACTAATGTCGATGGTGTAGCACACAAATGTATTGACTGCAATTTTTATTTAAAATCAACCAGGTCTGGTAGCGCTATCAGACATATATGGTAAATAAGTGTCATAAGTCAATTGTGCTAAACATTTATATGTGTTAAATATACTTACTAAGTAACTTAACATATTTATTAAATAGAAAAACACAAAATTAATCTTCAAATTTTGAATTGCCAAATATGTTAATATCTTTTGTATCCAAAGAACGGGTGTCCCAATAAGAATGGCTCTCGGCCATATCTCGGGAACCGCTTATAGTACAGCTTCGGGAAAAAAAAATTACAACAAAAGTGACCTCGAAAAAAACCTGGAAATGATTTACAGAGTTGTAGGTCCACCGCTAGTGGGCGTTATTAAATACCAAAAATTGTAAAATGAATAATTTACAAATTTTGCCTAATTAAGATGCATTTAAACTATGATTATCGTATTCTTCAAGAAATACTGCGTATATTTGATTTTACAAGTTAAAGTCTATCTCTTCAAATAAGAGGTGGGGGGAAGAGGGAACCTTATTATGAAAAATCGCCTGTAAGTCCAGTTCTACTTCACCTATTTATGCAAACTTAGTCTTTTTGAAGAGAGCTCCTTTCTACCAATGTAAGAGTTAGATTTTCGAAACAACCTAATGAGTAATGTTATAATAGAAATCTTTAGGAGTTATTTTAAGTTAATGCTTTCTTATAGAGATGGCGCTTGATTTGTAGAAATAGTAGTTTAATGTTCTATGTACATAGTTTTGTTTTTGTAGTTGATTATTATTGAGAAAAGTAAGGTTAAGTTAATATATGGTTTTACCGGGTTTTTAGCACATGGTTGGTTTTATAAGATATAAGTGATAGATGATGTATATATATGAAGATGTAAATAAAATGTATATAAAGACCTAGATTGATTTTAATCAACACTGCTGTGTAACAAATAACAACAGGTTATGGGCCCAGGTCACAAATCAATATTGAAAAAGGTCGTTATTATAAAAAAAGAAAAAAAAAATGGAGGTGAACAGTAACAGTATTATTGGCATTAAAAACCATTTTAATGTAGAATTATTAAATGGATTAAATTATCACACATGGAAGTATCGTATGAGTATTTTGTTTGAAGAAAAAGATGTGTTGGAATGTATCGAAAAGGAATTTAATGATTCTGATTATAAAAGTGACAAACTTCGGGCTGAAGCAAAGAAGAAGGACAATAAATGTAAGTCTATTATAGTGCAGTGTTTGGACGATTCGCAAATAGATTTAATTAGAGGAAAAGATACAGCTTTTAGTATATGGACAGTTTTAGAGGAAAGATATGAAAAGAAAGGCATTCCGGGCCAGTTAATTCTAAGAAAACTAATGTCTATGAAACTTCAAGATAGTAGCAAATTAGAAAAGTTTTTGTCTGATTTTGATGAAACCATAAGACAATTAAATGCTACAGGCGCAGACATGAAAGAGCAAGATATTGTTTATAGTTTATTACTTGCTATGCCGAAAGAGTTGGAAACCGTAATAACCATATTAGAGAACATACCACCAGAAGATCTAACAATAAGTTTAGCAAAAACTAAATTAAGAGCTGAAGTTGAAAGAAAAAGTGCATTGTATGAAGCCAATAGCGAAAGCAGAAATTATCAGCAAGATAGTGTAAACTCATCAGTTTTTTCAACTTATAGTCCTGGTGTATGTTATACTTGTGGACAAAGAGGTCATTATAGGAAAAATTGTCGAAATCAGAGAGGAGGAAACAGAGGTTCAAGCAGAGGCAGTTTTATTGGAGGTCAAAGTAGTTTTCGGGGTTATGGGAATTTTAGAGGAAATTTTCAAGGAAATGGTTATAGAGGAGGATTTGGTTACAGAGGAAGAGGATATAAAGAAACAAACTAGAAGAAATTATGACCATGAGTATCAGGACAATAACAATAAGGGAGCAAACTATATGGAAAATGAAGAAGGAACTGAACTTGATGAGGTACAAGATGGACAAGGTATTTGTTTTTTGTCAAATTTAAACTCTAATTTAGAAGATTGTTACCAAACTGTAAGTAACCAAAATTTAGTATTTTATATCGATTCAGGGTGTACTGATCATTTAGTAAATGATTAAATGTATTTTCATGATTTTATGAAGTTGAAAAAACCCATTAAAATAGGGGTTGCAAAAAACAACAATTACATGGAAGCCATTGGAGTAGGAAATATTGAAGTTTTTAGTGAGGCCAATGGAAAAGAAATCAAATGTAAAATTAAAAATGTTCTATATGTCCCAAATTTAAGCCGAAATCTATTGTCTGTAAAAAGGTTAGAAAGTGCAAATGTAAAAGTTGTTTTTGAAAAAGGGAAGGTACTAATGTATAGCGAAAAAAAATTAATCGGAATTGGTCATAGAAACAATTTATATGAAATATCCTTTAAAGTAAACAATGTAGAGTCTTTAAATATTGAAAGTGAAAATGATGAAATAAAATTGTGGCATCAAAGATTAGGTCATGTATGTAATGCAAATTTAGAGAAATTAATTAAAAATAATTTGGTAACTGATATAAAAAATCTCAAAATAGGTAAAGTTGATTTTTGTGAATCTTGCGTAAAGGGTAAAATGACCAGGTTGAATTTTGGAACGCGCACAAGAGCTAAACGATTACTTGAGATAGTGCACACAGATGTTGCAGGACCAATAACTCCAATTAGTCACGAACAAGGCAAGTACTTTGTAACTTTCATAGATGACTATTCAAATTTTGTTTACGTTTATGTAATAAGAGCTAAGAGTGGAGAGTATGAATGTTTCCGAGAATATGTGAGAATGGTTCAGGCTAAGTTTAATTTAAAATTAGCTACATTGAGATGTGACAATGGAAGGGAATACATTACAAATGAAATAAAGCAATTTTGCAGGGAGAATGGGACATTTATTGACTATACAACACCTTACAGTCCTGAACAAAATGGTAAGGCAGAACGCTTTAATAGAAGCTTGGTGGACAAAGCAAGGACCATGATGCAAGACGCTAATATTCCTAAAGAATTTTGGAGCGAAGCAGTTCGAGTAGCAGCATACGTTCTAAATAGAAGCCCAAGTAGTGCTTTACAAGTTACTCCGGCTGAAATATGGAATGGGAAGAAACCGGACATTAGTAATTTAAGAGTTTTTGGATCTACAGCATATTGCCACATTCCAAAACAATTTAGAAAAAAATTTGATTCTAAAGCGAAGAAGTGTATGATGATTGGATACACAATGACAGGGTACAGATTATGGGATATCATGGAACAGAAAGTAGTCATTGCAAGAGATGTAATGTTTAATGAGAGCGAATTTTATTTTAAAAATGAAGGAATGGAGTTGAAGGAAAATGGAAAACTTGATAGCAAAAATGCAATAATAGAAGAAAGTGACGATGAACAAGAAGAAGTAAAACAAATACAAGAAGAGATACAGGTATTACAAGAAGATGATTTACAAGACAGAGGACAAGAAATACAAGAAAAACGAACCAGGCGAAAACCTAACAGATATAATGAGTTTGAAATGTATATGGCCTTTGATGCAATGTCATATGTTGAGAATGTACCTGAAACAGTGGAAGACTTGACTGATAGAAGAGACAAGGACTTATGGATGGAAGCGATGAAAAGAGAAATAAGTTCAATAGAGAAAAATAAAACTTGGATAGAAGCACCAATGACCAAGAATGCAGAAATACTAAGTACAAAGTGGGTATTTGCTAAGAAGCCTTCAGAAGAAATTTGGATTGGACTAAAAAGGCTGTTAAGGTATTTAAAAGGAACATTAAAGGCAAGATTAAAGTATGAAAGGAGAATGAATGAATTACCATTGCGCTGTTATGTAGATTCGGATTGGGCAGGAGACGTGAATGACAGAAGATCAGTGTCGGGGTACGTTATTAAAGTTTTTGGTAATACAGTATTGTGGGTAACCAGAAAGCAAAACTGTGTTGCATTGTCCAGTACTGAAGCGGAGTTGATAGCTTTATGTGCTGCTGTCCAGGATTCTTTGTGGTTAAAAAGATTGTTGCTAGATATGAATCTTGATGTGAATTTTTTTTAAGTATTTGAAGATAATCAGGGTTGTATTGCACTTTTTAAAAATCCTGAGAATAATAAACGTGTCAAACACATAGACATAAAATATAACTTTATTCATGAGAATGTAAAAAATGATTGTATTGTCCTTGAATATATAAATACAAAATGTCAGTTAGCAGACTTATTAACAAAAGGATTGCAAAAACCACAATTTTACTCAAATTGTAAACAATTAGGTTTAGATTTTGAAACGAGAGAGGGTTAATTTTATTTTATTTGTTAATTTCATGTAATATAGGTGATATTTTGAATATGATTGTATATTAATTTATAGACTCTATAAGATGCGCATTAAGAGAGGGTGTTATAATAGAAATCTTTAGGAGTTATTTTAAGTTAATGCTTTCTTATAGAGATGGCGCTTGATTTGTAGAAATAGTAGTTTAATGTTCTATGTACATAGTTTTGTTTTTGTAGTTGATTATTATTGAGAAAAGTAAGGTTAAGTTAATATATGGTTTTACCGGGTTTTTAGCACATGGTTGGTTTTATAAGATATAAGTGATAGATGATGTATATATATGAAGATGTAAATAAAATGTATATAAAGACCTAGATTGATTTTAATCAACACTGCTGTGTAACAAATAACAACAAGTAACGTATACGCTAGAGGGCGCTATTTATTTATTTTTTCAAATCTCGCTATCCTTGAAAAATATTAAATGGAAACATGCATTTTCAATTAAGGAATATAAAAGTAGACCAAATTAGCAACAGAATAGCGAAAACCGCATATCGATATCTTTTTCGTATTACGAGATATCTTAAAAAAGATATGACTTGTGTCAAATTGATAAACCTAGTAAGTTGTTCATTTACGTGTCATTGCGATTTGTGTGCATTAAATTCGATATAAAACTTACTTAAAAGTTATATCTAAGATGATTCTTACAAACGAAGAAGCATTTGATATGATAGGCATTTACTTTGAATGTATGAAAATTGCAACTGTTGCGGCTATGGTATGTGCCATACAATATCCCCAAAGACGTCATCCCGGTAGCAGAGTTTTTCGTCGACTCATACACCGCTTAAAAACGACTGGAAATGTAAATCTTTCTATATTTAGAAGACGCGGCAGAGGTCGTTCAGAGGGAAACACAATAAATGTTTTGGCATATGTGCAATTTAACCCGCATTTAAGTATTAGAGCAATAAATAGAGACTTGGGAATAAGCAGAATCACCGTTCAACGTATTTTAACAGGACACAGGTAAATTATGATGTTTCTTAAACAAAATATACCCGTATAATATTATTTGTGGGCATGGTTTTATGTTAACATAATAATTTATTTATCATACCGAAAAAATATTTAATAGGACATTATATTTCTTTTAGAATTCATCCATATCATATAGTACTCCATCAACAATTGGTTGATCGTGATTACGACAGAAGGTTGGATTATTGCAACTGGTTACTACATTTGGTATATGACGACCTTCAATTACTGTCACGTATTTTGTGGTCAGACGAAGCTACATTTAGTAGTGATGGTACGGTTAACAAGCATAATATGCACTATTGGTCACAGAATAATCCACGCTGGATGGAAGAAGTTCAGTATTAGGGACGATGGTCGGTGAATGTATGGTGTGGTATTGTAGATGGTCAGATAATTGGACCTTTTATTTTTGACAACGCAATTAACGGGGAACGCTACCTAAATTTTATAAGGGATGAATTACCACTTCTTCTAGAAGATATATTACTAGCAACTCGTAGGTCTATGTTGTTTCAGCACGAAGGGTATCCGGCGCATTTCTCCAGACAAGTTAGAGAATTTTTAGATAATGCTTACACTGATAGGTGGATAGGACGTGGAGGCCTATTTTTTTGGCCAGCCAGGTCACCAAACTTAACCGTCTTAGATTTCTATCTCTGGGGCCGGACTAAAGACCTTGTTTGTGCAATTAGACCCACTACTAGAGATAACGTGATCGAGAGAATACGAAACGCCATTCAGAGTACCTATTTCGAGAGCAGACATTGAGACTGCTGTTCAATCTACTCTTCAAAGAATAAACGCTTGTATCGAAAATGATGGGCGACAATTTGAACATTTAAGTCGTGACTAGCGAGGTACCTCAAGTTATATTTCCATTTTAACTTCCATAACGCAGTTTCCCGGTGACGGCATAAGAAATATTGACATAATAATTGGAACTATTATTAATAGAACAAGAAAAGACAATTTTGAGGACTCAAAAAATGTTAAAATCCGTTCAGTCAACCCGGAGTAATTTATATTTAAAGGAAAATGCTTAAAATTTACACATTTCTTAAGATATCAACATGCGGTTTTCGCTATTCTGTTGATAATTTGGTCTACTTTTATATTCCTTAATTAAAACTGAATGTTTCCATTTAACATTTTTCAAGAATAGCTAAATTTAAAAAAAAAAATGAATGGCGCCCTCTAGTGTATACGTTACTTATTAGGTTAAGTAGAACTGGACTTACAGGCGTTTTTTCATAATAAAGTTCCCGCTTCCCCCCACCTCTTATTTGAAGAGATAGACTAAAACTTATAAAATCAAATATACGCTGAATTTCTTGCAGAATGCGATAATCATACTTTAAATGCATCTTAATTAGGCAAAATTTGTAAATTATTCATTCAATTACGCCCTCTGGCTGTGGACCTACAACTCTTTAAATAATTTCCAGGTTTTTCGAGGTCACTTTTGTAATAAATTTTTTTTCCCGAAGCTGTACTATAAACGGTTCCCGAGCTATGGCCGAGAACCATTCTTATTGGTACACCCGGTACTTTATCTGCACCATCCATTAAAACTCCGCTTTTACCCAAAACTTGATGAAATATCCATCCTGGACCTGCGTTAGAATTACACAAGTCTTTGTTCTGTTCTACTTATCATTCTGTGTTAGATTAAGAGATTCCTCATTGGTGTTCTACGCCTAGTCTCATGCGAACGTAGTTCCTCCGTTTTTTTCATTTTCAGCTTTTGTATGACGCGTTAGGAACTGCAGATCAGTCAAACCATATCGTTTATCCGAATTGTTACCTCTCTCGATAATCAGGCATCACGATTCACTGCTTTAGTTTTTCCGCGAGAATCGACCAGTCCATTTTGGTTTCTCTGTAGCTCGCACTGTTATTCTCTATACAAACATGAGTGTATATGAAGTTAATTTATTATAGCGTCCTATAAAATTATATTTAAACATAGAGAGATCGATATATAGGAGCTTGTTCACGTGGGCCCGAATTGCTGACAGAAAGAGAAAGATAATGTGTCTACCATTCTCTTTCTCTGTCTCTATTCTGATTGAATCGTCATGACGTCGAAAATTCGAGATCTGGGACCGGCAAAGAAAGAGAATAATAAGTTTTGATTATAATAGCGAATAGAGAAAGATAGATATTGATGATATCCAATCCATTTTGTCTCTTTGGTCCGTCTCCGCCAACTGTGCTAAATATTCTTATTGAACAAAATATCAACTGTTACCACTACACCAACCATCATAATAACAATGTCTGATCATTTTCATAGACCGAAGGTAAACGTTGCACGAAAAATATCGAGTACTAAAATAGTTTTGTCTCATACTTACAATTTGATCACTTTAAGATCCTTCTTGTGAATTAACGTATGTATGAAACTATTATTAAATAAGAGAATACTATTTTTTAGCACCCATTGTTCAGTATCCAATGACGTTCAATCAGCTGAAAATGGAAGGATTCATTGTTCACAGATGGTTGGATAGATGGTTGGAAGGAATTGAGCAAAATAAAAATTGGATTCAGGAGGGAAAGTTGAAATACCCAGAAACGGTGACTAATGGCTTTGAAAATATGTACGAAGCTTTTACGGATATGTTGCGAGGTGGTAATATTGGGAAAGCTATAGTTAAAGTTTAATTATGGAAAATATAATGTTTGTTCAAAAATTTTCTTCAAAATTAAAAGATATGTGAATCGTGTACGATTGCAAACAAAATTTGATTATTACTTGTGTTTTGAATCAACATACTGTCAGTATTGATATATATTTTTATAATAAATATGTTTATATTGTAACGTAAGACTTTAATTCCGAAAAAAGATTCTCTTTTTGATTATTATATTCTGATATAGGAGCCCTGCGACAGTGAAGATGGCTTTACTTCTTAAAATATGATATTTGTGACCTTAGTTCAAAGTGAATTGAAATTTTATTTCTATAGAAATAGTTTTAGTTTCTTTAAATTATCATAGATAAATACCGAATACTATTCTCACAGAGTTATTCTAAATTGTTCCCATAAAATGGGAAATTAAGACAACTTGAGTTGAATGTTCAGCCTTAATAGCTTCCATGAAGTAAATGTGGACTTTGTGAAACAAATAATTATATTTGATGTTAATGAGAAGTCCATTTTGACATTGTAATTAGTTTTTCTTGAATATATGTTCTTTTCAACTACTCATATCCAAAATGGCATGTGGTAAAGCAGTTTGTTGAGAAATAAATGATTTTTCCATTGTATTTAAAAGGTAAGAATGCTTTTCAAATCTCTGACAGTTGTCAAGATATACATTATCAAATTATAGAAAACAACGGGATCCATGACTCAAAAACCAAGAACTGGAAACTTAAAAGGAAAAGATTATCCTGCAAAATATGAAGAAATAGTCCAGAATAAATCCTGCGCTTGACTTCCAAAATTGCGGAGAAGCCTCCAAGAAATTTTGAACAGTTTTGAATGACATGACTGCTAATCATACTCCATTAATAGTATACCAAGATGGATAGAAGTCGAAAAAGTGATATAAAATGGTGGTGATTTGATTTTATTTAGTTTCGTTGATTTTTAAAAATCAGAAGATATACATGATAGTTTTTAATTCATGTTCGTTATACGTATTGGGTAAGATAGGGGAATGGCGGTCACTTAAGCATTGATCAATTTTTTAATTTATTTTAGGGACTTACGGCATAGGTGATCATTTATTTACAGAGCCTATATACTGGACTAAAGATATATATCAAGTACTTGATCAATCGATCACGGATTTCATATTTTTCAATCATTTTGTAACACCTTCATTGGCCGCTATTACCTTATGGTGTGGGTAATGGGTGTCTACTGTTGGTGTATTACCGGACATTCAAAATTAATTATATCATCTTCATCATTTTTTATAATGCAATCAATTATCCAAAATATTTTCATTTTCACCAAAA
Source organism: Diorhabda carinulata (assembly GCF_026250575.1). NCBI lineage: Eukaryota > Metazoa > Arthropoda > Insecta > Coleoptera > Chrysomelidae > Diorhabda > Diorhabda carinulata. The sequence goes on along the minus strand of NC_079472.1, from coordinate 45,543,822 downwards.
TCAACTCTTTTGTTAAAATAAACCAAATATATTAAAATTATTAATATTTCTACTTTGAAAATCACACATTGAGGTGCATAGGAACTGCCTTTCACTTAGTTTTCACGTAAATTATATTTATTTTTCAAATTTTAACCAAAATAAACTCTTTCTCCAATTAACCAGACACATTCTTCTTTATCTAATCTTGTAGTGTACTGAAGGGTATGCCGTACTTCTTACGTATTTATCTTAGAGAATTTCCAGCACTAACGGCTTCAAGAGCTTTTTCTAACTCTTCTTTTGTCCATTTTCCGTTCGTTGCGGTTCTTTCAAACTACAAACACCGTTCTACAACATTTTTGACCATGGGTTATACTTTATGTTTATTTTGAATTTGTTTTTATAAGTATAAAATCAATGAAAGTACATGGAAAATCTACAAAGAGATGATTTATTGAAACATCAAAAATCAACGGTTAAGAGTTAAGAAACTTAAAAATGATTTTTTTTACTTTTTCTGTCATTTTCGGTAGAAGTTTCTCTTATTAACCCCCAAATATAGTCTTCCATCATGCTTTCAGTATACTGGCCTTGGTAAGGTGTCTCAAATTCCACTATGTCTTGATGGTAGCGCTGACCTTCCGGATAAGCTCCTATATTATTTTTAAATCTATCTAGAATTAAACATATGCATTATATGACAGAAAAATTCGTGATCATGTCAGTGATCAGCTCTTCGTACTTTTCAGCTCTATGGTTTCCAAGAAAACCATGAACTACTGCCTTAAAACTGATCCAGGCTTTTTTCTTTTTATTGCTAAGTAACTATACAAAAATATTACAATTCATAATTTTTTTATTTAAGGGCCAACAAAGATACCAGGTTTAATTTTCGTCTCTGATAGCTTTAGAAAAAAACTTTTCTCTCATATAGTTCTTCCAATATCGAGATTATAAAAACCCTTGCCGACAATTTTGTTTGATCTACCATAGGTTTAGATACATCATTTTTAAAAATACCTACTTTTAAAAATATGTATATCTTATGCGAGAAAGAATTCTTTAAAAGTTGCACTTAAGTATAGACCTACTTGGAAAAAAAATCATTGTTATACTTCGTTAATTTGTTTCAACTGAATATTAAATTATAAATCGTAAATAGACGAGTAAAATGTACCTGCCTGTAAGGGAGTTTGGTTTGAACAGGGTTCGAAATTGCAAAGCAAAAACCATGAAGGAAAATGAATTCTTTGCAAATTAAGCAAAAGAAAAGAAAAATTTCAATTCCAAGTATCTTTATAAATAATAATGGCTCTTTTACGATTACTGACAGGAATAGGAATATTTTTTTTAGACATTAATGCTAAAATTTGAGCTTTGTTACTACTACTATTTGGTATCTTAAGGAGTTGCCCCGAGTGGTAGGATCCGTTGTCCGTAACGATTACTGACTGTGGTGGAATGTTAAGTAAAAGCTGTTCATTAAACCACTTGACATATAATTATGCTGTCATATCATCATGATAATCAGGTGCACAGCTTTTAATTTTTGCATCAGATATTAATATAGAATTAGGCACGAAACAGTATTTGCTTCCAGAGTGTACTATTATAATGCGTTTTCCTTTAGAACATGGCCCATTCAAAAAGCAATTTTCACTATTGTCAACCCAACCGAAATTTACTACATCGTGACTGTCAAACCATTTTCCATCTGGATAAATTGTGTCTTTTAGAACTTCGGTAGACTTTTATCTGACGCAAATAATCTTGTCGTCATCAAACTATCCTTGAAGATTCGATTATTGCCATCCATTTATTCATTTTTTTTGTGTTTAAAACCACACTCTGACAAAACTTGACGCAATGTTTCTAAACTGGTATAATTGTATTCTGGATAATCTGCACTTTCTAATGTCGCAGCCCTGTTCTCCTTACATAAACTATTAATTGTCCTACGTATAAATCTTGAGTGACTTTGTCAACTGATTTCAGTTTTTCTTTGCATGTTTTTCGGTTCTGTGAATGATCCACAGCAATCCTTTTGTGACTACTCGACAAATGAAAAATTAATTCATCCATTATTATTAGGATTGCATTATTAGATTGGTGAATATTTTCCTTTTTTAAACATTCCTATGTATTTAAAATAACTTGCTGTGTTTGTATATCTAAATATTATTAAATTCATACCTGTCTTTATTCTCAGTTCACTATGCAATTGCATTGTCTTCATTCGCCCATTGTCTAAAGAACGCCATATTTCTATTTATTTGAAGAAATTTATGAATTAAATGAAAATCACCAAGCAACGCCAATAATTATCGCAGACAATAGAAATGCATTTATGTTTACGATTCGATGTTTTCATTGGTAAACAGTGGATATCATGAGTCCACGTGGACTGACGGTTTGTTAGATGTTTACCGAATTTTATACGGGGAGTAAACATTATTTTAAATAATTTTAAAACATACCTTACATTAGTACATTATTGAAATTTTTCTGTGCTTAAAATTATGTCATTTAACAATTCTTTGACTAGATAATGATCAAGGATCTTACACAGAATTTCATCATGTGGTTTCTGTATGTTTCCGGTTGTGTCCAAAGATAAAAAATACTTACAAGTTGAACGTTTTGATGAAATTCTTGATATTGAGAGACAGGACAGATGACAGTCATTGAGAAAGAAACCTATCAGAATTACTAGTTATTATCCGAGAATAATTTAAATGTAGAATTACTTTTTATTTTGAATTGAATAAAATTATTTACCGTTTTTTAATTTCAAACTTCGTATTGACAGGAAGCCGAGTATATAGTGAGGACAACTGAATCGATCACAGCACTGGATGTGGTCAAATTATCGTCAAATCATGCTCTAAATACTTACAAATAAACATGTGAAAATTGAATGAGAAATGGTTCATAATAATCGTTGGGTTGTTGAGTGCATAAAATATAGGCAGAAACAATACATATAAATTTTACATATTTCCAGTAGTGGAAAACCGATAAAATGAATAAATGGATAAAGGCATTGAAAACTAAAAAGTGAGTACCTAGTGAATAGTGTATGTTTTACTCTAAAATTAATGTTTATTTTGTTATTATACAAAATATTTACATTTAAATAAATATAATAAATATAAATAAATAAAATAATAAATGTTTATTCGCCGATTTATTACAATGTTTTATACTTGGGTTTTTCAAGCAGCATGTTTACATTCTCTGCTGAAATTGTAAACGGAAGAACAGCAAATTTAACAAAACTGTGGCTATCGATCTGTGATAATAATTATTTTAGACATAGATGCGAAATTGAAAATCTTCCACTTGCCTGAACAACTATATAAATAGTCGCATAACAATTATTAATAACTAAAAATTGGAAATTGTAACTAACTCAGTTACGATCGACAATCTAATTATTATTAATTTTATTATTCTATTTCAGATAATCATCTTAATAATCAAGTATTTTATCAATTTTTAATATTGCACACGATACATATACACTAGTATGTTGACTGACTAGTCCACTCAAATTTGATACGCTTCGCGCATGACGACACGCTGGAATCAGAATGTTTGCTTGGATTAGGTTGGAGTTGATCGTATTTACTAGGTTTTTGTGTGTTTGTGGTATTTTTTGTGTTTAACGGTTATTCTAGAGTTGACCTAACCTTTATTCTTTTTTTTTAAATATTGTACTTTCTATTATGAGATCATAATGCCGTCGCTACTTGCAAAAAACTAATCGATGGCACCAAATTCTTTGGCTTCCAAAACAAAAAAAGAGGATAAAATTAATTTAAAATATGGTAGATGAATGTCGTAAATCATAAAATAACACACACAATTTCTATTTTTTCCCAATAATTATACTTATTTAATATTATTGTTGATCTACTTGTAGAATTATAAACAAAAAAGGTTTCAGTCTGGTTGAAAATATTTTAATACCCTACCCCTTAATTATGTGTTATTTATTTTAGTGCGTGTTCGTTCCATTCATTTTGATCCATTTGATCCATAGTGTCTAGGTTTAAAATATTGGTTATTTACCGATATATTATTGGCTCAAAGAAATAAATAAAATATACCCATAATATATCAGAAACAATATTATTAAATTGATTAATATACCGTGTATATGTGTAACGTAATATTACAATAGTCATGTGTAACATTTATTTACTATTTATTTCACTAGTGAGATATTTATTAACTTTTTTATACCTACTTTTTTCATAATCAATAACTTTTTTTCACTTAAAAAATATGATCAAATTATATATTTCGGGTTTCGAAATATATTTTTAAAAAACTTTATTTTTGAATATTTATATGAATACAATTAATCTCAAGATCGAACTAATTGTAAACATTAAATATCATCGAATTGTTTACAAACATCTTATTTATAATAAAATAGTGCTGATACATGTTTACGTTATTTGATACAAAAATAGAATAAATGCTGATACATGTTTATGATATTTGATACAATGGTATTGTTTTAAAAATGTCCTTCAGGAATTCTTCGCATGTAACTCCTCCATCCCTAAGAATGAAAAATGACGGAGGTATTTTTCATCCTTTGTTTTCTTTCCTCTTCTAATTCAATGTCTTCTTTTTTCATTTCTTCTATTTTCTGTTTTCTTACAAACTTATATTTATATTTTCGAATTATCAAAAATATTATTAAAATTATACAAATTATTATTATTACAGTAAATAGTCCTATTGATACATGACTTTGTGGATTATAAATTTCATGGATTGGTTTTATATTCTTAGCAATGTTATTAATTTCATATAATTTATTAAAATCTATATTAGTTAAATTAGGAGATTTATAAATTTGATTATTCAAAAATTTAAAGTTTAATTTCGGTAATATTATTGATTTCCCTTTTTTAATTTGTACATTAGTTGAGAAAATTTCACTTCCTACTTGAATACTACAATTTTTTGGAATTTTTATAAGTGATGGATACATTAATTTAAAATAGCGATCTGATACACATTTAGAAATTACATCAGTTTCTAAATTTGGAATCACTAAAAGTTCATTATTTGTTACTTGTTCCAATATTGTTTCTTGAAGATTAATTTCACTAATAACACAATTTTTATCAGAATGTCCATTTAGCAGTTCAATAGTACAGTTATCTTGTAATTTGAAAGTTTCTTTACAATAATATTTTCCTTCTAATTCGGGGCATTCTTCTTTGATGAAAGTAACTTCTTTTTGACTTCTGGCCAAGTAAGGTTGAGGAGGGATAAATATTGTATGGTTTTGAATTACGGGGTATAAATGGAAAAATTCATAGGTTTTAGGATAGGAACATGGGTAGCAAATATTATTTTGGATTTGGAAAAGGTTACTTGTGAACCAAGAAAGAGATAATATGTCAAAATATTATTAAATTTTGGTATTTGCTCTTTATTATAAATGGTGTTTAAATATTTTATAATTTCCAAAATTTTTTGGCTTGATATAACTGAACTATGAATTGTATTTAATTTAGAAAACGTTATTGCATTCTCGATATTATCAATTAGTGTAATTAAACTCTGACAATCCAGATTAATTTGTGAAATTGTACTTTGGAATGTTATAAAATTATTTAAAGTTATTATTTTGTTTTCAATTGAAATGTGAAATTTCTCTATATTATCAAAAAGTTTCCGTTGATTATCCCCTAGAGTCGTAATCGACTTGTTATAATGATCAATTAATTTTTTATGTAATGATATTTGTAAATTAACTTCGTGAATTATTTGTTTCTGATTTTGTTGTAGAACATTTATAGCGTTATTATATCTTTCTTCATCATCCGAATCTAAAGTTCCAAAAAGCCATTTATCTATTTTGCCTACAGCATTTATTAGTCCTCTTTTCAATCTTAAATGTGGATAAATATTTTCTGATTTTTTATCTAATGTGTTAATTAAAATTTCTGTTCTACTCAAAGATTGTTCAGCTAAGTTATGGTATGAAATAGGATTTGTTGCGTTCGCTTGAGATAAATTATTTCTTAGGTTATAATAATATTGTTTTAAATTATTGATTTGTTTATGAATGAATTCTAAATCTATATAGTAGATGAAAGTATGTTTAGTATATATAAGATTACTAGTTCCTAAATTGATAGGTAATAATAAGTTATTTACATTTGTAACTGTTATGTCTTCCGTCTTGATCGTCTTGTAAAGTAATAGTAACATTAATACTATTGTCGGCTTCATTATTTGTAACAATTTTTCTGTTTTAATTTTTTGGTTTTCTAATTATATTTTTATGATATGTTCCTTTGTTTGTTTCTAATAGTATGCCAGAATCTTTTACAATTTCGGCTTTTTTGAATTTAGGTAGTTTCTTGTCTCGAAATTTTGTTTTTATGTAGGCTATGTCCTGATTTTCATAGGATAAGGGATCATTTCTATTTTCGTTTCTCTTATTAATTATTTTTTCTTTAATGTTAGCATTTCTATCTTTAATTTTTTCATATAATAATTTGGAGGTTTCTTTGTGATTTTGTATGTAATTAGATATTATTAAATGATCGTCTAAATCGAATGGATCAGGGTTATTTATATGGCCTTTAATAATTTCAAATGGCGTGAATTGCGTTACCGAATGAATTGAATTATTATATGCTAATATTGAGTGTTTTATCAATTGATCAGGAGTCAAATCGTTATTATTTTCTTTTATGCACCTAAAATGTTCGATTAAACTGGAATGAAAACGTTCAACAGGTGAATTAGAATTGCTATTTTTAGACGTGGTATAATGTAACTCAATTTTGTGTAATTTGCAAAAATCTTGTAGGTCATTATTCTTAAACTCTGAAACACAGTCATTTGTTATTTTATAAGGTAACCCATGATGAGTAACGTAATTTAATATGTTATCAACAACTGAAGTTCCATTCACACTTGACATTGAATAAGCTTGACCGTATCTAGAAAAATAGATACATTTTCTCGTTATTGTTGAATATGAAAGATCTACTATCTTAATAACATTGATATATTAAATCAAATTTAATTGAAGGGTTTATATTATATTTATTCATTTAACACAATTCACAATTATTAATAAAGTTTTCTACGTCTTCTGAACTCATAAGTGTTTTGATTAATTTACTTATATCTATTTTATATTTGCGTCAATTATAAGTTTTGTGCCAATTATAATTTTCGTTAATTAGTTTTTTATCTTCTTTTGAATAGTTAAAGTTGTGAATTTCATATTGATTTATTTCTACAGGATAAACTTTAAGAGGTTCATTAAAAATTATATAAATTGTCTTAAACGTTTCATTTGTGTTATACTGATTATAATTGGAATTTATTTATATTATTTTCTTTTTCATTAGTTAAATAAACAAAGTTATGAATTATATTATTAAATTTCTTATATATACTCTAATTAATAATAAGTTTTTATTATTATAGTTTCTTTTAAAAGTTTACTAATTTTTTTTATTTTACTTATTTATTATCTATTAATTCTAAATCTTATCTATTCTTATAACATAATAGTAAAAAATAAGAAAGTTCTGTGCATAAAAATCCATTTTATAATTTCTTGAATTGCGTACCATTTCCTTGAATGATAATATCTAATTTTCCAAAATAGTTCTTCAATTAAACTTTCATTTAGTATAGCATTTAATTTTCTATTGAAATATTTTGAACTTATTCCATTATTATTTCTATCAAATTCTTTGTTAATTGTTTCATAATCAATCTCAACCTCGTCATTTTCATTATTTATTTCTCTTTTATCAATGATATTACTTTGATTTTGTATATTCAATATATTTGTATTTAATTCAGGTTTTATAACATAACATTCTTTTTCTAATATATCATTATCTATTTTCATAACATCATTTATATCTTTTTCGTCCCTTGTCATATTATTATTTATTTCATTTCTTTCTCTGTTTAATTCTAGTACATTTTCTTTTACTTCAATTTCATTATCATTTTCATTCATTTTTAATTCATCTAATTCCGTATATTGTAATTCTACATTTAATTCCACTTTATCAAATAATTCTACTTCTAATTCTCCTTTTATATTATTATTCATTTGTTATACCATTATAATATTTTCTTCTGAATTCTTTTCTGTTACATTTAATTTATCTTTTTCTTCTTTATCAAATAATTTACTAAGATCTAGTTCTACTTGTTCATTTATTTCTTTACAATGATTTAATTCTGATTCTTTTATTTTTATCAATTTTTGAATTTTTGGTGATGAATTATTAGATGTAAAATTTATTTCAATTATTTTTTCACTAGGTTTTGACTCGTTAGATTCTATAAAATTTTCAAAATATGTTAATGCATCATTAGGAGTAAAATTTATTTCTTCTATTTTTGATTCTTTTTCCGAGGCTCTTTCCGAAAATTTACAATTCGATCGTTATCTTCGTCGCGTTCAAACAAATGGTGAATATCAATTATTTCTTCTTCTTCTTCTTTATTTTTGTAATTATTATTATATAGTTCTTCAGAAGTAAAATTCGGTTCATTTCGTGATTTGAAATATTTGTTATTATTTGTATTATTATTATTATAATTATTATTTATATGTCTACTAGGTCTATCAGAAAAATTTCTCGATGTCGTTGACATCGGTTCTGGTCTAGGTAAACGATTTACAGGTATTTGGTTCGGGCGAAAAACATTTTTCTTAGGACCAAATACTTGCGCATTCGTTGGGTAATTTTGTCTTCTTTGCGGTATTGGATTTACGTTTATAGGTTGACTAGGGAAATTATTGTTATTATTATTATTATATCTTTCATTATAATAGTTGTTATTATTATATCTATCATAATTATTATATCTATCATAATTATTATTATTAGGTTGTCGGTAGAAAGAATTATGATTATGTTGATTGTTTCTATTATTTCTTGATGGATTCATTTGAACATTGTTATTATTATATTTAACTTTAGGTTCGTAAAATTGACCATAAAGTTTTTCGAAATTCTCAAATTCGTCTACATAAGCCATAGCGTCTTCCAGAGAGTTAGGCTTTTTTAAGTACATATTATTACGTATAACGCCTGAACATCCCGCAATAAAGGTGTTCAAAGCTGTTTTCTCACAGTGATTAATTTGACGTCTTTTATCAATCTCTCCTAGGTTTAAATTATTACTGATAATTTGTATAGTTTGACTTTTCAATAATTGCAATCTATTACCAAATGCTATTAAATTTTCATTTTTAAATGGTCTCGTTCTCGTTAATTCTTGCAAAATACAATCCAAATCGCGCCTATCTGCAAAACACTGAATCAACGCTTCTTTTAATTTAAACCATGTATTCAACTCAATTCTATTTCCCACCATTAACTCGGCTTTATTTATTAATTTTTCTTGAATACATTCTAATACGTGATTATTAATGTCTTGATCATTATAAATTGAATACGTCTCTATTAGGTTTTCACATCGATTTATAAATTTATTTAAAGTATTTTTATTTCCGTCGTAAGGTTTAATATTCTCTAACTTTAATTTGAATAAATCCCAATTTAGGGTTTTTGGGCTTGACGTTGCCATTTTTATATATTCTGGTTTATCTTTTAAGTTTAATTCACTAAATGTATTTAATAATTTATCAAAATCGTTCATAAAATTATATATTCAAAATTATTAAATTATCTCTTCCTTATTCAAAGTTCTGATAAGGATGGATAATAAAAAGGAATCAAAATAATAGGGAAACTTGGCACTTACAGCTATCTGAAGTCCTGTCCCTCGTTGAATACGTAGATCTAGTGCTGAGGTACTGAGGTACTTAGCCGGAACTTTATCGCACTTTGCGTAAACTCGCGACCGCACTAATCCTACTGACTGCGCCAATTATATATTTCGGGTTTCGAAATATATTTTTAAAAAACTTTATTTTTGAATATTTATATGAATACAATTAATCTCAAGATCAAACTAATTATAAACATTAAATATCATCGAATTGTTTACAAACATCTTATTTATAATAAAATAGTGCTGATACATGTTTACGTTATTTGATACAAAAATAGAATAAATGCTGATACATGTTTATGATATTTGATACAATGGTATTGTTTTAAAAATGTCCTTCAGGAATTCTTCGCATGTAACTATCACATAGTTTTGTATTGCTTATCAGTTTTTATCAATTAAGTTATTTTTTCAAAGCTATTTATTACTTCTTATATGATATTAGTCCGGTCGATTTAGATAGTCGAAGTTACATAAATTCCCACAAAGATGAAAATTAGTTAAATCGTTTTAAATATAATTAAAAATAAAATTTGAAAGTTTCCCATCATCATGTATGGAAAACATGGTCGAAGGTCGAAAAAATTGGTTTCTGAGATATAATGATTCAAAAAGTTGTAAAAGTTGTAATCGTCATAATCTGCACACATTTCATTTTTAATGATATTCTAAGCAATTTTACTGATTTCCAGCTTGGTGGGAATTTATGTAGCTTCACTCTTATTTTTTGTTTTCATTTGACCGAACTATATTTTCGTCGTGAGCTCTGCCAATAAGCTACATTCGATTGGCGATCCATATGTTTAAAAATTATTATCTTTTTTCAGGGGTCAAATTCCGAATCAGCTTAGGACCGATCGCATGTGCTCTTTTAAAAATTATCGTTCCGTCTCTCCACTGCGAACTTACAGTACAAGTAAATTAATACGGATTGAGGTTAGCTTTAAGCAAAATGGAGGTTTGGAATTAATCAAATCACCCAGAGATATTGCATTCAAGAAAATAGCATATGGTTTACACTATAATTATTCTAAATAATGTTCTGAATTTGAATCATTTACCTGTAGAGGCTAGGGTTGCCAGACGTGCTCGGAAAAAAAAACCGGACAGTTTCAAAATATAAAGCTATTTTATTCCATAATACAAAGTTTAAAAAACAAAGAATATTTAATATTTTTGTAGGTAACTGAACTTTTTTTCACTTTTTACTATATTTCACATATATACCGCTGCTTTTAATAACTCCCTATTTCTTGATATCTTATTTTTAAATTCGATGCAACTACTGTTTATGTTGAAAAAACACAGAGCTCACATTCAACGCTTTCTACAGAGAGACGATTTCTTTCGTTTGTCCAAACATTTCCCATAACACTAAATATACTTTCTATGAAGGCATTGGGTAAGGGAATGCTGCAAACATATTGCACAAGTTTCAACAAACTTGGTGCTACCTCTTTCTTGAAGAAGGTACTCCCCAATCTACTGTTTTACCTTCAAGTACGGGAAACACGGTGTGCAGTGCAGCCAGTTCTTCGTATAGATTTTCAGGAGGCTGCTCTAGTTACCAAGGAGAAATTAACCACAAATCTATTAATTGATCCAGGGTGGGCAATATTCCGGATTCAAAATCTAAACAACTAAAAGTCTTAAAATGGTTATTTCCAAAGCCCTTTGGTTAACATTTAGAGTATTTGTCACAAATTTTTTAGAATGATATTCTGATATTCTTCATGGCAATGTGTATTTTTATGCCATAATGCTGGTCGCTTATTTTTTTAAAAGGGTGTTCTTGAATTTAATCATTATATTATACAGATAAATACCCCAAAGTGCTGTTGGACAATTTTCGGGGACTTGTTCTAAGAAAGAGCGTTTTAATAGTTCCCATGATGAGAGTAGTCTATCAAGTGCTTTAAACAAACAGCCATATTGTAGGAACGTGTCGTCGAATGACATCCCTGTATTCACTTTCAAAGAAAACAAAGCACTCCTTCAACTCTTCCTTTTTTTGCAGAATTTTCGAATTCTGCAAAAATTTTCATAATTATATGTGCTTGTCCGGTTTACCAACAATTTGTCAACCGGATGATCCTCGAAAAAACCGAACTGTCCGGTCGAAAACCGGACATCTGGCCACCCTAGTAGAGGCTACATAATATTTCGGCACGCTCGTTATTGCTGCAATCTACTCAATCTACAATTATTTATATTTAATCTCTAGCAGGTAATAACAAATTTGAGTAAGACGTCACTCGTCCGTACTGCAATAGGTAACCTTTATTCATTTTATTCTTTGGGATTTTTATTTTATACAAATTGAACAGCCGAGAATTGATTTTTCTTATCACTAACTTTAAGAAATAGTTAAATGTTCATATTCTAAATTGATAATTGAAAACTTGTGTAAGCATAGTATTATCACAAGCTACCCATTTGATTTAAACATTTTATAATCATTAACCGTGAAAGCTTGAAGGGGCAAGTGAGTAATTTAATTTCTTAATTGCTTTCATCATTATGTAGGAAATGAATTTATTATTTACGACCTCACCGTATATAGTTATCATATATTCTTACTTACTTAAGAGACTGCAGAGTGTTTTTTTGAATCAGGTTTCTAGTTGCAAAGTAGAACATCCCATTTTCAATCAAAATTCCTACCCAATCCTGCCGCCTTGGTCTTTTGTACGGGTTAAAATTGAGAGGAATTACTTGGTTATCTGTTTCTTTCCATATCAATTTGTGAGATCTACAAAGTATTTCATATAATTGAAAAAACATTTCATGATATTCAGTCACACTTTTCAAATTTGTATATTGTAACAATTTGAATCTGTTCAATAATCTCTCAAGTCCCAATTTTTAATAAAAATTTACTGATTTTTCATATTATAATCTAATTTACGGTTGAACCACATTCGTGTGATTACATCATGCTTGAAATTGGTACAGTGTGGTCAAAAATATATTTATGGAAAGTTATTACGTTACTGAAAGTAATGAACAAATTAAATGAAATTACGTGTTATCGTGATACACTTCCTAAAACTAACAAAAGAAAATCTACAATAGTTGTTAAATTGGCCGTCAGACAATGACAGAAACCCACACTGCATTCGTCTGTAGTATTATGTAGCATAGTGGGTTTTATGTTGTGTATTTATTACACAATATGGTGTTTTCGCTGACGGATAGTTGTAGGATTGTAGAAATAAGATTCAAATAACCCCATAAAAAATTTAATTAGATTAGATCAGGTGATATAGCGGGCCGATCCACTGTTCCCCTTCTTTCTATTCACCGTTATGGAAAGGCTCTATTTAAAAACTTGAGCACACCAACAGCGAATTTGTGGATATTTGAATATGAAGAACGGAAAAATGTCTGAATGAATGAAGGTTGTAGGGATTTAGAAGAGAAAGTACAGAATGTGGGTCAATCTTATCAACAAGGAAAAAAGTTGTTTAAGTATATTTTTATGGAAAGAGGAAGAAATACTGAACTGGGTTTTGGCTCAATTATTACTGAGTGAAATGAATGATAATTGGCGATAAAAGCTGGACTGGCTGCTAGTAATCGATGCTATTTACCAATAATTCACTTCCTTCTTCACTGCCAAGAAAGTTGAAACTAAAATTATATAAAACTGTAGGGAATTTTTTCTTTTTTTCCCATCTCTATTATTTTAACTTTAACTAAGTACCCAAGTAGTTTTGTGCCCGCCGACAACATCGCAACGAACCCATTGTAAGAGGGGTCATATACTACAAGGATATATTGATATCTAGTTAACCTAGACCAGTTCCATGCATAAACAAAATATTGCGTTACCGTAGCAATGAACAATAACTTATTAGAGGTGTCAGTGTAAAGTTTGACGTCAAAAAAGTAAATCAGAGTTACGCAATAAATTAAAAGAAAAAAGATGTCCGCCGAAATTGTGAAAATCGAAAAATTAAAGTATCAAGCCATCATCAAGTACCTGTATTTAAAAAAGTTAAGAGGTAAGATTTACGAAGATATGTTTAATATCTTTGGTCATCAATGTCCTTCGTATGCGACCGTGAAAAATTGGACTGCAAGCTTCAAAAGAGGTAAATTTTCCATTGAAGATGATGACCGATCGGGAAGGCCAGTTTCTGTGTCAGTCCTCGAAAATATCTATGCAGTTCAAGACATGATTTTATCAGACCGTCGAATTGGGCTAAGCACTGAATATTTCATATGAACGCGTTCATCATATAGTTCACGTCAATTTGGACATGAGAAAAATTGCTGTAAAATGGATCTCCAAATGTTGACCAAAAGCGTGCAAAGGTAGAAGCATCGCGTTTGATCTGTGTTCGATTTGAAAACGATGTAGACTTTTTAAACCGAATTGTTACGATGGATGAGACTTGGGTACATTGCTACGATCCAGAAACAAAGCAACAATCGATGGAATGGCGACACTCTGGATCTCCAAGACCTAAGAAGTTTTGGGTCCAAAAATCCGCTTCAGTTTTTTTGGGATTGCCATGGAGTAATCATGTTTGATTTTTTGGATAAGGGTAGAACAATAATTGGAGATTACTATTCGACATTATTGACTACTCTACAGGAAAAAAAGAGAAAATACGCGGAAAGCTATCTAACAGTGTTTTGTTTTTGCAGGATAACGCCCCTGCACACAAATCTCTTGTTGCCATGCAAAAAATTCGTGATTTAGGGTTTGAATTACTAGAACACTACCCTTATTCACCCGATTTGGCTCCGATCGACTATCATCTCGTTTCTCAACCGAAAAAAAAGTTTAAAAGGTCGTAAACATTCTTCAACGAGGAGGTAATAAAAGCTGAGGAGGTCTAGAGACGTTGCAGGTTTGCTGTAATAAATGTATCCAATTAAGAGGAGAATATGTTTAATAATAAAATATTTTGACATTGAAATTTTGTTTGGTTCTATAGTAGGCTAAGAATTTTTCAATATATCCTTGTATAATAATTAGACGAAAAGCGCGTGAGAGCTAGTTAGTTGCTTAGAAGACACTATTCTGTGAATCCGAAAGACGTGCGGTTTCCAGATAGCAGATCTAGACGTGTGGATGAACCATTATTTTATTCTGTTTCGCCTATATTTCCATAATTCATTATTTTGTTTTAAGCTTTGCATCATTAACATTTTTTTCGTGACATAAACTTTTTATCTAACTTACCGACTGTTTTATTCTCAATAATACCCTAGGATAATATATAACAAACGATGAAGATATTTTGTGAATTAGAAGTAATTTAAATATATAGTAAATCTAAAAGCAGAAACAAAGAAAATCTATAAAGGAAGAGGAGTGAGAAAAAGTATGGGCAAAAGCAAAAATCCTTCATGGACCAAGGAGTATTTGAATATAAGGAAAAAGTTTGATCAGATTAGGAATTAATTTATGTAGGAAATTCAGATATTACTCCCTTGTTTAATTTCTCATTAATTAAATATAGACTAATAATTGTACTTCCTACAGTACCAATCCATACGTTGATTTTTGTGGCCTATGCCTGTCTTAACCCTTTCTGCCCCAGATAACATTTTTATTTCAGGTAAATAATCCCAGCGATTTTAAGTTCGGACGTACGACGTACGTTTTCACACTTATATACCAACGAACGTATGCTGTACGTCATAATAATGAATCTACACTGAAAGCTGCAATAACTTTTACAAAACAAAATGATATTTTATTAAAATTTATTATACGTAATTTATTTTACATAAAATTTAAACAAAATGATTATAATGGTTCGCATCCTATCGTTTATACAAATTATCATTAGTATTGCAATCCTATTTTCGATGTAAGATATTTTGTGAAAATAGTTGAAAAATATGGTACAATAAATTGCTCGGATAGATTTCATATAAGTGTACATTCTATAAAGCGTTAACAATAAACAATTGCAGTTTGATGTTTTCGACAGTATTTAACTACAAACGAAAAAAATAGCAAAAAATACTTTCAAATTATAAAAATGTCCGGTATGATTGAGAGACTTCGATAACTAACAGAAACTGTTAGATGAAATGTTAAAAATTATACGGGATGTCTTTTATCATCAAAGTATTTTAGAACATTTCGTAATGTCATTTAATGTGTTTATTGCAATTATTATTTATTATTTTTCTAGTAAATGGAAAGTTTTGTATTTTTGCCCCCACTCTATCAATTTGAAGCAATGTGTTATACATTCTCGTAATAAAGAGAAACAAGAAAACTAAAAAAAATAGTAAATTTCTGATCTTATTGTTTATTTGGCTAATAATGAGTTTATGCGTTATTTATGGTATTTCGATTCAATTGCCACAGCCCGCTAGAATAACGGTCACTACATGAATGTACCAGTACCTGGTTACTGAAAAAGCACATTCTAATCCGTCTCTCATATAATCAACAGCTAATTGTAAATAAGATCGTTTGATGAATGGAGAAGTACACTGGACCAAACCCAAAATGTCAATTTCTGGATGATGCTCTAAAAATTCTTTTATCCCGACTAGCGATGTAGCTGTATCCGTCGCAGTATATGCGGATCTCCAGTGAATATTTACGTTTTCTAGAAAAGAAACGTTGTAAAGTAACCTGGTTTACCTACAAACTTAAAATTACATTTCTTAAACAAATTTATTATTTTGCAAATTTACTTTATACAACAATCCTGATGGTAGATTTTAAATGACGAAAGTAGTGATGTAATTGTAAACTTTTTCAACTTGAATTGAGGGTCTTGTAATACCTAATTTATAGTTTCTCATGGAACAATCCAAATCTCACGGCACTTCTAGGATCATATCGAGTGACCTAATCACCCTCAAATCATGGTGCGACTCTAATATTCTCTGTCTCAACGTTACTAAAACTATAGTTTCCAAAGAACTGAACTTATTCATCTCCATAACAGTCTATTATGCCCTTATTGAGCTGCATCTTCAATATCCCCTTTCCTTCTGGAGTATATGTGATGCGGCTCAATTTGACCGAATCTTCAAACAACAAAAGAGAGCTGTTAGATATTTACTCGGACTAAACAGCAGGGCCCACGGTTGTGACTCCTTTAATAGATTAAGAATTCTGACACTTCCTTACTTATTCATCTTTGAATCCGTTTGCTTAATTCGTAAGCACGCTTCTCCAATTTCAGAAAGATCGTTGCACGGCTATCCACTTAGGAACGCAGAGCACGACCTTTACCTACCTACTCCACGTTCAAAATTAGTTAAGGGTCAATATTTTACAATGCAAAAAATTCACAATCACTTGCTAATTGAAATCAAATCGATATAATTTTTTCCTGCATTGCGCAATAATTTAAGGACATATTTACTGGAAAATGCCATGTACCATGTAAATGACTTCTATTCTAATACTAATATTTAATTCCGGGCATGCTGCATACTAGTTTAATTTTTGCTATAGGCTAATTATTACTTATTACTATTACCTATTTTTTTGTTACTCATTGTGGTTTTCTTCTGTATCTTGAAATTTTATTTTATTTGTATCTTTATTTCGTTATTTTTATGTTTGTTTTTTAGTGTTTACAAGCTTTTGTCTTCAAACTGTGACAATTTTTTGATAATAAAGCACTTCTCTATCTCTTTCTCTATAAAAATTATTTACCTGTCTAAAGTCAACTAAAATATCATTGGAGGTTTTGTTATTTATAGAAAATTACAAGTCAAAAATTTTCGAAGTAAATTATAGCTACTTTAAGTTAGACCCCACTCGAAGAAATTAGAATTTTAATATGAAATAGAGATAAAACGAAAACTCAAAAACAGGCAAAGGACCCTGACCAATCCGCCGAACAACAATCAGTAAAATTGAAAAACACTCTTTATTTATTTAATGTATATGTTACTTCCCAAGCCCGATCTTGTACGGAGTCGAGCTTCGTACAATGAATTTGTACGAAGTCCGATCTGTACAAGCCATTTTGTACGAAGCCGAGATTGGCGGACTTCGGACAGAGATGATTGTACGAAGTCGACTCTGTACAACGCTGGTTGTACGGAGTCGGAGCATCGATACTCATTCGGTAATGAGCGCGTTATTCCGAAGTAGTACACGCAACCTAACCTAACCTAACCTAACAATAGATGGTAGCCAACTAGCCGGAGAACATACTTTCAATCACAATAACTACGTTTGTGTTTACTAACATCTTAATAGCGCGCTCATTACCGAGTGAGTATCGATGCTCCGACTCCGTACAACCAGCGTTGTACAGAGTCGACTTCGTACAATCATCTCTGTCCGAAGTCCGCCAATCTCGGCTTCGTACAAAATGGCTTGGGACGTAACATATACATCTAGAGCTCAACTATGATGACCACCATCGTTGTATGCAGTTCTGTGACAGAGTATGTAATCGCAATCTACATTTTATTAAACAAATTATGTTTCTAAATAGTACTACGTTTTATATAAAGGGTTCAGTCAAAATTGCAGATACCGAGAAAAAGATAATCCTCATTGGATGACTGAACGTCATGCTCTACTATCAGAAAATGTTTGTGCGGGAATAACTAATTACACAAAAAGTGGTCCTTATTTTTTTGAAGAAAATCATACAGAGGGCTGTTATCTGCAATTCAGATGATAGTATCTGGTAACAAGATGGGTGTACCTTCACATTATGCATGTGATATTTTTCAGATTTGGATTTTTTTGGGGTTATTCAAATTCAAAACTTTATATAGATAAAATGCAAAATATACAGCAGTCTCAAGTCTGATTTAGAGGCGAATTATTCTGGTTAGTTAGTTATTCGTAATATGGAAGAAAAATGTGCTTATTTTTGAAAGACCTGAGGATAATATTTTGAGCATTTAATTTAGATGAAAAGTAACAATAATAATTTAATATTGCAACTCGTTCTTTTAAACTTCTCTGAATAAATTGAATTAGGTACTTGTTACTTTCACATTATAAGCATTATTCTGTTAAATTTGATAGTTGAATACATTATTAGAAAACCTCGCAAATAAGATATTAGAAGACCGATCGCAATTTGAAAAAGTTAACGATTATGTTACCTCCTATAATCTGGTACCATCATCATTTTCGCTTATAAAATTCGCATTTGAAATTAAAAACCGACCTATATTAGGATTTTTTTCTAAAATAAGTTGTTGACAAAAGAATAAATTTCTTTTATTTTACAACTAAAGCTTCCGTAGCGATGAAAATTGTCATGTTTACCTTCCTCGGCTTCTTGAAAAATATTTTTGTGATCGGTTGATACCCAGACTGAATGAACAAAATTTACGTTTTTGATACTGTCCAATGATATTCTTATTAATGGTGTATTATTAACTTTGGCAATATTTTTTAAATGAACACCTTTGGAACCTCCCCGAGCTAAAATTAGTATGGCCAGATGTGGTGATGTTTTCGTTAAGAAAGGGTTCCTAAAAAGTAATAACAACAAATTAAATCAATCCTGATTCTAATAAAAACTGAATATCAAATTTGTACTGTTATCGAATGCTTTATCGTACCCATCATAAGTGGCGTTCATTTTTTATTATCATTCACTCCAAACGGCCGATGATATAGTCTGGGCAAATTAGTCTAATGAGGGAAAGAAGTAATAGAAAATTTGTCTTCTTTACGCCATACGACTTGATGAAGAAGAAATTCACTATGTTATATTGTGGCCAAAATCGATGGGACTACCGGTTGACGTCTAATAATACTCTAAATAATTAAGCATTGCGCGCGCCCTGCCCTTTATCTCGAAAATGGCTCAAGATATACAAAAAAAAATTAAACAAAAGTTGTAGAAAATTTAAACCAAATGAACTAAATATTTGTAATAAATGTGTAGAAAATAGAATTTTTAACCGTTGACTGTGCGCCCTCTTCTGCTTATTCCACCCGATTCAACTACGCTTTGTTCAAGCGAGCCATTTTCATTTTTGTGTCATAAAATTGCATATTCATTTACCCATTTCGCAGTAGATCCATACACGACGCGGACTTAATCTAGCCCCAACCTTGCAGAGGAAAATATTCGTATGCAAAGTTGCCTCATTAAGAATCCCTTATTTAACCAAAAAAAAATACTCAAAGACTTCTCTATTCTTCTCTATTAGCATTGAATCCAATTACAATATATTTATACAGCTAATTTTTGGATTTTCGTGAGCTACTATTTCTGAATCTGGTTTCATTATTAGATCAAAAGATTCTTACTTGAGATTAGCTAGAAGGTTTGACACTCCAACATATTTTATACGCCCTTCACAAATTTTGTCCTGGAGTAAACATCATTAATTATACAATGCTATTGAGTAGGGCTTCATAGCTATATAATGTATCATATTCATTAATACACTTTTGTGATAATCCACGTTGAAAATTATGAACCATAATTGTCATTTAACTATAAATAACACTAATCGTAGTCAAATGACAGAATCTATAGTTTACACCAAGAAATTTCAATGACAGTCCGAAACAGTCAGTGTTATTAAGGCCAAAATTATGAATGGCCTTTAAAATAACACCAAATTTTGTTCTTTCATCTCATTTTAGTATACATTTATCTTACGAAAGGTCTCCATTCACACTTGGTCGTACATCCTTACCAAGGACTCTTCCACAAAGACGGTCTACCCCACCAAATCTGTTAATCTTCTTCTGATATCACAATTTATAAGACATTACCTTTAGATAAGGAAAGAGTGAAGACGGCGCGGACGATGCACCGACCTGTAATAGTTCTTAATACCAAATAAGGAATGAAAAAAATAATGTATAAAATTTGGTAAACATCTAATAAACCGTAAATCCACGTCAACTCATCATCTCCCCTGCTAATCAACGAAAACATTGAATCTTAAACATAATTACATTTCTATTGGCCGAAGCTGTTGGAAGGTGTATGTACACAATATCTTCGAAATACTCCTTCCAGAAAGTCTGCGATAAGCAGTGGCGTCGCTAGGTGAGATTTATTTAATTTATAAATTTCCTTAAATAAACAGAAATATGGCGTTCTTTAGACCATGGCCGAATGGAGACAATGAAATGACAATCTAATAATGCAATCCCAATAAAAATGGATGAATTAATTTTTTATTTATCGAGTAGTTACGAAAGGGTTGCTGTGGATTATTCACAGAACCGAAAAACATGCAAAGAAAAACTGTAATCAGTTAACAAAGCTACTCAAGATTTATACGTAGGACAATTAATAGTTTATATAAGGAGAACAAGGCTACAGAATACAATTATACCAGTTTAGAAACATTGCGTCAAGTTTTGACAGAGTGTGGTTTTAAACGCAAAACATGAATAAATGGATGGCAATAACCGAATCTTCAAGGATAGTTTGATGGCGACAAGATTATTTGCGTCAAATAAAAGACTACCGAAGTTCTAAAAGACACATAATTTATCCAGATGGAACATGGTTTGGCAGTCACGATGTAGTAAATTTCGGTTGGGTTGACAATAGTGAAAATTGCTTTTTGAATGGGCCATGTTCTAAAGGAAAACGCATTATAATAGTACACTCTGGAAGCAAATACTGTTTCGTGCTTAATGCTTTATTAACATCTAATAAAAACATTAAAAGCTGTGCACCTGATTATCATGAAAATATGACAGCAGAATTATTTGAAAAGTGGTTCAATGAAGAGCTTTTATCTAACATTCCACACGGTCAGTAATCGTTACGGACAACGGATCCTACCACTCGTGGCAACTTCTTAAGATACCAAATAGTAGTAGTAATAAAGTCAAATTTTAACATTTATGTATAAAAAAATTTTTCTATTCCTGTCAGTAATCGTAAAAAGGCCCAACAAGGCTCATTAAGATAGACCCATAGACTCATAGACCCATTAAGGATCTAAATTTAGAGAAAGTATATTGTATTGACAAGTTGTGCAAACAACAGGGTCATACTCTTCTCGGACTACCTCCTTACTATTGCTATTTAGCCCTATAGAGTTAATATGGGCAAGCGTAAAATCAGAATTACGAAAATGTCATCAGTCTCCAAACTTGAGTAAAGTGATAGAGCTCGTAAATAAAGTTCTAGCAGCAAAGCTTTGGAAAAACTGTATTGAACATGTTATCAAAGAAGAAGATGAGTATGATTTGAAATTTCGTTTTCCAGAAAAAAAAACGAATGGGGTACAAAAAAAGTCTTAATTCATATCTAGTATCCTGCTTCTTAAACGTTTTATAATTCAATATTCAGTTGTAGCAAGTTAACGAGGTATAATAATGATTTTTTTCGAAGTTCCAAGTAGGAGTACAATTAAGTGCAAATAAGTCCAAATAAGTATAATGCCGTCCAATTTATAATAACTCGATTGCCTTTTAACGAATACTTTCTCGCATAAGATATACATATTTTGTAAGTACATATTTACAAAAATAATACATTTATAAAATGAATAGCGTAGCATGCTGGTGGAGTTGCAGACATCGTCCGACCTGGTGAAATTTTTTCTTTTCAACTTCGTGATGAGTTATTTTGTTTTTATATCATGTATTTTACTATCCTGTACCGAAAAGCATTGTCTGACAAGTTGCAGTAGGGACGTAATTATTTAATCCAGTTTTTTAGGGCTTTGAAGATGATATGAATTCCGAACCAGTGAAATTTTAAATAATGTTTAGAGATTATGTTTGACCTCAAATCTAATAAAGTACTTAATTCTAAGGCCGTAAGGGATTTTTTTTAAAATTTAAATTGTTGAAATTTTTGAAAAATTTAGGTTTTCGAATTGCAATAGTGTTTTTTGCAAAAGACTTAGTAAAAACTAAAACTTGTTTCTTGAAGTTTCAGTTTTGGAGATACATCATAAAATATAGTACCCTGATTTCAATTTCATACCTCTTTGAAAAAAAATTGGTTATAATTAATGTTTTACTTAATTTTTTTTTCTTTTAAACTTTAAACTAAATAAACAACATAATAATTAATAATGTGTTTCCTTTCATGTAAACCTTACTTTATTATGTGAACACAACAATTATGTTCACAATTATGTGAAAATGTGAACACAACATGAGAAACAGACCAAAGAAAACAAAATAAAGCGAAGCAATATCAATATCAACTCAAAAGATTGAAGAAATATTAACTGGACTTAATATGACCATTATTCTTGTCAATGTCACCAAGGTGAAAGTTTTTATAGCATGGCTACAAACTGTAATTTGTTAATGTAAGGAATTAATGAGAAAATACCATCCTATTCCTTGTGGAACAGTTCTTGCATCATTACGTTAGCTAGCTACTATAGCTGCGATCTTTTTGTATCAATCGATTGAGATTTATACATTATCCGTGAATTAGACATTAAGCTTGAGAAATAAACAGGTTCTAATATTTATCTTGAAGAAAAAAACCTCCAGTTTATATTATGCACTTATATATAATCCTGTACATCATGCAAATAATTCCTATTGTATACACATATTGTTATTAGTCCAGACTTGGTGGGACTTTATGATGATAACAATGTCCCTTGCTTGGTTTACAAGCCTGGACCAGGCTTGGTTGCCTAGATAAACCCAAAACTGGTTTATATCCCTGGGCCAGCTGATTGCTTTTTTTTTTTTTTTTTTTTTTTTAAATAACGACTTGTCACACTTCCTCAGCAATTTGCTGGGAAACATTCACCACCTCTGCGGAGTCCTGCTTTGCAGAGAGGCTCGGACGGTTGGAGTGTCCTTCTAGTCGTCTACGGCCCCTTTTGTCACTTATGGCATCGTTCCTGGAACATACTTCATGAGTGACGGGCTATCAGTGGTTTCCTTTTACCCTACGTCTCCCTTCCCCTCTCGGGATTAGGAGTTCGGGTTCCTTTCTCTCTGCTGTCTTTGCCTTTCATCTTTTTCCTTGTTGCTGAGAATACTCTTAGCCAAGTTCTGCACCAATTTCCAGTTCTCTGTGCTGTCAAGCATCTTCTCTACAATGTTGTCTGGAGTGAGCTCGCATTCCAGCTGTCTGTAAGTCCTGTCTCTGACCTCTCTCCACTTGTAGCATACGAAGATGGTATGTTCGGCGGTGTCTACGGCGGCACAGTATATACATCTATCCGTGGTGTCTTTTCTGAACCGTTTAGCATAGCATCGAAAGACGCCATGTCCTGTTAGGACCTGTGTCAGGTAGTAGTCTACCTGGCGGTGCTCGCACTTAACCCACGGCTTGATGTCTGGTATTAACCTTTTGGTCCATTGGGCCTTTACTGTCTCACCTTCCCATCTAGTTTGCCATGTTGTGAGGGAACTTTCTCTAGCTTCGTTGCTATTCTGTAGCGATTTGTACTTGGATGTTCTTTCCTGGGCTAAGAGGTCAATGGGCACCGTAGCCGTAATTACTTGGAGTGCTACTCCAGACACAGTTCGGAAGGCGGAGGCTACTCGCAACAGCATGTCTCTTTGTGCTCTATTGACCGTAGTAAAGTGCTTTTTTCTCATAAGCGCTTTTTGCCATATTGGGGCTCCATATAGGACAATATTTTGCATAGCACTACACAACACTGCTCTTTTGCTTTGCCTAGGACCTCCTACGTTTGGCATAATCCGAGCAAGTTTGGACACCCTTTCTGTAGCTTTCTTTGTTACTGTTTCTACATGTTTGCCAAAATTTCTACTTTCGTCAATGGTTATACCTAGGTATCTCAAGTTCTTTGCTGGCTTTATATTGACTCCGTCTACGCTGAAGCTTATTTTCTCCCTCTTTTGTTTACCCTTTAGTAGGATTGCCTCAGTTTTGTGGGGGGCAAGAGCAAGCTTGTTGTCTCTCATCCAGGTATTTATTTTTTCCAGGCACATGTTGGTGTTAGTAACCAATGTCTGTTGGCTTTCTGCTCCGACTATCAGCGCCAGATCGTCAGCAAATCCTATTGTTACAGCATTACGAGTTAGTTCTAAGCTCAGCACGCCGTCATATAGTACATTCCATAGCAGTGGGCCTAGGACGGAACCCTGGGGAACACCTGACGTAATATCCATCTCCCTATTCTTTTCTAATTGCAGCTTTCTGTTTCTTAAATAGTTAGAGACAAGGTTTATTAGATATGTCGATATATTCCTTTTTTGTAGCTCTTTGATAATCAGGCTGTGACATGCAGTGTTGAAAGCATTCTTAACGTCAATTGTGACAAGGGTGCAGAATCTACTTTTGAACTCCGTTACAGTATTCAGTGCAGCTTCTACAGCCTGGATCGTGGATTTCCCTTTTTGAAAGCCATACTGACACATGTGCAACCCTCCTCTGTCTTCAAGCTCATCTTGTAGTCTTCCCCGTATGAACGCTTCTAGTAACTTGCTCAAGGAATTTAACAGACAGAGTGGTCTGTAGGAACTAGGTAACTCAGCTGGCTTTCCTGGTTTTAGTATTAAAACCATCTTTGCAACTTTCCATTCATTTGGAAATTCCTGTTTTTGAAGTAGTTTGTTCATCATGCCTAATAACCAATCTGGGGCACAATCTGCTACTATTTTGATAGCCTTAGGGGGAATTTGGTCAATTCCAGGTGATTTTCCACATTTGATACTTTGGGCTACCTTCCTTAGCTCTTCTGCTGTGAAGGGTGGGGCTGGAGCTTCCTTTTCAGGGTATCTCCACTTATCATTTCCGGGTGGAAACAGTACTGCCACGATTTCGGATTTCTTTTCGATGTCAAGCTCATAGGGTTTTAGAGTATTAAGCTTTTTTGCTACTAGCTTATACGCATCTCCCCATATATTATTATCGAGTTCTTTGCATATGTCGTTCCAGTATTTCTTCTTTGATTCCTTAATTAGGCAGCAGAGTTCCCTTCTATTGGTCTTGTACGCCTCTTTCATTGCTTCAATATCGTCTCGATTTGGGTTGTTTCTTCTCGCCGCACGTTGTTGTACCCTTCTTAATCTGTTGCATAGTGACCGTTTTTCAGCAATGTTTTCATTCCACCAATATGATGTTTCAGTCTTTAGAATTCGATTTTGCGTGCTGTTCTTGCTTGCCATCTGTATCAGCTTGGTTACTGTTTCATGACTCATTTCATCTGGAGTAATGGTAAGCAACTCTATGCAGGCTTTAAAGGCGGTCCAATCAATAAGGGGCCTTATTGAAGTTGTTTTGGTCTTCGCTCTATCTACTTTAATTTCGAATGCGATATATCTGTGCTCTGTCAGTGTTTCGGTATCAAGTATCTCCCAGTTGGTTACTCTTTGAGATACACGATTGGTTGCTATGGTGACATCAATAAAGGACTCGCTATCTCCTCGGATAAATGTGGGCTCATTTCCAGTATTCAGAACCACCAAATCGCGAGCGTTGATCCATTCCACCCAGTATTGACCCTTTTCATCGGTTACAGGTGATCCCCACATTGGGGACTTGGCATTTAGGTCTCCCAGAATAATGGCATCACTGTTGTTCGTTATGTGCTCCATTATACTGTCCACCTCAGTTTTGTAGTCTTCCATGCTGATGTTTGGGGATATATAGCAACATATCAGCTCAAGATCTTTGAGTTTGATAATTACGTGACCATCTCCGACTACGTGGTTTATTACGCTAAGCTTTTTATTTAGAAGTAGGACCCCCACATTATGCCTGCTGTCCTTGATCCAGTTTGCTTCTTTGGTCCTTTTTTTGTTCGGTTCCCCAGTTACCATAATATCAATACCTTGCTGAACTGCGGTGGCATACGCCATGTCTTGGGCTGTATAGGCACGTCCAACGTTGGCTTGAAGTATTTTAATATTGAACACTAAAGTTTTGACCGCGTGCAGTGCTGAGCCTGCGTCTGGTGTCACTAATTGCTTTTGATTTTTCCTTTACAAGCTTAAGGTAGTAAGGGCAAGCAGTCTGGTCAGCTCTGTGACCGTCTTTTTTGCATGTTAGGCAATAGCTTTTGTTAGTACAGTCTTTGGCCTTGTGGTTATCTTTGCCGCATTTAAGGCACATCTTCGAGTTATCGGTTCCTTTGCATTCATTGGTGCGGTGGCCAAACTCCAAACATTTGTAACACCTGGTGATTTTGACCCTTGCTCGGACCTGGCACGGTGCCCACCCTATTCTCACAGTATCCATTTTGAGTAATTCGCTGGCCACTCTTCTTTTGACCGCAAGTGTAGCAGTTTGGTTTCCCCTCTGGTTTGGTCTGCAAGAGAGCACTCGGACGTCATCTTCTTTTGCGTTTGCTACGCTTTTCCTGACATCTTGCTCTATCTGTTTTGCGTTCATATCTCCGTCTATGTCCGAGATATGAATAATGTCTTCATCTCTTTTAATTTCTACCTGGGTATCTTTATCCTTGTCCATTATAGCTTGTCTGAGGGCGGTTACTTGATTTTTTTCTCCAAGTATCTCCATAAGGACATCACCCTTAGCGGTTTTCTTAATGCCTTTTACCTTAACACCCATCTCATCTATGTTCACACTACTCTTGATCGAACGGAGTATGTCAGCATATTGCTTTCCTTCAGATTTGATTATAATCTTCTCTGTTGTCGTCGCTGGTCCTCCCTTACTTGACTTAGGTGCTAGTCGGCTTGGATCTCTAGGTATAATAACTTGCACTTTGACCTCAGATCCTCTGAAGATACCTTCTGCGCACTTTCTAAGGTAGATTTTATCAATTTTGCCGAAGGCTACTACTTGAATTTCCGTCACTCCATGGTTTTGAACCTCTGCTTGCAGTTTGCCTAGCAACTGATATAGTTGACCCATGTCGTTTTTCCCTTCTGGGTTGACCTTGTACGGCAGCATGTACATGGTTCTTGACCTTGCTCCATTTTTGCCTTTGCTGAGTATGACCTCGGTGTTCGTCCTCACATATTCAATACACCCTTCCTCAAGTTCTTCGCACATAAGGCTTGTTATTTCCGGAAAGTTGCATTTTAGGTCGCTTTCCGTAGTGGTGGTCAAGGTTACATCAGGGTCTGCTACTATTACCAGGTCTCCTCGAAGCTCTCTAAGCGATCCCAGCTCTGTAACAACGGTGCTTTGGTAGCAGCTTTCTGGCCACTCGAGATGTATTACCTCTTCTAGCCCTGTCCATCCTTTTCTTGCTGTTATTTGCGTCTCAACCCTGGTACGTATTTCATTTGTAAGATCGAGTAACTCTCGTCTTATGTCGGTTTCATCAGCTTGGACTCCTATACTTTGTCTTGCGTAGCTAGGATTATTGTCCTCTGGTTTAGCTAAATTATTAGCAGTTTTGCTCTTACCTGGCGATGATTGCTCAGTGTTGTTTCGCACCATCTGCGTGTGTCTGATGTTTAAAACATCCATTCTTCTGTTCAGGGTTGCCATTATGCTTACGAGCTCTCTCGTTATTGCCTTGATTTCAGTTTTTGTCTTTGTACTCACTTTGACTTCATTTTTTAATTCGTCGACTTTTTTATTAAGACTACCCAAGGCGGTCATAGCAGCAGTCATCTCTTGGCTAGTATCATCCGGGATATGCTTTCCATGTGAGTCTCGCTTTCGTTTCTTTTTGTCTGGACTGGTATTTTTTGCCAGTCCATCGTGATTGTTGTCGCTACTTGCTTCGTACGCCGTGTTACTGTGGCTCCCAGTCTTGTCATCTTGACGTGTGCCAGAGTTTGTCTCTAGGCTAGCAAAAACATCATCCGTGGCAGAGGCAGTTGAATCTTTGCGATTCATTGGTGGTGTTCTTGCCAATGAGGATCTCCTAACACTAGGGTCTGTAGTAAACATCCAGTGATACCCTGTTGGGGTCATATCTCCTTCATTTTGTCCTTTGTCTTCTAAAGACAATGCAGTTTTTTCGTCGTTTGAACTATAGCTATCCATTTATTTCTTGTCACCAGCGCTTCGTATGTAAGGGGGCGGGTCGAGTTGATTGAGAACGGGTGTACCCTCGGCTGTCGCCTACCCCAGTTCACTGAGGCCCAATCCTCGCTTAGCCAGTCCCGGAACACACAGACGGACCAGACTCGCCCGGGGCGATGTGAACTTCCGACTTCCACATTCAATACATACTACCTGATCAGGGCCCGTAGTGGCTGGCTTCCGATCCCGCGCCATCATCCACCTCGGCAGAGACTAGCTCACATCAGCATCAGCAGCTACTTCGGTGACGAACCGAAAGCAGGGCGATGCACTCCCAGCAGACTACAACGCAGAACCAATCCGGGATACAGGAAAAAAGGTAGGAAGCCCCCTAGCCCTCGTAAACTAATAGCGTCGGAGGAGGAAAATCTTCTAGGAATAGTGGGGTTTTTTGGGAAGAGTCCACCTTGGGAGTGGGGTGGATCTCTAGCTAGGGTACCTCGGGCTTGCCACACCCGTAGTCGCAGTGCGACCCCCTGAGGGTAGCTGATTGCTTATAATACATATTTTTAATATATTGTTAATAAAATTTTAGTTTTATGACAAATTTTTATTAATGCACTTTACTAATTAATGTATATAAAACTATTAGTTAAATAATTAAACATATAGAGAAGTGATACTATTTTTAATTATTCCATTTTTTATTGTCTTTTAAGCATAAAACAATTTTATTCATGAAAAATTATTACTTTTAATGTTAAGATATCTATTATGGATAAGATATTAGAACAAAATTTTTTATTATTCAGAGTTCTGCCAAGCCTGTCTGACTATAGGATGGCCGAGGTCGGTTATTCAGAGTTCAGTCAGGCTTGGGTGAATATGGGATGGGCGAAGTAAGGTTACCCAATCTTCAACCAGGCTTGGGCTGGGTTTACCAAGGCCGAGATTCCCAGCCTTGGCTCAAGCCAAGCCCCGTCGTTCAAGTCTGGAGGCTACTACATGGAAAAGGACGAGAGCTGCAGTGGAAATAACACTATATAAAAATGAATTATCAAACATTCTTTTCTTCCAAGACATTTGTTAAATTTAATTCATATTAAAAGTATGTATTTATGTGAAAAATATTCATTGTTACGTGGAAGTAAGTACTTATTTCAATCAATTATTGTGGCTGAAGTGAGCTTTCTTAATCAAAATAGAATCTTGAAAACGAAAAATACATCCATTTCAATACGTTGGGCCTCGGGGCGAGACTAATTGGACCGCAGGACGTACTCGTATTTTATTTTAAACCTTCTCCACGATCCAAGAGATCGCAAATGTTTTTTATAGTTTGCTAGGACTGTCTTGGATTTTTGAGACAACCCTATACTTGGTTTATTTGATTTTTTCTTCATGATCTTCAACTTCATTTTAAAACAAAAAAATCTTAATTGTCACATATTCTCTTGTTATCTTCCACATAATTGAAATAATATTTGATTAAAATTTTTTGGTTGTGTTACCTTTACATTTCCTGAACCTAATATTGTACTTTTATAATAGAAAGACAGACAATTTTATGGACAAAGCGACACATTTTTTGTACCAGAAAATATAAAATAACAATTTTGCTTAATAATAATTATAATACAATATTAATTTCTCACGTCTTACTTCTACTGTGTTCAAGCAAAAATGCCTTCTTCAATCTCCGGAACTTATTAAACGTATTTGCCACTTTTAATTCTGAAGGTAGGTGATTGAATAATTTTTTGCCATTGAAGGTGATCGAATTTTTTACTAGATCAGAGATGGGTGTTATTAAGTAAATATCCATTTTTTTTTTCTAGTAGGAAAACTATGAATGGTTCTCTCAGTAGAGTTGTGAAAGTGTTTGCGAACTAAACAAACGGATTCTAAAATAAAAATAGCGGAAAGAGTTAAAATTTTGTATTTTTTCAAAATAGAATTCTCAATGCATTCTACTACTTGAACCATAAATGGAACTAAAACTTTTTTTTTTGTAATTTGAAGATAGAATCAAAGAGGTGCACCTAATCAAATTGTTAAGACAACACGAGAATCGAGCTGTGTAGACACAGATTTAATGACAAAACAAACAGAGGATAATTAACACTTATCCACTCAGAATAGATATGCTCTACCATTTTTGTGAGCTCCATAAACAGGTTTTAGTCATGTGAGGTGTGAGCGTAAACTATTTAAGTATCAAAGAAATAAAATGAAAAGATTTATTCAGAATAAAAAGTTCAGAAAATGTTATTTTTTGTTTTCGGTCCATAGGACCGCTCTGGGAGCTGGGGAAAGTTTTAGCGGGAAACATCCCTTCGGTTCCAGAGCGGGTCTATAGACTGCATACATAATTTTTTTGCACTTTTTATTTCAAATAAATTTTTTCCTTATATTTCCTCGAATCCACACCTAACCACAATTATCGCGAGATTGTAGATTCACTAAAAAATGAACAACAAAGAAGAGAGTATAAAAAGCAAGTTTTAAACAATGCGACGACTTGATCCAGCTGTTCAGCCAACTATATTAAAATTGAACACGAATTTGAGACAAAAACAGGAGAAAATAATAGGCATTCAAAAAAAACGTTTATACAACAAAATGCATTTGTTTAACCATGTAGCGTTTACACCGAGAAAAAAATAGATATTTATTGTTAGCCGCCAATTACATGCAACTGTCCTCTCATCCAATGTTGGAGAAGTGAAACGTAAATTTTTTTGGTTGAAAATAATACAAAAAAACCGAGACTGTTCTTTTATAAATGATTTTCCACTTCTTTACTGGGCGTCTATTTGTGCAGACAAAATAGAAATTGCTTCATCTTTACCGACTCGAAATGGGACTTGTAAAAGTCTTCGAATTTAGAAGCAAAACAAATATGTATTTGTCCGAACCTTGCTTGTGCTAAACAGTTATCTGATTCTCGTCATTTCCACGAAAAACATCATTTATGTTCACGATTTTCGAAGAAAAAAACTGTTCGGTCCATATGTTTCAACTTTAATTAAACGCCTTGTATTTCATCAATTTTATGTACGCTTGTTTTAATCTGCCTATTTTGACATATGGTTGCTCTCCGTTCCATTTTCTATTGAATACCATGTATATGAAGTAAATGAACATGCAATGCTATTTACGAGGAAGATATATTTAATTAATTTGAAGTAAATCTTTTGGGTACATTAAAATTACAAAAATATTGTTGTTTAGACTAGATTCAATTACTTTTTTTTGTAGAAAATATATGTAAAAAACTTGTGTACTATTTTTCAACGATAACTATATAATCTACTTACCAGTTGTACTTATTACAACAATAACCAAAAGTAATCACTGTATATAATATTAGTATATGATACAAGAACTTCCACTTCATGTCTCCGTTGCAGTCATTTAAAATTGAACTTAAAATGTGTTAATAGAACTTCCTTATTTTATATCCTTACGCTGTACATTTATAAACATTAAATTAGTTATAAGCAATATCCGCAGTGCAGCAATTGAATGTAGATTTTGTTATGGGTGTAGGTTTTTTAAATAGTGGGTGAGTTGAAGGTGAGTAAAAAATTCTTCTATTTTGAAAGCTGAAAATAAAATTGGATTTTTAGTTATCTGCAAGAATTTTACTTATACAACCTGAAAACCGATATCTCTAGGACCGCTCAGACAGAAGGTCACCTATGTAAGCTAAAATAGAACAGCAAATTACTATAAAAAATTGAAATCCTATATCAATAATAGATACTTCCAGGTTAAATACGACAATGAGTACAAAAGTAATCAATCAATTGACGCTGGCATACCCCAAAAAAGTGAATAAGGTTCTTTACTATATCTGATATTTACAACCGACTTACCACCAGACACAAACATTACCACGGCCACTTTCGCCGATGATACAGCAATCCTTGCACCAAAATCCCAAAATAGCCCATAAAAACTTGCAAAATATCCTGACCAAAATGTAGCTATGGTTAACAAAAGGGAGAATAGAAATAAATGAGAACAAATTACAACATATACCATTTACAATGCATGAAGAAACATGTTCGGCTGTGAGAGAGAGAAAATAACTGTGCCAAAAGTTGAGGAGCGTGTACTAACTACTAGGTAAAAAATCAGAACTATCAATTGAAAATAAAATAATCACTTAGAGAACAAAATCGAAACAGGGAACAGCTGCAAATTCAAATATTGATATTATACAAAGATTTCAATCCAAAACCGTAAGAATAATATTAGGAGGCACATAGTTTATAATCAATGAAGCCATATGCCAGGATGCACGTCAATCGTATGTCAAAGAAGAAAAGTTCGCGGAAAAGCATACAGAAAAACTAAAAGTGCATCTAAATTCTTCCGCAAAAAGTCTAGTGAATAAACTACTCGTAGTGCGAAAGTTAAAACGAAAGGTCGCGTTAGACTTAGTTATTTAAGGCTAAGAATACATAAAATTCAATACTGTTGTGGTATTTTAACTTTAAAAGGAGTGCATCACTGGATGTCTCCTCTACATGTCCTCTCTTTTTTTGAATTGTTGTACCTATTACTTAATATCTATCTAATATTGTTTGGGTTATATATATATATATATATATATATATATATATATATATATATATATATATATATATATATATATATATATATATATATATATATATATATATATATATATATATATATATATATATATATATATATATATATATATATATATATATATATATATATATATATATATATATATATATATATATATATATATATATATATATATATATATATATATATATTCTAATATACTGGGAAGTTTAAAAAAATTTCTGATCCTTTCGTCTCAATATATATCTGCCATTCTGGAAGCCGTGCTATTCCTCCTTTACGGGTACAGCAGTTTATATCCTAAATTTCTTTCTCTTAAATTCTACAAGGAAATACCTACTTGTCCCTCCAATTGTATCAAACTTAACCCCATGAAATACAATTGTTAAGTTAAGATCATTTTTCTCACCAAAACAGAAAAAAATAAAAGCTCTCCTGTGAGCAGGATTTTCTATTGACGGTTTTTTAGTTTTCGAAAAACGACACTAACTACATATTATAGTTTGGAACATCTAACAAATTAAAACTGCTTTTTATTGTTTCTGATTGCGTTTCTTATCAACAGGTGAAAAAATATCGGATTATGTCACGCTGCTCAACATCACATCCACAGTCCTCTTTTCTTGCGAAATGTGTATCGAAGTTGTAATTGACATAACGAACAATATGGAGAACTTATCATTTCTCTAGACCAGAAGCTCTCAACCTTTTTTCTTGTGTGCCTTAAAAAGTATTATTGCTACTACATTTTAACTATATTCTCAAAACTGTTAACAAATTTAGCGATGAAAATTTACTTAAATCCCTGTCGAGCCTCTCCCTTGGATCTCTGCGAGTTCACCTGGGCCACATTTGGAAGTAACGATGGAAGTTTGTGTAGATTCCCTGTAGAACCTTCTGTGGGTATCTGGACCACTTTAAGAATCACTGCTCTACAACAAGAAATCATAATAATATTTTCATTATTGTAATTTCCACTCTATGCAAATTGGCAGCCCTGCATTTTCAATTTCACAATTATTAAGCAGTCAGGTATGACTTTTGACGCCATTTGAAATATGTGAAGGTTACATGTGCGCTATTTGATCTAATATAATTTCAAGGTCGATTTAAGTGAACAACGAAATGTTAAACGGTTGCAATGCGCATTTGGTGATAAAAGTACTTCATATCAAGGGTGTTTTGCTGGTAGAGTGAATTTAGAAGAGAACGGATATGGTTTGGTTATGAGGCATATTCTGATACGTGCGTTTGGCAGTGATACAGAATTAGTGAAAGCAATTAGGCTTGAAGATCAACGTATAGCTAGAGCAAATTGGTATACCATACAGTGCTGCTCTTTGAGTCAGTTAATATTTTCGAATTAATGTTGCATCACGATAATGTTTAATCTTACAGTGCACAACACACAAAAAAAATAATGTTACTGAATATCCACCCTATTCATTTAATTTGACCATGTGTGCTTTCTGGTCAATGACTATACACAAGAGGTTAGCTCAGCTAGTACGATTTTTTATCCAAGATGGCTAACGGGCTGAAGTATCATCAGTACACTGTCAAAGGTTATTCATTTGAAATGTATGGTAGTATTCGAACATTATCAATATCAATGAAATATTATAAGTATTCGTTAATATAAATTCTTTTGTAAATATCATGAAAAAGAATAAAAAAGATATGACTTTGGAATAGATATTTTTAAAATAACAGGTCAAACTCACTCCTAATAAAATAAAATCTTAATATAGGTAATATTTATTTATTATTATATTTATTTTAACAATTTCACTTATCCTTCCCAATCCTTTATTTTCTTATAAAACTAAAATCCTTTAATGATTGATATTGATTTTATAGTTTCTTTAGCTTGTGAATTTTGCTTCTCTTTACATTATCGGTCACAAGTTTTCCATTTAAATTTTTTTAATTGGGCCAGAGAATTACTTATAATCCTTAATCTACAAGTCATAAATAGTTTTGAAAGGTATTTCTTCCTTCTTTTTATCTTATTTGCTCTTTTTGCTACTCCAGGTCCCAATTTTATGATATTATTTGCATATTTTCCAAAATAGAAATTCCTTTTTTTCACTTTTTTAAGCCATTGTAAAGAAGGTCCACCAAAAGACAACTGCTGTTGCACTTTTAACTTTATATGTGAAGTTTCCTAATTCAGGTTGACTGTTTTTTCGCTAAATCTTTTGTAATATACTCATCCATGGCTGTTGTCTTGGTTTGTATTTGATTGAGAATGAGCTACTAGAATTTGAACTGATAGTTTCTACCAAAGTGTTGGTTTCTTTCAATGAATTAGATGTCGTAGAATTTCCAAATATCAGTATCGATATCACTCAAAATTTATTCTGTAAATAAACGAAAAACGGATAAAAACTTTTATAAATTCTCAGAGTATATTACTACACTTATATTGTTAAAATCCAATAAAAATCGAAGAAAAGTTACTAAAAACTGTAAAAAATTCGTTAAATCACATCTAACCTTGCTAGACGCTGCCGATTCTGCACTGATGACTACGTCATGACCGTTCATCCTTGACCACTCGACAGACCAACGTTCTTATGCCTCTAAGCAGTCGAGTGCTGGTAGTTTTGAAAAATTCCTGGAATTACGCGCATGCGTAGCAGACATATGATTTTTCTTAGGTTTGTTCGAAAAAGGTGGTGATTATTGTTGTGTTTTAAAGCAGAAAATTCTTTAAAAAGCATAATAATTTGTTGATACGTATATTATTTCTCATAATAGGACTGTTAGAATGATATACTATAAAAGCACAATTTACTCCAATTTTTTTTGTAAAAAAATATTGTATATTGATATCTTATTATCATACATATCATCAATTCTTGATCAGAAAACATTACATATTGGCAACAAAACATGATATTTAGTAAAATTCAGATTTACAATTCCTTTTGAAAATTCAACAGATTTAAATAGGTTCTCTGAGGCTGTTTAATATTGAATAAATTAATTTTGCCAGTGCAATTTTCAATCATCTGTTAGGTTAGGTTAGGTTGGGTAGGGTAGGTTAAGTTAGACAGTGACACAAGAGCTTTTTGACATCGTTGCCAAAAACCTCAATCCAACTGCTTAAGTAGTACTGAGGAGCCTTGTCACTCGTTGTCGGTTATAAAACAAAACAATCCCATGTACAATACATTATTATTCATAAGTATTTTACAGACATACAAACTTCAGCTTTAGTTAAAAAATAATGCCAAATCTATATGACGTTTTTTTATAATACACTACATTTTATACGATATACACATAACATGAAACAGTCACTTGAACTGTTTTTCACATGTTTTAATGTGCATATAATAATATTTCGAATTAAACGATATTATGTTTGCTACTCATGCACGTATAATCTTATGTCTGTTACGTATGCGCAATAATTCCTGGAATTTCGCGAAATTATCGACACGTTAAGTTGTTCTGTTGTGTTTAGTCAAAGATAAATGACTTTCTGGAAGCTTTGGTTAGAGAAAAAAAGTTCATTGATGTACCTAGGTATGTATTATCTACTTTGAGCAAAAATAAAATCATTTTCCTAAAAGACGTGTAGTTTTTTGTATCTCAAAATATATAATATGTACAGTACAATACCACAGTTCGAATATTTACCCTATATATGGTTTATATTGCTAATTTGCATTCTACCACTTTCTAATTCTATAACGGATATTGAACACAATTGGTTGTTCCAGGAAACCAACTTTTTTATACAGATAGTAATTGGTTTTGTATCTATTTCAGACATCTTTTGATTAAATTTACTCTGAAAGTGACAGATATTACACAAGTTACCATAGCAATAATAGTTTTCCTGACACGGTCTTTCATAAGTATCGATTGATTCTGGTGGAGAGTCCAATAGATTTTGAATGTATATTGTATATGTATGCACACCTTGGTTCCAATTTTATTTAAAAAGGAAGTCGTTATCTAAAAATGGAATGGCCCAGTAAGAATATTCCTAAAGGTGGTTTCTTACAACCAGCCAAATGCAAATATACTCCCGAAAAACATGAATTCATTAAACGTGAGTATTTATGTATAATTCCTACAAAACGATTCAGCTTTATTATTAATTTTGCGTTTGGATTTATGACATGATATGAATCTTTTTTTAATTTTTGCTATATTATTTTTATCAAAACGGACCATTTCATGTGCTGACATGTTTCAGATTATTTTATTGGAAATAAAATGAAACCTTTACATTCTTATAAAATGGAATTTCCAAGTTTATAAATATACTAACAGTACGTATATCTATGTATGTTTATATATTAAGGGTAGGTAGTGAGTAAATGTTTATGTATTAAAGGCGACAGTTGCGGGAAGGTAGTTGTTAGTTAGTACTCGTGGTGCATACAAACTTTTATGACATACCAGTTTGTTTTGAACAATAAATATTCTTCCAATTTAATTTCAGTCTCAAAATTTTCTCTGCGTCAAGGTAAAAAATCAACGAAGGATGTCATAAAGACAATCTTGAAACTTATACTCAATGTTTGAAAACATTAACAACACTTTCGAGCTGGGATTTATACGAAAAATTTTCCTCGAGGTCTTTGTGAGTGGAATAGCGGTCCATATGTAAGGAGTAAATTCGATTTTAGCGTTATTGTGTACGATGTTGAAGAAACCTGAAACAGATCGATTTTTAATCTCAAATTAACAATTTACAGTATGAAAATATTATCCCCTCCAGCATCTCCTCTAAATTATGAGCAACCTCTTGAAAATTTTAATGAGAAATGGTGTCATGTGGCACCTTACTGGAAAAGGATTTTAGGCTTCTGTTCAGCAACATAAAGTTTTTAAAATTCAGTGCAATCATAATTGAGAAAAAACAATATTTAGAATGCATTTTTCAATGTTCTTTACAATTAAATTAAATTTTCAAAATGATCACCATCCACTTCTTTACAATAACCGAGGCGATGTTGGAATTCTTGTTCAACATTTTGTATGACCTCAGGGGTTATTTTATTAATTTCTTCCGTTATCCTAACTTTTAAATCAGCAATATTGTCTGGTCTAATAAAATATACTTTAGAAATAATCATGTATTATCGTATCTGTTCTGCTAAGCATCAGGAAAAAGTCTTTGAAGATACTAAAATATTAGTCAAAAAGCCAAATAAACAATTGAATTGAATCTAATAGGCTGCTGTCATTTAGGTATTTTAATTATGATTGATTGTGGTAATGAAACAAGAACTCAGAAAGAGCTGGTGAAATTTTTAATAATAAATACCCTGGTTAACACGCTTGGCAGTCTACAGCAAGATTAAAAGAAAGTTCCGTGAAACTGGACATGTGAAAAATATTGAAAAACCAGGTAGAAATGTTCAATTTGCAGAAGAAAAGTCAGAGGTATTTATAGAGATTGAGGAAAATCCGCTTAAGACAACTCGAGAACTTGCTGTCGACAATGATGTAAGTAAATTATCTATTTTGAGAGTTTTGCATAAAGCAAACCACCCTTACAAAATTAAGTTGGTTCAGAAGTTAAATTAAGATGATTCTGATATAAGGCAAGAATTCTGTGAATTGATGATGGACAGCACGAACGCAGATTTGCAGTTCATGAACAAAATAGTTTTTTCTAATGAATCAATATTTCATTTAAACGGAACGGTTAACAAACAGAACTTTTGCCATTGGAACAGAGAAAATCCTCACTGGATGTGTGAGTCTCACACTCAATCTCCTAAAAAAGTGAACGTTTGGGGGTAGTATCATTAACAATAAAATTATTGACCGTTAATGGTGAGGTTTATATATATGGGTGAGTCGGGAGGAGCGCATCAAACTCTAGGAGTGTATTATACACGTGAAAATAAGGTAAAAAAAATCATATGTTCTTATCCGATTTTTATTTGTTTTCAAGTTATAGCATATTAACAAATAAACAAATTATCACATAAAAATGTTCTTAATAAAAGCGTTCTTTCAATAAATGTTCAAAAATACCGCCATTGACTGCTTCGTCTACGAAGAGCGTTCTCCCAATTGATTCATTTCTTTCTTCTTTAATATGGGCTGCAGTATTCTCAATTCGTCTAATTAGTGCATCCCTTGTTCCCACTTTTATTTTGTAGACTTCATTTCTCATCTAGTTCCATAAACAAAAATCTAGTGGTTTGAGGTCTGGAGATCATGCAGGCCAATTAATGGGACCTCCGCGACCAATCTAACTCCTTGAAAAACATTCGTTCAAATGTTGCTTGACCTGACGAGCGACATATGCAGGAGCTCCATCGTGCTGATAGTACATCTGCATTCTAATATTTACAGGAACATCCTCTAGTAGGCCTTGTAATTAATTTTGTAAGAAATTTATGTAGTTGTCTCCTGTGAGACAATTCTCCAAAATGAAAAGGCTAATTAAATAACTGTCAACCATACCACACCACACGTTTACAGAAAACCGATGTTGAAAATTGCTTTCGACTGTTGCGTGGGGTTTTCGTCCGATCATACATGATAGTTACGAGTATTATTAATGCCATCACGGGTAAATATAGCTTCATCCGTAATGGGTATACTCGTTACAACACGATGATTAGCGTAATCCTCTGGTTGTAGGTGCTGTACTTTCTGTACGTGATAAGGATATAAGCCTTGTTCGTGGAGTATGTTTATCACCCTTTTTTGTGGAATTCCCAATTGAGTGGCAATTCTCCGTGAGCTAGTAGTTGCATCTCCTACTAGAGGCAGAATATTTTTTACTTCTACCAAACCTTGTCGAGAAGCGCGTTCAGATAATATGTTAGCACTGGGAAGCTTATCAGTCTCGCACAATTTATTAAAAACTCTAATAAATACGTTTTTATCAGGATACCTTTGGTGTGGAAAACGTTGACGATATTCCTCAGCAGCAGCTGTAGCATTTCCATTACAGAAATCATAAACAAAAATCATATTTGCATATTCAAAATTTGAATAAGGATCTGGCATTTTGCAACGCTAACAATCACATAAAATCGAAATTAAAAGTTCAGTTACTGTTCACTGTACACTGACAGTTCATCAAAACGTCAGAATTATCAAATGCCTTTGAGCCTCGAACATGGCATACTTTGATAATGTTAAAATTCAGATATAAGTGGAAAGCTAGATGAACATTTTTAATTATTCCATAACTTGAACAAATGAAAATCGGATAAGAACATATGAGTTTTTTTACATTATTTTCACTCCTACAGTTTGGTGCGCTCCTCTTGACTCACCCTATATATATATATATATATATATATATATATATATATATATATATATATAATTTTTTGATTAACTTCTTACTGCCTACATTACAAAGACTTTTTCCTGATATTAATTATCCAAATGAGATAGATCGATCTATTTTGATCAAATGGCCGGCTAGATCCCCCGATTTGACTCCTCTCTATTACTTCTTATAGGATTATTCAAAATCTAAAGTATATTTTAATAGGCCACACAATATTGCTGATTTAAAAGATAGGATAACGTAAGCAATTAACAAAATAACCTCTGAGGTCATACATAATGTTGTACGAGAATTTCATAATTGCCTCGGTTATCATCAAGAAGTGAATGGTGATCATTTTGAACATTTAATTTAATCGTAAAGTACATTGAAAATTACATTCTAAATATTGTACGATATACTATTATCTTCATTCTATGCAAAGTTTTGTTATATTGACATTATAAATATTTTACATCTTAAAAATTAATTTTCTCAAATTTTAAAAACTTCATACTGCTAAAATCCCTTTCCATCAAGGTGCCACACGACCCCATTTCTCATTAAAATTTTCGAGAGGTTGCTTATAATTTAGGAGGAGGAGGTGCTGCTGAAATTTTCATGCTGTAAATTGTCAATTTAAGAATAAAAATCGACCAGTTTCATGTTTTTTATACATAATAACGGTAAAAGTGAATTTACTCCATAAATATGGACCGCATTGTATATCATGATATATCAAATGATATGTTTTACTGTAGGTCACATTATTATTTAGTGAGTATATTTGGTGCATTTCGGCGGCAGAACTTATGAATATGTTAGTCACATACTCGTCTGTAGAATATAGAAAATCAGTATTTGTAATAGTGTCAAAAACTGAATCTGACAAAAAAATAATTTTCACCTTTGACGATAAAGACAAAATGAAGAGTTTTAAACTCATAAGAGATTGCGAGTATATTTCGTTAAAAGACATTGGCAATCCTTTTAGCACCAAGTCTATAATCAACAGCGAGGTTTCAAGAATTTTACAGAAATTAGGGGCAGAGACAACGAAACATGAGTCAACTTTGCTCCGGGAAATTTAGCTATGAGCCTCCCAGAATTTTAATCTTATGTAAATATAATCAAATAATTTATGAATTTAAATATATAATTTGTTAATAAAGAATAAATAAATCGAAAACTCTCCTTGCACCACATTGCCATTATATAGATAGTATCTAAGGTAAGAAAACGCAATATTGTACTGGTATGACAAATAATATTCACTACAATTTTTGTATGAGAAAAAAATAATTCATAACGGGGTATAGAAGAATCTAACTACAGTGAATTACCATACGTTTTTTTTTACAGTATTGGTACAAGAAAGTAAAATGACTCTTTCACAAAATAAGAAAAACAATTACTTTTTGCGAACCGGCGAGCCTTTTCCTTCAAAATCTAAAATTCGTCACCAGCTGCCGGAAGTAACTATAAGACCGGGTAGTTCGAAGAAACGATCCAAGAATGACATAGTAAATTCCGGAGTTTACGAAAGAGAACGGTATGTACCACGACCTTGTTTATTTGACAGGGAAAAAGAGAAGGAGAAACTACAGAACAAGATGGCATTCAACGGAGAGATAGTGGTTAAAAAATCCAAAGTCATAGAGAAAAAAGTTAATCAGGAAACAA
Organism: Diorhabda carinulata; assembly: GCF_026250575.1. Taxonomy (NCBI): domain Eukaryota; kingdom Metazoa; phylum Arthropoda; class Insecta; order Coleoptera; family Chrysomelidae; genus Diorhabda; species Diorhabda carinulata. The sequence goes on along the minus strand of NC_079472.1, from coordinate 45,501,642 downwards.
AACAAGAAGTGAATAGATTTGATCAATGTAAGTAGAATTGAACAAACTAAACTGTATAAGCTTGGAACATACTTAGGATTATGTTTTCTAGATGGTTCGAAATTTGTAGTTTCCTAGTTATACACAACCTTTTGTTTTGAATTATCCGTTTCAAAGATTTTCATGCTTCGGAAAATAAGGTTTGCAAGTTGTATCAGGTTACTCAATTCGATCAGCCCGCTTGTTGAATTTTGATTGTAAGTCGTAAAGAAACTGAAATATTAAGTAGCGCAATCACACAATCATTTTGGATTATGTGATTGGATTGGATTGGATTGAATCAGTTTGGTTCAGCTGAATAATCTTCCAAGTTACTTAAGGCCGATTCATAAATTTGACTTTCCGTTTGCCGTTGTCGTTCGTAGGTGATGTTAGTTGTTTGGCGTCTATTGTATATATCATAAACTTCAGGTTCCTACCGTTAACCTAAAAATTTTGTCATTCTTTTTGACTTGAATACAGCTTTTTGTTTTCATGATATTTTTGTGTTTTCGTTTGTAATACGGTATTTATAGACGATATTATGGAAAATAACGAAGAGCTTTTTTATTGGTATCATTAGGCGAAATCACGTGACAAACGAATGTGATTGGCTACTTTCTATTGCTACTAAAGTTGCTACGAACGGACGACGGGAAAAGATAAAATTCGTTTATGTTGAAAGTCACCAACGACAGACGACGACGTCAAACGGCAACTATGAATATTCTTATCCATTTCAATGTTTTTAATTTTGTAACAGCAAACGAAAAGTCAAGTTCATGAATCGGCCTTTAAGGAATTTCTTATGTATTTCGAGAGGTTATATAATTCGTAATAACATTAGCCAATAGAAATTACTAATGGATCAATCATAGGATCAGTCATAGTTACGGAGTATAGATAAACTATATGCTTGTCGATCATTTGGGTTTTTTCGGTGGGTTCAACAATATGTGTTGCGATTGTACACATTTTAAATTTTTTCAAAAAGTCACAAATCGCTATAAACAGCTTCGGAATAGCAGTTTTCGGTATTATGTGAAGATCACAAATTTAATATATCATCGTAACGAATACCACTCGAGGAATCGAAAATAATCGATTACTATTTTTCAGTTGAAACTCGCCGTAAAGCTTATATATATATATATATATATATATATATATATATATATATATATATATATATATATATATATATATATATAATCTATTATTTCGAAGCTCTTGTGATTAAGTATGGTAGTTGGAATCAAATTTTTCCATATCTTTTCTATAAATTAAAGCGTCGCGATTTTCTTTATATCAATCAGTGCGATATTCAAAGATATACCCCTTTATTTATTGTTTTTTAGTGGTACAAGAAATTAAGGAACGTGAAGAGTGGCTTGAAGAAATGGATCGACTCGGACAGGGTGATAAATATAGACAAATTATAGAATTGCAGATTCAAGAAAAAGTTCGGGAAATGAATAGAATGAAATGTGCAAGTTAATGTATATATATTTATTAGGGATTATATCGATATATACGGAACAATCATTGAAAAAGATTTCGTACAGGGATAAGCAGGGATAAGCTGTGTTTGTGTTTACAAATTATAGTAATAAAATTATATTATATTATTTTATCTGCTTGAGGGAACCAGCCACCTTTTCGAAAGAAATAGTATATTTTTCAAAAACCGGCACATTATGGCGGACTGCACTATTTGTATGACCACAAAGTTGCAATGCAAACTCTGATAGTGATCCTAAAACACAGATTTTGCTCTCATTGCCATTATTCAATCTCTTCAATTGCATATCACTTACTGCACCTTTTATCTATTTCCGAAATTTATTAGCAGTAACTAAGGTCCTACGTTCACCAAAATGTTGAAAATTGTAATGCCATACGTGGACTGGCGACACAAGCAACATAAATTTGAAGCAAAATGCTACTGAGTAGGGCCAGGACGACAAAAAATACGGTAACTATCGCTGTAAACGCGGATGACGTTGACGACACCAGCAGGAACAACTGCATTTTGCGAGCAACAACAGTGGCAAGTTACAAAATGATTGGTAATTTCAAAATAAGCTCGTAACGCACGCTGCCAAAGCTTCGCTCATGTCAGCCACTTACGACGATCTTATGCTTATATATTGGTTTTAAATTCTGTCGCTTTTGTTCTACCGCTGCGACTGCCTACGTAGGAAGGAACCTAACCAGGCGGCAAGCTTCAAAATTAGACAAAGAATCAGTGCAAGTCATCTATACATCCAAAGTTATGAGAAGTTGGCCTCCTATCAAATCCACGCTGCAGCAGTTTCTGAACTTCGTTCGTTTGAACAGCATATGAGGGAAACACACTCTCTACATTGGCGTTAGAAAGAAGCAAACTCAATACGCAGGGCACAACTGTATTAGCGCGTCCTAATATGTACGCTTCTTTGGCATTAGTGAAAATCTGATCCCATTTCTCCTGAATTGTCAGAGTTGAATCATTGCTAATTTCAGAAAAAACTGGTTTTTGTAATAGGCTACTAAGGTAGATTACTGAGAAGAACGCCATTTTGATTTAGTAGCTTAACTCCCAAATTCGAGACAATCTGTGTCCCGGGGGCAGACAAGGCAGAACACGAGAGAATTGAATGGAAATCGGGTTTTAGGTCTCTTCTGTTATAAAAGTTTTTTCTTATAATTTTTGAGACAGAAAAAAATGTTGACGTTTCAACTACTTCCAGTCGTTATCAAAATACTTTGATACTGTGCAAAAAAACATTTCAAATTTTATTGGAATATTTTACAAATTTAGGTAAGTAGATATGAAAATTTTTTAATCATATGGGTCCTATTTCCCTGCAATCTTTCATTTAATCATTTTTCAATTATGAATTTTTGATAGGGCTACAATAAAGTAAATAAAAATACACAAATTAAGATCAAAGTGGATTATAAAATTGAACAAGTGGAATAATTTAATTTTATAACTGGTATGTATAGTAGTCTTTTTCCAAGTTTGCCAACCCTGTCCATTATTTTTTCTCAAAAGTCTCTATATTAATGCTGAAGTGTAGTATCCGCCTGTCATTACATGTGTGTTCTATCCTATGGTAGACACAAAGTTTGTGTTGTATGAAATTATACAGAAGTGATACATAAATAATTTATTGTTTAATATTAACAGGCAACAAATTTAATGGCTTAAATAATTTTTGAGTTTGGATATCTAGATAATGTTTGTGTTATCGAATGAAAATCACGTGTAATATGAAAAGAATAGACGTTTCGAACGCAATTATGGCCTACGACTATTAGGCTGTCAGACATCTGTAACAGTCATCGAAGCCAAAAAGAACGTAGCAACCTCTTTCAATATCAATTTTAGTGGTCGACATCTGCTACGTTTATAATTGATTAAATATATATTTAAAATGGCTTTTGGAGACTTGAAAACTGAAAAAGGTATAAAGGAGCTCAATAGTTTCTTGGAAGACAAAAGTTACATTAGTGGGTTAGTAAATAATTTTTTCAGTATAACCTTACCTCACACGTGTCTGAGCATTAATATAAATTTTATGGTAAAAATAATTTTAGATATCAATTGAGTCAAGCTGATCTTGATACGTTCAGTCAAGTTTCAAAAGCTCCTGGAGCCAATTTACCACATGCATTAAGGTGGTACAATCATGTAAAATCTTATTCGGCCGAAGAACTCAAATCTCTTGGAATTACTGGTGCTAGTCCCTTAAAATCAGCTACAACTACTACAGCTTCTGCTAACGATGATGATGATGTAGACTTATTCGCTTCTGATGAAGAAGAAGATGCGGAAGCAGCAAAGGTATTCATAATTATGCTTTAAGAACATATCGCACAATCAGTCAAATACCATGAGTAAAAAAAATATCGAGTATTATCTTTCACACTCCAGAGGAGAACTCAAAAACTGACAAAGTTACCGCAATAGTAACTATTTACATGACATCATTTATGATGTGTTTTTTAAGTTTCCCATCAGCAATAGTAAAAGAAAAGAGATTTTTTGCCTGAAGATACTATTTGAGCAGAGTTGCGATATGATATTCTTATAATTACATAATATTTGATTGAATTATTCTGTTGAATATAAATTCACAAACAAAAACTACAATGTCAATTTGTACACTTCAAACATCAAATTAAGTCTCTGCATACTTTCAATAAAGGAGTTTTGTTAGATATGTATCTCAAAGTCTGGGTAAAAGTTGTCCTAAGTTCTTGGAGTTCCTCACTTGGTTGATGAGAATTCAAGGTTCTTTATAGCTGGTCCTAAGTATGCTCAATAGAGATATGGAAGTCCAAAGCATCTTTGACTAAGGCACAAAATAATTAATCATTATCTTCTAAAAAGAGAAAAGTTAGTCCCATCAGCTACATGACATTGGGAATCATCTTTATGTAATTTTCAGAGTCACGTTTCCATCAAGCATTACAAAGTTATACTCATTAATGCCTCTTAAGTAGCAACTTTACCACATCTGAACAAATGGACTTTCTGCAATGCTCTTCATTTTATGGACACTTACACTTTGACTCCTAGGAAATGTTCTATAGCGTAACTTGCCAGTGAACAATACAGACCTTCTCAACGTGCCTGTTCTTAAAAACCATCATAAAACTAAACCTTAAGAAATGTTCAAAACTATCTTATGAGGGGGTGGTACTCATTGGCCATCTACATCTAGATTTTTATTTCAATTATTTAGTTGAACAGAAAAAAATGACTTTCCTTAAACTTAAAACTAATTATCAATTTGGAAACACAGAAATTCGTTTATATATACAGTTTATAATTTGTAACAAATCCAATATTTATAAATTTTTCGAATTTTGTGGAAGATATTATATGGATTCCATCATATTAACAAAAATTATATAGGGCTCTAATAGCCATTTTTTATTATAAATCCTCTATGGTTATAATAGCTGAAACTTGAGCCACCTAAAGATTTTTTTATTCCTTCACAGTAGGTAAATATTTCCATCTTTTAAATTTTAGATATAATCAAATTGAAGCTTATTTATCTATAAATATAGGAGTGTTGAAAGTCTAAACATTTATAAGGCTACTTTGAAATACAATTCATGTACTATTATAATTAGTTTAATTTTTTCAACATTTATTGTAGGTTCGTGAAGAAAGATTGAAAGCTTATGCTGAAAAGAAATCTAAAAAGCCAGAACTAATTGCAAAATCCAGTATAGTACTGGATGTAAAACCTTGGGATGATGAGACTGATATGAAAGAACTGGAAAAAGTGACAAGATCTATTGAAATGGATGGGTTGGTATGGGGTGCATCAAAATTAATGCCAGTTGGCTATGGTATCAATAAACTTCAGATTATGTGTGTTGTGGAAGATGCCAAGGTATCTGTCGATGAGTTAGTAGAGGAGATTGAGAAATTTGAAGATTTTGTTCAATCTGTCGATATTGCAGCCTTTAACAAAATTTAAAACAATACAATTTTGTACAGCATTATGAAGTAATATAATGTTTCTGACACAATAGTTTTTTATTTCATTCCACTTAACTAGTACATTATACGTAAACATATAAATTATGTTTATATCAAATAATGTTTCATTCAAAAAATTTATGATTAGAAGTATTTTACTAGAATTAAAATCGAGTTAACTGTATCTAATTTAAAATTAAATTGATATACCACAGTTGACGAGAAATGTGTATGTATATTGTAGGAAATGCTATAACTCGTTTACTAAAAAAATATAGGTAGATAAGTTGGCAACCTCCATTTTAGAAGCCAAATATAAATTGTACATTTTTACTTGGTATTTTAAATTGTATTTTATTTAGAATATTATCAGTATTTTACACTTGAAGTTTTTATCGTATGATCTAAATCATCACCACTTAATGATATTAGTTTCGTCTTCTTATCTTAGAGATTATAAAATATACCTATACCCTACGCTGTAATAGGAATTATATAGTTTTATGAAATTTCATTAATATGGTTTTTAAAGTTATTCGTCTATTTTTTGTGATTGTATTTTGCTCTCAAGTTATTGGAAGATTAACTCAAGGTAATCCTTTTCCTAAATTTTTTTTAGAGCTAACCCTAATATGAAACGTGGATAAAGATATGCGAGAATATATTACGGGATAATTTCTCCATTTGCTTTGACTGCCATTGAATATACTTATCTGAAGGCACGTAGAACTCTATAGAAGTAGCAGATATTAGTAATTAATACTACTTACAAATGGATCAGTTTTGTTGTATTTGCATCTTCTCAGTACAGACATGGGCTAACATAGATTTTTTTAGAAAGAGGGTTGAAAAATTTGAACATATAAATGTATTTATATTATATTGAAGCAAATGTGCTCTGCTGAACCTATAATGATATAATAATAAAAGTTTCCTTTTGTGGCTCTCAGTAAAGTTTGTAGACTCCTTAATGTAATAAAACTCCTTTAAATCGTACTAGTAGGGTACGGAAGGGTAAAAAGATTCTTTTCACGCCTGGAAAAAATTTTTCTCATTCGCCAATTAAATCAATTTAATCGGTATCTTTGATTTCCACACTTATTTCTAAGAAAGTAATTTTTAATATGAACTTTCTACTATTAAAATGCTAATATAAAAGGTAGCCATAGCCCTCTTGCTCCCCACTGTATGTCCATGAGCCCTAATAAATATTCCATAACTGCTAAGCTCCATAACATGAAGAAATATTTAGTTTCGAAATTAACATTATTTATATTTGAATTGTCACCCAAATGATTAAAATCATTACATGAATTTTCTAGAAATAAATTATTGAAATCTCTTTCCTCAATCAAAAGATGTGTCTTTTCTAATTTTGGAACTTTTGGGAAATTTACCCCCATGGATGATACTTTTTTCCACTAAATTAGTGCTTCTTCATATGTATTACAAAAGAATTTTTTATAAACTCATTTAAATCAATAACATTGCTTCTCAAGGGAAATTAAATTCTGTAAAATTATTTTTGTATGATTTACTTACTTAAGTGTAGGTACAGTATAATATCAATGAAAGAATATAATAAAAACAAATTAATTGTTGTCCCTATTCACAGAAGATTTGTTGGAATGGGTTCCATACGATCCCAATGATGTACCTTCTGATGCAATTCCAACTGGTTATACAATGGAGGATAAACGTATTTATATAGGTAGAGTTCATTTGCTCGATGGAGATAAGGAAGGATATGTACCATCAAACATTATTGAAGGAGAAGAATGCGTGTATGGATTATTGGACTCCGATATTAAATATGTCTGTCAAAATATTTCGGTAATAATTTTTTTAAAACTATAGTATCTAGGATCTAGTAGATTTACAAAATGACTATAATTGACTAAGTTGAATATTAGTCGCAATATTATGTTGGTGCGTTATACATTTTTCATTGAGTATTTAAAAATGAACTTCCCGAATTGTGAAGGTGTTATCACAAACTCCCTATTTTCTAGACATTTCACATAGATGACCCAAGGTTGAATCAATTTTTTAATTGGAGTTCAGATTCCTAGATGGATTTACCAGCATAAGTAGGTATCAAGCTGGCATATTTGACACAAAACTGGATAACTTAATGTTAGTTGTACAGTTTCTTTTGATGATTTATTATCGTTGGATTGTGCTGTGTTTTTGTGTATAGTGTTTATTTATGTAAAATTCTAAATATTTTGTGTAAATGTTCCCAAATTTTCATAAGGATTGGGAATGTTTTAATAAATTGATGCTGGATATATAAAAAACTAAATTTACTGCAAGGGATTTATTATAAGTTCATGTAATAAAATTTACTAAAATTAGCTCCAAATACTCAATATGTGACATTTAGTAACAATTAGTTATTTTGGTATGCAATATTTTATTTAAAAAATAATATTTTCTTCAAGTTTTATTTTTATCTTATGAATAAATAATAACACGTTTTGTCCAGGTTATTATTATACCTAATATAATAAAAGGTGTATCATATTACTGCTAAAACCCGATCTATCCTCATTTAACTTGGGTAAGGAAATAAGTACTCTTACAATAACTTTAATATTTTTATCCTAATAAGATTACAGCTAATAAATTCGTAAATTTATTTTTTTTATAATAGTTCTCAAAATTTTATCTTTTGTTATATTATATCTTGAAAATATGCCATTTTGAGAAATATTATAAACAAAAACATACATTTGAATGTTGATTAGTTTGCAGTATGAATTACCATCAAATGATTTAAATTACACGCCATTAATAAAATTTAAATTTGCCAGTATTTATGAAGGATGTCATATTAATAGTTCAGGTTTAGACCCCCAGTCGACGTCAATTTTGTTAGAACAAATAACATTGTCGTGATCCATCTATATATAGGTGATCTGTGGGTGTTAAATAGAACTAAAATAAAGGTCGCACTCAGCGGATGTAGCGATTAGCATATAGAAAAACGAACATAATTTAAAATCAAATTATGGAGTATATATCATGGAGCTTCAATTCATTTTTCTCATCGTCGTGACCGAATTCAATCATTTTTGATCACAGAACACAGTTGATTTAACAAATTTCAAATCTGGTTCTGTCTCAGTTTTTGTTCACTTTTCTCACGTTTCAGTTCCGCTACCGCTACCTAGTACTCCAAAAGCGCTCCAAAACATGACGTCCGCTCCAGAATGTGTTGAGTTTGTAGGGTATGTGTCACCGAACTAATCCGCTAGGGCTGTACAACAGTTGCACAGCAGTTTCGTTCGCTTAATGCGACCAATGATATCAAAATCGAAGTTGGAGAGCTGTAACTTTTTTGAGAAAAAACTGGATGTAGTGGAAATCAGAAAGTTATACGTTTATATTAATAAGTCGATATCAATGGATTAACCTATCTTGAATCCTACCAAAATTACAATATATGATTTTCACTATGGTTATATATGTGGGAGCATTTTGGAGAAGAAAAATCTGGTCTCTATATCGTTACACATAGTTTGATTTATGATGATAACAAACGATAGAAATCCTTATCTCGTCATTTTTAACTCTTTCTCGTCATGTCTTCAATTTTATATTTTACTAAATTCAATTTCCTGCGCAAAGTTTTTATGAATATTATAGGGATACCAAAATACTGTCGTTATATATTCATCTCTTCAATGACTCAGTGCCTCGATAAAATGATTAAGAATCGTGTAGAATAATATTAGGTGGAATGCACCGTTCAAAACCAAGGGCCTAAAATTTTATGCATTTTAATACTCCTAGAGGTTTTTATTAACTTTTAATGTTGATTCTAATAAAGAAACAAACAAAAAAATCTTCGTATGTATTCCATCTACATGGCGACAAGTAGGATATTGTCTTGACGGGGAACTCAAATTGAAATGTTGCAAATCCTGTCCTCGAGGTTTTTCGATAGATTCGACATTTCTTTAGCCCTCTACTGCAGGATATGTTTGATGATGAGGACGAACACCTGGAACAACAGAAGCAAAATCTAAAGCTGTCATACATTCTTCCCTTCTTCAAAAATATAAACAATTCTAATAGAAAAACAAATTATGTCATATGTTCTAATGAATCTCAGTTAGCACTCCATCTACAAGGTGACCAGTAGGATACTGTCTTGGAGGGGAACACAAATTGGAATGTTGCAAATAGTGTAACCTGTCCTCGAGGTTTCGACATTTTTTGCGAAATGAGAATCTTATGAAGTTTATTTTTTTAAAATAACATCTAAATGACGGCCCTCTCGAAGACGGCACTCCTCTAAACGCGAACGCAAATTTGTGAAAACTCTTGTCTTGTCTGGGGTGATTGCAGCCATTTCATGGCGAATATTTTCCTTTAGCTGACTGATGTCCCTCGGATTGTTCATATAGACTATATGTTTGAGCTGTCCCCACAAAAAAAATCAAGAGGCGTGAAGTCAGGGCTACGTGGGGGCCAAGGGATATCACCTCTTTTGTTAATTAGTCTGTCTCATAGCCGCCATAGAGTCATTTGATATGTGACAGGTCGCTCCATCTTGTTGGAACCAAGTTCTCATATTCGCTATTCTTGTTCTCGCAAGTTCTGGAGTCAAATATCCCTCTAACATCGCAACATAGTGGTCGGTGTTAACGGTGATGTTTCGTCCTTGTGAATCTTCAAAAAAGAAAGGGCCAATAATTCATTTGCTGTAGATTGCTGCTCATACCGTTACTTTCGGACAATGCTATTTTGTCGGTTTACGAACCCATTTAAATGAAAATGAGCCTCATCTGAAAAAAGGATGTTGTCATAAGTGGAAAATCGACTAAGCATTTCTTCAGCAAATGCAAACCTTGCTCCAAAGTCGGTATCTTTTAATTCCTATGATAACTGTAGCTTATAAATATGCAGTTTAAGACCCAACTTCAAAATTCGCTATAAACTTCGTCGCGACAAGATTAAAGCTACCGATCGCTTCCTGTAGACACATGCGAATATCTTCGTACTGACTCCTTCACCTTATCAATATTGTCTGTCCTAGACGTTCTTTGAAGACGCTGGTGGTTCAAACGTGGAACCAGTTTTAATCCATATTCTGACGATACAGTCGCCTTGTCAAGACGTATGAACGACCGTTCTCGTAACACGTGCGAACACAAAAAGCGCGACGCTTTCCGTCGAAGTGACTGATGGCTACTAAAACTCTACGAGTTTACCTCGCGAAAAAAGATGATGCAATATGCACGTTCTATTGCGCGACCCGTTAATATTAACATAATTCCTAGTCTCAGCAATTAATATTTCAGTTTTAGCACTTCGTTTTTTGTATATAACTAGTTTGAAAATATATGAGGAATGATTACAAAAAGTTTTCACTAAAGGAAAGTTGATAGATGCTACATTTAAAATATCTCTCATTTCCTTCGTTAATAGGGAACAGCTGTTTTTGTATTAAAACTTTCATAACGATGATTTTAAAACAAAACTCATTTTCTGGTGTTACAAATGGTTATAACACAAACGTTAAAAATCAGTTTTAGGTATCTAATCTAACTTAATTATAAGTAGGTCTTTTTAATAGTGAGTTGTAGTTTGTGTTTTATTATAAAAATTGGTGATAAAAATAGGTCTAATGGTTAAAGGATATTTTTGCACATGGAGATGAATGAAAAATTGATTTACTGTTGCAGATCCATTCTAAAGAACTGCGTCAATTATTTCATAAGTGTATTTTGGATCTTTGATCATATGTCTTTTTCTCAATATTTCCAATTGTAATTAAAAACAGGGCCTATCAGTACTTGCTTCAATACCAAACGATATATGTCCTCTTTTAAATTTGCTTTATGAGCGAAGCATATTTTCTCGAACTTTCATCATTAAATGTTGTTGTTCATTTAGACCAACTTTGAAATGTGCAGTTACTCAACTTATTACTTAAGGATGATGGCGTTCAAAATGCGGTGTTGCCAGCTCTAACTACTCTAGTTTTGTGGCCCTCGTATAATATTTGAAGCTCGAAATTTTCATGATCTGTTGACAATAACTGTTTTATTTCTATTTAGAGAATATATAAGAGAACAGTTTTTTTTTCAGATTTTGATTGGAAAGAATACTTATTTATCCGACGTTTATTGGTATACAGCTAGACCCTCATACTTCATGTCATTATTTGATTCTGACGAATATCGTCCCGTCCGAGTTGGTTGGGAAGTAGGAACAGATAATGACACACCATTCAATTCATCTTTGTATTTTGCACGAGTATATTTTGGTGGGGAATATTGGAATTCGAAAATCTATACCAGCCGACCCGACGAAGAGAAGAATAATATTGGATATTTTTCCTACGTGAATTTTTATAGTGGTGATGTGGAATGTTACGGAAGCAGCTATTACGACGTGTTATTATTTAAATTTTAATAAAAAATTTCGCATTTTAATGGAAAAGTTGTAATGTTTTTTGAAATTAAAAAAAATAGGAAATAAATGCGTTAAACAAGAATTGTATCATCTTAATATTTTTGAAACAAAACTGAAAATAGTTTTATCCACAAATCCACTGATAAGAGAATTCAAAGATTCAAAAATAATCTGACCCACTTCACAATTTAAATTTCTTAATGCGGTCACTGTGTGAGGGGAGGTTAGGTTATATAAGTATTATTGCTAAATGTATCCCACTTGGAATGGAGATAATCGCTGTTCACCTCTTTTTTAGGAAGTTATTACTCCCGCAGTAATTGATGGTGAGTACTTTTTGTTGAAAAACTGTGCTTTTGGACACTTGGTATTGATGGTAAAACTTGAGCTTGAACAAGCAACAGAGTTTCGAAGAGAACCATTAGAGAACAGATTTGTATTGAACAGAATTGTAATATGAATGTTCACATTTCTTTAAAGTGAAAATGATTCTCCGAAGAAATGAGAATTATAAAATATTAATGTTGAAATTATATCGATTTCTACTTCTACATCAAACAAAAGTCTGTTTCTGAATCTTCCTCAGATCCAATTTCTGCACAACAAAAATCATTTTGCTCGTTTTGATGGACTGCTTTTAGGAAAAACAATTTTATAGGAATAAGTTAGAGAGCAACTCCGTCTGCAGGGTTGATGGGTGGATTGAGTAGCTCAATGACTTTGTTGCCGGTTCCAAGCCCGGAAAAAGGAGGAGGGAGTCTTCAGATCAGATTAGCACCCTATCTGAGGACTTTGAATACATTAGCGGTCATAGAACCAAGGTTGTGCCTCGGATAAACAGGACGGATTTAACAATGATGACCAATGCAAGGAACCGGACAACGTACCAATGGAAAACAAAAAATATATTAAGAATAGCCACTTGGAATATTAAATCTTTAAATACAAGAGAACAGGAACTTACTAAGGAACTCATGGATGCAAAGGTAGACATATGCGCTCTTCAAGAAACTAGGAAAAAAGGCAAGGGTCAAATTATGTTAGATAACTACATAATGATATATAGTGGCGTACCAAAGGAAACAAGAGCCAAGGAAGGAGTCGCCATATTAGTTCAGAAAAGATTAACTATACAGATTGAAGAGTGCAAATACGAATCAAAGAGAAATGTTGCAATTAGAATGAGATTGGGAGAAGAGCTAGTCAATATCATAGGAATATATGCGCCGGAAAATAATAGAGAACAAAACATCAGAGAGAGATTTTTCGAAGACCTAAAGACATCAATAAATGATATGCCATCAAAAGGGTCCATGATTGTATTGGATGACTTCAATGATCGAATTGGAAATGACATCATCCCAGGAATATAACAACGATTCAACGAAAATGTCAAGAACGAAAATGGGGACCTTTTAATAGATCTATGCAATACAAATGAATTACGCATAAACACTACGTTTTTCCCACATACAAATACAGTACATATATACCTTTGAAAACACAAGAGGACATAGATCCATGATCTATGCATGATCAATTATATACTAACTAATAGAGAAATACATCTGTCCAAAATCTTAGACGTAAAAGCACTAACTTCGGCAGAAGTAGGGAGTAACCACAAATTAATCATGGGAAAAATAAGAATGGTAAAATCAATTTACAATAACAACACACCATCACAAAAATAAGAGTTGAAAGCTTACAAGAACAAAGTACCTATATGAAAGCAGACTTAAGGAAGCGAATGAGAGAAATCGAATCACGGATGATGATGAAATAGAGAAGAGTTGGCTAAAAATAAAAACTAATATTCTAAAAGCCGCAAAGGAATCTCTCGGCGAGAAAATAGTGGACAAAAATAAAGAGCTCAAAAAGAAAACGCCATAGTTTGTGAGAACTATGAGAAGATTCGCAAGGAGACGCATAGGCTCGTCAGAATGACTAAAAATAACCACTGGGAACGCTTCTCAAAAGATCTAGAACATGACTTCTACGGATTACAAAAGGAAATATTGAAATTTATAAGAGGACAGAGGCAAGAAATGAAAGAAATAGTAGAAGTAAAACATATAGGAATAAAAACCTGGATAAACTACCTAAAAATATTGTACTCACAAAACAAACTCACAACAGAATAACCGGAATCACCAGAAATCACAACTGATGAAGAGACCAGACTAAGTACAAAGGAAGTGGAGGAAGCTCAGAGAAAACTAAAAAGCCGAAAGGTTACAGGCAGTAATGAATGGATAGCAAATGAACTTTCAAAAAATTGTGAGAAAGCAATAACTGAGCAGTTGGAACTGTTCATTAACAAAATATTAAAACAAAAAAAAGTACCTGAAGAATGGAACACAAGTATACTAATTCCACTGTTTAAAAAAGGTGACAGAAAAGAACCGGAAACGTATAGAGGAATCGATCTTTTAAACACTACTCTAAAAATGATAACCAAACCTTTAATCCAACTAATAAATAATATCTTTTGAGGAAGAACAATAAAGTTTTAGAAGTGGGAGATCATGTACAAACACAGTATTTGTAACTAGAAAAATCACAGCGAAAGGTCTAGAATATAACCAATAGGCGTTCATTTGTTTAATTGACTTGACAAAATCCTTTGACAAAGATAGATTAAAAGACGTGGTTCACTATTTGTACAATAGACAAATACAGTTAGACATCATCAAAACAATCGAAAACATATATAAGGACAACAAAATACAGGCTAGAATAGACGGACAACTTAGGTACAGAGGAAATAAATATAGGCACGGGTATAAGATAGGCAGATTCCTTAAGCCCCCCACTTTTTAATCTCATAATGGATGAAATAATAAAGGCAGTGAAAAGGAGAAAGGGTTATAAGATGGGAAATAGAAAGATAAAAATTCTCTGCTATGCAGATGATGCTATCCTCTGCAGAAAGTGAAGACGACTTACAAAGATTGATCCACATAGAAGCAAAGAAGCTAAACATGGTATTTCATCCCAAAAAACAAAAACACTGGTCATTAGCAAAGAACCGATTAGATGTAAGATAGAAATTGACGGTACCAGCATTGAACAGATTATGGAAACTAACTACTTAGGCATCACACTATCAAGCTATGAAGATGCAGAATCAGAAGTAAAAAACAAATAGAGAAAGCCAATAGAGCAGCAGGATGCCTCAATAATACAATATGAAGAAACAAACATATTAGAACGGAAACAAATACTAGAATTTACAAAATTATTATAAGACCAATAATGACATACACAACAGAAACGCCACCGGCCACACCAAACACAAAGAATGCTGGAAACAGCTGAGATGAGAATACCGAGGAGAATCACGGGGAACACTCTGAGAGATCGAGTACCGACTACATTAGAACAACATGTATTGTGGAGAAGATTAACGAGTGGTTATTGAATAGAAAAAAAGAATGAAACAACCATATAAGTAGAATGACAGATGATAGGGTAGTAAAGATCGCAAGAGACAAATCACCGGCCGGGAGGAGAAGTGTCGGTCGACCCCGGAAAAGATGGAGCGATAATATAACTCATAAGCACAACAAAAGAATGAAACATGCAGAATTGCCTTTAGAAAAATTAGAAGAAGAAATTGGAGAACCATGAACAAATGAGTGCTTGGTAGGTTCTTTCAAGGTAGTACATTTTCCTTTGAAGTTGATCTCTTATGTTACTTTCTGAAAATAATGAGATCTTTTTATCAAAGAGTCCCCTGTCAAATTATGTTTTCAAATATATTCTGCTCTAATTTTTGTTTGGAAACAAACAAAATGAAAATCTTTCGTACAATGACCTAATTTACAGCGAGTTACATCGAGAGCAATAATCTTACGAGAGGACATTATTTTTATCTGTGAAATCTAGATTTTAATCTTTGAATGAAATTGAATCATATTTGAAAGAGGTGGAACGAGTAGTGCAAATTGAAAAGCAACGCACTTATAATAAAACAATGAATATCACAAAAACACGGTTCACATGCGGTGTGTCAGTATGAATAGAACCAAAGGTTCTAGAAATTCCAATTTAGAGGAAAACTTTAAACTCTAAAATCAGTATAAAGTTTGTCAATACTGAAACTGATCGTAAGATTACATAGAATTCGGCATTTATAATATAAATTAAATAGCTTTCAGTTCTTCAGATTTTAAGGCATTTCTTTATATACATATATAAAGTATACATACAGCTACACATAGTATGTTTGGTTGTCGGTATTTAATTTCCCCCTCATTTTATTTTTTACGTTCATGAAATGTATTCTTATCTATAAAAAATTAAGTATATATTTTTTAAAAACCATCTTTTGAAATATACTAAACAACAAGAAAAGGAATTTTTATAAGTTTTAGTAGGTATTATTTAGTAAAATAATAGAATTTTTGCATGAGTAGGTACTTTAATTGCGTTGCGACCCTGTCCACTGCAGAAACAAGCTGCTCACTAATGACACGGTGTTAAGTACTGAAACACTACGTATAAGGATTAGAGACCGTCGCACTATAGTAAGAGGACTATTAATAAACTGATTGGATCCAAAAGAAATATCATGAAAAGGTAAACTAACCTGATGATACATTTACTATGTTAAAGAAAATAGTCATACGATTAGAATTGAGTAAAATCTTATTCAAGATGATAAGTCTGAAGAAATCATGGAAGAAATAGTAGAAGAGAACTTAACCTCAGCATCACTAAGGAAGTATTAGACATTACAGAAAGAATTACTCAGTCAAGAAGTTCACGTTATAGTATAAATACTGAGAAATATAAGGATTTTGATGAAAAACCAAACAAGGCAATGCATTTGAGAGTGATGGAGTTCGATACTTGTCTGCTATTCATGATTATTTGCTAATAAGTCAACAAGTGTAGAAGCTGAAGGGACGTTTCGACCGCAGGTGTATTGGAAGTCGCCTAGCAGAAGACACGATTAACACTATTTGCTTTGTACGATCCTTTATTCAAAATCAAAATTGATTTTTTTATAATATATAAAATAAATTATTATTTACCTTAAGTTGGTTAAACTTCTTCTTCTTCTTCAGGTGCCATCTCCATTTAATGAAGGTTGGCGACAATTTCGGCATACTTATTTCGGTCCTGAGTGGTGCGAATTAAATATGATGATTCAAACAAGTCCAATAGCGTATGTTTTTTAACCATTAATGTTGTCTGCGACTAGGTCTCACGTGTTCCTTCGATTTTTCTTTCTATTATTAATTTCACTATATCATACTTGCTGCGGTATATGTGTCCTAGAAAAGCGGCCTTTCTTCTTTTTATTGTTGTAAGTAACTCTCTTTTCTTTCCTATACGTCTAAACAATTCTTGGTATATGTTGAGTCCATGATATTTTTAGTAGTCTACGGAAGATTCACATTTCAAAAATCTTGAGTCTGTTCATGGTATCCACTTTTAATGTCCGTACAAGAAAACTGAGTGCACGTACGCCTTTACAAAACAGTATCTTAAGTTCATGTTAAAGGAACATTGCTCTAGCTTGTTTTATAGGTCTTGTTATGGCCATTACTTTTGTTTTTGTTACATTAATTTTCATGCTTAGTTGATCTCCCACTTCTACAACTTTGTTGATTAGACGTTGAAGGGCTTGTGGATTGTCTGCATGACGTATGTTGTTAAACTAAAAAGTTGTAATTATAATACTCATTCTAGTGTTAGTGAAGGTGAAGTTGATTTTATATACATACCTTTATAGTGATATAGGAACTATTCCTGATAATTAGGTGAAAAATCAAACACATGATTTTTGAGGTTTTCAATTATTCCTTATAGATGTCGAGCATCTGTTCGAAGATGATCATTTTTGTCAAATCCTTCCATTTTGATTCATAGTCTATCTATGGTAATTGCGAAGAGAGATTGATGACAACCGCTGCAAAAAGTCGTGCATATACCTTCTATAAATTCAAAAATGATGAAATAATTTGTTTTATTTTATATTATTGTAGGAAATAGAAATAGATGTGCATACAAAACTTGCAAGAACAATTTTTAGTGAATAATAATCATTCAACCAGTTAATGGGAAAAAATGTTTGACACAGAGGTATGAGCTTTTCCTATCAGAAAAATCGATGGATCTAGGCATGTTAGTGATAATATCGTTTACAATTTTGTACATTTTATTATTATTTATATATTTATATTTTGGTGATCTTTCGCTTTTTTAATTGAGTATTTTAAGGCACCAAACTAAAACTAAAAAAAATCGATACCCAAGTTCAATTAGTGCAGGAGAGATCGACGAATGAGTATCAGTTATTTTCTCATCTATTAAATTTTTTTCTTATTCTTCGATGAAGTACTGTAAAGTGTCTAAAAATATATGAAAAAAAAATTGATAAATCTCTTTTATTCTCTATTCAATATTTGATAATATCCAAGAGTAAAGAAAATAATTTTTTGTCTGTTTTTACATTGGTGATTACCCTTTAACATGTATTGTAAATTTTACGGATTTTTAACTAATTATTTGAAAATAAAAGTTATGGCCAACTTTCATTTACATTTCAGTAAAGTTTCTAAATACAAATTGTACCAAAATTTAAGTCAAAATTTCTATTTTTTAGTATAATTTGAATGAATTTGATAATATTCTCTCTATATTTAATTTATTAATTTTCTCCTTTCTAGTTTCAGATAGACTATAACGTTTGAGTAAGAGTTTACAAGTGTTATGAGATAAATTGACTTTTTTATTCACATCGCTAATGAAATTCGATCTCCAAACATAGGATCGAAGTAATTAATATTAAAAAATTGAATAATTGGTAGATGATTTAAGGTCAATTCAAGTAAAATAAAAAATTATAAAAATGAGTAAAACGCCCTAAATTTTGTTACTTTTTATTTATTATAGCTTTCAAAAAATGGATTAACCATGTACCAGTATAATTGTTGATAAGCATAGTTGCATACTATGTGAAAAATTAGGTTCATCATTCGGAACGAACTCACATTTGGTTGAAATTATAAAAATAAGCAGGGGAGTAACCACTTTGAGAGCTGTTTCCAGCTCATGACAGTATGGACTATTACGTCACCTGCAAACTTAATACGTATATGCCCATGCAAGTTGTTGTCAAAAATATATTGAAATTTATAAGGAGAAGCAAAATGAAATTTCATGTTCGTTCACCTCTGGAAAAAAACTTCGGGAGTAGCACTGATGTATTAAACTTCGATTGGGAAAAGAAATGTGTCTTTTTTGAGCAAGAAGCTGATAAAGCAAAAGAAGTAAATTTGATTAAAAATCGACGAAGACAAATTTCATACATCAATACGGTAACTTTGAGTGAGCCGTACAGAAAAATGACTATTATTGCGAAATTCATAAAAGAAGTGCTGGCGGAACAGATTTACAGACACTTGAAATAAAATATCATGTCAATTGTTATAATTCGATTAAAAATTCTAATCACCTGATTAACGTTAAAAAGAAAATTAGTCCAAGAAATGTGATGATCGCTTCTGCAATGGAGCAAATATATAAGTACACATGCCAATTCACCATTCAAGTGACCGGAAAGTCACATAGTTGTTGCAGAAAATTGCATTTATTTATCCCACTTCGAATAATCTGCATGTACTGAAGATTTTCCATTTATAAACTGGCTTAGTCCTGTATCACTAAACGATAACCCATGATTTTATCTTCTATACAGTGTGATTCATTAAGAATGTCCAATCTCTGAACTTTAGATCCTAGACCTCAAAATATGATGATTCTGCTCAACATGCCTTATGCAAATATTGCTAGTTTCAGAGGTACGGGGTGCTCAAAGTTTAAATTTAAATTTTGATTTTCGCAATAATTTTTTATGTTTACACAATTTCTCTTTGAAAGTTGGCAATTTTACGTTTTTTGACATGAGGAATCATAATTTGCACTCTAATTTAACATTGCTAATAGAGGGCGCTAATTATACTTGTTTGTGTTAATTAAATCAAAGTAAACTTTTTTGGGCTAAACTTACAACTAAAATAATAAAAAAATATTAAAAAGCGTTAAATTCTACAAAAAAAAGCTACTCTTCTTTGATTCGTGTAACTCAATAAATTTTAATTTTTTCATAAAAAAATTTTATTATTCCTTAAATATGTAACAATAACAAATTTGTAAACAAAAATAAAAAACTTCAAAGCAAATGCTCAAAATGCCCACCATTTACTTCAATACACTTTATGATCCGCTTTCGCAGAGATCTCTTAATATCAAATAATCCTTGTCTATTATTTTTAATTACATCCGCGGCTTCTTCTATTTTCCGTCGCAGTTGTGGAAGATAAGTAATTTTTCCTTTGTAAACTAATACCTTCATTTGCGACCAAATTGAAAAATCCAAAAGATTTAAATCCATCGATGCGGAAACTGTTCGTTTAAGTATTGACGAACTTGTAAAGAATAATGTGGTGGTCGTGCAAAAACCACATATTTTGTCTTAAAGCGAGAGTTATATCCTCTAGTAATTCGTGTAAATGTTCTTGAAGAAAACCTAAATAAAGAGGTCCATTTAAATTGATTGGCAGTTCAAAGGGACCTATTAAATACCCACATATTACACCACACCAAATGCTAACCTTAAACTCGTGCTGAAAATGTGTTTCCCTTATAGCATGTGGATTTTCAGAATCCCACAAATGATTATTTTTATAATTAAATATTCCTCGTCTGGTAAATGTTGCCTAATCAGTAAAAAGAATTGTATCCAGAAAATCTGGGTTAACATTTTGTTTATCTAGCAATAATGGGTAAATGGTAGACGCTTAGGTAAATATTGAGGTAATAAATTCTCGACAGGAGTGTAATGATATGGATGCAATTTTAGTTTTTAGAGCGTAAAGACCCCGTTTCACCCAAGCGGTCGTAAAGATTTCGGTACAGTTTGTAATTGGATTGCCTTCGATTTGGGTATAATGGTGAATATCTTCTAGCCGTAGCTGGACCACTATAATTTGACTGAGCAAACACACAAATCATATCGCGCATCTCATTATTGGAAAAATCGTTATGCCTAGGCATTATTTGATAAATAACCACCACACTTGTTAATTACTAAAGTGTTAATAAATGGTATACTAATGTATTACTTATTCTTATTATTATCCAATTTTTGCTTTTACACAAACTGTCTAAAAGTGACACAAGCCTACTTGAAAAGAAAACGAAAAATTAAACCACGGCTTAATTCACGAATGTGATTTTGATATTAAGAAATATTTACGAAAGCGGATCATAAAGTGTATTAAAGTAAATAGTGGGCATTTTGAGCATTTGCTTTGAAGTTTTTTATTTTTGTTTACAAATTTGTTATTGTTACATATTTAAGGAATAATAAAATTTTTTTATGAAAAAATTAAAATTTATTGAACTTTTTAGAAGCAAATAACTCGATAACCGATTGAGTTACACGAATCAAAGAAGGGTAACTTTTTTTGTAGAATTTAACGCTTTTTAATGTTTTTTATTATTTTAGTTGTAAATTTAGCCCAAAAAAAGTTTACTTTGATTTAATTAACACGAACAAGTGTAACTAGCGTCCTCTATTAGCAATATTAAATTAGAGTGCAAATTATGATTTCTCATGCCACAAAACGTAAAATTGCCAATTTTCAAAGAGAAATTGTGAAAACATAAAAAATTATTGTGAAAATCAAAATTTAAATTTAAACTTTGAACACCCTGTATCCCTTAAACTAGCAATATTTGCATATCTGCATGTTGAGCAGAATCATCATATTTTGAGGTCTAGAATCTACAGTTAAGAGATTGGACATTCTTAATGAATCACCCTGTATACGTTTCGTTAGCAGCGGGTGAGAATTTATTCATTTCCCTAACAATTCTAATAAATACGAAATTGAAAATATCTTTCGATTGACCCTAATTTTATTTCTAAAATAATAATGGATCTTTCACATCACAACCACTGATATGATCATTATTTCTGTACATGCGCGCATTCAACAGTTCCTGATTTTCCAGCTCACTCGGCACTTTCCATCGCGTCTCAAGTGAAAATTGCACGAAAGTTTGACTCGCAAATTTATTAATGAATGTGTTTATTTTATTGGTATTAATGATGTGCCTTTCGGTGAATAAGTTTATATAAATGGTTACAAGTTGTCGTAATAAACATCTTTCACTTCTTCTCTTCTTTTCACAATTTTAATTCAGAAAGTTTTTAATCTGCTCAACAGGTAAGTTGAATCGATTTTTTTTGCAATATAGTAGTTATCCGTTTTCAGTAGGTACACCCAACTAAAATAGCCATTTTTCACTTTTACACCTACGAACAGGTTTCAATTAGAAAACGATTCGTATGATTGATGCAAATCCTATTTTGATTCATACAGGGTGTTTCTTAATTCATGCGACAAAATTCAGTAGATTATTGTGCTCATAAAATTATGATGGGCATTTCCTATGGAACAATTACTCCAACACCTTCTTCGAAGATATCAGTCTTACAAGTTGGTGTGTGAAGTTGAGTTTTCTCAAATTTGAGTAAAGATGGAAAATTCTATAAATTCACGTTTTTTTCAACCTTCCTATTCCATCATAAGGAGATGAAATAAGCAACTCTTAAATTATTTAATACAAAATCCTTTTTCCGAATTTTAGTATTATAAAATGAAAAGATTACTTCTGTTTTTAAAAACATTTTTAATCTCAAACTTTTTTTTAAGAACCAATAAATTAACAGAAAAAAAATTCCTACTGCATCATGATTTTTATTCTGTATAAAATAAACACTAGAGATGAAAAACGATTCATAATAAATATTGGGAAAACGCTCGCATCCAAAATATATTTGAATACATTCTGTATTGAAAAAATACCGTTGCTCCGAATTTACACAATTTCAATTTCCTATCTTCACTTTGAAAAGAAAAAACTCCCAATTTCATGTACCAACTAATAGATATCTTCGTCGATTTTTCAAATTTTTTCTAATACTCTATTTTAGATTAGATATG